>NC_073698.1:82738517-83984767 GCF_023634085.1 Falco cherrug | reverse complement strand
AGGTCTTCCCTGTTTCCAAACATTTGGACTGAGTGTAAACAACTAAGCTGTTTTTTAAATTTAAACACAGTATTTTTCAGTATCCTGGCTTACTCCCTTCACAAACAATGAGGAGAACATCCGACGGGTGAGATCATCTCCCATTCAGCTCCTCAGTGATTAGCCAGCGACAGCCTCTGGCTCAGTCTGCCTGTAGTCCCAGAAAAATGCTAGTCTGACTCAGTGAAACAAACTGAGTTTTGCTCACATGTGGGCAAGGTGTCCTTGGCCCAGGCCACCTCCAGACCTCTGCTTTCTCTTCTTCTGATGTGCGGGCTTGTGTCTGTTGTTGTGTCATGGGAATGCATACCTCTGTCTTGAGCCATGGGATGGATGCTTCCTGTGCACACCAGGTTGTTTGGAAGGATTGGATCTGCACAAGGAAACTACATCTGGGGATTTGGCTTCCTAGTGGGCTACGAGGTGCAGCACAACAGATTTTATCCTCCCCTATTATCTCATCTGCCCGGTGTGTGATGAGCTGACTAGCTGCATTTACTCATGCAAGTTCACAAGTTGAGGGAAAGCACTTGCATTACTATGAAGGAGAAATAACGGTAAGGGAGCCCAAGGTGGGAGCTGAATGACTCTTATACATGAGATTTGACAGGTCTGCATCTCTGATGGTAAAGTTCCCCTCAAAAAAGGTTGCTGCTACTGAGAAATAAGGTCATGGCTATAAAGTAGTAACTTAATTCCTTTTTGTGGGAATTCATGTTGCACCTGCATTCAAGCTGCATGCAGAAAATGTGATTTTTCAGGTGACACTGGAAGAACTGTGGGCAAGACTTGCATAAGAGGCTTAACTGTGGTTTGGTTTTTCATTAACGTAATGAATTGAATCTTAGAATAACCTTTTGTACTGATGCATGTGAAACTAAAAAATTAATTCTCTGAGGTTTTAAGCAGTGCCTGTAGCCCATTGCAGTGGTGGGCCATTGAAATCCTGTCGTAGCTTGAAAAAAAGTAAAAATATATCACCACCTCTCTGTGTGCACACCAGTCCTGCAGAGTTTGTTTGTTTATTTATTAATTTTTGCATCTGGTTGAACTTTCATTATCTTTGTGCATTCAGTCTTTTGGTGTACCGCTAGCAACATTGAACTACACAGTAGAGAGAGACCATCCACTCATTTTCCACAGATTAGTGACCATTACTGTAGTATAATTAAACTTTGTGTATCTCTCTATTAGTTTATCACATCTACTGGGTAACAGAGCGAAAATACATCAGAGTTAGTTTATCGTGTCTTGGTCATAAAATCCAATGATCTAAAGATTGATCCTTTTCATAGGAAAGTACATTTCAGCCTGTGCCCCTTTTCCTTCCCCCCACTATGCATTGGAGAAAGTGCCCAAGATCTAATTTAATTCAAGGAAGGCTTAAACTTTTGTTGTTGCTTGATGAAGTAGTATCCCCTGCTTGAATGCCAAGTTTCCTTATGGCAGGAAACCTTACTGAGGGTGTTATATGCAAACAGCTCTGCATCCTGTGGTCTCTCCACAAATGCTTGAATTCATACTGTGTGTGACCTATGGACTGGCATAACTGCACCGCAGAGCTGCGTGAGCAAACGGGCTGCTAAACAATACTGAATTCGGTTAGAAAGTTCTTCCATCTGCCATTCTGTATTGTTTGGAAATGTACCGTGCTTCCATTTTTAAGACACTATTCAGTATGGCAACAGGTAGTTTATTTATAAATTTAAGATGTGAAGGAGTGGAGGGAGGAAGGCTGAGGCCAAATATATTTGCTAAAAAGAGTTTCTAGGACTCATCATTTAAGAGGGGAAGGAACTGCCCTTTCTATAGGTGATCTAATTTATTATTTGAGTAAATTCTTGCAGTAATGGATTAAAGTACTAAAGACAATTTTGTCTTCAGATACTATTTTTAACAAGTATGTAACACTGAATGACCCCTATAGAGAGAGTCTAGGTTCATAAAAGGGGTCAGGACAGCCTCTGTTCTTGTTGGGGTTGGTCTGTAGTTTTTTGGATTGAGTTTGAAACAGCTGAGAAGTAAAAGGTTCAATAATTTGTTACTAAGCACACAGTCCCCTCAGATTGGAGGGGAATATTTTATCTTTTGATCTGCTTTTAATAGCCTGAGGTGTGTTCTTTACGAGGGTCTGCTTTTCGTTCAGTAGATCATGTGTGACAAAGGCAAAGCTATGTTGCTTGTTGTTAGCTTCTGGTTATATTGTCTGCTTTCAAACAGCAGTTTGAAACTGTAGTGTGTTAGCTAGATTTTACTGCTTCATCATGAGCATTATATGCCCTAATAACATTCAATCTAATTTTGAATTTTTGGGGTTTGATTTTGCATCCTTTTAAAAAAAGCTTATATAAACAAAAGCTTATAGAAACTTATATTCCTTAATGTCTTCCAAGAAGATGTCATCTCACAGCTGGAAAGGCCATTTAGTTTCTGGGAATGGTTTTCTTAGTGTCTTGCCATCCCTTTGTTGGAAATGCTTAGATTTACAATAGTGCTTCTGCTTTTAAACAAATGTTGCAGAGAACAGTTTCAAATTTCCCGTTGGTTTTAGGTGCTCTTTTGAATTTGAATATAGAAACATAATCATGTTGCTTATAACCAGTTTTCCAGTTCATCAGTTTACATGTGTCACTATCGCTTTATATTGAATAGAATTAATTCTCTACAGCTCTGTAATGGTGTATGTGTGCACATATATAAAAATATGTAATGGATAAATTGATTTCTTTTCCCATGAAAAAAGATGTTTTGTGGCTTTTTGGAGGGCATTGGGAAGACTTTGCAAGGAAAGAAGAGGATAAGCGAATGGCTCTTGTTCTCTGTAACAAGGTGAAGTACTTTACTTCAGGGCCTGACACAAAGGTGCTGGGAGTCCGTAAGTTTCATTAAAATCATATGGGATTATGGATGCTCAATATACTTAAAAAATGAGGCTGTCTGTAACTGGAGTGTCCAGCTTCCAAGGTACATTAAATTACCAAAGTAGTTCCCTTCCACATAAGTCCTGTCATTAACTTAAAGGATTTTTACTTTTCTATCTAAAACTTAAGATAATAAATCAAAAATACTATTTAGATCAGTGTTTGTAAGGCACTTGGATACGTATGTACAATATGGTAGGAAAAGTTGAGTCTTTTATTAATTGTGCATTCAGGAGTGAGAAAATGTGCCACAAATGAGGCATGGGCTATGTACGGAATGGTGAAATTTTGGGCATTTACCTTGCCTTTATCTTTCCTGTCTTGAATGGAACAGGAGTCCTATGGAAAATAACATTTGCGATTGCGTATTTTTAAAACTTTCTCATATTGCTAAGTGAGGGGAATAAAAATTGATACGTTTTTAAGGTGTTGAACAGCTGAAAGTCTAAACAAGCTGAAGGCTATGCCTAAGACTTTATGGCTTAGGGTGTTTTATTTTGTTTCTTGAAGAATTCCAGGAATAGCATCCACAATACAGCAACAATGGCCTTAGGGGTTTTGTGCACGCACACAAGCTTAGTTGCTAGGGTTGGAATAGTTTTGATATTCACAAGTGGTAAAGGCAGGAATTGTTATGGAATATTAACTTGGGATGACCAGAAGGTGTTTTTGTCAAGACCTTTTTTTTGTTTGCATTTATTTACCCTGGTTTCTGGGAACATTACTTTAGGGGCATTAAATCTATCCGAAAAATACGTGTGTTTGAGTATGCTGATTTGCAATAATGATAAAGGAAAATAAAGATGTAGATAGAGTCAAAATCATAGGCTTTTCCAAAATTGGGGGTGGCTTGTTCTTCTGTCATAAAATAACAGGCTTTCAGTCCTGACATGTTCTTCCTCTGAAGTCTCTGAGGGGACCCAAATGGTTGTCAGTACCCAATAGTCTACATGTGGAAACACGGGGCAGTATTTGCTGGTGAGTGGTGTTTCAGTACCAATGGACCGGGAAGATCACTTGATCTAGTATTGTAATAACTCACAGAAAAAATTCTGTCTTTTTCCTCAGCCATCTGGGTTTACCATGTAGGGAGACATTTTTTTCTAGATTTTCTCAGAAGATAAGCTATTCTGCCCCAGACAAGGGGCATGCATGAATCCTTTTGAGAATGCCTGCTAGGTTGAAGAGCCTGAGCGATGTGCAACAGCAAGCTGATACACTATTAAATGTAGGGAAAGTAACAAAACCTACCCCAAATCTCTATGCTCCAAGTCAGTGGTCAAATAGATAAATCTTACTAACCTTTCAACAGTCCCAAGCTAAAACTGTCCTTATCACTCCTGTATACTCCCTGAGGTCGTCTATTAAACTATAAGTTGCTGCACATGATATCTAAGAAGAAATGCCTAACTGTGGAACATGAATATCCCACATTTTACCGGTGGGAAAAAATGTAACTCTAATCACACTGAGAAATTATTAACCAGGCTTCCATAAATGTATCCTTAGCTTCTAAAACCTGTATTGGTGAATAAGCAACTTGGCTTTACAGGTCGTGATGGGCTGATTGCTGTAGGTTGGCATGAGGCAGCCACAGTGGCAAGGGGTACTGCTATTAGCCTCTCCTGACTGTGTCCCCGTCATCTTGGAGAGATGTGCTCTCCTGGTGACGACACACGGCCACCATTCCTTCCATGCTGGCAAACTTGGCTGCCTACTGTGTGTACGCTGGACCGTCTCAGAGATGACGTGTCCATCTCTGAAAGACCTTTCATATATTTCCTACTAGAACTGTGCCTCCACTGTGCTTTCCAGCTCAAACACAGACCAGTGAGTAGTTTCACATAATGATAGGTTGTGGTATCGTTCCAAGTGGCACAAGCTGGCTGTATTGCAAATGCAATCAAAAGGCCAGAACATTTACTATGCAGATTGCTGGAGTAAATCTTGGCCAAAAGGAGGCAGAAAGCTGCTACAGAAAGGTCAAGTTATGATTAATATCCTGTGAATGCAGCTCCGCACAGTCTTTCCCCTGAATAATTTATCTTGTAATTTCACCTAAAAGCTAGTGTCCCAATAAGATGTTGCCTGTGCCCACCACCTGTTCTTCACAAAGCTTGAAAGAGTAGCTCTAGGATGGATAGAAAGTCTGGAATCCCACATTCAGGTTCTTGAACTCTTTTGCTTCTAGCGTCACTGGAATTACACATCTAGCTGGAAAGAGGGAGAGAGGTATCAGGTATGGTAACAAAGGTAGTCTGAAGTGAAGATAAATGGTTAAGGATTTGTTTATGTTTGAGTAGGAGCTGCTTCTTGAGGGCTTCTGTGTCCTCCTGCTGTTTGTGCAGCACCCGCTAGTATCACTTTATGGAATTGCCTTGTCAGGTCATGGCCAGAAGGGTAGATAAGAAAGCTTTGATCCTTTTCTTATAGTCAGCATAAAGTATCATAGTGTAGTGTTTGATAGGTAGCCTTTAAGTCTGGAAAATTCGGATTGCTAGCAAAGACTGCTTGAGGCCTTGGGTCTCATAAGGTATTTCTGCAATGGAAATCTGTATCGTCTGTCATGTCCTATAAAGCTATTTTTAGCAGTTACATCTGCTTCCTTCTAGTTTGGAGCACTTCCCACACTGATCCATTGTGCTTTGAACTTCACTCCTCCAGCTCTGTGCCTGGCTGCTGCCTGCTAGCCACTTTTGAAGACCACTGCCAAATCTTTGCTGTTGCTTTTTGTGCAAACTAGACTGAAGCCAGACAGCCTGTTCAGCACTGGCAACTTCAGCTGCATGCCCTTTTCCCAGGAGACATGCACCTGAGGCACTGCACGGGCTGTTCCGAGAAGGCAGAGAGTTTTAAAACAACCAAGAAAACCATCCCAGATGTTCTCTTCCTTTGATGAGCAGAAGGAACCTGTCACTTTGCCTGTCGTACAGTGTATGAAAAAGGATGCCGATCCTGTGTGTGCTCCTGTCAAGCAGTCTATATAGGTTTTTGCTGAAGTTTCTCATTGGATTCATTGGGGTCCTAGTAAGATCAGGTGGCAGCACACAGTTCTTCTCTCGCTGATCTAAGTTCTGGTCCTCAGCCATAGATGATATGCATGGCTGCTCCCCACAGACCGTGTGCTATTACTTTGAGCTGTCTTGGATAGACACCTCTGTTACAAATCTCAACTTGGGAAGCAGAAGGAAGCCTCCACATATTCCATACCTCCTCTGCCCTGCTGAAAGTGATCCTCAGGACTCTGGTAGCTGATGCGCAACCCAGTCTTCAGATGGCAGCGCAACCTGTGAAAGTGAGAGTACATTTTCTAACTGGATTTTGGTGAGGCTTCTTCCTGCCTGCTGCGAGAATTTTGGAAACTGATATGCTTACAGACAGAGACTTTCCAGTCATGCTCATTTTGAGGTAGGCACACAGGGGCAACATGCTGATGTATTTCATGGTAAGGTTTAAACCACCTTTATTTGCTGTTTGTAGAGAAAAACATTGTAGCATTTTATTTAATGAAAAACAAAACAAGGCAACACTCCAAGCTCATCTCACTTTCTGATTAAGCTGTTTATATCCTCTGGTAGGTTTCTGGACAGGTGGCTTTGTGAATAGCTCATTTTATACTGTAAATGAGAAGCAGGATAATTTTGCTCACATTTTGTATGCCTGCACTTGAGGTAGTTGTGCTGCATCCCCTTCACGTCAGTGGAAAGAAATGGATGTCACTAGACAAAGATTCCTCTGTCCTTTTCTAAAATCTTCTCGTGAATATGAGGTGAGTCATGCCCTAGAAATGCCTGTTTCTCTCCATTGCTTATAGAGTGGGGCTCGATGACTGGGTCAGAATAAGTAAGAGAGCTGATAGGATAGAATCATAGGATGGTTTGAGTTGGCAGAGACCTTGAAAAATCACCTAGTCCAACATCCACCTCTGTCCCCCTGCCTTGGGCAGATGTCTCTCCTAAAGTTTTTTTACGCCTCTGTAGAGATGTCATATACTGTATGGTAACATACCTTTCGTGTGCATGAAAACAGACTTATTTCTTTTCATTAAAATCTGAATCCAGTTCCTTTGCTAAATCAAATAGAAAGCTATTATCATGCATAGCGGAGGATGAGTGTTATTACACCATACTGTTTTTGCAGAAAGACAAACAAGCACTTAGCATCTAACGGGCTGAAATAATCGAGAACTGGATTTCTCACCTTCTACGCACACACACACATGACATACACACATTTCCTCATTCAAAGCACTCACATGCAAGGTACAGGTTTCCTTCTCCCCAGACCCAGAGGGCATATCACTGGCTTGGTGGATGCTTTTCCAAATGGCTGCTCTTCTAAATGCTAGTTCCCTTTTCTCTGGCTGCAGCCTGGCTGCAGTTCCTCAGGAATCTTCCTGCAGCCCCCTTGCAAAATGCAGATATATTTTAATTTTTCTTCAGTCATGAAGAAAGCAAAGTCAATGACAGAATTTTACCTAGTGGACTAAACTTCCGATTGATAGTCATGAGCTTTTCTGCAAATTGAAATATTTGATAAATTCAAAGCATCTTCTTTGGAGTACTCTTAATTCAGCACAGTAGTGAAAACATTTGAACTTGAAGACTTACAAACAATTTTTTATTGACATTTTTGAAGAATCCTCACCCATTTCTGTAGAACATACCTGCTTCTGTTTTCTATAAGAAATTTGTGTTGGGGGGAGGAAAAACAACCAAGCAAACCTACTGATGTTTCAGTGAATAATTTGCTGCAGCTAAAAGAAACAGATACTTTTTTGTGAGAACATCTGATTAAATAATGAAAATAATCCTCTTGGTTTATCACACTTTTTCTGTTTTAAGTAGGGTGAAGCTTCCTGTGATAGTGCTGCAGTACAGAGCACTGCCTCAGGGATCTCTCACACAGTCAGTCACACATGACGGCTGCTGTCCAGAGCAGCCTCCAGTCCCGGTGAACAGGGGATGGGGTGTTTAAGGAGGATGGAGACAGGCCATAACCAGATCACAGAGCACCAGCTGCTGACCAGTAACAGAGATGATAATGGCTTCAGGTGTCCTGTGTGTGTTAGTTCATTCCTGTCCCACGCATCCTGGTGTCAAATGCAATCATGTCAAAACTTTGCATGTACTAATTTAAGTTCTCCTAAACTCACTGTGTTGGTAGTTGTAAGAAATGCTAGCCGTTAGAAAGAAGGATTGGGACACTTGCTGGCATTGTACTTGCTTTCTATTTTTAAGAGAACTCAATATCAAGAAGTGATTTCTTGCTCCAAAATGCCAAGCCTGTGTTAATGTGGGGAATATACCACAAAGTATAGAGACACAGGGCTCTTAACTTAAAAAGTATTAAGTATAACTTAAAAAGTATTAACGTAAAGTTCAGTACTGAATGAATACTGCCTTCATACACGCTGTGACTATGCAGTAAGACTGAGATGACTCAAGCCCTAAGTCATATTTTCATGGATGATTTAACATTGTACAGATTTTTTTTGCTTAACAATAGCAAAAATCTTTTTTCTTCCTTCGTTCGTTGGTTCAGATCTGTTTGGCTTGTTTAATTTTGCAAGCTGACGCATTGAATTTTATTTCCATTCTTACCCTGGGAGGGTATAATCTTTTCTGATTAAATGCTCAGCCAGGAAATTGAACCACGTTTACTCAATGATGAGTAAAACAAAAGGAAAAAGTTGCCACCCTGTTGTGTCATTCTTCCCCCTCCTTGCCTCCTGTTTGTAAGTATGTTAGCTAAAGCAGTGTAATATAGAGAAGATTATTAAATATTTGTTTATTCCAAAGCATCACCTAAGAGTTAAATTCTCTCATTTCATTGTTTTGTAGGATCTCTGGGGAGGTTGTGCTTGTGTTCACAGCTGTCTGGTGTACTCTACCTTTGGTCTGTTCTGCACTTGCGTCCCTGCCTGCATGGATGCTGCCTTTCTCCCAGCATAGTGCACTTGAAAAATAACATGAGGTTGTCGGGGTAGCAGCCAAACAGTATACTCAGCAGGGAGTTACAGTGGGCAGTGGTGTTCTGTGTTGCATGTGGTATGTAACCTGACCATTTGGGCAGCTGTGTGAGCCTAAAATTCTATAGCAAGGAAACAGAAAATGTCATTTTTATTTTTCTAAAAATGCTTTTTCATGTTACTTGAAGATTTTTGTAAGGGTTGAAAAACAAACAGGTCTCCGCCTGTAGTAGGAGCATGGTGTAATGAATGCTTAGGCTGGCTGCACTGAGCTTAGTCTTAGCTGTCTTATTTGTATTATCAGGCATGTTAATTTATTGTTTTTTTACCCAGTAAGGTGGAATACTTCATAGACTCCATAAGCTTTAACATTATTGGTTTTGTCCTCAAACACATGATTTTTGAAATGTTATTACACTAGTGCTAGAAACTAGATACAGCTTGCAGGCATTGACTGTGGCTGGAGAGAGATCTGCAGTCCTGCAGGTATATGACAATTTTGCCAAGACATTACCAGAAAGCTGGAATTGTGCCTGACCTAAAAAATAAACTGCTTCTGAATCCATTGTTTCTGTTTGATTAATGAATCTCAGTTTTTCTGATTATTATGAAGTCAAACACACTTATACTACGTGTCTTAGGTAGACTTACAGAATTAGAGTTTCAGCTTTTCTCTCGGCTTTTGTTAATTCCAGTGCACTGATACACGTTTGTGTGATGGTATTCTGTGCTTTTAATGTCTCTTCAGACAATGAGGCTGCCACTCATACGTGGCCCTTGCTTTAATGCAATATAAGAATTGCCAGTTCATAAATTTTCCTGTTCCTCTATCTAAAGATCTTTGAAATTTGTTCTTAACCAAATAATCTGCTTACTATTTGCACTGTAATACTGACTAGAGCTCTCACTCAGTCTAACCCGTGTGCCATTAACTGAGATCACATTCAACAAATCTGGTTTGATTTTCTCTTCTTGCCACTTGATTTCAGTGTCTTGAGTTGCTCTTCCTTACCTTGCAAATTTACTGGTTTTGTGCAACAAGTATTTCCAGGTGCTTCAGTACCTCCTGGCCCTTAGTTTGCATACCTGGGCGTGTGTACTCTGCAAACACATCATTGAGAAGTGAAGCTGGTTTTTCTTGCTCCTGTATACCGTATTCTGCAAGCAGTATGCTTAAGTTAAAACAGAAAGAGACACAAGCTGGCCATTACATCTCAACATGGCAAGCTTTACAATTGGTACAGGTTCTTGGTATGATAAAAAACTTTATATGTCTTTCTGCCATTTTATTAGACTTAATGTTGGCAGTCTTTCCCTTCCTTCCCCCGTATTAAGCTTGCATACAGCTGTGCATCTCAGAAAAGATAAAAGATAACTATGAACATGGACCATGTTTTGGTGGTTGCCTAATGATGTTGTCTTACTTTTGAATTTTATTTCAGTCTGCCATGTGAATCAACTCAGCATACACGAGACTTGTGTGTTTTAAGCAGCACATATGTGAAATGTGCTTCTTTTCATTTGAGTGCCAAAGCTGGGTGCGTTGGGCCAAAATCACCAGTGTGTGATACACAGCGTGAGCACTCAGCTGGGAGGTGGGAACTGTGGCCTCCTGAAGCATGTGTAAGAGGCAGCAGTGCCATCAGTCCTGCTCCTGCTGAGTTTCCAACTTGGCTGTTGTCCCTTATGCAGCTTTGGTTTGGGCAGTGGTTGGTGCCTTTTCAGATGATAGATCCCAGCTTCTTATGTGATAAAAGTCAATTACAGTGCACCATGCCATGCTGCATTTGGCTACTGTTGGTGCCTGTCCCGGAAACTCCCATGCTAGTAAATATGTGTAGTGCAGGCTACATTTCTCTGCTGGCAAAGAATTTCCCACCAGCAGTAGGTGAAGGCTCTGTCACTCAAGCGATGTGAAGTGGTGCCATGGTTCCCATGCCACTGCAGTCAGCGCACGTGGAAAATGCTGCCTCTGTTGCTGAGTCACTAAATTGTTCCACATACTGGCTTCTGGCTAAGTAAACATAATGGCTTAGCGGTGGGAGCAATTTCTTGCATCAAGGAATTTGATAATAGCACCATTGAAGAAAAGAGGATAATTCCTCTCCCTTCATCTCGCTTCCTTTTGGCTCCGCCCCGTGAGAGCAGGATGCTTCTCCTGCTTGCTGAGGACATGGGGGAGAAATGAGGGGAAAACATTCTGGAGTGCAGATGAAGGTGTTGGTTTGCTGGGTTTGGCAGGATACATGCGGCAGTGACAGCAATGCTCGCTGCACCTGTGGTAACTACAAGTGTCTCTGATGGCAGTGGATTCATTGTGTGTCCTGTAGCTCTTACCTAATATCCCTCACAACGATTCCATTTGGAGGGTGCTGTATTTCTAATTCTTACAAGCAGCTGGCTATGCTAGCAGTTAGCAAAAATAAATGGTATGTTCTTCCTCACTGTAATGCTTTTTCTCTTTTTCTCTCCCCTCCCCCCCCCCCCCCCACCCCACCCCCACCCCCCCTTAAACAAGCCTTAATAATTCTTTTGTCTTAGGAGGGTGAGCAAATACTCTCTGGATAGGTGTGCTACCTATATACAGTGGATGCAGGTATACTGCAGCATAAACTGCACCTTACTATTCACTTGTGTCTAATTTTGCTGTCATGTGCTAGCAAGAGTCTGTTATTTCTAATGCATCTTCTCTGAACAATAGCTTCAGAGAGGAAGACTACATTCAAGAAATCCCTTTTTACAGGGATAAGAGAAGTGGGGAAAGCACATGGATAGTCCCAGTGAGCAGTTTTACTCCTTTCCATGAGGCAAGAGAATGCAACCACATACTTGAGAGGCTTACTGTCTTGCACTTGAGTCACTTCACTCATTCCTCCTCCATTACTACTTCCTTTGCAAGTATAACATTAGATCATTGTTTTACTCTGACTTAAGAAATTAGTGCTCTATCTACATACTGAATGTAGATTAGAACTAAGCTCATTCTTTTAGAGGGCTTTGCATTTTTCCTGTGTGTTCTAATTTGCATTTTAGTGCTCTTCAATTGCTCTGTTGAGTGAAATCTTCACTCAGTTTAGGATGAAAACAACTACATTTCCTAACCAGCCACAGGGCTGCTTAATAAAACATCAAAAGTCTCTTAAAAGGAACATTGTTGCTTTCTAAAAGCTAGCTGGCTGGTTTTGTTTTTAAACCCTAGGTGGGTTCATAATTCAACTTTTGTCAGCTAATTCATTCTTGACTATTTACAGAGAGAGACAAAAGTAGTGCAGGAAAGGAGAAGAGCAAATTTTCCTGTTAAATCTTAATGTGAAATACAAATCTGGTCTCTAATCATGTGTTCTCTAAAGCAGTCTTTAGTGGTAGCTTATTAAAAAAAATATCTCATTACTTATTACTCTCCTTTTCTATAGAGCAAGGATTCCTGCTGGGTTAACAACTATGTGTATAACGGAGATGCCCACCACTTGCCCTGCATATATGGGTGCTAAACCAGATGGTTTCCTGCTGTGAGGCAGGTGATGCTTTGGTATGTCTTGTACCAGCACATGGCAGAATGAAGGCAGTGTTACCAGCGTCAGCACAAAATTTGTCTAATCAGACAGGAGTGAAGTAGGATGCAGGGACAAGGGGTTTTTGACTAGACCTGAGTCACGTAGGGTAAAGATGCCTGCACTATTTTCAGTCCTGAAAGACAGCCTTGCAAGAGTATTATTATCTAAGAAGTGGGAAAACTCGGCTTATGCAAAAGTTAACTGCTGCTAGTGCTTCAGCTGGCTTGGGGCAGAGTACTGCCTCAGCAGAGGTCACGAGTGTAATGTGTTTGGAAGGGATCTTGTCTGAACAAATATGAGCTTCTCTTGAGATAGTGGCTGAAGCTTCAGCAGCTAGGCCGTGGCTGGCTAGGAAATCTATTGCTTTTGAGTAGCAATTTCATAGTGCAGAAGAAAATGTGGGAGGTGAGTCTGAATCTTAATGTCAATTAGCTGGTTAGTACACTTATGTTAGATAGCCTGCGGATGGAGAAACTGTCTATCTCAGCATCAGATACGTTACTGCAGTTACGTGCTCAGTGTTGTGCTGGGAATTGTGCTCCCCCAGCAAGGCAATGAGGGAAATTTGGGGATGCTGGGGTTTAAGGCTGTTATTGGTGGGTTTTATGCCTTGCTAATGCTGAGTATGAGATCATTAAGCAGGCTGCTGTCCCGGCTCTTTAGGCAAATATTTTTGCGAATTCACAAGATATTTTAACCTACCTAGAGCTGGTTGAACACATAAGCAGGTAAAATGGCATTTTATGACAGTTGCTAAATCCCACTGTTACTTGACAAAGGCAGTTAAAACCCGCAAGATTTTTGTCATAAATAAGACTAAAGGATCTATTCCCAGGTCTGTTCCGTAAAAATTAGAATTGTGATTAGAATAAAACTTCAGTTGATTATAGTCTTTCTCTAAGAATAGATTTTACTACAAACATCTTTCTGTTAATGTGGGTAACATGAATGTAATTTGGGTCTATCTGTCTATTTGGTAAACATAATATTCTGCATTATTCTCTATACTGCAAACTCTAACATAGTTTCTGTTGTCTTTACAAACAAGACTGTAATAATTTCTATTCAAAATTCACATAGTTCACCTAAAAGGTTGACAGTCAGCATGACATAACAGAATTTTGTGGACTGGACCACTGTCCAGAGAATCTCCTCTGGTGTTTCTAAGCCAGTTTCATCTGGCAAGGAAGCCAGTGGTAACTCAGAGATCAGCTGCAATGTCAGGTTGTGCCTGTGGGCAGTGAGAATAATTCTTCCATTCTCCCTTTTGTTAACCTCTCGCATGCTTCCTCCACTCTTCATGCCTTCAAACCTCTTTCCACCATCTCTGGTGCTAACCCCTATATCTAACTTCCACATCTATTGCTGAGCATAGCCAGGGGCCAGTGTTGATTTGTGGCTCAGAAAGATCTCTGTTCGTGTGGGATTTAGATCCCACCTGCTTTCTGTCTGCAAGTGTTGCCTCTGCTTCCAGTGGTGTGTGTTCTGTGGTTTAGGATTTTCTCACTGGTGAAAGCTGTAAGAAACTTAATGGAATCATCTTTCAGCTCATCTACATCTGGCATAGGAATGTGTAACACCCTCTTAAATTTTAAGTCCATCTATTTGTCAGTTTGTGAACTTATCACCCTTACCAGTGCTTAGTTCTGCTCTGGAGTCTACATGTTTGACCCTATGCTCAAGATGGCTGCTCCAGGTGGCAAATGAAATAACTGGATTCCCAGTTATGGCATGTCACCTTAGTAATTTTGGATTTCATATGTGTCTCCCTGTATTGATAGAAAAATCTTCCAGGACAAGCAAGGATAGGCGATATGCTTAACCAAAGAGAATTTTTGTGGCTTTCAGATATTGTGATAGGACTACTAACCTCTTCAGAGTTAAAAGAAACAAGCTCAGAAAATGTGGCCAGATGTCAAGTTAATTATTTGAACTGTTTTTTTCTCTGCCCTGGATTCCCAGTACCAGAATACATCTTACAAAGTAGAGTGTTCTTGTCAGCCTCCATATCGTCCCACTGCACTGTTTTTCTGCAAGAGCCCTAGTTACTTGTATCACATCGTCAAGACAGTAATGGTGCTGTCAGCGACCACTTTTAACACTTTTGTTGTTTTACATTTCTTGTATTGCTCATTCTTTCTCCATAACCTTAGTTTTCCATTTTTCAATAACACTTGGCACTCTTTCTCAGTTAAAAAAAAAAAAAAAAAAAAGCCTGTCAGAATAATGCTGTGTGTCACCTACGCTACCCCTGTGAGGAAAACTTGTGAACAGAAGTTTGGAGCACCTTGACCAGCCAAGTAACTTAGCTTATCCTCCAACGGCTGAACTTGGCTCTGTGGGATTTATGCCAATGGCCATGCTCCACAGCCTACCGATGTTAGGGTCTGTATGGGCTGAAAGTACCGTTTTCACCAGACATTTTGCTAGGCAGTTCAAGAAAGAAGCTAGCCTGGGTAGAACAAAGTATAATTCACATGTTGGATTTCATCCTTTCACTTACAAGTAACTTGGCCTTATGGCAGTCATAGAAACAACATTTTCAAGAATTTAAGAATAAACATAATGGTCCAGTGTTTGAGTTTCTTTGTATGAAATAAACACAGAGAACTAAACTATTTTTTCTCCATGTGTGTTTTTATTATTTGACTTTTATATATGTAAGATAGCAACCTAGCCAGAAGTAGTAGTCTGTGGGTTTTTTCCTGACTTTCAGTAATAGTAAGTTCATAATTGGCAATCCTGACTTGTATTTCTGCCTTGCATTGATTTGTTGTGTGCTTTCAGTTCATGTGTGACCTTTGTCCCATTTTCTTACTTGATGAGTGTGACACTGATCGTTGGATCTGTATTACAGAAACAGTAAGATTTATATTACTGCTTTATTAGGAATAAAATAGGTAAAAATATTTATATGACAGCTATATATACTTCATGATTTTTTTTATTAATTTGATTCGATTAATTAATTAAATATTAACTGGAACAGGTTACAAAATATCAGAAATTCCCATGCTCATGTAAAACTAACATAAGAAAAAATCTCCTTTGAACTTGAATTGTGATATTTGTATCCTTTACTAATAAATAGTCAGATAACAGAGGCAATGGGGTGTTTCAGAACTCATATTCTGAAGTAGTTGGTGAAAAGCAACACAAGAATTTCACTTGATGTCATTGGCAACAGTAGTTGCTGCTTCAGTGGATGTTAGGAAGAGAAACAAAAGGATATCCTGTCTTATATCCATAGTTGTGTTAGACTGTGAATGCTACTCCTTCAATTCTCTGTGCTAGTTATCTTTGTCAAAACCTTTCCAAACTGTTGAAAGCTAGGGAAGCAAGGGCTGCTTTAAAAAAAAATTAAAAAAATATTGAATTTCTTAAAAGCTGCTTTAGAAGAACAAAAACCAGCCATGCATAATGTAAAATAAATATGAATTAAAGCATATATGCTCACATATATATTTGCACTTACATATGATGATGTGGATGCATTTTTTGTGTATAAATGGGTTAATGTTTGTATACTGTGTATTATATGTGTATGCTTCAACACACAATGTGCATCTGTTCACACATCTTAATTTTTTTAAGGGAAAGTGTCTTGGAGGTCATGCCTTGTTTTGATATGAAATTCTATGTTTACTTATGAGATTGTGAGGGCTGGATGTTCCAACCAGTTAATTAGAAATTTTAGATGTTTTCCAAGTAGCTTCCTGGCGACCCTTTCCAAATAAGGTCAAGTTCAGAGCTGCAATATGGACTAGGGTGTCTCTTCTGGTTTTGTTTGACAGTGGGTTTCTGTTCAGAAATGACCAAAAAAAAGAAGAAAAAAAAAAAGAAAAAAAAAAGTTAAATTTGTCTTCTGGGTAGCTCCATTGTAATAAGTCACTGTAAGTTCTAGCTGTATTTACCGGAAGGGAATGGGCATTTCTAGAACATGTCATCCTAAATTGTCTGCAGTAAGTGGATAAATAACTCCTTGAAAGTTCCTATTTCTCTGTGTTGACAGTGAAGAGAGTATAATGGATGACTTGCAGAGGTGCAGATGTGTAATTGTTTTGAAGTGTCTTACCCGTAGTACTGTCCTCTGAAGCCCTTCCACTTGTTAATTTTTACTTTTCCTTTAAAGCAATCTCAGGCAAATGAGTAGAATCATTTCTCCCCCTCACCAGCATGCTTAGTACTGTTAGGATGGAAGTATTACAGGGTGAATATAGTCATTTAAATGTATTGCAGTAGGAAGATAATTGCAGAGCCCTTGTGGGAGTATAATAATCAAGCATGAGTGAGTAAATAAACAACAACATAGAAAACGTGACATATAAGTAGCCTGTGAGATAACCTGGCAGTCTGCAAGCCGTTCTTTGGTGGCTTTCAAACAGTTATTAGATTAAGCTTTTCTCAAGTCAGACCGTGATAGTAATGCCAAAATCACCTACACTTGTTTGTTTTGACTTTCAGGTAGTTTGAAAAAAATATGCCCGGCTATCTTCTGGCTCCAAACTGCAATTATGCCAGAAAGTTTATTCTGCAGATGCTTGTGAATGGAGCCTGAAGACCAGCAGTGTGCCAGTGAGCGTCGGCCACGACACAAGAGCATTCGCTAGCCAGGAAAATGACGAGCTTTCTTGAGGAAGAAACAAAGAAGAAACCTTAATTTCTTGCATAGTTGGAAGGCAAAGCAATACAATCTTGACTCTTGGTTAACTTAAAGAAACATTTTTCAAAAATACCTCTGGACTGTGTGGATCTTTGATGCAAACGTGCCTTTGGACGTGTGCAAATAAATCATTGGAAGAATCAATTGGGCAAAGGAGTCATTGAAAGAGTGGCTGCTGAAGAATCATGACAAAGCACTTGGAGATCATCAATTTGTCATTTTTGCTGGAACATGAAAGGGAAACAATATTGGGAGTATTGAAGAGAGATGAGTATCTGAAAAGAGTTGAAGATAAAAGGATAAGGTAACCCTTTTTATTACTGTTCTTAAAAATATGGTCCATGGTACAGATATTTTTGTGGTACCCAGTGAAGATTTTCTAGATGCCTCAGGAGAAGGATGAATGTTGGGAGGTGGCACAGTTAATTACAATCAAAGTCAAGTGTTAAAAAGGAAGCTGCTTGCTAGTTTGGCCCTCTGTAAAAAAACCCTTGTGTTTGTTGCTTCAAGGCGAAAGAGTAAGAAAGAGAAAAAGTGGGAAAATACACAGCAGAGGTTTTAAAATTTGAGATTCTGTAGATTTTAAATTTTGAGATGGAAGGCTTTAGTAAGGCTCTTGAACTTTCTTCCTCTGAGAGGAGGTACATGCTTTGTGCCTCCAGAGCTGCAGGAGGGGAAGTTTGGAAGGTGTCACAGGGAGAGAAAGTAGGCGCCTGCCTCTGTGCACCGGCCCGTGCAACACGGGGCAAAGGCGAGATAGTGACCTTTTTCTCTCTGTTGCAGTGTTTACAGAATAGGGAGGAGGAGGGACGCTTCATTTTTCAAATGTCTTAGATTTACTAATAAATAAATAAAACTAAATATCTCAGGTATAGATCTGAAAAGTCATTGATGGGAGAAGTAGAGACTCAAGGTGTTAATACAGAGTCCATGTGTTCTTTTCTGAGGGGAAAAAAAGGTAAAAGTCAAAATTCAAAGAACAATGTGTGGAGGCAGGCTGAGAGTCAGCTATTTTAGATGACTCAGAGTGGGTTAGTTATCGGTTCTGCAAAGGTTCATATGCTTTTCCAGTATGTTGCTGTTGTTACTTCCTCTCGCTTCTCCCCACTGCCCTCTTAAACTTTTATACAGTGCTGGTTCTGAGAAATGGGCTTAGCGTGGATGTATGCAGCACTTGGTGTTGACAAGGCTGCTGAGTGTCATGGATGACAAAGGGAAGATTTTGAGCATTTGCTGGTTTCTGTTCATGTATTCCAAGGCCAGACTGCATTGCTCTTCCCATTGAGCTGCTAAAAAGCATTTTAGACACAGTGCCTTGCAGAGACGCACGCTCAGCGCTTGCTGAGGCTTTTTTGTCTAAAACTATTACTTGGAAATCCATGCAGAGTTAACCTCCTGTTTTGGAAGTCTTTCTACCTTAAGAGAACCAAGTCTAAGTGCAATGCCTCTATTGGTGTGCAGCCCATTTAACTGCAGAATATTGTGGCTCATCTAAATGGAGTGGGCTAAAACTGGTTGCTGCTTCTGTTGCAAGACTGGAAGGAAAGATGTTTCTTTATGGCGGTGTGGGCAAATTAATCATTTCATCTCCTTGATGATTTGTCAGATGAAGAAGAAAACAGATGGAGCACTGTTTGTTCCAGGCATTGTGCTCTGTTTTGTAATAGGTTAAACATTTCAAAGTCAGTATTTCAGTTTTCTAAGGTGGTGGCCTTGGAAACGTGACATGTCAGTAGTCATCGATCAAATGCATGGGTATGAAGTGCAATGGTGTATCAGACCACTAGTGTCCCAACCCCTCAGAAAGCTTTCTTTTCTACTACTGTCATTTCCCAGCCTCAAGTGGAAAGCTGAAACTCCTGAGGTTTTGTGGGTTTGGTTTCTTTTTGTTCGTTTAGGGGTTTTGTTGGTTTGTTGTTTGTTTTTTTGTTTTTGGTTTGTTTTTTTTTTTTTTTTTATATGATGCCTTACACCCTCTAATCTTCTGCTTTTTTTTGGCACTACTGGAAGTCACTCTGCCAAATGTACTGTTTGAGAACCCAAGACACCTGTGAGGATGCAGTTCAGTAAAGTGGCAGGCAGTATTGCCTAATCTGTGTTTTGGTACAAATGGAAAGAGCACCCTAAGAAAAGGCTGAAAATGAAGTTAATCTAATGCCAATTAGGGTAACGAATGATGCAATGTGATGCTTATGCATACTTCTAGCACCTATATATGAACCAATTGTTTTTTAATTCAGAGTATATTTGGAGAATTGCCACTAGACCATACTGTGCTTGATAATGGTGGAATGTAGTCTATAAAAGACTGCTGAGATGTACAAACTGTAAAGAATTGGGTGGGTAACTGCTCCCTAGGAGACTTCATAATTTTTTGTTTCTGAATACAGCCTGGCAAGGATATCTTTAATTATGTCTTATAAGTATACTTCAGAGGAACATTTGTTGTCTTTGGAATTCCATTTGGTACAATCTGTTATATATTATATCGAAGTACTTTGCAGAAGAACAAGTCCCTTTGTATTTATTTTCAAGTCATTTTTCATGCTGGCAAGATGCTTACTTCTACATTGTACTGAAAAAATTTTATTAGTCTGTTCCACTCTTTCTGAATCTACCTTGATATTTCTTTTCTGTTCCTTGTTCATCTTCAAAAGCCATCATAACTTGAAAGGATTTTTCTGTTAAACATGAAAGCAACAGTAAGTGTAGGAGGATGTCCTAATAATGAAATTGTTAAGAGTTATTTCCACTAATACGGCTCATGCTTGTGTTCTGGAGTGCAGTTGGCTATTCTTATATTTTTACTTGACGTACAAATATTTCACCTACATGTGAGAGAAACATGTAAGGCAGCAAGTGCTCTTTCTGTGGTCTAGTTTTAATAATACAAATAAGGAACCTGCTTAATAAATATTAGGGTATATGTTCTTAACTTTAAGTGTGCATCTTGTGTGACTGGAAATTTGCTTTGAATATTGATTTAAAGCTGTTAGTAGATTATTTGTGCAAATAACTTACAGTGTTCTAAACATTGCTCTATGATGTTTTTTATGTTGGCCAAATGACCATCATGATTATTTTCAAATGTTAAGTTTATTTAGATGAAATAATTAAATTACATAGAGCTAGAATAGCTAAAAATAGTGAACTTGACCATATTGAAGGTGAAAACGTAGGGGTTTTTTTAACATGTGAGTTGCTGGGAGAAGCTTGCATCCAGGTAATGTCAGTCAAGGCATTCTAAACTGAATGGTTTGGGCTGAAACGTGTCTTCTTCCTTACTTCCCCATCCTTCTACTATTTCACTATTACAAAATAGTTTTATTCTTTTAGGACCCTTTTTAGGCAAACCTGTATCACATTTAATATGCAGCGTCACAAGTTATTAATCATTCCTAAATTGAAAGCATGTATTTGCCAGAAGAGGGGTGTACCACATACGAGGTGTGTTTCATCTAACTGTTGTTTATTTGTTTCAGTTCCAGCAGCAGCCCCACTGCATCCTTCCTAGCTGTGGCGTTACACAGGGAGCTGGGTCTAATGGTCATAGCATTTTGCATTTGAAGCTAGCTCTTCATCTCAACCTCATGCTATCACAGAGCAAACACACAATACACACTTACTGCTGATGTATATTGCTCTCTTTCCTTGACTATTTTCCTAGACACCATTTAAAACACAAAGGTTCTTCTCATTCTTTACCAGGCAAAGCTGTAAACACCGTGGTTTTAGAAGAGGAGATACCAGCATAATAATTGTTGAACTGAGAAAGAGAAGGAAAGCGCCTGTTTCTTCCAAGGATAAGGCTTTTAGTGAATTATTACTTGAATCATTCCCTCAGCGTTTAGGTTGCCAGAGGCTGTATAAGAACTGCACCAGCCCCAGATGTGTTTTGACAAGGAAAGCTGGCGTTCCTGCCTTTTCAGTTAACTAAAATGGTATCTCCTTACAGGTCTGAAGAGATCCATAGAAGCAATTTAGGGTATTAACTTCATTACAGTATAGGAGAAACTGTTAGCATGGATACCACCATGTGGTAACTACGGGCAAGTACTTTAGAAAAAAAAAATTGAGTAACGGGAATGTGAATTGACTTATCTACTGAGTATACATTTGGACTTGTTTATAAGCACAAAATGATTGCAAGACAGCATATAGTATGGTATATGATCTGTGTTTTTACGAGGCTGCCTATAAATATTTGAAGAAAGAGCCCTTATGTTAAAACATATTGCTTATCCATACGTGTATGGGAAGTTGGGAAGCTGCTTGTCTGGCAGCTATCTCATTTGCCAAGTGGATTTAACACTTTGTTATTCCTTCAACCAGAGACTTTTCCATCAAAAGTGGTTACTTTGCCAGTACTCTAAGCGTAGAGATGCCTATTTTGCTCTACAGTGTTCTTCAAAAATGAAGATCCTCTATTGATGAAAGAATTTCTGATGGTGACTAATTCTCATACCCTGGGTACAATTTGATCTATCAAAGACTAGTGAGAAGCTAATAAGCAATATGCATTTTATTTTTTTCTAAATCTTAGTAACAGATTTAGATGAGACGATAAGGGAGTTACTCAGAAAAAGTTCTGTCTGTGAAAGTTTGTCATTGTTGTAATATTCCAATATAACTTCAGTTCCATTGCCTCCGATCCTTCTGTTCGCTGGGCTCTGTTCTGCCATTCATTATGTCAGTTCTCTTTTCCTTTGCAAATTCATTCTTTGCCTTTGCCTGTATCCTTTTGTTGTCACGATATACCTCCCTATTCAAATATTCTTAAGACAGTTTTCATTGTACAGATCTGTTACATAAGCAAAATGTGAATATCTGTGCTTATAAAATAAGAACCTGAAAAACACTTCAGCTACTCAAATGGCTAAATTTTACAATGCAAGGAGAGCTCGATGGAAATTTGTAATAGCCCATCCCTTTGTGAACTGTCAATATTTACTGTTACTTTCCACATACTGTGTTAGACAGTGGAGGGAATCCGGCTAAGTTTGGAGGAGGTATTGGGAATCAGTCTGGAAAGGAGTTTCCATTCTCTTTCAGCTTCCAGAAGTATGTTGATACCAGTTCCTGCACAGAAAAATTCTCTAGTATCTAAATTAGCAGCTGCACATCTTCAGAAGGAGTATGTGTCACTTATCTGTGTAGGAAGCGGAACTTTGTTAACAGCACATGCAAGACTGGAGCAATTTCATATATTTAAGCTTTTTACTGGCTGAAGTCTTTAATTATAGTTGGTTAAAGACAAGTTTTTGATTTTTTTTTAGTGTAATTTTTATGACTCTGAACTCTGAAAATTTAGAATGTGAAAATGAAATTAAGAATACCTGATGCATTTTAAGATGAAAAAGGTTTTTGAAATGGGAAGAAAGAAGGTGTAGGAAAAATTTGAAAATCAAACTGAGGAATCGTGTGTGCCATTGCATTTCACAGTGGTTTTTCAAACAAGAGAGAGGAGATGAGGTAGAAAAAATTTTCAGAATAAAAAGCTTTCCAAAATCCTAGTGAAATGAAAAAAGAATAAGAAAATCAGTTTGGTATTAAAAAAAAAAAAAAATTACCTGACTGAAAATGGATCGTGCTTACAGTTAGAGGCATTCTATGTCTCTCGTGCCTCAGAAGATAACATTCGTTCAGGTGAATGGCTTGGGCAGCGAGTGGCTTGCCTCTTGCAGCAGTATAACTATTCTACTTTTCTGTATTGGGGGGAATAAATGTTTTCTAGGGTAAAACATGCTATTAAGAAAAAAATGGATCTGTTAAGATTTGTCATTGCTTCTTTCTGTTTGCAGGATTATCAGGGTTTGGGAATGGTCCATCTCTGGAGGCTGCATTTGTGAGGGAATGAGCGCCTTTGCCTGCCTCATAACTTTCAGTGTCAGTAGGGAAGAATCAGACCGTTTTAGGGCCTCTTTTTGTGCCTCTTGCAGGTGGTGGGCAATGTGCCAAGAGCCATGACTGCTTGCTGCTCCTTGGTTTGTGTTTTGTAGAATTGTGGCCCTTGCTGTCTGCATTTTTTCATTTTTTCCCTCATCTTTTCAAGGCATCATGTTTTCATATTTATTTGTTAGAGGGACTTAGTCTAGGATCTGAGTAATTTCTCAAATTTGGTGTTGGCTGTCCTTTTTTTCTCCCTGCTTGGATATCTTATGTGGGCTTTATAGACCCCATTCAGAAAGGCTTAGACTAAGTCATTCAGTGTTACCTGGATTACTAGTTAGAATGGAGCTCTCCTCCAATGCACTTAACATATTTTCAGAGACAGTAGAGGGATCTTAATATAAATTCACAGTTAGAGGAATGGTTAAATATTCTTCTGTCCTTGGCAGTCACAAATTTCTTTTTAATAGCTATCTTCTATCAAACAGCTGTTGTAATAAATAGTTTAGAAACCTCAGTGTATGATAAGATCCTTTTTCTCCAGCAGCATATTAATTTGGCTTCTGCTGAGTTTATTTTCATATTACTAGGAGAGGATTGATAAAGATTAATTCTCGTTCAGTATTTGAGATTAAATATATCTAACTGCATTAATTACATTCCTTTAAAATTAAGATTTCAAATCTTAGAATGACAAAAGGGAATTGGGTGTTTATAATGCAGCTGGTTCCTCTCTTGGGGGATAAAGAGTAGTGGCTACATGCTGTACTTATTATCCCTTTTCAATATTGTGTAACTAGTGCAGATAGGCTGTGCTTGTTTGGAGGCTGTTACGATGATAGATTTTTTTTTTCAGATGACTCACCCACCTTCTCCTCCTCTTCCTGGCCCTTGAGACATTTCATTTTTTATTTTCTTAAGATCAGAACATATTTGTTACAGTCAATCAGTGGTTCAATTCAACAAATAGTATAGGGAATCCCAAAAGAAAGCTCATATCCAGTATATCTGTCTGTATATTGTTTGCTTGCTGGTTTAATTTTCTGGTTTATTTGTTTGATTAAATGAGTGGAGAAGCTGTGGGTTGATTTATTTTATCTCAGTTCCCTGAAAGTCATCAAAGGCAGCTCTGTATTAAAAAACATGAAAACAAACACTTTTCAGAATTCATGCTGTTAGCA
This sequence comes from Falco cherrug, assembly GCF_023634085.1. NCBI lineage: Eukaryota > Metazoa > Chordata > Aves > Falconiformes > Falconidae > Falco > Falco cherrug. The sequence continues at coordinate 83,960,549 of NC_073698.1, read as the reverse complement.
GATCAACTATCATCTGATAAGAATTCAAGATTTTGTATCACATAGGCAGTGGAAAATAGTGTTGCAATCACCACTACTAGGTAGTAGGAATAATGCCTTTTTAATGTCAAAATAATACTGGTAAGTTTTTCAGCATGTTGATCTCTAAGCAAGCTTTTGTATAAAAATGCACTGTTTATTGGTTTGGGTTGATAGAGATTTCCTTATTTAAAATTTGAACTATTTAATATGCAGACTTTGTGCCCAATGATGCTGCTAATTAAGCACAAAAGACTGTGATAGTTGCAGGGAGGAGGGAGAGGGCTGGAATGGAAGAGGTTCAGTGAAGATTTTCTTTCAACATTAGACACCTGGATGCGGCTGGAGTTCCTGAAATGCAATGGGTCACTGTTGATTTTATTTTTTTTAAGTAAAAATTAACCACTGGAAATAAATCTGGTACAAAAAATGAGCCTTTGCTAGTTCTTAGTATTTTAACCCTTTTAAGATTTGAGGATTAACAATATTCATCTTCTGAGTTACTGTGACACTTGGGCAAGGTTCAGGTGGTTGTTCTACATGCAGATGTTCCAGTCCCAAAAAAAGCTGGGACCCAATCGCATGGTGTTCACATGGGACACAATCCCATGGTGACACATTAAAGGACCAGAAAATCACTGGGAGTAGTCAGCACAGCTTTACGAAGGGGAAGTTATGCTTGACCAATTTGATAAACTTCTGTGATGGAAATGACTGTCTTGGTAGATGAGGGGAGGGCAGTGGGTATTGTCTGCTTAGACTTCGGGGAAGTCTCCCATAAGATCCTCATAGATAAGCTGCTGCTGGGCTCCTTAGTGTAAGAGAGACGTGAGTATACTAGAAAAGGTCCCATGAAGGGCCATGAATATGACTAAGTGACTGGAGCATCTCTCACATGAGGAAAAGCTGAGAGAGCTGGGACTGTTCAGCCTAGAGAAGGGAAGGCTTAGGGGGATCTTATTTATATGTATATATATATAAAGACCTGAAGGGAAGGTGCAAAGAGGATGGAACCAGGCTCTATTCAGTGATGTCCAGAGGCAGTGGGCACAAATTGAAACACAGGAGGTTCCACCTGAACATCAGGAAACACTTTTTCACTGTGAAGGTGACTGAGCCCTGGCACAGCTTGTCCTGGTAATTTGTGGAGTCTCCATCCCTGGAGATAATCAAAAGCTGTCTAGGCATGGTCCTGGGCAGCTGGGTCTTAGTGGCCCTGCTTCAGCAAGGGGCTTGGACCAGATGACCTCCAGAGGTCTCTTCCAGCCTCAGCCGTTCTGTGATTCTGTGACATACTGGAGCAAGTACAGTGAAGGCAGACAAAGATGATTAAGGGCTTGGAGCATCTTATCGGGAGAGATTGAGATAGCTGGGACTGTTCTGCCTAGAGAAGAGAAGGTTCAGGGGGATCTTATCAATGTGTATGAATGCCTAATGGGCATTAAAGAAGATGGAACCAGACTTTTCTGAGTGACGTCCAGTGAATGGGCAAGAGTCAGTGAGCACAAACTGAACTACAGGAAATTGCATCTGAACAGAAGAAAAAAATGTTTTTTATTGTGAGGGTGGTTAAACACTGGATGAGCCTGCTCAGAGAGATTGCAGAATGTCCATGTTTCAAATAGCTGAAAGAATCCAGGGCGACCTGATATAGCTTACTGCGCTTTGGAGCAGGAGGGTTGGACCAGATTGGTCTCAAGAGATTCCTTCCAACCCTTCCTCAACTGTCCTATGATTTTGTGTTGTGGACTTCAGCACTGAAAAGATGAAGCTTGTGCAGGGAAGGAGCTTGTGCTTCAAGCAGTTGGGAAGTTCTGGCAGTGTATTTTAAAATAATACTTCACTGGGGGCAGCATTCAGGGCTTTACTGAATGCTGGTTTTAGAATGAAGCATGTGACAGTGGGTGCGTTTATTTGTAGAAAAACTTCCAAAGACCTTAGCAACACTCGGGACAGTACACTGTAAAAGTAGTTCTTGCAGATGCTCTTCATACCCTAATGCTGTGACTTACCTTAGAGAATTTTCAGTATTAATAACTTAAACACATTCTTATTTAGAACCAACTATTTTATTGAAAAGATATGGCTGTATGATGAGAAATAATATTTATCTGAGAAATTGGGTGAGCCCAGGTGTATTTATTTGACTACACTTCTCTAATTTTTGTGCCACAGAAATGTTTCCCCTCTCCTTTCTTGTGTTTCAGGGAATCTAGAAGGACTTGTAGCATTCAGTTGCTTATCTTGAACTCTTCTGCTTACAATTTCTCCTTTCTGACTGAATTACCAATACTCTGTTCATAGCAATCTGGTCCAGCTAGCTGAAAACAATTTCTGTGCTCCAGCTGAAATGTCTCAATGTTAACAGCTTATATCATGCTGTCAGAAGCCCTCAGACTTTGTTGTGTTTTTCTTAGTCCACAGTGTCTGAGTTCTCTTATGTTTCATTGTGAATGAGGGAAGGGAAGAGTAAAGCCTGTCCCTTCTGGTTGCAAAGAGAAGCTTGAACATATCCAGGGAACTGAATATGATGTTTTAAATTTTTGGTATCATTTTAGTATTGAATCAATCATATGACTCAGAGGGGAGAGGATTTTGAAATTATTAAAAATTTCCAAGATTTTCAAATGCCTAAGTTGACATTATTGTGGATTGGTGACCCCCTGAAACTCTGGTAAGAGGCAGGTAAACAATGAGAGAACATTTTGTGCACAGAGTGTTTAAGGCTGATCTGCTGTCTTCTTCTCCAGAGTCTACGTTGTCTCCCCAGTACTAGTGAGCTGGTTTTGCTGCTGAAGGAGACTCGGAACAAACAAGCCGATGGAAAGGGGGGAAAGTAGGCTGTGGTGGGCTGACCTTGGCTGGCTGCCAGACACCCACCAAGCTGCTCCCTTCCTGACCAGGACAGCAGCAGAAAATAGGGTGAAAAAACTCGTGGATCAAGATAATGACAGGCAGATTGCTTATCACTTGGGGAAAATGTATTTAACTTGTTGCCACTAAAAAAAAAAGTAGGGTTCAGAGAAACAAGGACAAAACTGAAAATACCTTCTCCTCAATACCCCACTTCGCAGGCTCAACTTCACTCCTTTGTTCCAGAGACTTCTTTCTCCTCCTCTGCCCCAAGTGGTGCAGGGGAATGGGGAGTGAGGGTCAATTCATAACGCTTGTTCTCTGCTGCTCCTTCCTCCTCACACTTGAAACCCCTGTTTCAACATAGGTCCTTTCCACAGGGGTATAGTCCTTCAGGAAAACTGCCTCTGTCTGGGTCCCCCATGGGATGCAGTTCTTGCCAGGAGCCTGCTCCAGCAGGAGCTCTCCACAGACTGCAGCTTCCTTCAGGGCATGCTCACCTGCTCCAGCATGGGATCCTCCATGGGCTGCAGGGTGGATATCTGCTCCAGTATGGTCCCTTATGGGCTGCAGGGAGACAACTGACTTCACTATGATCTCTGCAGGCTGTAGGGGAATCTCTGCTTTGGCAGCTGGAGCACCTCCTCTTGCTCCTTCTTCACTGACTTCATGTCTGCAGGGCTATTTCACATTTTCCTCACTCCCCTGTCTCAGCTGCTGTGCAGCATTTTCCCCCCTTTCTTAAATGTGTGATGACAGAAGTGCCACCAGTATCGATGATGGGCTCAGCATTGGCCAGTGGTGGGTCTGATTTGGAGGTAGCTGGAACCGGCTCTGCCTGAAGAGGCACAGCCCCAATTTCATCTCACAGAGGCCACCCCTGAAGACCCCCAACTGCCAAAACCTTGCTATGCAAACCCAGTACAGATGCAGAGATAGTTTTGTGGGGGCAAGCTGAGTATAGCTGAATCTATTAGTGCTTGCTTGTTGTGTGTAGACATAAACCATAGCTGTCACCTCTGTATCAGTAACTTAGACCAACTGTTTGAGCTGACCTATGAGAAGTGAGTAGGAAAAGTGAAGCGACTGAGGTGCCAAAGAGGCCACATGGAAGTAAGGAGCAGTCCCAGAACTCCAGTTGTGCCGCGTGTCTTTTTCTACTGTCAGCTCACAGGGAGAAGGTAGAACAGAAATTGGTGCGTGCAACTGAAGGTGGTGATCCATGTGGCAGGTGCAAACTGGATCTGCCCTTTCTCTTCTTTTTCATGGGTCCACATTTTCTGTGCTTGAAAGTCTCCTGACAGCAGCATCCCCCATTGCAGCTCTAAGCCCTGTTCATTGCGTGGACCCAGCACAGAGGCAAGTGGATGACTTAAGCATCTTCAGGAAGACAAAAAGTAGGTGAGAGGGACAGAAACACTAAGTATTGGCCAGATTAAGAATTCCTGATGAAGGACATTCAGCTGTGACAGGGGGTTCTTGGGGGTAAACCTGGAAAGTGCTGCAATACCTCTCAATGTGTGAAAACACGATCCAATCTTAAATTTTCCTAAGATCAGTTGGTACTAAAAGTGGCTCTGCTAAAATAAAAGGGCCATGTAGCACAGTACTTTGACAAATTCACATTGCTGAGAGGGGAGACAGTAAATCAAGTGTTTTGTGAATGTTGTTTGATATTTAGTGAAATGTAAGTGAGCATAACCTCAGGGGTAATTAGATGTCTTCACAAACATTGAAGGGTGTATTTGTTACTCAAATGGATAAGTGCGGTATCTCTTTAAAAATACCGTGGTCGAGGGTGCTCTGGTAGCAGGGTGTTGGTTTGGGGTTGGGTTTTTTTCCCTTAGCTCTCAGTCCAGAAGCAGCAGATTAATTGACTTTTGCTGTTTGAAGGCAGGCTTGTTTAGGAGGTAGATCCAAGGAGGGGGCAGCAAACCTGGTGACCATCTGCCTTCCCTGTGCCTAATGGCAATATTGCAGTTCACTTGGTAGTTTCTGTAGTGTAGGTCACTCGCCTGCATTTGGAACTGGCTGATTGACAGAAGAAAATGGATATATACCTGTAACTAAGTGTATCTCTGCAGGACGTAGGCAGATGTAAGATGCGATTGATAAACTGCCAGACCAGTTAGCGAAGTGCCAAGAAAAGCTGTGAGGCCTGGGCAGACTTTTGAAAGCTATGGCATGAGAGCAAGGCTGTTTGGAGTGAACATGGGAGAAGGGTGCAAAGCAGAATCAAGAAATCGCTTTTGGACAGAGGCCAGCAGAGGAAAACGCTTGACAGGATTTGTAGTCACTGCCTGGAGGGATTGGACAGACCCTTTTTCAAAAGCTGTCAGAGGTTGAGCATCTGCAGGCCAGGTGGCTGCAGAGCAGCTGCTGTTCATGGCATCCCAGTGGGAAGCAAAATGCTAGCCTTTTAGCGAGGCAGCGTATCCACAAACAACCTAATTCTGTCAGAGCTTAGTCCCTGGTGGCTTAAGCAATGTTCCCAGTCTTCTTCACTGGGCTGCAACCTATTATCTTTTATTGGTTTTATCTTCCCAGCGGTCTTCTTTTGACATCTTTTGATTGATCTTTAGGTGAAGCCAGTAGCCAGTTTTGTTTTTCTTTTTAAATCCCCCTTAAATCATATATGTGTATGCAGAGAATGTGATTTCAGTGAGTCCGAGTGCTTCATGGTAGAGGGACTCTGGAGTCTCTTGGCTGATGGCAGTGCATGAAAGAGAGTGTAAGGAAGGGTGAAGTAACGGGGACACAGCAACACTTGGGCATGTAAAACTGAGAGAACTTAGCAGCTGCTGAGCTGGGCCCCTGAGGAGGAGGTATTCTGGGGTAGGGTGGAGTGCAGGAGGGGTTTGAAAGGATGGAGCAGGGGTTATCAGGGAGTCAGGAAAGTCAGATGGGCATAGAAAACTGCCTCTCCTGTCATCCTTCCTTACTCTTTCTCTTAAAATTCCTTTTTTTTTGCTGTTGGAAATACAGTAGTTACCTCTCATGGCTATTTTCTCATTAAGGACCCAACTCATGCACCATTGAAATTGCAGCCTTCAAAATCTGGTCGTAAATGCAAATATTTTTATCCTGCAGAGTCAGTTGCAGAACTAGTAATCCACAAGTCACGTTATTTATACTGACATTCTCCTTTTTTTTCTTTTTTTCTAATTGTAACATCACACCATGACACCACTATCTATTTTGATGTTTTGGTTTGGGATTTCTTAGGCTTTGAATAGCCAGTGCAAAATTGCATATGTGTTCCTAGCTAACTCTATGTTGGCATAGTATGAAATGCACACTAATTACAGGAAAGATTTTCTCCTTTTCCTTCTGTGGATGCACAGGATAGTCCCAGTTTTAAGCTGCTGTCAACCTGGGCTCAGCATGACTTGAATTATTGATGAGGGACAAGCAAAGATGGTTTACCAATTGTGCAGAACTGTTCAGCTGTCTGCATTTACTTATAGTGATCTACCAAAGGATTTTCTTGACTGCATGTCTGAGATGGAGGATAGATTTATTCTTCTTTGTCCTACGTGTGTCAAAAAATACAGCAAATATTAAAAAAAATAATAATTGTATCGTACTTATTTGTGTCTTGTAGTTTTTAGCACTAAATCTCACTTGTTAAAAAGTTACAAATCACTGAGATGTATCTCCAAATTAAAAGATTTTATTTTCTTACTTCTAGGAAATTGAAAAATGAGCTTCTGGAAATGAGGAGGAAAGGTGGAAACCGTCATTGTCAACAGGACAACAGCAGGGTCTGTGTTCGCTGTCAGAAAAACCTGGGCTTAATCTTTGATAGAGGAGACCTGTGCCAAACCTGCAAACTTCGAGTTTGCCATAAGTGTCGTGTTGTAGGAACTGATGGACAGTGGAAGTGCTCGGTGTGTGCCAAGATTGCGTAAGTTGTGCAGCTTTCATAATTACGTTTAGGGATTACCACGATGTAAATAATTTTGTGCTGATGCTACTGTTTTACATCTCCTTAGCACAAAAGCATATGCATAGCAAGTACACAAGGGAAGAGGCTTATCTGGTGGTTTTATTTGCTGCACGATCTTGCAGTATCTTTTTTCCCAGTTCCAACGCGCTTGCTTCATGAAGAAAGCTGCAAGCATCACAGATACTAAGCTGTTGGTGGGAAGTATTCTGAAAATGATAGAAAATCAGTTACAAGCAGGGACAGGTCTATTAGCATTCTGAAGATATAAATGTAAAAATCAAATAATTCAAAATTAACAAAACAGAATTAAGTACAAGTGAGGTCTGTATGTTCTGATTGACATGATAGGTGGATTTGTAAGGAAAGAGATGTAAAAACTGTGAGTCCAAGCACTTCAGTCCACGTTTCTATCCCTTTTTTCCCCCCCGTGTTTATAGTAACTGAATATCTCTGCGTGAAGAGAGAGGGCTGTATTTATAATGTCTGTTAGTGAGTGTTCTAAAGTAAATTGTGCTATGGTGGGAGGTAAAACAAAAGGTGATTAGCGCATTTCTCTCAGTTGGAATATGGAGCATGGGGAATGGAGGGAGGAGGAGGGTAGCAGATCACGGTGCTGAAAAGCAGAGAGTCAGTATTCTAACACAGGATATCAAGGGGATAAACAGAAAGATATTTACTTGGTGTGTGCTTGGAAGAATTATTCACTTGATTGATATTGTAATATGGGTTTTTGCAGCTTGACTTGGTAAGATAACTATGAAGGAAAGGGGAAATGTTATTGTGGAACACAACTTGGTTATATATCCTGATGTAAGAACTGGGTGGTATAAGAAAAAGACGTGATAAAATAATCATGTTAAAGGGGGGAAAAATCAGAGTAATTTCAGAGGGACTTCTTTTACAGATCATCATGAGACCAATGAGACCAGGAAGATAAGACTTTTTGTAAATTCTATCAGCGAGTGAACTCAAATAGCTAGCTACATCAGGCTTTGGCTACCTAGAAAGTGAAAAATTAATACAGCTGAACATGGCCTTTAGAGTTTGTGTCTTCTAATTTAGCTTTGGAAGGTTGACATCTATTTTGTGCTAGATGCCTTAACCTTCTCTGCAGCCAGTGGGCCACATCCAGATGACTATGTCTCACCTCTTGAGATGAAACATGTAAAAGTTCTTGATTTTGTGAAATGGTTTTAAATTGGTAGAGGCCTGGCTCTGCTCCTTATCATTTACTTCAGCTGGTTCCTGAGATGATCTCAGTGCAGTGCCTTTCAGAAACCGTGGGGTGCAAGTGAAATGACCGAGTCAAGAATGGCAAACACAATACTACGCTTCAAAAATGAAGAAAGGAAGAATGGAGGGATTTGTTGACCCTGTCGAGTTACCTTTAATTTCTCTAAAAATGCTGAAACAAATGATTGCTGTGCTGTTTGAAAGCCAGGAGAAGAGGACAAGGCAATGATTAAGAGCTGGCTTGAGAACAAATAATGTCAAAATCAATTTAATTTCTTCCTTTGATAGGGTGACAGACCTTGTGAATAGAGGAGGATCTGTTGATATCTTACAGCTTGACTTCTGATACTTTCTCTTGTGCCATTCTAATATGCTAATAAACAAGGGGAGCTATGCCCTGGAATAAATTCTGTCAGTGTGATTGCAGAACTGCCTGGAAAATTATAAAGCTCCATTCTCAGAGTAGTTATGGACATTTTGTTGTCAAAAAAACCCCAACAACCAAAAACCCAAACCAACCAAAAACCAACAACAACGAAAAAAATGCAGGCAGTGGTATAGTGCAGAACATTTTCTGGCTTTTCACTGTTAAGTATTTTAGTTAAGGACTTTGATGCAGCAGATGAGTTTGCCAGTTACACCTGCAGGTGACACAAAGCTGAGAGATACTGTAGGCATCCTGAAGGACAGGATTAGAATTCATAGGGATGCTTACAATTTAGAGAAGTGGTTTGAAGGAAGAGCATATGGTGGCTCCCTACGGGTATGTGGAAGTACTACATTTGGGCAAAAATGCAGCTGCAGAAATATAGAATGGGGATAAAAAGAACATATGCAGCTGTTCCTTAGGAAAAGATCTGGGTATTGTACTGAATGAAAAGCTGAACATGATTCAACAGTATTTTCCATGGTAGAAAATTCCAGCATCACACAGGGATGTGCAAGCAGAAGTATAGCCTGTAAAATACATGATGCAATACTGTTTTATGGAGAGTACCTGCCCGGTTTTGTGCAGCACACTTCGTGTTGGCCAGTTGGAAAAAGTTCAGCAGAAAATAAGGATCACAAGCCTAGCACACCGTATGTCTAGAGTAATGGAAGGAGTCAGAAGTTGATATAGTTAAGATATAAAGAATCACTAACAGAGGCTGAAAGAAAAGCAGTGATTAAATCGACCTATTGAATAAGTTCACTAAGATATAGCAAGCTTTATGAGGCACCTGGGATATAATAGACAAGAGAAGTGGAGTAACGGAACGTCGCAGTCAAAAACATATAGCGCAGAGAACAAATGAAGTTCTATAAGAACAAGTAGTGCACATGTTCCCCAAGAAAGTTCCGCTGAAGTTCACCAACTTGTTGACCACCAGGGGTCTCGAAAGACCCCCAGCAACGAAGCGTGCATACAGAAGTGCCTTATGCATATGCAAATCATTTCAGGGAATAGTTGCTATGTATATTAGATTTTGGGGAAGTATGATGAATATGTATGTTTTGCTGTAATAAATTGAGGAATGCTGGTCAGGTAGGTGCGTGTGATTTGAGATAATAATCTCTATGTGCCCAGTGCTGCAATAAGAATGCCTGCCTTCTAAACTTACAAAATGACATCTAGAGGGTTTTCTCTTTGGCGTTTTTCTGGTATCAGAGTGTTTGGCCTAGGCAAGAGAAGGCTGAAAATAACTGAGTTTGAAATCAACAAAAGGTAGCTGCATCGAGGAAGCTTACAGGCTGTTCTATGAACTCACTTTGGACAGGAAAAGTAAAGTGATACTTAAATTGCAGTGAAAGGATTTTGGTTACATGTTATGAATGTTGATATAACTTGGAAAGGATGCAGAATCTTGTTTTAAAAACAGGTTGGATAAACCTCTCTCATGAGAGATCTCATATCATGGAATGATATGAGTAAAGATGATCCTGTTTTGGGGCTAAAAGATGGATGAAGTGATATAACTTCTCAAAACATATGCCACATCTACTTGTGATTGTGCTGCAATTCTGTACGCCAAGAAGTGGTCTTAGCAGTCATCTTGGAAATTAATTCTGGTTGAAGCCTGCCTTTGTTCTGACAAACTGCGGTATAATTTGCTTGCAAAGTGCTAGACTTGGCAAGTGCTAAAGTTTTGTAGAGGTTGGGTATCTATATTAAATTAAGGTATCTCTTTTCCTTTTTGTTCCTATGCAGTGTTTTTGCAGGACTGTAGTGACAGTTAATGATCTGTAAAATGCCTTTTATGCTGCTGGGAGTACACAGAGATGATATCTTCTGTGTGGGCAGCCTAGAGATAGAAGTTTGAGATAGGTATTTCAGTGAAATCACTGTGCATAGTTCTAATTTAAATTCATTCAGTTCTGCTTTCCTCTCTCTCAAGTGAGAAATGCAGGGATAATCGGGATTTTTAGGCTTTTTGAATTACATTTGAAGGAGGAGCTGGTTAAGTTAATGCAAATAGTCTTTGGCAAGATTAAAAGGCAGTAGACAAGGAAAAGAAAATAGGAATCCAGAGTTAAGAGACAGTTGTGCTGTATAAGTAGCAAACAAAAGGCAAGAGAAGGGGAAAAATCTTTTAGCTCTGTAGCATTGATCTGCATAAAGTGTTTGTGTCTGTCAAATTGGATTGTTTCATCACACTAGTGGCTTTGCAAAAAGTGTTAGGAAACTTTTTTTTTTCCCCCTTCTCCTTTTCTTTTAGCAACCTGAACCTCTCTGAGTGAGGCTAGGTTAATGTCCGTATCTGTAATGACTCTGGCACCTGCTATGCTGTTCCATTTTCAGAGCCAGGTTATGCTGTTATAATGTATATGTATGTTGTCATACATACTGTGAGACCCTTAAGTGGCCTTCATGAACTCTTCCCAGTTTTGGTGCTGTACTGTTTTTTGTCTGGTCTTGGTGATATGCTACTTCTTGTCTGTTCTCCCAAAATTATCCTCAGAAATGCCTATTAAGTGCCACTGGAGGAGATGGTGATAGTAGTAACCTGTACAAGTCCTGTTATATAGTCATCAATTATACCTGCAGGAATATGTTCAGAAGCAAGTTTTTCAGAACTGTTGGAAAGCCTACTGCATTACATCTGGTGTCAGCGAAGCGGGTCTGGTACTGGGTGTTGAGTATGTTCCTTCAAAGAGAGGTTGACAAGTATTACAGAAATTACTGCAGGAACTCCTTGAATTACACAGATAACCCAAACTAATTGCTGAAACAAAGAACTTCTTGTGTCAATAAAAGAAAATACAGGTAATATCAGCCAACTTCTGCCTGGTGATTCATTTCACGCATTTTGACCTTTCCTTCCTTCTGAGCCTGTCCACTTATAGCATAGGAGTTTGGGATACCTTTAGTACAGCAGAAGGACATTCTGTCACATAGCCTGGGATCAAATGTTATCATTGCTTTAACATTTATGGTGGGTTTATGCCCAGCTACCAAAAAATCAAAAAAACCAATGGTGACAAACTACAAGTAGGCTGACTTTGACCTGAGGAGGTAATTTCAAGATGTTCATTTGTTAAGGATATAGTGAAAGGATTTGTTAAGGATATTGTTTTCTGAACAAATTTTTAAAAAATCACATGGTAGCCTGATCGTAGCTGTAGGGGTGAGATATCAGTTTATTTAATAATACAATCTGTCTGTTCATCTGTCAAGAACATCATCTGGCAACAAGTGACTCTGACTTCTCACCTCCAAAATAATCTTTAAGCCATTTCATCTGCCATTTCTCCAAAGACTTGCTTCTGGTGATGGGGAAGCTCATCACAACATATCAATTGCATTCTAAAACACTTTCAAAGAGAGAATTAGCAAATTTGAGGAAAGACATTTAAATGTCAATAGTGAAAGATGTTCAACAGTATTTTTAAGTGTAACGAACTGAGGTTTACATATAAATTGTCTTAAAATTTACAGTTACTGGAAAAGGATATTGCCCTTGAATGTCCCTAAAGAGAAAGTTAGTAGATTTTTTTTTCCCCATGGGAGTTATTACCAGCTAGAATACAAAGCTGCAATATAAAGCATTTAAAGGTCAGGAAGGGTTAGAGCTAAGTCTTCTGCCAAATTCTTAGTTCTGCAGTTACTGAGGGCAGACCAAAACAGTTTTTATGCAACTGTTTGATGGTCACATTGTTGTAGTATTTGATGAAGTGAATGTAGCAATGCACTTGATGAAAGTGGAAGCTTTCTGCTCCATTCCCTGCATACAGGGAACTGATGTCATCAGGAACTTTCAAACATAGTTGCTAAAAGAAAACCTTTCCATTAAGGTTACTTTTCCCCCCTGAATCTTCTTAAAATGTGCTTAAAATTCTGCATCTAAAATGATCAATAGGTTGAGGGAAATCAAGTTCTTCAAGCAGCCTGCTGACAAGCTGATTTTGCATCTTGGTGCTGTCTGTGTTTCTTATTACGAATGTGTCTAGATATCTGCAAACAATGCCTTCATTTTGATTGAGTTCTTCAGCCTCGGTGGCCCAAGTTATTACAGCAGAACAAAACAGTAATGAGAAATTTTTGTTCATCTTTGAAATAATTGTGTTGTCTTGAAGTGTCATGAAAATTCATCAGTACCTTAGTAACATTTATTCCCATTAGGAGCCTAAAAATAAGGGCATTTCAAATGTTTTAGTATGCAAATGCTTTTCAGATTTCTTATAATTTCTTTTTATTTTAGAAATTTCTAAGCAAGTTTGCCTTCTTTTAACTGGGTCAAATTTTTCTATTTAATAGCCTCACAACATAATAAAAATTCTCTGGAGTTAATTTATGTTACAGAAATACTGTATGGAATTGAATACATACAAAGATGAGTGTGTATGTTTTGGTATGTTCATGTATAGACTGCATTTTATTCAGCCTTTGGTCTTGGCATTTTTTCCAGATTTTTCTCCCAAGGTGAAAGTAAGGTAACTTGAGGAACAGGAGAGGGAAAGGAAGCTAGGCTAAATCTCTTCCCTCTGCTGTGAATGCGGGTTAGGCTGGATGACCAAATGGATAGTGAAACTGTTTTACCAATCTGGGTTTTTTTCCCCAAATAAATGATTGAAAGTAACAATTGAGACTTTCCATCTTAAATGGAATTTTTATAGTTGGGCATTTAATCATGAAATGTCTTGCAAAAATGAGAGTGGAAAATAACAGGCTGAGTTTTTGGCAGGGATAGGCCACAGGTTATGTTCCATTTGTAAACTAAACAGCGTCTTAGTGAGGTTAATCCATTTAGTATGGGATCATAGAGGGAGAAGGAGCACGGAACCATGATGTACTCCCTCTCACAGGAAGACATGAGTAGGTGGATCAGTAATTAATGTATGAGGACTTTAGCAGATACCTAAGGTATTTAGTACTAAACCTAGCTACTTGCACGTGATTTTTCTTTACAGTTTTCCTAGCCATTTTGAGTATAGGAAAGAGCAATCATGCAAAAATTGCTGCTATTACAATTCATAACAGTCTTCCTTCTTTCTAAAGCTACTGGATTCAGCATCTGTTGCACACCTTAGAAGGCCAATCTAAACACTGCTTTGGTCGAACACATACTTATTTTTTACTTTGTGTATGCTACGTGCTGAGAAAAGAAAGTTAAGAAAATGCATGCACATACTGTGATTTTTAGTCAGTATAGACCTTGGACCCATTTTAAAACCAGCAAAACCCAGACCTGAAAGCACTGATTTGATGTACTGTTGAGTAAATGCCCTTGCTTCTTTTGCCACTGAAACAGGTATTTAGATGGGAAGAGTTCATTTAAGTCCTGCATCAGAAATAGAAGAAAGATGTACTATATCAGTAGGAAAGGTAGTCTCCCCTTGTCATAATTATAAATGCATGAAAATAAAGTTATTATAAGACTGTTTAGGTCTCGCTTTTCAATTTTTGATTCAGAATGTCAAATGCAATTAAGAAATTCAAACTTCAAGTCAGAGACTTAGGCGATCATTTAATCTGAATTCATTTCTATTTCTGTGTAGAACAAAAATTATTTTAATAGGTGCTCCTGACATGTATGAATGATTAAGCTAACGTGAACACTAGTCTTCGTGTGAATTGTTCAGTACACGTGAAAAAAACATCTAATACTAGCGCCCTAGAAAATCAAAGCTGCAAAGCTTAGTAGTTTTCCCTGATTTCTTTAGAACGTGATATTTTTTGTAGAGGTGATCTGTTGGGTAAGGATGTTTTTGCTGAAGAGGGCTGCCAGCTGAAGGATCCCAACATTGACAGCAACATTGGTGATAAGAAGGATGAAGGTCTGAAGTGAAAGCTGAGGCCTCTCGATTTCTTTCACGCAATGCTTGCAATGGGTGGTTATTGATGGCTGTTGGCTTTTTCCCTTTTGCTGTGGATAACAGGATTGGCTAGAGAAGTGAAACATTTGACTAAGACAAGGCCATACTCCCTTTATTTGCTGTGTTTCATGCCTCGCTTGAGGGAGTTGTCTGTGTTTTACCTCAAACCTGGTTCTCTTCATGAAATCAGAGCAGAATGGGTGTGGGCATCCTCAAAGTAGCCCTGCCAAGGAGTTGGCACCTCACTTTAAAATATGGATCTTATTACTGCTTAATAAGGTCAGTCTGATGAATGAGATGGGCAGTTCAGTTTGCCATCATTAGCTGAACCAGCACACTGTTCAGCTCCATCACTGTAGTGGCTGTCATGCTCCCTTGCCCACTTGTGCCTGCAAAAGGGTTTGATCGCATCCTCCCCTTTCTTTGGGGGTCCAGTTTGTGTTTGCCAGAGCACACGGCAATGATCCTGAACTTCCTTGGCCAAGTAAGAGGGCACCAGCTACGTAATTAGGGGGTATTTAATGGTGGCAGGTTACAGCCTGCAGAGAGAGATTATTAAGAGAAGTAGGTTGCTTATTTATCCTTTGCCAGAACATACAGGGGTCAACTGTTGTTGCCCAGACTAACCTATCTCTTCCCTGCACAGCTTTATGCAGCTGCGAGGAAGATGAGTATGGGGCTAGCAGCTACTACTACAAGGAGATGACAAGAGCAAGAGAAAGTCCTTCTGCACAGTAATCCTTCCTCACTCCCAGCCTGGTGCCAGACCTTCCCATCTTGCAGCCTGCTTTGGTCCCAGAGGGGAGGTGTAGGAGATGTTGTTCAAATGGCATGGGATGGAGTGGGGATGGAGAGAGGGAGACTGATGGTGAGCTCTAAGCTTGCGGGTGACCTATATTGTACCACAGTGAAGTGGAGGAGCAGAGGAAGGCTCTTTCCCAGGGAAGGATGCTGGGGGAGGACCTCCTCCCTCCACCAGCAGCACTGCCACTGATCCTTCCTTGCACAGCCCAGCAGCCCTCCATCCTCTTCCTTCCTGGCTTCCTCCCACAGCTGCCCCAACCATCTATCCCTTAGCTGCAGCTCCTTTGATCACTCCAGGGCCCATGCTCCTCCTTGAGCCCTTGGTCTTGCTACTGCAGGGCTGAATCTCCACATCAGATTATAAGACTAATATATGGTAAAACAAGCAGACACACTGGTCTCAGCTACTGTCCTGCCCAGGCTGAGGTCCTCTGGGCACTAGTGAATCAGACGGTACCAGACAGGTTTTCTTTCCCTCATCGCTGTTCACATCTGGCTAGAAGAAGTAGGAGATGGCTCCATGGGGACCCTGTAGCAGAGGGCTGGGCTGCCCCTCCATGAACTGCAGCAGCCCAGGCAGGTGGCACAAGTTGGGGTCAGGTGTGGAAATAATTGCAAGTTTTTGCTTGTAAGAGCCTGTAGCTTTGCATGGGGCAGCTCCCCCTCCCACTGCTGGAACCCTAGGGTAGGTCATGTCATCTCCTTCAGGTTGTCCTGTGCTTGGAGGAGTGTGAAGGTGCTTATCTGGGTAGTGAGGTGGGGAGTGCCCTGTCTGGCCTTGATCAAGTTAAACATTACTGGTAAGATACTGGAGATGAGTAAAATCTCCATCCAAGAGGAAAATGGCACTTGTGGAGTTTTATGGTCAAACCTGGGAGTAACTGAGGGGGAAAAAAAATGAATGAACCATGCAGTTCATATTGCAATGTGATACATAATTTATATTGCAGTGGAATATGATGGTGTAGTCAAAGGCCTGAAAGGTTTATGGTTTGATAGAAAATATTAAACTTGCTGTAAATCTTGGTATAAAAATAACTGCACAGAGAAGTGCCTGCTGTAAATGAATTGTGAAAATACACATTCAAAGAAAAAATGTTTTTCACACTAGCCGGACTGTGCATAGATTCTAATGCAGTGAATCCTTTCCAGTGTTTGTGTCTAACAATAGTAATTTTAAAATTCTGAGCGGAAACGTAGAGATTTTGTTAATGCCTCGCATAATGATGGATTGTGGTGATGAATTATAGAGGGTTTTGTCAGTAGTAGTCTGCAACAACAAGATAAGGCAATAATCTTTAATTTCTATGCTTGTGGGCATGTTTTGGATTTTGATTTTTTTTTTTAATGACTCATGCAAAGGTGCATGATTCATTAGTAGGTTAGGAAGAACTGGTGATGTTAGGGTCTTTTTACCAATGGCAGGATCCTATTCTGTGATTTTTAGTATTTTCTCAAGTAAGACTCTCCATTCAGGCATGACTCAAAAGTAATTTAATAGTGAAGATATTGATCAGTGCTCTAAATACATCTGTAGTAATTTTCACGCCCAAGAGACTAGATGATTTCTTTTTTGGTATGGGTTTGAAATTAAGTTTCCTTATTGAACAGTAAGCAGGAACATGTCTGGAGCTAGATCAGTTTTAAAATTTTTTGGTTTTTTTTTTTAGTTTGTTTATTTGCTTTTTATTTGAGTATTCATGATTAGTAGCTTTTTGCCATCAACTGTATGTAGTGAGGCACTAGAGATGGTGATGCTTGACCATAATGAAACCGATTCAGGAAAAGGCTAATGATCAGCATAAAAATATACCTATGGAAAACAGCAATGGTGGTTAGGTCAGCTAAGAGAATTGAAACCAGAACAAGCAGCGTTATCCAGAACAGTACAAAGACAAAAATTCATTGCTCTGAACCTCTGACACATAGCTAATTCATAACAGCATTGTCATGTGAAGAAACTACGTATAGTGGCAGCATATGAAACTCAGAGATGAAAAATATATATAGGCCTGCAGCAACCTATATATAGGTTATATAAATATATATGTGTGTAAGTCCATGAACTGCTGACATGGCTGGCAGGAGCTGGGGGGTGGGGGGGGTCTCCCTCCATCCACTGTTGTTTCTACATTTCTTGCAGATTTTAAGAGATATTGAAAACTGTGAGGTTGAGTAGTTCACTATCTAAAGGACTAGGGAGATGGTATATT
The DNA here is from genome assembly GCF_023634085.1 of Falco cherrug. NCBI lineage: Eukaryota > Metazoa > Chordata > Aves > Falconiformes > Falconidae > Falco > Falco cherrug. The sequence goes on along the minus strand of NC_073698.1, from coordinate 83,943,185 downwards.
ACGTGTTTTCTACAGAAATTTGGTAGTTTTTTGCAAACTGAATTTGTGTACTGAAAATTGTTTTTCATTCACAAAGCAAGATGATATTTTTCTGCTACATGCCCTGCTGTCCCAAGCTTTGCAATCTATCTTTTCACTTTTTATTTTGAACTGTGCAAATGTTGTCCAGAGTTTGTGAGCCTGATGGCTGGATGATGACCTAAAGGTTTAAGCAGGAGTTTTGGTTGGCCAAATTTGTTAATGAACATATATCTCTGACTTTTTTCTTTCCCCTCATATAGACAGCTACGGATAGTCACAGGAGAATGGTTTTTCGAAGAGAGAGCAAAGCGCTTCAAACAATCAAATCTTCTTGGAACTGATGTTGTCAGACAGTCTATCTTACGCAGATTCCCAGGTAGGGACCACAAGAGACAGATAGGCTCTTGCTTAATACATTCAAATCTTGTTTCCAGAGTGTTTGACTTGTATTGTATTTTATTCTCCACTGTTGAATATGTAAGTATAATTAGCATTTTAATCTTAATTGATTTCATATTTGGGTATTACTGTGCAGTGACTTGTGAATGATTAATATATATGAAAGGTAAGGTGAATAAATATTTCTGTGTAAAGAGCTACTTAAAATATCACTGTCCAAACAGGTGGACAGTATTATTCAGCTGCAAATCCAGCAGCTGAGGCTCTAAAAGTTCATTCTCAGTTTCTGCCAGAAAGTTTGTCTGTATGCAGAGATCTAAAACCAGCCATTTTTTTACTGTAGCTCTCTTATTTGTGATGGTGGTATGTAAAAGGTATTCCATTTTTCTTCTTCAACTCTGAATAAGAAAGATAAATGCTAACTCCTGTGCTGTATGCTGGAACATGGGCATCCTCCAGACTACTTGGTACTTCTCAATTCTCTCTTGACTTTCCTTTTGCCTCCAGTAAATTGCACCTGCACTTTTAGGTACAGTAACCAGTTTGGCTGTCTTGACCCTGCACAGCAAAAGTACCACGTCTGCAAGCTGCTGATGGTACCTTGCATGGTATCACAGGGTCACTGGTTTAAAAAACAGGAGTTTTGCCTGAATGCTGATACTTCTGTCTTCACTTAACTACATTACTCTGCACACAGAAGCTGTTACTGACGTAGTCTGTTTTCAGATGTAGCATTTATCAGTTTCAGTAGGAAGGTGATGGGCATGGTTATTTTGTAGGGGGAGGGACTGTATTTACTGTCATTGGAAAAATGCCTGCTGCAAATACACTGCTTGGCAAAACGCTGATCTTGCCAATATTGCTGTGCTTCGGAAGCTGTCAGACCAGCAAATATCTTAATGGTCTTTGGGTTTTGATATTATGCAGCCTGTCAAACTGGGTATTTTGTGATTTGTTACTTTGTTATTTGATAGGTATATTAAAATGCATTTAAGCCATTTTTCCCACACCTTGCTCCTAGTTGAACAATGTAATTAGGAAAGCATTGTTTCATTTAACACAGGAAATACAGTATGCCACAAAATTATATTTCAGGTCGTTTGTCTAGTAAATGATGTCAGTGATAAATTTGGAAGTGTAGTTAAAGACAAGAGATGATAATGAGAAACATTTCAAGCTATTTAAAGGTTTGTTCCCTTTTTCAAAAGGAAAAGCCAAAGAACCCCCCAATTTTTTTCATGACACTAGCATTGGTTTTATCTAATATTGAAAAATGGAAAACCTATTTTTCTAGGTTGTTTGACATATGCTGCATTTTTTGTGCAAACATTAACTTTTTTGTTCCTTCCTCCTCCCATGAAGACACAGTTTCCAGTAAGGATGAAGGAAGAACATTTAAAGATCAACCCCAAGAGAATGAAGAAAAAAGGCCAGATGTATCAGTCTGCTCCACAAATGGGCATAAATCAATCTTCAGTGGACCTAGAAAGATAGGGTAAAACCTTTTCTTTGGGAAACTGGTAAATCGGGTAACAGCTGCAGATGGTTGGATGGATTTTCTTTTGAGTTCCTCCAGTGTTCCACATCAGTCTCAAACTTCCCAGGGTTAGAAACAGCCTTCGTTTAAAAGCATACTTACTATAATTAGACTGCTGTTTCCTAGGAATTGCAGCAGTAATTACTCTTCAGCTATAAAGGTAGCAGAAAAAAGGCAATTTTACTCCTGGATTTTTCTTGTTTATACTCGGAAGTAACAGTGTGTCCCTAAAGGCAGGCTCGCTGAAGAAGCAAATGCAAAAAGTAGTATTTGGAGGACCTGGTTTTTATGTATACTAGTTGTTTCTGCTAACAAGTCAATTTTCCTTTAGCTTCCATAGCAAATGCAATTTAACAGTCAAGCAGTGCCCCTTTTCTCTGTGTGACAATGAATAAACAGGTATGTTGCTGGTCATCTTGCAGTCTGTGACACGTGTAACCCAATTTTGGCTATGCCCTTAGAGGAGTTCTTACTTACTCTCAGGGGACATGGACAGATACATTCACTCTAGGGCTGCACGAGTGGTATCTGGGCCTAACTTGAGGCTATTGGGCGAGTGGGAAGAAAAATCAGATGAACATTCATAACATTGTTTCCATATCATTGGAAAACTTTGTTTCTGTTGGAAGACAAAAGACATTTTGTTATGGGTCTTAAATATAGGGTAGGTAGCTTTCTACAGGTTTTTTTTTACTTCTGAGGAGAGCTGAGTATGGAATTACTTATTCCAGTGACTCCAGAAGTTAACATGAATGATTTATCTCTCTTTAATATTGGGGAAAAGAGCATCAGAATGCCTCTGGCTTCTCAAATTAAGGTGAAGAAAGAACCAGCTTAGGGAGTCTAGTAGAACAGGACTTAGATGTTGCTATAAATCATGCTAATTGGTAGCTATATTAAAAGTGCATTGAAGTTTACTTTTCTAATCCTCGTTCAATTTAAATCCTTTGTGCAAATCTATTAGTCATATTCCCCTATGAGGAATAATTATTTTTTATAATTGTCTGTTTATTTTAGTGGTGTTCAGACTTTTTTCAGTTTGTGGTCTGAAATGTTTTCTGGTGGTGACACTCCCCATAAAGGAAATCTAATCCTACAAGAATTAGGCTTGCTTCCAAGTAGTTCATTATTCCTCCTCCTCTTTCCTTGTTCCTTTCTTCCTAAGGTTCCACATTCATATATCTTATGAGTGGATTTGTTTTAGCAAAGCTATTTTGTGGCCAACTGCTGCTGACACTTAGTGTCATGGGATGACTTAACAATCTATTGTTGTTTGTAAGTCTGTGAAGAATACTGCTACTTTTCAAAACTTTATTTCATTGCTTTCATTTCTGTCTTTTTAGGCCACACGTTGCAGGGTAAGGGGGTGATGCTATGTTTTTGGGAAACAGAGTGTTTGGGGAATTGATACATATAATTCTAGAAATTGCGAAGCAATCTTGAAGAGAAAATACATATAGTGTAATTTGCTAAGGGAAAAGACACGTACTTAGTAAAAAGTAATTTGCTGTGTATAAACTGCAAAAAAAAAAGGACAGAGGGGAATTTTCATAAAAGACACTTCTTGTTCAAAGCTCGAAGTGCCCATGTCGAGTAGGAGGGATTTTTTAATAATTGTGTCTTAAAAAGCAGTTTATAGCAAATATGATGCTTTTTTTGTTCATATGAATCAGTTTAATAACCAGATTTGGTGCTCTATTGACCTTTGTATTCAGAGTTGTCCATAGGTCAGACAGATTAAATTAATAAAATGCACATGCCATGATATTGCAGTCAGGCTGCTGTTTCCTGGGAAAAAACCTTACAACTTTTAAAATCTTTTATTGCTTGTTTCATCAGGAAGGTAATTAGGGTGGTTACCAAAGGAGAAATTACAAATGCAAAGGATGAAGGTGAAAGAAACACGGGCTCAGAAGCTGAAACCCAAAGTCTGCGCAGTGGCAAGTCAACACCTTGCTCTGAGAGGTGAGGAGCAGAAATGTGGTAAAGCTCATGCCGGGATGGACCTAAGGGTGTGTGCCAGTCCTCTGCATTGCGTTGTGTTTTTGAATGCTCAGCTTCAGTAGTAGCTGAGAAGCAGAGCTTATGGTTAAAAAAAAACAAACCACAACAAAAAATCAAAAAACAAAACTAACAAAAAAATCCCTACCCAACCCCCCTAAAAATTATCTCCATCTATCTTCCTTTTCTCTCCTTGTGTTCAGCTGGTGATTGTTGTTGGTACAATCTCCTTTGGTTTTTGAGGCCTTTAATTGATGAACTGTGTTCATGTTACAGAACTGAGGCCCTTTGTTCCAAAGTGTTTTGTCAGTAATGACATGTTAATTGATTGTAATTTATATTTTCTTCTTCAAAGGCTCTGTTTGCCCTTCTTTTCCATGATTATTGTCCCAGTTATTTCTAATAAAATTCCATTTACTCTTCTGGGCTTAAGACATCTCAGTTATTGCCTCTGATGGCATTATAAAATGCCAAGTGCAACATTATTCTCAGGTCCCACCTCCAAAATGAAGCAAAAAATAGCTCGCATTTTTCTTGTTCAGTTGAATAGTCTATACTGGGTGTAGACCCACATTCTTTTCTCAGGTGCACACACCTAGAAATTTTACAATCTGGATTGAAAAATTATAATAATTTGCTGTGAGATCAAATAGAGATTTCTAGCTCTAAATCAGTGATTCTGGGAGACTCCAAATAGATATATAGGAACACAGGATATCAGGTAAAATGAACATCGTGAAGTTTAATTCACCCACAGATGAGCCTTCTTGTTTAAGCAAGAGCTTGCTTCCCTTTGTTACCTACAATTCAAAACCCCATTTGCTGGACATTCTGCAACATGCCCCAAGTTGATGATGACAATCTTCTTGAAAGTTGGCAATTTGATTTTTTAATTTTTTTTTCCTCTGATGCTGCCATACATACTAGCTGAATCAGCTTTATAGCTGGTTTTCTTCTTTAATTCATACGCAGGTTACTAAGGGTTTGGGTTGGTGGTTTTTTTTTTGACTAAGCTAATTAGGCCTTCTGTATCTAGCCAGATGCCTACCCAACTTTTATGAGACCAGGAGTAGTATTTTTGCTGTTTTTCTGGATTTGTTTTGCTTTTCATTGAATAGAGATGAGTGAAGGATCTGAGACAAAACCTCAGGAATCTGGTGTCTGGGCTGCTTAACACTAAGGTTATGCAGATTTCTCTAAGAATTTAACAAAATAAGGACAAAAAGGATGCTTGTGAGAGATCTCTGTGGCTGTTTTGATGTGCCAGACTGCAAGAAAGTTATCATGTAGTTATCATGTAGTTAACCATAAATGAAGCAAAATAATTTTGTCCATGTGGTAGAATTCAGTACCTTTGCATACAGACATAGAAGGATAGAATGAAATAGTCAATAAAAATAACCTTTATGTTTGATTTGCTTTGCTTGACTTTCACATAAATCATCCATTTCTAGCTTTTGCCCAGAGCCAGGGTGTGGGATTTATTAAATTAGGGGTATGAGGTAGTTATAGCAGGTTCCTTCACTACCTGTCATCTCATCCTCTCCTGGCCAAATCGGTGTCTTTTGTCAAAGTACATAGTAACCTGGCTGCATTGCCAGGACATGTTTTATTCTGGGGGGTGGGGGAAGCTGAATTATTCTACTGTCTATGGAAGACGTGGCACTTTCTAAATATTAGTTTGTGGGAGGATTGAGGAGCAGCTTACATTTCTTAGTAGAGGGATGAAAATTCCTGTCTTGTATGCATAGTTAAATACTTAATTATGTATCTGAGGATGTTTGCTTTAGTTCATCTGTTGCTAATTTAGAAAACTGAGTAGTAATTATTAAAAAATTAATAGCAAAGCTTCCCAGACTACCCTCCATAATTGTTTCAAGTTTCAAATTAAAAGAATATAACAGCTTGTGACACTGTAGCTGTCCTAGACTTTCCTGCATATTTCTGATTTTTGTAATTGCCCTCATCTTTTTAGCTACATTGCCAAAACTGGTAACATTTCACCTACCAGCAGGGAAACCAAGAGAGAAATTTTATTCTTTCTAAACAATTTTGTTTAAAAGAAGAGGTACTGAGCTGTCAACAGGAGAGTCCCAAGCGATGAGTTCATCTCTTCAGCTGGTTCATTTCTATTCCAGTAAAAACGTTTACTGATTTTGCAGCTGACCAAACTGGGAGGCTGCATCGGGATACTTCCAGGGGAAATAATATAGGCATTTCAGGTTCATCTACACAGGCACACTCCCCTATTGTACTGAGGTCTTGTGTACCACATGGAAGTGCCTGGCATAGTCACCTTGTAACAACATCTTTTATTTGTTGTCTACTTAATGTTTGTATAAAATGTGTTGAACCTCTCTCTAATAGCAACTGAAGTAAGGGCAAAGTACAGAAGAGGTCTGTTTAGCACGTTCAATGTGCAAGTGCTCAGTCTGACTGATGACCCCTGCAGAACCCCTTGTAACATGTTTTTCAATCTTTTATTCCAGCCTGCTATTGCTTCTGAACACTTCTCTTGATTTACATTAGTTTACACAGTGAGGGAAAAAAAATATCTGTAACAACATTTTTTGTAATGGGAAGTCACAACAATCCATCAAAAGTGGTGTGACATGCAATAAAAATCCAGTTTTTCTACATTTTGGCTGCTTTCCATACACTAGCAGATTTGGAAATTAAGGTGTGTGCATCTAAGTCTGATAGCTTTGATAAAATATAGATGACAGCCAGTAACCTTGATTTTTCTGACTTTGCAGCAGCAAAGACACATCTTTGTGGGAACAGCTAGGACTAAAATTCAACCACAACACGTTTAGTAGGATTTGTTGATCACTAGCTCATCAAATTAAAAAGTAGTAGTGTGTGTATATGAAGTGCACATGCATAAGAGCATGTTTATTATGCATTATCTACTGTTTCCAATGTACAAAATTAGATAGTAATGGTTAAAAATGTTACCATATGCTCAATAAAAGACAAAAATGGGGTTGCACAACATTCGTAGACAGTCCTGGTGTTCAGAGTTTTCCTTTGTTTTCCTTGTTTTCAATAACTCCACCAACATGGATTCAGAGCCTGTGCTCACTGCTCAATGTAGTGGTGAGACAGGAGATGTTGTGTTTCAGAGTGTTTTTTTCTCAGTTCAACAGTAGTTCTGATTAAAATTTCCATTGTAGTAGAGAAGATTTTTACTGCACTTACTCTAAACATGATATGCCACCCTAAACCAAGTGAAGGTCAAATTCAGCTCCTATCCAGTACAATGAAGATGTCTGCAAATCTGAAATATTTATTAAGCAAGCCTCTTTTGGCTGAAAATATGCTGTAAGTTCCAAAACATTTCTCCAGTAAATTTGCACTACTGTTTTCCTCAGACACTGTATTTTCCATATGAAAAGGGTACAATTCCTTTATCAATTCCTATTTACCAGTAATTATTTTTTTAAGGCAGTAAGGAGGATTATATGCAGAACTGTTACTGTCCTGCAAGACTTTTTGAGATTTCTCTGAGCTGTAAAGAAAAATTAAGAAGTTTGAACTGATGTTTCTGGAGAAAGAATAGATCAGCCAAGAACTTGTATTTTTACTGCAAATCAGATTTCAAATGAAAGTAGAACTTTAACTGGAAATGTTTTGCAATACTTGCAAAAATAATCTTCATTGTTCAAAAAGGTCACAAAAAGTGCAACAGCATACCCTTTCTCACACTCAGTGTTCACATGGACTAATCAGTATTTTCTAATAGAAAATGTCCCATGGAAAAATTTCTGCCCATTGTAGTACTAGACAGCAATTGGGTTCTGGTATGTTGATCACAAATGCTTTTTTGTCACTTTTACAAACATGAAACCTGGCAAAAAAACCCTTGTCCAGCTTTCCTAGCTTTCTAAGCTGGTCGAAAGAATTGGTTAGTTTGGGCCAAGAGTCATTATTGCAATATAAATAGGACAGCGAGCAAGCTGTTTTTCTGTAGAGGACAGAGAGCTGATAGCCAAGGGTTTAGACTTTGTGGTGATAGTGCTGGCATTAACATTCGATGCAGAAGTGGTCAGAACTGTCCTGTCACCGTAGTTTTCCTTTAAACCAAGGAGCAGCCTGCTAGGAAGTTCACACAAGTTGTTGCACCGACTGTGGGGATGGGAATGCAGTGCAAACTGAACGTGGATGAATGCAGCTTCTGCAGCCTGGACAAGAGCTGCCCATTTGGGCTATTTGCAGTTCTGGTAGAAGTGCTGAAAATACCTGTATGTATAAAGTAATTGTAATTCACTTTTGCCTCTGTTTTTCTTTCCAGGTGAGCATTCCCTTGCAGCGGATCACACAGTTCATACAGGGCAATGCTATTCTAGTAAACTGTTACCATGGTTGTTTTCTTGCAGTGGTTTGCTAAGCTGGTTGCCTCGGTTTGCTCGAAGCAATAATGCTTTAATACTCTTCTCTCCGTCCCAGAGGGAGTGCTGCTTTGCTGAACAGCAGCGATGCAGAGACCACTGCAGCCCATCTGAGAGGGGCTGTGGGTCCTGTGAACAGAGGCAACGTTTCCACACCTTCCCTCCCAAGGTCTCTGGCGCTCAGCATGCGCAGCATGACTGCAGATTATAGCAGGGTAAGTACAGCGGTGTAGAGCTGGCACCAAAGAGGATGACTTGGCTGGTATCTGCCCTGTTAAATTGATTTGTAGCTGAGAAAGGACAAGCCTGATGGAGGAGATTTTGTTTCTTCGTTAATTCTGCAGGGACCAGTGAAGATGTCTACTAGAACAGTATTTGTCGTGCTCTATCAGTGACGTGGCTTTGGTTTGGCAGACATTTTTCTTTTGTTTAAAAATCACTGTTAATGTCCAGCACTACATAATAAGTTACAGATTCTGAACTGGGAAGCACAAGGGATGGGAGTAAGCATTTTTGGTGCACCAGGGCCTTGAAGAAGTGCTGTGAACTGAGGATGTGCCTTTCAGGCATGCAGGGTCCAGCACGCTCCCACTGACTAAGTCTAAGGGAAACTTGGCAAGCTCAGCACTTGCAGAAGATCAGGCCATATTGATTTTAGGCTTTTCTGGATTTGGACATTGGGCTCTGCATAATTTATGGTGTATCACAAAATGTGTGCTAGGTGCTTTATCAAAACGAGAGGTGGGATTCCTCTCAGCTGCTGTTAAGCCTCACGCTGTGTAGGTGGCCACGTCTGAGCTAGCTGCCTCAGCTGCTCTGTAACAAGCAGGAAGATGTGGTTCATGTCACCAGCAGCAGGCACTCTCCATTTCCAGGCAGCCTGGCTGTGCGCAGACATGCACATGCTGAATTCGTTTCAGTCACCCTCCTTAAGAAATAAGGATGATTGCACCAGCGAGTTATTCTAAGTTGCGGTGACTTAAGTGTACAATGAAAGCAAAATTTATAGTTGGACATAATGCCGTTTTACTGTTAATGTTTAGAAAACAGTAGATGAGCATTTGAGTGCATCAGTCTTTTTCTAACTTCCGAATACTTGGTCTAATATATTGCCTTTCCTAATAAAAAATAAATTAGTATATATGAAGGGCAGTTTGGGGAGCTGTAAATAAAATATTTGTTGTTTCGTTTATATTCTTGTTGGTGCACAGACCAACTGGATTTCAAGTGCATTAGATTTGGTTGAAAAAGGCCAATCCATTTAATTTAGATGGAGTTAGTCATTGGCTATTCCTTTACAGGAAGGCAAAAAGCCATAATATCAAGCATATTGGCTTTATTTGAGGGGTTATTCTGGCATAATTTGATTAGTTCAAGTCCATTTGGTTTTACTCTGGCTGAAATCATTATGCTGGTATAAAACTAATAGGTTTTACCTTCTTTTTTTTTTTTTTAATTTCCAAGCTAAGTGAACTTTTAATAATTTGAGTGTTTTATTTCCCTCCTTTCACTCCTGATGCCACTGCTCTGATTCTTCAGTTGCAAATTCAGAATATACGCATGAATCACATCTTTGTGCAAATTTTATACATGATCTGTGCTAAGCAAAGCAGATTATATTGTAATCTAAATATATTCAGTAATACAGTGCATGCTAAAGGAGCTTTGGAGTTCTGGGAGCTGATAGAAATCATGCTTTTGTAGACTGATAGTGAATAAGCTCACTTTTTGTATTTATGGGATGTGCATTTTTCTTATTGCACAGGACACAGGCTTAGAGAATGGCATGATTATTCCAGCAAGTGAAAGTGTGCCTGAAGATTTAGTAAAGAAGCACTGTAGGAAAGCATCTGGAACACCTTCCATAGCAGTTTCTAGGGTATCTTTGTCATCAGGCAAGTATCAAGTATTTTCCTTCTTTCTGCCAGCCTTTCTCATCAGAGGATTGTTCCTATTCTTGTGACTTTGTTCCTTTTGTTTTTAAAGCACATTGAAAGATCAGGTGTAAGTTTCATAAATTTGTACATATTAATTCTGAAAATTCATCCCTTTTACTAACCAAGTTTATACTACTTCACAAGTTTTACATTTGAAAAAATGTTAATCCTAAACCCAGTAATGTTGGCATGATGTAAGTATTAGGTAAATCACATGGTCTTGGAATTGTTACAAGATTTCATAATTGATGTTGTTAAATCATTCTCTGTGTGGTCAGCTGTATAAAATACTACCTATCTGCAATCGGTATAAAATACTACTGTGCTGCTGCCATATTTCACACCTACTTTGCCCAGAAGCAAATTTGGGAAACAATGAGCTGTCAGAGGACAAGTCCCTTACAGATGTCATGTCATTTCATTTTTATACGTGATGCACTGAACCAGACAAGTAATCTGTAATTTACCTGATTTCATTGGAAGCTATTAGGTAAATGAGGCTTGCACAGGAAGGTGCTGTCAGAGCCACTTGGCCACAGTGGGTGGACATCCTCCTCCTCCTCCTCCTCCTACCTGCAACAGGAGGCAGGAGTGCCCAGCACTCTTCTGCTTCTCCCAGGCACATGGGCAGCGTCTTACAGGGCTGACAGAGTGGGTTCAGACTTACAAGTTGCCTTCTGAAACACAGCAGGGTTCACTTAATTTCAGCTGAATTTATTCCAAAGCAGAAACCTAGTGGCATATCCCACAGAGCTAATCAAAGGAGATAATATTCTTCACCTTAGATTTTTTGACTTGAAAGCTTCAGTTTCTTTGAGAGCATTGTACAGTGCAGCTCCAGGCAGAGGTGTTACAGGCTGGTACTTCTTTATGAAGTGAAAATTCTATTTCTGCTCCTTATGAAATAAAGGTTTTCCTAGCAGAAAAGAACTGGCCTTGTGTTACCAAAGCAGATGGATGCTGAGCAAAATTGCAGGCAACCTGAGAATGGGCATCAGGCGTTTCATTGTCTCCTTGTTGGAGGATCTCAAAGGCCATTAAGCTCAGGAGAGTGACCTTTCCCATCACATCAGCTATAGCCCAAGTAGAAGATGAACAATTAAAAACTTTCCAGATTCCTACCTGCAGGATCTAGAAGTATTCTCTTCCCCCTCTTTCTTTCTCAAAATATGGAAGAGCCACAGAAAAGATTTGTGTGGGGAAGACTAAGAAAATCTTTCTCCAAGACATCTAACATGTCTTATGCCTACAGAGTGGATGAGAGGTCTGCAGTACTGAAAGAAACTTGTGCAGGTCATGAGACTTTTTTGCTTCCTCCTCCTTTCTGCACAAGGAGCACCAGAAATGGCAGACGTACTTGCTGTGTCCATCTGCATCCCCAGTTGCTTAATTCTGAAGCAGACACTGGGGAGAGTTTGGTGGCAGTGGGAGATGTGATCATCACTGCAAACACTTGGACCATGAGTTTTACAATATTCCAGGCTGATGGGCCTACCAGAGAAAGTCAAAAGCTTGATCTCTAGTATCATCCACAGGAGAAAATTACAGCAGATAAATAGTGCAGGGAGAAAATTGTTGGCCAGAAGACTGAGCAGTATCAGAAAACATATTTTTCCATTTATCATACTGATGTTCAGTTGTCATGGAGTTTGTGACAGATACCTAAAATACTGTTTTGATGTTTTTTTCTTAAAAAACAGTTGGGTTTGAGACAACACTTTTAAAAGTGTGGAAGATGGAACATAATATTTTTGTACAAATTATAGCAAATTTTTAAATTGTTTTTATTTTCCAGATCGTAGCCGATCTGAGATAGATTTGAGTGAATCTCTCTCTGAAGGAAATGAGGACACTCTGAGCATAAGAAGCAAATCTGTACCTAGTGCCTTAGATCAGGAACTGGTGAGTTATAAACATGCAAATGTGTATCTGGTGGAAATCCTGGTTGTTCAGACTTATGAAATCAGCACTGTATGTATATCTATGTAAAATATAAGTAATGCAGAGCATTATCTCAGGGATATTTAATGGGTTTTTAAACAGCTTCATCTTCTGAGTATGTTTGCTATAGAATGGTTCCAATGAATAATCATGGTTACAGATTATTACTGCTTTGCTGGTTTTTGATTTCACAGGTGAAAGAAATCTGGCCTGAAAATAAATTTCAGACACTATATATTTATTACACATGTTCCAAAGTTCTGTTGATTCATACTTTCTTAGATTTTAATTTTGATGTTGAAAAATACTATACTTTAAAGGCTTTAATCTTTGTCTGGCTTTGATTTTCCCCTTACACATATATATTTTCATCAAAAGAAGCCGTAACTTTCTGTTCTGACACTGTTCCTCGCCTCTTCTTCCTGTTCACTGTTTTCTCCCATACATCTCTATGTCTTTTTCTGTGTATTCTATAGGCTGCTTTTCCTGAAGTGATTCACAACTTCCCCCTTCTCTTATGCACATATTCAAAACACACAAGTTGCAGATGTGCATCAATGCTATAAAAGAATTTCCAAGCTTGTTAAATATGCATGAGGGGTAAAAAAAGAAGAGTCATTTAAATAGTTCCTCATCTAATCATGGTTTGTTCTGAAGTTTCCAAATGTGTGCTTGTAGCTTACAAAAACCCTAACCCTCTGTGTTATGGTTTATGGATTTTGTCTAATGTCACAGTCCTTCCCAACCATCTGCTCTTCTCAGAAGAGCATTGGCCATGGGAGATGTCTCCCCTTCTTGTAGCATTTAATACTTGTGTCTCGGTGGAAAACCACCATGTTGAGATTCCCAGCTGTTTCTTGGATTGTAAGCACTCAGAGTTTGCCTGCAGCAGTTTTGTTTGTGTTAATTTTTAAGGAAATAAAAAAAGTCCTTCCTGTATGTCAGGTTTCTGTGGAAGAAAAACTTCAAAAAATAAGTGTTTTATTTTATAATTGTGATAAAGAAAAAGAATGTGGTTTTGATTAAGAAGCTGGAAAATATTGCAGAAGAAAAGCGTAAAATAAGAAAATACAGACTTTAAATATCTTTATATCAGTTTTCTGCTCTAATTGTACAGGGTGTGGTAGTTATCATTTGGGGATTTCTCTGAGGCAGGTGTCAGAGATGCCAAGCCCAGAGTGGTTTTCTGTTCTTTGATTTTTGTCTTCCTCTTATTCAGAGGTGGCTTTTTTCTTTTTTTTTTTTCTTTTTCTTTCTTGCTGACTGGATGAAATTTCAGATTGCATCTCAGCAGCTCTCTAGCTTCTTTGCTAAACATCAGAGACCTCTCTTGTGGCATAACCTTGATTCAGTTGCTCTGGCATCTGAGTGCCAATTCCCTTTTAAACTGCATTCATAACAGGGGTCATAGATCTCTGATTCTACCCATATCCTTGCTTGCTCTGTCTTATGAAATCGATCGATTTAATTCATTAGCTTTAGTGTTACCATATTTTTTAGGGTAATTTGACTCACAGGAGTCTTCAGAGTCTTTCCCTATGTTCATTAAGTACGCAGTGTTTTGAGATAAAAGTTGTATTCCTGCTGGAATTTATTTGGTGCTTGACAGAAAAGGCAAAAAGAAAGATCCGATGAAGGGTAAAAAAAGCTTCTGCAGCCTGAGAAAAGTTATACCTCCTTTTCTCCTGGCCAACTGGTGGAGCTAGCTGAAGTACTTCAGTCTCTGATTCCTGAGTGATGGGAGCTGTGACAGCAGTGGTGGGAGATGCCACATGTCAATAGGATGTGCAGATTGCTGGAATTTATCAGCTGAAAGGGTGGGAATAGGTTTTTAGCTGCTTTGCTCCCAGCTTTATCAGGAAAACCTATTACACATACAGAGAGATCAGCTGGAAAATTGAATGGGTATTTTGCTTCTCTAACTTAACATTGCTTTTGACAGTGAAGAGACAACCCCCAGAAACCCACGAACTGCAGTACATATTTATCAAGGAGTATCAAGGGGAATCAGTTAAATCTTGTGTTGTGTTCGTGTGTGAACAGTCTGTCTGGAGGGTTGTGTTGAATTCCTGACCAAGTAGTGTTCATTACATGCTCAGCTGCTTTATTGGAAGTAATTGGGTAATGTGTGTCTTAGAACCCCCACTGGAGACGATGAGATTAATGTCCTACTAGCTCTAACTTTAATAAGCTGATAACACTAACCAGTTACATAGTTGCAGTTTCGTAACACCTCCTGAGAAACATAATCATTGTGGTGCAAAATGAATAAAGAGCATAGGCTGACTTATTTATTTATTTATTTATGTTAGTTTTAGATATCTGATTGCAGACAGAAGATGGTAGTCAGCTAGCTGTCGTTAGGACTCTTACTGAAGCCCTTAATGTTTGAGTGTCTAGACCTGAAACACCCCAGTCTGAAGATGTTGTCTTTTTGAGTGTCTAGACCTGAAACACCCCAGTCTGAAGATGTTGTCTTTTTTTTCTCCCCTGTATTTAATTATTCAGCAACAAAAATGTAGCACTGTTTATGTTAAAGTCCACAGGTATGTATACAACAATATAAAGGAAAGATTTTTGCATGTGTTACCAGAATTGCTTCTTCCTGTCGTATGGGAAAGGAAAACAAATTTTGTTTTAAACTTGAGTACATCACCTGAATTCTGAAGTCAATGAGGAGAGTAGAAGTGAAGGGTGGGGCATTTTGTTTTTATTTTAGGGGATTTTTTGTTTTTACTTTTGAAGATTCAGCTCTCAATCTGTCTCCCTGATACAGTTTTCTCTGTTGTGCCTGGGTCTCCAAGGAATTCTTCCTTAGAGTATAAAATATCTGTGACTTCTTTTTTTCTATGGGGTGGTAACAGTGCCCTGAATAGATTAGAAAGAGAAGAGACCAGCAGAGGAAGCTTATTCTAAGAACATGAAGCTAAGGGGAATGTTTGCTTCAGTATGTACATTTTGGTCCCGAATAAAGCGATGACTTGTCCTGGTTTTCCTCTGCCTAATACTAGATATGAAGTTACAATTGGAAAACAGTAATAGAAAATTTTGCATCACTTTCAACTGGTTTTATTTCAGTCACTGGAGCAGAGAAGTGATGTACCAGATGGTTTTATGCATACTAATGACAAATGCTCTGCAGATCTTTACATAAACTGTGACAGTTCAACTCTCCAGCAGCTTTTCTTCTCTGCTTTTTTCCTGATTAGCGTAGAAGTCTTTGAGACTCCCGAGTTTGAATACAGTTCTTCTCTGTTTAGTTTAAGAGAGTGAAAGTAACTAAGCAATAAAGAATGAGGTAGGTCGCCATGTAAGACTTTTATAGCTGCAAAGCAGGTATAAGGAAGCTGAACATTTGACTTCTGTTAAACTTCTGTTAAAACTAAAAGCAGTCTTTCAAAATACCTACCATAAGGTTTATGATTGCTTGAAATTTCCAACCTATGCTTAATAGGATATCTATCTGTTGGGGGTTTTTTCCCTGTAACTTTTACTTAAAGTTATCAGTCCTATTAGGACTATCAAGCAGATTATTTTTATTTTTAGATTTTACTGCTGTGTTAAAAAATGAATATTTTTTTTCTGTATATGGGCTAAAGATGTTACAGTCCAGTCTTATTAAAACTCAGGCATGTATATGAAACTGTGTAATTACTGATTTTTTTCTCCATTTTTTAAATTATTAAAATAATACAGGAATTTAATTATTTTTAAAATATGCACATCAACTGGGGTTTTTGTTTACCCCTCAAATATATTGTGTGTATGATGGCAGGACAAGTTTCTTCCTATTTGGAATAATAACCCAGGGCTTTCAGCACCACCTGTTAGAAAGTGGTTCTATGTTAATGATTGTGTGCACAAAATTGTTGCCTGTCACCAAAGGCAGCATGAAAGGGTGCAAGTGTAATGCAAATTGTGTGCTTGCTCATTTGTGTGTGACTGATATAAATGCTGACCATCATTGGAAAACTGGATTGTAAAGAATATGTCTTGTAAAAACACGGAACCTGGACTGTAACCAAGAAGTCAGTCATCTAACAGCTTCTGGCTACAAATGTCTTCAGGTAAACCAGTGTATCTGTGATCCCCTGGCCCCTGGTAGCAGACCTTAATTCACTCATTTCTTTTGTTAAGGTTTGAAAAATTCTCACCATGTCCCTTTAAGATTTCCAAACCTGAACTCCTGAATGCAAAGAGTAGTAAGGTAGAATAAGGTAGTTCACATGAGATTGTTAGTAGGCATGGGAGTGGGTTTTGTTTATGTGCATGGTTGTTGGCCATGCAAAGGTATGCACCTCCAGAATAAGATATAAAGTATGTGTGTCGAGTTTTTCAGTTCTTAATAAATTGAACCCTGAAACTGTAACACTTGTCTTTTCTCCTTATGCTGTGTGCCTGTAAAAAGGTGTGGAAAATGTAAATCACAATTCCTCTAGAGATTAGAATTTTGAGTGCATCCTGCACAGTCTTCCTAAAATGGAAAATACAGGAAACAAAACTAAGCAACAGAAGCTGACCAAATACAGAGCAGAACACGATGACTAAAATGCTTGTTTTTCATTTAGGATTATCTGGATGAAACAGAAGAAGACATTGATGATGTAGTGGCTTCTCGTTATTCAAGGAAACATGGACATTTGACAAGTGGATTATCAACAGTAAGATCTCAAGTAGAAAACATATGCTTTGTCCTTCCACAAAAGACCATTTGTTCCTCCAAAAAGGAGTTCTAACTTCATACCGCTTAGCAGCAGATTGTCTTTCATCCTGCACTTGAGAAACATCCTTTAACATTTAGATAGTTTTTCTATTATATTTTTAATGTTGTTCAAAGCTAAAATGCTGTACTCTGCAGCACATGGAAAGATAAATCATTCATACTCATCAGCAGATTTCCTCACATGCTCAGGTTACAAGCAAGCTCACATTTGGAGAAGGCAAACCAGGTGTTTGCAGTGTGTGACTCTCAGCTTTGCAGAGGAGCACTTTATCTTAATTTACTTGAAATAAAGAGAACAAGGCTGTGGTGGGATCTTCCATCTCAAACCACTTTCTGATTGTTCAGGTTCTTGGGACACAAATACTTGTCTGTTTTGTTCGCATAAATACCACTCTGTGGCATCATTGTCCATCTTCCAACTTAGCTTCTCTCATTCTTCGTGACATGATTGCTATGCCAGCCACATCTGAAAAGTATTTCTCTTTACAGTGAGAAAGGAGATACTTGGGGATGTTTGTTGGTGACAACTTTTCTACCTTCTGCAATAATTAAAGTATTTTTCTGTTATATGCTTTTGTTTCTTGTCGTACCCACAAACTACATACTGTAAATCAGATGTCTGAGTCTTGCAGTTGTCTCAAGTGTTGCAACTTAATGATGGTTTTAAAAAGGATAGCTGCATTTTCAGGTTGTAACAGGTACTTGAGATGCAGCAAAACTGGTGTAACAAGCCTTATGCAGTTCATTATGCAGTCTTATTCTCTGGGAAAGAAAATGGGTGATAAAAGCTTTTACCATGTCTCATTTATGACTAAGTGCTGTGTACCCCAGTTTTGGGATCTGACACTTAGGATGTGGGCAACTGAAAGCATCTTCAGAAAAGTGGCGGAGCCCTCTCTGGCCACTCTTCTTCATGACTTCTGCCTAAGAATAGCTCTGGTCAGCACACAGAGTATCAGAAAACTGCAACAAATTCCAAGTAGAAGGTGAGAGAGTTGAAAAGGATGAGGAGAGATGAGAAGTCTGCATGCTAAAAGGGAAGAGAAAATTTGGTCCGTGGCAGTAACCAATGAACTGTCCTTTCTAGACTGCATCCACATTAGTCCCCATGCAAGCAGGGCCCGGGGAATGCTGCTGAAGTTCTTGATCCCAAGGAGATGGAGTAGGCTGAATCCAAGCTTGGCTTACCTGGGGAGGAGAAAGGGCTGAGAAAATTGCCATCACAGGGCATTTCGGTATCTTACATTTGGCCCCATCCAGACCCTTTTCACTTCTGATCTATGTAGTTCACAGAAAGACTGTTACAGCAGCGTTGTGTGGCACCGCACACCAAACCAGACCTGAGCAAAAGTGGCCTGTTGACACTGGTCTAATTAGACCCACTTACCCAAGGATAACTATTACTCGTTGTCTCCAATACTTTTTGTTCCCATGGATTTTATAGACAAAATTATTTTTATTTCCTCTGAATATTGATACGAGGTTGCAGGTGCTTAAGTGCTTTCTGTGTTTAGGCCACTAGTTGCGGAACTGCGCTTAGAGAGCCTTCCCTCTCAGTGCTGTAGGCAGCCTTCTGTCTGTGCATTGGGTTTTGTCCTTTGCTGTAGATTTCTCTTTGACCTTTTTCTTAGGCAGAGCACAGCTTTTCCAGAGCTGTAGGTCTAAGATAATCTCACGTCTGAATGCTCTCGTTTCTCTGTATTCACCGTGACATGTTTTATTAATGGCCTGCATGCTATATTAATGGCCAAGTTGTGAATGGTAAGCTGCTTCTCCCTGTGAAAGCAGGCTAATTTTACAGGTTTTGGTGGGTTTTGTTCCCATTAAGTGTGTGTTACTGATGTTTCCCCTCTTTCTTACTTTTTTGCCTTTACTCTGCTTGGCTGAAGCCTTTCAGCCTTCTGCAGTGTATTGATTTTTTTTCATCTACTTACCTGTCAAATAACTGTGTACTATTAAGTCACATTGAAATAATGTTATTAATGAACAGTAGGCTTTAACTGCATGGATTTCTTTTTTTGTTTTTTCAAATGTAAGAATTTAAAGGATAGCATGGGTACTCTGATAACAAGTATTTGAGTTAAAGGAAGAAATATTTCAAAGGGTAAAGAAACTTGAAATCTACCTGTAACATGAGTAAGCAAAAATGAAAATGGAAAGTGACATTGAACAGGAACTGTATCTCAGCATTAGAGTATTTTTCTTTGTGTTTTCCTAAAGCTAACACATGAACTTTGTGTTTAGTTTTCCCTGCATCCTTCACCAGTTCCTCTCCCAAGCATATTAATGTGTCATTGTCAAGACCCATCAAATCAGTGAGACTGAATTCTTCCAGTGCCTTACTGCAGCGATAAGATATGATGCAAAACAAGTATAATTCTTGGTGAGCTACTAAAATGAGGGTCTGCATCCTTCATATGTGGTGGCCGTTTACTACTTACGAAGCTGGAAAATGAGTAGATTTCTTAAGGTCATTACATTTAGCATATGTAAAGTCCAGTGTAAATGCCACAGAACAGGGTCTGTGGGAGAAGAAAGTCAAGTATATTAAATACTTCCACTAAATTTGTGTTATTTTGTTTGGAGTTTGCAAGCAATTCAGAAACTGTGCTTACATAAATTCTAGGCTCAGTGGTCATTTATTTGTTCAGGACTTTCAGGGTTTTTTTACCCCAATCATTTATCCCTTGCTGCCCACTTACCTAAAGATCAAGAAAAAGAGTATTTGGATTCAGCAGGGAACAACTCATCCACCTCCTGGTGTTGGTATAACCTTGTTTGTTTTCTGAAGTGGGCACAAAAATTTTACTTTTCTGTTACAGGGATAATTTTGTAGCATATACTGTTCACCAAGGGTGTCCAAAGATGCCCATTTTCACATATGATTTAGGTGAAATGCATAAATGATAAAGACTGGGATTTAGCTTGAGGCATATTAGGAACAGGAGGAAATATGATGAATTTGTTTGTGTGTGTTCATAATGCTCTAGTAATTTTAACGAGTCCTGTTCATGGAATTTCAGCCAATTATGCAAAGGATTAAAAGGACAAGCATTTTTCTTTTTTCTTTTTCTTTTCTTTCTTTTTTTTTTTTTAAAGGAAGGATAAAGAAGGCCAGCAGAAATAATAAAAAAAAAAAACCCAGCACTTTTTTTTGCCTTTTATTATTCCTATATGACATATAAAATTAACTTTATGGGTAATGATTGCTTGTTCTGTTTTTTCATGTCTGTCATTAAATTATTGACACAGGCCTGCTTATTCCTCCAGCTTTCTGTGCTGCAGGGCCGTTAGGCGAGGTGCTGGGAGAGTTGAGTTTTGTCACAGACCAATTCTTTTTGTGTGGCTCTTCCCCTTGACTGTGCTCTTCCTTCCTTCCTTCCTTCCAGCAGCTGGAAGAAAGCGGATCAATGTGTAGTTTCCCTTGAGGTCTTTAATAGAGATTTCTGGATACTGCAGTAGCAAGCAGAGGGATGAAAATATTTCCCCCCATATTCTATTTGTTCCCAAACAAGCATCATGTTTCAATATTTGTGTGCATTTTTCATTATTCTTACAAACTCCACAGATAAATGGATTTTTTACAAGGGTGCTGATTCTACCAATATATGAATGCTTAGCTTTTGACTGACTTAAGTGAGGATTGTCTTCATGCAGACGTGAAGACAAATCCAAATACAAACCGATACAAATCCAAATCTGCTGAGCTGGTGTTCTAAAATGTAATTTGTTTATTTTGAAACAGCCGATACTTCATTTCTGTTTAATTACCTTGAGCTCTGTGTCCTTCAATACTTGAAGTATATGGAAAACAGCACTTCTCTGATTTGCTGGTAGCTTTTTCTTGCTTGCTATGGCTTTGCAGTACAAACTCCCTTTACTTGTCTGTGTAGGTAAAGATTTACTTATTGCACTTACTCTTTCTTATTGCAGCTATCTAATGGTCTTTTCTCTTGATCTTTTGCACTGCCTTCTTTAAAGAACTCCACAGAAGGCTCTGACAGAAAATGGATGTATTTAAATGTGCCTGAAACAGATGGTGATACTGTGAGTTCTCCTGAATCCTCTGCTTAGCTTACTTTTAAGGTTTCTCTCTCTTTTCTCTCTTTTTGCTGAAGACTGTACCTGTGTGTCTTGCAAGGTTCCTATGTGTTAGAATTTAGATGGTTTTATATGTTTTTGAGCTCAGTGACTCAAAGGAAAACATGCATCAGATTTCTCAAATGCCTTTAGTTCTGGCAACATGCATATTGCTCTGGTTTTCTTTAAAAATATTTAATTCTTTCATAATTGCAATCTTTTGGAAGAGGAAATCCTCATAGCAATACTCTGCATGGTATGAGTGAAAAAAAGAAATTGAGGAATTACATGTTTATGTTGCAGTGGAAAATTTAGTGGGATTATTGCTAAAGTTTTTTGGCTTTAGGAAAATTGCAGAAATGGTGGATATTGAATTTTGCTCATTATTGTAGAATTGCTGGTGAGAGGTGGGTGTCACTTTAAACAAATATGGTTTTATACCATCTAGTATTACAGGGAACCTCCTTATAACTTTTTCTAATGGTTCTATCAGCAGCTGCCTTATGAGACTCAGTAAAAATTAGGTGGACAAGTGAGCCAGACAGGTGATATTTTTTCTGCTTGGAACTTACGTGAGCTTACAGTTTATGTAGCCCGTCTGCTCTTCAGTTCATGCATGAATTAAATGGTGGTAATTTAGATTTAGTCATGTTTATAAATAGGCTTCAGTCCTGCACGGGAAAACATCAACTGTCTAGACATTTAAGCTATCATTAATTATAGTTCTCATTCCCTTTCACATCAAATGGTGGTATTCTTGTTCCACGAAATAATCTGTTTTCATAGCAAGTCCTAACAAGTGTGATAATATTGCAAGGCTGTAGCTGCACAAAACCCCCAGATTCTGGAAAAGAGTAATTTTTTAAGCCTCTAAGACCTTTTTCTCTCCCCCTCCAGACTAGCATTAACAGCATGCTGAGTGTATATAGTGAAACTGGTGACTATGGCAACGTGAAGGTCAGTGGTGAAATCCTTCTCAACATCAACTACAGCTACAAAACAGGTGCCCTCAATATCCTGGTGAAAAGTTGCAGAAACCTGGCTCTTGCAGATGAGAAGAAGCAGAGGACTGATCCGTAAGCACAAAGAAGAATTTCCTTAAACTCTGCTAGTGGTGTCCTCCACCATGTCACGTGCTGTATTCTGGGGTTGCTGTATGAGCCCGAGAATTCATAGGATCCAGTTGCTACAAGGCAGCATTCTGATGATAGCTGGGTTTGGATTCCCTGTGGGAAATGCATTTTCAGTATGTTTCTTAGGGCAACATGTGCCTGTTCTGGGGAAAAAATAAGATTATTTGAATTATCAACCTGTTTGGTAGTAAAAGGGAAAAAATATGAAGGAATAGGGAGGTTGAAATTATTTCTTCTAGAATCAAAACTAAAGTATGTAAGAGGAGTAATGTTTGGGAGGGATGGGGGGATAGAGGTAACTTTGGTTTCATGCATCCATAGATTCACTTTGCAAAGACCTTGTTTTCTGAGCTTCTCATTATAGTTTTCAGTATAATTTGTAAATTCTCTCATGAGGAAGCAATAACTAGTATCTCTAATCATGTGTAATCCTATAGTATGTAGGGTATGAAGTTCTTCACTCTCACATACTACAAGAGGGAAAGTGTTAGCAAAGCTTTCTGCATTTCTGAGGATAAGTAAATTAATTTAGCTCTGCCTTTTGTTATTCTGATCCTATCTGACTAACATTGCTATGTTTGTAGATAAAGACAAAACCTTTCCATGTTTCACACATTCTGTGTTACGTATGTATGTTGTTTAGACTGCAAAAATTAATTTCCACATACGTGTTGCTGATGTAGCGATGTCAGGTCCTTGCTCAAACTGATCATTTTTATTCCTTACTAATAATTTCCTACTTGATCTGCAGATATGTCAAAGCATACCTTCTGCCTGATAAGTCCCGCCAAAGTAAACGCAAGACCAAAATTAAAAGTAACAGCACCAATCCAGAATTTAATGAAACACTGAAGGTGAGAACACTGTCTCTCTCTCAGGCTGGGATGAATGTTCGACTTGTGCTTATAGGCATTTTCTATATGTGTTCCAGTATGGGAATTAGAATTTGGAAGAGATGCCTCAAAAGGGAAGGTATTTAAGCAAAAATTTCTAGCCTATGAGTTGTAAGTTCTGGCTTTCAGCATTGAGGAGGTGTTTTTCTTTGGTTCTCCTCTTTGCAGGTAAAACTTGTATTAGTTTCCATAGATCTCTTTCAAAACTTATGTTCCCGTCTAACCTGAGCTCAGATTTGTTAAAAGCACCTTAAAGATTTCGTATACCCTAAGTTAGCAACTAATGCTGCAGTAAAGCTAGTTTAAAGCTTCCCATCTAACTGATTTTTAAGGTAAATTAAATTTTTCCCATAAGATCTGAATTTCTCTGGAGGCTTTAATTTATTTTTAAAGCAGAACTGACTTTGGTAAGAAAATGCCAACAACAGTTTCACTACCTGCCTTCCTAAAGAGCTGTGGTGAAGTTAATTTTCTGTTGCAAAAGGCAATGACATTAATTTCTTGAGGCCTGGTGGAGCACAATGCCCAGACTCTTCCTCTCCTTGCTGTTTACCCACATCCACTACAGAGGGTGAATTTTTTTGAGCTCCTCACAAGCATCTTACTCACCACCTCAGCTCTGTGGTGCAGGTGGGAAGGGCAGAGTGTCTGCCCAGTTCCCTGCCTGTCTGGTACCTGGACTGCAAGGCTCCTGGTGATTCCCCATGGTTATCCTTCCTGGCAATTGATGAGAGTTATCCCAGCAGGCTGTCATGAGGCCTGAAACTTTTTAGTTTGTCCTGACATTTGGTTTTTTTCTCTTTTGTAATTTCAGCGATGTTTTAAATAACTTTCTTAAACTAGAGGCTAAAAGATGTTCCCTGGCCAGTATACTTGGCTTAACGTGGCTACAAAACCATTCTGCAGATGCACACACTTGGTCTGGCCAGACTGCTTGCCAAGGGAAAGTCTCTTGTATAGCCTCATTTTTAAATGGTTTGTAGTAAAGTTAAGACTTGCCTGAACTGGAAAAAAAAGGTGTTAAGACTATTTAGCAAGGAACGTAGTACTGAACATGTTTGTTGGTAGAAAACTTGCTGAGGATGGCACCTGGCAGCTTGCTAAAAATGCGAATTGTAACAGAGGGCTTGCTTGAATTGTGGGTAGGTAAGCAAGAGCTGCATCTGTTCATCCCAAGTGTAACTACTGTTAAAAGAAGAAAAGAAAAATAATTAAATCTGTCTGTATCTTCCCTCTTTGACTTTTATCCCATTGTTGCTAAATACGGCATCTCTCACAGTGGAATTGTTGGCATCTAGGATTAAGCTTTGCAGACATATCTGTACACAAATAGCCTACTTGTGTGGCTGGCCAACTGACCTGACTGTTTCAGCTTTTGGAGAATACGTGTCTGTGTCCAGACGTTATTCCTGATGCAAAAAAGAAGACATCTGGGTCTCTTCAGCTAACACTAGGAGAAGGGTGACTTTCAGGGAATTAATAGGCCTTTTGCTAAAAGCAGTGTGTGCAGAGCTAGATTTCCAGATGTTTATAATTTTCTGTGTATTTGCTAAAATACAGTGTTTCTTCAGAGGAGTTTTTTAATAGCCCAACAGTGGTTCTTAAGACTGATACGCTTGGTGCATGCTTTGCAGATGCAGTTTTACTTGTTCTTAGAACAATTTTTTGTAAGTTACAAAGATACAATTGAAAAGGAGATAACACTATTTCTAGGAAGTAGTGTATAGCGGACTCTTTTTCAGAGTGAAAGAACCAGTGGGGGTTTCTTCTTACGAACTAAACTTGGATGTCGAACTGCTTCTTTTACATAGACTTATAAGAAATGAGCAGGTTCATAGTTTTAAGCGTCACAATTTACTTTATAGTCATAAATACCCAGTAAGTAATACAGAAAAAACACAATTATGATAGTAACAATTACCACTGTATGTATACTGCAAAGAAGAGAGTTAGATTTAACATTGTGAGTTTTCTGGCTAGATCAATCTTGTTTGCAAAGAAAACAAATCTTTCATGCTTCATTTGTTAGCTGCTGTGGGCTTTGTGAAATTGAGCTAGAGCTATAAAAGGCTCCATGGAAACTATTATTTCTGCTTATTCTGAGAGTTTCTTTTACTTTTTTTCTGTTGGTAGTATGTCATCAGTCACACACAGCTAGAAACCAGGACCCTGCAGCTTTCTGTCTGGCACTATGACAGATTCGGACGCAACAGCTTCCTTGGGGAGGTGGAAATTCCATTTGATTCCTGGAACTTTGAAAATCAGTGTGATGAGTGGTTTGTGCTCCAGCCCAAGGTAAGAGTTTTCAGGGGCCAGTGAATGTGCTGTGTAGCGAAATTACCAAGGCTTAGTTATTTTTCCTTTGGAATGTGTTTATAAAATGGGACTTTATGAGTGTCTAATATGGTAATAAAAATAATATCTTTGTTCTTTATTCAATCAAATCATATTGGATTTAAAGTCTTTATGAAAACGGTAGACATGACTGGCTACTTAAAAACAAACAGAAACCCCACCTTTTAATAAAGTATAAGTTCATCTCGTAATAAAGCGCAGTGGAAAAATGACCTAGTTAAGAAATTACTTTTTAAGAATAGTACATAAAACAAGGGACTTTCCTACCACTCCCCTTACTGAACCCTTAACAATTTATTAAAGAAATAGACCTTTTTTGGTTTCAGTTTTAAGTGCTTTACACCTTTCAGCTGTGACAAAATGACTTCTTAACCTCTTATTCACCTTAACTAGGAAGGTACAAGATAAAGCTTCTCAGCAGGCAAATCAATTGGTCTCTGAAACAAGATTGTCATTGCACTTAACTAAGGATAGGACGACTTCTGTGTCTAGGGCACACTCAAAAATAAACACTTTTGCCAAAGCAGGAAGAGGTTCAAAATGCTATTGTAAGCTAGAGGATTAAAGGCTCCTGCCTTGCTTGCAGCCAGAATCCCCAGGCATTCCAGTGGCTTAGACTGCCGTTTCAGAAAGAGTGTTTTTCTTGTTGCAGAAAAATCCAAGGCTGTACCGTAAGCGATGTGGAGATTGACTCAGATGACTTGTTCGCTCTGTGTTCCTTATATTTAAGGAAATAGTGTTACATTTCAGATTTCAGGAGGGTGTGTTTGATTTGTGCCTTTCTCTCAGATGGGAAATGGATGTGACTGCTGTATAATTGATTGCTAGGTATAGTGCTAAGTGGGGCCTACATCTAAACTGTCACAAATTTATATTTTAGTAATTAATTTGCCAGAAGATACATAAGGAAATTGGTCTCTTCTTTGAACACTTACATACTTCACACTTTATAAGTGGCAAGGAGGATCATTCCGAGTTTTCTAGTTCAGCTTTGTTAATAAGGGCTACCGTGACCACCAGCCCTTCCTTCATGGTCCAGGCAAAGTGAGACCAGGACAAGAAAGTGGCAAACATGTTTCAGTCAACACTGTGTCCAGGCCAAAATTATACTGTCCTCCTTACAAGCTTACTTCATGTAAATTGCTTTCGTTGGGTTCCCTTGAAGTAGAAGAAATGTCTACTAATGTCTAATAATCGCTGTCATAGCTCTGGCTGGTGTCAGATGTTGCTATTATACGGTACCCACCAGTCTACAACAAGAAGATACACATCCAGTATTTGTTTTGCTTGCAGTTTTTGCGCAATGTGGGTCTCAAACTGAGCTTCTTCTCATACAGTAGTTTCTTTTCATCTCATGTCAGTCTTAGGGGATTTGTGTGTGTATGGGTGGTTTCTTTTAATCCTAAGGGGAAGAGAAAAAAATAAAAAAGATAGTCACGAAGCTTTCCTGCTCAGGAAAAAAGTAACGAGGCACTAAGCGTTTAAACTATTCCAGCTGGAAGGTGCTGTCTGATTATTTCCAAACCCATTAAAAGGATTTTTAAATGAGTTCTTTTTTACCAAAGAAAGCAAAGACAGAATTGGTCTCTGCCTCCTAAGTTGTTGTAAATAATGTTTCTAAATTTAAACTGCTGCTAAGATTTTTGATCAGCAAAGGTAATAATATCAATTATTGCATTTTGATTTTTTTTTAAAAAAAGCTCAGGTTAATACACATGCAAATCACATGCTGTTCTCTCATATGAACTGCCCGATAGAGACAGGAATGGCGGTGAAATTCCCCAGGTTTTATTACACTTTACTTGTCATTTAGCTGCTTTAGTGAAAAGGTTGGAGACTTTAAGACCTACTTCTGTGAGCATTGAATGTCTGTTTTCAAGAGGAGTGTGATTAAATCAGAAAAAGATAAAATAGTTCTATTGTTAAAGAGGGGGCAGAGTCTAGCGCCCTGTTATGTATATGGGTTTGGCAAGGAGGTTGACAAATTGTTCCTGACGTAAGAACTTATACCATCGCTTGTCCACCAGTAGAACAGAAAAAAATAATATTTGCTGCCTTCATGGGAAACTTGATCCTAAACTTGCATAGTTTAGACCACAAGTGAGCTGTCTGACTGGCAAGATTTAGATGGTGTGCAAAGTATTCCACAGCCATTTACCACAGGTTTTCTTTTGTCCTCTGTTGAGCAACTGGCATCAGACACTGGTGGAGATAGGACTGTTTGAGAGTCATTGCAGGAATGCCTGTTTTTGAGTCACAAAAGGGCCGTGTTATCACTAAAACTGCTTTGTTCCCTGTCCCATCCTTAGCTCCATTAAACATGGTTAGTGCCTTAGCCTGGAGTCTGATATGAAGGCAATGATGACTCTGTGCGTATTGCTGTATGTATTTCTGGTGGATTTTTTTTTGGTTCAGTTTTCTCATGATAATAGACTTTTGACTTCTCCTGGGGAGTCAGGAAACAAGCTGAATGCATCTGAGAGAAATACTGTCACAGATCAGACATTCATCTATAAGCAGTTCTTTAAAGGCTTGTGTGGTACCTTGGAGTGTGTCTTACAACACTTGAGGGTCCTCTCCCTTTATACATATGCTTTTTCTGCTGTTATAGACATCAGGAAGATTTGTTTGTTTGTACCCAAACCAAAGCACTGGAGCATGTACAGAAATGCAAGCATCTGAGGTAGTTCCACCTCCTTTAGTGACATCACTGAGTGAGGTTAGCATATGCCTGAGTTTTTCATAGACCTGATCTCTAATGTAAACGTGCAAGACACATTTTTTCACTGCACTCTATTTTTCTAGAAATCAGTTTGAAGTGGCATAACATGTTATCCCTGTGTTGTTGTATCTTTTGTTTTTAAAATGTAGTTTCCCACTTCGTAAAATGTGAATGGAAATTCAGCACACATCAGTGAAGGCCTGATGTTCATCAAGGATGTTCTGAAGCACACTGAATGCATTTTTTCTGACCAAGATTCAAACATTTATAAAACAAAAATATACAGAAATAGTAGCTGTGTAGAAAAGGAGAAAGACATTGGGAATAACAGTTTTCAATATTTTTTTTCTATTTCAGAGCTATGCTCTGCTCTCTTCCCTTGCGTTTGTTCCCCACACCTCTGTTGCAAGAGTGACTCAGGAATGACTCCTCTAAAATACATGAAACTGATTATGGTTTAAAATACTGATTGGAGGAAATGAGGGCTGAATGTCAGCTTAAATTAGCTACAGCTTATATGTCCAGAAATAAGTTTGAGGGTTTTTTCTGTTTGTTTGCTTCACTTATTCATGTTAAGATATCTCTCTCCTTTGTGTGTTCACTGAACAGTGTCTAATGCCACGTTCTTCTGGGAGCTTGCATTCCCTGGCTCATAGTTTTCTGAAATATGATTGCATTCAGTCTGGAATGTCTAATTATCTGAAAGTGGCTTGGTATGTTTAAGAAGTGTACTGTATCAGTACAACAAAATTAAAATCAAAAGGTGAAAGATTAACCGTAGCTGGATTTCTGGGGGTTTTGTTTGTTTTTTTTTCTTTTCAGGTGGAGGTTGTGACAGATGTTGGGCTTCAATATAAAGGAGAACTGACAGTTGTTTTACGTTACATTCCCCCAGACAGAAACCTAATGCTTCCTCTAGGGCAGTTTCAAGGTAAAACAAACATTAATGGCAGCATATGACAACATCCCTCTGAGTATTAAAAATCCTCGTCTAGGGTGAAGTAATGGTATTACTGAAGATTGAAATCATACTTAAATATGCTAGTTGTCTTTATTTGTGGAAATTTTGAACTGTGAGTATTTTCCTCCTGCTCCATCCTCTTCTGTTACGTTGATCTTAAGGAGAGAGAAGTGTGCAGTCAAGTGTTGATGCATGGCTGTGACCTAATTAAAAAAAATGCAGACATTAGATAACACGATTGAGGGCAGCCACATAGAAATGAATAGTCTGTAACATAGTCTGTGGGTTCTTTGTTCAGCTAGTTATATACAGCATATAACTGATCAAAATAATAACTTCACTTAGTTCTTCGTGCTTAATTGTCCTTAAGTATACCTATTTCCTCATTTTCACTTTTTTTTTTTACACTGTTTTCTTTGCTCTGTTTTACTGTATTACTGCTGTAATTCAGTCCTGTGAAATATTATTTTAATTCTTTAGGGTGAGCCATTCTTTTCATCAGCGATGAATAGGGGAAAACAGTTACTAACTTTTCACATTGTAGTAGCATGAAGCACAGCAATCATCTGAAGTGAAGGCAATCACTGGGTAGCACCTGAGTGTATATGTATATACCAGACACAGATATAGCACTGTCTTAGTGATGGTATTGCTTGTTAGCATTAGAATTTGATAGATATATGACGACCTTTTTTTTTTTTTTCTTTTTTTTTGGACAGTTGACATTCCCTCCAGTAATTCCATGGTTTTCTCTCTTAAGAGCTGATGTCTAAAAAGTGCAGATAATCACTATCTGCATTTTTTTAAATTAGTACGTTTTAACATCACTCCTGATCTTTTTTTTCTGATTTTTTTAGCCTTAATGAGTGTGTACAATCCCTGCTGATAAGCCTTCTAGAATCTGCAGCAGCAGCAAGTACACGTGTCCTCATGCTGCTGTTTGAAAGCAGTAGGGTGTCAGTGAGCACTGGTCCTTTGTCATGGTCTCTGAGGAGCAGTGCATCCTTACACACAGAATACTTCTGGTGTATTTCTACATTTTAAGCTTTGGGACAGAGTTTTTTATACCTTTCTTGTGATGTAGGGCTGCCTTAACATCAGTGGTGGAAGTGGATTCTGAAAAGAGGGTAAGACATACAGGACATGCAGTTCTTTGCGTTCAGCATAGTAATCCACAAATACTTACCAGACAGTACTTCAGATGGGGCACCCTATTGTGTCCAGCAAGGACTAGCTAGTTACATGGTCAAGTTCTTTATCATATATGGAGTGATTTTTCTGCCTCAGCCTTATTAGTTTCTCTACCCGTAGAGAATTAGAATCTCCTTATAAGTAATACTTTAATCCCATCGCATTAGATGATTTTTAAAAATCTAGGAAAGACAATCTACATTGCCTACAGCCTTGCAATGTATATATAATTTCTGATGATGATGTTGCAACTCTATTGTATGTATAGGAAAGAAGACCTTTAAAAAAGGAAAAAAGGGAGACTCTCACATGCCAGCTGGAGGTATATTAGAAGTCCTCATCAAAGAAGCAAAGAATTTAACAGCAGTGAAATCAGGAGGCACATCCGACACATTCGTGAAAGGGTTTGTGGGGGTTTTTTTCTCACCATTTTTTTAATGGCTGCACTGAATCACATTTTGGCTGACCCATTTTTTTTCAATATGCCTCTATATGTGTGTATGGAGTGTCAGTCCTGAAAAGCAACTGGCACCTTGAAATAGTATGCTGAAGAGAAGAATGCTGTGGAATAAGGGCAGAGAGGTACGACTTGGCCCAGCGGTTAAATACAATTGTATTTACATACCACTCAGTCAAGAAACAGAACTGTTCATACATAAGTATCCAGTGTGCTGATGTGCATGCTGTTATAGAATATAATGTTTAGAAAAGAAAACATTTCCACTGAGTTGGTAGAGAGAGGTAGGTGAATATTCATCACTCCTGAAGGCAAGAAATTGTAAATTAGGGCTCTCACACTGGAGATGATACCTGATCTGATGGTGGCATTTACATTTTCAGTAAATTGAAACTGTACATATTTTTTAATAAGAGGAATAACCAGACTAGTCCTGAATAAGAAACTTATTTTCAGGAAGATAGAAGTCTGTTTGGATTCCCTGGAAAACTGCAAATAGCACCTATAAAAGCTGGCACGCTCCATCAAGTTGAGCTTCTTTCTAATGGATGTCACCTGAAACATACAGAAAAAGAAAACTGATTAAGTGTGTGAGGAAATTCTGTTTTGATTCCAGTAAATATGCTAAGTGAGAAAAGAGTTTTCTCACTTAAACTATACATAGTTTTGGGTTGGGGTTTTTTCGTAGTGCTTAATTGGGAAAGCTCTTTGGCATGCAGCACAGTGTCAAGGCGCACATTTAAACCCTGAGGATTCCAAGGAAGTTTGTCACTGATTTCAAACATAGCGTCTTAACTCTAATTTAGTGTCTTGTTAACGTTTAATATTCTTTGACAGAAGATGTTTAAAACTTCTGCTCTGATGGCTTTCAGGTTTGATTTTAAAGATGTATAATTTTGAAAAGTTTAAGGTCTGTGTCATGTGCCTGTATGCATGTGGATACATAAAAATATACAGAGTATGACATATATGCACCTTTTTATTAGATAAGCAACATTTTGTGTCAGACAGTCAAAATCCAAACTATACAGAAAATGTTACATTTAGAATATACCTGTTTTGAATAAAATGACCATAATCCTGCATACCTCATTATACTGGATTTTTCATAAATGTAAGTTATATGTTAAAAGTGTTACATTTAGGAAAAAACAGATAACTTAAAGCGTTTCTCTTTACCAGTTTTTGCTCTTATTGCTAGCTTTCAGAACTGCTGACTTTTAGATATGCTGTAGTTCATTAGTAATGGTTTGAGCATTGTTACTAAATGGAGATCATAGAAAACATCCCAGCTTTAATGCCTTGGAGGAGCCAACAAAATTTATCTTGATGTTGTAGTGTGATTCAAACTATCACTAAGCTCATAGACGTCATGCAGAAAAGTTTGAGCTGTTCTTCCTATGCATTTGTTCTCCCATGCCATGTTTCTTTTCCTAACATGTGTGAAGGCATTTCCTTTTACTGAAAACAGACTGTCTGATACCCCTGCAGCTCGCTCCCACCTGGAGGTCGCAACAGACTTCAGGGAGAAAATGTTGTCAAAGTTTTTTTACACTAGCAGTAGCAAAGTGGGGCAAATAATTCTTCGGACTATAATTAGTTAGTGGTGTCAGCTACTGCTGACGTGGATCATTCAGTACAGTGCAACAGGACCCCGTTTACCTTGGACTGCTGGTCTGCCATGTGTCATGGCCAAATGCACAATCAAGTTGCCATGAACCAGTTGAGATGCTGCAGTGGTCTAAGCTGCACTGTTAGCTTGAGGTAATCTGGCATAGATTAGCCCACAGTTAGCCTACTGTAGTAACTAGCTCATGTTTATTGTCAAGTAAAAGCCTGCACAGGAATCCTGATCGAGGTCTAGTGATGCAATTTGTCTGTATGTCTGACCCCTTAGTGTTTATGTGCGACCACATAGTTACTGCATTAGCTTTGCTGAAGGAGAAGGTACAGACTGAAAATTTGTAGAGACCTCTGATTTTCAACTAGAGTATTAAATTCTTCTAGTTTCACTAGAGGAATTCTCCAGTGAACGTGAAGTGTGAAGAACCTGTCAGACTTCACAGCTTTTGTGTTTCTGCACTGAATGGGGCTTTAGGCAACTCAAATTAATGATGCAAAGCTGCTGAAGTTCCTTCCTTATCAGTCATTTTCATTTCTTTCTGGAGGACCTCGTGTCCTGCTTTGGGAAGGACACTGGATAAGGTGATTCCAGAGGCTCCTTCTAGCCAGTGTTTTTATGATTCTGTCCATATTTATCCTCACTGAATTAAAAAGATGGTGGTTAAGACCCAAGACTTGAGGCAAGGAGACCTAATTCAAGTTTCTGCTGGTGATAACTGATGAACAAACAGAAGAACAAACAGAGCACAAATGTGAAATATGCACTTCAAGTACATGCTAGATATATTAACAGTGGGAAGTTGGGGTCCTGATCCCATTTAAGCCTCTATATGATTGTAATTATATGTTAATATTATGTGACAATCACTCTACATACTCAGTTTTCCTTTTCTGTATCTCCCAGATACCTACTCCCAGATGACAGCAAAGCTACAAAACACAAAACTCCCATAATAAGAAAGAGTGTGAACCCCCAGTGGAATCATACCTTTGCTTTCAGTGGCTTGAATTCAAGGGATCTACATAACGTCTGCCTAGAGCTGACTGTGTGGGACAAGGAGTCGCTCTCCAGTAACATTTTTTTGGGAGGTGTCCGTTTGAGCACTGGAAATGGTGAGGACCCATCTGACTCATGATTGCTTTCCTTATGCTGCTTTCTTTCCTCACCCCACATGATTCGTGTATATGGACAGAAATGTTACTGAGCATATGGCAAGTATGTGGGAACTTGGGGCAGTAGACAAGAGAGAGAAGACATGTAATCTGTAGATTAGTTCTTTCCTCCATTGAGTGAGACACAGAAATTTGGTGCCCAGTTGTATTTCTGCACAGTCTAGAACAACTGGGAATACCTTGGAAGTGTTTCTTAGCATCCTGGTGAGAAGGAGGAGACTACTTATGTCCAGCAACAGCCTTTCTGCTGACAAAGGTGTGATCTGGAAGAGGCATGAATCCGTTCCTCCTCTGTTAGGACAAAGTTTCTTGTGGTGCAGAGTGGGGAGGTTTATGTGCCTCTGTCCATGTGCCACAAAGTTTAATGACAAGCTGGTGCTCTCCAGGAGCCACCTGTTTTCAGTGTAACTCCCTGTATAGGTGGTGTAAAGCGCTTATCATCTTTCTTATACACTGTTGGAGCGAATGAGCAAGGATGTTAAATAACTGCTTACTAACATGGAGAAATACCTCGTGTTTTTATAATTGCCAGGTGTAAGTAATGGTAAGGAGGTCGACTGGATGGACTCTCAAGGGGAAGAGCAGCACCTCTGGCAGAAGATGATTGACAGTCCGGGAGCTCCTGTGGAGGGGATATTAATGCTGAGATCCAGCATGGGAAAACGCAGACTCTGAAAGACTTTAACTACTGAGGGGTACCACAGGTACTCCTGACCTCGGTGGTGTTCAGGCTTTCGTCACTTTGCCCATTTGAAAGTGGGAAAGTTGTTGTACTCTTTGCCTTGGAGATTAAGGCTCCAAGTGAGATTTTAATGCATTCTGCACTTTCATGCGCATGTTTTTAACCCAGGCTCCTTGTACGGATTATGTTTTACCTGAAGCCAGTGAGAATATGACCTCGTACAGAGATCGGACTGGCTTTCTCTGTCCCTTCTGGTGACTGGTGTGCAGCTGATGAACACCTCTGCCTATGGGGAGCACAAAGTCAGAAAATTCTCTAGTTAGTAATTTTGTAAGTAATGCCTGGCTTACGTATCTCCTTCTGGGTCAAAGATGGCCTAGGAGACAGCAGTGATACCATAGAAGCAGATCCAGGGCAAGTCTGTGCTTTGGCACTTGAAAGATAAGAAGCCATAATGTTGTGAAGGATAAGAAACAACGTTCCTTTCTCATGTTTGCTTGTTGGGCTGTGCAGGGTGGCAGGCTTGGCACCGGGCAGCTCCCCAAGGAAGGCCAATGCACTGTGCTGCACGCTAGAAATAGGCAGCAGGTGAGCTGGTGTACGGTGCTGGTGTCCTGGCATTCTCTGGGTTAGTTTAGTGCACCGTATAAAAGGCAGACTTGGTTCAATGTAATCAAAGAGCCTCTAATGAAAATAAATCATAACAAATCCCCAGTTTCCAGAACTACATGGCATTACTGTGTTTTTCATTCAGCTGACAGCTCTAGCCAAGACCTTCTGATGCCATACAGAGGGAGTATGTTCACATGCCTGTCCCCATCTCATACATCGCTGAGATGAGACACATACTGCGTTTGGAGACAGTTATCTGAGACCTTCATTCAACAGATCATGTAGCAAAGTGACGTGTAAAGCACAGGCCAGACTGATTTGCACAACCGTGGAATTTTCTCTGAATGTGCTGGGATTCAAACACATGCCCATTCACATTAATTATTAACCAGAGTAGGTCTTTTTTTCTCCTGAATATCCCCCTGCAACTTAACAGTAGATTTAATGATAAGAGTGAGGTTTGGCCAATTCAATCATTAATCTTATTAACTGTGACAATTGTTCAACAGTAATTCTGCTACTTGGTTTCCTAAAGTGATTTTACACCTGCTTAAATCCACCAACCTTTGGGGACTTACACAGGTCATCTGTGAAGAGCATACTGTTTTGAATAGTTGTTGTGGGCTACTCCTACCGTAATGAGATAAGATTATAATCTTTTTTCAAGGACAGCACATGTCTGCTTGCAAGATTGGATGATAATGTAATTGTGTGGCATGTCATTGCTCAGGGTATAAGACAAAGGAAGATCAGCAAACTGACTGAACAACATTTCTTCAGAATTTTCCAGAATTAGAAAGCTTCCTACTTGAACTGGTAAATTAATCTGTAGCCATTCTACCTTTTTTATTCTTCTCCTCAAATGTTTTATTTTTGGAAGTAGTATTAGTACTAAGGAAACAAATTGAAATATATGGAAATACAATCCTTACATAGATTACTGGAAAACCCCCAAAATTTCAAAGAATGTATCATTCCCTGTAGATCAAAACATCAGTATTCAAAAGATTTCTGTGAAGAACAAAGACCATAAAATCTGATTTTTTTTTGAGATACAAATGTTGTTCTTCACAATCAGAACCTGCAAGAAATCTAGACTGAACAACAGAATATGAATAGCCAGAGTAACGACAGCTGGAAATTTGATATCTCTAGCTGTTTTAGTGTACAATTATGTACATGTATTTAAAGCTGAATCCAAAACCTTAAAATGTGATGTCCATTCCTTTTTTTTTTAGGATATTGTATACTGGTTTTGGTTTGAGTGACTTGCAACTGTGGGGAAGGTTACAAGCAGTCTTTTAAAATCCTAATACTAACAGATAATTTTGTTGTTGTTAAAAACAGTATCTTAGTTTTAATAAAACAGTTTGTTTCATTGTGAATATTTTCTGATATGACTTTAAAAAATCATTGGAGGTACTGCTTTGCCCAGTTTGAGATCCACAACTTTCAGAAATTACCAAGTCCTCTTTGAAAATAAAATTCCCTTGGAGAATCTGTTTGGGAACCAGAAGTCAGTACTTGCTCAAGGAAACTGACTTTATTTTCCTTCTTTATCAATTCTTCATTTTCTCTGAAGTTCTGCTCAAATTGGGCACTGGAGCAAGTGTAGTCTAGTTTTAGCTGTCTTTTCATTTTATGCCACAGATGCTGTGAACTGATAAATCAGAGCACAAATATCAAGCACATACATTTATGACCATTTTCTTATCATAGTAGTCTTCCTTTAAGTATTAGGTTTGGGTTGTTGGGTTTTTTTGTATCAGTATCCCCAGTGAAACCAAACATAACTTTTGCCACCTGAACTATCCCTCCCTCTAACAGAACTAGTCTGAATTTTCTTGGTTGTTTGTACTGCAAACCTTTATTTATTTTGGGAATAATAATATTATATTGACATAGAGGAACAAGCTTGATTTTTCACTTCCTGGAAGTTGATTCAAAAAGGTAAAGCTTATTAAATCTAAAGAAAATGATTCTTCAGGGCAAAATTCCAGCTAGAGTTGTAGAGGAGCACTGGGCAATGGGATAGTTCTGTTTCATTTCATTTTGACGGTGAAAATGGGAAAAATAATAAGAACACAAAAAATCCTCTGAAGTGGGACACCAAAATGGACACCTTTTTTCTTGCAAAATTGAAAACCTTAAAATAATTTTGAACTGAACCAAACCATTTATTTTTACATGGAGTACAAGAGTTTGTCTAATTTTTGAACAGTATTTTCTAACCACCTAAGCATGAACATTTTAGCTAAATCAAGTCTTGCTTTGAAAGGAAAGTCTGTGCTTTACTACATCTTCTGCCTATTTTGGTCCTATGGTAGAGTTTGTGGTGAATGGACTTGCCTGGGAAGTGCCACCCAGCTCATACGCAGGCTTTTAAATTCTGCTTTTTCCTTCCAAATGGCCAAAACTTCACTCTAGGCCTGCACCTGAAATTATAGACCCGGCTATGAATAGGCTGTAGTTGTCAACTGCAGTTCAGTATATGAAAGGAACACTTTCACCTGAGAAGTGGTTTCAGCCAAGGCGGTTGTGTTTGCTGTTGATAGGATTTGGAGTATTACGGTGGAATTACCTTCTAGGTTAGCTGTGACAATTCTGAATTATGGTAGCATATAATAGGTATCACACTCTGCCTCAAATGAGCCTTGGAGGGATGATGAGCATCATATCAATACTAGAGCAATTTGGAAAGCTTTGCTTTTCTATGATGTTATTGGCACATTTGTAGGAAACATCTGATTTGTGGAAAATGTCTCATTTAATTGTATCTCTTACATCTTTGTTCTCTTCCTTTACAAAATTGATTTATGGTTTGGAAAAAGCACAAGATGATTAACTGCAGATGTGATTTCTTGTTTCCCAGATATTTGAATTAATTGCCTATAATTGTGCATCATCATGTACTGTGTGTTACTAGGCTGAACAAAAAGACACAAAGCCAGGAATTAGGCCAAAGCCTTCCTTTTGTATATGTATGTTTATGGTATTGAAGACACATGAATGGTTTAGTCAAGGTTAATTTTTAGGAGAAAATAGCCACAATTTTAATATTGATTCATAAACTGCTGTCCTGAGTAAACAGACACAGCAGAGCTGATATTTCTAAAGTATTTTTCCACACAGACTTGAATAACTGAAGATGCGTCAGTGGTGAAGAAATCTTCTCTGCATTGCACAGTGTATTTTAGTCTGATACATATTTTTCTAGCAAGGTAACTACAGGGCTTTCATCACTATTTCTTCCCCCTTGTGATCAGATTTTGAGGGTTTGACCCATTAAAGAAGAGTAAAAGTGCAACTTTTACTGTAAAATGTCAAGTGGGGACAGTAAATAAATCTTTAGGCAGTGTGGTTATTGCCAGCATCCACCAAAAAGAGCTGATGCTGAGGGCTCTCCAAGTTCTGCCATCAGACTTTAGTATCCAGCCCTGCTCTCCAGAAGTTTCTCTGCTCACTTTATCAGCTATATGGGGGCTTTAGGCTTCTAGATGTTGATGCTCTCACTCGCATGCTTAGATGCCAAAAGCAGGTCAAAATACGTTTGAAATGGCCTCCCCATCTCCTCCACCTGCATTGTTTTACATTTGAGCAAGGGTGGGAGGAAAGCTGCAAAGCCTCTGAGGGATTCTGTTGCCATCTTCCTGTGTTGGAAATCCAAGTATCATTGCCTTCCTTGAATGCCTTTTTAGATGCCACATTTTGATCCTTCTTTCCCAACTGGATGCTTTAGCAGATGGTTTACGAGAGAAGGCATCGGGATGATGAGCATGTTTTGATCATGATGCATTAGACTGGAAGCTTATTCTTCTGTGCATCTTCCAATGCAGATTATGCTAAGGTAGCATGAAAGAAGCATTTTTTAATTTTATTTTATCTTTCTTGTCCTGCCTGGTTAGGCCCTGCCAAGTGCATTTATTCAAAGTTGTAGTCTGCAAAACATCAGCTAAACTGTAACACCAGAGCAGCCATTGAGCATCCACTGGTGCTAATTGATAAGAAGAGGTAACAGGAAGGTTGCATTTAGACTGGCAGAATTTTGGTTTCTTGAGGGATATGCACATTGCCCAGCTTCAGGCACATAAAGTTTGCAGTGTGCTCTGTAGAGTCAGTGAAGAGAAAGGCTGCTTGGATCTCTTACACCTTCAAAACAGAGCTGAGTCCTATTTCCACAGCTGTCTAGTTTGTGGATTCACATAAGATAGTAAGGGTTGTACCTGTATCTTTGTAAGGGTCCCTCTTTCCTTCACCCCTCACTTCAGTTCTGCAACCCTCACCAGAATGTTCTACCTGAATCTGGATACACCAGTATCTGGAAGGAGGCAGCATGCAGCAATTAAGTGATAGTCCCACTTATTTTCACCTATATGAGGCAAAACCTGAAATTTTACTTCCCTAACATACAGTACTGATTTTCAGCACTTTGCAACAATGGCAGAAGTAATTATCTCATGAGAGCTGGTCTATGCGCTTTGTCACCTCTTTTTTTTTTTTTTTAATAGTTTCTAGAAAATTACAATTATTTATTTATTTTTATTAACCCTAGAGAAATGGTGTTAGAACATGTGATGAATTCCAAAATAGGATGCAGACTTCTATTTGTAGTGGTGTTTTTTACTATAGCCCAGCAGGAGATACTGAGAAGCACGCTAGCAGAACCTTAGCACTGTGTGCCATGAATTTCCTGCCTGGTAATTTCATGTTTTGCAAATGCTGTTTGAGAAGTGGCATTAATACAGTGTTAATTATACTGTGTATATTGACACTGACACCGGAAGGTGAATCTCAGCTTGCTTTTTAGGTGTGTTTTAGGTTGCTTTTGAAACTTACCCTTGCTGCATCTTGGGCCTTTATTTAGATTAGTTATTTCAGCAGGTCTACTTTGTGGCAGTAATATATATATATATATATATATATCTGTGTGCTACTACTCCTGACAGCTCCGTGCGTATTTTTGAGGATAGTTCTAATTATTAAGGTTTGCCTACAGCCAAGTGTAGTCATTCATTGTAGCAATTAAG
Organism: Falco cherrug; assembly: GCF_023634085.1. NCBI lineage: Eukaryota > Metazoa > Chordata > Aves > Falconiformes > Falconidae > Falco > Falco cherrug. The sequence goes on along the minus strand of NC_073698.1, from coordinate 83,903,326 downwards.
TGAATGTCACGTATCCCTCGTTCTGCCTTTGTTCTGCTTAAGATCTGTTGCTAGCTCTTTGTTTAATTATTCTGCTGGACATGAACAGTATTAGCGGTATGTTAAGTTCTACCCAAGTTTAGACAAAACAAAATGTTTCCTGCCCAGAACATTTTTGTACTACTGTGCACTGTACGTTCAGTTTTGTGGACAAAGGTGGCTGGTAATACATTTGCAGCTGTTGTCAAGATTACTGTTCTATCTGTTAAATTAAAATACTAAAACTTTGCTGTGTCCTGTCTCTCCTAAAATGCATTACAGCAAGCTATAAGAATGTCTCCCAGGAATATCCCACATTATCTCACTGAGGTAAAGACATTACTTCACTTACATGTGATGAATAATGCAAGAGGCCTGGCCTATCTTCAGAGGTGGGATGCCATTGAAAGTGTCACGCTCTCTGCTTTTTTGTTTGTCCTAATTTCTACACTTCATGTGTTTTTAAGCTATTTTTTATTTCACAAGCATTAAACCTGTTTTAACATGCAATTCTAAGAATAAGGGAAATGCAGCATTCTCTTCCCTCTTGCTAGACAATTATTTCACGTGTGGCTTAACCCTGCATGTTCAGGTCCTCCCTTCCATCTCTGAGTCTCCCACCTCTTCCCTAGTTCGAGCTCCTGCCCACCTGAAAGTCCAGGTATGTTCAAATTGCAACTTTTCTGTAATTACTGGTCCTGATTTATTTATTTATTTTAAAGAAAAAGCAAAAAGCATTTGAACACTCAATTTACACTTTCAGCTGAGTCACGTTCACTTGAATTTACCGCTGAGGGCTCTCTTCCATCTTCTTTTGGTTCTCTAGTTGCCTGGGTTTTTGGGGTCTTCCTGTCCCTTCCCAACTGCCTGAGGAACTAGGAGGTAAATAATGCTCCTGGGCTCTGGGTCTGTGCTTGCCTCGGCTTGCTTTGCAGGACTTTGAAAGTCTGGCTCGGTCCGTTGGGTTCCTGCACCCAGGTTAAGGGGAGACCATCTCCGTGGGATTTGCTGGTCTCTTGGTGTGATTTGGGCACAGACAGCTGGCTCGTTTGCCCTCACACCACTCCCGTCTAGCTTGTCTCCGTGCTGGCTCTGGCCTTTGTGGAGGTGGGAGGTCAAACACCCATAAACTGGAAGGCAGCTGCAGGGGGAAGAGCCCTCCTGCCTTTTCTTCACTCCCTGTACCTTTGCTGGGACTGTTCTTAAGGATTCGCTTGGGGGGTCTAGAAGGCACTTCTATAACTTCTGTACAATTGAACTGCAGTTTCTCCTCCCCTTCTCTATGAGGTGACAGATGAGAAGTTCTCCTTGTAAATCTGAAGTATGGACTAACCTAATAATTCAAATGCAGGTCTTGGTTATGTCCTGCTTTCAGCTGGGATGGAGTTACCCTCTTAGGAGCTAGTATGGTGCTGTGTTTTGGCTTTGCTGTGAGACTTTTCAGTTCCTCAGGCCGTGCTTGCAAAAAGGCTGGAGGGGCACAAGGAATGGGGAGAGGACACAGCCAGGCCAGCTGACCCGAACTACCCAAAGAGGCATTCCATACCGTGGGACACCGTGCCTGGTATATGTATGTACCTGGGGGGTGGCCAGGGAGGGCAGGTCACTGCTGGGGCACTGGCTGGGCATCAGTTGGCAGGCGGTGAGCAGTTGCCTTGTGCACCATGTGGTCCTTTCTTCCTTTCCCTCTGGATTTTATTCTTTCCCTTCCCCTTTTCATCATAACTGTTATTGCCATCATTGTTGTTATTGCCCTTTCATTTTTATTCTGTTTCAACTATTAAATTGTTCTTATCTCAACCCTCAAGTTTTACATTCCTTTCCAACTCTCCTCCCCATCCCTCTGGGCCGGGGGCAGTGAGTGAGCGGCTGCGTGGGGCTTGGTTGCCGGCCGGGGTTAAACCACGACAGGTTACTTCTTGGGTGCATGGATGGCAATGGGAGACACGGTGGTAACCAGATGTGCACCAGCACACTCTGCAGTGACAATGGCTTTCCCATCTGTTCCCCTTGCATTTTACAGGGTGTGCAGCAGCTGGATCACCGCTTGAGAGGCCAGAGAAATGCACGTGCTATCCACAGCTGCCAATGTCCTCGCTGGCTCCTTTGGCCCCAGCAGCCTTGCTGCTCTCTGCCTTCCAGTGTCTGCAGATGCTTTCCCACTCTTCCCGTCACTGAGCTGCCATAAAAATATCCTCCAGCCACAAACGGGGAGAGAGAAATGGGCAGCAGCTACCAGCTGAGAGGAGCAGTGCCATCCGCTGATGGTGTGAAGTGCTCGCTCCCTTCTCCCTTTTCTGTGGACATAACAGCGCCGAGACTGAGGTGAGTGGCTGGAAGTCATCTAGCGCTCAGATTGCACAGTCTAAGCTCCATTATTTCACCACCTCAATTTAAAAAGTGGGTTGTGAACGTAAGAGCATTTAAATGTACTTCAGGTTACTTTTTAGTCTCTGATTTTTCATTAATTATGTGATGCAGGCTGACTCATGCTCTTATGTAAGTACTGAGCTATAACGAAGCTGCATGTTGTAGTCATTTAGTGCAGAGCTGTAAGGGTCATCGGTGTTTTCATTAAAACATAATGCTTTCTGTCCCAGAGGGGACGGTTTGAACTTCAGGAATAGCGATGTGTGACTTCAGTCTTTCCTCTGCAGATACAGAGGAGGTGTGTGATGGCAGGGGTTGTTCTCATCAAATTAGGTGGATTCTTGGGTAGGATCTGGGGAAAATCAGGCCACTCACAAAATTGCTTTGTGCTCATGAGAAACTGATGCCTCCCACAACTTATCCCAGTAGTTTTGTCTGCAAAAGACGTTGTGTCACAGAAACATGAACTCTTTTCTTGTCTAAAATGATTGAAATCTTTTTGCTTCTTTTCAAAAATTGAAAAGTGTCTCCAGACTGATGTAGTAACCCCCAGCCTGTGGCTGTATCCACACACTGTGATCTGTCACACCTCCTGCAACGAACAGCCCGGAGGTGGGAGTGGAAAGGACAAGACTCATGGCAGGTCTTGCTTCTTTGAACCAGCCTGTAATCCTCCCAACTAAATTTCATGTTTCAAACAGGATTTGCATTTTGAACAGCAGTGGTAGGATTAGACCTATGGCAAGAAGAGCCATGTTGGTAGCACAACAAAGATTCCAGCGGGATGAATTACTGGAATGTATTTGAATATTTGGAATTTATTTGAATATAAAAATGCTGTGCTAAAGCGAGAAATACTAAGTCCCTTGTTAAATCACTCCTTTCCCAAAAGGCCGATCTGCAACATCCCTGCAAACCATATACGCAGGCTGATTTGACTCCAAAACAGAGATGGCACATCATGTTTTTCACTGTTCCCCACAAAAATGTACAACAGAAAATGCCAGAAACCTTGTATTACTAATCAAGAACAGCTTTCCTTAATCACAAGATTTTAATAGATGTTCTGTGTAGAACTATAACTAGTAATCCAATCACTCATGCACTCTCCTCCACTTAATTCAGTTTCCTGTAACAGCCCAGTGATTGCAATCGCTTTCCTGATTGCAGCAATTGTAAAGCCCCTCCTGTTCACCCAGTCACGAGAGATGACTGGATGCACTGATTCTGTAACTACATCAAAATGGAGCACCCGCAGATGGGAACTGCAGCAATACAGTAGAAAAATCAGACCCATTAGAGATTTTTTTAATTTTTTTAAATTTTAAATCATTGGAGATTAGTTGGTGTGCTTTTCAATGAAGAAAGTGAGGGGGAGAAAACCCCTGTCCACCAGTGCATTCGTGCAATAAGCATATGCATGCTGAAGAACCTGAGCCAGAGAACTGTGACCACAGGTACGTGTATGTATGTGTCCTCAGGCTGCCTCAGTTCCATGTGCAACACTTAAGGCATGAAGCGATCTGGTGTGCCCAGCTATGTCTAGTTTTCTTAACCACTGGTGTTAGGCAGCAGAGGAAAGGAACTTGCGGTACCCCTGTGTCCATCAGCATGCCAGCTGTTATCCTCCTTGCTCCTTTATAGCGGGTCCAGGTTTTACTTTCTTTTTTGTCTGGTCATGTCAGGAACAGAAATGCTATTTCTGTGATTTTTTATTATTATTATTTTTATTTATTTTTTTCAGTCACCAGTTCTGTCCTTGCATCTCGCTCCTAACGGCAACACTCAGAAAGTTCCATCAGGGCTTCCTTGCTCTCTGGTTGCTCATCCTTGCACACCTGCCACCACCACCTGCGGAGTCCAGGGTGTATCTGTATCTATCTTCTTTGCCTCTGGCACCAGCACTGCAGGGAGCCCTCACCTGGGCTGTGCCATGCTTTCATACCTACACTTTAGTGTTTAGTAACAGTGTCCTAACACTCTCAGAAGCAGACCACCCTGTTCAGAAGACAAGGCTTACTACCACCCACCCACTCCTTGATGCTGTCACATTTCAGTCCACAAATTAGCTTTTTGCTAGCTAGTGTCACAGTTGACTTCCCTCTTTTCACATTCATCCCCACATTAATTCACTTGCAGGAATGGTCTTTTTAAAAGGGATTTTCTAATTTCAGCAGCTGTGAGAGACAAAATTCTGGTAAGGATTACTTTCAAGATGCTGCTAAACTGTTCCTCTGCTGAGTGTAAAATTAAAAAAATCTATCTTACAGTCAAAGACAAGCAGTTGGCTGAAAAAACAGGGCTGTGCTCGAGTGACAAGAATGAACAGCACAGACACTGAAGTGCTGATTTTTAGGCACATCAACTTACACATCATACATATCCTGTAAACAGGTATCCAAAGCTGTAAGTCACAATTTTCACTCCTTTGATGCTTATATTCTTCATGCAGGATGTATATTCTTCACAGTGGATTGGCAAGTTTGTGAGCTCTAATAAAACAATAGAAAACTCCTTCCTTTTTTGATTGCCTCCTATCATTTTTTATTAAGCAGGGAATATTTTTGTTAATTTGTAAGAAAGCGATAACCTGCAAACAAATATTTTCACAGATCTGGAAATGACAAATGCTTGATGAAATTTCTCTGGGGTTAATGTTTCCCTGCCACGAAATGAACAGCCTGGCTGTCTCCAAGATCAAGAGGGAACAGAATTCTGCTACCCCAAGCCTGTTGACTAAAGCAGAAGCCTATCAGGTAAGAGTGTATTTTTCTATGAAGCATTGCCATATGGGCCTTTAGGAATTACTGCCCAACTTCTACACTGCTCACTGTTCATTTATGGTATTCCTTCTGGCAGTGACTTCCATACTCCTGCCATCAGCTATTCTCTCCTTGCTGCTGCTGAAAACAGGTACTTGCATTTCCTTTGATTTATGCTTTGGGTCCGTGATCAACCATATTATTAGTGGAAATGAAAGACACCACTGGGTTGCTTGTACACTTTGAGGCCAATGTCTCTGTTATAACGGTTTGCAGAGAGGCATTTTGATTCAACTTTTGAATTAATCTATCAACTTAACCCCATGAGGAACTTTAGACAACTATCTGTTTGCAAAACAATATTTTATTAATAAAAAGACTTATAAACAGTAAGAAAGAAACCCCAATTTTACACTGAATGAAAAATCCAAAATAAACTCCCAGAAGCGTGCCTCAGTTTTTCACTCTCTGTACAAGAAACTCCATTGGGTAGTAATCCTACATACACATTTATCTAAAGATGGCTGAAAGTACAAAAAAGCATCATGCATACTTCTCTGCAGAGTAGCTACACAGCTGGACAGACTTAACAGTACACATAAAAAATCTGTACATCAGTGATTAAAAAAGCCATGCTTTGTGTAGCACCAAGGGGAGAATCACATGGAATAAAAAACAACTCACTGACAACTGCAAGCTCTGCAATCATGAATTAGGGACATGACTGACCAATTTCTGCTTGCAGTTTCATCTCTTCTTTTCTCAAGGGAAAATTGTCAATAAGTGCAAAGAGCTCAGCTGGTGTTGCTGGGAAAGGATAGCGTTCCTTGTCCATTCCATGCTTGTCCATCACCACAATGTTGAAATTGTAATGGGGGATCCTCAGCAGCAGCCTGCAAAATAAGGAACACGTTTTATCTGCCTGTGCACTTCCAACTAATAATTGGCAGAACCAGCCTGCCGGGCCTAAGCAGCGGAGGCTGTACAGGGTCCGCTCTGTTGCAGCTGTAAGAACAAGAGAGCACAGGTGCCAGCACGTGCTGCAGGCCGTACCTCTGCATTAAGAAAGGGTCAAGTTAACTGCACTCAGCTCTGTTTTCTTCTTAGACCTCTGACTGTTAGTATAGCATACGCCATTACTTATGGTTATCATAAGAGAAAAAAACACACATAAGACCTAAAGGCCTGGAGAAAACCATTGTGATGAAGCTAGAGTTACAAGCAGACTATTCCCTTTCTTGGCTGCCACATGGTATAAAACAACAATGAGAAAAAGCAGAATGAATTTATTGGAGTCAAGTTTTCATCTTCCTAATAATAACCATCTACCTGGTGGTAACTCCAGTTTAGGAGAACAAAAGCCACTGCTAGTCATAGTGGAGTCCTTTCCTTCCAAGTGGTGAATTCCCCTGGAGGTGCAACAGTAGTAACAAGTGGTGCTCTCTTCATCTTTTCCTTGAAGGAGTGATGAACTAGAAGATCCTTAGACATGCCGTCAGTCAACATCATTGGTGTGGGGAAACTAAATTCAGGCAGCCGTAACAGAGAGGCATCAGAACAGGAAAGCTGCCATGAAGAACAGGGTCCAGGGGGGTGGGGATGTTGGTAACATGTGAAGCGTCAAAATTGACTTTCCTCAGCCTTTAACCAAGTTTGAATGCTCTAGGCATTATCTTGTTGCAATTAGGAAGCCTGGTGATTAAATTCAAACTAAAATAAAGTTTGAAGCTAAGCTACAGTGAAACTATATTCCTCTTGTGCCTCACCTAAGAAAAATGCTTACTTTCTACAAATCCAAATGCTAACCTTCTGAGATTTCCAAGTTTTAATGAGTGTACCTGTACTCATTAATTTACTGAATGCCAATTCCGGACAGCATCTTTATTCAAGATGTTTAAGGGTGCATTTCATTTTGATTTAAGTGCCTTCCAGAACTGGAATGCTGTAATTCACATACTGTAGGAACAACAGAGAAAAAAAATCAAATGGAAAACTTAGAGTGCAGGGCAGGGAATAAGGGGTTACCAGAGCTTATTATTTTCTACAGAGTCACAAGAAAACTATTTTAACTTCAGTAAAAGTACTTTTATTCAAAAAAAAAAGTAAAAGACAAGCTTTTTGTGCTCTCTTTCTCCTTTTACAGAGAACCAATGTTTTTATTTTTTGTAATCCAAAAAAGCCTCTCTGACTTGTCAGCCTTTTTTATTGTCTCAAATTAAAATTCACTCAATTTCCTCAGGCATAACACGAAGATGTTGCCTAAAATGCTCCTGGACTTTTTTCCTGAATAACTACTACTTTCCCTGCCAATGAGGCTTTCACTTTTGGCTCTTGTAGTCCTCTTGTCCCTAGAAAATGCTGGCACTTGAAGTCTGCCTTTTAAGTGCAAACCAACCTCCTGTCAGTCTAAAACCAAGTCAGAACAGTTTAGGCACCTCAGTAAAACTGCTGAATGTTGTAGTCAAGCTAGGGAGGCTGAGATAATTTCCCCTTTGAAATACTGCCCGTATCATTTCTACATGTGGGACTTCAAAGAGCAACCATTGCTTCCCTTTCTCGCCTGGCCACAACCACCAGCAGCACTGCAGAGATGAGCTGCCACTGCCATCTGGGGCTGCACCGGTGGCTGCTCCAAGGCTGTCCTTGCTAAGTGATTGCAGCCTGTCATGACTGCATTAGACCAATTCCAGCACAAACGCGGACATACTTGTTTTCAGTGGTAGCATCCAAAAAATACAGACCTATAATGTGATCAAAGTGACAGCCAGGGAGTTCACATGAATCCAGAAATTCACTCAGTTTGAGCAGGGGGACAAGGAAGACATGGCACTTGAAAGAATGATGTATACTTCAGCTTGTTTAACATTTAAATGGGTCACAGCCTTAATTTCATAAATAATAAATGCCCATAAATTTGCAGTACCTATTACATGGAGAGAGCAAATTAATCCTAAAACTTCCTCATCAACATCTACCTTCCAGTGTCTAGCTATGTACATTAGAGTAGAATATGTATGTTTAGAGATTAAGATGCAGGGGATCAAAAAGCAATACATCATGCATGCTAAGGTGCCAACACACCAGTAGTGAGAGCTTAGTTTACCTGAGTTGCAGGGCAAGTGATGGGGGCAGCAGCTTTACACCTATTCTTCCTATCTGTGCTGGGAAGACACCAACCAATTCAACTACGGTGACATGTCGGAGGTCTAAACCACACTGTGCTGGCTGGAGGGTTAAAAGAAGAAAGAGGTGTGTTAATTATCAGTGAGGGAACAGGGGGTTGTTTCAAGTGTGCAGCAAGTGCTCACAGAGTCCAATTTTATGTGAGATGGTTTAAGCTAAAACGGGAGCATACTTTGAAAAGTCTCTAATTCTCACTGCAAAGAACTAGAGCTTCATGACTCCAGGGGATATTAAATGACAGATTATTAACTACCCTGAGAAAAACAACACACAGAGACCACCCTAGGAGAAATAAACTTGTCTTTGTAATGACATGAAATGATGCCAGGGTATTAAACACTGTGCCAGTAGTCTAATTAATTTAGCAATCAAAACAAGGTCTGTGAAATGGAAGTTGACTGCAGAAAGTTTTCTTTCATGACAACTTGTCTGACCACTGTCAAGCAGTGGGAAATGTACTACAGCCATTAAATTCAGCATTTTAAACTATTTCATTTTGATCAATATATTGAATTCTCTTGCCAAGTTAATCTAATAAGGAGAAAGAAAAAAAATTATTATTTTTTTAATACAACAGTCACTTAAGCCAGCAGTTTGCTACAGTTGTGAGAAAAGAAACAAGACAGAAGCACTTACTGCTGTGAAAGAATACAGGACTGGCTCTTTTCCCTAAGGACACAGATACATTTCTGAGATACATCCCTACGTCTAGCAAGAACCCAACAAGAGCATCCCATTTACAATACATAAGAAGGACAATTACCAGAAGTTTTCTTTTTTTTGGAACAAAATACAAAGATAGCTCCAGCACTCTGGATGATTTCTATGCTGAGGCTCTGGTCCTTTCTTTGCTGGTGCACTGGTTATTTCTGAAGCTATTCACATTTCCTTGCACTGTAGTTACCAAGTCTGTAAGCCTGCATGAACTGCAACCACTGAAGTGCTGGATGGTTTGGGGGGTTTTCAGCTTCATTAGGAGCTGCATTAGGGAATGATTATTGAGCACAAGTAAATATTAAATTAATATGGGGAGGATGGAAAAGGGCCAGAACTGCCTGGGATTCAGCGACTGGTCTGTCAGAGGCAGCACAGTCCAGAATGGAGCTGAATTAGAGACTGGGGAGACGTTTCAACTCAGACCCCTCTGGATTACTCCAGAACCGTTACTGCTTCAGCCAAGTTCTTCAGTGGCTGAAATATAACAGCTGAAGTTTGTGGATTTATATCAAACAGTGAAGTTTGTCCTCTTGTGTCCTTCTTTATAGATAAATAATAGTTGCACCCCCCCTGAAATGTGTTTTACCTGCAGCATTCCCAACTGCATCCTGTAGAAAAAGTTGGCTGCAGTAGGCGTTGAAATAATTAGCAGTCTCCGCTTCTCATAAAACTGATCCAGAAGTGCAGCTGCAGTCCTCACATTCACATTAATATTCATGGCTAGAATTAAAGCAAAAGTTATAGACCATACTGAAAACAGATCTATTTCTAAAAGCACAAACTGTTAAGACAGAAGAAGCATAAGAATAAGAAATAATAATAAAGAAGATATGGGTGAAATACTGGCCTCATTGAAGCCAACAGTTTTATCTTAAGCTGTTCTGACTTGCAAGATGGACTGACTCCAGAATGAGAAGTTTTGTAGAGAGCTCTGAGCTAAAACACCTATCAGTTGTGAGGTACCACCACCATCCTAGGAAAGAGCAGCCAAAGGTGGCAAAGGCTTCAGCTGTAAGCGCAAATTGGCAGAGGAGACAGAGATTAAGTTTCTTACCTCTAGGGCATTAAAATTTACAGTTGTATTCCACCCCACACCCCATTCCCAAATTCTCATTGCCACAAGAACCATTGCTCTGGCAGCCCTTCTGGTAAAGTGGTGAAATACTCACTTACGTGCACAGGTTGGCTCCACTCCTGACCACCCCAAATTGTACTGGCATACTCTAGCTGGGCTTCCTTGCAGCTCATAGCCACCAATGCAGGAGAACTCACACGTAGCACCATAGTTATTTCCATCACCTGAACACTTGATGTATCCATTATCTGGGGCATTTAATTTCACACAGCGCCTGACTTTTAAGCAAGAGGCCAAAAAAAAAAATTAAAGACAAGGCATGAATCATCCTGTTTATTACTAGGGTAGCATGACCAGTGGAATACCAGTATTGAAGACATTTTTCTGTTTGTTTTCTATATTATTAATATATTTTAAAATCCCAACCAAACAAAAAAACCTCCTCTTAACTCATATGTAAACTAAAATGATACAGATATATAGCTGTATGCTGGTGACAAAAGGTCATGGAGCACAAAAAAAAAGCTGAAGCTGAAACCTACAGGTTTCATCTGTGTATTCAACTCCAGACTTTAAGATCTGGACTTGTGAAAGGGCAGCTCTGCTTCACAGCTGTGAGTCACAGCTGAAAAAAACCCTTCGCATACTTGTTTCAGCAGCTCACAAGCTAAGGATCAGGTAGAAGCCAGCAGGAGGTAAAGGATGAGGAGCTGGAAGCAGGACAGATCAATACAGCTCTCCCCTGACGTGCAGAGCGCAGGCTGTCCGTCCTTCTGCAAGCCTGGCCCGCAGGGTCATGAGCAAGGTGGCGTTCTCCCTTTCAGCATCAACATACAGTTTGCATACACATACATATGGAGACAAATACAGAAACGAGGATATTTCTCAAATCGCCTACTAAGCCAGATGGAAATCAGTGACTGTATTTATAGGGTAAAACATCATTCTTACCTCTGACTTTAACAAGAAATTTGCAAGTGCCTTTGTTTTCAGCTCTGTCATACACAGTATATTGGATTTTGTGGTCGCCTTCTGGAAAATGTGACCCTGGTGGCAAACCTTTCAAAATAACACTAAAACAGGAGATAAAACAGGGCAGACATTTATAAAGTCACCAGTATTTTCCTCCTGGCAATGCTGTAAAAGCCTGAAGAGTGACATTTGTGGCATGCTAAGATTGTCTGGCTGCACTGCATGACTGAGGGCTGAGAGCAAGCAAAGGAAGAAGCTGGGAAGCAGCAGCCAGAGTATTTAAACTTGCTACCAACAGCCCACCCCTAGAGTTGTACAAAAGGGTCTCACCTTGCTGAGAGACAAGGGAGGCAGAGCAGGCAGGGCCCGCTTGCTTCCATAAGACAACCAGTAGTGTAGCCAAGCATCACGCCATGCCCAAAGGAACTTGAGCTTCCTTTTCCTTACATATGGGAAAGAGACTGATCTTCCCACATTTTGTATTGTGAACAATCCACTGTCAGGGCTGCAGTGTAACCCAGAGCTGGCAGCGTAAAAAAAATTTCCTGCCTCTTACAGTGGGGATGTACCCTGTCTGGCTGTCTGTACTGCTCCTATGATTGTCACTTGCGACTGTTCACATGTACAGAAGTGGAATAGAAAGCAAGATTTATTGCCACAGCAGAAGGGTGTGGTGATTCACAGAAGAAGAAAACACCTGGAACTTGTTCCTATCATGCAAACGCAGCAGGAGAATACACACATGTTAAACTTCTCCTCATTATTGAAGCAGTAAGGTTGAGCAGTGTTCCATGTAATGCAAAAGCTTATGTACTCAAGGCACTGCAGGACTCAGTGTATTTAAGGACAGCACTGCATGTTCTATAAAATATCACAGTTTAGCAAGATTTTATAATATTAGAGATGTAATTTATGGAAAAGCTCCCCAGATTCAACCTCTTGGGATGAGAACAGTTATCCATATGACAAAGTCTACGTGGGATATTCCTCATTTTTTTTTGTCTGCCAGATATCACTTCATCAAAAAAGACTATGGGATTTCTTTGTTCTGATGCTTTTCAGGTTTTGTCAGGCTTGATTTTTTTAATGCTGTTAACTGCCACAGAACTATTATATCAGATATCAACAGCAATATATTTTTAATTGTGCAATGAATTCTTTCTGATATTATTTAAGTTATAGCAATAAAAAGGCAGTGTCACTGTGTCTTTCAACAGCTTTTTTGTATTTGCATAAAACTGTAAACATCTTTAGGCTTACAACTCTGAGATTTTAAGCTTAACCAGTCCACTAATATGCCGTTAGAAGATGTAATTTGCTTACTGAAAGCAGCAGATTTTCTTTACCCTTACCATTACAATACTCTAGCTAGATTGCTATAAATCCTGCACAATAAAGATGGGAAAATCAGAAACAGCGGTAACATCACAAGTACACCTTGCTTTTCTGGAAGACGTGACTGTGAAACCGTAAAATTGACAAGGAAATTTTGAAGAGTTAAGTTTGAATCCAATGTTTAAAGCTACCAAATATTCAAACAAGAAGTATTGAAAGGTAACTGCAGAACGCTGGGACATCAGCAGCCAGTGCTACTTCAGGAAGAAGCCTAAAGATGATTGCAGACACTGTTTTGTGACACAATTCACCTTGATTTTTTTTAAGACAGTCAAAATTGCCTCTGCTGCTACCTCCAATGCACTATTCTCTTTTCATTGTTATGTATAAAAGGTAACTTTCTGTAAGAAAACTTGTTGACTATGAGACTCACAAAGCAGCTCTGGAAAATTTCACAGGTGCAGTCAAAATACTATTGTTTATTCCACCAGCTCTAAAATAACCATAACAATCTGCTATGCTTCCTGTAGAAGCCAGTTCTGGAATAGTTCACCCCCGTATTGTCAACTTTTCCTTTTTCAGTTAAACATGCAATTCTTCACAGGCCAGTGACATGTGACAGCTATAAATAAGCATCTTGGATGAATTAAGGGGAATGGGTACCTGGCCCTTCTCATCAGCTGAACTGCTAAGCAAGAACCCCGGGAATAAAAAGGAGAAAAATGCAGACATCTACGGACTTGCACCTACTCTGTCAGAATCCCGTCAGCAGTGTCCCGTCCCTCTGGGGTGTCCCAGAACACTCTGGCTGTCAACTTATTGGGCTCCGCAGTTTTCTCCTTCACGCTCGGGCACTGGATTCTTGGAGGTTCAGTATCTGTTGAAATAAATGTCACAGAAATGGGCACCGGTGCATCTGTTACAGCTATGCATTTTCTTCACAGCTCTTGCCCTGTTGTCAGCCTAACCCAGGACCACCCTCAGCTGGCCTCCTCAACACTGGAGCCATCCCAGCCAAGGCATGTGGAGCCTGTGCTTCTCACCTTTTTGTAAGAAGAGTAAGAGATGACAATGATCAACGCCTTGCAATGTAAAAAGTTAATTAAAAGTATTTATTGTAAATTTCTTTACATAGTAGTCCCCAGTTAAAAAGCAATGTCAACAAATGGACATATATTTAACCCTAAGCTCTAAGGAGGGCTACCCAAGATGTACCCCAGGAGCCTGGATGTTCTATTTATCTGCTCTTCCTTTCTTTGTTCACCTGTGTGGTAGATACTGTGATTAAGAACATTTTAAAAGTATACTGAACATAAATCTCTCTCTGCATGCTAACTTTGCACATTGGTTATTTTTCCTGCAATAATGGCAAAAAGAGAAACAACAGAAGACTGACACAATTGTCACTTTGCAGAGAATTGCTGCTGCATTTGATTTTTTTTGAATAATTCTTATAATAATGCCTTACAGGTAACACAAAACAAAAAGTAGACCAGTATATTTGGAAAGCTGGTTTAACTGCTACCAGAACACTGTGATTATTACTCAGGAGTAAAGGAACAGTAGGAATGATAAAAGACCCTGATGGATGATAAAGGTGATGCACAGCTACTTGTCTTCAGCCATGTTCATTGCCAATCCTGCCAGCATAACAAAAATGCGTGGGCCAACCAAATACAATCACAATCATTAATTGAAAAAATCTACATTTAATAGCTTAGTCTCAGGTTTTTGACCATGTCTTGGGTTATGTCTAAAATGAGGACTAAATCCATGGAGTCATATACCGGCTTTAAAAATGAACAGAGACAGGACTGCTTTTTACCTGCAAATAGAAAGCAATCCCTAAAACACTGCTTAGATTTCAAGGATGGCAGGCCTTGTCTTTTCATTTGCAGGGTAGATATAAAGCACAATCTGGCTTGCTTTCAAAAATAAAAAAAATAAAAAAAAAACAATGAAAAACCATTTAGGTCTTTATAAAGCATCAAATATATGAAACGATTTCATAGACCCTCATATTCTACAAGTTTAACTAGGGCAAGTGCAGCCCCGCCCCTTCAAACTTTTAACAGGATTCCAAGAACTTTGGATCCTCGAAAACTAGCTTCTCTCTGTTTCTTCTGTAGAGCTTTCCTCCAACCCCTGCAGCTTTGTGAGGCATTTCCATAGGAAGAGCTCATGTCTTAATTTTGCACATGAAGGAGTCAGGGAGACACAGGCAAGTAAACGTCGTACTGAAGTTGCTCAGAAAACATCATGAATACTGCAAATTACCTTCTACAAAAGCTATTTTTTGTGGGATTTTTTTGGTAATTAAACAATGAAAATGTATCTCCTTCCTCCTATACTATTGGGAGGAGAACTGTTGATTTCTTTGTAGATCCTACTGGAAGGTGAAGCTAGCAAGAGTGGGTTCCCACTACAGGGAGTGGAGCAATCACAAATGAACAACTGAATCCGCTAAACAGCTTTTGAAGCTTCCTGTACTTTACAGGAACACCCTTCACTACTTCTTTATGAATTCTTTAACTGTTTCATTTTGTAAATTCATTCACTCCTCCTTCTTTCATCTGCTACATATGCAAATGAGCAGGATTTTCAAGTACTCTGGCTGTAGGTAGCACTTTGTCTCCTTTCCTCACATCTCTTATTCACTCCATCATTTTTAGAGTACCTTCCCATTATGTGTGGAAACCTGCTCACACTGCAGTCAGTGAGAGCTCTGCCCTCCTCTACAAAACCACGTAGCTCTCAATAACCCCCCAGTGTAGCTGAATTAAGGTAAGAAATAACCCAGTCAATAACCCAGTCTCACCAAGGCTGGTTCTGGCTCTAGTTAGTTTACTGTGGCGACAGCTCACCGCTGTGCTATGGACAGTATACATTAAATAAATGATGCTGGAATAAAAGACAGAACAGCATTTAAGGACCCAGTGTTTTAAGCATTTAATTAAACGGAAAGCTAATTACACTATTTAGTACAAAGAAGACTGGTTGGCACGAACCAGCTTGGACTTCCACATCGTAAAGACAAACAATACAGTTACTGTGGGAACCAACTCACCAAGCACCCGGGGGTCAGGCAGCCTTTTTAGCTGGATTTAAAAATTCCTGGAAAAGATTTTTTCTTTGGTCATTTCAGCTGCCTCTTAGCATTCAATAGGCACTAAATGAACCCTACCAGAATAACTCTGCTTTGAAACAGACCAAGAGAAAGCAGCTGTCTACCAAAGAGGCTCTTTAACTGCAGTGGCCACTGGGATGCCTTAAAACAAAGAATGCTCAGGTCTTTTCCTTATGTCCTTGTACAAAGTTGCAGCCAATCTACAGCACGTTAAGCACCTTGGCCACAGCTTGCAGAAGGAAGACTGGTCTAAAACCAACCCAACCCGTTTAAATGCAAAGAAGGTGACCAGAGAACAGGCAAATGCATAAGTGACAAAACTGAAACAACCCTGCAAAAAACCTTCAACAAAATGTATGATGTGAGCAAGATGCCCAACCTGCAGGTCAGAAAATTAAACTGGTTCCAAAACAAACCCCAACAGAGGAACTCACGACTGCTGAGGAGGTTTTATCAGAGAGAAAAGCCATCCTGGAAGCACCAGATTGTCAGACTCTCTTGCTTAGTAAGTATTCCTAGCCAGAGTTGGAGCCAGGACATGATGCAAGGTTATCTGACCCCATACAGCTCATCTTATGCTTTTACTAGTGTCACTGCTGAAAAGCCAAGCGCATTTATTTAAGCTGTTTAGCTGGGTTATGTATTAAACAGGTGGATCTTGCCCGTGAGGTTAAAATCGTAGGCAGAGAATTTGAGTTTTCATAAAAAATGTGGTGCCATTCAGCCACATTCTTGTAAGCTGTTGCTTTTCTTGGCTACTTGGCAGCAGCAACTGGTACTCTGGCGCCACGTGGGGAAGCAGCACTACAGACATGGCATCTGGAGGTCAGCAGTGGAATACTGAATTTTAAAGCAGCCTTTTGAACTTTGTGGTGAAAAACATGAAGTTTTCAAATAGGTTTTAGATTTCTTTATTTATGTCTTAAACATACTTCTGCGGGTGGCCATATTAACAATGTCAACAAAATTTAAAGAGCTTGTTAACTGCCCTTCTCATAATTTGTTACGGTTTACATTTACTTGCTTGTGAATTTGGGATGACAAGAGGAAAGAAACAGAAGGATGGTACTGAATGCTCACTGCTTGCTTATTTAAGAGGCTGTATGGGTCAAGTAAATGGTCTGCTGCTACATTAATACATTGGTATTACCGATTTCTGATGACATTAAATGATGGCTGGAAGTTAATTCAAAACATTAGTCTGTGTCAAAAGCATAAAGAGATGCAGAGACTGGAAATCATGAAAAGGGGGAATGAAAAACATTGTCCTGCACTCCCCAATCCCCTCCACAAAGAATTGCTCTGTATTTCAAAATTCCATTATCAGGGCCTGTATAATTAATGACTCAGAGTGCAAAGCTTATTTCAGACATCCACAGTTGGAAGCTGTTAGTTAACTGCCTATCGGTACAGACTTAGGATGTGACAAGACGATGACTTAGCACAGTGACAGCCGTTTACCACAACCTCTGTTATTAAATCAGCAGGAAAATTAAACCTTTATAGAAGAAAAGACAGTGACATTCTTCAATCTTCTAGAGGAAAATACTTATTTCAATCTATGTTACAGTGCATTAAGGATATAATAGAAACATTACTCAAGTGAGTACTGGCATTTTTAGCTAACTGATAACCAAAAGCAGCTGTACATTGATCTTTTTTAATCAAAGTTATTTCGGAAACATGAAGGATATCTTTCCTCTCACAGCAGGGGGACAGGGAACAAGACGGTCTGCTTTGTTAGGATGGAATACTCACTGTAAGGGCTTCTGTAAGCAACTGCTAAAACATACCTAATTTTCTTTTTAAAAATATCTTTTTCTCCCCCCTTTTAATGAATACCTGTTTCATCAATGACATCAGCCTTATGCCGTTCTTTACATGGATCTTTGCTACTGCACTGAAAACCCCACACAGTTTTGTGCAAAAATGCCAAGCCGTGCAACTGCAGTACAAAAGGGTAGAGGAAATCCCCTTGTTTTCAAGAGGATTATAAATTTGGGTCTGTAGTATCTTTGCCATACTTGATGCCAAATAGCTGTTGTGTCCCCAGGATACTTCCCCACCTATTGGCAATGACATGAACTTTACCAGCCCACGTCTATGATCACATGTAACATCCCTGCTGAGCACAGTGCAACTAATGACTTATATGCTAAGGTAAGAAATAAACCAGTCTCTTCACCTGCATTTCATTGCTCCCCTCAGCTTAATTTTACTTTTCAGCTGAAAGCGAGCTGTTCAGCCAGTTCTCTCCTGGCCACTGGTAAGCTTTTGTAGGCTGCAGTTCACTGATGAAGCTTCTGTAACTACTGAATTACGGTAAGGGATATGTGTTCAACTGCAAACTGCATCATACTTTTAGAGTCGTGTCTTGCCAAAAAAAAAAAAAAAAATCCTACCTATCAAAAGGTCAAAAGATACCAGCACACATTATTAAACAGTTTGCTAACTGCACAATTCACTATTTGCACACAGGAACTGTGTGCACACAAGGTTTGAAGGGGTCTTCTCCATACTATGTAGTACTATCAGCACTGAAATAATAGTATTACTTTTACCGGGTTACTTGGGACTTGCAATAACCTGCGTAACAACTATCCTGCATTTCTGGTCCCAAAAAGAAACATTAGTGCTAACTTAGCCTCTTTTTTTGCTGAAGAAATACTTGCTTACTCTACTCTGCCAGACAGCATCCTCTGTAATAAACATCTCATTACTGCAAACAGATGAGGTTCTGCAAGTGCCAGGAAATACAGAGTACAACATTTTATCATTCCCAAACTTAAAAGGGTTTGTTTTTCTTCCTCTGCCCACACCACTGAGAAGGAGAAGGCTTTTGTTTTTTGTAAATAAAAACAAGAGACACCATAAACAATCTTGATCAAAGCAGCAGGCTCACTTCTACATTTGTACAACATCGAGTAACAGGAAACCTGAACAAAATTCTACGAACGTCAGGCCACAGTGGAGCGACTCCAAAGCCATTTGCTAACTTAGACTGAGCCACAGGCATTCTGAGGAAAACCAAGTTATTGTACACAGAAAACACTGAGCATAAATACTCCACCACCCACACGGTAGCCAATTCAGATGGCAAAAAAATACACTTCTTTGTGGGTGGCTGCTGAAGCTTTTATCAGAGACTTCCCAGAAACAAGAGTAGCAGCTGAGACTTCACTATCTGCTGAAATCTCATTAGTAGGAAAGCTGAATCTCAATATTTGTTTATCTCTCTTTTGATTTATGTATATAAAAACAGTTATTCCAGCTGAGGTTCCCAGGAAACCGCTGACTATGTAATGAATATTGCTCACATAACTAATGTGAATTAGGCTGAAATTTAGTTTAGGCTTACTGCAACCATGCTGGTAACTACAATCCATTCATATTCCATGGATATATTTGGAGACCATGATCTCAAGAAAGAAAAGCAACAAGTCAGACAAAGAGTTTAGTTCCAAACCTGCAACTCAGTAAGCTGCAGAGAGCAGGACAGACTCCAGCATAGAGAACATGCTAGGCAAGCAGCACAGTAATTACAGACTACCAGCCAGTCACCCAGGAGATCAGTGAAGGCTGTTATAAGCATTGTAAAGCACTAACCATTTACACCAGCCTCATCTTTATTAAAGTGATAATGCTTGGAGCTGATAGCCTGTGTGTAAGGAAGATGGTTACTTGGGAATGAAAGTACTAACTGACAGAGAATGCTCTGTATCCCCTGGAAGATGGTTCTCTGCTTCCTCAAAAAGGACAGTTGCTTTTTCTACCCAGGACCTGAATTAAAAAAACATAAGCAATTTGCAATTTACTTGGAGGACTTGGGCACCAGCAGGTACCTCAAGATGTACACTTTCTGGGATGCAGACCAACCGTCCCACTTACCAACGCAGGATGCTGGTCGGCCACTCCAAACTTTGTTGTCCATGCACGTTACTATACGGTCACCTTTCAGCTGGTATCCTGGTGAACAGTAGTACTCACACCTTGAGCCAAAGTAGGCACCATCTAAACACTTGAAGCCCCCGTTGGTCGGCATGGACAGGGTGGGGCAGCGCTTTTCTGGAACAGAAAACAAAGACTTCTGGAAACCTGCTACCCCACCTTTAGAGTAAAGTGAGTATGGAGTATTACACAGAAATAAAGGCACAGCTAGCAAATGACAAGTGGGAGAAAGTCATGTTCCACATGAGTTTTTTCATGGGATTCTTATTAGCCGCATTTCAAATTTAACTTTACATACACATCAGTGGTCTAACACAATATTTGTGTTAGAAAAAGATCACGAGTACCTATTTGTCTGTTCTCAGAAAAGGTTTTACTGCAAGAGCCCATTTAGACCCCTGATACAAATTGCATCAACTTATAAAATCCAAGATGGACAATACTCCAAAGCAGCTTTATGACTCTGTCATAAAACTATTCCCACAAATTAAAATCCCAGTCATAAAACATTCCCTATCGGCCAGGAGTATTCGTACCACTCATGATACTTATCATGCCATGCACCACGGTAAGATTCTCAACCGTAAGCCAATCTACATATCCAAGTACATTGCCAATGTCTAAAATACCAATAACAATCTAAAGATCACTGTTTCAAAGGCAAATAAGAGTTTATTGTCTGCTGAACCTGCGGTGCAAGCTGCACACACAGATTTCATAGCTACTTACGTTTGCACAGCACCTTCCCAGACCAGCGTTTGTTTGACTGACAAATTAGCTGCTGAGGGCCATGCAGTTCGTAGCCTTTTTGACAGCGAATATCACACCTTGTTCCCAATACATTCTTGTAATATTCCCCTTGAGGTGTCCTGCAGTTTGCATAACCATGTTTCACTTTAATGGGGGAGCACCACGGTGTTTCTGGCACAGAACAAAAAACCACACATAGTACTTTGCAAAATGTAAAAGGTCAGACAGGAATATAAAATCACTTACTTTATTCAAGGTCAGAGAGAAGAAATGGAAAAGTTTTATTTAAAAACCACCAGTCCTCAAAGTGGAGAAGTAACACTGCAGCAAGTTGCACTAAGTCTTATACATCAGAAGGTCAGCCCTTCAAAGACTGGCAGACCTTTTTTATTACAAATATTAAAGACTGTAGCCGTTAGATCCAGGCGTGGGGGTGGGGGTGGGGGGGCTATGGTTTTTTGTCCGTGGAATAAGCGTGCCACCATGTGGACAGTTTGATGACAACCAGACCTTTTTTCCCCTCTTGTTTTTAAATGGATACATTTAACTTCCCTTTGGTAACAAAAGGTTGCATTAGGAACACCTTTGGTCTAGCTGTAGTTGTCATCTTTAGAACTCTTAGCTCTTACTGCCCATTAAAAAAAAAAATCTTCTGTAATAATTTGTGCAGTAAAGGACATTGCCTTGGCTGAAGTCTTTGATAGTTCAAGCTCTCGCACAGTTTAGAAGGGATGCAACTTAAATAAATCATATTGCCAATACATCAAGCTTGTCTGTACGTACCCTCCACCTGTCAGAACAACCGTTCAGAATTTAAGTACAGCTCCAATTTTGCAAAGTTACTTTCCAAGTTAGCACCCAGGGTTGAGCCTGAACTGAAATTTGTGAAGTGTGCAAGAATGGCAGCTCCCTCGCTGTTCTCAGCAGTTCCAAAGTGCCACACTGAAACACTCAAATACTCTTTATACTGCCAACACAATATAACTTCTACCAGCAAATGAACACGATACCATTGCCATGATGAAATCTGAAGGCAAGTATGCAATCCAACAGACTAAGCGAAGAGCTTTCAAAAAAAATCTGTTCTTATTTCTGTCTTTCTGGTAGTAATTTGTAGCTTCCTAGGGCAACAAGCATTCAGGCACAATGCATACATTTGACAGCACAAACCCCTACACCTCCTACTGTCAAATCCTTTGGAGTGTGTTGATGTTCATTCACAAGCATACTACATGCTTAGCTCACATTCAGAAAAGGGAACTCAAGCTGCAGAAACTTAAATTCAGTTCTAAATGTTCTAAAAGGTCTGGACTTCATGTGTGATATTCTTCACCTCAAAAGAAGTATCATGGAAATGTAGCCTGGCGTACAAGAACCACCTTCTAGTTTCCCCTGGATGCAGGACAATGACATAGATGGATCTGCCGAGTTGGAGGAAAACTGGAATTTGGCTGGGACTTCTCATGGCTAATGCTCCTACCAAACTCATAGGAAAAAGGGAAACATGCACGTAAACCTGAAACTTTAATAATGGGTTAGGGCTACACTTGGAAATACTCAGGGTATGGGTACTGTCTGCTTGTGAGGATTTAACACCGTACTGTGATACTGATGGCTGCTGTATCAAACAGAGACTTCCCCTTCCCAGCCAAAGCTTCAAAATCTTTATTTAGCTTTGACAACAGGGTGCACCAAGAAAATCATGCTTTTTCTGCAGCCGGCAGCTTTTCAGGAGGAGTTTCCTACACAAGGAGTGACTAAGCCTGCCCATTTTCAGCTCCAAGATTTGAAAAGGACATGGCAAGAGGGAGGGAGGGATTGCAAGGCAAAAAGAGAAAGATGACAGGTCCTGAAATTGTGTGACATGCAGGAGGCACATGACAAAGCTTTTGAAGTTTGCAAGAAAGTTTGCAAGAAAGACAAAAAAACCTCAAACAAAACAAAACAAAAACTCAAACAAAACAAAACTTTTACTCTTCATCCTTACAAAATCACAGGAGAGATTTAAAAATAATTTCTAGATCATCTCTGGCAGATGTTCACTTCTAGCTCTTAATAGCTGTAGTTATGATGTGCATTTTTCTACACGATTTGGACCAGCTTCACACATAAATAAAGATCAATATGGCCTATTTCTCGTATATGAGATATTTACATTCAGCATACAATGTCTCTAGGACATATTTACACTTTCCCAATGGAAACTACATTTTCCACCTACATTTTGCTGTGCTGGTCCTGAATCAGCAAAAATAGCATCTGAGGACTAAAATCAGAGACTAACTGTCAAGCTTTTGACTAGACCAAAAGTATGTTCCTCTAAACTAGTCCTTTTCTGAAGCAGTCATATTGTACTGTGACATGCTTATTTTTGTATTTCTCCAATACATGCAAAAACCGTTTATAACATTTAAAATAAATGCTAACAAATGCAGTTTAATGCGCAAATGGAAAATGTGTTGTTACAGCTACGGTGGTCTACAGAGAGAAACAAAGCAAGGCTCCTAGGGAGGGGTAATACATCTTTTACTGGACTAAAGGATACTGTCAGAAAGAAAAACAAAACCAGACATGCTTTTGGATGCATGCACTTGAAGAGCTTAGGAGGAACATCTGTTTGATCTAAAACATTATTATGCTTACTGTAGAACTGAACGTGATTAGAAGAAAGTGGGTGAGGCAGGGTTTATAAGGGGGCAAATAGCTGGGTTTAGACCAATTGATATCAGTGAAAAAAACCCAGCTAACTTGAAAAGCTTATGTGTCTGAAAGCACATCAAACAACACAAGAGAGTTTTAGATCAAAGTTTGTTTAAGTGAAGGCACATACTGGTTTTCAAAGGCTAAGCAGCTACATGGAGTATTTATGGAATATTAGGGCGGGGTGGGGCCCTGAGAGGTCACATAGGCTGTTCCCTGCCTCAAAGACAAGATCAGCCAGCCATGATCCTGAAGACTTTGGGAATAAGAATGAAAATACAGGTTTCCCAGGCACCTCTTCTGGAGCTTCACCATTTGTGCTGGGCTCGGTTCACTTACCTGAAATTTGAATTTTTAGGTACCAGGACCTATGTACTGTTTTCCTGTTTAATAGAAAGTCTGCGCTATTCCTCAGCAATATAACAACCTGCATTACTCAATCCTGTGTTTGAAACCACTGGAAAACAGGCAGAAAGCAAAAATGGTTGAAGCCACAATGTTGCCTCTATAGCTAGGGCTACCGTTTGATCACAACAGTATTTAATAAAACATGTTAAAAATTAGGATTATCAGAGCAGTGGCACTAGAGCTGTGATGAACACAAGAACTGCTGTATTTGGGAAGCCCTGCCTCACCAAATACGATCTGAGACAGCCATGCCAAGTGGCAGGAAGGAAAGCACTTTCTAGAGCATTGTTTCCCCCAGCTCCTCAGTCCTGTTCAAACACCAGCCTCAGCTGAACAATTCCTTCACAAGCAGCATGCAAAGTGACCAGCTGTGCTGTTGCTTGCTGGTACATCAGCCAACTGAGCTGAGGGTTCACCATGGAGGAAGGGAAACAATCCTTTAGAAATGCTGTGGGCACAGAAGTCTCTTTTCTCTGAAAAGCTGAGCAAGTTGAAAAACATCCAGATAAAGACAAAAGGGTCTGGTAGGAGGCTGTCTCCCCCTGCCTGGCCGCCCTGCTCCGCCCCACCCCCCCCCCCCCCCCACCCCCCAATAAACTGCAACGTTTTGTTTGTTTGCAGATGCCAAAGAGGACAAATTTGTGTGCTTGCATGCACGGCTTAATAAGTATGTGTGCAAAGAAAAACCCAATGCTGCTTACATATGTTAACATCAGTTAAGAAAATTCATTTAGTTATTTGTTACTGGAAAGTTTTATTTGCTGAGCAATGGGCCATACCCAAAATGCTAGACTGCACATACAAGGAGAAGCTCTGAATGTAGCCACTCAGCCCATTTTTCCTTGCTTTGTCTTTCCCCATCCCCTTCCCCCCAATACCAACTTAAATAAGTATGCTAATGAAGAGTAGCCTTTTCTACTCCATAGTCCTAGATTCACATTGTCTGATCCTCAACATTTGGCAGTAGCGCTTCCAAACTCAGGGCAGTTTTTAATATCTGCATGAATGAGTCATTATGTTTCACTTAACCTGGTGACATTTTGGCTGACAACAGTATAATCCATTTTGGATCACCATATAAAAGGAATTTATACAGAATCCACATTTTAACTACTTGCCTGCCCTGGCATGAATTGGCATTGATTTACCTTCATGATCTCTGGAATTCTTTTTCTATGTGTCTGCGGAGCATTACATGTTAAAAAGCAAAGAAAAATTAGTTTACCTAAATAAAGTTTTAGAGAAATATTTCTGCATGTGTTTCAAAGCAAAATTTTATACTGAAGTATTTTACTGGGAGGAACGTAAGACATTTATGAAAACAGCAACATAGCCATAACATCTGTGCTTTCCTTTTTGTTGTTCATAAATGTCTGAATTACTTTATGACTTACCTCTTATAAGGCCCATTGATTCTTTGCAGAGAATCAATAATGTACAAGACACCAATGCCCAGTATTTTCAAGTAATCAAATGATTACAATGCTAGCACATCCACAGATTAGTTTACTAAAAAGAAATGCAGTTATCAATTAAATATTGACAAATTAAATGCTGAGTTTCTTTACCAGCTAGGCTTCTGAGGGATTCTGGCAGAGGAAAAGGGTACTGAGAGAGAAGCAGACTTTTTAAGAAAACGGACATAGTAAATGGAAGATTTACTGGTAGTGGCAAAAACCTTCTTAGTCTTGCTGAATGGCAGAATCTTCTAGAATAGGGAAGAAAACCTGAATTTGCTTTATAAACATGTCAGTCCATTCACTCATTCATCCAGCTACATAATTAGTTTTTGGAATGCACATGTTCATTTGATAAACACACTTCACTTGGCATTTCAGGTAGGAGGTGAACCTGAAATGCGAACAGTTTTATGGGAGGGGGGAAAAAAAACAGTCATGAAAATCAAGTTCTCTTTCATGTGCTTCTACACATTACCATCAGCAGGCCTAGGTTCTGAGTCAGCTTATCACTGATGGTTATTTTAGGATGTATGAAGAAGAAAGAGCAGCTCTTCCTAGATTTTCATGATTTAGCAACCTGATCTTCCAAGAGCAAAGGCAGTGCAAAAGTTACTTACTCAGGTGCATAAAAGAGTGGTGATCAGTACTTGGTCTAACTTCCAAGTAGAAAGTAAATCTTGATCTAAAAATCCATGAGAAAACCCATGGATCACCAAGATTTTATAATCCATTAGAAGAAAATGAACGAAGCTTTCTCTCAGCAATCAGCTGATCCTCTTTAGCACATAAGCAAAGCATTCACCTTTATATCTACTGCGTGCATACACATCTTCATCATCTTCAAGGGGCGAATATCCCGATCCTACAATACAAAATAGAGAAAAAAACCGCAGCAAGAAAGGAAATAAAAATTAAGAATAAAAGAAAGCTTTGCGAAAAGACATGCAAGATTAGGATGCAATAATCTATGCAATGCCATCAGCGCGGGCTTCTCTAAAGCTCAGATTCATAGCAGAGCCAGTTTATAGTGAATTTGGAAGGGGGAATTTTTTTTTTTATAATCAAGCATAATAGTAAATCTCTCTCACTGCTCCTGAAGCAATTTTGTGCCATGCCATGTTGCACATGTCAAGTCACACCTCCTCTGTTATGGAAAGCCCAGCAACCCTGAAGATGATCTATTGAGCATAGAGAACAGAGGAGGTACAGATGAAGGGGCACTTCAAAAGTTTCACTATAAAGTGGTTCCATAGTGTCAGTGGCTGTTAACAGCCATCAGGCCAAACAGCAGCAGTAAAATATGCATAACTGAAGTACAGTCCTCTTTTACAGCCTGCATGATCTTCATACCAAGAACAAAACATGGAGGTACATTACCTGCAAACACAAGTTACACTCAACTCAAAAACACAGTTTGGTATCAAGCATCTTCTGGGGTTGTTCAAAATAAAGACATAGTATAGTTCTGTACTTTAAAAAACCTGTTCCAATAGTTAAAAGCTTAAAATAAAGGTAGAAACTGCTTTATAAAAAACAGAAACCATTTGGAGCACCACCATTCAAGTAATTCATCAACAAATATGGCAGCCTGAAAGACAGCCTTCATAATATCCTTAAGTGACATTTATTTAAAATCAGCAGCTTCAGAGCATAAAGTCTAGTCTCAATTCTAGGTAAGTCCTCTCCAAGAAGGGCTCATACAAATCTCCCCTCCGAGAAACCTTTCTCAAAACCTTGCATGCAATAGGCAGGTAATAAAGAGGCTCAGCACGATGCTACAGGAGCTTCTCACGCATGGTATCTTGAATTACAGCTATGGGGATACTTCATCACTATTTGTTGAGGTCTGAGACCATGTTCTCTACAAGCTGCAGCTTAAAGTTATGCTAAATTAGATAATTTAGACACCTCAATAAGCTACTCATTTCATGTGCAAAGCACACAGTTTTTCTGCAGAAATCAAAACAAAGGTATGTTAATGGTTAGGATGACTTAGCATAAGGATAAAAGAGTTACCCAAACAACATTTGCCTCTCCAGCATAACTGTCACCATCTGTCAGCAGATTCCACTTCTTAGAAAATCCAAAATAAACTGCCCAGAAACCAGTGAAACTCTACTTCTTAATCTACCAGCCTCAGGAATACCCAGAAGCCCAGCCCACATACCTACAGCTGCTCCACGGGAGCAGATTTAGCACATAGGGTCTATCTACAGAAGGGCAGTGCCTTTCCACAGCACCAGCCGCAGCACTGCTTGCAAGGGTTCAGACTGTCTAAAGATGACACTCTTTGCACCTCCCATCACTCTTTTTGCTACGTTACTTGTGCATCAGGCGTTAGCGCCAGGACCCACAACCAGCCTGCAGTACTCAGTGGCTCCTTCTGGGAACCACAGGGAAGTGGCAGATACATGTGCTTCACGTCAGACCAAAATCTTGCACCAGTCCTGCAGCTCTGTGAACCATTTAGGTGACTGCATGTGAAAAATCAAGAGAGTTGTGTTCACACATACCATAAAAGTAGCAAAAAACTCATAATTCACCTTGGGCCTAGATCAAAGCTTGTTGTTATCACTGAAAATCCTTTCACTAATTTTCAGAAGGCTGCGAGCTGGGACCTGATGAAGCGAACTTGCAAACAGTTTCTCCCATGAAAGCAAGGGCTTTATATTTAGCACAGGCTTCCTATCGCTTAGGAGCCACTTCTCTGGATTTTTTGTATTTATTATTGTGGTTGAACTTTTGATGCCTAAACACTGACATCTGAGAAACTTCTCAACATAAAAATGTTAAGCTTTGTTGAAGTCTGACTGTATAATGTAAAGAGCAAGCTGTGATCCCTGAGGGCTTCATGAAGACCTTGATATGTAAATAAGCACCTCTCTAAGCATCAATTATTCTGTCAGAAATTGGGATACTCTTCGGTAATTACTTAGTCTGAGGGTTATAAAACTGTTATCTTGGTGTTACCACTCTTAATTGACCAAATTTTAGCATGCAATGACTTTAGCACTTAAAATCGGTAAATGTTAGAGCTACGTGCGCTCTTACATACTTACCTTTCCTTAGACAAGAAATAATGAGCTCCTTTGAAAGTCTGCTAACAAAAATTGGCCTTAAAGAGCTGTTCACTACTCTTGCCCTGAAATGAGGCTCTGCTTATGGGAGTTTGCCATCTCCCATTTCCAGCTCATTTTCTAGCTCAAAATGAGAAGCGAGTCAGGTTTCCTTCCTAATAAGCAATGTTTCATTACTGTTAATAACCACAACAGGTCCAACTTGGGGAACCACGGGAAAGATCTTTGTCACGCCAACCCTGGCAGGATCTCACTCCTCACGGACAGCCCACCGGCTGACGCCGGGCCCCAGCGGGGCTGGCAGGGCCTTCGCAAGCCGGGGAGCACCACGGGCCGCCTGGGCAGCGTCCGCCAGCCCAGGGCCACACCACGGAGAACCAGCCTCGTCCAGAGGGCTGTCCCTGAAGAGATGGGCTGGCTCTGGGAGGATGCACCACACGGCCATGCACTGCCCTGGGCACTGCCTCACCCAGCGGTGCTGGATTTTCTCCCGTCTCCAGGCACACCTGTCCCTGCTACTCCTCCCTGCCTCTCTCCATGCTGACCCCCCAGCCCCTGCTCTGACAAACCTGCCCTTACCACACCTGACGTGGCAGCAAGGCCGTCCCACCGCAGCAGGTGGCTTCTGTCCCGGCAGCCACGAGGCCTGACCTGGCACCTCATGCCCCACTGCTGCCACCCCATAAGCAACCCTGAGCAATCTGCCGTTTCATCTTCATCTTCTTGGCCACAAAGCAAGTATTTCTGCTTCACAAACATTCAAAATTAGCTACCAAGCCACATAAGGACAAAGCATTGTTCTGCCTTCAAAGTGCTAAAATTACCACAGTATAAAAACTGGGTATTTGAGGAAGAATGACAAGAACAACAAGCTGCTTTACAGATGTCCTGCATCATGGTTCAGGGTACACCAGGTTGCTGCAAAGACCAGCTGTGGATTTTGTTGTAGCAGATGACAAGCCAAATACATGAAATAACACTTCCATTTTAAGATTGATCTATTACGAGATTAATTTATGGACTTAGGCAATTTTCTTTATGTTAGGAAAAAAGATTTCTTAATTCACAAAATAATCACCACATTTTTATAAGGGGGGGATGCATAGGAAAGCTTTCTCTTTACATACCTTTTATTAGAGCATAGTTTTAATGCAACTTCACACAACATAGTAGAAAACACATAGGCAGCGTCTATCACCACAAACCCAGAAGTCTGTGCCAAATGAATAAATCCTGGGATATGACTGCCAGGCAGGGCAGGAGGAGCTATGACAGTAAGCCTTCTGACAAGGTAAAAATCCTCATACAAGAAGAATTCATTACTAAGAGAACACATTTAGTGTTCAAACCAGCAAGCCAACGGGACATTGAGACACACAACAGTTACTTATTTG
The DNA here is from genome assembly GCF_023634085.1 of Falco cherrug. NCBI lineage: Eukaryota > Metazoa > Chordata > Aves > Falconiformes > Falconidae > Falco > Falco cherrug. The sequence goes on along the minus strand of NC_073698.1, from coordinate 83,874,030 downwards.
TGCAAAACCTAAATTAGACCATTTCAGGATCAGTTTTGCCTGTGTTTTATGGTTGCCAAATTCACTCCAAGTGTCTTGATGCCAGCCTTCAGGCCAAATCTCATTCAGCAAAACACAAGTATCTCCTTAAGTGGTCTCACCAGCCTGAAGGAGACTACTCGTTTAACCCTAAACCCACTCAAAACTGATCACAGATGTTTACATTCAACATCAAGCAGCTGATGAAGTACTCCGCTGCTTTAGTACCACAATCTACACTCAGTAGAGACTGCTATTCTCGGTTTCTCAAGATGGCTCCATTTCCACACTTACAGCCCAGCATTTGCTGTCCTGGCCAGGGGCCTTGGTCAGCTGAAGAAAGAGAAGCAAGCAGAGCATATAGCTGCATTCATGAATGAGCACAGATTACCGTGACACATTCACATCTGCACACAATACAAGATAGGTAAATGAAATACACACAGCCAACCAGGCGTTGAGCAAGATACTTCCTATATTTCTAGGATCTGATCGTCCTTCCCTTTGTCTTTTTGCTAATGTCTGCAAAAGCTTTGGGAGGAGAGTACTTTGATTGCTACACAAAAGCGACAATCAATTTGTTGGTATTTGCTGAGCCGGGGAAGGAAGAAAGATGCCATCAGATTGCAGAGGAAGTTTTAAGAGGACTTCTGCTGTCCCTCAGTTTTGCTCAAACCCTGACTTTCTTAAGTACATTACTCTTTGTGCACCACAGATGACTAAGCAGACAGAAAGACACTATTCCAGACAACAAGATCCCAAACTTCACCACACTTGTCAGGCACACCAATTCAGGCTGTGGCAGACAAAACCTCTCTAATGGGTAGGTAACCTCCACAATAAAACCTTTCAGATATTACATGGCATTAACCTTTAAATGAAAAACAATCTTTCCATTCTACCTTACCACCTCAAAGGTCTCCAGAGCTGGAAGAGCTATCAATAATTGCTTAGGCATCTTGATCCTACAAACAACAATAAAACCACACCATCTTGATCCTGAAACCAGGTATTTTCTCACTGGATCATTTGATTGTGACAAACAGCAGCAAGGCAATAAAAATGCACAAAAGATAAATCAATACTAGTAGAAGACTTAAAGGTTTCATTAAAAAAAAAAAAGTGAAAAGGAAAACCAAAGCACCAGTAAGTGAGAAACACAACATCAAAGCCTATGATCGCATATAAACCTTTGTGGAGTTATTCACTGTAAGATCTTCACCAGGGCCACTGGGATTACCAATATGGACAAAGGGAATGAGAACTCTTGTGCTCCATTTTTTGTTGCCCCTGGCTATGTGAGTGATGGCACATGGGCAAATTGAGGGTCACACACACAGGACCCCTCTCCCCATTGCAAAGGTTCACCCATGCAGGTCTGCTAGCAGAACTGGGGCACAAGAACATGATGCCAAGGCAGACACTGTGTACGCAGGTGTGTACATGAGCATTTAACACGCTATTGTGCTATAAATCCTCTATAATTGAGAAAAGGAAGCAATGTGTGCTCTAAGAGGCATTTTCCCAGGACTGAGATAGACATTTCTTAACTCCTTTCGAGTTGGATCAAATGAAAACAAGCTATAGACAACAACAATATAGTTCACGAAACCAATTGGAAACTTCTTACAGCGTACTGCCCTGAGACAGGACAAGTTCAGGCACTTAAGCACAAGAGGCTACAGCATTTAGCCTGCAATAAGGGCTTTTTTCTCAACAGCGGTGCTCTCCTCCCTAGTTGAGCACCAGACACACTAAAGAGTTTCCTATCTACTGTACTTGCAGTCCAGCAAAACACATTAACAAAAGCTCATATTTTTTAGGTGATACTATTTTGTCAATTTACACCACTGAGTTTCTTAACCCCCCCCCCCCCCCTTTTTTTTTTCTTTTCTCATGCTTGTTTGCTCCTGGTTTATGAGGACTACCAAAAATTGAGGTAAAATTTGTGAAAATCAGCAGAAGTCAATGTTCCAGTTTATGCTCTACTGAAGCTTGAAGCCTTAAATATAGCACTAATTTGGTTGACAGTCAGCTGAATGTGAGCCAGCAGTGTGCCCAGGTGGCCAAGAAGACCAACAGCACCCTGGCTTGTACCAGAAACAGTGTGGCCAGCAGGACAAGGGAAGGGACCGTGCCCCTGTGCTGGGCACTTGTGAGGCTGCACCTCAAATACTGTGTTCAGTTTTGGGTCCCTCACTACAATAAAGACACTGAGGTGCTGGAGCGTGTCCAGAGAAGGGCAACGAAGCTGGTGAAGGGTCTGGAGCACAAGTCTTATGAGGAGCTAGTGAGGGAACTGGGTTTGTTTAGCCTGGAGAAAAGGAGGCTGAGGGGGAACCTTATCACTCTCTACAACGGCCTGAATTTCTTGGTCGGTCTCTTCTCCCATGTAACAAGTGACAGGACAAGAGGAAACAGGCTCAAGCTGCAACAGAGGAGGTTTAAACTGGATATTAGGAAAAATTTCTTCACCAAAAGGGTTGTCAAGCGCTTGAACAGGCTGCCCAGGATTGTGGTGGAGTCATCGCCCCTGGAGGCATTTGAAAGACATGTGGATGTGGTGCTTAGGGACATGGTTTAGTGGTGGACTTGGCAGTGCTAGGTCAGCAGTTGGACTTGATAACCTTAAAGGTCTTTTCCAACCTAAGTGATTCAACAAATTTACTTAAATATGTATTTCAGAAAAGATCACTGCATTTACAACTTTTTGAACATTGCTGGGAAATGGAGAACAGAAAAAAACCAACCCTAAAAATATAGTGATAATTTCCAATTTCAGCTGCATGGCAAACTTCACAGAACAACCAAAAGGAAAACAAAGTGGGGAAAAAACCCACAACAAACAAAAAAACCCAGTTGTAATGACACTGTGTGTTGCACACAGGGAAACAATGTGAATTAAATGAGCTTAGATGGCATCTCGTCTGGTCTACGGTCACTGGCTACTGTTGATAATGGGAAGAGAGAAAAGATTCATTCCGCATGCTATCTATCCTTCAAAACAGAGGGGAGCACTCCGGAATTCCTTCCATATTCAAACAGCTGATCAGTTTAAGTGTTTGTAAGAAAAGGATGGTCAGTTTCCACCAATAAGCTTATAACATCTGGATTTAGTGACTCCGATGCTTTGCCTTAGAGTTTTATGTTCCACAGTACCTGAAGCCAGATCAAATATATGAATTTAAAAACCTAGCTTTACGTGCAGCAGACTGTAGTGCTTCTTGCACTATGGCAGGGCTAGGTCACTCTAAGACCTCAGAAGTCTGGAAGATGTACATGAGGAGGTAGAAAAGGTACCAAAAATGGTCATGACCTTCACATTAGAGGGCTTTATTTTGTGTATAAAAATATTTGCACTCATTTTATGATGGTAGTAAAAATAGAAAGCCAGGTTTTTCATCTCATTCTTTACTGGTTTAACATTATGCCCCAGTTCGGCAAAGCTCATGCTTAAAAACCATTGGCTTCGGTGGGATTTCAGTATTTGTATACTCAGGTGTTTTGTTGCATCTGGGCTGTAAGGCTATAAAAAAACCAAAACCCAAACGCAAAACTTTGTTACAGAAATCAAAGCAGAACAAACAGCAGAGGAAGAGTCAGCAAAATCAATTAATACATAGACAGATGCTCCTTTACTTTGAACCTTCCTACAGGTTAGTTGATACAGAAATGCAACTGTTATTCATGAACATGCTTAAAATGTAGAGAATCTAATGGCAACTGCTCATACTAAACAGTGTTCAACACGCACAGTAACTCAAAAGATCTCATCTGCCCTCCTCCCTCCTCAAAGGATGTTCCCACTGGCCACATCACTTTTTCAGTCCCCTGCTTGACTCAGTCAGTAGTCCAAACTGTCTTTGCAATGCACGGGAAAGCAAGTTAAAGCACTGAAACCCCACAATCTCATATTCAGCAAGAACAGTGCTGAACTGGGAAGTAGAGGGCTCCTGAATCCAAACACAGCTCACTCATCCAGACCAAGTTAACAATCATATGCACAGTTTAGTAGCCCAGATGATTAACTTCCAGAGACATTTAGAAATTTCCCTGCCTGTATTTATGGAAAAGGACACATAGCACAGATTTGAGCTTCGATGCACACTCACAAGCTCCACACCACTGTTGTGCTTCTATTCCTTGCAGGTATAAAGTCTTTCAGGCACAGAAAGTAATCTTATACCAAGAAGATCCCCTCAGGGCTATACACAGATTAATTCACTGTGTCTCAGTATTGATAAAGATGCAAGCACCGTGTGTTACAGCACAGGTTTTAACTTGCTTCAAGAGAGATGCCTCATACAAGATTCCATCAAAGAACAGCTCTTTCAAAGTCATCATAATCAAAGCACAACTGAAATGCAGAACAGAAAGCTTCAGAATTAGCAAGTTCAAAAGAGGTCAGAGATGTCTGAAGTTTGCATGCCAGCAGTAGCTTATGCTTTGTGAAATAAAACTGTCCAATTACACAGAAATCACAAATCTGATTAGGAAAATGCAGGCAGAGGTTCTTTTCCCAAAAGATAATTCTTACCCCCTCCCTTGCCATCTGTGACACAATGTGACTTATAAAGAAACTCTGCAGCTGACACCAAGATATGAAGGTGTTTCAAAACAGATTAATTACAAATGTTGAGAAAACTATCGCTTTACATAGAAGTTATTTAACACAACAAAATTCATTTCACATGCTGGCAAATCCTGTGTGACAAAGAAAGCACTACTCCTGGCATAAGGCGTCTCATTCATTTCAATGAAGTCACATATCCAGAAATAGGCAGCCATGCTCATGCAGCTTACTCTTCAAAAATCAGTGGTGAGATGGAAACTGCATGGACACAGAAGTTAGTGTTAGTCCAGGAAAGCTCTGTAAAGTACAATTCAACTCTGCTTTCTTTTATGTACACATGCAGATATCTTAGATACAACAAATACAAAGCAAAACACTTTCCACCGATTCTGGTTTATTTTTCCCCCTCCAGACTGGTAATAAAAGTGGAAGTTGTTCAAGTGGCTCTGACTCAACCCAGGCAGAAGTCCTATAACACAGCAGCAGTCAAGGGAAGAGCTGGCAGACTTAAGGATAGGCTACAAACATCTTTGCCAACACACACACGGTCCAGGAATCTTAGTGCAGTCATAGGCTGCTCGCAGATATCCTGCTCCACTACAAACGCATTTGCTTCTACTGCAATTATGTGTTCAGTGTTAGGATAAGCAGTGTATTCCAGTACTGCTTGCAGTATACCCATAAAATGACCAAAGGCCTTGCATAATTATTTTTTAAATATTCTTCACTTGAAGCCATAAAAAATAATATACTTCATGAAATTTGTGTCCTTACCTTCAATGAAAACAAATGAAGCATTTCCAGAATCCTAGTTCTGGAAAATCTGGTTTGTTCTGGCTTGCTCTTGTGATGTGACATTTTGAATGATTCAGTGGGAAGTGAAGATTTCATCAAATTTTGCTTAAAATGCAATTTCAGAGTTGTAAAACATATATATAGCTGGTTTTCAACAGAAAGTTATTTTTTAAAAAAATACAGACAAAATGGTGAAACATACAGATGAAAGGCCTCTACTATTGAAATAAAGTGTTGATTTCTGTGTGTGTATAGAAGGAAAGCACCTCAAGAAGCTAATAAAGATATACTTAGGAGCTGACATTAGTACATTTTCAAGAGAAATATCAGTCATCTCCTGGTTTTGTTCCTTATGTCCCACACAAGCCACATTCCCTTGATTGCTGAACAGGGCAACCTACAAGGTACCACTACGATTCATCAAGTACATGTGCTATGGGGAACAAGCTGGGAGCTTGGCTCAAAGGGAAAAATCTGAACATAACATACATGAACAGTGCTCTCACGAAATGCCAATTTTCAGCATGACCAGTGAGGGGGTTTAATTTTTTTTTTTGTTAGGACTCATTGCCAAATCGAATTTAAGTAACTAGGTGCAGAGAAAGAGGAAGAAGTTAGCTTCCATGATTTTTTAAGCTGGCAAGAGAAGACCCAAAAGCATTTGCTCTCCCTTTTAATGGGCTCCACCGGATAAGGATCTTGCAATAAACTGAAATTCAGCAAAACAAAATAAAAACCGCAAAAAGACAGGTGCATGAATGAAGTCCCTGAATATTTTGAATGGCAGCTACTTATGCCAGCAGGAGACCAACAGGGAGGAGGTTAGAGAAGAATGTTTCCTTTGTTCAGGCCATGAGGAGTTTGATTTTTGCTTAAGGAAGTCTTTAATAAATAATATTTAAAAAACTAATAGCAGTATCTCTTTTTATGATCAAGAACAGTCACAGTACCACAGAATATCATCAAAGAATGGGCAAAAAGTGTCATGAACGCCAAAATGTAAATGAATTCAGCTGAACAAAATATACATTTCTTAATCAACAGATTTCAACACACTGCATTACTTCTACATAAAACACAGCTACCATAGCTGCATACTGCATAATATATTTGTGATCCTGAGCACATATGTGGTCTAAGCCAGAGGTTAGGCCTACCAGGAGAGCAAAGCCTTCTTTATTTACAGCAGCTGTAGGGTTGTGTATGGAAAATACAGACAGCTCTTGATATAGAAGGATTTGCACTCTGTTCCTGACTACCTACAAGAGGCTCTGCGAAGGCTGCCCACACACTGCCCATGGTCTGGATGTCTGTAAGCACCACTGGTTTCTTTGCTGCTCTCACACAGCATCGTCCACATTTGTCAACAGATAAACCTGGACTCTGTCCCATCCTGTCAGACACCAGCTCATATTAATTATTCACAGCTTTGTCACCAGTCAAATGGACTACAATAGCCTAATCTACTTAAGCACAAAGATCCAGGCAATTAGGGGAATTCCAGCTATTTTATAACCCTGCAGCACATCTCCACCTGCCCTCTGTTTTCTAGGCTAGCTTCTCTCAGCACTTCTGCTGACGAATGTTTGGTCCTTTTCTCCACAGTGGTTCAGCACCCTGAGCTGAGAATTGCCCACCTGCACCCTGCTAGCAACCCCTCTGCTTCTGCCAGGACTTTGGAGACTCTGTGACCCCCTAGATATGTGTGTCCAGTGCCCAGAGGCACTTATTTCTGAAATTGTTTTGCTGATGGATCTTACTCACACATCCCCAAAATCAAGCTGCTGTGTGAATTTGGAGTCATGTGGAAATGATGGGCTGGCAGAGAAAGCTTTCACCTCACTGAAAGAAAGCAACATGGGTCTGTTAACAGCATCATTCAGCTGCGCATACCTGGTCTCATCAGAGTTTCCTAAGAGCTGGGATGGCTGCAGCCCTCCAGGACACTGGATAAGCTGCATACCACTGAAGTCAAGAGCCACCCTCACTCAACAGTTTCACTGACTAATCTGTCTCTCGGTTACCTGAAAGGGTGAAAGACGACCTCAGGCACTGGGATGAAACTCTGTTCAGATAAAAATGCTTACATGCCACAGCGCTTTCCATCCCTGATGGCAGGGTACACCTCCATCAGGGCAGCAGATCCTGAGCGTGGGACTCCTGCCTGTGTCACAAACTCTTTTAGCACAAAGGGCTCTCACAGGCCATTGCTACCTTCTGTGCTAAGCAGAGGCAGTTGGTGGTTTTTTTCTAGACTTTTCTCTTGAAATTTAAGAAACCAAGTTTATAACAAATCAAGCTTGAATTACACATAAAGCCCTACATAAACATGACACTTCAGAGGCTTCTTCAACGGGGAGAGGATGAGAGGACAGCGTACGTTGTGAGCAGGTGAAATGTTAGGTGCACTAGAAGACTGCAAGACGGAAAAGCAAACTGGGACTCTGAAGAGGCAAATGTTATCTTACAGGTAAGTGTGTTATCTTTTAAGATCCAGAGAAATAATTCCTATGAACATACTTCAATATGCTTTTTCGCCCCATACATTAAGATATTATAGGGTCTGTAATGCAGGCCTACATTTTAGGAACAGACTGAAAAGGCAGAAAACCAGGAGAAAACAGCAGAAAAACCTACAGAATGCCAATAAGGGACTGAAAAGATGTATTAGTACTGGTAACTAAAAAAGGTAGAACTACTAGTAACTGGTTAATTAAGTAAAGAATATTTAAACTGAAAGTCTCCTTAATGACAAGTTCCAGTGGACTTTGGGATAACCTTCCAAAGGAAGAGATCAAAAACTAATCCTGATCTATTCTGAACTGGTGACAGATGGAACAAATTATTTTTTTTAAATGCTGAAACTCAAACTGGCACATCTCAGTATCCTTTAATACCACAGCACCAGACACGCTGCTTTCCTCTCTTCTCTTATCCTTGAGTCACATGTTACTTCAGAAGCTCTGCCATTTTAAACATATTTTTCAGATTTTATGAGAAGACTAAAAGAAAGGCTCCCTAGGAAAAAAAAATCTCAGCTGTAAGTATCAGACACTACACCAACACTTGAAAACTAGCATCAGGAGCACCTGTAATCCATAGGGAACTCTCCAACAAATTCCTAGAAAACATAAGGGGAGTGGAAAAATTTGAAGTTACTGACTGTGACCTCTTCTTGCTCTTTAGTAAGTGCAGTGAGTGTCAGAAGTGACAGAGAACCACTGTAAATCCTACACTGGCAGCGAGCTCCCTTGAGGACTTCTCCCTTGAGCAACTTTCCTTCACTTTCTCTGCTTAAGTCACCACTTAAAAAAAAAAATTGTATCTTTTGTTGTGGCTCATTATCCTCAGCTGCCTCAAGCAGGACTTCTCCCCAGGTTAGCTTCAACTTGTCAGCTTACATTTTCTCACTAGTTATCTTCTTATGAATAAATCCAACTGCAGTCCAGAAGTCTGTCACAGCACACTTATGTCTCACTTCCATGTGAGCAGCTTTCTTTTAAAGAAACTAGAAGCATGAACGTTGGGTTCTAGAGCAAAGTCTCTATCTAATTTATATAATGCTATTATATATATATAATATATATATATAATATATAATAAAAAAATTAAAGCATTTTATCCTTGACACCTGCAAACAGACAAAAGCATTAAGGGCTGTTGGTATTAATACTGGAGGCCCTTCTTGGAAGAAAAACTGAGACTTCTAAGGACTCCAGGACTACTCATGCTTTACTAATGCTTTGCAAGGGTATCACAAAGGAGAAAAAGCAGGCATTACACCAGGGAAGAAGAGCTGAAGGAACAACTCAGAGCTATGCAGGGCAGTCAGCAGGTCAAAAAATGAGCAAAGACGACTGAAAAACAGGTGGGGAAAGAAAAAAGGGCAGAGGAGCTTAAAATAGCAAACTAAGCAATTGAAGGAAAAAGTAAATAACTGCTGTCAAGGCTCAGGAGGTAGGAATTTAATTTACTCCTGAAGACTAGTAATAAAAACAGTCTCAAAACAAACAGTGTTTAATATGGAGTTCACAGCCAAAAGCACACAAGTTATATAAACCAACCAATGAGAAGTGGCTTGCTCATATTGCTTAAAATAATAAATGTTAATCATATCCTAAGGTAGATTCAAAAGCGCTTTTGCTACAGTCAGCATAAAATAATGCTGATTAGATTTTAAAGGAACGTTTGAGATACTCCCTCCAAACCCTTGCTCATTTTTCATTAACATCCATGTCAGGGCAACTCCCTATCAGAAAGATATCCTCCAAGTTCCCACTCCCACTGAAAAGAAGAGGGTAAACAGATTTCCTTCTGAAAGAGCGGTTACCAAGGCCATTTGTAAGGATATGGGCTTAGATGCTCCAGTTTCACTATGATACATCTGTATTACGAAAATACTACGAAAAAACACACTGTATTGATGGCTTTTGATATACTAGACTTTGATCTTCTGGTGGTTCTCTTGAATTGTATCTGATGAAATTACACGATTCATGAGAAGCGTTAGCTTTATATTATATATATATACACATTTAAACCATACTGCCAAAGACAATGCTCAGAGGCATCAAGTGCCCCAAACAAGGAAGTAAATAAAAATACATCAACATAAAATTAAATTTCCTTAGTCTTTGGAAGCCTAACTGTTGGTTTAAGGCAAAGAGAAACCTGGCAATATCAATATAACACCTTAAAACTCATTACCCCAATGCACCGAAGCCATGTTTCCAGAATTGCCACTGCTCGTTCAGGAGAGGGAAGAGGGCGGTGAAAATCTACTGCCACTATTAGAAACAGCAGAGGTGACTGAAGCACCTAAAACAGGACCCTAAAAGAAACCTTTTTGGAGAGAAGAATGTGTATGGGGCTAATCTGTAGGTTCTACAAAAGGTACGAGCTTGAAGACAAAATGGAAACAAAATTTTTCCTAGTCCTTGCAGCAAATACAGTGGGCTTCTCCTTCTCCCTTGGTAACCCAGTCCCAGCTTCAGCAGAGCCTCTGCACCACTCAGCCAGGCAACAAGACACCTGGGGAAGCACAAACCAGAAGTGCATCCCCAGCTAGTGCAGGGCAACACAGATAGTGATCATGCACACCCACCTCTCCCCTCCTCCCACCTGCATCACATCACTACCAAATACCCAGCAGCACCCCTTTCTTCTCCTCATCCCTCCCATCCTGTGAGTCCAAGAGCAGACGGCCAGCACCATGGTCCTCAGCAAAAAAGATAATGCCCCGTCTCCTTTAGTTCCTGGAAATGCAGCAGCAGGTTCAGCCCCAGCCTCCTGACACCAGGGCAGAGCATGCTGGGAAGCAGCAGGGCTAAGCAGGGAAATATGAAGTCGCACTGTATTCAGTGTAGCTACGTTACTCTAGGATAGCCATGCTCTAGGTCCCTTTCGTTACTGGGGAGGCTGACACCTAGCATTGATGAACCACATCTGGCAGGAAGGAGCAGCTCCAGCAAGCAAGCTGGCAGACAGCTTCAAACTACCAAGGTCAGGGTTCACTTAACCTAATTAGGATATAATCCTTTAGTAGCCAGTTCTATGAATTTTAGTTGTTCACAAAGGCAGCTCAGTACTGAAAAACTGCTCAAGTTTCATAAACATCCTGAAGACGGCAACTAGAGGCTCACAGAACGAACAAGCCAAACTCACAGCAGAACAGACATTTTTAAATAACAGGTTTACGGATTTGTTTGTATTCTTGTCCTACCAAGTTTCTTCTGAGTGTCAAAATATTATTATGTTCAAAGAAACTGGGGACATCTGTACAGCAAAGATCAGTTGTTGTTTTTCATAAAGGCACGATAGGGATGCCATCGTATTTCTCACTGTTTCCTCCTCACAGAATCATCCAAGTCTGAAAAACTGACTTGTGAGATTTCAGGGCTTGCCATTAAAGGCAGACTGACAACCTGCAAGTTTGTCATACAGACTGGAGATAGGGATGTGAAAAGGGAGAATGTCAAAGAATGAATGGGGGGCGGAGGGGTGGAATTAAGAAATCCACACAAAAAGTAATAAGCTAGCAATAATTTTCACAGTAAATTGAAACCATACCCTAAATCATTACTAAGAATTAATACACTGTAAATAATGTGGAATTTAACCCAAAATCCAGCTGGAGGTCAAACACTCCCCATAACACACCAGCTCAAACCCTGCCAGCCCCTCACCCATCAGGCCCCCTGGCTTGGCCTCTGAGCCACCCTGTCCCTGCAGCAGAGGCTGGTCCCCGTCCCAGCTCTGCTCGCTGCCTCTGGGCTGCTGGGGGAGGTCCCTGTCCTGCTGCCAGCCCTCACGGCACCAGGACAATCCTAACCCTGAAGTCTTCTATGTAGAAATGAGAAATCTGAAAGCCTCCCCCCCCCCCCCTTTTTTTTTAAATAATCGGAAAATATCAGCTCTGCAGTTTTCTGTGTATCTCAACCAGGCACGATGTTTCACAGGAGGGGAAAAAAAATAAATCTCTTCAGCTTTATGGTTTTGGAATGCTCAGGTTCCTTGATTTAGTGCTCTCACCTTCCATTTACAAGTCTGATCCCATGTCATTAAAAATTGTGAAAGATTTGACATGGATTTCCACTACAGTTAGACCAAACAATAATCAAAGGATCCATGCACTTGCCTGTTTACAAACGTGCTGTCAAGTTTGTTGATTTCTTTTCATGATTTAAAGTTTCCCTGCTTTCTTATGAAATTTTACTACGATATGCAAAATTGGAAACATACTGTGCAGTCAGTTCCACAGTGTTGGTGTGTCCTGTGTGCAGAAGGCAATCAGCATTACTCTGCCGCTGTTTACACGTAGTCCAGTACCAGCCTTGTTACGTCAAACAAAGTAGTATGTTACATTCAGCATCAACTCCCAGCAGAAGGCAAGGCGTTACACAAGCTGTACATGGCAGCTGTCCAGTCATTTGCGCCTCACCACTCTGTCCCTCTGCAGTGCACAGGCTCTTTGGCATCTCTTATTTGCAAAGGCACCAGTTCAACAGCAGCCTGAGGCAAGTCAACATTTGCCAGAAAGAAATCAGGCCAAGGGCAACCTCCAACAAGACCTGGCAATAAGCTCCCTGGTTCCAACTCCCTCACCCAGCTAGCTCTGAGAGCAGAAATCGTTTTCTAGGAAAAATCAGCTATATTACAGGTCGTTTCAACTATGCCTCGACAACCTGCCACCTTGGCAAGAAGCTGTTAGCAGGACCAGTACATCAGCCAGCTCCCTGATATAAAGCTTACTCCAGCCTTCAGAAATTTTCAGGACCTTGTTACAGGACTGGAGCACTCATCGCAGGCAGCTGGCAACTAAAGGCTCAAAAGAGATGCAATTCTGTATGAATTTGTAGGCTGCTGTATACTGCGGAGCCTGCCAAGCCTTCCTCCTCCCCTGCTCACACACACACACAGTGTATCTCACTGTGATGGCCGGGATTCCTCACAGCTCCTTTCACAGTGGAAACTAGAAGTGACTAGAAATTAAATAGGATGGTTTTTAAAAAACTGTCTGAGCAAATATAATCCAAAACGTAAGTTGCTGCATCAGCTGTCACAAAGGCTTGGGAGAAGGGTGATGAGGAGGAGAGCCTGCAGTTTGTTGGATAGTACTGGTGCACAGGGCTTTTCAGTTGAAGTTTATTTAAACTGTGCAGTAACTAATCTATGCAGCTTCCCTTCGCACACTTCTGTTGCCAAGGATTTGCCAGTCTCACTTACCACAGTGTCTTCATCCAAGAAAGCCTGAGAACATTTTGGAGAGCATGGCTTCTTGTGAACTGGAATCTTGAGAAGCATCAGGCTCTACACCACAAAAACCATTAATAATACATGGAATTATTCTCATGTGTACACACTACAATATGAATTTTTTCTGTTCCCCGCCCTGCCTTGTCATTGTCTTTGTGCAATAAAGAATAGCTTTGTTAAAGGCAGAACAGTAAAGAGAGACCAGGGATCTAAAATATAACATCCACCCACTGCAAATAAATTAAACCCCATTCTCCTTGTGAGGGGCTTACAAATAGGGAAGTATTTTTTAACTCAGATGGAGGACTTACTTTCAATTCCCTTCTACTCATCTCTTCTAGCAAACCAGTTTATTCTGCCAACAGGGAAATCAACTACAAATCAATCATCTTTCTCATGAGTTACAAGCTGTCTCTAATTGCACACACAATATATGTGGGTTTTAATGTATGTTATAGCTAAAATGTCCAAGTAATTTTATAAGTATGCCACATATTGAAGATTTCCCTACAAACTGGCAAACAAAAATACTGCAAAAGGATGATTCTGGATAAGAATATAACAAAAGAACTTCCACGGCTGTAATGCACATACTGCGCTGTTACTAGTATCTAAGAGGTCTGAAATGCCTTGGAGCCATCTAAAGGTACAGTTTTATATTCTTGGTTTTGACATTCAGCTGGAATGAGGCACAGAATCCCCAATCAGAAGCACTTCTCTTAAAAAACAGAGCGAAAAACCAATTCAGGTGTTCATATTTTCCAAGAAGATGACAAGTCGTCAGCCAGTTAACCACTGCAAGCTTCTAATGTACTGATGGAAAGGACAAAAAGGCATCAGTGATACACCAACAGCACTGCTGGCATTTATACAGAAGTTGCCGCCACCTTTACTATAGAACTACTCGGGATTTGATACATTTGACTGGAAATTTCCTTAAACTCAAGTCAAAGCAAGCTTATGCTTACAGTTACCTCCTGTTTCTCCCAGACATTGTAATGAGGTAGGAAATACACAACTGTCAAGTACCAATGAGAAACTCAAAAGGTGGTGGTTCCTGATACCTACTGAAATGGAAACACAGCCAGAAATTGTAACTGAAGCAGTAATGAAAGCAATGGAAAGATTCACCAGAAGAGCACACAGGTATGCCCAGAACCACAACCAGGCACAGATCATCCCTTTTCAGCTTTAAGGAGACCCAAGAACAACCTGTAGCAGTTCTGTAACTCAAGACACCCACACTGTTTTACTTAATATGATACGCTGCACATACAACAGCAATAACTGTACTTGCTCCTTGTATGAATGGTTTGAGTCAAAGCTCTCCAGGCGAACCACATTACAAAGGGGATGCAGACCCAGGCTAGCCAGCTGCCTTCATGTCACAAAAAGGAATCAGTGGTACAAAGCTGACACAAATTACCAGTCAGATGCCATCAAAAAAAAAAAACAAACCAGCTTCAGCAAGTCACCCTTTTTTTCCTTACTACAGTAATAAGAAAGGCACCTCCTTTCAGCATGAGGCACCCACATCCATTCCTTTCCCAGAAAAGTAAAGTATGCCACTGTAACTCAGCACGAGGGGTATTGTTTCTGCTATATCTCTCTGGGCAGCTTAGAAGAGTGAATGCCTGCGAGCCGACATGTTTTTAATCTTCAAGAATAGCTGGATAGAGGCATGTTAATTTTGGCCTGCTCCACTTCTGAGTGACACAGTACAACTAAAAAGCCACAATGGATGGACTCAAGACAGGCAGATTCAAACCAAGTAATTTTTTATAAGTGCACTGCCCTAAAGTTGACATCTCTAAAAAAAAGCGTAATTGGCATAGGCTCATAGCTTGACCCTTGAGGCAGGAGTTAGAAGCAGCATCTCCCCCCATCTGGCCAGTCAGTATCAGGAAGCATAACAAAAGACCAGGATGGACCACAGACCCTAGCAAGTTAAAACTCTCACGGTACAGCCTAAAAGTAGACAGACTTTGCTAAGTGACTCATGTTGCCAGCCCACACTGGTTAAGTGTAGGCTTTGGGTAAACCATGCAGCATGACAAGGCACTGCTGGAGAAGCCTGAATACATGACTACTTTCAAACTCCAGTGCTATTCTTAGTGGATATATGTAGAACACATCTAAATCCAGTACCCTAAATGGCAATGGCATTTCCTGAAAAGAACAATAAGAGGGTGAGAAGTAGGGGAAAACAAAATCAGATGTCTTCAATCACACTGTTCAAATTGTAAGAAAACCTGTCTATTCAGAGCTGTAACAAATTTTAAATTTTACGTGACTAGAAAACAAAAGTTTCCTTCTGTAACACCACCAAGTAATTCCAGAATCTTCAAAGCAAACTTTCCTTATAACACGAACTTCTAAATCACCCAAATTGCCTATATGGAGTAATCTCGTACGTGTATATTTTTATCCACTGCAAGATCTGGAGCAAATGATAGCAACAGCATAAACTTTAATGCTATATATTTTCCTACAAATCTACAGAAGTTTCTTCTGTGCCTCTCCAAAGGACACAGCTGCATGTCACAATTCAAAGACTATACAAATCAAATGCCCATACACACACATGTAGACAAATTTACTCACCAGTTCTGATCAAACAAATGCAATCAGGACTCTTTACAATACACATCCTGCATGTTTTTTGTTATGGATTTTGCCCCAGCTCCTTGAAAACAGTTCATATGACCTAGCGTCTCACAAGAACAACCCAGAACATGCATCATTTAAAGCATGCTCATTTCTTTTTGAGGTCTATGCATCAGAGCAGCTAACCTGAACCCCACTGATGTCACGTGTCCTCAGATGAAGACACATTTTCACTGAGTAAGCAAGAAGAGTGAAGTTACACAAACTGTATCTGCTCAAATGGCAAAAACCTTCGCTAAAAAAGTCCAACTGTCCCCAGCCCAAGTTGCACACGTCGGCAGAGGCTCAGCACCCCAGCACGGCTTTGGGGTGTTTCCCTCTCCCAGCCTGTAATTTGCCCAGCACACTGCCGGGAGGGCACAGCAGCTCTCCCAAGTACCCAGCTAAGGTTCGACAGCCAAAACTAGGGCAGCAAAGACCCACAGAAGGCTTGCTGAAAGAGACAGCACCATTCAAAGCTGTAAAATGGGTCCCACCCTCGGTGCCTATTTCACACCAAATAGCACAACAGAGTAAAGGAAGACATCCTACACAAATTTATGTGAGCCACATCCCAATTTGGCCTCACGAGCAGGCTTCCCTCTCCCTGGAGGACTGCAGCAACTTGCTGCGAGATCAAATGAAACCACCACGCTGCTCACACCCAGGGAGCCAGGGATGCTCACACAGGGGAAGGCAAGAAAGCAAGGCTGCCCACCTCAAAGTCAAGAGGTAAGTTAAAAAACACAAGCAGAAAAGTAGAAAAAGAGTTGAAAACTGCCACCCAGGTGAGAGAAGAGATGTTTCCAGCAACGGAAAATAGGAACAAGAGGAGGTTTGAGACAAATCCATTTTGGAAATCTCTGCTGTACTGCAGACATGCCTGGGAGCCCCGGCCAGGGCCCTACCACGTCAGCACCTGAACAAACAGGGACCGAGGCAAGGGATCCTGCCCAATGTCAGCAAGCTTGGAGTCAGGCAGATGGGTAGGAGGAAGCCCAGGACAGCCGTGAAGAGAACAAGGAGTCCACCCTCATCAGCAAAAACAGGCCAGAGTTGTCTAATGTTTCCTGGAGAGTGCAACTCCCAAAATTAACCAGAAAAAGAGATGCTGTTGAGAAGGATATGGAGGAGTGCAAAGTAGCTCCTTGTACAAGGTAGCATCTGCTAAGTGCTAAAGAAGAATGCACAAAACCAGCACTGAAAATAAAAAGCAGGAGTTGGTGATGAAGGCCAGCCAGCCAAACCAGGGAACTGCAGCACAGCCAGTCCAGTAACTTCTGTTCAGGAAAGAAGCAAAAACCTATGAGCAAGACTTTCTCCTCCAATAAGCCTTTCAGCAGAAAAGTGTCATTTTAACAGTAGTCCAGCACCAAGGTATTTTGACAAGATTCACTTTGGCTGCCAGTAGAAAGGCTCTTAATGTGTCCCCACACTAAACAAATTCTCCTTCCATCTTCACAGAAGTGAAAAGGGTGATGTAATTTTAGACATTTCTCTCCGGGAAAATCCCTGCAGCTGCCAAGAAACTAGTTAGAGATAATGGTGGGTGGGGGAAGGATTCCTTATCAACCTGATGTTGCACTGGACAGAGCTTAACTCTCCATGTAACTACTCCTCCCATGTTTCTGTGCAACGCACAGCAAAGCCACCATTTATTTCCTCAAGCACAACAAAAACTTGTCAAGATTGTTCAGGTAAACCAAAGGAAACTACTGGCAAAGCTGAGCTTCCCATATGTATTAACTTGGGAAAACGTAATTTATTTCCATGTGTGTCTCAAGAAATATAAAAATCCTTTCTCTTCATGAAAAGATATCCCACATGACAAGTTGAAGTGGTTTCAAGCTCTGGCAGAGCTCTTCAGTGGCTATTTCAAGTTACAGGAAAGATCAGAACTGTTAAAGTTAAAACCTATCATTTGGAGTCACTTTCAAGGTACTGCAGCATCAATTTTCAGTTTGAACAACCTTAACAGTGCCCTTTGAATATATTCAATAACTAGAAACAGTGGCAGAGAAGTGCTGGTCAGCCAGCCATGTCCTGTATACTGAGCTGTTCATTTACTGCACTAAAATAATTTAAGTGAATGCCTTGTGAAACAGACAATCCCCAGCACACCGCGATTTTTAACATGTAACATAACTCGAAACAGCAAATCAAAAAGAAACAACCAACCAACACAGCCATTTCAGAGGCAGAAAAATTAGCCAAGTATTCAGAGGAACACGCAATTTGTTACCTCAGTTGGGGAAAATACATTTGTACTTTCAGAAGTTTCACAGAAGTACCATAAAAAGGCACGAAGATTGACAATATTAAATAACAGTCTGTATTAAAATACAGTATACATTGCAATTTCATGAAGTATTAGATTACTGATACACTTTTCGGACAAAAAGTTAGTAGTGTGATGGAGGTGGAGGCAGGGAGGGATGCGAGTGTTGGTGTTTGCCTCTTCATTGCTCTCCACTCCAATCACCTTAGTGGGCTGCGTACCCATCCCCTGGAAACAGTCTTTCCAAACAAAGATGCTCCTGAGACCCTTAAACTACCTTATCTCATGTATGGCAGCACAGTATAGAGCTCAAGAGTTGAGATGATTGTATTAGTATCTAAAAAATTAAGTGTATTTTTACACATCAGTATATTTTCATACATGATTCATCATCAGTGTCTTTACAGCACATCCATGTGAATGGCGCTCTTCACACACTGGTCTTCAGTCAATTATGGTTTATGAGCAGTGCATCAAGACATCTGACAGTGGAGACGGGCATGGACTTCACCCCACAAACTCCATTCTTCCTGTAAGTCAGTATGCAGCAGTATCTAAGTAGTAGACTTTTTACACAGGCATCTCCAACCAGGAAAAGCAAGGAGGAACAAGTAAGTCTAAGCAACCTGCCTAAGGTTATATATCAAATACATAAGGACTCTGAATTTTCAACCCAGTGGCATATTCCACTGAATGCTGATACAACAGCATGCCAAATCTTATTCCCTGCACCTTCACCACCCACAAATTTGATCCAATTGATAACCATCCCATTCATGTCTCTAAAGTGAGAGGAAAAAATACAGATCTATTTCAGTAATGTTCATTTACAACTACTGGTTTAACTGTCAGAGATAAGACTACAGTAAAACACACCTCAACATCAACATTTCCAAATTGGTTTTAGAATCAGCGCTCCTGATAATCCAATTTATAAGCTGATTCTTACTTTCCACAGAAAAAAGAACCTCGCCTGTACTGATGGCAATCTCAATTGCAATTTTTTTATTATAAACACTGAGTTTATACGCTCTAACTGTTTGGGAAGCCCATGTCATGCCTGCTAGCATTTACTATTGCAGTGGACCAACAATAAAAGGGATACAGCAGCTTACAGGGATAAAGAATAACTGCCACCAGTTGTTCTGCTGCACCTCCTGTACCATCTCCAATGCTTGCCTAGACCTAACTACTCAAGCCGTTATATGCAGGTAGCTTGCCTGTGCTCTTTGGCAAGGTGTATTTCACTGTGGGGAAAAAGGACAGCTAAGCAACTCATCCAAAGCACCTCTTAAGATTTTCTGACTTTCACTCTTTGTTCCTGTGATCTCACCCTGGAAATTGCAGTTGTGCCAAAGCCCCCAGGTGCTGCTGAAGAGCGAGCTGTCAGAGCAGGCCCAGCACGAGGATGTCATGACCTGATTACTTAAGGACCACGCAGAAAGAAATGTAGTGCTTTGGTAATGCTCAAAACCCTGAGGAGTTTTCAGTAGGGAATTACTACAGCTCATGAAGATGGCCCACTTCACGTGGGAAAATATGAAAGCAGTGTCAGGGGATGAGTTAACATTATTGGTTGATATAAACAGATCTGTTGCATTTGAGGTCACTTGAGAATGTCATTTCCATTAGCTCTGCTGCTGGAAGTCTTATTCATTCCTACGCAACCACTCAGCAAACTGGAGCTAATTTAGAGGGAGCCAACCCATCCAAAGCACAACTCTTTGGATAAAGCTGTTGTTAGGACATACTTATCTGCTTGTATTCCTGTGCTGGTTTTTGTCTTTTACTTGGACTGCAAGTGATTTGAGGGCAGCCCCTGCCTTTCTGTTCTGTGCCGAGACAGCATACACAACACCCAGGTCCGTGTCCACCACAAGCTCAGTATCAACACCCGCATCTTCAGGGGACCTGTGCACACAAGTGGATCCTATTTGTACCTCTTCAGGAATTACCACCTAAGACTAATAGGCAGACAGCAAGCTGGATCTAAAAAAACCCCACACATAACAAAAAAACCCTCAGCTGACACAACAGGCCCCACCCTTGGCAATGCAGAGCACCAGCTGCTTAGGGACCTGGAGACTGTTTCTTGACCACTTTGCAGCTTGGTCTGATGGATAGGAGCTATGAGTGGGAATCAAGTTATTAATTGCAATACCAGATGTTTTTTTAAAGCCTGCCATCTGACTCTAAGCAATCTTAAAAATTTTGCTTCCTTCAATTTTGTCTTCCTATCTTTTGCCTAGTTACAGTATAAACTCAATTGTGCAAGGACTGCCTCCCTGAATGGCTGCAGAAGTCTCACCCACAGATGGACCCCTTGCTCTACAATGCAACTTGGAGAAGAACTACCCTTTCCACAACCACACTTCCATCTGCTCATATTTAATCCAAATATACACATATGTTAGAAGCATACCACACACATATATTGGTTTTCATTGAATTAAATCTCATACAGCTTTTGAAAACAGTCTTGTAAATATTACATGGTCTTCAAGTGATTTTAATGGCATCTCTCTAGAGGTTCACTGTTCCTTGATGTCAATATCCTGTTCCAATGCACAGTTTATTTTTTAATGCAGTATAACCACTTCCGATTAATTTTATCATAGATTAGCTTTTCCTTTCCTGAGTCTAAAGTGCAAAGACACAAGCACAACAGTCTTACACTGTGCAGCGCCACTTGAATTCATCCCCATGTACCCAAAACACCAAACAAATGATTTCCACATGTATATAGAATCATAGAATCATTTAGGTTGGAAAAGACCTTTAAGATCATTGAGTCCAACCGCTACTCCAGAACTGCCAAGTCCACCACTAAACCATGTCCCTAAGCACCACATCTACACGTCTTTTCAATACCTCCAGGGATGGTGGTGACTCAACCACTTCCCTGGGCAGCCTGTTACAATGCTTGACCACCCTTTGAGGGAAGAGATTTTTCCTAATACCCAATCTAAACCTCCTACAACTGGCCTCAGCCCATCAGTCCTGCCTGTCCAGATTCCTCTGCAGAACCTTCCTACCCTCAAGCAGATCAACACTCTCCCCACAACTTGGTGTTTTCTGCAAACTTATCGAGGGTGCACTCGATCTCCTCATCCAGATCACTGATAAAGATATGAAACAGAACTGGCCCCAGTACTGAGCCCTGGGGAACACCACTTGTGACCGGCTGCCAGCTGGATGTAGCTCCATTCACCACCACTCTTTGGGCTCAGCCAGGTTTTCCACTCTGCAAAGACAGACCCACACACACACACACACATATATATATATATATATGTACAGCTGTACCCTCACCCTGGTTATTACTGGATGCTCAGCAGTGCTCTGCCTGAGCCCAATAGGATAAGGATCTACACTGCTTTTTCACAGCCTGGAAAACAAGAAAAGATGGGAGGAGCTCTGGGGAAGAGTAGAAGAATCTGATAAGAAACAGTCACTGAAGAGCTCAAATATCCTATCTCCCCTTTTAGTCCTTAAGGAAAAGGTTTTACGCTTGTTTTAACTTCCAAAAGGTGCATCTCTAAAATGGTCTTGAAGAGCAAATGGACTTTTCTCTGAGTAGTGCCATCAGACAGATTTCATCAGTGCATCACAGGCTTTGAATGGAACAACATAAAAATACCATGGGCATCCTTTCGAGATTTGAAACTACAGTTATAGGTAACAGAGCAGTTGCTTTAAATGCTTTTAAGTATTTTAAGAATTTTAAATATTCAAGTATTTTTCAGTTGCCATCTTTATGCCAAAGAGACAGTTAATACAGTGACACTTTTGCAGGAAGAATACTGTCTTGATTTTTACTGCTTACCATCAAATACTGATCACAGAACTCTATGGCATGTAAATTATTTCTAGTTAGTGTGGTACTCGCCATAATCTTTGGGCAATTTGAGCACAAATGTTCTACACTTAAAAACTTCAGTGTAACCACATGGTGAATTCAAGAGCTGACTGGACAATTCCTGATGTTTAGATAACAGTCTACTAATCCAAAATAGATTGTTTGGCTTTGTCTACAAAACAGTCAAGTATCAACTTCGTGGTAACAGTTCACTAAAGCATGTGGCATATATAATCTGTATTCAAGATGCATCCTATGGAGATTTTTTTTTGGAAGTCTGTTTTAGTTTACTTAATGGCATTCTGTACCTAATGTGCACAGTTACATACCAATGCAGTACCATTAAAAGAAAATACCTATTTACAGTTTTGTTAGATTTCATATTGAGAATAAAGATTTGAAAGAATATCACATTTTACCTATTAAGAAACAAACAGACAGATGAAATGGAACATGAAACATTAACTTCATATTAGGGTTTACAAATACAGCTGCTGGTGATTTAAGCCCTTTGGAGCCTTCGACACTAAGCATTAAGAGGAAAATTGGACTTTCAAATGAGTGAAAGCTGAAACAAGCAGGCTATTGTGCAGCCAACTTGAAGATTACATGCAAAAATTAGATTTTTGAGATTAGAGAGGTTACATTTGACCTTTTAGGAAAAAAGAGGACAGGATATATTAGCATCCTCTGTAAACCAACTGAAGACAAACATTTGCATGAACCGCAAAGTAAAGCATTCAGCTGCCTTCCTAAGAAAATAGAGTCTGGCAGTACAATAGTCCTCTGAGAAATACTAGGACAGAAACTTCTGTTGTCTTTGTTGATTTAGCAACTGTTGTGTCCAATACCTTAGTGTTTTGTAAAGAAAGAGCATAAACGTGTGTTCCAGCATCTTTCATACTGGAAAAAAGTCACTTGAAGCACGCCAACAAAAATAAGAAAAGCTAACTTCAACTCACAAATACCATCATTATGCCATTTTATGCCCCTCTGTAGGCAGAACTATGTCTTAAGTAGGGATAGCTCTGGATAGAAAAAAAGAGGTATCCCCAAGAACCAGAGGTTCTCTGCATGCACAGCTGTGAATTGTATTAGATACCTTCCTCACCTGTTCATTGCCTCCCTTCACCATCAGCCTGCAGGAACGCACCTCAGCCTGAAGCAATGCCCACTTGGAAGGCTCTGTGCTGACCACAAGTTTTCACTGACTACACCTGTCAAACCACCACTGCATGCCAGTTTACACTGGCTTTGCTTGCGAGGTCTGCCAAGTCAGCAATGCTCAATCTGACATGATGCAGCTGCTTTAAAACAACAGGCAGACCTACATGCCCATTTCCTTTTGCATGGACACAGACCTAAGTTTGAGCTTATTTCAAATTCTGCCAAAGCAAA
Source organism: Falco cherrug (assembly GCF_023634085.1). Classification (NCBI taxonomy): domain Eukaryota; kingdom Metazoa; phylum Chordata; class Aves; order Falconiformes; family Falconidae; genus Falco; species Falco cherrug. The sequence continues at coordinate 83,850,708 of NC_073698.1, read as the reverse complement.
TGCGTATAAGTGAAACAGCGTAAGCATACTTTTTTTTTTTTAATTAATTACTAGAAGCATTAGAACCCAGCCAGATTCACCCTATCATTTTTTACACTGAAAACTCAGATTAGCTTTCTACATGCGCAGCCACACATGGGCAACAAAAACTGGTGAAAGGCTACCAAGTGCCAAGGTCCAGGAGCCCCGGGCTAGTAGATCACACACATACTGCCCGCCTCCCTTTACAATTCAGGGCAACACAGTCTCTATTTACTTAAGCTGCTTTGGGCGGGTGTCTTCTCCTTCCTCGCCCCCCTGTAAGTGTGCCCGGGTAAGGGCACGGCGAGGCGAGTGTGATGCCCGGTGTGCAAACGCCACCGGCCACCGCCGCGACCTGCACCCCGCCCCCTTCCAGCCCACACGGACAGAGCCCCGAGTGGCGCCCACACCCCGCGACTCCGCACCGGGGGCGAGGCCGCCTGCGAGCCGACGGCCGCCGCGGGGCGAGACGGAGGACGACACAAAGCGCTCCGGGCGGGGAGCAGGCAGCGAGGCCCCCCCGCCCCCAGGGCTCCGGCCCGGCCGCCCCTCCGGGCTCCCCGGGCACCGCGCCGAGCCGCGGGCGGGCAGCGCCCCCCTGCCCGGCGGGGGGAGGCGGCTCCGCCACCGCGCTGCCCGCTCCTCGCCGCGCCCCCGGCCGCTGCCCCGCCGCGGGGGGCTCCCCGTCCCCCGCCGCCCCCTGCCCTCCCTTCCCTACCCTCGTACTCCAGGCTGGGGCGGGCGCCCAGGGCGAGCAGCGCGGCGAGGCGCAGCCAGCAGCTCCCCATGCTGCGCGGCGGCGGCGGCCCTTCCCGGCTGAGGGCTGCGCGGCAAAGGGGCAGGCGGAGGAGGAGGAGTGGGACGGAGACATTCTCCGAGCGGGCTCCCGGGCGCCGCCGGAGACTCCTCCTCCTCCTCCCGCCGCCGGGGCAGGCCCCCCGCCCCGCCGCGCCTCGCCTCCCGCCGGGACGCCATGCCCTCCCCCCCTTCCCCGGGGCTCCGGGTCCGCTGCGCTCCGCGCTGCCCCCCGAGGGGCTCCGCCCGCCCGCTCGGCTGCCCTCCGACGTGGCCTCCAGGAGCCGCCCGGTAGCGCCCGGGCCCGGCGAGAGGTGCGGGGTCCCGGCCCGGCGCCGTGCGCGCTGACCTGCCGCGCCGAGCCCAAGCAGGGCAGGACGCGGCCCCGGCTGCGCCCTCCCGTCAGCTGCGCTGGGCTCCCCCGGGCGAGGGCGCGTCGCGGAGGGGCAGCCGCGCTCCCCCGGCCCTTCTCGGCAGCGCGGCGCCCCGCAGGGGAGGCAGCCCCCGGGGGCGGCAGCGGCCACCGGCCCAGGCCCGGAGCGTGTCGCGGGCAGCAGGGGGCAAACACGCTGCGCTTTTCGAGATGAACCGCGCCGGCTGCTCAGCAGTTTGCAGATGGGCAGCCTTGCACGTCCAAAAATCATGATTCAGATCCTCAAGTCATGAGATTAAAGTTTGAAGACTTCACATTTCCCATTAGCTTTTTGAGCTGCTGGGTGTTTTGGGGTCACATTTTCGGGCTTTCTTCCATAACCGCAAAGACTAGAGGCTTTTTTTCCACTTTCCAGGCAAAAAGCAAATTCCCCAATCGCTCCTAGCCTCCAGAAGCGAGGGCTTCAGGCAGAGCAATCAGATGTTCCAACACTTCTGATTTAAGTTTGAGATCTGTCAACCCTGCAACTTGACTGCATCTAGACTTGGATGTTGGGGGGGTTTTCTTCACTTTCCACTGTTAGAGGTAGCATCTAACGTGTGCTATGGGCTGGGGAAGGTGTAGGAGAGCGCTGGCCCCAGCTAGCATGCCGCCTATAAAGGGTTTGCATGCTGGGGCAGTAAAAGGGAAAGACCCCAAGGGAGTTCCAAGAATCCCACCTGCTTGCTGCACTACCTGCAGCAAAGCGCAAATAGGGAAATACTATCTAGTAAGTAAAGGAATATTGCCTTAAAACCAAGGGACAGCAATGTTCAGAGGGAGGGTAGTCAGCTCAAGAGGAAATGTTTGTTTAGAAACAGAAGACAGGTTGCTGGCCTTTGAGGCTGGCTATACCAAAGCGGCCTAAAAAAGAAATGGAATCTCACGGGTAATTAGAATAAAAATCTGTGTGTGCACTGTGTTTGGGAGCTTCCTCCAAAAGGTTTTCTTCTCATCAGTTTTCATGTGGATCAGGAGTGCACCCGAAGTACACCTGCCCCCTTGAATCCACTACATTTGGCATCTGAGGCATGCACAGGAGTGAGTGCACCTCCTGCACCCATGGGGACACGCTGGAGCTCCTCTTGAGCAAAATACCTGATGGATATGGGTAGGGACTGCGTTCTCAGCACCAGCTGTTCTCCAAGTTGATCATGCTCTGCCCAGTGCAGGTGCAGCTTGAGTATGCTAGGCTTCAATATTTAGTTTTGATCACTCTGGTTTTTTTTAAAAAAAAAAAGGATAGTAACAAAATCAACGGTAGCATCATCTAAGCCATTGCAGTTTAACGGCCTAAGGAAAGATTAGATTTCCATGTGAGGAGAGATTACAAAGACTAACGTTACTCTGTTTGAAATAGAAAATAAGGAAAAATGAGTGCTTTAGGCTGTTATTATTGGCACAGATATCATAGAAAAGATCAAAGTAAAAAGTTAGAAATCTGGAATAATGATAATCTCTGTAGTTTTATCTGTGCTGCGAGGCTTCAGTACAAGTTCAGCACTTGAATGTGCTGGAACAACAGAGGTACCTGAAGCGGATTTTAATGGGTCAGGTGTCTCTTGCTTGCTCTTTGCCTCTGTCCCTTTAGCTGCCCATTTCCAAAACGGTGGCCTTCATTGAGATAGTCTTCCGAAGAATATAGTAAGGACAACAGTAGCATGACAGCATTGTACAAGAAGTCGCCGCCAGCAGAAGTCTTCACGCAGCCGCAGCTTCTCCATCAGCTGTCCTGGTATCATTCAAACCAAAAGGGTCACAGCCTCTGTCTTGGGTAGCCTTTTCTAGCCATTTGGAACAGCATTGCCACAGTACAGAAACGTGGTGGTGGTGACAAACCCTTCTCTGGTTAGCCTCTCGGTATGAGAAGTTAAGTCACTAAGTAGGTGCAGTTGGTTAACTGCTGCTGTGGTGTCCAAATTAGTACAGGCATGCATCCCATTTCATTGACTGTAATCAACGCATTTTTAAACTGCTTTTGTGTTGCTCCTGATTACAGTAGATGTGATGCCATCCGTTCAAACAACTTAACCACGGGTGTTTTCAGGCTGGATTTTACTATGTCTTGGCTGTTGACTGCATGGCTTTTGTCAAAGTTTACTATGTGCACTGTCTGTGAGCTTGCCTGGGACACTGGTTTTGCTCTAGCATCCAACTCTGGGGAGTGTTCTAGCTGCCCTGAGAAAGGCAAGAGATTTAAGACTTTACATAGTCTGCAAGTTACAGCTCAAACTGAGATGCAAGTGCGAGCATAGCTAGCAGTGTGAATGCATCCTTCATGAACTGTTTGAAACCAGCCTTGCAAACATGCCAGTACTGAGGTGTGCATTCATTCAGATGAAAGCTGGCTGTGGAGTTTCTCTGCGCAATGTAACCCATATTCAATGTCTTTGTTACAATGACACCTATGTGAAATTACCCAGAAGACTGGGGCTTGAAAAACAAGTTCAAGGCATCTTGAAAAAACTTTTTTAAATTTGTAATACATATTAGATTTTTATAAAGTAGTTTCCTTAAGGGACCTTTTAATAGGAGAAAGCATTTGGAACTAGGAATATATTGAACAAATGTCACATTTATTGCATTTGAAAGCATAGTCCTGGCCACTTTTTCTTCACAGTTCAGCTTTCTATTTTCATAGAAAAAATTCCAAATGTTTAAGCTTGTGGTTATTTGGAGTTCCAGGCACTACTGGCATTACACAAGAAATAACCAGCATGCTTTTCACAGAAGGTTCAGTTTTTGACTGTTCAAAGGTAAATAAAAAATTTCAAAACTGAAATTAAGCAATAGTACAGGATGAAAGTGTATGAGAATTTCTCAGTTGAATAAATAGTAAGACACAAAGCAAAGTTAAGTGCTTTTGGAGACTTAAAGATATGTTCTTATTATGCCAAGGGGTTTATTTAAGCACATAATTTCTCTTTCATGCTTTTTTTAATAGTGGTTCAGAAATTTAATTTTATTACTTTACCAGAATATCTGTAAGTTAACTACAGTTGCAGTGATAATAGAAATACAGCTTTTGATGGAGAGGAGAAATTCATTAAAGTACAATTTTTAATAATGTTTAGCAGTCTAATCATTTCTCTCCAAATAGCAAAAGAATGATGAGGGAAAAAAACCCAACCCAACAACCCAGCTGTGTGTAATTAAGTTTTGGAAGCTCCAGCTAAGATTCGATTAGCTGAGATAAGAGGATGACAAACTGGGGGCCCAATCCAAACTACACAGTGTTTTTAGCCCAGTGAGTGGCCTTACTGAATGAGAATGCTCTGGTACTTAATCATGTAATATCTGCAGAAACAGCTCTAAAATAACAACAACAATAATAATAATGCAATTCTTGTGTACAATTCTTAAAATTATTGAAGTTTATGAATTGCTTTCTGATGTTTAATGACAGCAACAGTATGAAATATGCATTTGTTGCTCGTTGTTTGGTATTACTAGACCCTCCTTACAACTGCTTGGAACTGCCATCTCCTAAGGCAGATTTTTCCCTCTGGATGTCTTCCTGTTGCATATGAAATTTGCTAGGATGCTGGTCCCTGTTAGCATCCCACTCCAGGGGCGTTTTGGGTGCTTGCAGGCTGGTTGGGTTTCACTTCAGTGTTGGAATGTTTCTGAAGCTCTGACAGTCTGGGAGAGGGAGACCGAAATGGAAGCAAAGACTGGGATTGACCTGTGGAGGTAACGGGCAGGAAGAGAAGCTCTGCTGCAGGCACTGCTGTGGTGAGGAACAGGAGGCACTGCAGTGGTGAGGAACTGAGAGACAGAAAAATAGAAAAGAAAAAAAAAAAAAAAGAGTCGGGGGAAAATGTGGTCAGAAAGAGGTAGGTAGATGTGCATCACATAGAGCACAGTCTGGGAAAGGACAGACAAATTCCTCAGTCTTACCATGCTGCTGCTGTCAGCACATACCCATGAAACCCCACCGCCAGCATGTGTACTTTGGTTCATGCCGAGGTGCTTCCCCCAGTGACATTTTCAAAAGGCATCTCCACTGCAGACGGCATGTCAGTCAAACAGACTTTGCTCGTTTTGCATTTTTAAGTGAAATATTCATGTTTTCCCTGTTTTCTATTAGAAAGCTGGTTTTCCCAAGATGATAACAGGAAAGAAACACTAGAGGCCAGCCTATAAGGCGGCATCACTGGCTAAAAATGTCAGGACATAGACCAATGGAAATTCTTGTTTCACAAGCTTGAATAACAGAATTAATGATCAAATTGTTTCTTTTGTGAGATAATAACCTTAAGTTATATCCCAATAATTTTCTTTCTTCAGCAACACCTAAACATTAATGGCACACTCCTTGACAAAAATATAAAAGAATATACTGCCTTGGCTGTAGAAATAACATATTTTAGGGAAATAATATGTTCAGGGCAGCACTCTGTCTGTGTTCCATCCCTGAGGACTTATGTGGTCCCTACATCAGTGACCTGGAGAAGTCTTTGTGTCTTCCCAGTTAATGGTGGCCTCGTGCCCTCCCTTCCAGCAATGGCATGAAGGAGATGGCTAGACTAACTTCCCCTCAATTTCTCCACTATCTTGTTATGGAAAATTTCAACCTGAAAGGCTGTGTCAGGCACATACATATCATATACATACTATACATACATAGCAAGTCTTCAGAATCACCAGTTGCCTCTTTCCCCTTCTATCTGGCAGAGGGTGCATGTGTCCTACTCACAGAAGTGTCTTAGGCAGCCAGCAAATCAGAAAACTTTGGTGAGGACACTATTGCATTCTTAGATACAGACTGATGCGTAAGTACGTGGTATATATCAGCAGATACATGGTTTAATGTTTAATAGATATATTTGAGAACAAAACCTCTGTATTTTTTTTTAAAGCTGTTAACATCTCTTAAAATTCTGTTAGTATCTCTTCAACTTTTGATGAATGTTATTGGAAACAGCTGCGTCTAAACTGTTTCGACATTAAGTAAGAATCGTCTTGAAAATGAAAGATTTCTTTGTGTACAAATAAAAGAACAACAATTTAGCCAGATTGAGATTTTGCAAGGCTTCTGTTGAGTCATTACTATCTGGTCCTGAAAAAGAGACTGATAATTATATAGCATGATTAAAATGGAATTCCAACACCGTCTTGAAAGGCCAATAGGTGTAAAGTTTGATACCTCATCAGTATGAGACACTGAGCAAAGCAGACCAACTACCAAAGCATCGATTTCTCCAGTTCTTACCATGACAGCAATCTCATCACACTTGACCAGGACACTATTCATGTTCTTAAAGGAATTTAGATATAACAGGGTGTGAAAAATTTATAACCCCCTGTAAGTAGTGAGTAGGACAAATAATGTTCTTAAAAACACTCTGAGGGAATTTAGGGTAGTTTATTTATGTTTTAAAGAGACAAAATAGTCCAAGGATGAAGCAAATGGTTATAATTTTCCTATACAACGTTCAGGCATTTTTGAATGTGCTCAATATTGTATTTTAATATTTAACTCAAACAGATTTCCTTTCCACTGCTAATCCAGATATTTTAGGTATTTTGGAATATTTCTTTCTTCTGTGTTGTCACACATCCATGCTGCTAGGTACATGCCATAAATCTGAGTGAAGTGTTACTCCTTCACCGGGGGGTATTATCATAGAATCACAGAACTGTTTGGGTTGGAAGGGACCTTAAAGATCACCTAGCTCCAACCCCTGCCAGGGGCAGGGACACCTTCCACCAGACCAGGTTGCTGACAGCCCCATCCAGCCTGGCCTGGAGCACATCCAGGGACTGGGCATCCACAGGTTGTTCTCTAGGGAGCCTATTCCAGTGTCTCACCACCCTCACAGTGAAGCATTTCTTCCTAATATCTAATCTAAGTCTCCCCTCTTTCAGCTTAAAGCCATCTCCCCCTTGTTGTGTCGCTACATGCCCTTGTAAAAGGTCCCTCTGCAGCTTTCGTTTAGATGTAGAGTAGTGATCGCAGTATCAGTAGCAGTAGTGTAACTGTTGCTTTAAGAACCACCCCTTTCTGGGTCAGCAAGGAGCCTGGCCAGCAATTTCAGCAGAAACTGAGTACAGAATGGGCTTTGTGTGCAAGAAAGCATTTCCGATACACTAAGTAAATGTCAAAAATGCTAGGTGTTAAAAGCTAGACAAGTGAATGTGTTATTCATAAGTACATTTTAAGTGAACCCATACTTGGTTTATCAATAGTCATGTAAAATTAACTTGTGTACATATGATTATCAGGACTTAAGAGTGGTTTAGCATTATGATATTAACTCAATTTACTTCAACTACCCTGGTGTCAACAGCATGAATTAAAAATCTTCCCTAAGAACAAAGACTGGATATAGTTTGCATATTATACAACTATTTCCTGGAAGAAAAAGGAAAAAGTTGCACAAAGTTCTTTTGATATACTATTATTATAATCTTCAGATATATAAAATACTGTCCAAACAGCACGCTCTCTCCTTTTATACTTCAATCGCCACAAACTTGCATAGGAACGGTAGCTGCCTAAATGAGTCCTGTGCTTCTGCAAATCAGTAAATATGCATATGTTAATATATGGATGAAATGGAAATTTCAAGAGGTCAGGTACACGTTTGATCATTCATATACATACACATGTCTACATAGACACGTATATTCATATATACATATACACATACATATTGGTGCATATACGTGTATATATATGTATGCAAGATGCACTAATAGCACTTCTTTTTAGATCAAACACATATACCTAGACTTACATTTATGTATCAGAATATGACCACTGAATATCTATGCATATATTGAGAACTAAATAATTGTATTTTTCTGTCTTTACATTTTTACAAATACACAGTTGAAAACTTTAAAAATACACTATATATACATGTCAAGGAACCAGAGTACTTTAACGCCAAAGCAATATGCCAGCAACATAAAAGTTTTCAGAGATTTTTGAATGAGAAAATTTGATACAGAGTGAGTATTTTCAGGGGCCAGGGGAAGGAAAATTTCTGGCTCCAGAGGCTGGTTACACCTTCAAAGAGCACAAACTCCATCTAGGGGTAGATGGTGAAATTTTAGAAAACCAGCAGTTCTAAAGCACAACCTCAGTTGTACGACAGGGCTGTGCAATCTGTAAAGAGAGATTTAAGTTGATACAGTTATCTTTGGGAAAGTAAGAAAAAACTGAGAAAATGTACTGTAAATGTTCCTACAACTTTTTGCTAACTAGTTTCTGAAAGCCTTTCAATAATAAAACACCCTTACATTTTTAACATAAGGATTATGAATGTGTTAAAAAAAAAGCCCTTTAAATTAATACACATGTACATGTAACTTGTTTATTTGTTTAATCTTTTTTATTACCGAGGAAGACATGTAAAAAAGACATCTGAATGGATTAATTTGTTCCTGCTTCTTAAGCAAAGTGTATGGACAAGATAAACATACAAGTGCCTGAAACTGCTTGATGTACAGCAGTTTAGAATCCATTAAATACACTTCTATTACATTAGATTTAAGGGTAATTCCCCATTTAAAGCAATATTTTCCACTAAACTAGTTCACATTTTAAAGAAAGAAATTGTCCTTACGGTAACAGTTTCTGTGATTGCTCTCCCCTCAGAAAAATAATTTCAGCTTATTTAAATTAATGATGATACTAGTCACTTTATTTCTCCTTTTCCACTTCTTTACTGTTCACAGCAGTATCCAAGTAGGACAGAAACCACATGTGCATTCAGGAAAACATGAAAATATGTAAATATAATGCACATTGGCAGAAAAAAAATAGGTTATGTAAGGTTCACTGCAGAACCAAAGAGTAGCCCAAATAAAAATAACAGAAACAGAAGGATCTTAATTAACTGTGGAAAACGATGACTCAAGCATCCAGGTTTTCAGTATGATGCTTACAGTAGCACTGAGGAGGCCCTGTGAAAAAATCTGGGCACCTGCCACACTTACAGGGACAAAGTGTTCAGCTGAATCAACTTCCAGGTTGAAAACAACTCCAGACATTTCTGACTGTATTATATAATATTTAAGCGACTCTGAAACTAGGAAAATCTGATAATCCAAAGGTGAAATACAGCCAAAGGCACATTAAAATATATTCATATATCAGTGAATGTAAGTAACATTTTCCTAGGTTTTCTACAATGGTCATCTGTCCCATGTAAAGTATTCTGAAAAGTACTCACTTTAGAAATAATTCTTTATCTTTTATTTAAGCTAGAGCTTGTGTATATTCATAAAAACCTAAGCATATTTTAATAAAGGGCAAACACAGACCTTGGGTTAGATTCATCATGGTAAGGGTCACATTTCTTATTCACCTGGACTAAGTTTTCAGAAACCAAATTTCATTCAGAGGGAATGCTAGTAATTAGAATAGTCGGTTTGTCACTTCAGCTTCTTGGACTAATTAAAAACCCATGCATTCCACTCATCCATACCAGTAATGGGATTCATTATTCATGACTCTATGTGAAGAAAACCAGGTTGCCTGAGAAAACCATGAATATTTAGCCCATAACGATCTATTTGTCATACCAATAGATTCCATAGTAACTCTGATTACATTATTTTCCTGCAAGGAAAGCTTCACTAGAGACTCATTAAGGTACGAATGTTCGAAGAGTATAGGATTAGAATCCAACAGAAACAACAGTGAGGATGTTCAGTTTTTACGGGGCCCGATTCTGTGAGGAAAGAGTCCCATCAGCAGGAGCGAAGGTGTTCAGCATCTCTCAGAAATGAAAGGTTTCTCCAAGTCTCAGTTTGTCAGGAAACTTAACTTACACTACTCTTAGGTACTGTTTCCAATGGAACTGCTGCTGTAGATGACATCAGGCACATACTTAAGTAACTTCCTCAGTAATGGCCTATGTGTTACCTTGAAAGTTTATTGCTATTTTTCTAAGTCAAAACAGAAAGAGGCATATGTATTTCTAAGTAACTGAGTACCCTCTTTAAAATGTGAACTTCAATATTCTTACCTAGGTTGTTAAAAACAAATAATATCTTACATCAAATATAATTTTGCAAGAGTATCACAATGACAGTGGTACTCTGTAGATGAAACAGAATAAAATTATTTAGCAAAAACCATGAAATGCCTGTATCCAACTTTTCACGTAAAAAAATATATTTTGCTTTACAACACCAACATTAAAGGCCACAGAACTCCAGCAAGGTGCTGATAAGCATTGCAACTATTAAGATTACCAATAAATATCAAGAAAGTCCTCTGCATGTTTAAAATCACAGCAATCAATAATCAAAATAGCAACCATCAACAGCTCTAGTGAGTCGTAACTGTTTTCAAGTAAAAATTGCACTATTGTGCTTTAAGACTGTCACATTCTTACATACTCTAACAGTGTTAGAGTAATATGCAAGTAGAAGATTTCATCCGTCTGTCCTGGTTAGTCACAGTTTCCCTGGAATCCTCCAATGTATGATTCTGGTTTTCATCTTTACTGCCTTCACCAGATAAATCTTCCTTTTCTTTTTCTTCACTCTGTAGTGGCTTTCCAGATCTATCTTCCATTCTGCTACATACATTCTTCTGGCATGTCAGTGGCTTTCGCTTAAACAGGGAAAACTGAAGTAAAAAACAGGTAAATAATATGCCCCAAACAGCTGTGAAACTCAAAGTCAAAAAAACATGAAAAGCTTTCTGTATATACCAAGGTCAATTTAGGTCACAAATTTCTCCTTGGTAAAATAGATCATTTTTTCAAACCAAAAAGACTACTTGAAAAATGTTAATGAAAAACATTCTGCTGCAATATTTTAAATGTGACAAAACAGGATATATGAATCTGAGGAGTGAATGACTGTGTTTTGTCAAATTACACACTGTACAGTTTATACGAAATACTGCAAGTGGTGCAATTACTTGTGTTTCTTTCAGACAAGAGTCTGAGGCAAAATCCAAAAATAGCAGCTCAGATCTGCAAAGCCCCAGAGCAGTAAATGCTTAATCTGCTTCACTATAAACGTGTGTAGTCCCATTAAAGTTAATGGCAATGTGTTTTTATGTCAGTGAGACTACACACGTGCTTGAAGTTAATCGGTGCTTAAGGTCTTTGTTCAACAGGAAACACAGTAGCCAGTCTCTGCAGAAGCCTTTGGGTCCTAAACCTGTAAGAAATTCCATATAAGGTACTCCTCAACATGCATCTATATATATATATATATAAAAAGCCCCACAGTCTTTAAATCAGTGCATGTTGGAAATTAATACAAGGTCAACCAGCTCAGCTGCTGCTTTCAGAGGGAAATATGGTTGGAAATATTTTTAGACAATGTCCCATAGGAATCAAGTCCTAAGTTTTCACCCCTGCCAAAATCCGATGTGATTAACAACCTGTCTTTTATGGGCATGCTGTATATGAACAGGTGGTAACAGGCTTTATCTCATTTCTACTGCCCGAAGTACTATGATTTACTTTAATAGAGCAATTATTTGTTTTAAGTCACCACAAAATCAAATCTTAAAAGGAACAGACTGCTCAGCAGTTGAATTGTTTATGCAGATCAGGTAAACTGGGGTATTTGCTTCAGCTTGGTAAATGCCCACTGCCTTTTTGGTCACTGATAAAACTAGAAGGAAAAATCAGACCACATACCTTTTTTCTCCCGATGCCTTCAGTTTTTTGGTCATGAGTGTTCTCCGAAGAACTGTTCACAGTGTGATTGTCAGTGCTTTCTTTCTCTACAATAACATAAATGTTTACATAACTTCCTTCTGATTTTTGCAAATTAAGAGCAGAAAAAACTGTTCTTCAATTATTTTTGAAGTAAAAGTCACTAAAAATGTGGATCTTAAAGAAAAACAAAAGTAGTGGGGATATTCAGTTCAACTTGATGTCCAGCCTGACAAAGCTATTTTTATTTTTTAATCTCTCTCTATAATGCCCTTACATTATCCAGATGCTCAATTTTCAAGAACAGAATGCTTACGGCAGTGACATTATATAAAATGTTTTGACTTGACACTCATAGTTTCCTCTTGCTGACAGAAGACAATGCCTTGCACAATGATTTTGAATATATATTCTAATTTGGAAAAGCTGACTTTTAGGGCAGGAGTTATGGTTCACCATGAATTTTATTCCATAGAAACAATTCTGGGAAAGGAAAAACTTTCCATCTGAGTTGATGCTTCTGTGTTTAAATTTTCCTATACTCCTTGTATGAATGATATAAATTTAGAACTTAGTATCAAAACTTCCAGATCACTGGATGATGGAAAAATATTTAAGCATCTATTCTGGACAAACTATTTCCATTATAATATTGAAAATAAATGTCATAGCTTCTTCATTATTGAGGCAGTGGTCTTTTTTTATATTACGTTTGTTATTTACTTTCAAAAGAACAATTATAGATTATTCCAGAATTTCTAAAATAAGTATTTTTGACTTGTCTTGCATATAGGGCACCCAACTTCACGCTCCCCAGCTTTTCTAAAGGAATATGCATTTAAAAGATGACAGTTCACTCAAACTGCCATGAAAACTACAAGGGACTAGATCTAGAGTTACATCTTCAGCATCCCTGAACAGTATTCAGTAATTACCGTATTTCACCTAAAATAATCTTTTTGTGAACCTAATGAGGAAATGTCAATTGACAGAGATGAGACAGACTTTTGACAAGCATCTCTGTTGAAGTGAAGAAATATGGCATCTAAAGAAGTTCCTTGAGAGATAATACAATTACCATTACTTTGCCACCACACAATGAGAACTGCTTTTACCAAGTAAGATATAGTCCTGCTAAAAGAAAGTCCTTTGTGTGGACTTCCTCCAGTACCCAACTAGGAAAAGAATTTTTTTGCTTTCAAGTAAAGATTTTTGCCTCTCAAATTTCATCCCCTCTCAAGAACTGCTTTATCAACTACTGGCAATAATTGTATTGTTCAGTATTTTTATAATAGAGATTGTTTAGAAGTTTCATCTTTTGGAATGTTTTATTTGTTTTTAGAATATCCGCAATGGTCCAGAGTTCTTAGGTATTGTATTCTTACCCTGTTGAACGATGGTCTCTTTCTGAGTAGTCTCTTCTGTCTATAGAGACAAAACAATGAAATCTCCGTCAAACTTGTTAAAAATCTAAATGTTTAACTATTAACACATAAATACATGTTCCTTCCTCTACCAAAACCACCCCAAACAACAACTTTGCATTTACAAGATAGCTACATATATATTCAAACTAATGTTAGTTATAGAACCAAATTATTTCAGAGACCAGTAACTTAATAGCATAAAAGCTTTTACCTCTACACTTTCCACTGCACTATTACTGCTTTTCTCTCCATCAGGTGTTTCACTATGTTTCTCTTCTTTGCATTTTTCCTCTATTTCCTCCTCTTTCTCTGTGCCTCCTCCTCCTGCTTCTTCTCCTTCTGCTTCTTCTTTTTCTTCTGCTTCTTCTTCCTCCTCCTCCTCCTCATCTGTCTCTTCATCTCCAGAAAAGTTTTGTTCCTTTGACAAAATGGCCAAAACATCATTTTGAAACTCATGCTGCACGATTATATCATGGTCCTCATCCCACATCATAATCTAACTAAGAAAAGAAAATTCAATATAAAATGTTGCAAGGAGTAGACAGACTAAGGACAAAAACAGGAGACCTCACTCAAGGTTTGCTAACAGATTTTTTGTTTAACAGATTTTAAAAAAACCAAACAGACTTCCAGTGAACATTAGGAGTGCAGCTAACTTGTTTCCTTTCCTCCCTTCCCTTTGGATTTCATTCCTCTCCCCCTCTCCCTCCTTTTCATTATAACTGCTATTGTTATTATTATTATTGTTCTTGCATTTTAATTTTATTTCAATTATTAAATCGTCTTTATCTCAACCCTTGAGTTTTAATTCCTTTCCGATTCTCCTCCCCATCCCTCTGGCAGAGGGGGGCAGTGAGCGAGCGGCTGCGTGGGGCTTGGTTGCCGGCCGGGGTTAAACCATGGCAAAGGCATTCAACCCCACCATTTCACACTGGAGGAAATTTAAGATTAGTAAGGCACGTATGTATGTAACAGGCATCTACAAAACACAGCAAGAGTGTGAAGACAGCTAAATGTAAAAGAGTTTAGTCCAGTTTTGAACTACTGTTTATCCCACTCTACAAGCACATGTAAGTATCTCTGGCTCTGCTGATACAGAGGTACTGGTCAAGCAGTTAACCACAAAAATACCTATGTTCCATATAGTGTGGGCAAAAAAGGTAGTCACGATTTGAGTTCTGAGAGTGGAACTTCTAATTACATAGTAAAGATTGATGACACATTCACATGAAAGTCAGTCCCAAAGTCAAACTGACAGGAAAAAAAGCCTCTCCTTTCAATCCTCACCTTTTCAGTTACATAATGCAATCTCAGAATTGACCTTATTTCTAGCTTCACCTCTAAGTACAAATGATCTCCAGCTTTCTATCCACTGACAACTGTTTTCGTCTAAATATTCAAAACATCATTTAAGAGATGCAAAGCTTATTTTCTTTCAAAACCATTCCTCCTGCACAGATAATAAGGTCTCTAATGAGGAACAGCACTCTAATTCTCATTCAGCTGGCAACTAAATCTACTGAAAGGAAACAGAAAACCAGAACTTGCTGTTTATAAATACTTCCTAGAAGCACAGTCTAGTGCTAAATTAGAAAAGATAGGAAGAACACCGTTTTTTTCATAAATTTGGTGAAAATCTCATTAGAACTAAATGCTGCAAATGTCTAGGAAAGTTGTCATAGAATAACATTTAAGAAAGACCTTTTTTATGCTTCTTCATGAACCCAGCATTGATCAGTGGGACTTAGAATAGCTTTATTCTAAGAATAAAACAACATCTTAACAAAGTACAAAATAACTGCCAGCATTCTAGAATTTGCTGATCATGTGGTGAGAAGAATCAGGTGGATACGTATTTAGCATACTTGAATAAAACAGCAGAGCACAATCAGTATGGTATCATCCACATCAACTTAGTTACAGCATTTCAGAAACTGTACAACAAGATCCTACAATAGCCTTATAGAACTTACAAGACTTATGTATAACTCCTATGCCGACAAAAATCACTGCTCTTTTGCAGCCGCATAATGGCTGAACTTCCACTGTATGGCTGCTCAGGTTCTGCTCACAGTGAACTTGCGTATCAGGTTTGGATTCTATCATAAAGACTATGTTTCCTATTAGCCACCTCAATGAAGACATCTAAATGCAGGAGTCTACAAAGGAGATCAAATATAAGCTGCCATTGTAGTTACTGGAGATCTTTCGTGGAATTTATTTGACAAGCATCACTCAGACACCCTAGGAATCTGAGACATCCTTACACGGGGCTTACGGAGACCTGCATTATTCTGTACCCCAACTCACAGCCATGCAGGATACCCCCCAACACCTAAAATCACATTAGGTATGTTTGTTTAGGCAACTGAGCTATGGTCCTCATCAACAAAATTGATGGAACTGTGACACTTATTTCACTCCAAAGACACCTATTGTTGTTAAACTGAACAACTTTCCAGACTGACCACATTTCTATTTACTGTATTTGCGGTTTGCCACAGGTTTCTCTGGCTGCCACCTTATCTGTTCAACTTTTAAAACAACTTGTTCTAACTCTGACAGCCCAGTTTTATTACTGCCACTTCTGCTTGTCCATTTATAGGCATGTTTGGGAGAGTTTTTACCGATAGTATTGAAGGAGAGATGAGAATATCATATAACAGATACTCTTTACTTTAAAAGATGAGTCATCTGGCCACTAAAGAATAAGTCTCTGAATAATTTTAGGCTACTAATAAAAGCATATATATATATATGTATATGTATATAAGTATACATGTATTATACATATATGTACATATTATGTTATAGGTATATATTATATGTATGTATTGTCTCTGCATTACTCTCTTTCATAATACTTCAGGAGGTTTATGCTGTAAGACCTCTATAGTTTCACCTCTAAAGCTCAGATACAGAGAAGCTGGCTTGGCCAAGGTCTCACACACAGAAAGTCAAAAGTTGTAAAGAATATACAAGTAAAGTACTTGAAACTGTTTTCATTTAAGCCTCAGGTTCCAGTTTCTTCAAGGACAAAAAAAGTGGTTGGTACTATGAAACAATCTTAAACATTTTGTACCTCTAGTATGTTAAATCAGTACAGCCGAACATGAATCTTCAAAGTCTGGTAGACTTAACAGATTTTGTACAACTGCTTTACTTGCTTAATTTTTTGCATGCATTTACACTGGTTTCCCTGCAAACCTAGACCTTCAAATGAAGACATTCTTAAGGATAAAATTGCTTTATCCATGCGTTAGAGGATGAATGACCTCACTCCCTTACTGTTTTGGCAAATGTATTGCCTCAGTGGGTATAACTGTCTTCTGCTACAATGGCTGCAGCTAGCTTTCTTTGGGCAGGTTAATACATAATACAGACATTTCATTTATGAATGCTCTATGAAAATGGTCTTATGTCTACAGGACAGAGGGGGGGAAATTTCACTCTGTTCCATGCCGTATCCCACCTGGTATCATCCTCTAGCTGAAAGACAGTCTCACTGAAGACTGGAGACACATGTCTCATGGTAGACCTTGCTCAAAGGACAGCTGCAAACTAGGTTTCTCGATATTGTAGTAACTATTTCACTGGGGATCCCTCTTGCATACTTTGTGGAAACTGAGCTCTGGCAGACAGGCTGTTCATAGTTAGCATTTCAGAAGGGGAGTTTTATGGTATCTTTCCAGGCCTCCTCAAGAAGTCAAAATATTTTATGTCTGCCACCACCATTTTATGTTTCTAGGGAAGAAAGTCTCAAAACCACTGACGAGAAATTTAGTTGCAGATTTTAAAAAAATCTGGTGAAAACTCAGTGATGAAGAGGAATCTGTAATTACTAGGTGTACTCCTCAGAAACAGAGAGTTCTGGGAAGCTGTGGTTTACAGAAAAGATATTTCTGTTTCTAGTTGCCCTGGAAACTGTTGAATATCCACAGAGAAGATTATTAAAGAGACCTGAGAATGAGGTAGTTAGCTACATGCTTCTTCCTTGGCGTTGTTCTGCCAAGCAGCTATAAACCAGCAATTGCTTAGCAGAGTTTTTAATCATTTAAGGAACAGATTTCTCCCATTACCTGTCCAACCCATTACCTTTAAATGCCCCAAAGCATGCCATGACTCTCTTACATGCCTATACGACAACTGAATGGAATACATACCTAGTAGGAGTTGCACTACGAAGTAGAAGACTCTTAGTAGATGGGTATCAGGCCTAAGGAGGTTGGTCAATGGGCATAATGCTGTCATATGGGACTGAACAATGCTCCCCTTGTACAGCATCAGTAAAAACAACTACAAAATACATTTCTACAGACCATCCGTCTTTTTTGATGCAGGACTGAAAAGGAATATGTAGAGGAATCACATCCTCCACTAGCTATCACTTTGCTCTCCAAAATACTAGTGCACATCAGCATCACCCCTGAATTGTCCACGCTGGGAAAATACACTGTGTTAACATTGTACTAAAACAGCATTTAAAGTAACAATATTAACCATGACTTTACATGCAGATGAGAGAAAAATAAAAATCGCTCTGTCTACCCTTCGTGGGCTGGAGATGTATGGGGATGGGCAGGCACGTCACATTTTGCCGATACCAGTCTTGTCATGATGTCAAGTTATCAGATATGAAATGACTGGAAATACTGCCTGACGAAACTCTTAGTAAGGCTAAGAAACATACCTTGTAGTTTCCTACTTAGCAGTTACAGTGAAAGCTTAACACCTTACAGTCCACATAGTGCTAGCCATTTGTGGTCAGGAATTTGAACTGGGCTTTCATTTTGTAGCTATTAATATAGAGAAGCTATTAGCTCAGCTACTCTAAACCTTAGAGAATTATCTTTCATTTTAATGATTACTAAAGAAAGAGCTGTCCAGTTTGATGACTGACAAAATTCAAAGACGTAAGTACTCAAATGAGAGATTTAACAGCTTATTCTTTTAATTACAAGCAGTAAGGCAGTCCACAAGCCAAACTAGGCTTTCCTTATATATTGTCATGTAGTCAAACAGAAGAGCTCAGCTGAATAAACTTAAAAGAATTTTCAGTAAAAAGCTGAGCCTGTTGCCATAACTTGTCTAAAAGTTAACACCTAGACTTCCACTAGGTTACACTAGCTTCCTAATTGTACAATTCTACGTCAAGAGCACTTGACATGGATTACCTGATACAACAGTCCCTTAATGCTTCTGTCATGCGTGTATCTTGGAATACTAATGCAATGCTGAACTTAGAATTTCAGGCACGCTGTGCAGACAGTGAAACAATTGGAAATAATTTTTATGTCAGGCGTGAGTTTCCATTGCTACATGTCAAGCAGACACTGAACTTTAAATTAGAGTTACGTCACCTTCTAAATATGACAGAAGAAAATGTTTCAAAGTAGCAGATGCCCACATAGTGATACACTGATTACCCTGATAATGTGATGACTAATTACCACACTAATACTTGTGATACTTCAATTGCATCCTCCAACAGGATGGTGTCACCCTGAGAAAAATGGAATAAAATAGTGAATATATAGCTGTAAATAACGTTGTTAGAAACTGACTGAGCAGACTCATTTTTCATGTTGTTCTCCTGTCTTTTTCTGCCAATACTTTGCTACACAATATATTTTATTTACTAAAAGTCCAATACAAGGACCTACAAGTTTCCACAGATCTGTGCACTTTTGCCACAGACTGACAGTACACATACCTTGCATTAGGAGAGTTAATCTGATTACATTTATTATTCAGGACTTCAGGTGTCATTCTGCAATTGTACACTGACAATTATTACAAAGTAGTAGACATGCCTTTTTTTGATGGCATTATGTTAAAGGTTATTTCAGTTGGCTTTCGTGTCATTATTCTGTGGCTTGCCAGCTTGCTGCTGTCAGTGTACATGGAGAAAGATTACTCTGCATTCTTGTTTGAGTAAAAATAACTAATTAACAATGTATACAATTTTAATGTAAATCTACATTCTAAAAAAGACAGTATTTGTACTTTCAGGTTTGTTTTAGGGTTTGACTATTCACTACAAAACCAATATAAATAGTTATTGAAAGGATTCTCCTTTCCCAGCAATTCAGAACAAATTTTTATTACTTATTCCCCAAGATAAATCAGCATCTGAAATAGCTCAGACGTACTACAGCTTTCATATACAAAACTGCTATCTTCTCAAAAATGTTGGCTTTCTTTGGAGAACAAATAAATTTAATACCAATTTCCAGGGTGAAAAGGAAAGAAAACATCTCTATAGAACTATAAAGGATTTTTAAGGTGTTTTGTGAAGAATCATAAAACAAGCTGGAGACTGTTTACATCACGTATAATCTCTTATGAGCTATTTTACATAGTAATATAAATACCTTTTAATATTCAGTCACTTGGAAATAGCATACCAAAATAACTCCTGGGTACTTAAGCAAAACATATGAAATATAATAAGCAAATCCAAATGAGAATTTGTTGATGTTACCTCAAAAACTTAGCAAGTCTCTGGAAGATACTATGCTGCATAAAATGACTTCTTCATGCTAACAGACACAGAGAAAAACTAGCTTGGGAATATTAGTGCACACTTGGATGCAGTTTGTGCACTTTTTCCAAATTCTTAGAAAAAAAGTTTTAGTGTCTGGAGTTTGTCATGCAGCTCCCACATATTTGCAAGTGAATGAGGACAGTCACTACTTCCCGCTTTTACTGTGCCACAAAGCTTTGAGTACTACATACCTCTCCAAAACCCTGTGCTTTTCATTGAAATCCTGCCTTAATCATGCTGATTATTATTCAGTGCTCAGATAAAAATACCGTCAAAGGCAAATTTTCATCAATAACATCACAGCATGCAGGAAGGTTCTTCAAGATTCTTTGGTCTCTGTACGTTCCTGAACAGGATGCCACACAAGGCACTGCTAAAATCTCCACACCCTGCAAGAGTGGGTCTCTCAGGGAAGATCCCCCATTTCAAAATGCTTTGACGGTACAACTGTCAATAATCTTTGAATGCATTCTCATCTTTTACAGGTTGATTTTTCAAGGCACACCCAACTTACTGACACAACTCTCCAGCTATTTGAAGGCTGGCTTTAAAGCACAGCTCAACTTCTTTCTGTACTCTTGATACAGGACACATTCAGGTTTCCTTTGTTCTCTTCCTCAATGAAGTGCCTAGTAAAAGAGATTAAATTTTGCAGCAGTTGTGCTGCTGTGTTTCTAATTACGAGAGTTGTTTTGTGCCTTGGCTAGAATGAAAGTAAGTATTTTAAACTTCCTGTAAGAATACCAGCCTCTGCCAGGGTGGCCCACAATTCCAAACTCTTATTAGACTGGTCATTATTGTTGACTTTCCAGTTGAAAAGCACAGCCCGGGCTCTTGTATTATCACTGGTATACAGGGAGTGGGAAATATTACTCTTCAATACTGCTGTAATCTATATCCTTACAGGTATAGGTGCATATAAAGGCTTTGCTTAATATAAAATTCTGCTTAGAGCTACCTTTTGTTTAGCACTCTCTCAGGCTCTCAGTATGAAACCACAAATACTTTACATTTCACAGAAACCACGAATGCAACTCTGTGTGAAAGGTGGGGTACGCATGACAAATTATAAATCTCTAAACCCGTAACACTGAACCTGGGACATTCCAGCAGACTGCCCTGCAACCTACCTCAAACAGAAAAAAGGTCATGTCTGATTTTCAGTGCTGGGACTTATATGAAAGCCAGAATGGTAAATATCTTTACATTTGACATTTCAGGGCCCTGATAATAAATATTTTCATAACTAAGTATAGGGTTTTGAGATAATTATATTAATATTTGTTTAAATTATTATAGCATGAGATTGTCAAGCAAATAAGCAATGGGCATTATCACAAATCCTTAAAAAGGACAGCAATTAAGTGTACTTGCTTTTTCTTTTGGCAATAGATAAAGCCTCTGTAGCTCTCAGCAGTGCAATTTTCAAATGCCAAATCTATCTCTCCAAAATCTTTTCAATATGCAAAAGTTAACCTCTCCTCTCTACATTAAAGCATGAAAAAGTGTATAAAAATACTACAACTTAGTGAGTGACTTCAGATCACGAACATGCTCAGAACTTCACAGAGGACACAACTATAGCTTTGCCATTTGTACAAGCAAAATATTTGCTCAGTTGCTCACAGAATGCCACAGTACTAAACACTGTTGTTTATTTGAATTGCACATTTAGAAATGAGTTGAGGATTTTCCCTTTTACATTTACTTTGCCCTTTTTTGCCTTTTTACAGATCTGACAACGTTCTTCTGTTCAAAGATCCTGTTATTTCTGAGCTTGCTTCTGCTCCCCAAATACTCATTATAAAATTAAAGACAATACACAGAAGTTCAGGTGAGTTCACAGTTCATAAATTCAGCCTATATGCACCAAGAAAAAACTCAGATTGCATTAAAAAAGATGCTCTGTCTTTAATCACTCTCATTTGTTTTAGAGTATTTAACAATACTTTTGTTAAAGGACTAGATTCACACCAAAAATTCAATCAGTAAAAATCAAAGTCTGTTTGCTATTCTGAGAGGTAAGATCTAGAATGTAGTGTCGTCTTTGGAGAAAGTAAGCTAAAATTTATCTGAAGAGATGGGTACAGCTAATAAAAGCTAGTGAAAAAAAAACAATAAGCAATGGAAACTAAATTCCTTTTCTGCACGATTCCTAAAGGCCCATTTTAAAGAATAACCATGTACATACCCAGATAAGACACTTTCTCGTTATTCAGCATCAATTATGCAAAGGGAACTATTATTTGAATACATACATTCATATATTTCAGATAAAATGGGAAAATTTACCTTCTGCAATTTTGCAGGCGTAAGAGAAGACTTATGCTAGAACACATACCAGAGTAATCTAGAGCACCCTCATCTCTAGCAGGAGCTGTGTGGCAAGAGCAGACTTGCACCCTGCCCCCTGAAAATGGAATACGTGCATGTAATACGTGCCTGCTATAAAAGGCAGTATATGCATATGTAATTCCGTGAGCATGTATGTGAAAGCGTGCAGGGGGATTAAAACTTCTGAGATTAGAGGCAGAAGGGTGCTTAAAAATTTGAGGGTACTTATTAACATTTATAGTTGTCTGGTGTTGTTACCTGCTGTATTACCACTCTTGATCTTGAATGTGTAGCTGGTTGATTGCTGGTTAACTGTTATTAATAAATCAATACATCACTTCAAGCTTAACTTGATTTAAACCACACAGCTGAACAGTTTTTCCATGTGACAATCATGAGGGAATTAATCATGAAGAGGAAATACATGCTCTTTTTTCTAATACAAGAATAAGAGACATCAAGTAAAGGTACCAGGAGACAGATTCAAGACAAATAAAGGAGCTATTTCTTAAAAAAAATGTGTACAGATCTAATAATTGTTTGCCAAAACATGTACTGGATGCTAAACGGGTTAAAAATTGATTGAAAGAAATCAATGGAAGAAAAATGGCTATTAGGTGTAATAGGTGTATCTTCTGAACCACCAATTATTGAATACACTGAATATATTTGGTATACCGACTGATTACACAGTCAGTATACACATAACACACAGTTACATAACACTCTGTATGTGCTCTACTCTTGTATTTTTTTGCCAGGCATTCACTAGTAGCCACTGGTAGAAAAAAGACCGGACTAGACCTTTGGTCTGAGCAATTGCCTGTTGTATTCTCTCTCTATTGCAGGGTTTTTCTGTGCTAAAAACTAGTTCAGGACTACTTCTGCCATGTTGCTTTAAGTACCGCGCATAAATCTTTTTGTATCCCATAATAAATACCAAGGACATACTGAATTTCCACAAAACCACAGGTACCAAACTTATAAACCAGTATGAGTCAAACTAAATAAAATTCCACTCGTTACGCTAATGGAGTTCCAAAGTCCCACCAAAGCCCAGAAATGTTGGCACAGTGTGCAATTTATGTAACGATTCTGTGGAAAACCCTTTTAAGTGCTGGAGTAATGCTCTGCTTTTCCCCCACCACAGGAATGATCCACAAAACAATACAAAATCAGTTCTCAATTCAATGAATTTTCATCCAGACAAAACAAAGAGGTGGAAATGCCTACAACTTGGCTTCCTTTACTCTTCTGGGAAGCTTTATGCTATCAGCACATGTTAAGAGAGGAACAACAAATGGTCCCCATTTGCCTAAGAAATTAGATTAAAAGCTAGAGCCAAACAGTAAATGAAGAGCCATGTGGAATTAGAAATCACTTGCTTCAAAGCGCTCTCACTCACTCCCCTTCTCTCTAGCAAACACATTTCAAAAGAAAAAATGAGTTGTTGTTGTGTTTTTTTTCCACAGCACATAGTCTTCCAAAGCTCTATTTTAGAATCACAAACAAGACGTCATATCCAAGAACCAGTTTTAGGCCTATAAAAATACTTTTCAGTATTACTCTAATTTTAATCACAGTAGTATCCCAATCTTTCTTAAGAAATATAAAATAACACAGCTTAGCTCCAATTAGTTTCAAAAGTAAATATTTTCACAGCAGTTCAGTGATAACGCAGCACTTCTGAGAAATAACAGAGGACTCCGTTGTTAGAGAGAGCTGTTTTCTTCGGAAGTGCATGGAACTGCTAAAGTATTCCACTCTACCAGAATATGAGGATACTTACCCTTTTCCAAAGACCTACACATGATGTTCAAGAAAATGTATTACAGAAAATTCCAAAACTTGAAACAAATTTCACAGGAACAAAATACAGTCATTGGACTAACTTTTTGTTGTAGTTAGGCACTGCATGTGACTGAAAGTGATCTTACTTTCAAATGCAGTATACGGAAGGGGTGACTGAGGTAGGAAGGATAGAACTGGACTAGAATCTACTGACAAACTATTAATCTACTACAGCTTTTTTAGAAAATAAAATCTGGAGACATTGTGTGAAAAATAGTTTAATGCCAGTATCTTACAAAACAACATTAAAAATGTTTCATAGTCTCAACATAGGTATTGATTTCATTAACTTTTTTATTGAATGACATTTACTCATTTTGATTCCTTTTTTTTTCCTGTCCTCATTTTCAAACAGAAATTAAATAGCTATTTTTCTAGAGAATCTCAACAGAGATCTGTTTACAAAAATTTCTCAGACCACCCATTAGCATAGTATCTAAATAATAATGCTGTATGACAAGTCCCTGTCCCTTCTTTTCCCAGTTTGACCACTAATAGTTGAAACAGTAATACAATGTCTTACAAGAATAATTTGCAAGATTTGTTTGTGTATTTTAAGGAAACTCCAAAAGTATTAACATACTTTGTCTTTTCCAAAAAGAATTCAGACATTCATGCTACTTTCTCTACTATTCCATCTAGCTTCTTTGTTTATTACATTGTCCTCTTTTTGGAGATCATATATGTGATTTTTAGGAGGGGAAAACACAAATCTCCTCCAATGAGGAGAAGCTTAGACTCTGATCCTGAAAACATATATACACTTCACACTGCAACAAATTACATCCCCCTCCCTGAGAACCTTAGAGTTAGATGAGTAATGTAATGCAGTCTTTTGTAGGCAGACATTTAATCTTTTGTGTATTGCACAGTATAAACAAGTAAACGAAGTTTTACAGGTGTGTATTTTCAAATTCTTCATTATATCTAATCACCAAATGTGATAGCCCCAAATTATCCATAAACAGATGCATTGTGACTCTAATGTAACCTAGGCCAGATTCTGAGAATTGTGTTTGTCTTTTTTCACATAATTGTGTGCTGATACCAAAATAGAAGCCAGCCTTAAGGCCTCTGAAAAAGCCCAGGCCACCATTTACCCAGGAGGCCTGCATTTCCACTTACTTCCCATCTACCAACCCAAGTAAATTTGGCAACTTGTCCTTTCTTTAATTTACACTGAGTACTCAAACATTTTACCAACATATGAACAGAAGCAAAGTAGGGAGAATTAATATGGAGTGATACCAAAATTTAAAAATATGTATCTTTGTTAATTTACTGACACTTCTTTCATATAAGGCACACTAACAAGTAAGCTCTCATGCACCAAAAATTGATGTATTACCTTAAGAAATCTGATTCAAAGGCAAAGAAGATTACACTGTTACAATGTGTAATTCATGTTGTCAGCATGACATTATAAGTTAATTAAGAGACAAACCCATTTTGCCTCCTCAGCAATTATTTTTTTAAATCTGTCATACGTAATAAACATCATTGTGCAAATGACCATTTCAACAATTTATATGATTTCTCTCACAAAAGCTTCCCCAATCTAAACATCTTCTTCATTTTTTCCCAATAAATTGGCACTTAAAGTATATGTATAATGTATTTTTACTACATTAATTTTTTATGCAATAAAAATCAATCTGCCATAGTTCCAAAGTTTTCTGAATAGGCTTAAAATGCATCTTCAGTAGCGTATGCTACTTTAGTGTTAAATAATGAGGTAGCACATTGTTCCAAAATTGTTCTGAGTTATGTGAACCATTTGCTACATGCTGTTTGGACTTCATTTTTTGTTTAGAGCTGTTCAGTAAAGCAGTACTTTCCGTCTTCTCTGGCTTCCTGGTTTTGCTTTTTTGTGGAAGCGTATTACTATATTTTTTTCTTTTACCTTTTGCTTTTTCCTCTTCCTCTCCTTCTTCCTCCTCTCCTTCATTTTCTTCCCCGTCCTCTCCCTCATCCCCTTCCTCCTCTTCTCCTTCTTCCCCTTCTCCCTCTTCCCCTTCTTGTTCCTCCTCTCCCTCTTCGCCTTCTTGTTCCTCCTCTCCCTCTTCCCCTTCTTGTTCCTCCTCTCCCTCTTCCCCTTCTTGTTCCTCCTCTCCCTCTTCCCCTTCTTGTTCCTCCTCTCCCTCTTCCCCTTCTTGTTCCTCCTCTCCCTCTTCCCCTTCTTGTTCCTCCTCTCCCTCTTCCCCTTCTTGTTCCCCCTCTCCCTCTTCCCCTTCTTGTTCCCCCTCTCCCTCTTCCCCTTCTTGTTCCCCCTCTCCCTCTTCCCCTTCTTGTTCCCCCTCTCCCTCTTCCTCTTGTTCCCCCTCTCCCTCTTCCCCTTTCTCTTCTTCTCCCTCTTCTCCTTCTCCGTCTTCTAATCCCCCATTTTCAGCTCTCTCTTCTCCCTCTTCTTCCTCCTCCACTTCCTCATCTTCTTCCACTCCTTCCTCTACTTCTCCATCTTCTCCCAATCCTTCTTCCTCTTCTTCATCCTCTTCCTCTTCATTTTCCAGCTCCTCTTCCTTGTTTTCATCCTCTTCCTTTTTTTCATCTTCTTCCCCCTCCTCCCCTTCTGCTTCTGCCGCTGCTCCTACCTCTTCCTCCTCCTCATTTTCTCTTTCCTCTTTGACTTCATCCTCCCCCTCTTCTTCTTCCACTCCATCATCCCCCACCAACTTAATCCTATTTGCACATTCCTCTTCCTGTTCTTCCAATACCTCTTTTTCCCTCCCTGCCAATGATTCTAATTCCTCTTCACCCTCTTTGTCTTTTTCATTCTCCCTTTCTTTGTTTTCTTCTTCATTTTCCTTTTCATCTCCTACTTCCTCTTCTGCCTCTACCTCTTTTTCTTCCTCCCCCTCTCTATCTTCACCTCCTTCCTCACTCTCATCTCTTCCCTCACTTTTAACCTGTTCTTCCTTTTCTTTTTCAGTGTCTTCCTCTTTTGCATCCTCCTCCATATCCTCCTTTTCTCCCTCAGTCAGCATTTCTTCTTCCATCAGCCTGCCTTCCTCGTCAACTTGCTCTTTGCCATCTTCCTGCCTAATCTCTTCAATCTGTTCTTCGCCATCTTCAATCTCTTCTGCACTCTCATTCTCACTGCTTCTTTCAGCCTGTGATTCCTCTCTTTCATTTTCTTCCTTATTATCTTTTTCCTCTTCACCTTCATCTCTTCCTACTGAAACTTCATCTCTATCTTTTTTAACCTGACTCTCTTCTTCTTCCTCCCCTAGTTCACCTTCACTGTCAACTGTTTCTAGTTTCTCTTTTTCACTTTCACCCTTTTCACTGCCTTCACTCTCCTGCTCTTGATTAGATTCCTCCTCATTCTTAATTTCTAACTGCCTGTCTTCATCAGCTTTTGCTTCAGAGTTTTCTTCCTCATTCAGGCCTTCTACATCAGCCTCTTCTACATATTCTTTCTCATTGTTTGTAGCGTGCATCTCCTCAGTCTCAGTGTCTTCTAAGTGCAAACCTTTCACTTTTTCTATTTTCATTGCCTTCTGGACCTCTCTGCCTTCATAGTAGTGCTCTTCTTTTTCCCTACTCTTAAATACGTATTTTGCAAGATCATTACTACTTTCCTCAGTTGAAGATGATGACACACTTACAGCTATGTGTTTCAAAAAATTCTTTTTTTTAAACCCTCTCTCCTCTTCCCTACTTTCTTCTCCTCTGACACATATTTTTTCACATTTATCAGATTTTTCAACAACATCCTTTACTTTGTTTTGGCTTTCTATTGCTTCTTGATTTTCTTGGTTTTGAACAGGATTGTATTTTTGCACAATTAATGAATCAGACTGGGGCCGATCCCTGGATGCAGAAGGAAGTACATCTATTTTAAGGGGTTGCTTGGATTTAATAGCTTTTATCTTTTTATTGGAAGAACTTGTTTTTTCAGTCAGAATTTGTTTTTCAGTGGGAAGACTGTAAATTACATCCTCTCTGACAAATTCAGGATTTTCTGCATACTCTTTTTCCCTTTTCACTAACCTGCACTTGTCCATAGTAATTTGTTGAACACCACTTCTCAAAGTACTAACACTTTGTGCATGCTCAGATGTACCTTTCTTTGTATTTTTGGGGGGCACAGGCTTCCCTACAAAGGCACTACTTTTTTCTAAATCTTGTCCCAGTGGCTCTGAAAATGAAGACTGCTTTTGCAAAGAGCCAGAGTCTAATTTTGAGCCCTCCTTCATGGAATCAGAATCCTTGTTTTTCAGCTCACCCTTACCATTTCTTTTCAGTTTCACATTTTTATTGTTCTTCTATTCCATATGACAAGCAGAAAATTAAAAAGAAAGAAGGAAAGCATTAAGGACAAATGAAAGCAAAAGAAAAAAGGTTACAAAAACATCTAAACAAGCAAAGAATTTCTGTGAGGGGACTAGAAGATAGCATAAAAGGTAGAGTATTTCACATGAAATGAACTTACAAGTGCACATATTAGAAGAATGTAACGTTCTGTTTATGGTAAATGTACTACTACACCTTTTTCACTATCCAAGCACTCAGAAGTAAATGCAGTAAGAACTGTGCAGCCAGTATCATGTCCCATAAACTAGAGCACATGCAATGTGTGAGGCTGTGTGAACAGAAGGAAAAAACTACAGTTCTCTTACACCTTCTTCCACATATCCTCTTGGGAAATCTCCTGATGCACTCACTGTTATGCTCTATTAAGTTTGAAAATCTGTTGTCTTTCTGTTTTAAATTTTAAATTTATTTAACAAATGCTACAGCACAGTAAATATAAAATAAAAGTATAATGCATTATACCAAAATGCTGAAATTCTAGGATCAGTTTAGGAGTGAAATAGAAAGGTAATACAGAAGTATTTTAATTTCATATTTGAAACCAGTATTATTGCTCCTTTAAATAAACTCCATGGTGAATATCTTTAAATAAAATATTTACCTATATTGTGTTTCCAAACCCAATTAAATATTTTAGTATCAACAAACCAGTAGGAATATGTTATCAGCTTAAGTCACAAAGCGTGTATGATAGTCTCTTGCTCCTTAAAC
This sequence comes from Falco cherrug, assembly GCF_023634085.1. NCBI lineage: Eukaryota > Metazoa > Chordata > Aves > Falconiformes > Falconidae > Falco > Falco cherrug. Next base: position 83,821,653 of record NC_073698.1, on the reverse strand, counting down.
TGGTGAAGCACTATATACTCTCATCTCAAATGCTGGATATGAGGAGTTCTGTGTGCCTGCACAAATGCTCTCTTGACTTCAGTCAGCTTCTTAGAATGTAACTCTGTGGATATTTAGATAATTAGCAAAAGGCGGCCTACAAAATTTGCCTAGCTTTTTTAAAACTCAAAGCAAAACAATAAATATAAGGATAATACAAGAATTCTAGATCTTCTAAACAACTGTGTAAGTATACTTTTATATATATATATAATTAATTACAGTACCTTTTGTTTTTGGAGTGGTGATAATTTTAAGGACTGGTCACTAGGATTCAATTTCATTGCATGTGTCTGCAAAAAATAAGTTCTCTATTAAAAAAAATAACTAAAAGGGAAAGCAGCATCAAAGCCCAGTTACTAAACAGAGGTATTATACAAACATCTTAATATTATTGCACAGGTTGAGACAAAACTGTATGATTGCTCAACTCGCCTATTTCACTTCCCCTCCCTCATTTATTGCTTATGAAGAGAAAGTAGAAACCAGCTCAGATGTCAACATCTAAACTGTCTGTAGACGCTGAATGCTACATGCTCTCTCTGACAGCCCACAAGCACATTTTAGATCTACCATCCTCTTACTGGGACATTGTGGCTACAAATACAACATCTTACTCCCTTATTACCACAACCTTCAACTTAACATTCAATTTGATAGCACAGCCTTGAAAGTTAGAAGAAACATTAGACAGCAAAAATTTTCATTGGCATCTAATGCCCTTATCTCTTTCTTCTACATAAAGCAAAAAAACTAAAAGGCAAGGCAATGCAGAATACTACTAGGCAGGCAAGTATAGTGAGATTTTGGTCCCATATAGTCCAAATGACAAGATAATGCTCTCTGCTGCTGTTTGTTAACTGTGTATGATTTAACTACCATATGATTTTTCAAGACAGTGAGCGTGGAAAGTTCTGGTTTCTCAATCCCAAGAACTTGTATCATCAATATGATATTAATGGTTTTTCCTCCTCTTGTCACATTTGTCAATAAGATGTATGTTGCCACACTTTAGAAAAATTGAAACAACTATGCAGTAACCAGAATACTTTCATCCAGATTCAAGAAAAGCAATCATTTTATTTTGTATTTTGACAAGTTTGTCTGACAGACTTCCTTCAAATTTACTGTTTCATTCTGATAAACATTTTACAATTGATTCATGATGGGTACAAAGACAAAAAGGAGAAGGAAGCTTAGCACATAAAGTGTGCAATATGTTATAAATTATGCCTCAATACATTAATGAAGGCCATGTTGTGCATCGTATCTGAATTTTTTTTTTTGTAAATTAAGTTTTGTAACTGTTAAATAAATGTTACGCACAAACAGATTGTTAAATTACTAAGTACTGCTAAGCACAAACAAGTAGTAATTCCTGTAAAATGTGCAATCCCTCCAGCATAACTGACAACATATTCTGAGCTCAGTTCACAGTGAGGTGCTCATTTGTTTCCATTCCACTGAAGTTAAAAAAAAGACAAAAAAAGAACACTCTTTGCAGTGTACTGCATTAAGGCCAGGACATGCACAATCTACTGAGAGAACAAAATGTTTTGGAAAGGTGTACAATTTTTTTACATAAAAGAAATATGTAGGAACATGCTTGGGGATCACCAAATAATCAAAATGTCTGCATTTTGGCCTTTCCTTTAATATCATCCACCTGTACTAAAAAAGCTCTTCTTGAAACAGGAAAAGACAGCTTCTGTGCTTCATTTCCTGCAATTCTCCCTCCTGGAGAATGACCATCAAGAAGAGGAAGGTCAGAGATAGAGATCACCATGTGGTATCCAGTGTCCTCTTCTTTCTGACATCCAGAGTTAAAGCGTGGGGAGGCACCGCACTATTTGCACTACATCAATCTCATACTACAACATTACTTGCAAAATGAAAACAAACTTCAGCATTGGATAATGATGATACGAAATGCATGCTCATTTAACAGTATGTCAGTACTTCTTGGTGCCACATATGACATTCTGGGCTAGCCAGGAGTTCTGTACTAGAACCTGAAACATGATGTAGCTGCTTTGTTCTTCCCCTGCAGAAGAATAAATCACAGATTCATTAGTAAAATATATTACCATATTTAGGATGTCAGTTGTATCTCCAAGGTTTCTGTCATTATTTTCATTATCTGAGTCTTCTTCTGCAGAGCCTTCACCAGGTTTATCTTTTTGATGATTCTTTTCTTCAAGGTAAAATAGGAGGAAGTAAACAAATACCATAGGAACAAGCAATCTATAGCAAACAGAGCACTCCACTCTTGTAAAATACAGAATATCTCTATCTCACTGACATAGGACTGAAGTCTTGAGATTACTCATTCCCCCAGTTGAACACAAAGCAGAAACATTTCCACCTCCTTTCCGTCAGTATTAATATTAAAGGCAGCTCAACAATCTGGCCTCAGTGCACTGTTGATCTCTGACATTTTCTGCAGGCTTTCAAAGCATAAATATTACATGGGACAAAGCTGCTTTTGGATAATCTCTTTAATAATAGTGTACCGATTAGACTAAATTACCTGCAGTCGTATTATCTACACCACATATTCTCTGTGTAACGGATGGAGAGACAGTGAGTTTAACTGCAATGTAGCATCATAAAAATGTACCTACATAATTTTCAGGTTCACCTGGTTCATCAGGTATATGACCAGTTTCAGATGGCATGAAACCTGAGGTATTACGCCTCAGAAGATTCTAAAGGCAATTCAAATTTCACTGCATTGCTTTCCTAGAACCAGAAATGCTAATGGGCGTGCTGGCAGCTTTACAAATAATCATCTTGATTCTAACTGAATTACTTTCAAATTCCATTTGACTGCCCAATAATTCTGAGCTAACTTTTACGCAGAAGCACTGCACTCTGCACTCTTCAGCATTACTCTTCCCAGGAAATCACACATGCCCAGCAACCCAGGTGACATCCAAAACTGCTTCTAGAGAATCTGTGCAAAACTCCAGCACTGTATCATAAGCATTGTTGTCCAGGCTTTTGCATTAGCTAGAATATTGAAAATCCTTATTATCTTAGATAACAAGGCAGTGAAGAGTAATTCTACATTTCCAAGAAGAAAGATCCCATAAGAATTAGCAGGCTTCTTTTCTTATCCAAGGTCTATTGTAGGCCTTCCTATGTCTTCAAGATTGTTTCTAGTAAACTTTTTTTCTGTAATTCTTTTTCTTTTTTGTGAAAATGGAGAAAGCAGTTACTATTCTTATATTTTTCTGAAGTCCTACTTCTACAGGCTTGAGAAACCACAGGTACCATTTAGAAGTTGTTTTTTCTTTCACTCAACCCTCCCCTAAATCTTTAAGCACATTTTCCAAACATGAGCAGTGTGAGGCCATTTCTTGTATGCATTTAACTTTCACGTCTGTGTGCTGCCAGACCCTCTTGAGGTAAGACTGAACTTAAACCTTCTTTCATGTTCAGACTGAGCATTTATTTATGAATGATGAGAGCCAAACGACATAATTCTAAGAAAACAGCAACAAGATATAGGGACGCTTCACCTTTTTCATGGCCTCTATCCTTCACAGGTTCCGCTTTAGGAAGACTTGTGGCAGAAAAACAGAGTGGGCTAGTGTTGCTAGTCACAGGCAGTGAAGATTTTAAGAAGCTTCCTCCCAGTGGAGGCAGAGTTCGTGCCATTCGAATAAACTGTTCGGGAGACTTTTCCTTTAGAAGAAAAAAAAATGTACTGAGAGTAAGAGTAGGAGAATAAAATATAAGCAACCTCTCATACCTAACAGTGGTATTTTCTTTTAGTAGATGAGAGTGTTGTAACTTTGTATACAAAGCATAAACTGAATTTCTTTACCAGTTTAATTTTTATAGTGCTAAAAAGTGAAGAGGTATATAGGGGAATATTCTACGTCTTTTCTACACAATAATCTCTAGCAGTCTTAAAATATAGGGAAAGAAGAAACAAAGCCTTGGATTTTTATTTAAAATTACAATACTAGTCTCTTAAATAACACTGAGGTATTTAATGCATAACAACAAAATATTTTTACAAAATAAATGTGGTTTTGTGGTAGAGTTAGCTTTCAGACAGGTAAGTGACATGATCCAACTCATTCTGCTGTTCAAGGAAACCACACGGAATGTGTAGTGGAGATTTAGGAGAAGAACGTACTACTTTAAGTAGCTACAGGATCTTAGGATCATTTTAAGCCGATTGCAAAACTCACCTTTGATATTTTATAAACTACAAACTTGCTTAATATATTCAAGGACTCAGAGGGAACAACAAAAAGAGCCAGCTTCTTGTTCTTTTAAAAAAATACTTAATAAACATAAAAAAATATTTAAAATATTTCAAAGGTATTTTAAAAAAGCAAAGGAACAGGCTCCCATTTCAGAATTTAAAAAAATAGAAAATTAATTGCAGTCTTTTTCATAGAAATAAACAAGTAAATCTGACCAATACCTATCTTTTATTGGTATTGGACCAATTGCATCAATTTTGGGACCAGGGCAGATATTTTTCTTCCTTTTATACATTAAAATTAAACACATTTTAAGGAGAACTATTTATCTCCTGGATATATGCTGCGATTTTAGCTTTAAAAGTGATTTTGTTTCCTAAAAAAAGTATGGCAGCTCTAAGCAGCTCTGAATTTACCCTCTCTCGACGTCGTATTCGTGCTGATGTTACTTGTAAGGTGTTTGTTAGTAGTGAGTCTCCACTTGTTTTAGAGGTAGTAGAAGTCAAATGGCTTTCATACAAGTTTTCTAAGAGTACTTCTTCAGATCCTTTAGGTCTTGGAGCAGCAACAACTAGCATGTGACAACCACCACAAGCAACCTACGGCACCAAAGAAGGTCTGATTATTTCATTTGCAAGTGTCAATACAAGGATCTCATTTTCTTACAATCATCTCTAGGGCCTTAGGTTATAAGAAAAACATAATAAAAGTAAGAGATACTCAATTGCTTCAAATTTAGCTCCTAATGACTTTAGCAAGATAAAAGTACTTAATTGCATGTATTAATGACTAGTGATCTATATTCACTTCTTCTTACTTAAATACAATGTATTTGTATTGAACAGAACAGAAGATAGGTCTATTAACTTATTGATACAGAAGAAAAGAAAGATATTTCCACTAGACTTTCAAGGGAACTGAGCTAATTATTTTGATGCAAGTCAAATGTGGACAACGCTGATAGCTTCAGTGATACAAACCTAGAAATTTTATCACAAAATCCACAAAGCATAAATCAAGTCCTACACCCTCCAACAGACAAAGTATTAATACATAAAAATCAGATGTTCAACTTTTAAAAAAGTTTCAAACCCTTACTACTTCTGACAAAATTTCCTTAAACTCTTAAGTCTAGTAAACAAACAGAAGTGATCAACAGACTTCTGTCCCAAATTTTGCTCAGTCCTGAGTCATGTTTGAATTTTTGGTGCTGGCAATTCTGTGACATTTATTTCTTAAACACTTCAAGAAACAGATGAAAACAATGCCCTTTAAAAAAAAAAAAAGTATTTCTGCTTTCTCATGGCGTTTGGATTAAAAAAGGCAACTTCTCAAATTTTGTTAAGGTTTAAAAATACCCCACTGGAAATAATTGTTAAAATAAAAAAAGAGATTACACTGGTGTTTTCAGAACAGATATTAGTTTTCCCCTACTGTCAACAATCTAAGAGCAACAAGTATTTAATTTTATAGGCTACCACAGCTCTATAGATCAAAACATTACAGCACAGCACTACTGAATAAAACCCTAAGGAGGAGACTTTATGTGTAATCCAAGCCAAACACATTCCAAATTAAATGAACAGTGTGCTATGCAAATACAATTTCCTTTTTCGTTCGTATCGTCTACTAATTAAATGTTATAAAAATAATTCTATACTGAGATTTCAACCTTCATTAATAATGTGTTTCATGAAAAGATAAATATTTTGATGTCTGAGAAGCATAAACAAAAGTTTTACCAAAAGGACTGTGAACTTCAAGAAATTGTAACACAGAGTAGGATCAAACAGATTTGTAAAATTCTCTTGTCCAAGGCCTAACTTGCCATGTCTCCCATCTCCAAAAGTAAACAGGAGGCCATTCTCTGTACGTGGAAAAAAAAGATGTTATTAATACCAACGACTCAATACAAAACCAGTACAAAACCAGTACAAAGTAACAGGTCATGCAAGTAAGGAATATTTCTCTTCCAAAAGCAAAACTGGAACAATTATTTTTAGATTTTCAACAGATTAATATGATCAAAAACTATGTATATTTTCAGGCAAAGTACAGCCTGAGATGAGTTAACCTAGACAGTTTGTAAAAAACCAAACCAACAACACTAACTGTCCTGGTTTCAGCTGGGATGGATTTAACTTTCCTCTTAGTAGTTAGCACAGTGCTGTGTTTTGGCTCTGATGTGAGAACAGTATCAATAGCACACGAATGTTCTTGGTTGTTGCTGGTTAAGTGTTTATATTAAGTCAAGGACTTTCTGGTTTCTTGGGCCTTGCCAGTGACAGGGCTGGAGGGGTGCAGGGAACTGGGAGGGGACACAGCCAGGACAGGTGACCTGAACCAGCCAAAGAGGTATTGCATACCACAGGACATCATGCTTGGTATATAAACTTGGAGGGTTAGCTGGGGGGTGGGGATCGTTGCTCGGGGACTGGCTGGGCATCAGTCAGCAGGTGGTGAGCAGTTGTACTGTGCATCACTTGTTTTCCTTTCTCCCTTTTCCTTTGGATTTTATCCTTTTCCCCACCTTTCCATTATAACTGTTGTTGTTGATATTATTATTGCTATTATTGCTGTTGTTCTTACCTTTTTATTCTGTTTAAATTATTAAATTGTTCTTATCTCAACCCTTGAGTTTTACATTCCTTTATGATTCTCCTCCCCATCCCTCCGGGTGGAAGGGAGTGAGCAAGCGGCTGCATGGGGCTTAGCTGCCAGCTGGGGATAAACCACGACACTAACTCACTTCACCTTTAGAACTAGCACATCTTCTTCTACTGCTCATTTTATAAAGAAAGCCTTTACAGTACAATAGTGTAGTATAGTATAGTACAGTATAGTATAGTATAATAAGAGTAGAAGTGCATTTCAGAATTTTTCACTTACATACCTGCTATTACAGCAGTATGATTTTCCCCACAGGTAATATTACATATTTTATGCCTCCTCAAGTGTTTCACAGACTTTGGTACTGAAGTTTCAAATATAAAAGTACCATGTCCCAGCTGCCCATATTGTCCAAGTCCAAAAGTATATACATCTGTCTCTGAAAATGTACCGACAAAGTTAACAACAAATATGCTTATATATGTATAGTATAACCTTCTTTCTGTTAGCCAAATGGAAATCAACCAACATCAGCATCAAAAAAGCAACATTTTATTAATTAAAAAATGTTCCAACTTCTCAATTATATTTATCAAATAATAAAAAAATACAACAAAATAAAAAAACAGGAAAGGAAGCACTAAAATATATACAGAAATTAATTTTGAATGGTTCAATACGCAATATATTTTCTAACATAACTGCAAAATAATCCACTGATCACATGTACACAAAATACGAGCCAACAAAAAATTTACGGGAGTTCACATACTGTAATTAATTCAAGACTGCAATGTTTACATATAAGTGTATTTTCAAGTACAGTAGTCTCAATTTCTGGTTACATGCACATACACTGTATGAACCTAAATTTAACAGATTAGACCTCTTTAAACCAATGCTAATTTGCGTGCAAGAAGAGACTGGAACAGTAACAGAATAGGTTACAGTATTCTGTTCAGCTACCAAAGCAGCCCTGCATTAAATACAGAGAAAACTTTAAAAAAAAATTGTGTTATCTTGTGACAGAATAATCATCTTTCCACATTTACATTTTGTCTGTTTAATGGACTGTCTGTGCCAGGAAAAAGAACAAGCACTTCTCCAAAACAATAAAGATTCTTGGTGTGTCCATCCCTGGCACTCCATCGCAACAGGGGAAGACTGTGAAGCTTGGAAATCTTGATGAGGTCATGCTTGAAAAGGGAAATACAAAGACTAAAGTTTTTTTGGAAAAGGAGAAGTTTTCCTAGAATTTTATTCCCTGCCCCTTTTCCTTCTGCAAGTAGGCAACAATGGAAAAGCTAGAGAGGTACTACTTAAAGTACTTGAAAAAAATTTATGAAAACCTGGGAAAGATCAGGAAGGACAAAACGTATTCTATGACAAGCAAAAGGAACTGAGACTTGGGAGCAATATATCATGACATTATTGTAATGACCATGGTGCAGAGCATGCCTGCTCCTGCTGCACAGATGCCATCGAGTCAAAAATCTCACCACCTTCAAAAGCAAGAGAGGAATAGCCATCCACGGCAGAATGTGGGGAACTACAATCGACAGAGAATCTTTACTTTTTGAACACTTCTTTGTGTCAAGGAAACAAGGCCACTGGAATAGCGAACTAAGTTTCAGTGCCACAGAAGTACTTTGTACTGTGAGACCAAATTCTCAGAGCAGCCGCAAACTGGAGATACATTAAAAATTATGTTACCATTCCCTCAAACTAATCCTTCACTGCTGTCAGGGAAAGAGAAAGCAGAGAACAGACCAGATTCCACATTCCATAGTACACTTACAAACTTATATTGGACTTTCCAATTTCAAAGGAACCATGATGAAATACCGTAACACTATGTATGCAGATGTTCTTTCTAGGAAGGGGCTTGCCCTTTCTGCCCCTTTTAAATTGTTTCATATTAAGAAGTCATAAATTCACACCAAAAAACCCCACCGGTTTCACCTTTTTCAGATTGTCGATGAAAAGTAGTGAGTAAAGCAGGGTTTTTACTAAATGTAATAGTAAAGCTCCCTCTGCTGGAAATTTTAGTGCAAGAAAGCAACACTTCAGGATCTTTAAAAAGTAAAACAAGTAGTAAAGCATTTTCTGGAGCATTTAGACTTTCTGTATAAAAATCAAGAAACCACACTTGAAAGACAGGAGCTTTCTCTAAGCGAAACAAAGTCTCATCTTCACTTTAGTAAATTACTTCCTCAGGATGGCTGAATTCATAAATTCTGTTTAGAAGTACTGCATTTGTCTTAACATGTCCATGGAAACTGGTGGACCTTGTAATTTTCAAATTATATTGCTTTATCTGTTTAACATAATTATCTTGAGTAAAGCTGGAGCTTTTTCACATCATCTTTAATCCTAGCTTGAAACATGCAATGCCTTTTGCATTTGTGTTTACAGGGAGATGCTCTCAAACGCTAACTTTAAAAGCACAGGAAACTTTTCTTTCCTCTGTTTCTACTGGCAATGAGAAGAACAGGCCAATCCAGAACCAGGTTAAAGTGCCTTTAGAAGAAGAATTGTATCTTCTCCTATCCCTAGAGACCAGGGGCACCTAAACTTTGTTCCTCCTAAATTTGCTTATGAGTCAATTATCAAGGCACAGGAAGACAAAAACTTCACCTTTCTTAATGATTCACCACTGGCACCAAAGTGAGGCCAAATCTCAGTAATAATCACACTTGCCAGAAATGAGGCATTTCCTCCAATCTGTCTTTACCAATACATGGAAAAAGAAGTCTTATGGCAAACCAACCTCACAGACTTAGGGATAAAATGACAGAGGTGAATTTCATCATTCTGAAATTGAATTCCTAAATGCATTTGCCTACAGCATGAATCCAAAAGGGTATACAGCCCCACAGACACCTTCTTTTTACTGTCCTCATTCCCAGTAAGGATATGGTTGGATGAGACAAAGAAAACATACTGCCAGCAAAAGGGCTCATTCCCCCATTCTCTCTCTCCAGTCCCAACTTGTACTGTCTCTGCTGTCCTCCTGGCTATGACGTGAGCCAGCTCAGCTCATAAAGACAGTTTTGGGGTATGGTTTGCTGATGTAGTTTCCTGTGGAATGGTCAAGGCAGCACCACAGTGGTACAAAGGTTGAGGAAAGACATAAAGCCACAGCAGCACGACGGAAGCAGCACTGCCTCCAGGGCATCACAAGGAAGGCTCAGCCGTATCGCCAGCACCCAGAAGAAACAGAATACAAGTCCTGTCTTGGCCTGGAGGAAGGAACTGCTGCCTCCACAGCAGCAGCCCATGAGAAGGCATCTTGAAGGATGAAGAGAAATGGTTTCAGCATCTGCACAGAAGCCAATGGCTTCACTGTTCCAAGTGACCTCCAGCACTTAAGTGCTGGGACTGCTTCTCCTTTACTTCCTACATTTTCTTTTTTGGAAGAACAGGGGTATTTTCCTGTAACTGTGTACCTTCCACCTTTGCAGGCATTTGGAGTACATACCAATTTTTTAATCTCCATGACTGTTGCCACTTTCAATAAAATAGTCCTAGGCAAAAATCTATATAGCTTTCAGATATTTTTTTTTAACATGTGCTATTTGCTGAAAGAATTGAGTGAGTGCCAAGAGTGTTTTTAAGATTCATGCATTCCTTGCAATGTATTTAAGGCTACAGAACAAGTTTAAAATCTCAGAAGAAAAACAGATAAGTAAGCTTATATCTCTCCACACAGATTCATTTCCCTTGAACATTATTATTACTATTACTACTACTACTACTACCACCGCCACCACCATCACCACTACTACTACTATTATTATGCCAATGGGCTATTCACTCTTACAATAGCTTTATTTTTAAACAGCTTATGCTGAAAAATGTTACTGTAAAAATGAGCTGTCAACACAACACTCAGCTTTACCAGAGCTAGTAATTGGATTTAGGGATTTCAGTATAAATAGTATACAGACTTAAGAATGGTTTGAAAAACCTAGACAGTCCCATATGGTTTGAACAGTCAGTTCTATCATGAAAAGGTAGAGCTTTTTCATCCTTTTCATCGTCTTTCAAAAGGGTATCTTGACTTTCTTCTCTTTTTAAAAGACCTTGAGACGGAAGATGAAAAATCCAACATTTTACATACTAACGTGCTAACATGCCGTATTGTTATGTCAAACCACCTATTCCTGAAGGACTGCTTCTCCTTTTCCTTTGAAGAGGTATATTTGCTTTTTCTCCTTTGAGAGAATAAAAGGAGGTAATATATTCTTTTAGAGACAGGATTATTCCCAGAGGACCTGTCATCATCTGAAAAAAACTGGAAGATATTAAGACCACTCCCAGTCATCTTTTTCTTCTTCTCCAATTTCTAGATTCACAAGTTATTATTCTTCTACTTTTTAGAGAGCTTCACTGAAGAACCATGCAAATTGAGATTGCTGCTCTCTCACATTTCTTTTGAAAGTGACGATACCAACAGCTTTCATTTTCAGTAGGAAGCATTTGCAAGCATTGTGAGTAGTGGATGCAATTTTTTTAGTCTCTGAGAGAAGTCATTCAGCATGAGTGAGGATATGATCTTCTTGAACGGGCTGATAGACTGTCATGAAATGAATAGGTTTGCGCTGCTACAGTGAGAGAAAGTTTTTGCGTGCTATGATTTTTAACTTTGATTCTGTTTATTCTCTAGAACAACTGCAAATATTAAAGGCAGAAGTAACAATAAGACCTGTAAAGAGGATGGTTTCCAATACCATATTCAACATTTCTAAAACCTTCTATCTTTAAAAAGTTTTTTTTCCAAATAATTGCTCTCAACAAATTAATTTTTTGTCCTCTGGGGAAAAAAAAAATTAGTTTCCCATTTTGGAGTTTCAAAGGAAAAAATTAATTATTTTAATATATACTTTCTACCATTTACACTGATACTTGCTGGAGAGATTCCAAACAGTAGCTTGGTTTAATAACCCAGATAACAGTGGTTCTTACTATACAAAATTGCCAATAGAATAGATAAGACAGTCATAAAAAAGAAATCAAATTAAGTGCTTTGGAACAGACTAATTATGTATGCAAGTCAGGAAGAAACTTGCCTCGTACTCAGTAAGATAACTGGATTATGCTTTCTTCTACTTTGACAAACCCTAAGTAGAACTGATGACAAGAAATGAGACAAGATGTGCAACAGTTTCTCCATATGACATTTTCTCCTACACTATTCCTATGCTAAACGAGATAGATGAAACAGGGGAGTATACAATAGTCAGACGTTCAGTTCTTATTTTTTAAGACCGAAATGACACACCCCAAAAAACTGGAAAGAACCCCAAAAGATGAAAACCGCATCAGTATATATACAGTGTTACTAAAGCCAAGCAGCACCCATCTTCATGGACAATGATACATGAAATTTGGAATTTCTTCTAAATTGTACTACTTTCTTAATTTAGGAAAACTAGCTTAGAAGAAGTATAAATGTTTCTGCTCCTCTTTAAAGATATATCACCCATCAAAATGTGGCCATGCCACTTCATCTCAGGATGCAACATACCCTTCAGTACTGATTTCAGGTTAAGTTTCTGGTGCAAAGTCTATAATGCATGTACACTAAACTCACTTTTTAAATTATTACAGTGTCCAAATCTCTCTCTTTTCCCAATTTTTTCCCCAAATATTGGTTTGAGTCAAAAAATTTTCCATGTGTCAGCACTCCTGATGAAGAATCTTTCACCTGAGACAGTATTTCCATTATTAGGCAGAAGTTCGCAGCTGTAGCCTATTTTACAATAGCTGAAATCACATTAAAAAACATCTATCTGACCTTTTGCTCTTATCACAACTATTAGTCTTTAGGAAAATTTATTTTGTTGAGAATATGGTTTTCCTCTTCTCCTGACTCAGCTGGATCTTCTGGCACTCAACACTTTGATCATCAGCTGCCAGCTAAGCCAGCACTGAATTTCTTAGTTGCCTTCTACTACAAAATCTGTTTCCACAGGCAAGTAAATCTTACATCCTAAGACAGTGACTTACTATGGTTTTTGTACTTGGTTTTTGACATTTATATTTTGCCTCTTTGTTCCAGCACTTTGTAGAGAATTCACTATAATGATATTGTCCAGGTGAATATCTTCCTACTAAATCTCTCTAACAGTCATTTGTTATAATGAAGTTCTATCACATGAAATACCATTAAAATAAAGTATCTATTGGTTGGCTTCAGATTTACGGTTATAAAAAATGATCAATAATGATAATCAAATTCTTTTGCAGAACTTGACTTTATAACCCATAAAATAATGCTATGATTTATACATTTGCTTGCCCAAAATTTATGGTAACTTTTTTTCCTAATAATGATAATCTGATTCATGTAAAGAAATTTATTTTATGACATAGAATACTGCCAGGGTAAGACTGGAAGAAGAGAGACAAAGGCATTGAAATGTAGACAAATATTTGCATTATTTCCTGGATTGGCTACTGTTATTTCCTCTTCATAGTTTTCCCAAAGGAGTTCTAACCTACCCAGAATCTTTGCAGCTTGACTCATCGTTACACACAACCTTTCCCAGTACGTTACTTCCACCACTCGCTTGAGTGGCTTGCAGTACAATACCACACCGTATTACTCACAATCTCCCTCAGTTAGATCCTCAGTTCGTATTTTAGAAATTTTGTTTACATAACCTTGAAGGCACACCGTTATGAAAGTGATGACTATTCAGCATTTTCAAAACACAGATTTAAGGACTGGTATGTATACATCCTACTTTTGGTAGGACATTAACTACATTTTGGTAGGAGATTAATTATAGACATATTAAACATCTGTAGAATTTATTACATGCCAAAGCTGATATTTTTTAAATCATCTGTGGGCAAAGCCAAACTTCCCTTTCCTGCTATTATACTACTATAGTCCAGGGTGGAATTTGTGGAAATAAATAGCTAGCAACGCTTTGCCTATATCTCTTTGAAAAGCTAATTTACTATTGGCATGCAACTGTTTAATAGTACAATAACATACACCATCTTCCAAGTACTCTACACACAGCCCTCTGAAATAATATGTAGCAGTTGTATTTGCTGATTTTTATAACTTGTATGATACATGACATGTTGAATGTCTATATCTGTACTAGTTTTATATGTATGCTAAAGATTCTGCTCAATGTCACACGCAAATTCTGTATCACAAGAGATAGTTAATCCATTTAGGCATCCATTAGATTGTGCATCTCCATTGCTATTAACAGACAGCTACTTGGAACGTGACTTCCTAAACATCATCCTAAATATTCAAGGTCATTTATATTTACTACAGAATGGAAGCTTTCCTCTAAATTCTTTCCCCCTCACACCAATACCACTTCCAAGATCTTTAGAGAAAGAAACATCAATCATTTGTGTTGCCCTAGGAAGTGCTGGATTGTTAAAATTCCAGTAAGAAAGGCACTCAGACTCTGTAAAGTATCTCTTAAAATACTATTTATTGGAGCTGAGACTATAAAAAAAAAAAAATAAGATAGTATCAATAGTCTTATGTCCCTTCAGATGCTGGGAATCCTGAGTTGTGTGGAACCGAACAGGCCTCCAGCCAAGCACAGCACGCTACACAGATCCCATATGTGGAAGGTTACTCCATTTTGGTCATTTTAGCTCTTGCACTATTTTCTTCCAAGCAAAACAATTCTATTCATCATTTATACTGTCAAATATAAAGGACATTTGCATGGGAACTTCCTGCTGAAGTTTTAGATAAAGGCAAGGACACGCAAGTTATGTAACCAGTGGTACCAAGCAGGAGCTGCCTGTAAGCTCCTCTGTTACCATCAGCTGGCTAAGTTTATCCTTCGGCCAAGGGATATGCATAGTGCAGCACAGGCCTACACTCAGGTTAACTGTTACGCGGATTTCTACCTCCTTGATGTACAATGGTCTTCCAGTTAGATTACTACAGCATGTTACACTTCAGTTGGATGCAAATTCTTTAAAATAAATTGAGTTTACTGATTAAGTCACAGGGCTGTAAAAAAAGCCAGTTAAGTTGCATACCTGTCAGCACCACGGTGTGCTCTCCACCACAAGCAACCTTATTAACCTTTTCCATAATTCCCAGTACAGGCTGTGGGACTCTATTGTTCTTCAGCTGTTCAGGCAATAATCCCAGTTTCCCATTCTCAGGTTCTCCAAAAGTATAGAGCTCACCATCTCCTTTGAAAACACAGAACAGAGCAGAATTTCCAGCATGCACTCAGAAGCAAGGATGGGCTGTCAAGAGTGCTGCAGACAAATCAGTAAGATAAAAAAGTGTACAAACAATACAGGATAATTTAACATATCTGTATAATGTCCAAACAGCTCTGCGAAGTAGTCTGCTTTGACGGCACAAGAAGGGGCTAAATTTTTAGCTCCCTCCAAGATGAGAACCACAATATTTAGCCTGCAACAAATCCAGCCAAGGGAAAAACAAAACTAAGTATATCCTGCTTCGGAGAGGTTATAATTCCCTCTGTAGCAGTACTTATGTCAACTGAAGTTGCTTTTATGAATCTCAACTAAAACAGAAAATTGTTTTGCATGGAATTTTGATGCAAAAGCCATGCTTTCTTCTTGTAAGACATAGAGAAAAAAGAAAAGAAAAAAGAAGAGGAATGACATGAAACTGTCTGTGTGGTCTGGACAGCAAGAAAAGAGCAATATATCCAACAACAGGGATAAGAGCAGTAGTTCCACAGCAGTAACTCCACCAGAATTAAGTTAAAAAAAAATACTGACTTGTCTTTACAGATCTCTTCCTGTAAGTTCTTTCTGATCTGCTACATAATCATGTAAGAAGACCCTTCTCATTCACCCAGATGTTTTAAGAAACCAGTTCAAATACTGTCCAATCCCAAATCTGGGTAATTTATTTTACTTTCAAGTTTCCTTTGTTTTATCTTTTCCAATCACTCCCTTTGCTTTCTCACTGCTATGTATGTCTGAATTACTATTCAAGACAGCATTCTATATATCCTTCTACCATAGTTAAAAATGGAACATGGAAAATGTACTTCCCATTGCTATATTTACAATTTATCTACATCTTTTACATTTACCTACATTTTTTTTTTTTTTTTTTTTTACAATTTATCTACATTTACATTTCTGATTTTCCGTCCTAAGGGGTCCAAATTATTCTAATGGGGAGTGAGGTTTGGGTAGAAAATGTTTCCTTACTGGTAGGAAAGCAACAGTTGAGTATTCTGCACTCATGAAAAAAACTATCTGTGGAGTAGTGTCCTCTTAGCAAATTGTGGCCCACAATCTGAATTTGAAATTACTTACCAAAAAACTCATCATGTGCCATTACATATGGAAAAGTTTAGGGTTTAATCCCAGTTGGATATAACAAAGCACAAGGATAAACAAAACTCTCACATGGAGCTAGTTCAAGACAAAGAAATGTTTAAGTTACTGTAGGAGCTAAAGGAAATTCAAAGAGATAGCTACAGTTACATAACAAA
Source organism: Falco cherrug (assembly GCF_023634085.1). Taxonomy (NCBI): domain Eukaryota; kingdom Metazoa; phylum Chordata; class Aves; order Falconiformes; family Falconidae; genus Falco; species Falco cherrug. Next base: position 83,805,293 of record NC_073698.1, on the reverse strand, counting down.
TATAATACCAAACCCCAGATGTATACTCCATTATTAAAGCTCAGTCATCAGAAGCACCCATCTACAATATTTTTGGAAACATGCAGATTTGTACTTCAGTACAAAATGTGCTTTTACTTTCAGAAGGATACATCTAGTGTTCACAAATTTATTTTTACACCATTTAGAAGCATTGCTATTGCATGATGCAAGTATCTGAGAGATTTTTATTCAAAAGCTGTAACTTCCTTGCCAACATGGAAGTTGGGTTAACCTTGGAAATGCTGGTCTTTCCCCACACACAGTGAAAACAGATGAGCTCAAACAAAGTTTCAAAGCTGAAGCCTCATTTAGGTGTTCAGAACTGACCATTAGAGAAGTTCATCCCTCTCTCCACTGAAGGCAGGCAGAGCATAAGAAAACACACTCACTACTAGTTTTCTGTTAGCCTTTGTGCATATTCCCCCATTTGCATAGCTGTTACGTTTGTTGCTTTTTCCTTGCACTTTTTTAGCCACAACTTAAAATTTGGGAATTTAAGGACAATGGAAATGACCAAAAAACCAAGGCTACAGAGAAATAGGAAATAAGGAAGAGCTAGAAGTAAAGCTGTAAATAAAAATGTAAAGTACAAAAAATGAAGCTACGTATGCATTCTAAAAAGCAAATGCCATTAGTGAAATTGTAAAAACCAAGTTAATAAAAATTGAAGGATATGATTCAAAATGAACTGAAGTTTATTAAAACTTGGGCATACCAAGCAAAGAGAGGAAAAGAATTTTACTGCTTTGAATTTTTAATTCTGATGATGAGAAAGTCAAAACTGGTGTCAGTAAGAAATGTGTCATTTTTACTGAATCTTCCAGAGCTTTGCTCTAGCAGTACACTCATTTAAAATTGCCTTTTGTGTGAATAAGAACTGAGCAAGAACTTCAGGTTGCAAAACCGCATCTTCATTTTGTGTAATTATGGGACAACTAGTTTGCATTTAAGTCATCTGGTAAATCCAATAGATAACCTTGATTCAAAATGGTTTTCCTGGAAAACTCTTCTGCCAGCAATATATATATATATTATTGTTTTTTTAATTTGTGGCACTTGGCTCTCGATTACTTTGTGCTAAAGAGTAACTACAGCAGTGGGTGCATAGAACAGAGCAGCACAGCCTGCTTTTGCCAGGACCCTCCATCAGAAGGGCTTTGATTCATTCTGAAAACCCTTAAACTACTATGTCTTTTAATAAAGCAGTGCTTCTCCTCCCATCTTATCAGAGGAAGTAATTCTTGACTAGTCATGCTGCTCTGTGATGTATGTTACCTTTGGTATTGACAGTCCTCAATAAGCAAACAAAAATGGTCTAAATGATGAACTGTTCTCTTCAGAGAAAGCCCAAGGATAGGTTTTCAATTAATTATAACTATAGGGAGAATCTGAAGCATGTCTCTCATTTTACGGTAAAGTCCATTCAGGACAAAAAATAAAGAGGTTATGCAACTTCGAAGATACCTCAGCTTCCACTTAATTTAAATGCATAAATTTATCAATTTACTTGAAAATTCTGGGGAAAAAAACCACGTGACATACTCAAAGAGCAAAAACTGTAAAGGAAAAAAAAAAACTTTTCATAAAAACCAAAGTCCTGTTTTAAATGGAAAATGGGTCCTATGCCTCAACATAAAGTTGCAGCCCAGCACTCCCATCAAAGACTTAGAACCTAACTTTGATGACAAAATATTTATTTGTAACACTTACAAAACCTAAGAAATTTAGCCTCTGCCTTAGTCAAAGAAACCCCAGACTATTTTATATTGTTTCTCTATTTTCCAAGATCACTTCTGCCTCTCACAATGGCAGATTCTTCAAGTGCCATGCTCCTGGGCCACTAAGGCTAGCAACTGGACTTACCATCTTTACATAATGCTCTAACCGCACAGAGGGGCAATCAGGGAATGACAATAATACAATCTTACTCTATATCAAGCTGCCAGAAAGGTTTCACAGGGCTCAGGCCATTAAGAGTAGCCACTCACAATCTATTCACAAGAGCGACACCCTCTTCAGCAAGATGATGAAACAGGATAGCTGTATTGCCCAACTATCATCATCAGAGGTGTAATCCCATCCTGCCATCTCTCCTTAGATTTTCTATTATTCTGACATTTTCTTTCCTGCACACACAAACTACCCTAATAATATTATACCACTTAATTTACCTGCAGGTATCTGTGCACAGATAATCTTTTCTGCATTCTTCTATACTTCTTTTCTAAGAGGCATTCTGCAATCATTTCAATCTGTGTTTTTTAAGAAAGAGCACATGATCTCAGCTGCAGAAAAATATATTTCATTTCATTTCTAAACTAAGGACTGTGTTTAGGCTTCTCTGTTAGTTTTATATTCTGGTTTGATTCTGATCTTTATTCTTATACCTACATAAAGAAACACTCTGAACAGGCTGGTACTTTGCAGTTATTTGCGGCAGCATCAATTTTCTATACTAAAACAGTAGCCCAATTAACAACAAAAAAATCAACTGCAATGTGAGGTTGTCTGTAACCAAAACATTCCATCGACAGAGAGATTTTATTAGGGATTCTAAGTGAAGAGAAAGGAAAAAACCCAACAACAGAAAGAACCTTGCATTTTTTGGAAGGTAAGCGCTGTTTTTATACACTTGGATTTGCCATATACTTCTAGAAACAAGCCGATAAACCCTCAAAAGCACTTGAGAGTTAACTAATTAGGCAGTTCTCTTTGAAGAGACCAGCACTTCTTTTCAAACAGTACTGCACCACAAATATTAATCCAATCACAATCTAATTAATAGGATTAGAGATTCAAATGGCCAAGCTTCCTTTGACTTCCCAAACTAATCAAGTTTATTACATTTTTTTCAACTTAATAATCCAGCTAACAAAGATAAACCCATTTATTAAAGCAATTTTTGAATACATTACACATCCCTTTAAGGCAAATAGGAGTCTAAAAACTATGAAGAATAGCTATCAAACATAAAGGGAATCCAGCTAAACCCAGATAAATTTTGAGTACAGTACGTGTGCAATACAACTGCATTTTAGGGACATTCTGTTCACAACGGAATCTGGTTATTTAATTTTCTCCTCTCATATGAGTCACATTCTCACATGTTGAACTTTCCCTAGTGTGGCACATTTTCTGTATCACTAAACCTTAGGTCACAGGAGCATGTCAAGAAAATGGGAAAGCAAATGGAAAACTATTCTTGGCCCCTCAAAGGTAAATATGTGAACTGCAGATGAGAGAAGGTCTAAGACCTGTCTGATGGCAAATGAGGGCAGTAGAATTGGATCCCTCTATGAATCCTTGAATAAAATAAGAAAATAATAAAAAAATAAAATAAAAAATAAAATAAATTAAAAATAAATAAAAAATAAATTAAAAAAAGGAAGAAGTATTTATTCAAGACCAAAGTGATTGAAACCACCTCAAATGCTGAAATTCTGAGCAAGGAAGTAAGTGTTTGTGGAATGGTCCTTAAAAACAATTACAAAGTAAATTTAAAAAAGGAATTCAAAGAACCTGCAAAGCTCTCTATGAAAAGGTATCTTTATAGCAGGACTCTATCTTGACATTGCTTACAGTAGCAGTTCAAGCAGGGGAAACAGCAGAAGAGGTCCAATATATTCGACTCCTTTCTGGCTCCACGAACCTAATTCTGCTGGAGATACCAGAGTGGTTAGATACATTTGCTTTTCCTGGTCTCCATCTGCTCCAGTGGACAAATGAACCATGTATGCTTGCCAAGCTTAAGGCTTTCTGAAAAACTTGAGTGAGCATGGTCAAAGACTAGTCAAGTAAAGGTCTGTGTATGGACTCAAAATTGGGCTTTACACTCTTTCAGCTCTTTCTTCTTCTGTGCTTTATTTGAGACATACCTCTACCATGAAGACCTAATGTCCCAAGCCTGAACAAAGAAAGGAAAGGAAACAGATACTGTAAAAAAGTCCTAAAGAGGGCTGGAAACTATAAATTAAAAACTTATTTTCAGTGGAACTCTTGGAAGAATCCAAAGTGAGAGGAAAAAGGAGTAAACCTTCATTTAAACAGTACGTGAGTAACCAGACCAGCTTCCTAATTTGCATACGGAAATGAGCTAGCCACTGCCTGTGTTTATGCCTAGTCTAAATTTCAGAAGTGTTTTTTGTGAAAAATAATTCAGGTTATATTCTGATCTTCTATTCTACAACTACTTTTGGTGTCAGTGCAGCCACATGTACACCGTAGAATACAGGTGACTGACACATTTAGCAGTTAAATTACCATCTGCAAGGAAGGCATTCTAAAAAGGAAAAGTAAGAAAGATGATAAATCACCTTTTTGGAGCTACTAGGTAAGAGAACCGTCAGGGGTGTGGGTAGGGTTGTAGGACTGAAGTACAAATTCAGGATTGAATAACATACAATTTCCATAAAACATGCTTTTATCTACTAAAGGTTTACATCAGGATTCCACTCTACTTCTTATTGACACTGCACTTGGCTTTACAGTCGTTAAACACCTGAAAGACAAATGCCTACTAAAAAATCTTTTTAAAACCAGCTGTTTCAAAGAAATAACAACTTTAGGTGTTTTTTTTAAAAAAAAAGAGCTGGAATACATACTTCACCACTTTTTTTCTCAATAGTCTCTTATTAATGAACATCCTGCCCTGGAGAGGGCACTCTGTGACCACACTATGTATTCCAGTGTCCATTAACCACCTCCTAGTTTTAACCCAGTATGCCTGTGATTCTAACAATTTGCTTAGCCAGTATACAGCTTGTGTGAAACATAAATATAATAAGAAAGGGAAACATTTAGTGCCATGCTTATGAGTTCAGCCCGACAACACGTATCAAGTCCTACATCCTGCAACTACATTTTATTTTTAAAGACAGGGTATTGATGTTTAAAAAGTCAAAATGTAGCAATTCTGTAGTATTCTAATAACTGAGAAGTTACAGGTGTTGAAAGCTTCGTATTAACAGTGTTTCTTCCATAATAACAGCATCCACAAACTAAGAAAGTTCCTCTGGTATACTTCATAGATGTTGAGGGAATTACTACAGGTTACACACTCACCTGAACAGTTCAGAATTCATTTGTGGAAATACAGAACCACCTTCTTTTCCAGATATTACTTCCAAAAGTATATATTAAAAATAACACTAATCACTCCAAATTCTAGTATACAAGATAAAACCATACAATAAAAATACATGGAAAACTCCCCATGCTAGGCAACTTTTAAACATACTTCAAGGCACAACTCAGTGACTAACTGGCAATTCAGGGGAAATTAAACCCAACCCTTTTAATATGAATATTCCAAATACATCATAATTATCCAGTTTGCTATATTCTGCCACCCCTCAGAGGCAGAATACTGACGATGTCAACCACTGTTCTAAGTCAGTCTAGCAAGTCCTACAAGCGTTTTCCATAAGTGAAAAAAGAATCCTAATACTACTGAAATAATCACCTTTTTTAAAGAAAAAAAAGCAAAAATTCAAAAGAAAAAAAAGTTTTAAGCAACAGCATAGTGACTTGACTTCCTTCCTAACTATGCTGTAAGAAAAATAAGGTAACTACATTTGTACTTAAACAGACTCAGTCTGCAGAATTTCCACATTGTAATTTAAGGGCTAATTTCATGGCTAAAATTATGTATGACTATGGTACACTTATATTAAATGAGTAAGCTTTGTTTTTAAACACTGTCTGGATATACACTGGCACTAGCGCAACAGAAAATGAATTCAGTAAAAGTAACTGGATATCCAACACTAAATGTCTATGGTAGTTAAAATATCAGTCAAATAAAACTGTCAGCAAGGGCCCAAAAGAAAATAATTTTAAAAAACCCACAACCTTTCACCACAGAAGTGGCCATCTGCATGTCAGCAGTTCCAGTGAGACTGAAGCCCAGTTTGTGCAGGATTTGCACATACTAAGGCTGAAAACCAAGATTTTCCACTCACAACCAGGCCTCTTTAAACAGTAACAGGTTCGACAACTCCTCATTGTCACAGGTGATAACCAGTTCATCTTCCTATTAATATTTTAGACTCCATTCTTCTTACCCAGCTGCTACCCTAATCCTTTTTCTCATCCCCCTCCACTAAAAGTTTGCACTTCCTTAGGGCACTTGGTACACACTGTTTTCTCCTTGCTCTTAGATGCTTGTCCTCAACCCTTCTTCTAACAAAGGTTTTGTCACACCTCACTGCAGTCTTGTCAGAGGTTTAGCTCTTGGCTCTAAGGCAGAAATACACATCTTCTTACTATATCCTTGAAGTAAGACTTAATTATTATTTTTTTTATTTCAAGTTCAGGAAGCTGTAGATTTCCTAACAAGCACTGAGCTCCTGATCAGTCAGAGGCACTTCATTCATTTACTGTAATAAAGCATCTGTAATAAGAGTTGCACACTACCAGCATAACACATAAATAATTTCCACCACAGGAAGCTCTCATTCTGTTAACAGCATGTTCTCAGAGAGCTATATAGATATCATATGTGGAAAAGTAACATTTATCAAGTAACCTGAGAAAAGTATCTGATGGAATAGTTCCTGGGTACCCATTAAAGGCTTTACAGTCAAAACTACTGATTCTTTGAAATCTGTAATTACTCTGAGGGGACTAAACTGTAAAGCTTAATAATGTAAATCTATATGGCTGAGAGGAATTCATGGCTGTCCATGTGTAATACCATCAATATTGACTGATAAATTCACCCATACAGGCATTAATAATAAATGAGTGGCATCACCACTTTGGAAACCAATAGATAGCTGGGAAGAGAGAGGTGGAAAGCAACACGGAGGTGGGTTGGTTTGGAGATCAGAGACCAGCTCACTTTAGCATATGCTTCTCCTTATATTGTATACTGCCCATTTATTTGACTTTAAAACTTAAAATTTAAGACAGAACATCAAACTTTGACAACAATCTCACACCACTAACAAATGAAATCAGTTTTTCCACAAAACACAGTAAGTCTCTTCAATATTTATATTTCTAGAAGAGATGAAGATGATTATTTGAACATCACAAAAAAATGAAAGAAAAGTTGGATTATTGAAACCACGGTATTAATCCAAATCTGTCACAACCTCCATAAACATAAGTGTGATAAGACAGTCATTCTTTCTAATATGCACAACAATGTGCAAATGCCAAAAATTAACTGCAGTTTTTTCTCACAGTACTGTCAGCTCATCAATAATAAACAATAATACATTTTTACATAATACATTTTACATAATACAAGATTACATACAAGTTTCCCAAATAAATCAATTAGGAACACGTTTTAGAGACCCTGTCTCTGGTAAAATCTCCCAATGTAATACAAAACTACACAGGTGACATTCTGCCACATGGCAGCTTTTAACAGCTATGGCATATCTAGTTTCAAAAGTAATGAATGCCTCATTAACTACCTTTACAAAGGCAACAATCTGAGAACCACTGACTTGTATCCACTAACCACTATCCCCATTTTCTTACCTGTTATCAAGGCAGAGTGATAATACCCACAGGATATAGAGGAAACAGGTTTTCCAACATCCACTTGACAAGGGACACTGACACAGGCTTCATCAGCCAAGCCAATCTGACCTTCCGAATTGTCACCCCACACAAAAAGCTGCCCATCCTCTAAAATGAAGACACAGACAGTTAACAGATTTAAAACCAAAACTAATAACCAGTTATAGTACCCATTTAAGACCATTTCATAAACTCTTGTGTATGACACTACTAAATGTCATGATCTCAGGTCTGAAGTAAGAGGGTATTGCTTAAGCTTTTCAAAAGTGACACAGAGCACACAGTCATCAACTGGTGTTAGACCATGAATAGCTAGGGGAAAAGTACTATGTACTATGTAAAAAAAATCTTTCAGAAAGAGGAAGATCAAGCGTATACGACAATTCAGCTGCCGAAGGTCAGCATGCAAATACCATCGTGAATTTAAGACATCTTATTTCTAGTAGGAAGGCACCACTTTCTCATTCTTCCAAACTTATTCTCTGTTCTGACTTCGGTACACATCCTGCTTCATCCAGTCTTATCTTTCAGTCCTCTTCACAGGTAATTATATTGCCCAGCTTCATTTTGTTTTCCTTAAACTATCACAATAGCTGCTCCAGGTTTATTAAGACCAGCCTCTGTTGACACAAAGACCAATTGCAGCAGTAACAAACAACATGAAAAATCTGTTTTTCCGAAAGAGATGAAGTCTTTTCCCTGCATATTTCTTAATGGTGGGAAATAAGTTGTGAATAAAAAAATGTACCATCTATAGTGCTACTGAGATGCTTCTGGAAACTAAATAAATCTCAGGAGAATGTTAGTAATTGTCACAAAAAAATACAAACCAAATGAGCAGGCTAGCATCTCTCATACACTCTTATGTGTTCTGTCACATTCTGAAATGACAGCCTCAGTAACTTATCCTAAACATGTACAGAAACAGCTGCTTTATAGCAAAACTAGAGAAATTACATTATAGGGTAATAAAGGACCACTCATTCAATGGCTCAAAGTATTATAACTGACTTCAACATGTTGCAATTGTGTAATTCTGCCACCAGAAAGATAGGTCATAGGTTAGGTCCATCCCAGAATTACTGATGACACAGCTGTGTAGCCTATACCAGTAGACCAGAACAGCTGCAGTAAGAAGTGGAATTAGGGAAGTCAGTTTTCGTAAGATTCATGTTTTGTAGTTGGCTTCTCTTGGAAATGAACTGAAGATTCTTCCCATTTTGAGGGCACTCACACTGTCTCTCCTTCGTAAGGATTCCTGCTAACCCTAAAACAGGTTGAGCTCCCATTGCAGGCCATTGCTCACGTAAAAGGTTTACTTCCACAAAATTTGTCAGAAATCAATGAGACTGCCACCCTTTACCAGATTGTGTTGATATAGGCAAATGTCTATGGTTACTAGGGAAGGACGACAGGGAGGCACAGAAAACGCACCAACATAAGCAGACAGAATGCTGGAATACATGTTTCCCTGGAACACCAGGCTGGACACACATAAATAGCTTATATTAGTGGTTGCTCTTACCAGTTACAGCTGCTGAGGTGTACGATCCAGCTGCTAGCTGTTTGATCTTGTGCTGGTTGGTAAAAAAACTAATTAAGTGAAATGTGGTCCTTTCCTCTGTGTCACCCAATCCCAACTGACCTTCACTGTTACCTCCAGCAGCGTACACATTTCCTTTTTCTGCATACAGAAAAGCACATGTAATACACAGAATGAAGACATTATCATCGTGGTAAAAAAAAACCAGAGAAACTAAAGCAAGTCATTTAATTTTCAACACAAAAAATATTACAGAAAAGCTGGGGTCTACTGCCCTGAAATATCCTCAAGCTGACATTAGCAGTTTCTGTTGTAGCTTGCACGGAGGCTTGATCAGAACTTTCTAAAGGCCTTCTATGTAACCTAGGCTGTCTGTGTCTCCCACCATTCTGGAGACTGATCCAAAAAGTAAATACAATTTGAAGTTCTGCAAGAGTTCCGAGAAAATGACTACTAGTAGCCCTGGCAGCTGGAAGCAGCTTCTTCCGCAAATAATGTATAATTTTAAGATAAAGCAGAAGGAAAATGGTGCATGCTGTCACAGATAAGAAAACTGGAGTCCTATTAGTCCATAAATTAGAGAGATACATAACTTGATAGTTTTGATACTGTGAATGAAATATATTTTTGCTTAGGTTTTTATTAGAAATAGTTTATTCATTTTAATATTTAAATTACTTTTGATTTAATTAACTAGGTCTTTATTTTGTTTTAGAATCTTAAAATTGAAGTTAAAGCTGTTGATTGATATCTGACTTAAGAGAACTTTAAGATTTATATTTTTAATTTTAGTATGTTTCACATCTAAAGTGCTCATCTATGATGAGAAAGATAAGGCCCATTAATAACACAAATCCAGACACAAATGTGATAAGCAACTGACATACACTCTATAAATGGTCCTTCCCATATAAATGGCCACAAATTATCTAGTCAGCGTGTACGCTGGAAGTGACTAATATTTACCCTGTGCAGTCTTACATACTCAATTGTTATTAAAATGTTCTGCTTTATTCTGATAATCTTATTTACAGTGTTCAGGGTCTCCACATGTATAAACCTCCTAATAATCAAACAATTCTCTTTATAACATTGCTGCAAGCTAACGGATTGCAACCACAAAGATGGCTATTCCATTACATAAATTTTAGAAGTATGACAAGAATTTGCATCAATTCTCTGAATACTGTCTCTCTAAAAAAATAATTTTTTGTTTAAATTTATAGTTTATTTATTTATAGCTTAATAAAGCAACTTGTCATTGAAATAGCAGACTATCTTGGCTAACCAAAATGCAACAAAATTTGAAGTCCTGAAAATACTCAGTTCTACTATATTTACTCAAATATATAACTTTATACTACTAAAGATAAATTACTTGTCACAGTTAAATTCAAGTACAGATATGTAAAAAATACTAATATACCTTTACAGGGCTTTAATTGTTAACCACACCTCAAATGCCAGCAAGAAATTTTTTCATCTGTCTGTTGCTAGCAAACACTTATATAACATTATTCTATAAATGTATTGGCTCAGAATAAATCAAGCATTCAAAGAACTGGATATCAAACCCCCAAGTTTTAGCAGTACCATTTTTGTTTATTTTTCCTTCTTTCCTCCTGGGGTTCCTAATGTAATTTTGCATGAAAGCAAAGGAAGAAATCCGTCTTTATTTAATACGTATATAATATGTGTTACATACCTGTGTAAACTAAAGTGTGGTTTCTTCCACAAACAGCAAGTTTTGTTTTTTCTGGTTTTAAAGCTATGAATTAAAGCCAAAGGGGGAGGGAGAAGTTATACACAAGCCGATAGCTGGTTCAACAACAAAATATTCTATGCTCTAGAGGGAGCTCTGATTTTTTTTTCATATTTTTACCAACAGAATGACTACAAGATTTGCTGCCCATTTGAACCCAGCACGTGACTTCATAAATCAGGATTCCCCCAAGACAAGAAAACAGATAGAGACCTTAAAAACTTACAGCTGACACTCAGGTTAACTTGATGATAGCCACTTCATCCCAGTGCCACATTCCCCAAAATTTACCACTTATGGGACATGCCTCAAAGAGTATGTTGCATTGCAAGACAAAATGCATGCTTAAAGCTGTCTTCAGTTTTCATTAACAGCATTATTCTTATCTCCCTTTTATGTGTTTCCTCACTACCTCAAATCTTCCAGTCTTACTGTTCTTTTGTCTGATCATCCCTACATTCCTTCATTAAGCACAGCTACCTTTTTTGCTAGACTTTTGCTCTGCACTGCCCTCTTACTGATCACTAAATTCAATTGCTAAGAACAATCCTATCTGGACTAGTGCCTAAAATTTTTGCATATACCATCCTGTCTCAATTCCAGCTCAATTACCACCCACCCACTGCACCTATTTCTCTGCAGTCTGGCCACTGTGAAAGGCTGGTGTCCTGGTTTCTGCTGGGGCAGTTAATTTTCTTGTTAGTAGCTGGTGCAGTGCTGTTTTGGCTTTGGTGTAAGAACAATGCAGATAGGACACGGATGTTGTTAGTTGTTGCTAGGTAAAGTTTATACTAAGTCAAGGACTTTTTAGTTTCTCAGGCCTTGCCAGCAAGGCACAAGCAACTGGGAGGAGACACAGCCAGGGCAGCTGACCTGAACTAGCCAAAGAGGTATTGCACACCATGGGACATCATGCTCGGTATATAAACTGGGGGGTTGGCCAGGGCCTGCCAACTGCTTCTCGGGGACTGTCTGGGCATCAGTCAGTGGGTGGTGAGCAACTGTATTGTGCATCACTTGTTTTCTTTCCTCCCTTCCCTTTGGATTTCATTCCTCTCCCCTTCTCCCTCCTTTTCATTACAACTGCTATTGTTATTATTGGGTTTGGTTTATTTTTTCAATTATTAAATTGTTCTTATCTCAACCCTTGAGTTTTACATTCCTATCTGATTCTCCTCCCCATCTCTGTGGGTGAGGGGGGAGTGGAAAAGTGACTGTGTGGTGCTTAGTCGCCAGCTGGGGTTAAACCATGACAACTGGGAATGCAGGCAAGCGTAATAAGAGTTATTTTGGTGGGAAAGGGAATACAGAGGTGCCTTTCTCCCATGGCAGGTACACTACGTTTCAGAAACAAAGGATCAACTTTTCCATCCTCTCCCCAGTGACTGAGTTTTGGGCCCCTCACTACAAAAAAATGACATTGAGGTGCTTTAGTGTGCCCAGAGAAGGGCAGTGAAGCTGGTGAAGGGTCTGGAGCACAAGTCTTATGAGAAGCAGCTGAGGGAACTGGGATTGCTTAGCCTGGAGAAAACGAGGCTCAGGGAGAACCTTATTACTCTCTACACATACCTGAAAAGAGGTTGTAGTGATGTGGGGGTTGGTTCTCTTCTACCCAGTAGTAAGGAACAGGACTTGAAGAAAATACCTCAAGTTGTACCAGGAGAGATTTAGATTGGATATTAGGAAAAATTTTTTCACTGGAAGTCTTGTCAAGCATTAGAACAGGCTGCCCAAGGAAGTGGTGGAGCCACCACCCCTGGAGGTATTTAAAAGACGTGTATATGTGGTGCTGAGGGACATGGTTTAGTGGTGGACTTGGCAGTTCTGGGTTAACGGTTAGACTCAATGATCTTAAAGTTCTTTTCCAACCTAACCAGTTCTATGATTCTATGACTGTTGCCAACAATTTATCTTCCCTCAGCCATGTCCATGTGCCCTATACAATCCTCCTAAAACAACACTATTTTTACATATCTTTAATTGCTTTTCTACTGCACTAGTCCATGACAAAGCCAACAACTATCATCTCTCTCACAAACCCTTTTCAGTCCTTCCAAATCAACTTCTATCAGCTCCATAACATTCAGATTAAAGTCCCTTCTCCGATCTTCCAAGTCACCGCATAAATCTGCTTACTTAAGCATGAACTGTCTCTGGTCTGTCACACAGATACAATCATCAATTGTGCAGACTCAGGTTCCTGCCTATCCTATTCAACACCTACCACTACCACCAGGCTGGAACACTCCCAATGTTGCCTTCTTCCTACAATTTTAACTTGCTGCTTTATATCCCAAAACTCTGCCTCCTAGCTTCAGTGATGATCTTAACCAGCTCTTCAGAAGCCTGTGCTCCATCACCTTCCTCCCACTTAGGCTAATCAATTGTATTTGATGAGCCATGCTATACTTACAACGTTGCTGGCAATTTTTCATGACTAAAGACTAATTAAATTAGTTTAGTTCCCAAAGATATTTTCTCAGAAAATATGGAGCCACAACTGTTTGGCCCCAAGCAGAAACTGAAATCTGTCCTTGCAACCCCATTCCCAAAGCCAAGTGATGACAGAAAACTAGTGAGAAAAGCTCCAGGATTTTCTCCTGCTGCCTGCTTCCAAGGGAAGAAAGATAACCCTCTTGTGACTTTTGTCAATGGATGCCAGGTCTAGTTGCAATTGCTGTCATCTTCTCTACATCTTTTATTCTCCATTGCAAATTGACAGTAAAAACAAAACTTGACACCCAGCCCATTTAAGCCAAAGTAAGAATCAATCTCCTACATGGCTGACAGAAGCTGTGAACCTGAGAGTAGCTGCATTCTCCCTCTGAAGTGAAATAGAGAGGAACAGATAAAGGACAGTAGAATAAGCTAAATCAGGAAGAAAAAAGTTTGAACAAGCAGGATAATTTGTTTTTAACAATAAGCTAACAAATCAATCTGCTGGCAGAAAGCATGAGGATAAACATTCAATGGTGAAAAGAAATGTGTTATTTGGATAGCTCTGACTGGACATAAGGAAGGAGACAGGGAAAATGTATCACTCTAGTTTTGCTTGACAAGATACAACTGGCTAGGAAAGATCAAGATGTGCAATGAAAACACATTTTACAACACAGGAAAGAATATGGGCATTTACTTTACTGCTTCATACAAATATATTAACATTTATGCCCCTCGGGCACTTCTTTAAGTTTCTAAAAATTTAGTAGTACTTGCAGAAAGCTCCTGATAGATTTTTTCATTTATAAAGGTGCTAAGACAAACGTGATAAAAAGGTTACACAATGCTGTTGGAACACACAGACAACACTGCAGAGACGAAGAATCTGATTAACGTCTTTGCAGTCACAATGAAGATGTGGTTTGTCAGAAAAGGCAAATATTACATAGAATGAGAGCCCTCAAAAAAGAGAGGACTCTATGTATTCAGACGCAAAAAGGACCCAGAATCTGGAGCTGATGGAAAATCAAGTCAGGGATCCTTTTAAGCCGCTTCTATGAGCTTATGCAGTAATATGCTGCACATGATGAGTATACAAGGCTGAATCAGTTATTTTGGAACTGCATCCTATAAAATACCTTTTCATAAGGGTTGCCTTTCAGAAAGACAAAAAAAAGAAAAGAAAAATTAAACAAACCTTTAACACATGTTGGTTTGTTGACAGTGTTCTTTGATCCTAATCCTAACTGGCCCCAGTTGTTACTGCCAAACATGTACAGTTTACCATTCCCTGAAAAAAAAAATGCACAGTCAGTATCCATACAAGTGTTTGAATATCTCATTCAAGGCAAGATGGTCATTCATACACTGTGCTACATATTACTTCCTTTTAACATAAGGTTTAAGATTAGGCAATTCAATACTTAAGTGTAAACAATAATGAATGTCCTTGTGATTTTTCAGTACAAAAGTCGTAACTGCATTAAGTAAGAAATCCCTAGCCAGAAGAAGGGACAAAAAGCAGAACATCCCCTCCTTTAATTACAGCACAGATAAAATGCTCTTCAGAAAATAAAATGCTGTACTCTTGGACAGACCCTGCAGTTCAGAAACCACAGTATCTATAGGCCCACTTATAAAATAATAGCACATTTAACTGAGCACCCACATCTTTTACCCCAAAACCAGGAATGAATAATGCAGCTGTATTATGAATACAAACACAAATTTGTCATATTCAGTTTATTTTACTGTTGGGGGGGGGGGGGGCTATTTCTTTTACTGCTAAATGTCTTAAAATGATTTACAAATCTGCACTTCTACAGAACACAGTTACTGATAAATTTTCAAATGTGTTCTCAAACTGTATTAATGTGTTACTCTGCATATAAAGGAGGAATGCATAAAACCAACATGCAGCCAGGGAGTTTTACAAACCTAAATGCAAACATCAGATTACAAATAGTCAACAAGAGCAATGCTAGAACCGTATTTCAGAAACTGGTATGACGTGTCATCGAACTTGCAGGTTTGACCAATACAAACAATGAATTGTAATTCCAAATAACCAGTGTTCTTTTAAGAGGATGGTGTATGAACAGATGAAAACTTTTGTTATCAGGCATGCAAATTAGATAGCCACACTGACTACTGACAATACCTTAAGATGAATTAATTTAATTTCACTTTTTAAACTATTACCTTTTGCAAAGCTGTGAAGTTCATAACCAAAGATAAAATCCTTGTTCCAACAGAAATCTTTGTGAAAAAACAGAAACTGATTTTTTAGAAAAACCAAACCTTTTACAACTGTTAAAAAGGAGTTTGTTTACTTTAGAAGAAGGCCTGCAGCGCTTTGTGAATCAAAGTCCACCACAGGGCTGTTATGTAATAAACTCTGTCACCCTAGCCATCAACAATTATCACATGATCCCAACACATAACAGCAATTCCACATAATAACGCCAAAATATTACGGCTGTTTGCACTTCAGTAGCATAAGTTCCCAGTGAAGGTTCTGAATGTGATTTACAAAGAATACAAAACATGATATTGAAATGTTTAAAATATAACAAAAATACTCTGTTAAAAAATCCGTTGATTTTCTTAAATATAATGACCTTGTGACTGCAATATTTTTTTTGTTTTAAAAAAAACCAGCAAACCATCAACATCTAGCAATAACTGGTTCTAAAGTCCCAATCTAATTGTTAGATTTGACAATTTTTTGCACAAGCCTATGCATCAATATTATGTCTTTCCAAGAAAGTTAGAAGGGAAGAAAGTCTGAGGTCAAGTCTACTCTCGTGGTGTTTTACTAATAGCATTTATGTCACCATCCCAATTTTGCTAATGCAATCATGTCAAAACACACGCAGAGCTGTCTGTCACTGAGAGCAACACACACCTTAACAGAAATAATTTTTATTAGCAAATGGCATCCTAGATTGGTATATGCTTCCTTATATCCTTGGTTTATACTTTTTAACTGCCTTTGTAAGACAGTAGTACTCCTGTGGCAACATGATGCCAAACTGCCATAATTCCACTTAAGCACATTCTCTTTTATCCATTCAAAATCCCAACAGGTCATGCTTTTCATCCTATAATCTGCTGTTTCTTATACCAGTCTTTAAATCCTCAGGGATTGCTTTGTAAGTCAACGAACTTAACAGACAAGAGGAACTTCTTTTACATTCTTTTACAACTGAGTGACAGCCTTTTATAATTTCAGGCTTCCAACACTTAGCAGTGTAACAGAATGTAAGAAAACTGGGAACCAGGAAATTCAGACAGTGAATGAAAACTAACAGGCACTACAGAGGAACCTAAATAAATGCCTGTAATGAAGCAATATTTCTGGGTCTGTACAGGAAATCAGGTTTTGGGACAGACATGATGCAATCTAACTGGCCAGGAAACACAACAGAATTTTGCATGCCCGTTTTTTATAATTGTATACCGAGATACCTCCAGTCATCACCACAGATGCATTGAAGTGAGAACTAATTCAACAGCACACAAATAGGCAAGGATTGTATTTGAAAACTTTGCAAGCACAAATTGCTGGGGTTTTTTTGCTTCTACTTTGGTGCTTACAGAGATTGTGGCCATCTGCTATATGGAATGGAATGGAATGGCAGAAAATAGATCCATAAGAGAAAGATTATGACTCTGGGCAGCAGAAGAGAAGCAACAGGATATAAAGAAAGGGACTACTTGGACTGTTTTGGTGATGAGAACATACTTTCAACACCTGTCTCCACCTTCATCCTGATGCAAGACTGGAACATTTCTCCAAAGTATGCAGGTGTTGGCTTAGCACCAAATATTTCACCGACACGAGTTTGGGGCTATTAGGGAAGTCACAAGATGCTTACCTCTTTAGCAACAGGTTTTGAGAGACTTCAGGAAGAGTGTCTCCTAACTAGGACATTTCTTATATGAGCAGCTGCCATCACAACTGTAATTCCTGGGAACCCCATCTATCACATGCTCCCCTGACTCATAAAGCACTATTAAAGGCATTCATTCAGCAGCTGGGAAGTAAGATTTGAAATCCTCAACATGCTTCATGATAATAGCAGGAAGCCAAGTATTCCTATCACCTATGTTTAAAGGTATGTTTTACACACACACACACACCCACACACACCCCCACACACCTTGCTTTCTAAATGATATTAGTGTGGGAGGAAAATAAAATGGGGAGACAATGTAAAGACTTTGAGCATTTATTACAATATTCTATTGAGAAGCTATATCTGAAGAAAATGTAAAAGGTAGTATTTTGGACAGAGTATCATACACCCGGCACCATGTTTTGTTTTGTTTTAATTTGTGCTATTTTGTGAATAAACTATGTCAACAGTTCATTTAAAATTCATATACAATTAAAATGCATTTCTCATAAATGGGAATGACATCAGTTTTGTTAGGCAAGTCACGATATTCTCAAAAGCTTTATTGAGAAGTAAGAACAGTCACGCTTAGGACATTTAGCATCACAAAAACAAAAACAGCGCAGTATGTTGCTTACTCCTACAGAACAAAAGATCAACATAAACACGTACAAATTTTCCTCATTTTCCTCTTTCAGTTGATGGAAAAGATACTTTGCCATGTTCTGATGGCCTGCTGGTAAGCAGAAAGAGTAGAAGGAATCTGGTGTCCAAAGACCTGGAGAGATTCCAGGGTCTCTTTGGTACACATTGTTGAATGCTTATGCCTTACAAAACCTGAAATTATGAGCATACTAATCTTGTGGTTCCATATGCACCTCTTTTCACTCCTACTTTTACATTTGATATTTCTTTCTTTCCTTCTACCCTTTTGCACTGGGGGCTTCAATTCTCTCCAGAGCTCCGAGTTCAGGAAATGTCTTTTCATCATCACCATTTCCCCTCCTTGTGAACAGGATCAGTCTCTTTGATCAAATATGGGCAAGCTGCCTAAGATACTCTAGTCAAGGCAAATAAACAATAAGACAACTGTTAACTTCAAGAGGTTTGTAGAAAAGAAAATTAATAGAAATGTATTGGGAGGGGACTCTTAAAAACACGCGCAACATCACTTCACACCAGCTCCCAACAGGATGAATAAATTGCTTTCCAAAGCCTGCAGTTATATCAGATACATGGAGTGGACTTTCAACATTCTTGGGAAAAAACAAAACAAACAAAAAAACCCCACAGAAATGGGGCAAGAAGCATTATTAAACATATTACAAGTGATGCTGGAAGAGATACTGCTCATGACCACATTAAAGAACTAAAGAAGACAACTGCTTAAAAAAAACAATCTACTTGAACATTTTAATAGAGATCGTGCTAATAGTACAGAGTAAATAAATAAAGAAACACAATTTTAATTCCCAAACTCCAAAACTGGAGAAGGAAAATGCTTCTCCAATTAGTTCAGCAAAACCAACCCAAAGCCAGCAAGTAACTATCACTGGTCCTCTCTATTCCAACATACAGACACAGTATGTAAATAAGGCTTTGGACTCCAATTCCTGACCTAGAAAGCCAAAGAACAGTGTTTTGTATTTACTTTACACTTTTCTTCCTAGAAGTCATATGGGAATATTGATGCTGTTAAGATGAAATATCTGAAAATTCCTGAATATTTTGTTTGAATGCTTAGTATTAGTTTCTGTACATCATCTTCATTTGCATTCAGTCAAGATGCAGTGCTAGATGTAGCTGTCTCCTGCCCAAAACCAGCTTTAAGGCATGTTTTGTATCAGTTTGGGTGACTGTTTTACTTATGATTGTTGAGACATGTCAGTGTGAAACTGATACATTTCTATTAGATTTGAATTTACCTCATATTCCCACTGTCCCCTACATACATAGGTCCAACTATCTCTTCCAGGGGGTGGAAAAAAAAGGGAGGGAGGAATTTTGTAACCTGTAAATAAAGACTGAAAATAAAATGAAGCATGCATTAACACACACCTGCTTGAGATCCATTTCATTCCTCAGTGATGTTTGTCTTTTATATCTTCCAGGTCAGGTTCATGTGGATTTCAAGAAGCTCCTGGTTTCCCACAAGGTCTGTACCCTTCTCAGTAAACTCATTATCGGCACGCACTTCTGCAGTGTTTATCCAAGGTGTTACTGCAGTTCAATGCCATTCACCAAGGGCTGTAATTCCAGTGTATCATCCAACTCCATCTAACAGCAGAAATGTGAGGTGCACACGGGCATGCACAGGTGTGAAGCACAAATGAGGCACAAAGGTTTTCTGTTTCCCTTCTTCACTTTTTTGTATGACTCTTGCAGTTTCTCTACATTTGCTTGTTGTTGATCAGTACTGTACCCTTGCTTTTGCCACTACTTTACCACGTCTCAAAAAACCTTTTGGTACCAAAGAAATTTTGTAGTCATGCTTCTACAGTTCCTTCTCCTCAAAAGCTTTGAGAAAATAAAGATCTGATTATCTAGAAGTTTCCCTGGTATCCTATCTGCACACTACAACACAAAGGCCAACTACAAAGACATTTTTGAAACGTGCTACACATATTAAAGTAACATGGAGAAGGGGAGATGCTATAGAAATGATGCTGCATGCAAACCTACGCAAGTCAGTTTCTTCAAAAGCTTTATCTACATGGCCACTGTTGCAGTGACATGGGAAAACAGTGCTGGCACAGGCACATGCTGGGGGATCTCAAGGAGGCAATTGAAATTGACTTGTCTAAACTGAGAACGATACCACCGTTATTCTGAACTGGGTGTGGGCATGTGAAAGGATATACCAAGAAAATTTCAAAAGGGAAATTTCACAGTGCCCCAGGTTACATTCTGATTAATTTTATGCAACAGGCAATTTAATAGAACTGGTTCAATCCAAGAAAAAGTGTCAAGTTTTGTTCAAAATAAACTATTCATGGATAATTCATCTTCTGTGAAGTTAGGCTTGAAAAATTAATTGTATAATTTCCCTCAAGATGTTCCACAGCCCATGAAATCTATACTTTTTTTTTTTTATCATGCCTGGAATAGTTTGTTCTAAAAATCCAGCATCTCAAACTTTGCCTGCGGACATAGTAAGAAACCCTCAAGACATTACTTAATGAGTAATGACCAGTTGGGAATTCATGAGAAATTAATATATTAAAAAATAATAATATTTTCCTGAAAATATACATATAAATGTCATACCAAAGTCTTGTTATCCATCAGCAGTTGTTTGTCAACACATGCTTATCAACAAAACAGTAGTCCCTTCCATGTAAAATAAATAGAACAAACTCTTCAATGAGTATTGTTTCCATCATTTCCAAGAAATGAAAATAAACATTAATACTGCTCACTGTATTGCATCTGAGCTTCTTTGAACGCTTCTGCAGTTTATTTCCGATTTAAGTAAGATTTTCTTAAGTTTTTTGAGTTGCTTTTTCAAGGCTTATTTTCAATTGGCAGTTAACAGTAATACAAATCTTCATTTCAGAGATACAGTGTTATCTATTGTTTCAGGCAGATTCCTAGTGAACTTGTTGACTGTGTTCAACAGGTACTGTTTACTTCCACAATACAAACCTCTATATTTAAGATTGCTTACTAAACACTGTCAGATTCACACAAGAAACATTCAGACTGAACAAAGTCATTTAAGTCCTGTGAGATACATTCAGTTGTTACAAATTCATTAAAAACGGTTCTTGTGAAAACTTTAATTGACCTCACACTAACTTCAAAGCCATCTAACAGTTCCCACAGAACAGTCCTCATCTGATATATTAGCTCAGTAAGATTCACGTAAGAATCACAATTTTCCAAGCTGTTCAAAAATATAACCTTTTATCTCTATTTCCAATTTTAAGTCTATTTCCAATACTGACCTGTAACAATAGCAGTATGTTCATCTCCACATGATATAAGCACAGGCTTGTCATTTTTGAACCAGAACTTGCTGGGAACATCTTCTGCAAATTTGCTTTTTCCAAATGTGAAAACAGCACCTGATTCTAAAACACAAAAAGATAACGTCAATTTTAGTAAAAACAAATTTTGCCTCATATATTTTGAAATAGTCCTTTCCTATTAATTCAGTGCACATTTTAGTTTCCTTTCTCTTTTTTTTAAAAATGGCTGAAGCATTTTCTTCCATTCTGTTTCACCAAGACTATGTCATTTTCAGGCTCCCATTTTAGTCCTCCTGATTCTTCTTAGCCTCCACGAATGTCTTAATAGAATAGGTATTGTTGCTGACGTACTGTGTTCTGAGGATACAATAATTTATTTTAAAGTACATTAATGTCCTTTATCACTATCCTCGAACATGAATGACTAGGTGTGTAAAAGAAAGAATAAAGAACTCTGAATAACTGCCCCCAGAAAGTAAAACGAGAAGCTCATCCTGAAAACAGGTTGAGACAGAGTTCTCACTTATGTTTGCACTTGAATTCAAACAGGTTTTCCAAATTGGATTAGAGACAGACAACACACTGTAAAGAGATGACAGGCTCCAAACTGACCACTCTTCCTCAGCCATCTGAGAAGATATGTGCTCTAAAAATGGCCACCTAAAATCAAAACTCTGAGCCTTCAAAACTATCTTTGATCATATGACACGATCTAAAAAACCCAAATGAAAACACGCCAAAATAAAGTCAAGACATTTATTCTGCACTTCCAATCTGTCTACTTTTCTCCATTCTTCCCACTTTCGAAAGTCAGCAGGGTTGTTTTAAAACAACGCAGAATGCTAACTATTCATTCCACTTTTGGGTAAGCATGTGGCTTGACACAGAAAACATTAATTCTACAGGAAAATAAATGAACTTACAAGTTAAATAATTTGCCAAAAGCCACGCAGACAATGTGACAAAGCACACTTAGACTTTCTATTTTAAAATGTTAAAGCCTGTGCTTTAAGCATAGAACTATTTTTTGGAAAACAAAGGGAAAAAACCCTTGCCTCTTCCCTGCAGACTTTTTGTAACATGTAAACTATGATAACACAAACACGCACAGTAACACTAGACTGCTTCTATAAACTTACATATGACAGTAGCATTGAAACATCTTTGTGGATTTACTTTCAACGAAAACAATCAGTAATTTGCATCTCAGCTCCAAAACTCAAAGCTCTCTCAGACTGTAAATTTGCTATTCATTTTGAAATGGTTCTTTAATGCAAAAGTTTCTCATATTTGCAAATGAAGTCACTTTATGCATCAGGTTCAGCAGACACGTGTAAAATTGTATTTACTACCCCCCCAGACGTGTGTCACTTTCAGTATTTTATTAAAAACAACCCTTTTGCAGACCAATTCAAGCCTTTTAAAGAAAAGGTGATTTTTCCTCATTTCATGTAGACACATCTACATCCACAGCCACGCTAAAAGGCATCTGAAAACGCTTTATTTTTTCTCCAGCCGGCCAGCCACGCTGCCCATTTGAACAGGGCTGCGGTGCCCTCTGCACTCGCGCCCACACAGAGCACACGGGTTCTTTTTCTTTCAGAAGCATCACCATGAAAAGGATTCCTAATTCAATGTATACGAAAAGCAGACAATTTAATTCACACACGTCCTTCCCACCTCAGCCATTTCACAACTAAAACCTAAACCCTCAAAACTTAAAATTTGTAAATTAAACCCTACCAACCCAGAAAATTAAATCCCACCGAATGTACAGGAGGTTTTGCTGTCTCGGCCCTGAGAAAACCTTTAAACATTGCCGTAGGTGAAACCACGGACCGAAACTCGTTTGTGCACTGAAAAAACCCTGCCTGCCTAACACGGCTCCGCGACGCCATGCCGGTGACGGCAGCAAGGCTGCCCCCGTCTAATCTCTGACGTCAGCGGACGTCACTCTCCCCGGCACCGGAAGGCACCGGCGGGGGGGGCGCAGCCCGGGGCCGCGCCGCACTGGCGGGCCGGGGGCAGCCGGGGGCGGCCGCCAAGCGCAGCGGGAGGCGGCCGCGGCCGCGCCGGGGCAGGGAGGCGGCCGGCGGTGATGGCGCTCAGCGGTGGGGAAAGCGGGCAGGGACGCCCACGGGCGGACAAGGGCCGCCCCCACCTGGCTCGCAGCTCCGTCCCTTGTGAGGGGCCGGCATCACTCACCGGGCACCGGCAGCTCGTCCTCCTCGGCGGGCTCGACCATGGCAGCTGGCGGCGGGCAGCCGCCCCCGCGCCCCATGCACAGCGGCGCCGGGCTGCCGGAAGTAAACAGAGGCCGTGCCACGGGCAACGGCCATAGAGAGCGGCGCAGCGGCTGGGGCCGGGCGCCGGGAGCAGGCCCGGCCTGGGGGCTGGCGGGGCCGGGGGAGCGCCCCCTGGCGGCTGGCGGCGGGGCGGGCACCGCCATCTTAAAGTTCCCCCGAGCTGGCGCGGCATCCGTTGTGCCTCCTCGGGCGCGGGGAGCGCAAACCGGCTGCAGCGCTCCAGGTGGGGGCTCACGGTGCTGAAAGGAGGGAAGAATCCCCTCCCTTGATGGCCCTTTGTGAGTCTCGTCTCCAGCAGGGCTTTGCTTTCCTGGCACCGTCCCTGCCGTGGGCATCGTTTCTGGCTCCCTCCTCCGCAGGCTGGCCCTGCCTCCGGCCCCCGAAGCAGCCATCTCGCACGGGGGCTCTGCCCTCAGCTCCCCGCTTCGCCCAGCCGGGCTCCGGTACCTCTGCTCGGTTTGCCGAGGGATTGGAGGGGCTGCCCTGCCTCAGCCGGGTAAAACAGAACGTAACTCGGGAACTTCTATTTTGTCACCACGGGGATTTTGCTATCCTGAAAGACCAGTGTCCTCTGATGGTCTCGGTTTCACCAGGATGTCCGTGTAAAGTCTTCTGATCCGATGCACGAGAAGACATCCACGCAGCCGGGGACATTTAGGTGATGTTGACTGTGCAGACCCCAGTGGAATATGCCCAGGGGCTTGTAGCTTTTTAACCATATGCAATGTGCAGTCCCAAACTCCCAGTGGAGCGTTTCCCCCCTGCCAAAAATCTATGGTCATTTATGGATTTCATTTTTCTTGCTGTTCCTGTGTGTTTCAGGTATGCCAGGTCACCCTTTGCCAAAAGAAAAAAGGTCTTGCTTTCAGGATGATGTACTGCAATAGAGGCTGCAACTGGCAGCCTGGAGAACCTATTTAAGCCTTGTTTTATGCAGAATTTAATCAATACAGTTGTCGGTGCATAAGATGAGGTATCCATGTAAGTACACACAAAGAAGACTGGCCATGTTTTCAAAAAGGAACAGAAAGTGTTTGTGATTTTTGACCCCACATTAGACAGGGATTTAATCTCTTTGAACCCAAAGATCCCTCTGATGCTTTCTGCCCTAACTGCTTCTCATAAGCCTGGAGCAAGGGGATATCCAGCAAAAGCTGTTCAAAATAAAACTGAACAAACATTGTTCCATGAAGTGATGCCTGAAATTGTAGTTGCCAGATACTGTGGTTGCCAAGAATACAAATGGGTTACAAAATGGTTAGGAAGATTCATGGGAAGAAGGTGTCTGCAGCAGGGTTTTGGTTTCTATGGCTGTGGGATTCAGTTTGAGGATCAACATGCGGTTGGAGGAGATGCTAGCCACCTCTCAAAGTGGGACAAATGTATCTCTGCTGGTAGGATGGCTGACCTGGTAAGGAGGTCTTTGAATATCATTCCTTAATGACATGGAAAGGACAGTTACCAGCAGTGGCTACGAGTGGCTGGACACTGAACTCTGTGAAGTCTTCATTGGCCACCACTGAGTGCAGGATGGATGGGAAAGGCTGTTTGTAGAGTGAGCATTTCATTCTGGTTTTGGTTGACCACTGCATGCAGGTGAAGCAGAAGTCATGCTGGCAGGTATCCTATTATGCCACGTTGTCCCAGGTGTCCAAGCAGGTGTATCACTGGAAGATAGAGCTGTAGGCATGGCAGGGTGCAGCAGGTTGGAAGCTGCTCCTCCTCAGAGGTACCCCAGCTTCTGAAGCCCGACTCTACAAAAGAAAGGAACCCTTTTTCAGTGCAGGAGGCCAGGGAGCAAATGAGCTGTAAAAGTACATTCACCTCGCAAGGTGTTTCTTTCAGGTTGAAAGGAAGCAGCATAGGCACTCTTGGTGTACCACCCCACAGCCACTGCTCTATAAATGCTTTTCTTGCCTTTCCCTACTCTGACTCCTGCTTCCCCTCAAGAAAGGAGGTATCAAGGGTCAGTTTCCTGCCAGCTCAGAGGGGTAAGAGGCCTTATGTTCATATTAGATTACTATATCAGTATCATTCCTTTATCCTAGTCTACTTTTCTCTTGCACTACATTATTCTTTCTTCACCAGAATGTCTCAACCCATGTACTACCATTATTTCATTTTCAATATCAAGCCCTGGAATACGCCAAACCAATTAAATCCTGATTTCAACATTGAAGCATTTTATGGTGTTGAGACGAAGTCAGTTTTTCACATGGTAGCACATTGAGACCTGGCTCTGGTGGCAGCTAGCAGGAACAGGGGGTGGCTCCAGGGGCTCATGTTGAGAGATGCTGCTGTCATCCCACATGTAAGAGAAGTGCAATGCACCAACAGCAATGTTGACACCAGTCTGACTCTCCTCCCGCACTTGTCATTACTGCTCACTCACAGGAGCTTACAAGGGAACTGATCCACACGGGAACTGTGGTCAGGCAGTCCCTGTACAGGGTCGACCTGCACTGGTGCTGTCCCCTCCCTGGGGGGCTGCAGGATGAGACTGGGGACCTTGGCACCTCGACCAACTTTCCCTTCTGTCTTTTCTCCTGGGCACACACGCTTAGTCCCCAGGGGCTGGCTTGAAGGCCATGGCAGTAATTCACCAGAGAAAGGTAACCAAGAGAAACCATGGCCTGGCTTTTTCTACGTGCAGCTCTTCTGGGTCTTTCATTCCCTTCCATTCATTTCTGTTGGGTTTTGCTTCTGCCTGACATTTCCCCTGGCAGCTACTGTGTTTTCTTGAGCATCTCGGGGTTGGTTTGATGTGAGGGGTCCTGAACAAATTGCTCCAAGAACTATCACCCTGCATGACAGCAGTCTCTTTCTGGGAAAGTCAAACTTTTCTTCTTTGTGTTTTAATTGTATGATCCTCACATTACAATTTCAACACATCACCGTCTGACAGATATGCCATCACCTCGATTTATGCGAGTACATTTCTCTTTACACAGAGGAGGAAATGGGAAAGTAATGGTCATATTTCAAAACCACCTACAGTGCAGGTGGCATAAAATCTAACCTGACAATTATATTTGAAGGTAGAAATTAAAATGAAATCACTTTAGTATTTAGCAATTGACCAAGATTATACAGCAAGCAATTTAATGCAAGGAAGTATGCAGGCCACAATATTTAAGTTTCTGGGCCTCACTTTGGGCTGTTGAACACTACCATAGCACCACTGAAAACTTAGTCACACACACTCCCCCCCTGGAAAATATATATATTTTAATGTAGTCCTTTTCCATTCTTGTCAGGGCCTTGAGGGCATGACCAAGCCTTAATGGCCCTGCCCAGCCCCACGCCTGTGGGCCCAGGACCTTCATTTTGGCTGTGCACGGGGCCATCAGTCCTTGCCCAGACTGTGCTCGGCCCAGGGACCCCCCACTGTCACAGTCCTGTCCCCACAGCCCCACTTGTGTACTAGCACATGCTCCTGTACAAATATTTAACAAACACGAAATTGCTACAAAACGGTATTGACACAGGTAGGATATGATGGGCCCACAGAGAGGAGCACAAACTGCGAGTGGTGCAATGGGCCCTGCGAGAAACCTGTAGAGTCTGACCAAGGCCAGGCTTCAGTGTCAGTCCCCGCCAGGCCCAGCCCTCGCTGTGACAGCCAGAGCGAAGACTTTGGTTCTTGGTTTTCGCATGTTTGTACAGCAGCACAGCTTGCTCTCTGCTTCATACACCTTTTTTTCTCTTTATTTGTGGGACTAAGAGAAGTCTAACACGAACAGAAGATGCTGTTTAGCACGAGGAACTTCTTCAGTATTGCAAAGCTAACAGGGACCAGCAAGTGGTTGGTGCGACAGTTTTGGTAAGTTTATGCTTTAGTTTTGTCTGGCGTTCAGTGACATTTAGTCAGAAAGCTGGAGGCAAAAGCAGCTGAATCCTGTCAAATTAGCGTTTCAGAGAAAGGTGCTTTTTTTTCCACATTTTTAGTGTTCTTTTGCCTCCCAAGGCAGCAAGCTCTGCATCTCCAAGGGACTGAAAGATTGTCCCTTTTAATGTTTGTGAAATGCTGTTAATTCTTTCTGTGGGATTTAGCAGCAAAGTCAAGAAGGAAAGTTTCTTCTTAAGGTCAGTGTATGCTACAGGTACTGTAATCAATAAATACCTATCTGAATAAAGCACAGTAAATTCTTAGGCGTTTAGACAATTACCATGGCCAGTACCGGGGTGGGGGGGAATTTTCTCCTTGAAGCTGCAAGGTGAATCTCCGCTCTCCATATACATTGGAGGTGTGCAGGAAAAGCATCGTGTGATACAAGGTTCAAAGTTAACCAGGTAGATCTATCTCCGTAACCTGGCTTTGGGTTCTTTCTTCAGCCACATGGATGTGCCTGTCCCCCATGCTTGCAGAAAAGCACCTGCATGGCAGTGTTTCAGTAAGCTGCTTCTCATGCCTGTCACTTTTCTAGGATCAGGTTAAAATTACAGACTTGAAACTTAATTCCACATCTTTCTATGCTTTCATGTCAGTGTCAGTAAGAATAGCATTAACAGCATTACATAACAAATGATTAGTGCTAGAAAACAATATATGAGAATTTCATATTCACAGGAATCCTAATATGCAGTAAGTTAATTTTATTTATCATTTCTACATTACATCAGATGAAAACCAAATGTTTTCCAAGTTCTGTGATTTATTTGCTACATTTTTAAGGTGGTCCTGAAGCCTGAGTGATAATTTTTTTATGGATTTTGGATTTTCACTGCTGGCAATCAGTGGGAACTTTCTCTGGTTAGCAGAAATGATAGAAAAGCAATTTGGAAAACAGCTGCAGTAAAGTTGTTTTCCAATAAAGTCATCCAATTTGTTAAGCTCTCCACATAATGTTTATTATTTTTAGGGGTTTCTTTAACAGTATATCATAAAATTGGCATACACTATCACCGCTGTCTATGAGCATTACAAATTAAGCACACTGTGGCTGATAACCACAGGATAACCTAACATCTTATCAGTCTGTGCTGAGAGTCCAAAGTAATTACTGTGTCTGCTCAGGAAGGAGCAAGCCAACTGCTTGACCTTGCAATTTTGCCTGTTACATTTTAACTTCGGTATGGTGTCTCATGCTCCTTCTGTGGAATTTATTGGCCCACTTCTGCCTGTCTTTCAGAGGATGTGGACAACAGGGAAGGGAACACATTTCTTGAAGGTCATCATAGCAATAAAACAGAGTCATCATGGGAACATAGAGATCAGGAGCAGATCTCTGGTCCAACTTTATGCTTGTAGCCTGACAACAGTATGAGGTCAGCTGTGTCTTTGCTTAACCACATCTTAAAGATCAAGGGTGGTAATTCCAAATCCTCTCTGGGTAACCAGTTCAGTGCTTCACTATCTACCAGTGCAGAAATTAGTGGTGGGTATTTCTCAGTCCAATTCTCAATTGTGTCAAGTGGTAAAACAAGATGAATTAACAGAAGTTTGTGCCTGGCAGGTTGAGATTAAACAATCGCTAACTCCCTGGAAGGAATTGTAGGCTGCAATTAGAAACTCAAGGAGCAGCACCAAAGCTGCTCTAGGAATAATGCAGCAGTGGAGAGTAGAGTGACCAAGCAGTAAGCAATTGCATAGATTTTAAAACAGGACAAGTGTTCTTTCGTTTCCCCAAACTGGATAGAGTAGGAAATTCCTTTTCTGGAAAACAGTAATAAGAAAGTCACAGTTATGAAACCAATTTCCTTCAGAATATACACATTTAAGTTTGAGCCAATCCCCTGAATATCAACTAAGAGCCTTGGTACGCAAGGCTGGATTTCAGTAGCTTACCTTGGTAGGCTGTTTCTTGTGCTATGGTGGAAGCTACCTGCCCAGCCTTTCTTATAATGTCAGATATGTTCTATTCTGCAGCTGTTGAATATAGAATTACAGGAAATAATTTTACTGACTTTGTAACACCAACTTTGAATTCAAAAAGGGGGCATTTGGATGCTTGCAGACTGTTTCTAGGTTGTTTACATCAGGTTGGAAGCAAGCATGGTGGCAGAAGGATAACACTTACAGCAAAATATGTAACTCTATTTTACTAATTATTGTAATGTTATGAAGACTAGTCTTTCTGGCTTGGAAATGTGCATTATTATTTTAAATGGTATTGCCACAAATATTTATTACATGTCACACATACAGTTTAGATCGTATTTAACTTAAGAATGAATTTTCAGAGACACTCAAAGAAAATATATGGGCAACATTACTTTAAACTTAGAAGACAAGAAATCTGCTTTTTGTCTGCACGGTGCTACAGAAGGGTGCAGCCCTCCTCCAGTCTGGGGGCCTATGCAGAAACTGGACTCTGATGGTGCACATTGATAGGGATCTTTGTGGTGTTCTGTGCTTAGTTTAGTGGTGGATCTCCTGGCAGTCTGCATAATCTCTGGAGCACATTGCGCTGATATATGACAGCATATACAGAGTTCCAGCAATATTCATCTGCAGGGCACCTGCACGGGCTACTTCTTATATCGTCTCTGTTTCTGCCATTACACATAATCCTTTTCACTGTGGAAAAAAGTAATCTTAATAATGGCAGTGGTTTAACATGTATCTAAAACACTTTTAAGGTGCCCAGAAGGAAAACACAGAGCATTTAGATATCTTCAGTTAAAGTTCTGCTACTTGATTTGAAAAGTCATGCAGTTTGTGCTGGGATGTCAAACGGACAGTAATAATGTGTGGTACCATTGCCTTAAGAGCTGCTGTCTTCCTCCAGTTTCCACTGAAGCTAATTATGCATGTCTTTCCCTCCAGATTTAACTAATAGAACACCATAATCTTTAGAAGCCATAATAGACCTATCCAGTACCAGGGCTTTTATTCACTGGAGTTAACAGAAGAACGAACAGAAATTCTTGGGTTTTTCCCCTGAATTTTCCCAGCTGTGAGCTCTGGGGCTTGGCAATTGGCAGGTGCTGTAACTGAGCCTGGCCTCAAAGGTGAGCCAAAGGGAAGCCTACTTGGAAATACAAAAGTGGTAATTGCAGTCAGTCCATTTGTTTGCATTACTTTGGTCTCCATTCCATCAGATCAGTCTAAAAATGCTGCCTTTAATTAAAAAAAAGATGTTTGGCTTGTACCCATTCAAACCTTAGCAAGAGTAGAGTGCAGGCTGTGTTATGCTAAGGAGGGCTGTAGATAGAGTGTCAGGGAAGGGGCTAAGGTGCCACTCTCCCTTATTAATCTTAAGCGTGTAGAAACACAGGCTTGGATGTGACTTTCATTAAGACACCTAGTCTAAGCTAGAGGAAATGTGATGATGTAACTTCTGTGGGTGATTACCAACATGCAATTTCATGTGATCCTGAAGTTATAAATCTGTCTGGAGGTCAGAATGCACTGAATAAATACACTGCACATGCCCAGAATATCTCTTGTGTGGTAGGAGAAGGACCAGAGCACATGGCTATTTTGTTGGGTTTTTTTACCCTCTTCCCCAGTGTGATCAAGAGATCACATACACAAAAGAGATTTCATACACATCTAAATGCCACCATTTGTATTGTTGGTGGCGGAACATGGCAAGTGTCTACTCATCCACAAAGCACAAAGGAGGGAGAAAGAGCACCAAGATCCATTCCTCATATTCTGTGCCCCCAAAATACAGTTTTGCGTATGCATATCAGAAGGCAAAAGAAACCACATCTAATTACAGTTTATAATACAATTTGAGACACTGTTAAGGTGGTGATCAATATAGTGCATAGTGGCATGTTGTGTTGTCTGACAGTAAAAATTATTTAAACTCATTAACACAGTCCATCAAGCTGATCCATCTGGGTCAAATGAGAGGAGTGGGAATGATTTCAGCTGCTTGCTCATTGGCTTGAACATGAAAACAATTTTGTGTCAAATGACAAAAAGCATGTATTTTTTGCTCTTTTGACACAGGTATGGGCCACCAGCTCAAATGAATGTTCAGCTCAGAGGTCGTGACCTCCTTACTCTACAAAACTACACAGCAGATGAGCTGAAGTATTTGCTGTGGATGGCCTCAGATTTGAAACAAAGGATAAAGAACAAAGGAGAGGTAAAATGCTTTAACCGTAATTAGGTCATTCAGATGTTGAAATAAATATTGTTCTGAAGAGTATTGGGAATGAGCCATTCAGCTGTCTCATCCTAAACAACATCACCTGAATTCTTAAATACTGTAAATTGTGTGCTACAAATCAAAGGGCCTTCCTTTGTGTTCAGAGATATTCTTTAAATACTCCAGAGGACTCTGCAAGTGAAAAGTTTAAATAGTTTTGCATAGCCAACTCCCTGTTGTTAGCTAACCCCATCCATCACACATGGTGTACATGGAGCACGAAACGCAGGAAATGGAAGACACTTCCCTGCATGGTATTAAATCAGAATCAGACTTCTCCTTAATGCTAGCTCAAATTGAGTGCCAAAATGCAGTTGTTTTTTGTTCCTAGAACAATATTGTTTGCTTCTTTCCCTTTAACCTTTCCACTGCTCATAGATTCCTTGAAGGGCAGGAAGACAAAGCTACAGCTAAAACCACACCTGTATAACTTCTCTAATGCTGAATTAAAATGTGAAAGAAATATTTCACACTTTAAAGTGTATAATGACTATAAAATTGAAAAGCTTTCCATTTTCATGTCTAGTATTTGCCTTTGATGCAAGGAAAATCTTTGGCCATGATTTTTGAGAAAAGAAGCACAAGAACAAGATTATCTACAGAAACAGGTAGGTCTGAGCAATGTCACAGTCAGATTTTATAAGAAATTGTATAGTGTGAGTACATACTGAAAAACACTGCATAGTTTTGTGTTTAGTAACTTCTGCTCAGGAGAAACCGAAAGATTGAAAGCAAAAATAGGAAAAGGTAGCTAATTGTGTTTCACCTTTTGTATTAATGTCACAAGGACATCACTTTAGTCACTGAAATTTCACCAAACCATTCCAAAACATGATAGATCAGAAATAAAGTAACTGTCAGAAAGAAGCATTTCTGGTGTAAGCTCCTAGTTGTACTGGCAAGATGCATATTTCCTAACATTATTTCAGTAAGCATCGCAAAATTTATTCTGTGCAATCTCTGAAAAGTATTTTTCTAATGTATTATGCATTACTGTTGTCACATTTCAGAGTATGTGTTTTGGCTGGGAATCATACTAATGCCTTGATATAAATTAAGGGGGGGAGGTGGGGGGGAATTAACATGATTACCTCCAGGAAAGATAACTTGATGGAGACTCCAGAGTATTAGCCTAATACGATCAGGCACTGGAACGTTATTCTTTTAGGATACAGTCCTGCAAACACAGAAATGCATACATGTCTTTATTTACATGGTAGTTGTTCTGAAGTCAATGGGACCACTGAAATAAATAATTCATATTCTTGCATCTTAGCAAGGAATAACTATGAATTGATGACACATCAAGGAAGGAGAAGCTTGCCCTTCTCACATTTAAGTTGACCCAGCATCCCTTAAGCTGACTTCTCCTTAGTGAAGGGACAGGAAATTTGTTGAATGTTCACATCGTTTTCTACAAAGTGTGAGGGAAAAGGTAAAAATAATGGAAGGAAGAAGCAGATGCAGTAACCACAAGCATTTCTGAATTTGCCTATATATCATCTGACACACCTATTTACCTGCTGATCCTGGTCCTTATGGAGACTACTTGTTGCTTTCTGTTTTCTCCAGATAAGCAGGACTTATGAATGGGTTTCTCTTGTGCATTCCCTCTCTGTGAAGACCACCTAACTTTTAATTCCAGAGTTTTTAGTGCAGTTTCTTGTTGTCTGCAATACTGGTGCATGGGCAGGTAATGGGGAATTCTCTGAATCCGTTTATCCTTCATGCTTCTGTATTCAGAGAGAAGCACTATTTTGTCCTTTTCTTTTGAAGGCTTATGGAAGGGGGAAGCTCAGGAAAGTTCAAATGAATTAGCTTAAGGATGGAAGTTAATGCACATAAGTTCTTCCAAGAGGAATTAAGCACCAGTGAAATAAAACCAATTTATTTCTGAGTGAGAGCTTCCACAAGGGAGTTTAATGCAGTTTAACTTCTGTGCATTAACTTCACACCTTCAGTTAATTGGTCTTAAGTCTCCTAAACCTAAGACTTTGTTTCAAAGGCAGACTCAAGTTTTTTCTGTCCATGGAAACTATGCATTTCAGCTGCTTTTTAACATACGTGACTTCTCCCTTGGAATTGCTAACTCAAAACAAATGTGGGGTCATATGTGTTCCTTTTAGCTAAATAAGCTAATTTAATACAATTTTCTAATGTCCAATGAAAGTGGACATTGAAGTGGATTGGAGTATTTATAAAATACCTGAGTCATCTCAAATAGCATTTCCTATGTGTTGCATCTTCAGTATCTTGAAAGAGGTCACTTGTGGGACAAGGTTCTGGTGATAAGATTAATCTAAATAAACTTTGCAGCTCTCAGGAACAACTAGATGAAAATCAGTGTGTTTCTTTACAAAGGAGTAGAGACTTGGAAAGCACTGATTACAAAGTCTACTCTGTGCAGTGTCTAGGAGATTGTTGCCATATATTAACACCATGGAAGTCTTTTCAGAAGTCCTGCTGTCCCAATGCCTATGAAGAATAACATTACTGAAAAATAAACAAACAGAACCACAGAATGGTTGTGGTTGAAAGAGACCTCTGGAGGTCATCTGGTCCAAATCCCCTGCTCAAGCAGGGCCACCTAGAGAGCCAGTTGCCCAGGACCATGTCCAGGAGGCTTTTGAATAGCAACAAGGATGGAGACACCACAATGTTCTGGGGCAACCTATTCCAGTGCTCAGTCACCCTTTCAGTAAAAAACTGTTTCCTGATGTGCAGAGGGAGCCTCCCATGTTTCAGTTTTTGCCCATTGCGCCACTGAAAAGCACCTGGCTCCATCCTCTTTGTACCCTCTCTTCAGGTATTTATATACATTAGTAAGATTCCCCTTGAGCCCTCTCCCATCCTCATATGAAAGATGCTTCAGTCCCTTAGTCATCTTGACAGCCCTTTGTTAACATAGTCATACTGACTCTCTCCAGTATGTCCATGTCTCTCTTGTATGGAGGAGCCCAGAACTGGACACTCTAGCTGTGGTCTTACCAGTGCTGAATAAAGCAGAAGGATGGCCTCCCTCCAACTCTTTGTCTAGTGCAGCCCTGAACTCCATTTGCTGAAACAGCACATTGCTGGCTCATGTTGAACTTGGTGTCCACCAAGCTGCCAAGCTGCTTCCTAGCTGGGTGGCCTCCAGCATGTACTGGTGCATAGGGTTGTTCTTCCTTAGGTGCAAGACTTCGCACTTCTTGCTGAACTTATGGGGTTCCTGTCAGCACATTTCTCCAGCCTGTTGAGGTCCCTCTGGATGGCAACACAACCCTCTGGTGGTATCATCCACTCCTCCCAGTTTTGTGTCATCAGCAAAATTGCTGAGAGCACACTCTGCCCCATCATCCAGATCATTAATGAAGATGATAAACAGGACTGGAGCCAGTACTGAGCCCTGGGGTATGCTGCTAGTCACTGGCGTCCAACTAAACTTTGTGCCACTGATCACCTGGCCATTCAGCCAGTTCTTAACCAGCCTCACTGTCTACTAATTCAGCGTATATGTCAACAGCTTGTCTATGAGGATCTTATGGGAGACAGCATCAAGGGCCGTATGAAGTCCAGGTCGACAATACCCACTGCTCTCCCCTCCTCTACCAGGCCAGTCTTTTCATCAAAGAAGTTTATCAAGTTGGCCAAGAATGACTTCCCCTCAGTGAAGCCATCCTGACTACGCCTGATGATTTTCTTGTCCTTAATTCACCTGGAAATGCTGTACAGGGTTAGCTGCTCCATCACCTTTCCAGAAATCAAGGTGAGGCTAACCAGTCTGTAATTCTTGGGTCCACCTTCTTGCTCTTCTTGAAGATAGGGATGACATTTCCTTTCCTCCAGTCCTTAAGCACTTCTCCCAGTCTCCAAGATCAATCAAAGATAATCAGAACATTAATTTATAATGTGTTGTAAGAGAACAGTTGATGTTTGTGGCTTTTCAAATGTCTCTAAACTGTTTTATTCTGATGACAGTGCAACTGTGATGAATAGTGTACAGCTCCTTGTGGTATAATTCATTGCCCCTTTATTCTCTTGAATATAATCTTGTCCTAATGCATATTTCTGAAACCCATATTATTTTACTGTTTTGAAGAGTTTTAGTGGTGGTGTAAGTTTTAGTGAAGTTTGGTGAAGAACTACAAGTAACTTCCACAAGGTATTGGCAAAGTAAACCCAGTTTTGTGGAGCCTTCTAGATATATTGCTATCACTGGCTATTATATTGGAAAATGTGACATCTCTACTATTGTACTGGAAAATGTCATCAGTTTGCAGTGAGAATCCCATACCTATTCCGCATAAAATCTTGCGTGCTTTTTGAAAACAAAGGTATTCCACATGGTCATATATTACTTGTAAAATAAACATCCTCAGGCATGGCATAAAGGTGAATGCCCTGTTTTTGTTATAGCTTTGGTCTAAAATATTCTGATTGTCACTATTGCTCTGAAAATATACAGCTGCAGTTATGTTTTACTGAACAAGTCATAAATAAATCCAACCATTTCACAGATGCTGAATGCAGACAATATGTCACAGGGTAGAAATGGAGAGGAAACAATAGAGGCAGAAAAGCTCTGTATACCTTCTTTTGTTCTGCATTGGAATATCCAAGGTCTTAACAGCTTTAGAGAGGTTCACTGCCACTGGCTTTGGTGGAATTGCTCCCAACTCACTCATCTTACATAGCGGGGTGAGAGGAACATGATGTCCATGCCTGAAGACTACTACATACAGTCACAGAAAAAATAGCATCACTTCATGTGTTCTAATGTAGTCGTGATGGTATTATATGGCAGGAATGCAGGGTCTGTTTTTTGTTGGAATGGCTGGTATTATTTAGCTTGGCCATATTAAAGAGGGGCCAAGAGTACTCTTTTAGCTTACTTACCACTGAGAGGGGTAGTTTAAAAAACCGCTTATCAGTTTTTAGGCTTCTACTTTAGGAATATTCCTGTAATCGCTGCCTAAAAGAGTTCTTTGTTATCAGTCTAAACTGAGAAATACTTTCTAGATTGTAAGTCCTGGCAGGCAGTGAGGAAACTAACAAATCCAAATCCAGATATCTTGAGATATAAAAAAAGGATTCTTCCTATGAGTTTGAGAAGATGGCTGTGTATGTCTCCTGGTGACAGCGAGGTAGCCACACAACCCTGTACCCAATGTGTGAACTAGAGGATTCACTTTGACCCACTTAATTACCCAGTGTAGCAAGGACAGGCTGAAACGGAGATCTGCCAGCACTCATGTCCTATGTGAAAGAGTTTGCTCAATAAAACTTAAAATGGGCTCAATAATGTGCCACAGCCTGAGGCATAAAACTGTCAATTTCTCTGAAAACTAACAGTAGTAAGAAGTGTGGACATGAAGTAACAATCTATTCCGGCTCTGCAATACAAACATTTAATACAGTTTTTTGAAGATACCAAGATTCATATAAAAGTTAGCATGTGGCTTTGGATATGACCAGCTTGTGACAACAAAAAGGATTAGATCTTCTAGTCTAACAAAGCACTCTAGCATGTGCTTGTTTGCTGAACTGGTGCCTGCATATCTTCAAAAGTCATCATTTTTTTCTTTCTACTAGTAGTCTGGATGAAAGAATTTGAAGCAAAGGTTCTGTTTCTGCAACTATATACAAAGCTAGAGAGAAGAGCTCCTGTATTTCCAGATGGAAAATTTTGGATGGAATATGTTCCCAGGCCTTGCACAGATGGCCAGTTCATGAGCAGAAAGCCCAACACATTAGGACTCTGCTATGTACACAGACTCCAGGTGGTAGATCCAACTGGGCTGCCTGACGTCTGGCAGTTCTGAATAAATGGCCAGATTCCTCTTTTTCTACCTGGGCATTATTTATAGAAAACAGAACATGTCCATGGGAGGCTGCCTGGACTGTGAAACATCTACCAAAGATTATGCAATTAAAAAGGCTAAAATGCAGAGCTGTTGTATTGTGTGGAACTTGCAGGGATAAATCACTGACATAATTGTATATGACTTTGGAAAAAAACACAAGAAGTTGGACAGGAAAAGTTACTACAAATGACACCATCCTTGAGGTCTTGACTTAAAAACTTGCATTGAATAGATAGGCTGTACTGTCTAGGGAACAGTTTGCATGCACATTCCCATTAATACAGTGTTTGTGTCTGAGCTGCAGAGAGGAGGTGAAAGTATTTGAGGAAAACTAATCATTTTTCCTGCCTTAATATAAAAATGCTTCTGTATAACCAAGAAAGGAGGGCAAAGCAACCAACAAACATATAGTGCTTTTCTAACAGCAAAAAGTAATAGTAGAATAAATGATGCTTAAGTCTTAAAAGTTTACTGTGTCTGACTCTAATCTTAATGAGATTTGGAGCAATCTCTAATCAGAACAAAAGGAAAGTAAAATTGGGCTCATTCAATAAAATGAGTATACACTGGCTGGACAGAGCAGAGATTTGCCCTTCAGGTGGGGTCTGGAGCATCATTAATTTTAGTCTGACTTTTAAGGAAATTGAGGCAATGATTTGCCAGTATTATTTTGATCTATTGCATTTTAAAGGCTAGAGAGTGGCTGAACTGATGCAAAGTGGAAGACCTCACCTCAATCCTGCTGCCTGTATGGGATGGAAGTTAATAAGGTCTGCTCTGTGTTAGGGGCACAGCTGTGGGGCTCAGGCCTGCCACCTGAACCTAGGTGTTTGGTTTCATCTGTGAAAGGTTTCACTGTTCACTTCTGGTTTAATCCTTTTTTGAAGAGTAGCTGTAGGATCAACTTTTTAATCTTTGGCAAGCCTGTGCAAAAATAATGTTGAAACTCAGTCCTGGAGCTGTCTGCAGTGCCATCTACTGACTACAACCAGCCCAAGCAGCTTTTAACCTTTTTTCCTTTTCCTCCCCTTTTTTCCTTTCTCTTTTTTTCCTTTTTTTTTTTTTTTTTTCTTTCCACAGCATGAAATGTGTTACCACCCCCAAGAGATCACAGTTTAGTAGAGAACGGGGGTCTCTGCTCTGCTGCTCTGTATGCAGTTTTTCTCTTCCTGGCAATAAAAATAAGATGGGCTTCTAAATTTTTGTCACAATAAAAAGTTTCCCCGCAGTGTTGTCTCAACAAGGTTGGTTTGTCCACACTGAGATTCTCTGGAAATTTTCTCCATCATGGATATTAGTGACAGGGCAAGATCTCCCTGAAAAGTTCTCTATTAGAAGGGAGTTTTTCTTATGCAGAATGTCTTCCCCAGTGCACAGAAAATGCCTTACAGGGCTACTACTTACAGCCCAGTTCAAGTCCTACACTTTGTACATCCCCAGCTGTAGGACTCTGTGTCCTGTGCTAGGCTTATGCTAAATAATTTGTGACAGTTCATCAAACAGCTCCCCTCAGGCCCCATCCTCCCAGTATGTAGCCACGATGGATTTTGCACTGTAATTCAGTGGAGGGAGGCTTTAGGCTTAAACCAGGCAAAGGCAGGGAGATTCAAGTGCTGGTGGAAAAAAGCTGGTTTTCTCCCTGTCTGTCAACTGGTTGCTTGTGATAGCTTTCTAATGGTGGTGCAACGGAAATAAGGCAGGACAGAACCTGAGAGTTTCCCTTAGCATGTAGTTTGCCTTTATCCAAGATACTGTCCAGACACCTTTTAAGTTCCCCAGAGTGTTTTATATTCTTAAATGATGCTCAGCTCTTTCCATGGTTTCTTGTTCAGGAATGGATTTCACTCTTTGGACCTAATCTACCCAGTTCCTTGAGTCACCTTGTAAATTCTTAACTAATGCAAGGTGGAGAGAAGCTGGCAGTGCCTGAGATTTTTCCTTCTCTCTCTGTCACATGATAATTTTTAAGGCACTTGGTCACTTGTGGGCAAGCTCAAGTTTGTTATAGTGCATGAGGAGACTTAGGGTTTTCTATCTGAGTGACTATACTGGAAGCATCTTACAAGCATGTGGAATTACACCTAGTGACTCAGATGGCCCCTCTAGGGTGCTAAGTCCCTTGAAGTAGAAATTCAGCATGATGAAAGGATTACCTAACTCTTAGCAGGGAGCCACAGTGATGCTTTTGGCAATATGTAGCCTTGCAGCTTGAATGACTGTTCCTGTGAACACAGATCAGAACTCATGCCTAAGGATTTCAGCAAAGCATGACATTTGAATGGTTTTATTCCAAAATACATTAATTTGTGTCTTGTATGTCAGACTTCAAGTGTTTGAAACATTTGAATGCCCTGCTGAGTTTTAGTTTTATTGCTGTAAATACTTTTTACATGAAGAAGATTTTTAATCTTGGCTGTAAATATGAGGTGCTGGTGTTTAATTTCTTTTTTTTATTTGCCCTCACTGTAGGATTTGCTCTTCTTGGAGGACATCCTTCCTTCCTTACAACACAAGACATACACCTGGGCACTAATGAGAGCCTCACAGAT
Source organism: Falco cherrug (assembly GCF_023634085.1). Taxonomy (NCBI): domain Eukaryota; kingdom Metazoa; phylum Chordata; class Aves; order Falconiformes; family Falconidae; genus Falco; species Falco cherrug. The sequence goes on along the minus strand of NC_073698.1, from coordinate 83,765,310 downwards.
ACAGCAAGGTTGGTAAAACATCCCTTGAATGATCACTGTGTATTTGGTAGTTGATCAGGCTGAAACCTGTCTTATAGAATTTGGGGTGCTAGTATTTTCTTTCTGGAAAATGTCAGAAGGCAGTCCAAATTTCTTAAATATTTACAGTTCAGCTCACAGAATCTGTAGTTCAGTACATCATCATTCCATCCACTCTAGCTCTCCAAAACGTCTCATGAGAAATATTTTTATTAAATTTGGCATATAGAGTGTTAATGAGAGTGACAATCACAAACAGAAACACTTTATGAACCTCAGTAGTATAGCTCCACTGATGACAGCACATATATTCAAATAAGACTAGAACCTTCTGATTTTGTTGTTCTTCATGGAGCTAGACATACGACTGACTGGCAAATCAAAAAATAAAATCAAAAAGCAAAGACCTTATTTATCCTAGTTAGGACAGCTGCTCATGGGCCTTAGCCTACCTGCAGTGGCAGGGGGGCACTGAAGGCCACTCTGATCCCCCTATTTCAGCAGAACCAAACTAGACTGACAATTTGCAGTCAGTTCCTGATTTCATGTGCCTTCCGCTGCAGCTGTACCCACTGTCAGGACTGCTGTGGAGGCTGGATTATAGCATTGTTCTCTTACTGGGACCCTGGAAGATTTTAATCAGTCCCACATGCACGCAGGTAGCTAGCAGCCTATCCCCATTGCCATAGCATGGAAGAACTGAGCTCAAGGTTTTTCTCCAGTAAATTCCCTCCAATGTTGCAGAAAGTAGGCAGAACATGAGGTTATCTTTTTCAGGTGCGTTTGCTCTTTTTCATAGCTCTCCATATATTAAACACTCATCTAGCCTCAGTATTGTACTTCTTTCTAGGCAGCCCTTTTCACAGCCTGCGGTCAATTCTGTCAGGCTCAGCTGTTGTCTCTTAAAGGTCCTTTTTGTTCTGCTGAAAGATATGCAGTACCAAGCTTGTCAGCCTCAACTCAAAACATGCAGCCAGCCAGCTGAGGTTCCATTGCCTTTGCTGTATACTACAGCTTTCACAGTCAGCGGGAGAGACTGCTTGAGAACTATGTCGATGTTCTCTCTGTGATGAAATCCAAGGAAAATGTAAGAAAAAGACCAAATATTTGAACATTTTAAATTTTCCTTTCTTGCTTTTAACTACTGAAGTGGAAGACATATGGGTGTTTATAGTAGAAAGTCAAGATTTCAGTCTCTTGAGGCTTGAAAGTACTTAGCTCTCACTCCCTGCTAGATACATAACTCTGCCAGTATCAAAGTAAGGTGCAACAACAGTGGTCAGATGTTTCAACAAAACTGCTTTAGTAACTACAAGCTTAAAAGACTCAAACATCCTGTAAGCCTGTGGGCCTACAAAGGGAGCAGATTAATCTGAGACTAGTCTGAGGTACATTAGGCCACTGTGTCCAGTGACCACTGTATCCATTTCGGCAGAGCTCATACACTACTGTGGGATTCAAATACATGCCCTCAAAAGAGATTCTTCATGCATCATGGGACATAGCCCCAGATTAAGCAGGACAGCTATAGCTTCGTCACAGTGTGCCATTTAAATGCTTCAGAGCACTTGCATCCCTGCCACAACTCTACTGGTGTGAGAGATGGAGGATTTTCCAAGTCAAATATGCATAGCTTACTATGTCATGTTAAAGATGAAAGGGAAACATATCGAAGGTAAATTCCCCACACTGATGTAAATAAGTATTATTCTCCAAGTGTCTTGCCTTTTCTTCCATTCTCACTGGACCATTGTAAGCAGAGAGCCTCTTGCCTGAGAAGGGAGAGGAGGAGAGGATGCTGACAGAAGGCACAGAGGCAGAGAGGCTGGGGCTGAAGAGACAGAACCTGACATGGTGAACAGGGATACTGGCATGCCAGGCTGGAAAGATGAGGATCAGCTATTTACATCAACTTAAAGCAACTGAAATTTTGAAGGGATGTGACACACCTGAACAGTGGAGAACGAATAAAAAAGTACAGAGATGTCACATTTGGGAAAGAGTGAGTTCAAATCCCAAGTCATGTCCCAGATCCAAGACAATGATGTGGAAGGACTGCAGTGCCACCAAAGGTGTCAGGTGAAGCCAAAGAAAGAATTGATTTACCAGGGCCCATGTGAAATTGCACTGTGGCACTTGTGAATGAGAAGGGAAGGGTGGTGAGAATCTTCAGAGCAGTATGTCAGGGTGCCATGTGGGCCAGCGGCTCCTTGGGCACTACGGAGGCTGGGGTGCCAGGAGCTCCCCCTGGGCCAGGCAAGGCAGGGTCTTGTCAGCCAGCACTGGTCCCCATGCCTCCAGCCAGGGAGCAGGGCAGCCGGGAGGCAGCCAGTAGCAGCCACAGCCCAGAGCATCAGGCACCTCTGTGAATATGGGGGTGGACCAAGGCCAGGCTGGGACATCAGCCTGCATGTAGGGGTCCAGGTCAGGATCAGCATGGGCATTGTTACAAAGTAGCAAGAGATGTGACTCCCAAGAGAAGGGGATTGACCCTGGTGGAGGCTCCTCACAGTGCTGTCTAGGAGCCTCCTCCCCCCGCGACGTCAGAGCAATGAAGGATAGCCCTCAGCTGCGCTATTGCAAAGGTGGCTCTGAGCCCCAGAAGCCAAACCTCCAGGAAGGGAAAGATGTGGTCAGGGCCGTTACGCAGTGCTCCCCTGCAATAACCTCTCCAAGCACCATCGCACCAGATGTGTAGGACTGTCATCCTCTCTGGCTTTCTACCATTCAGATGCCAGCCCTGCAGCAAATCCAGGTGTGTTCTGATACACAGACATGCTTTGTATAGGCCAGTTTTCATTCCTTCTTCTTCCCAAGTGGGATAAATAAAGGGCCATTAAATCTTCGGTTCACAGTCTCTTGAATGTCCTTTGTTTACACAAGCAAAGGGAAAAAAAAAGACAATAAACTGCAAGGAATAAGGCAAAACAGTAGAAGCAAGCAAATCTTCCAGCCATTCTGGAGGAGTTCCAATTCCATGGACAAATCTCCCACAATACCCACTTCCCATGCAAGCCTTCAGCCCCTCTTTTCTCTGTCACTGCTTGCTCTCACAGGTCAAGTCCCTGACAGGAGGGTTTTGCTCCTCTGCTGAGTCACAGCACTCACCTTCTACAGTGGAGTGAGGGCTTCCCAAGTCTTTACAGAGCCCCACATGCTCTGCTTCACTCCTGCTCTCTCATTAGCAGAATTATTATTGACTTTGCATAATCAAGGCTGAGCAATTTACCCAAAAGAACAACCGGAGTGTTAATTCCTTGGCATTTCTTGTGAATGAAGGATAACATCCCAACCTCATTCAGTTAATGTAAGAATAAAAAAAAGAATGCCTGTAGTAGACCCAGAGGGCATTTCAAATATTTACAGCCATGTGTCTGGGGCTCTGAAGGCCTTAGAAGTACTTGAGATTGAGACTTAAAGCAAAAAGGGGCAGAGATCTATAAAAGTCATGGTTTTTATTAGAATTGCTGCAGGTAAGGGTTGAAAGCATTTCTGCTGTGAACATAGTTTTAGTGACTTATTACTTGCTCATGATACAGTTCTTCCATGCTTCACAAGGCATTTACATTTACGCTGACACAGTAGCAAAAAGTTACCACCCATTAAGGAGCTCTAAGCCTTTCAGTGCTGTTTAGCATGTTTGATATATTACGTTAAATGAAATATAAGTACTGTATCTGTATTTTCCACTGTAGAGCAGTTCCATTGTGCACCTCTATAGTGGCCATAAGGTTCAGTGACAGCACTGAAGAACTTACAGGATGATCTTACCAGTCCACTGGCATTATTAAAGAATGAATTTTTGCATCTATGGGGAATGGATTTACTTCTCACCACTTACCAAGAACACATCCACTATATGCCCCTGTAAGACTATGAATGACAATGAAGTATCCTTGTCAGAAATTTAAACCTTTTGAATGGATGCATACTTTCAAAATAAAACCAAAACTACCCTAGATAGCAATATTCTACCCAAAATATATGCAAATACCCCATTTTCAAATTCATAAATCAGCCACACAAGAAAAGGCATACTTTTATTTGTGTTTAATTTTGGATTCCTCAGAGGATACACTAGAGTAAAAACATCCAGCTTTTCTCTGTAGAAAGGTTACTTTGAGGAGAGAGATATGCAGCATTCTAATATATTCATATATTTTCAGGCCCTGGGATTTTGAAGTTTATAGGCTTACAGTCTTGCAAAAAATGAAAAGATAAGAAGACATTGCAGTTGATGATAACAGAGGAATCTTAAATGAAAAGTCACCTGATGAACATGTGCTTACTCTCCCTCACCTCCCCAAACTTCACCTTTAGTCAAGACTCTTACCTAGCCAGGTCTTTCTTCCTATGCAATCCCAGCCTTACATCGTTTCCTTTAAATTGGCCTGATTACAGGAGATTTAATCTCCTCAGGTGAGGTCAGTTTTTTTCTTTTGCTGAATTCAATTTGGTTTTGATTTTACAAAGAATAAACCCAGTTTCCACCTGAGTTTCCTATTACAAGATATAAGATATGACATCTAGTGATGCTGGAAGAAGGACTGTCTGATGTCTTGCTGGTTAAGTGTCTAATAAGTATAGTACCTACTTTCAACAGATTAAGGAAGAAAATCCAGCAGTTTTCACTAATTGCTGATGGATTATGACTGAATTTCCTCTTAACATCATACCCTGTAAAGGAACCATCTTCTTTAAATTGTTTATCAGTTGTGTTGAGTAGGAATCAACTGTCCTGACATCCTGGGAAAAAGAAGTTTAAGGAAACTAGGCAGTTTCCCAGCATGATTGCCTCTTTTTCCTTGACTGGTGGGACTGGCTGTGTCTTGTTTAGGGTGAACACCTGTCAGATGGCTAACAAAAGGGACCATGCATCCCATCCCTGATGACTAGTTCAGAACAGAACAGGTTTTCCACAGTCACATGCTTCAAGCTAAAATAAACACACACAGAGAGAAAAAGAAATGGGCTAAGAAGAAATAAACAATCAGAACTGTTCCAATACCTTGCAATCAGTAAATACTTTGTTAAGTTCCTCCTTTTCACCTGTATCTGCTACTGGCAGTCTTTTCTTCAGAAAGCGCTCTACAAGGAATCTTGTAACATTTTTCTAAGAGTTTTGCTTGTATGAGGAATGTCTGGTGTCAGTACAAAATACTTGTTACTGACTTCATCAGGAGATTTGTCTGTGTAAAGGCCATGGCATTGACAGCTATATTTCCACAAAAGGAGATATTGGAATTCTTCATGGCTAATCAGGAAGATAGATACTTCAAGAATATTTCATACTCTTCTATTCAGACTCTTCCTTGTTTTGTTTCAAGGTCCTATTAGAGATAACATGAAAACACACAAAATGCTACTTCAAAGTCAGGCTTCAGGGCCTGATTAAAACACAGAAGTACAGAGATCCAATCCATATTTAATTTATCTAAAGAATTCAGAGCATATTGAATATACTATGCTAATCCACTATGCTAATCTCTGAGCCTTTCACACTTTGGCAAATGAGATTAAGGCCAGAGTGGTAGTGACTCCTGCATGCTCCTATCCATATACCATGTTTCAAATTTGGGCATCACTTCAATGCTGATACCATGTGTGACAATAGACAGGTGTGTAGGTAGGAGAGGGAACTGGCTTGTTGGCTTGCTGTTTATGTGTTCATTGAGATCAGTAAATAATTGTGGTAATCTAAGACAGATCTGTATTCCTAATCCTCACAAAGGTCAGGCTACCATACAGAGACACTGTAATATTCAGTCAATGCTACATTAGTTCTTTGCTAAAAGACTGAAGAAACCCTATACCTTACCTTACCTCTTTGGAAGTCACCAAATTCTTCAAATGTTACGGTGTCATGCAATCTCTTATCCTGTTCAGATAATTTAACATTTATTGATATTACATCTGTAGCTACATTCAAATGCTAAAGAGAAAAAACCATAAAATATAGCAGCCGTTTTAATTTACTTACTATAGCTTGTTAATAAGTAAAACTGCTTTTTAGCAGCTTGTTAAATGTCTGCACTTAAGTGTGTTATGCAGGCTTGATAAATTATTCAGATAGTTGAAAAAAATTGATTCATTACTACTTCTCATTAATATTCATGCGTTGCATATTGAAAAGTGGAACAGGGATATATTTATTATGTTTGACTTGGGTATTTTCTGCCATCCTCTAGGGTGCTGTCCAGCATGACAAATGCAATCTTGGCTCGAGTTTATAAGCATAATGATTTGGAACTAATGACGAAAGAAGCCACGATCCCAATAATCAATGGATTGTCTGATTTATACCATCCTCTCCAGATTTTAGCTGATTACCTAACTCTTCAGGTAACAACATAATCCCTGAATTTTTTTTTGCTGAGTCTTGGCCTTGGGAAGTAATTACATGGCACTTGTTATTTAAAGAGATCTTCATCCAGTAATATAATTAAGGACCAGTTTAATTTAAACAATTACCTAGTCCTATCAGCTGTAGTGGGACTGAAGTTAAACATAAAATTAAGTACTTCATTGGAACTGGGCTGCAATTCAAAAAATGTGATGGGTGTTTTACATATTAAGATAAAGGTGAGATGTTGGCTCAACCAAAGCCAGTGAAAGTTTTCCCACTGACTTAAGAAAATTTAGTAGTTCACTCTTGATTCCATCCTAATCTATGAACCGTTTAAAAGGAATCATTGTCCATATATTAGGAAATTGGTTGAAGAAATTTGTTTTAAAAAGCCAGTTAATGCTACCTGTGCAAACGCCTAGTGTTCTGGCATTTAAACCTATTTAAACTTTGCTCACATCAAAGGATAGTTAGAAAAGATCATATTTAGAAGTTTAATCTAATGAAATAGTCGATTTGACAGCAGGATAATGTTTTACACAGAATTCCAGATGTTTATCTGTGAACAGAAGGACTATGCTCTTTTACAATCAATTGAGGAACTGGCTTATAAAAAAGAATATTACACTGCAGGGCTGGTTGACAACTATGATGAACTCTTCTGACCTTGTTTACTTTCTGAATAAATAAAAATTGCACTGCTTGAAAAGGGAGGACAGAATAATTTCCTGATTCATTCAGCTGCGTTTCTCAGCTGTCAGAGACTTTGCTATGGGACATTCAGTATGTGGAAAAGAGCTAGTGAGAGTAATACTAAATTATTCATGCCTTAAACTTGAAATACCGAAAGACATATAGTGAAAATTACTTTTTCCTTACTTTGATTAGTATTTTTCATAGAATTTTCTTTACTTAGAGTGAAAAGACCAGCAAAAATTGGCAAACTTGAGACTTTAATGCTTCACATACCTCAGGATAAAGTACATTTGCAAGATGACATTGAGCCAGCCTCAATGAACTGTTCAAATTACGTCAGTCAGAAAGCTATAATGAGAACATCACCAATCATTAAATGTCATAATTTCATTTTAACACTGTGTGCAACTGTAAAACAGGTGAATCTTATGGTTGTGTTTTGCAGGCAGTTCTGTCTTGCAAACACCTTAATTATTAGCATTTTATCACTTGTGAATAACAGGCTTCAGGAATAATCTGTGACTCATAGTCTACACATTTATTGATATCTCTGCCCCTAAACCTGGTTTTATCCAGGCCACTGACTACAGCACCAGAGTTCAGAGTGATGTTGCCCTGTACTCCATCTCCAGTCAATGAAGAGAGACTGCTGAGCTTCTCAATCACCTTCTAGAGATGCATCTCTTTCTCCACTGATCTTGGGAGGAAACCTATGGAGATCAGCAGAATGAGTGCATGCCCTGTTGATCATCATCTGCTCTTCCTCCTTTGTGTCCTTGTATAGGGCAACCATGGTAGAAGCTCCAGGTGAACATGAGCCCACAGGCTGGACTTTTCCTTGGTTTGAATACCTAGGGCAGCAGCAAGAGCAGGTGTGTGTCCTTGTTGCATCAAGCATTGGGGACGATGTGTTTGGAAGGAGCTGTCTCTGCCCATGTTACATGATGAGGAAACAGGACCATAACAGTTGGTGCTCAAACAAAACAAACATTTGGCATGGAGAGGTATCATGACAAAGCAAGCACTTACAGAGGTCTCAAAGAATGGCTCAGCTTTTGAACAGCCATGGAACCTTTTTAAAATTTGCAGCACCCAGTCAGCCTGATAAGCAGTGCACTGTTTCCTCCAATTGTGTTCATCCCTCCCCCGTCTTTCTAGCATGTTCCTTAGCCCAGAGTTTGTCAGAAGGTTTTCAGAGGGCAGCTGGGTGGCTGTCCCACCTTGCCAAGGGCATGCTACGCCACTGGTTTCTGACCCACTTTCCATTCTTGCTTTCTTACCCAGGAGAAAGGGGCAGGCAGGGGGGAGCTCTCTGTGGGTGTTGGCACTACCTGCTCTTTCCCTTTCTGACCTGCCTGTCTGCTGCCTTTTTTCTGCTCTGCACTGTGCACTGAGGTGGAGAAGACTAGTCTTACAGCCAGTAGCATGTAATAAAATGGCATTTTAAGCACATAATGAACTTTACCATGTCACAGAAGTAGGATTAACACTTGAAGAAGTGTGAGCCACAGGGTCTATTGTTACTTACCGCAATCAAACTTCTTGTGGGATTTTTGGCAGTGTAAAAAGAAGTTATCCAAGTACTGCCTGAAAGAAGATTAATATAGGGATGTTGAATAATACCACCGATTCTTTAAATGAGTTAAAAGGTCACATATAACATTTGGACTGCTTTCCTGCAATGCAATGGCAATTTATTTTATACATACATACAGACTACAATAGAGGCACAGACTGCTAGCCTTATATTTAAATGTAAAAACAGATTTTGTGCAGCCTATTTCTCTTGAAAAATTACTCTTCCTTATCTCTCTGATGATTTTCTTCCCTGGATCTGCTCCTCCCTGCTGTCAGTACATACCCAAAATGTACTTTTTTTTTTCTCTCTTCTTTTTTCTCCTTCTGCATTTGCCAGTGGAACACTACATGCACTCTGGGCCTCTTCATGCTTAGCACATTTTTATTCTTCCATTTTCTAAATCCTATGAATTTTGTCATGTGCTGCCTTGAATCCTCTTTGAGCACTTTTTCTTTGGTCTGAAGCTGCCTCATTTCCTGGTTTGTTTTATCAGAGTGTCTTCTTGCTTATGGCTTCTTATTCGCTTTTCACAGGTGCATTTTAGTGTGGTTATTTTAGTATAGTCTGTTGCATTCCCCAAACAGTGCAGATGGTTTATTTTGAGGACTGTCAGTTCTTATTCTGTATTCAAGGTGTTCTTGTCAGATCACAAAGTGTGCTCCTGTCATGGATATAGTCTTCAGATTTAACATCCTGTTGTCCAGTGCCTTCTTCCTGAGCAACCTGGATCCCCTCACATTTGATATCTAAGCTGGCTCTGTCCTTTAATACTGTGGTCAGCACTAATGCCCCCTACTATGCCAAGAGGGATATTTTCCTTAGCATACATGCTTCCCTCTCCCTTGAAAGTTGGGTTAAACGGAGTTTGCTCTAGAGTAATAACCCCCTAGAAATAGTTGTAAACATTATGCAACCTGATTTTGAGGGTTTGGGGTTTGGCCTTTAAAGACTATGAGTTTGCATGCTGGTACTGTGCATGCACAGAGCCACTTTACTTCTCTGTCTATGCTATGCTGAAGGGATGTTACAGCCACTTGCTGAGTCCACCCAGTGCCTCTCTGTCTCCTGGGCAGAAGCTGTGCCTCACAACTTCTGCTCTGTGAAGCTTGGCTGGAGGGCAGCACATCATACAATCTGTATTCCAGGGACAAACTGTGTATTGACATTGATTCAATTGATATTAATGTCACCAGCCAAATCAGCTAACTTGTAGCTGACTGCAGGATGGCCAGACTCGTAATTAGAGTGGATCCATATGCCACTAGCTTTTTATGTCACTGGCTTGAAGGGAAATTTCTTTTTCAGAAAGAAATGGTTGACATAAGAAATACATCAGTGATTCCTTTTTAAATTGTGCCAAAAATTGCGTTGCCCAGCTTGAAGAGGACTGCTGTATATTCTCAACTTTTCCTCAATATGTGACCCAAAGAGCTTAAATTATTAGTCTTCAAATTCATCATCATCTTCATCATCATTGTTATTCTAAGAATTAGAAATCCCAGCTAAGATCCGGACTGGTCCTCGAGAATATGCTGGTTTGATAACCACGACAAAACCCAGTGTGAAAGTAAGAAGGATAACTGGCCCAGCATCTGTGTTCAGATCAGTTTGCAAGCTAGTACATCCAAGTTTGCCCAGTTTCTCATTTACTGGATTGCACTGTCTCCAAAAGGGCTAATGCTTTGACTGATCCCTTGCTTTCGGTTTTAAATTTTGACAGATTATTGATTCATTATTCCAAAGCTTTTTTTAATTGAGGGCTGTTATGACTGTTGTGGTCAAACCTTTCAGAAGTAATCTATAATGGTGTCAGAATCTCAGCCTAGTTGGAAACAAGTCCAGGCAGAGGCAGACACGAAGGTCCCTAGTTAGTTAAAGCAGTCTTCTGCAAACATACAACAGTGCTAAATCACTGAGCCTGCGTATTTTTTCCCAGCAATTGATACACTGATATACTGCAATCATGAATAAGAACAGAATGACACATTGTAAAAGCAGCATGGGGATGAGAAAGTTGACTGTCAAATTGACTATTTAGCAGGGACTTTTCATGAGAATAGCAAAGACAAGTTTTGTGGCACTGAAGCAGCAATCACTGTTTGCCGAGGCATTCATAAGGGAGAAAGGCTCTAGACTTTCTAAATATGTTAATTTTTTTATGGCTTTACTGGGAGTACAAGTATTTTGAAGTCAGGTTCCCAAGGCAAAGAGAAACTGCAGAACACCCAAGCAGGTAAAAAGCCTATATCAATATAACAGAGTTTGGAAAAACTGGGGAGGCATGTGAGGGGAAAAATATCTTCAGAGGCTCAGGTGATCATCATGTATTGTAAAGGTCCTGGTTTAACCTATATTGTTACCATTGTGGCTAAACACTTCTAGCAAGATTTTCTCTCTGCAGTTGTATAAGCATATACTATAAAACAGGGGAAAAAACTGTATATCTCATAAATAGTAACTTTTGTATTTCCTCACAACACAATCATCTCGTCTTTCTTGGAAGCTCAGGATGTATGCATATAAGCAGTACAGTCACAGTCATAGTGAGCTGGCTTTAGATGAAGAGGTTTGAGTTAGAACAGCAGTGTACCAGTGGCAGCATAAAGCTTAGCACAGGATATAAAACAGGCTCCAGTAGCACACACACAACTTGATTCTACCTTGACTATGCCTTCTTCCATTAGCTAAATGTCTTCATTAAGATTAGCTCAGCTATGTCCACTCTGTACAGTAGTCACTGCAGATGTGGCTTTGCAATTTGCAGTGCATATTGAGAGTCATTCTACAGATATCTCCAGCACTTTGTATTTTATCTGTAACAGCTAGTAGCTTGGGAAAACAGAAAAGTATTTAGTATGCACTGTGCTGCTTTTAATGCAGAGTAGCAGCTGATAATAAGGTGGAAGTTATTTAACACAGCAGTATATTTGTGACTCACTAGTTAGTGCTTTGAGCATTACAGGCTGAGATGTCTATTTTTAAACAGTAAGATCAAAAGAATGCAGGGCAGTCTCATTTGCTTCTGACTGTGGGTTCATGTCTCAGCTATCACTAAGTCCTAGGTGGAAACACCACCTTAAATGAATGCTTTAGTTTGGCCTTATCCTAGGAGCGCCATTGCTAGGAGATGTGGAAGGATTTTGAAAGACCCTTAGAGACCTGAAGAGCTGTTATAGTGAAATAACTTCCACACCACAAAGTCCTCATTTGCTCTCCTTGCATCAAACCTCTTCCAATGAGCCTGCTGCTAACAAACTTCAACTGGAAAAACAATAGTTTAACAATACTGTAGTTTTAGCCTTTAAACTGTAGGCAGCCTAGGACTCTATCAGGTTTAGATTTCAACGGCTTTTTAATATTATTCAATATTTCAAGTGCTACTATTTTTGACTTATTTTTGACTCAAAATTGTGGTCACTGGCAGAAATGCCAATAACTTTGGTGTGGAACAACTTCACAACTGTTTGTTTAGGAGAAGCTGCTGACAGGAGAGGAGGGGGTAGTCCCAGCCCTTTTCCTGTTCAGTCTTTTGGCATCTTTGCTGTGACTGCCTGCAAGGTTGCCAGTTAGTACAGCTCTACAGTATGGATGCTTATCCTCTCTGACAAGCATTGAATCATGTTACACAAAGTGTTGAGACACTGTCTGGCTTCCAGCTACTATGATGCAATTGTAGCATGGCCCAGTTTTGAATGAAGAATAAAAGGCTCTCCATTGTGTCTTTAGTCTTGAGGTGGAGCTGTACAGAGCTGGCACATACAAGTGTTCGATTATGTCTTTACAAACTTCCTGGTATCAACTCGAGTATATAAATATGCATATTTCAAATAAGGCTTGCTAAAGGGCCTCAAGTTGTCCTGCTCTGGAAATATGAAATTCCTGTTACTCTTGTTCCTCCTTAGGCCTTATCTGTTGGGTGGCTGAGGGCCAAAGCAGCTGCATATATACAGTCTGTAACTGCCATCAAGCAAAGCTACAGTTAACACTGTAATGCTGTTTCAAGTTTGGGTAATCCACATTTTAAAAAAATCACTGCACTCTTTGGCTGTACAACAGAGCGCAAACCCTGCAAGCCATGAGTGGCACAGCTGCTTTCAAAGTGTTGCTCTTTGCTGTTCTGTACAGCTGTGATGGTTAAAATGCACTCCAAGGGCATGGCCGCTGCCGTGGCCACAGGGAACATCATGTAGAGACAACCAGGCCAGAGGAAACCTGAACAGGGGTATTTTCACAATTTGGGGGAAAGCTGGAAGGAGTGCATCTTAGGCATTAGGGCTGCCTCTAAATTAAGAATTTCTACTATTCACTCATAATTACGAGCACCAAACCATGACTGCATGTCTTTGGTGCTAAAGTTACTGTGTGTCTGGTGCTGAGTCTCTCAGCCTGGGCCTTACCATATGGCATATGTGTCAATTTGCCCTTCACTGGAGAAAGCCGCAGCACTTTGGCCTTCATGTAAGACATGGAGGACTTTCCTTCCCTGACCATCTTATAGTTGCAGTGAGTTAATTAAAGGTATGGTTCTGCAGAGCTAGCATTTGAGAGGCACCAGCCTTCTTTGCTCTAGACCCGTCTGATCAATCCCTCCTACCTACAGCATCAGCTTGCTCAGTTTGCTTGAAACATAACCCCAGGGCTGTCTGATTCGTTTGGCAGGAGCACTATGGTGGGCTGAAGGGGCTCACTGTCACCTGGATTGGGGACGGAAACAACGTCCTCCACTCCATCATGATAAGTGCTGCAAAGCTGGGAATGCACCTGCGTATTGCAACTCCCAAGGTAAGAAAGCCATGGGCAAGGAATAAGGAATGCAAACTTCACCCATTCTTGTCTCAGCCACTTGCATATATATACTTCCAAGGGCCTCAGCTAGTGGTGCTTCCACATATCTTGAGTGCCAGCTTTCAGAACCAAGGTTCAGAATCCTGATTCAGTTATTTTGAAGCAAAGCAAGAGTTATTCTACTGAGTCCAACTTCAGAAGGGCTGAGGGGAGTTCATGACTGCAGTATAAGTCATAGAGGACAATAATTCCATTTGAGAAAGTGTTACTAAGTCACCTAATGCCCTCTCCCCCACAAAAAAAATTTGAAAGTTGTTTCAGATTGGTGAAAATGTTGCATCTTAGTTGGTTCAGACTGGTGATATAGCTTTCTTAGAATGCTGCATTGTAAAACAATATAAAATATAAAACAAATAATCTGTTTAGAACAAAAAAAAAATGATGTATAGGCATTTCATTCTGTAACTGTTGAAATATATTTTTCTTACTTTATCAGAACACTTTCCAGCAGCTTATGTCAAAATAAAATTTCAACAAAATCAACATGATTTGTCTAAATTTTATGTTTCTGAAAGACGTTCTTCTTCCCATGGTAAATGGTTCAATCAGTATTTTTCTAAGCAGTGTTAATAATGAGTGAAGATATTATACATGTTCCATGATACATTACCATCATCTCTTATCACCTCTTTTCACAGGGCTTTGAGCCAGACCTCAGAATAACTAAAATAACTGAACAGTACTCCAAAGAGGTAGGAACCTAAGAAACAGCCTGGTAGAGTAGTTTAAATAGAGTGCTTGATTTATAATTTTCATTATAAATTAAGTTGAAGTTCCTTGTCTTCCTGATCTTCCCTATTTTATTCACATCAGCATGGTACCAAGTTACTTCTCACAACAGATCCTTTGGAAGCTGCAGACGGCGCCAATGTCTTAATTACAGACACTTGGATAAGTATGGGGCAAGAAGAGGAAAAGAAAGAAAGACTAAAGGCATTTCAAGGTTATCAGATTACAATGCAGGTAAAAATTGAGATTTAGGGTTTTGCTGATGCTTTTACAGTTTGCATTTATAAGAATCAACATCAGCAAAGCATGGGTTTGGTATTTTTTTGAGTGAGGCCATGGAAAAACAACATGCAAATCTTCCCCCAGCTTGAAAAACTCACAAAGATAAGAAAGTTTGAGTTATCTTATACACTTCACAAGCCTTGGCCTCTCTCAGAGCTTCCTAATGAGCTCCATCTCCAGAACATGCACAGGAAAGCTAACCCTTTACTTCTTTATGACCTAAAATCTATTTCTAACTTTGCATTTCCTCTTTGCTGCCAGAAATGATCCCTTATATTTTATTTAGAATGAGCAACTCGCAGATTAACTCTTAAATGCCTGGGCAGCATTTGGGGCAATTTTGTGTATATCTGTCAATGAACAAAGCATTAAATACATGTCTTTGAAGTAATCTAATTGAGATGCTTATCAGCGCAAAATCAGTTAGAGAAAACATAAGCCATCAATTGTCCAAGATAATAAGGACATTTTCGTTGCTGATAGAATTATTAGTTTAATTGACTGTATTTTAACATAAGTTCACATAATACTATTGATGGATGTGCCTCTGAAATGGCCTAAAGTGCTTTAATTCATTGTTCATTGGTATTAGATCAATATATTATGAGTGACAATATGGAAAAGAAAAAAATTACAGCCTTTTAAGTCATGGTTAGGTATATTCTGGTTGCAATTATCAATAGTATTATATTACTGTAAGGCATTCAAATAAAGATTGCCCCTTATTGATCCACTAGGTCACTGAGCATTTTACTCCCCTACTAAAGCCTGAGAAATAGGGGTAAATATTTGACTTATGTGAAGTCAGCATTGAACTTTGACTGACTTAAATGGCAATATTCCCATCATATTCACAGATGATGAAGTCAGTGGAATTCTGAGTTCATCATCCAAGTAACAAGAGTGGTAGCTAATATAAAATTTGTAAACCTTTTTACTAGTTAAAGATTTTATTAATGTCCTTTATTTTTATATGCTTTTTGATCTACAGACTGCAAAATCTGCTGCTTCCAACTGGACTTTTTTACATTGTTTACCCAGAAAACCTGAAGAAGTTGATGATGAAGTATTCTATTCTCCGCAGTCATTGGTTTTCCAGGAGGCTGAAAACAGAAAATGGACAATTATGGTAAAAAAAGAAGATAACAGTAGTTAGGTTAGGGTCAGCTTCTATTCTGCCTCACACTACAGGCTTGGATTCAGATTGGTTCCTCAACCAATAGTACAAACTAATACATATGTTTCAAGTGCACCCCGCAGTACATCACAATTTTGACTATAGGCAACATATATATGTAGCACAAATACTTCTGGACACAAATGTGACCTATTTTGATGATAACATGCTGTTGCTTGACCCAGTTTTATCACTAAGTGAAATCCATAGTATAAACTGTAATTTTTTGGTATTTCAATCACTGGATTTATTCTAATGATGAACTCAGCTGCTCAATTTTAAGATGTGTTAAATGCTGAGATCCCAGAGACTGGTCTTAGAAACTACAATTTCCCTACCACTTAAAGCTAGAGATTCTGCAGTTTTCTCTCAGGAAAAATTGCTACTTACACCAATGAGAACTTCCCCTGAGAAAGTGCTGCAAGAGCAAATCTTTGCAGGATCCTGAAAAGTTATGGTGTGGGTAATACTGTGTGATTCATGGGAACCATGAGAAGACGCTTGGCATTTAAGATAAACCATAACTCCCCTCGCAGCATTCCTAGAATTTCAGAAAATTACTGCCAGTTCTCAGTAGCTTGTTATTTATTGTCAGCTTTAGAACCATCTTGTTTACAAAAGCTAGTGAAAACTTTCAGAAGTGAAAAAAATCCCAACCAGAAATGGCATTGTCAGAGCTCTCAGACAAACTCTAGATGTGCTTCAAGTGAGTAAGTGGTTGAGTATTGTATCTACCACAACCTCAGATTTTGGACATGGTCAAAATTATTAACAAATTTGTGTTAAATTCATAGTTTTGGCCTTAAAATTCTGGAAAGTGTTTGTATTTTTTGTTTTAATTTTGCAATGTTTTCAATTGTCCTAACTGTTATTTTTTAAAAGGAAAATAAACCCTTTACTTTGGGTTCCAGCTGCACTTCTTTTGGGAGGGATAAGAAACATGTCATATTTGTATTAAGCTATAAAAATAATGACTATATGGGTCTTATTTATATATTCATTTCTATCACTTTCAGCTCAGACAGAAAACAGAAAAATAAATTATTCGCTGAGCTGTAGTTCCAAACAGGGCTGAGTGCAGCTATGACATGGGTAGCAGCGAGGGGCTGCACAGCTGCATGTTCAGTCCCCACTGTGTGCCTGGGACTGCCTGCTACGCTGAGCAGTGCTGAAGGGAAAGGAAGGACAGGCAACCAGACCACAACCCTGGGGAACCCTTGTAAATCCAGTTCTGGGCCCAAATAACAATTTGCAGTCAGACATTACTGTGAAATCACAACAGCGTGAACCAGGTAACACCTTGTCAAAACCAAGCAAGCATGGGGCTTGTTATGTACACAGGTGCGGGGAGGATGGCAGAGCTGCTGCAACGCTATGTTTTATTTAGCTGACATTCCTTTAATTCTCATTTCACAGCCATACCTAAGGTTTGTTGGAGTACTAGGGGAGGGCAATAGGGGTAGGTGACTTACTATTAACCTCAGTGAGGATTTTCCATATTTTATCACAGAAAGTATAGCTAAACTGGGATAAATTTCAGAGTCCTTATTCTAATATGGCTCTCACTGATGCTAATGGAAGTTCTGTGGAAATCCACGAGCAAGCCTATGTGCTGTTTGGGTAGCCACAGTGTCGCCTAGCAGTGGCCGAGCGTACAATATAGCATGCCAAAAGGGCCTCAGCATTTGATCTAAATGCTTTGTCTGAATTTCTCCTAGGCTGTTCATTAATATAGAATCGTTTAGGTTGGAAAAAACCTTTAAAATCACTGAGTCCAACCATTATATATATATTTTGTTCACACTGAGAAAACCTATCAGCTACAATACAGAACATCGTAACTGATTTTCACCTCTTTCCTGATTCATCACAAGAAATTTTAGCAAATAAATCTGAGTGTGCGGTTTTTGTCAGGACAATAATTTTCAGCACAAGACTTTAGAGCTGGAAAATATTTCCCCCTTATTTATTTTTATGGAGTATCTGTTTCCAATGTGATTGGATTTTTTCTTTTCTTCCTCCCCTAGGCTGTCATGGTTTCCCTGCTGACAGATTACTCACCACAGCTACAAAAGCCTACATTTTGATGCTTGGATTCCTGCCAAGAGAAAAATATTCCTCATTGGCAGAATATTCTGGTCTGCAAATACATAGATCTTCTTCAGAAAGGATCAAGGCAATAAATGATTCTTTAATAAAACCATATAGTTAGCTGTAGAATATTGCATTACATTTGTGAAAACGTTCAAGACAATAAATGCAAAAGCTGCTTTTCATCTCTATGTTCCAAGTTGGCTATCCTTTCTGGTGATCAGCATCATGGAAAATGTTTCAAGGTTGTACTTTAATGATTGGCTCTGCCAGCATCATAGGTGTAGAAAAGTCTACACATAGCTGCATTGGAACTCGTGTAGTGTAATAGGACAAACATAAACTTCTCCCTAAACCTGTCCATTTAATTGCTGATCTCAGGAAGTGTGCACAGAGAAGCAGTGCTTTAGTTTGCCTTGGTTGCTTCCAGCCAACCTCCAAATCCCACTCCTGTTTGACACCGAAAATGTAAAGGTCTTGTGAGCATTATCTTCCTCTGTGACATTCCTGTGGGCTGGCATGGGAGGATATTGCTGCAGAACCAGAACAGAGCAGCTTCCCCAGAGCTGGATCCGACAGAGAGAGACAGCTGGAAAGAACCTGTTCATTCTTTGTCTACTTCCCCTAGACTTTCACTCCCAAAATGGAATTTGGGCTAAAGAAGCAAGTTTTCTTTTTTTTTTTTTTTTTTTATGCAAACATGAGGGGCACCATATGATGGAACTATATACAGCTCCTGTGTGGAAAGAATTTGTTGCATTTTGTCTGGCACTGTAACGTGGTATATGTTTCAGTTTATCCTTCTCAGTAGTAAACAGATTCATGACATTTGTAGTTTTTATGATGGCTAGATGTATGCGTTTAATATTTCAGGTAAAGCTTGGAGTACTATCAAAAAATACCTTCTTTTTTGTTTCTAATTAGTTTCAAGAATCTGTTGATTTTTTTTTACCCCACTGTAATACTGGAACAATGTCTGTGATTTTTTTAAAAATTCTGCAAATGGGTTTCCATTTTCTCACCAGCTGCAAAACATTATCTAATTCCTTTCAAAACTGGAGTACACTGTGGGGCCACACAGATCACTGAAATTAAAATAAAAATGCATTTGTTTATCTACCCACTTATGACTGATTCATTGTTTTTGCAGGTATTTGCATGTCTCTTGTTAAAATGAACATTTTCCATTGCAACCTTACAAGGATTTCAATAATTCAGTGATCATTTACACTTCAGCAGAAATCTAGCTGCATCGATGATGGAGGATTAGGGTATGTGCTCAAAATCAATGTTTTACTTCCCAATGTAGTATCTGGAGGAACATGCACTCAGTACAGTATATTTCTGGTTGCATTAGGTCCTGCTTTGAGCGTTAGGTTCCAGTTCAGCAAGATACTTAAAATTATGGTTAGTCCTCTTGGAGCTAGTGAGCTGTTCAAGTGCTAAGAATTTTAGATATTCTTACTAACCTGATTTTAGTGCTATCTGAGAGTAAGACAACCATTCTGCTAGTCCTTTCATAAAAACTGCATTAATATCAGTTTTATTGTGTTGATTCATGTGAATTCAGGCAGATTTATAATAATGAAGCTATATTATTAAATGCTTCATGGTGAACAGGATAGTAATATTAATCTGCTACTCTTTTGCTTCTCTGTGCTCTGATTAGAGCTAACATGCATCTAGGTTATTGCAGACTCTTTTTATACTTAGGAATCTGAGCAGGACACCAAACATCTGAATCCCCTTGACATTTTTAAAACACATGCATAGATCTGCTGCACAGCACGTGAGCAATGGAGTCCAACATTTCCAGAAGGGGGTGATTTCATATGGGTCTATTCCTCTGTGAACATATGCAGCAAGGGATGATAGTCCCTTCTCTGTCTTTGCACAAACCGCTCACACCGTCAGCTATTCTCATGCTTTTTGGAAGTGCTGGGTAGACTTGATGCACGTGTTCTGAGTGACTGACCATTGCGTGGAAGCACTGAACGAACATACTATCCAGTTTGTGTGCTGTGTGCTGGGAGCCAGACACATCCCGGCAGGGCAGATTTACAGAACATGTGCCGGCTGTCTGTGCAGTGCATGTAGAGCAGATCTGACACTGACTAGAGGCGTTGGGTTGGTACCAAATAGACATGTCTATTTCTGCCCCGGGGATCAGAAATATGCTGCCCTGAAGGGTTCCTCTTCTGCCTGAAGGGACTTGCACCGCTTCCCCGCACAGCAGAGCAGCACTGTGAGGCTTAATCCACTCGCACAGGTTAAGCATCCTGGGATTGCCAGGTAGTAGCTGTGGTAGCGTGCAAGGTGACGGTATTATTATGCCATTCAGACTCCTCATGAATTCGTTACTTGAATTTACAAGCGATGACTGCAAATGTGGTGAGTAAAGGAAACAGCAATAATGCAGAAAGATTTTCTAGGGAGAAAAAACAGTTACCAGCGTTCAAAGGGCTTAAAACAAATGCATAACAGGTGGCAGTCACTAATAGCTTACAGTGTTTTTCATTACATTTATTACACTTTAATCAGTAGAAGTGCTGTTTTCATTGCTGAGTGCACTTGAAGGATAGGGTGTTGTTTTCTCTGTCTTTTTACAGAGAGGCTCCTGCCTGGCTCCTGATAGCCTAGACATTCCTTCCACAAAAGCCCCGCTCTTCTGTTTGACCTACAGAACAGTCCTGGGCCTGTTCGGGTCTATCAAGTCTTACCCACATGTGACTCATTTAATAACCCCCTGCTCTGATATCTCACCTTCACGCATTTGCAGCACTGCGTTCTGGTCCCTCTCCAGGAGCATGCACCAGCAGGGGCAGCTGCCAGCCTAATCCATCACCTGCTCCGCAGCACAGAGGGAGGTCTGACCTCCCTGCCCTGTTCCTCCTCACTGGGGGCTGGTTGTGTGCTACCGCATGTACAGCCACATCCAGACCTCACGCACACAGGTACCGTGGTTGTGCTGTGTCCCCAGGGGGTAATATGCATGGTAACTTCGGAGGCCAAAGCCCAGCTGCAGCTCCAAAGCTAATGCTAAATCTGGCCTTGATATGACCAGGGTAGGTCTGATCCCAGCTGAGGCCCTGGGGGGGGATCAGGGGCCCAGAAGTACTCTGATGTCATTTTAGAGAGACATCTGCACAGACATGGCAGATGGGACACAGAACTGATGGGGTACTTAGAGCAGAAACTGGTGGCCAGCAAGGACAACCCATGGCACCTCAAATGGCCCTAGGTCTTGTGCTTTGGCACCCTACGCACTCCCTCAGCATCTTCATGGCCCTTTAGAGGGTTACTCCTCTTCTACACCTAGAGTTAGAAATGCAGTAATGTTTAGTAGCAATTTTCTCACTCTGTAAGCACTTGCTCTGCCACTTATTACCAGCAATGGTGGGATTCTTTGGTTACCCTTATGTGATCTCCTGAAAGACCTAACAGTAGTTAGAGATTTAGTAGAGGAAGAGGGAAAAAATGCTTCTCTATAATTTTCTCAAGGAGTAAAACCAACATTTTTTTCCTGAGTACTACAAAGCTACGAGACAGCACACTAACTACCGCAGGTGAGAGACCTGCAGAAAGAATTTACAAAGAATTAAAATCTCTAAGAATAAGAGCAGCTTAGGAAGGACTGAGTGGGGAGCCTGCACAATCAGGAGGGAACAAAGAAAAGTAAGAATTTTCAAAAAGAATTAATTATTTTATTTGCACCAGCTTACATCAGGAATGACACCGGAAAAAAATCTACAGCAGTTTTACTCATTGTCTGGTAGCAGCAGCAGCCTCCTGTGAGAAGCTGAGTTGCTAAAAGGGAAATACAGAAATAATCACATCAACTAAACAGCAAGCAGGCACTCATGTCTGGTTGCATGAAGTCCTCCAGAACTCCTGAATTAATGTTTACCTCTCATAAGACAGGCCAGTAAGTTAGCCATAATTATTTTGCTGCCTTTCAAATTTTGCAAGAGAGGGAGAAGGAGCTGCATGAAGGTGTGAGTGATGCGCTGAGCTGATCGTTCAGTCTGGGGAGAGTTTTCATGACTGAGTTGAGGTATATTGAGCTTAGTTTTGTTTTCCAGGAACGTGTAGTGTTGGTGGAAAGTCTGAAAAACAGACCACACAAAGGGAAAGGATTCTTCTTTCTTCTGGGTCTCCCATTACTCAGTTAATCACTTGGTTAATGTATTGTGCAAATAAACAGTGCTTTTTTGATTATTTTGCCACAGCTATTGAACCAGATGACTTCCAAATGCAGAGCCCAGAATTTCTGGGGCTTGCCCAAGGTTATGTGTACAGAGACACTTCATAGGCCACAATAAACATTTTATCCAGCCCAGCCTTTGCTGTCATGACTAATGGGATATAGCTATTTGCAAGGCTATTTGATTCTTACACCATCTTGTTACCAACTCTTTGAAGATATCCCAAACCTTTGTGGCCTCTCTAAAGGCTGATGATCCCTTCCATGCCTGCACGTAGGGGATTTTTCTCTCGAGGCAAGCAATCTGAGATGACTTCATTCAGAGAGCAAATCTATCTTTCGCAACCACAGTCAAAGCATTGCCTGACCCTGCCAAATCCCTTGCGGTCTGCATTGTATGTTAGAGGGCTATTGAATTCTGCTGTTCTCTAATGGGCCTGTTTTAAGGGGATTGGCACTAGTGCAAAGCAGGCTCCAACACAAGCATAATATATCTAGAAAGAGGGACGAGCATCAAAATTGCAAACTTTGCTGATCAAAGTTACTTGGTTTAGCCAAGACTTAAGTTCAACTGTGAGGAACAGCAGTAACAGCTGGAGGAGAGTACTGAAGCGCGGGCAGGGCAGATGCAGGTCACGCTCAGTGATATAAGCACAAAATAATGTTCATTGGAGGGAGAAAGCGAAACTACTCACGCAGGTTATGGGGCTTCACAGGTCCCTCTATAGATGATGGCCTCTGCTGGTTCAGTGGTGTCGCACCGGACTGACTTCTGTCCTCCCCAGCATCCTCATCTGAATTTCTCACCTGCTGTCTGAATGGGAGGTGGATGTTCCCCATGGGACACACCATGGTCCCACTCCTGGGCAATTTGGACTAGTGGACACGGGGAAAATGCCGTGGCTCCCTTGCTGATTACGTGTCCTGGCTCCCCGCTGGTGGGAAGCAGGGCGTATGGGGTAGGGTGTGCACTTGGTTTGCTGTCCCAGCCCTGGGGGGCGGGAACCGCCCCACGCCCCCAGGTACAGCACATGGGATCCACAACCGCTCTGCCTGTCCCAGCGTGGAGCAACCATTTCTGAAGGTAAAGACATGGATGATCATGGCAATGCACATTTAGTGATGCTAAAACACCTGTTTTGGGGTGGCCCACAGAGCACGGAAAGCCATCTGGCAGAACCCAGATTCTGTTTGCAGCATGAAACAAAGGCCATAGCCTTTCCCATCCTGCTTTCTGTGCTGTGCCCCAGCTGAATGTGGCCTGGGTGTTTACTGTGCTAAAGAGTTATGTCTGCCAGCCACTACTCCTTGGGTTCTCTGCCAGAGACAATGCTCACAACTAGCTGTTGCTCATACTTGGGTAACGAAGACAGAAAACCTGTGAGAAACTGAAACAGGAGACTTCAGTGTGCACACAGAAAAATTATACTACTGAGTCTGAGTACAGGCAGCTGCACAAAAGCCTTCGCTTAGGTGTCCTCACAGGGCTGTAGAAGACCCAGGTTAGAAATGCAGGTGCAAGAGTGCTCACCTCATATGTCACCCCCTGCCAGAGCAGCCTGCTGTGCTCTTCTGTGGTGAAAGGATGGGATCTGCATCCCTCTCATCCCCTGGGAGGCTCTCCTGCACGCCTGGGGCACGCTCTCCCCACAGACAGGCTCCAGCGACAGCGACATCCTTGCTGCTTTCTGCCAACCGCTCTGCTCAAAAGCAGCTCAGGCTGTCCCACTGATGGGCCCATCTGCACCCTGCATCCTGCTGCACTGCTGGAGGGCCACGACACCCTGGGACCCCCTGCCTGGAGCTGTGGGGCTGAGCCCCCACCCCACTGCAGCCTCAGCAGGGGGAGGTTTGCACCCACCCTGCAAACCTGCCAGTGCAGGGCACCCCAGGGATGCTGCCCCGCAGGCAGTGCATTGCACCTTTGCCGGGCAGACTGGAATATTTTGTAACTGATATCACTTGACGGATATTTGCTTACTTTGGGAATTTAACTAATTGGAAAGAGATGTCTCCCAGCACCAGGGAATCCCTGCATGAGTCACCAGCAGGCTTTCAAGACCCACTCCACAGCTCAGACTTGTGACTTAAATCCCAGAGCGGTTTGGGGGGATTTCTGAGGGCCAGACATGAGAGGGTGAATGACGTGCACTTCTCGGGGAGGGTGGTGGGGGGCTGTGTGTGTTCCCCTGTGGTGGGCAGCCCTGCAGGCTCCTCGGCGCACAGCCACCTCTGAAGAGAGCAGGGGCAGGAACAATGGAGGGTTTCAAGGCACTTCAAACTCAGGCTGACTTCAAGCAATAAAATGTCTTCATCCCAATCCAGCAATTACAGAACATACCTCAGTGGTGATCTATACATATGCCTTATAGGCATATAATCCTGTAATGCAGAGCTACTGGTAGTATGATGTACAGAGGAAGAAGAGCGAGCTTTCCGATCCCCCTCTCTTACTCCTCTGTGCTGTGATACAACTGGGTCTTTCTTAACTACACCTGTAACCCTGAATTTCTTGTGTCTTGCGTAATTACGATGCCCTATGTTTTACTTTGAATTGCTTACGCATTCTTGCAATAGGAGGAATTTTAGAAATGTGGCCAAGTAATTTGATTTTGAGAAGTGCTGTGGAAGAGAGAAGGGTAGACGCATATAATTTGTCTCCTACTAGCTTTATGAGTGTCTCTCTCTCAGGAAAGGTAACAATTCCATCCAGAAATAATTCCATTAGACATGAAATATCAGAGCTGTGAATCACTGGGCATTTCAGAGCATCACTTCACAGCAGGAGAGCATCTGAAAACTCCGCCAGAGACAGGAGTTTAATTCTTATTGTAGCACTAGGGAGGAAAATGCAATCAAAAACAGCTATAGGAAGTTGCAGTACAGCAGGACTATCTATTTTACTAGTTGCCTTCCTGGGAAAAGGAAACCAGGAGATTATAGTTATTCGCCCAGCAATACTGTTGATTTGGTCAGGGTAGTAACCAGGATTCTAAAGGCTGCAATTAAGGGCTTAGGAAAACATGTTAAATAAATTCCTCTGAAAGACTGTATTGTAGTGACCACGCACACGTTGCTTTTAGGTACCCGTATGGCAGGATAATAACTGGTCTGCCAAGGAAAAGCTTTTCTGGTGCCTGAGAGGGCAGTGAGGCCAATCTGGATTGCAGGTTTATAAAGGCAGAATGGATTCTGGGGTGTGGGGGCCGTCAGTTATCACCACTTTGAAGGTTTTAGCTCTGACTACATCAGAAAGTCACCCATTCCTTGTTCCCATCTCTGCAGCTGAACATAACACCACTATTTCAATGTGGATGACTGTAGGAGCTTCCCTCCCAGAAAGGCAGTCCTGTGAGATTGTCACGGGTTAGCCAGGGCAGTTGTTTACCCCATAAATTTTAGAACTTGCCCCATTCTGCAATGGGATAAAGTTGTTTCCCAGTGCCTGCTGATGATGATCAGGATCACAATGAGTTTTCTTACTCTTTCCCCATTGCTGAGGTGGACATAAAAAGGAGAACAAGCATGTTTATTCTAATCACCATACATTGCCAGGCTAATTTATAGGCATAGGGCCTGACCTCAGGAGAAATAAATTCACAGAAACTGCATGGACCTTAAGCACTCAGTATCCCTGAAAGCTAGCACATACTACCTGTCTCCAGATTAATGCTGCCTGTGTAAAACAGGTGTCAAAGGCTATTAAGAAAAATAAAGGAGGCCCTTGTAGCTGGCAGCATGTCAGAGTTGTTATGCCAAAGTCTAGGCATCTAAAAAAGGTAATCTGCAGGGTACTGGCCTTACATGGCTTAACTGGATTAGCCTTTACATCCTAAATGTCTGGACTGTCTCCAAAAGAGGTCGTGAGTGCCTTTCCTTGAAGTTGTCCTCTTTTTCAACCAGTTGATGGAGAGCCATTCTTCATAGAGGTGTCTGGTTGCCTAACACCACAATGAAGACAGAGAACTTGTATTACAGCAGCTGCTTGCAGAAGTGAACACAGGACATGCTTAAGCACATGCTTAAGCGGGAGGACACGCTTAACCACAAAACCTCTGCAAAAAATGGTGGCAGTTTTTTTCAGTTGTAGTTGTGACACTGGGTATCAAAACACTTCCCCAAGTCAGTTTTTCATGGTAGAGCTCAGCCTTTCTTTAGGAAATGTTTTACTTCTGAGTTTTTTCAGCAGGCTGCTGAAGAGAATGTGTCCTTTAACCCAGGTGTTTACTTGGTGAGGGGACAGGGAGATGATACCCTACAAACTTTGGGCATCTTCCTTCTCAGGAATCCAAGTCTGCGGCTGCCTGACACCCTGGGCTCCTGGTCTGACTGTCCTGGAGCCACCTCCAGTGTTTGCACTGAGGTGCTTGTCAGGGGATTGTCCTGCAGCCAGGATCTTCCTTCTGCTTTTCAGAGACTCTCAACATGGCCAGAATTATGTGAAAAATAATCTGTGAAATGGATGGACTATTCCTTCCCTGCCCATTCCCATCTCTCAGTCCCAGAATGTCAATGCATCTCCCAGCTTCCCAGCGCCCAGGATTTAATACAGTGTGGAGCAAAGGCCTGGAATGAGAGCTATTTTATGGACTCACACACACCCTTAAATAATGAATACAATGTGTTGCTCAGTTTATGTCATATATTGTCTGTAACCACAAAAATAAGAGAAGTGGTGCTATGTTTATCTCAGATGGAAAACTTTGGAACAGAGTGAGATGTCTGAGTCTAGAGAAATGTCTGTGCAGCAAAGAGGTAGATGTCCAGTGTGGCAGAATACCTTACTAAAATCATTCATGATGTATTTCCTGGATCTGCTTCAAACTGTCAGGAGGCCTCCAGCAAATCCTTTGCAATTTCCCATCCTTTTTCTTTTTAAACTTCAGTAAATGCCTTGTCATTCTGATCTCAGCTGAAATTCAGGAGGGATGCTCTTCTGGTCTCTGAATGCTGTTTTGCATTCAAAGTGGTTGGTGGTCATCAGCAAGTGATATGAGCCATTCCAACCTTTTATTTAAACATTCCTGTGCACTAATCCACACAAAGTTATAAACAGTGTGATCAATCATGTATGTGCATAACTGTAAGAAACTCTGCTGTGATGATGTATGTCCTTGCCAGAAATGTGTTGAGTTTGTAAAGGCTGGGCAAAAATAAATAAGAGGGGGAAAATTCACTGGTTCCCACCTGCCTCCTAACAAATAAATCACGAAGTGTCTCCATGCCTCCCTTGAGATACATATTTGCTCTGCTCTCCCCCCAGCTGCAATGAAAGGAGCTTTTCTCCCACTTGAACTGACCTTTGGCAAACATTTCCCTTTCAATTAAGATCTGAAATGGCCTTGTGGACTGCTGTTGCTGGAGACAGCAGGGAGAAGGCTCTCTGAAGCCACTCACACAAGAGTGTCGTAGTTTAACCCCAGCCACCAACTAAATACCACACAGCTGCTCGCTCACTCCCCCTGCCCCAGCAGGATGGAGAGGAAATTCAGGAAAAGGTAAAACTTGTGGCTTGAGATAAGAACAATTTAATAATTGAAATAAAATTAAATATAATAGTAGAAACAACATCAACAAAACTGTAATTAGAATGAGAGAGAGTAGAGATGAATAAAACCCAAAAGGAAAAAAACCCAAATTATGCACAACACAGTTGCTCACCACCGACTGCCTGATGCCCAGCCAGTCCCCGAGCGGTGATCGGTGGCTTCTATCCAACACCCCCCCCCCCCCCCCAGTTTATGTACTGAGCATGCCGTTCAGTGGTATGAAATATCCTTTTTGGTAGTTTGGGTCAGCTGTCCTGGTTCTGCTCCCTCCTGACTTCTTGTGCAGCTGCTCATTGGCAGAACATGGGAAACTTCAAAAGTCCTTGACTTGGGGTAACACTGCTTAGCAACAACTAAAACATCAGTTTGCCATCAACATTATTCTCATCCTAAATCCAAAATACAGCACTGTATCAGCTACTAGGAATAAAAATTAATTCTATCCCAGCCAAAACCAAAAGTCGGGACAGAGAATAATTACCTGAATTCATAAAGTTAATTCAGTCTAGACAAAGGCACAGAGAAGTCATCTAGAGGTCTCCATCGGAGAACAATATGTTTCTCTTTGTGGACTCTCTGGTCTCCTTGTGCTGGCTGCTTACTATATACTACGCATATTTCTCTCATGGACTGTCGAGCAATTACTATGTCTGAGCACTAGGCTTGCTGTCCTCATGTCATTATCAGTTTTATAGCCCCGTGTGACCTTGCCAGGAATGCAGCTTCGACTGTGGCTTGACCTGGCTCACTGGAATAAATGAAAAGCCTCCTGTGAACAGCAAGCTGGGTGTGGGTGTTTGGCACTGGGGAAGTTGCTGCCTGAGTGAACTAAAGAAAATTTATTAAAAATGCCCATCAAAAACTTGCTGCATGCAAACTTATAGGTGAAGTCCAGAGTGACTTAATATATAGTCTCAATAAAAAGGGACAGGATGACTAGAAGAGGTAAAAGAAAAACATCAGATTAATGACTGCAGGAACTTCAGAGGGTTGCACTGAGCATGTTCCTGTCCAGCCTAAGTTCTCCGTATTTGGCAGTTTCTTGCTAAGGGGTCAAAACTGCAGGCAGATTACTGACTGGAGACCAGCTATGTGATGTGCTGTGAAACACTCCGGTTTTCACAGTACAATTATCTGGGTTTCATAGCACTGCCATGTCAAGTCAGCTGTATTAACAATGGTGTCACTATTAGGATGGTTGAAGGATACAATATAAGCTTGGCTCGTGAAAAGTAATAATATCCTTCAAGGCAAGGCCTTTGTCACACAACTAAAATTCTTTCATATACTTCTGTGCAAAGGTAAGTGAAATGGGAAGAACAGTGGCCTGGTGCTCATGCATTTCTTGCTGTGTGGCCCATACATGATGTGCTATCTCTTCTTTCCCAACTACCAGTCCATATATTCCTCAAGTCCTAAGCCTCCTAACTGGCTTTGGTGCCATCAATTTTACACTCTTGCTGAAATCTTTTCTTTCTTTGGCTTCGGCAGTTCTGCCCTTCTCAAGACCTCTTTCTTTTTCTCTGGTTATTCCTTTAATGCCTTTTGTCAGCTGCTTACTCTGTTCTTCTCCTTTTTTCCTTTGAAAAGAGAATCTCATAGTACATTGGTCATCTTCTCTGAATCCTGACTGTGTACTGTTATGTGCTTATAAGAGCGACTCATTAACCTGGAAGTCACATTATTAGACTAAAACTTCAATATCCTTTGCATCTTACTCCCCTTTCCTTAGTCGCTACCATTCTCCTTGACCTCAGCAGTCTCTCACTGACCGCTTCCCTTGTCTTTCAGGTCCACTGTAAGGTGAATTCTCACAGGCCGAGTTACTTGCTGTGCCCAGCATGGTGTTCATAATAGTCCACTGTGATGGAATTTTATGGATCCTTCCTCCTCTTGGCCTTCCTAGTATCAAACTCACTTAAAACTAATGTATGTGCAGTAATAAAACAATTTCCCTCCCTGTTTCATCTCTTTCTGCTGTTGTCTTCCTTATAATTACATCAAGCACAAATATTCTCTGTTCCCTTTCCAGGCTTCTATCTGTTTATTTACTTCAATGCCTTGTTGATTTGCATCCTCTGCTATGCCAGAAATGCTAGCCTCGTTTGCCTGGGTATCTAGCTTCCCGCTGAGTATAGGCACACTTTCTTCTTCGTGGAAGGACGGCCCTTCTGATACTAGTCTTTAAAACCTGGATCTGATCATTTTGCTAGGCATTTTTATGGTGCTGCCTACACAACAGTGCCAATTAAGCATGACTGTGCAGGCGAGCCAAGGGAATAAAAAGACCTATTCTGTGTGGGTTTTTGCCCACACATTTACATGTATGTGACTGAACTGTTCATAGGTACCATGGGATCTATTTAAACAGAACCAAAGTACGAGAGGAGGAGGCAGCGTGAGTAAGAGCTGGTCTGTGCCTCAGGTTTTGATGCCAGCTCTGCCACTGCTTTGGCACGCTCTGAAAAGTCACCTGCTTGTGCCTGTTTCCCCATTTTTGAAACAGAAATAGTTTTGCTTTCCCTGTTTACCAAGTGCTTTGACACCAAGGGATAAAATATGCTACGTAACAACCATACAGTGTTGTTTGTCCTGTCCTATTCTTATGCTTTGCACCAACTGGTTTCATCTGCTGCTAAATTAGACCATAGGCATCTGAAGGAATCCTACCTTTTTCACAGTATGATGGCAGAGGCGTTGCAGTGCTCCCTAACTTTCAGGTACTAATGCAGCACAAACAACAGTTATATTAAAAGCACCTCTCCTGGAGCTATAGCAAGTGCTACAAAGGGGAATGCTAAGTGTCTGCACTACATAATGGGGATCTAAAGCAATTTCTTGTGACATTTAATAGTCTGACAGTTGCCTGAAAGAGACCCCATATGGGATGTAAATTGCATGTGTAGCTGCCATATGCTTGGGGAAGCAAGATCCATTTGTTCTTTTAGAATAGAGAAGCCTGCTGAATTCAAACCAGAAGTCAAATACACATCGCGTTCATCCCAGCTTGTATTAGGGCTGTAACGGTTCTTTATTCTTTTGCTTTTGAGTGCTGCATAAAGCTCCATTTGGTGTAACTGAGCTTCTATCACAGGGAATTTGAGTACTATTTTTGAAGGGATGCATGACATCCTGGTTGAAAACTGTTTTCACGCCAAGGAAAAAAATATGAGCTCCTCCATATAACGTATGAAGCCAAATTTAGGCATAAGCCTGACTCTATGAATTTCCTGACTTCATGAGTGTTCCAGTCACTCACACGAGGGCTGGGTTTGACCTGGGATGCACATTAGTACATTGGATTGCTATTTGAAAGCTAAGAAGTTTCTATGTAATCTTTTCAAGATTTTTACCCTTCTCTAGTAATTCATAGGAAAGACAGATAAAATGGGTAGGGAGTGTTGTCTGAGTTTCTCTATTTTCTGTTTCTCTGTTCCGATGCCTTATAGATTTTTTGAGATTCTTGTTCCTTATTTGAGACCTGTAACAGTTTTACGGCTATGCAGAAATACAAGAAATAGCAGCTGGGGAGGCACTGAAACTGCTAGGCTGAACATCTCCATTAGAAAGATGCACAAGATGCTGATCTTACCTGACCTCTGCTGTAATTCTAAAAACAAGCCAAGTTTTCCTTAAGCAATTGTATTCTGAAAGGAACAACACAACAGTTCAGGCCCTTAACAGTATGTGTGACTTCCTAATAGCACATTTCTGAATTTGTTTTGTTTTTTTCTTTGGCCTTGAGCCTTAAGAATCATGAAACAGAAACAGTATGATCCTGAGAGGATATTTTCCCTCAGGAAAAATAATGCCAGGCTGTCAGATTTAAAATTTTCGCAAGATCCATGCATTGGATCAGAAGAAAATGGGTTTCCTTCCAAAATACCCGTTATACAGGTGTCATCAAAGGTTAGAGGGTTTGCAGCCACTCAGCAGCTGCATCAAACAAGATACCGCAAGGCAGTTGCCACTCACCTAACTTCAGGCACCTTCACTGCTGATACCTGGGCACACGTTGGCAGTTCAGCTCCCCTTGTAGGCTTGGGATAGAAACTGGCATTTCTGAGAGAGACGCATTTCATCCTGATGTGGATATCGAAAGCAGTCCAGAGGTAACATCCCTTAGACCCAGATGTTGCTTTCTCCTAGCTGTAAACAGGCTCTACGTGAGCACCCCACACACGGATATTTCCAGTGGAATACTTCTCACAGTGTTTTAGTTTGGACTCCTAAAGTTAATGGCTGCTTTGAAAATGTGTGTGAATGACTTTCCTCAGGTCAAAAAATAAGTCTGCAACACAGCCCTGAGTAAAAGTGAAGATGACTCCGTTCATACACCTGTCACACCCCTATCTCTGACTTTTTCTACCATGTTCCCATCTCCTTCATTGCTTATTTTTCGATAATGTGGCCAAATTAACACTTCTACCGTGAATGTTTGAAAGAGCCACTTGCTGTCTTTCATTTACATACTGATAAAAGTCATAAACCATGAAATAGGCTAGCTTTATACCATCCATGTTTCCACCTTCCTGCAGGGATTCGAATATGCCTCCCATGAAGAAATTTCAGGCAGTTTGCCCACCTCAAGTCAAAGGCAAAGCAGTCCTCCTTGTTCTCTAACCTACATATGGACCGCCAACAGAGAGCATTGCACTCACCAGAGCATTTAAGAAAAAAAGAATAAGCAAGCCAAAACTGTGAAAAAAGTCCCTGGAAGAGAAAAAACCCAAACCACAGTAAACCTGAGAAGTAAAAGCAAATAGAGTGGGTTAAAAGGGAGTTTTCCAGGGACATGGCTGAATGGAGCTTTTATGGCACTTGGATGCTGTGATACTGAGCAGAGACCTCAGGCTGTATCGAGTGCTGCATCCCTTTGGTCCCATTTCAATGTCATGATCAGCATTACAGTCTGTCTCATGAATACACCAAAAGTAGGGGCATCCCATCCTTAGGAAAGCTGCAGGGCTTTGAAATTTGGTTTCGTTCTGAATCATAAATAAAAAAATACTGTCATGGACTTTTTTCATGGAGGGAAATGTTCAAACACTAAGGACAAATTGTTTCCTTTGGAGTTACTCAAGTAGACTTCATTTTGCATTTACGTAAAATAGCAGTGTACATAAAAGCTGTAGCGAAAAAGGTAAGAACAGAATACTTCACCATCTTCTGCAAATGTTTTAATGAAAGCCATATGTACCAGTAAAAAAAATTCAGTTCTGTCAAACCAGCATTTTCCACAGGAAAAAAAAAAAAAAAATCCCTCTGAAAAGCCTCTGCCTTGTCTTTCCAATACATTCTCCTACTAGTTAAAACTAGGTATTAACCAATCAAAAATATGTATCTGCTGTGCTCCTCTTTCAATTTCCTTTCTGGAAGACATAAGGTCATCTAGTAATTTGTGGAGACCTGTGAAGACCAATAGACTTTTTTTTTTTTTTTTTGATGGAGATAACCCTGAAGATTTTCACCTCTGCGTCGTATTAGGATTTAGATTCAGGGACAAAAAGGATAGGTGATAGGAGAGTGAGCAGAGAGGGACCATAAAACACCCATACTGGATGGTTGCAGATGAGTAGAGGTTGACCTCACTATTTAAAACTAAGTCAAGCTGTGTCACAGCACTCTCCAAACTATCAAGCTGCATCAAGGTCTTTTATCATCTCATACCAACACACTCTTCATGCCAGCCCCTCTGCTGCCACCTTCTCACCTCATCCAGGGCCCACTCTCTCTTCTCTTGCTTTTTCCTCCCTCCTTCTCTTCCTTGGTCATTCTCTCTTAATTGGCTCTCAACCACTTCACAGAACCAGACACAGCTGCACCTTATCTACATCAGCCAACCCACCGCCCCTGAAGCCAGCCCACAGCTGTATATTATCAATGTTAACTAACCCAGCTTCGTCCCTCTACAAAGATGAATCTCAAATATCTGTATAATCACATCATCACTTGTCATTAGTCCCTTATCAATATGTTGTGGGACATGGGGGCCAAGCGTCCATCACATTTGCACTTAAAAGAAGCAACACCATAGGCAGCAAGCAAGTAAAATCCCAGATCATTCAGGAAAGTAAATATTCCTCTGTCCTTCTGGGTCATTTGTCCTCTCCTCAGTGGCCTCATTAGTGATAGGTTAATAAAGTAGAATAATGTATGTAGCTGAGCATTTCTGAGCTTAGTCCAGAAGATGAGCTCGTGTACTGACAGATAATCCAGCAATTACCAACCCTCATGTTAGTTTTCTTTGGGAGGAAACAATGATTCTAGGAAAGTCACACCACAATGCACTAACAAAGCATTAAAAATGCTTTTACAAAGTAGATAATATTTTACAAATAGTTCTGTAAATATATCCTAGGGCAAGGAGATTCAAACTGAGGCTTAATTTAGGGAACACCTCCTTTGATTAAAAAAAATATGTTCCTGAGAACAGCTGGAGCCATTTGCCAAGATAAATCAGATGCTATTCTCAACTTTTACGGGTTGCTAAACCCATGAAATATATGGTATGTCTAGGATCTGTTGGCTGCATTCTTGTACTACGAACACAGATACTGTAGTTTGCTAACAAAGAAAAACGATGGACCCAGCAGGCTATGGCAAAGTCATAGCTTCTTTCCTCATTCTTACAGATTAGAGCTGAGAGAAAACTGCTCTGCTGAAACCTCTGGAGCCTTCTGACTTTTCCCATATTAGGCATGAGCTGAAAACAGCCTGGGTCTCCTATTGCCTCTTTTACTTCTAGAAAGGAAAGTGAAGGAAATATCACAGAGCTTATTTTTTTACGGTGGAGCAAAAGGTTCACTAGCTGTTACAAAGACCTGGAAAGAATAATGGATTTTTAAGAATGCTGCCTTAAGAGGTAGTTTTAGGGACCACTAAGTCCCTCATATCTCTAGCATCTCCAAGTTTATGATAAATGCATCTTCTTTTCTGGGCACTGACAATTTATCTAAAGGAAAAGATAATACCACTTGTCTTAAAGGTGACCAACGGGTTGCAAAAGCAACAGAAGAGGAAATGCATTGCATTATCTTTCCTCCCTCCTCCTCTCCCATGCTGGATAGAGCATCTCCACAGAAAAAATTCTCACAAACAGTTGAATCTAAAGACTCTTGGTCAGGGAGCCATGGGGACATGATCCATATCATCCTATGGGTATTCTGGGTGCTGGAGACAGAGATGGTCAAGCGTGAGGATGATGTAAGCAAAAAAGGCAGGTATAAATTAATAAATACAGAAGGCAGGTCTCAAAATACATAAGGTATCACGTATAACTACGCAATGAGCAGGCATCACAAAAAGATAACAGAATGCTTTGCTGCTTTGCAGCGTAAGTTCAGAGCCCACAGAAAGCTCCACTTCCAAGCACCGCTAGAAAAGAGGGGATGTAAATGATCTGCCCAGTCCACATTCTGTTTCATTTTCCTGAAGCTGTGTTTTTTGGGTGTGGTGGCTGCCTAGGTAAGGGGCAGACTGTTGTGCTTAAGGGACTTAACTGATTGCCAGTGAGTTTCACAGTGGTTTATTATGGAGATCTTGCATTTTCCCCTTCTATTGTTTTGCTTAGTCTCTGGTAATATTCATGTTGCAGTTGTTCTTCTGCTGATCTGTAAACTGCTTTGAAATTCTCCCAGTTGAATCATCAATCAAAATTCAAAGTGCTGATTTTGTTGGCAGCTAGGAGAGAAATCACAACACTGCATTATACAAAAGTGTTTAGCCTTCTACTGTCACTCCTTCTTTTTCCTCTCCCTTTCTTTGGCCTGGATAGAAAGCAATGGCAAATATGTTATTAACACTCACGGGGACAATATTTCCATTGTGAAATCTCCCGGAGATATTCTATTCAATTTGGAATTTCAATTCTGAACTTTGAGACTAATTTTCTTAGCAGTCCCTCTAACTTAGCCTCAGGAGGAAGGAAATTGTTCCAAAATTTTTCAAAAGCCATTTTAGCAGGTTGAACTATTACGCATGCTTAAAAAGAAGCTATTTCTTCCTTTTACCCCCACCCTGTTTTGTTTCAGCAGTGACAACTGTGTAGCCTCTTGCTATGTGGAAATGTGCAGTTTCCTAGTGACTGGTGTAATGGAAAGTACCACAGGTTAGCTCCAAAACCCCTGCAGGGAGAACGTCTTTCTCCACTTTCATGCTGAACAGAAAATTGCCATATTAAAATAATGACATTTTGAAAACAAACAGTATTGCTTAGACCAGTCAAGATTTGCATTAGGGATGATTTTAAAAGTAGCATGGATTAATTTAGAGAAAAGTCACCCAGTTACAGAAATGTGCTATCAGTTTGGTAGCTTGAGTTGAAGTCATTAGCACCAAGTTTCCTGAGAACCTTGCAGTGCTAATGGCACCGTGTAGGGTAAGCGTGGACCCGCCTGCTCTTGCGGAGGTCAAGAAACAGGGTGGACTACATACAGGAAACAGCCTAAAGAAGATAAATCCATACATCTATATTCATACCATTTCTTTCTCTCACCCACTTGCCCCTGCTTTCACAAACCAACAGACATGTACATTCTCCCACCTTTCTAAAATATTGCACATTGACTTCTGCTGATAGCTAAGAAAAGCAAGCGGTTCAAAAGGTCAGAGGAGTGATGTATTTTTTCCATCTACTCTAACAAGGAAACTTAGGAAACACGATGACAATCCATACTAACAATAGACCATTCTCCAAAGAAAGATCAGGGCAAGGGGTGTGTTTGAAGTGTGTGTAGGAGGGAAGAAGAGCATTTTGTAAGCCAGATCATTTCCGTGGTGTTGATCATTACAGAAGAGATATTTTTTCAAAACTCTCAGAAACCAGGCAAGGGGAGCTCTCCACACCTTTCCCACAGTTCCTCCTTCTGGACTGGAAAGTAAGCAACATTTGACATGTTTCCGAGGATGATCTGTGCACAGTTGTTCTCACTCGGCTACAGTGGCACCAAAAAGCCTGAAGCAGATGGCAGGCGCATGGGTGGGGAGTGGATTGCTGAGATTCCGGGAGGAACCAAGGGGCAATCGCTGGTTATTGGGAGAACTGCAAATGCACATGGTCACGGCTCTGTGCATGTTTAGCCACCTTTTGCTGCACAAGTATATGGGACATGAACACTCTGGAGTGCTATCAGCTAGTGGGAGGAATGTGGTGGGACAATAATACTCAGAGATGATTAATAGGTGCATGGTGAGAGTTGCTGTTTATATCTAGTTATTCTTCTCCCCTGTGTTATGAATCATCCAATGCACCAGAAACTGAGAACAGATTGTAGTGGAGTATGTAGTGCTCATGACTGGGTGCTGCTAAGGCAGCATAAGCCACGCTGGCACCGTGGCGAGCCCTGCAGACCTTCTTTTCTTTCAGTTAGAAGAGCAGGCAAAGCATGTCACTGCTCCTCTCTAGCCAGCTCACGCAGGCTTTTGGAATTTGGGGTGTGCGGGCAGGAGGCTGGTGCATATCCAAGTCTTGACTCAGCCCCAGGTCTGGAGTGGGAAGAAGGCACACACAGATCCGGAAGCTGGGAAATACCCCTAGGTCCCACAGTAAAGAAATGGATCTGGAACTGAAATTAGTAGACAGATAGATGAACCATTAATTCAGGCAGTTTTTTGAAAGGCTTCCCCACCATTCCCAGTAGTCTACTTATCCACCAGTACCCTCAGCAGAAACTTGTAGCACAAAGCAGCTTGGGATGCTCTACAGAGCCTGCTGGAGGAAGGTGCCTTTGGGGCAAAAGAGTGGCCTTCATCCAGTCTAGCAAGAGGGAGAGGAAATCACGTGACTGACTGTTTTTACATTCCTGTTAACAAGATGTGTGAACATGAGCATAAAAACGTAGACACCACAAAGAGATCAGGAGTTGTCTTAGAGGTAATGTTCTGGCACAACAACTGGTAAGGAGAAAGAATTGAGAACCTAATCCTATTTTATATCCTCTTTTCTCTCTCCTCAATGTCTAAAATATCCCATGGGGAGTCCTAGGCAGTGTCAATGTCATCTTCTGGCACCGGAGACAGCAGGAGGTACTTACACACAAAGACGCAAAGACTGGGATCACAACTCTGCATACAATATTCGTTGTCGTGTGCACACACCCATGCTCAGAAATCTGTCCCTGAAAATGACACTCAGAATGAAGTCACTATGAAGAACATTAATGCGAGCACATGCCACTTCACAGCGATGTGAGGCCACTCATGGCAGGATCTGTGCTGCAAGGCACTGGCTTTTCAAGGTGGTGGGCTCAGGGTGGGCTACCCTTTACACTGGAGGGTCATGTAACATGAAATGTCCCTTCTTTACTTGCAGCACTTCTGCTAGAGGAATTCCCAGTTAATACTGTAAATTCCTAACACCAGGGATGAGTCTGTCAACAGGTATTTGTGGAAAGCATGTCTGACTCCCAACAGGCACACTGTTTCTGATGATGCTATTTCAGAAGATCCAGGGGTATAGACAATATACGGAATATTATTCCAGGAATGTCAACAGCAGCAAGGCTAAGAGGTCTCCTGAAACCACTTAGAAGAAAATAAAGGCAATCACTCATTTTCTCTCAGTGCTTATATCTAGTTTATGTACCTTGTCTTGGTCACTATTATTTTTGTCTTCCCATCCTATCCCCGTAGCAGATGCTTCATCTTGTATTAATTTGATTCATAAGATTTCTGGGATAGAGAATGTATCTCACTGTGCTTGCAGTGTGTGCATCTGGCATTTCCTAACTTCCAAGCATTTGACTACACAACATAAATAAATATAGGGTTTGTTCAGTGATATTTGTATTGCCATATTTGTATTAATAATGTATCATTAAACATTGGAAGAAAGTGATTTGAAATGAAATCATTTCAAATTTGAATTTTCATTTGAAAAATGAAAAAATTATAATACTGTAAAATCTAGAAAATTACAAAATATTCACAAGATAACTGAATTAGATGTTGTGGGGGTAACTACATACAGCACTTCTAATTTTCAAGTACCTGACTTCACAACTTGAAAAGTTATTTCTTAACACAAAGGTTTTGGGTGTTTGGGGTTTTTGTAATGTAATTCCACAGTTTTTTTTCCCACATAGTGGAAAATGATAAAGAACCGATTATATGTATATATACACATATACATACAGACAGACACACACACTTATATATACATATATATGTGTGTATATATATATAACAACCTGCTGCCATTGTGAGAGGAACTTGAACTCCAGGCACAGAGGTAGAGGATGCAACTTGGCTCCAGACCCAGACACCTAAGTTTAGGTGTTGCTTGACTAGCTGTCTACACATGAGCCACTTACCTACCCTGCCACTGTAGTCAATGGGGTCTACAGGGCTTCCCTGAAACGGGCACGTCTGGTGCACTCACAGCTCCCCAGGTTCTACTGAATGAGCCCCAAGTGTGCCCTCCAGGCTGGGGGATGGACGGATTCAGGACTGCCACCCTCAGCCTGCTCCTGACTCGCTTTCTATAGACAGGGGGTCTCCATGGCATGTGTGGGGAGCGAGGAGCTGAAAGGAGGAATGGGAACACTGCTGTTTAACACAGTGCCCCAGAAGAGAAGGTGCTCTGCTGCTGTGTACTGGGCTCAGATAAATGTGTGATTGTACAGGGAGTGGGAAGACCCCTGGCCTGTTCCTCTTCTCATCACTGTTTGCTTCAGTAGAGCTACTGGGGCATCCCGAGAGGAGTGAGATGAGCAGTTTTTCTACAGCCACAGCCCATCCTCTGAAAGCTGATGCTGGCAAGAAACCAAGTTTTCCCAAAGATGAAAAGTAAGGGTAATTTTTGTGGGGACAATATACTTTCTCACAATTAATCAGTCAAAATCTAACAAGAATTGCACTTTTCCAGCCAAAAGGCTTTGCTGCTGCTGAAAATCTAGCCAGCCACACACACAACTTTCCCCCCCACCCCCCCACCCCCCAAAAAGAATGAACATATGAACTTTTTCATTAAATGTCACGATGGTCGTTTGTAATGGAAAGCATTAAGAAATGTAAAATTACAGGGCCCTTATCCACTCATGAAGTAATCAGTAAGTGGTATAGGCTTTTAAGAGAGGATAATGAGGATAGAGTTGCTTATCACAGACATGATGCCATTTAAACGGGTGCCTGACAGGCAAATCATCTTGGAACTTATGAGTACTGCTGTGCCAAGCCCCTGTGTTGGCTTGTGCGATGCTCACCGAGTCTGGAATGCAAAATCAGCTGCTCTGACAAAACCCGCAACTCTGTGACCTATTTTCAAAAGACATTAATGAGGTTTTGCTTTGAGATTATCAGTACAAAATTGGAAAGCCCAAGGAGGATAGAAGGGGCCGTTGCTCTCTAGCAAAAATATAACCGCATCTACATAAAACAGAAGTTCAGGTTTTCCAAGAATTAAAAAATTGGTAAAAAATTAATTTAAATGGGTCAGCACCTGACTTGATACAAATCTGGTGCCATGCTGAATTAGAAGTGTACCAGTTCGTACATGGACAGCCCTTCTCAATCATGTTACAGGCAGGCTGTCTATAACACCGCATAGTCTGATGTCCTGTCACGTGTCTTCCTGTCTGATGAAGACCCTGTGCCACGTTCCTAAATTGTGCACAGCTGACAGGTGGTCATTTCCATGACTGTGTCATCCAGAAACATATCCTGATACACAGTCATGCTTGTATCCTGTTTTACTGTAGATGACACGCTCACCTAGTTATGTTCAGTCTGGAGATGTGACTTCAGTGAGATGTCATGCCCTCTCTATTAATGGCATACTCAGCCACATGCCACCACAGCAGCTGAAAGACTTTGCAACTTGTTCAGGATGGGGATGTTAGTACACGGGTTTCAATTTCTCCTGGGGTGCTAGGACTCTATCCTAGCTTCCTGCAATCAGGGGTTTTGTGTTTTCCTACGCTGCTTCCAAACCGCTGTGTTGAAGAGCTACTAATGATAGTTTTTCGTACCCTTGCTGCTGGACATTTGTATCGGCAGGCTGTCCGGGAGCTGGAACAGACTCACGGTTCCGCTGCAGGGGTGGCAGAGCAGCCTGAGTCAGAGGGCACATCCCACAAGCTCCCTCAAGCACTCCAGGTGCAAATAGCTTTATTTTTCTTCACATGTAGCCTCTATACACTCAAGGCTGGAAAACAATTCAGCGGTGTCTGGGAGGTGGGCTGAACAGTGTGCCCCAGCTGGAACGACCCATGAAACTATCTCTGCATGGTGCTGAACTCCGTCTGGAGCTGAGCTGAAACAGTGAATGAACCCACTCGGGCACTGGGATGAGGGTCAATATCTGTGCTTGCATTAACCGCTCCTGTGAGTTCTTTCTCCAGGCTTAGCCAATGTGCAAATGTCCTAGTTCAGATTTTTATATAGTCTCATCTGAGATCATATCAGCTTTCCTGATGGACATTTTTCTGGTTTACATTCTGAAGCAATAGACACCACAAATTTCTGCCCATACTGTAATTAATTCATATCTGACTGCTCAGAAAGTCTCTGGGAAAGTCCCTGATGTTGTCTCCATTTCTACTTCTCAGCTGCCAAGTTTTATACTTTGGAAGATGAGGCTATGTTATAATGGAGCAACTTGTTATACTGCCTATTAGCAAAAGGCCACTGTGACCTCTGAAGAAAATTATTGGAGTGCTATAAGAAATACAATAACCTTAGTAGTAAAATATGAGTGAGTTAAAAATCCACAGTTCTTTTTTTAAATATTGTGTTTTGGGCAGAGCACAGAGCTGCTCACAGTGTGCTATTAAAATACTGTTAGTCAGAATATTATATAGTAATGGAAAACCATAACAGCGATAGCAGAAGAGCTGTGGTGTGGAACCAAATCAAACCATGTATTTTGTAACAGCTCAAATGCACCCTGACTCTAACTGATTACTAAATTACTGCTGTAGCTGCTGCATGGACATGCTGGGAATATACAAAGAGTCGTTCTGACTGTTACTCAACCCCTTTCTTCTGTGGAATGACAATTTCCCACCTTTCACTCTCTGGTACTCCTTTCTCTCAGTCTATTCTATTCAGACACATTTAATTATTTGTGTTACTGTAGCACAATTCATACCCCAAGACTCAACACAGTAACTGTCATACCAAGAAAAAACTATGATGTCACTGAAGACACTCTCTTCTGAACAGGTTACCTCTTCCTTTTCCAGTGGAAAACCCTTTTGCGGGGTTTTATCCTCCCAGTAAGCCACAAGCTTTGCTTTCTCAGAGTAATATTTCTTTTCTGTAGCTACTGGGTACAGTATACAGCTATTTTTGTATCCTTTTGTTCCTGTCCTTTACATGCATTTCTCCTTACAAGCACAGAGCCACGCTGTCTGCCATCAGTTCTCCACATTTTTACTCTTAAACTGTCACTGTTCACCCAACATGAGAGTCTTGTGCTTCCCATCCTATAGTAATATATGTAGATACACAGTATTATACAGCAGGGTTTCCTAGTTTTGGGGTTCCATTCACAGCTGCCTCAATGAGTTTCTTCACACCATTTTTCCTCGTATGTCAGGCTGCCCCTTTCTGCAGCTGATTCCTCTTTCCCTTGCTGCTCCCTTAGTAGGAGCCTTGCTTGCTGACCTCCGTACCTCACGCTTAGCACGCAATGTTCCTTCTTCAGACACATTCGTCCTCAGCACAACCACTTCAGTTTTACGGAACACATGACTGCACCTATACACACACACAAACCCGTGTCCGACTCCACCACCAGCGCAGCCAGTGCTGTCCTCGCTGCTGAGTCCAGTCTGCTCTGGCATGTTTGCACGCGCATGTACACTGTTGTTGCTACACGAGAAATTACCTCCCACTCAGCCAAGCCCCTGTTGAGTCTTAATCTTCTTTAGCACAGGGGAGAGCTCACGTCTCTCCCCAGAGGCTCCATTTCAATGTCCCTTTGTATCCAGGAGGGCACACCCAGAGAATCCACTAACCTTGCCCAGAAAAAGCTGCATATGAAATATTTCAAACCGGTATCACCTGTCTGTTACAGGCTTTTCCTCTCCCCAGCCTCACCATTCTCAGTCTGCTCAGAGCCACCCCTCAGCAGAGGGAAGAAACCCCTTTCCAGGTACTTTGGCTTTTCTGGGACAAAAAACATTGCACAGCTCCCCACGACCCCCACCGCCCCGAAAAAGAACTGACGTTTGGCTTTGTGCATGAATCAAGACAAAGATGGAGCAATGCCCATTTATCTCGGTCTGCCTCTGTGGCCTCCTCTTAGGGACTAGGCCAGCAAAACCGATTGATAGCTCTGTATTGCTTCATAACTTACTACATTTGTGTTTTCTTCCTACTGCTCCTCTGGAAAAAGATGCTGCCTGAGGCAATGAAGGCTTTATAGCATCCTGAATCATGCCTCACATGAGGCAGGGTGATCTCAAAAGCAACAGTTAGGTTAGGTGACAGTCTGAAAAGTCTCCTGGTCCTCTCTCCACTCCAGTATAAGCATACTGGTCTCCTTTTCCCTCAGTTCATTTGCAGCAACTGTGCCAATTTTGTAGCAGAGGATGGTCACTGACTCTTTTAGGTTTTATCTGGTTCTCCCTGAACAGAATCACTGCCAAAGCACAGATTTAAGAATTTAAGAAATACGGGCATTTCTTGAATTAGTCTCTGTAGACTCACCAAAACTGTCTATAGAAGAGAAATATCGAGTAGAGAAACTTATTGTAAACTTTTGTTGCCTGAACATTGATCCTATCTGGTTGTAAACATGAGTGGCTGACCATGCAACTCTCATCCATTTCCTTAAATCCTCACTATGGCTTTTGCAGTATGATTTTTTTTTAGCGGACTACAAATATTAGGACCCTGCTCTCCCTGACTGCTATAGACATGGAGAAGGAGGTCCTTCTGAATTCTCTACAGAGCAGGAGTTGCTCTTCTCTAGAGCGTGAAAACAATCCAGCATCATCAGAGAGAAGAGGTATAATAATGACAATGAGCAGATACAGCTTCCTTAGTGGTGGTCCCCTTGGTCCCCACAGCACAGGCACTGCTTTTCATCAATGTCCCTGGGAGGGCAGGTCAGCACAAAACAGGTGAAGCGCAGCTTTCTGACTGTTTCCACAAGTGCACACAAACACACACACACAAACAGACAACACACACACACGATCCATGTCATGTGTCAGTGAAGACAGCCAGAGGCCAAGCAACATCCTCAGCTGAGCCATGACTGACTCATATCTGATGACATAGA
The DNA here is from genome assembly GCF_023634085.1 of Falco cherrug. Classification (NCBI taxonomy): domain Eukaryota; kingdom Metazoa; phylum Chordata; class Aves; order Falconiformes; family Falconidae; genus Falco; species Falco cherrug. The sequence goes on along the minus strand of NC_073698.1, from coordinate 83,721,563 downwards.
AACTCTTTATCTGAGCCATGCACATAGAGTTCAGCCAAACCCTCAATGATTTTCAGTCATAAATTGTTAAAAAACCAGAATTTATTTCCCTTAGTCTAAAACTTGAAAAATATATGAATTCATTAGCATAAGATCTGAAAACGGAAATTAAATGAGTTTTGAAAGTAAGATCTGGGACCAACAAAACTGTTTCCAGATGGGCAGAACCTACACGTAGGTTTAATGTAGCAACAGGTGGGAAAATCACACTATGTGATGCTAAGAAAGGAAGGGAGGTGACAGGGAAGAAAGAAGGTGCACTAGTGGGTATAGAAGACGGTGCAAATCCTTCTTTGGTTTCTAGGCATCTAGAGTCTCATTTCTACAGCAGCCAGATTCCAGGCATATATTCCTTTTGCCATTAACAGAGTCTTCTGCAGACTGAAAGATATAGGTACGTTTTCTGTACAGGCTAAGAAACAAGAGATAAAAATAGCCCTTAGAGTCAAATAATTCTGAATATTCGATAATTAAATTACACTTAGTACTTGCACAATACATTAATCTCCAGAGCAGTGCACGAACAGGAATTAATGGTCATCATAACAACCAAGAGAGTTTATAAATATTATCCCCGATTCATAAATACGAGAAAAAGGGGAGTGACAGTAAGTGAAATGCCCAAGGCTACTGAGGAGTTATTAGGAGAGGCAAGATCAGAAAGTCTTGGTCTGTGGACCTCATCTACCACTGGTCAGTAAAACGGGTTGTACTTCACACCACTGAAAGGCGAGCACAGACTAACACCAGCTGAGAGGGCAGGAGCATTACATATACTGCTGGCTGCTTTAAACAGCTGCAGGAGAGGTAGGCAATGGCACATTGGGTTCTTTGTCTCCTGGTCCCGGGTTCAGATAATAACATCCCCATACATCATCCTTCTGCAAAGGAAGTATGGTTCAGTTACCAGAAACTCAGGGCAGAAATGGAATCAATTAACTCTACATTAGAAGTGGGGGGGGGGGAAATCTACGTTAAACATTAATACTGGCAAATAATTGAACTATTACACAACAGCAGAACACAGTATGAAAGGACATTATACACATGGGCAAGTTTGCGCACATAAAGTAAAATCCATGCCCCACTGAAGTCGGTAGGATCAAGATTTTACTTGCTTGGCTTTAATTAGTTTAGTAATTTGTCCAGAGGTTCTTGGCCGGAAGACTGCAGAGGACACCATATGGTTCACCACTCTCACTATTAAACAGCAGTGAGAAGGAAAAGGATTGAGGACTTCCATTCCCTAGGATAGGTTAGTAGTAACCAAATATTTCCATCACCCTGCAGAGAGGTGACACAAGTGCTCACCAGCCATCCCTGCTAATCCACATGTTTCTCCCCCAACACCATTCTCAGGAGTGTTACGGCAATATTTATACTCTGCCAGAATCGCTTCTCTCTCTACAAGTAAAAAATGGTTATACCAGCAGAGAGTACAGCAGCTGGATGTACCTGCGAGCTCCTCTTCTTCATGTACCCTCCCAGTATTTCGTTTTCAGAGGCTGTGGCTGCGGGGCATCTCTGGCCCATTTCTGCTCTCACGTGAACATGCTGGTTGCTCTGTCCACCAAAGCTAGGAGCTGTGCAGCCAGAGCCCAGCCACAACTGGGCTCTCTGATTTTGCAGCTGCACTACATTGCCACTAGTCAGATTCTGCAGGGCACTGATATTGGCCTCAGCAGTACAGCTGCACCCATGGACGCTGCCTATATGACCCTGTTTAAATTGGAGCACTGCAGAAAAGACAAACTATTGTGATTGCTTTTATTCCAGTCTCTACAACAGATATTTTCCAGCCTGGTGTTTTGATAGGAGGGAGAGGAAGAATAAACCTTGACTGTCTTAGCTGTGTCAGCAGAAGCCTCTGGTGCAGATCCAGCTGTACTGGCAAGAGTTCATGTTCTCTGGGATAGTTGGGCTTGTTCATAAAATACAGCTTTGCTTTCCTTAGGAGCACAAAGAGCAGAAATGGTGATACAGCTACACACCCGCACACAAACAGTTCTGTTCAAATCAGTGTACCTATATTACTATATAAGTCCTTCTAGGACCAGCGCAGCTTACAACTGCCACACATGAGCTTTGAGAAACTTGAGCTACTGCTTTAATATGTGACCAGCTTCTGCTGTCACTCACTCCCGGTTGCAAAGGTTATCGCCCCCTTAGCAATGTGTGGAGAAGGAAATGTCACCTGTTCCTTGGTTGCTTCAAATTATGGTCCACAGCATTAGCTGAAGGCCTTAACAGGCAAGATTGTGAATGGGAGCAGATGCAGTTGGGTGTACATCCTCTTCTGCTGACTCTTACAAGGTCATAACTTTGAACAGAGGGACAGAGCAGGCAGCTGGAGGCAATAACATCTTAAACTGCTACAGCAAGGGTTACCATCTGGCAAAGCCCTTTGTAATGAAATGGTATTAACGGAATTGACAAATATAAATGCTAATAAGATATCAGCTGTCAAAGCCCCAAGAAGTAGGGGGAATATCTGGGAAATTTCCTTTGTGTGCCAGCATTGCCCCAGGACTTCTGTGTCTGAAACCAGGATCTAGCCCTGGTCTTTTGACTCAGACTTTTGACTCAGCCTCTAGCAAGAAGGGAGTGGCGTTTTTCAAGCTTTCATGTGCTTGCTGGTAAGGAAATCTGCAGACTGGGACCCTTCTGGTGCCTGCGTGTGTGAGCAGGGTGCAGAACACCCCTGCGACCTGTTCTGGTAGACACCTAAACATGCAGACAACCTCCCTGCTCACCCTGACCCTCGCTGGCTGGAAGGTGAGGGTGATGGAGCCAGAAGCAGAAGAGGCATGAGGAAAATTGCTTCAGTTAGCCACTTTAAGAAAGGGCAATTGGTGTCTTGTCCCAGAACACCCTGGATCCTACTCCATGACCACTTGTGTTATTACTGACATTGCAAGGAGCAGAGCCTCCTGCCACTTCCCAGATGAGACTCCGACTCCCTCTTGCTAGCTTTCCTGCTGAGCCCTATCAGGTTTGGGAGCTAAACCCCATTAATGATTGCAGAGCGATCCCCTGTCAGCAGGAGGAACAGAGGGTTCCTCACACTCCCTCCCTGGCTCCCCTCCATACTGAGGTTGACACACTCCCATATCAGACAAAACCAGATCTTCTTAGACTGAGGAAAGCACAGAGCCAAGGCTGCTCACACTCAAGGCAAATTTCCCACCCCCTAGTCTTATTACATGGTGAGATGATAAAGAGAGGCAGATGAAGAAAAAGACACGCTACTGCCACTGCCTTTTCTTTAAAAAGCTGCTGCTCCTCCTCAGAAAAGCAATACCTCTGGTGGAATGAGTCATCCAGCATTTCCTACTCATTTCTTAAATTATCAATGGAGAGAGAGAGAGATGCTCAATCAAAGATGCTGAATTCATATCTGGAAGTTTCTAGGGACACCTCTTTTCCTCTCTGAATGGTACAAAGAATTTGGTTTAGGAAGGCTGGAATAAATTTTCCCAGGCCATGGGCTAGAGGCCTAAAAGGTAGGCTTGTGCTGACCTAAATTAGGCTTTTGCTGACCTAAATTAGGTATCTTTGGGTATTTGTGCTTGGACACCACTAACTCAGGAGACACACTGAAGGAGTACATCTGTGGTGCTCCAGCCACTGACTGGACCTCAGCTCATGGGACAAGTCCAGAGCCAGACTCGAGTAAAACCCCCGAAATTCATGTAGTAAGGGTAACGGATCCTTGGTGTCAGAAGGCCATTCCCTGGTCTCCAAGGTCTTTGCTGCTTCTCCTCACTGGCTGACGTGAGCACAGGCTAAGTCAGCAGTGCTGCAGCTGCGGTGGCATTTATCAGGCTGTACGCTCCCTTCCCTTGTGGCTCATCCTGCTGCTTTTCTTCTGCCTCTTCTACCACTGTTTTCCTGCTTGCTCTTCTCTCATTCCCGTTTGGCAAGCTGCTTGTCTTCCAAGCATAGCTTTGCCCTCCAGGTCACAGCTGCTGCTAGTAACTACTTTCCTTCTTATTAGTGTTTGGGGAGTTTCCCTCCCTGCCTCCTAAGTCTGCCTGCAATGCCTGTAATGACATATCTATAAAATATCTGCACCTCCAGCCTAATGACACAAACTAGATTTCAAGGCTATTGAACTAACAGGGTATCTTAGCAACAAATATTTATTTTAATAACAGCATTCACAGCCATGGTAAACAAGCACCTACTGCAATAGTCAGAATGCCCTACAGCATTTTATTTTGTCCCACAACCCATCTTCTGTTGGCTCACTCTCACTTAAAAGAGTTAACTAAAGTCAGTGCCATTGTCTTAGAGACATTGTCTTCAGTGTCCTCCCAGCTTTTTAGAACAGTATCAGAAAAGCAGGCCACTGCGGTCCTACTAGCCACCCACACAGACTTGCTGCGGGGGCTTTCCTCTCACCACCTGCTAGAAATTTCTATTTGTTGCTTATGGAGATCTGCTCAGAGGAGTGATGTTGAACTGCTTTCCTGCATTGTCTGTTCACTGCATATACAAAGATTGCAGCACTCCAGCTACTTCCCCAGCAATGACAACCAGGCTAATGCCTGCTCTTTTCAGAGTCAGTTCTTGACTGACATCCTCACCCTAAAGCTGTCAGGCAGCAACAAGTGACATCTCAGCTAACTTTCCCACTACCTCTCATTCATGCTGCTCACCCAACTCACCACGAGGTTCACCATCCATTTCCTTTGGCCCTCATTAGAATTCTAGGAAGGATTTTTCTTTAAAAGGAATCTTCCTCTTGAAAATTAGATATAGTGGAAACATGCACACATCAGGAATAATTGCTAACATAACCACCCAGCTTTGCTATTTTATTGTCATTGTACATGCTGCAATTACCTTTCTCTTTCCCTAATAGCTAAACCGTGAGACTGCCTGTGACATCAAACCATAATTTGTATTGTCACTGTTATAAATTTGTGAAAACAAATAATAGTTTTTCTATAGGAATAAAATAACACAGCATGAAATTATAGTAACTTATCTTCATATTCCTTGGGAGCACATTGTTGTTCTCTGATGGGCTGCAAGCTCTTTCTTTTGATAAATCCCACTAGTATCTGCCTTTGAACTCTCTTAGTGAGGTATTTAAGTAAGAGAAATATCCAGAGACTTTTTTCTCAGCATATCTCTACACGGGATAAATCCAGCACTTCTTATCCCTGGCACTCATCAGGGTTCAGCTTTGTTTCAAGAAGGGAATACTACAGTCACCAAAAAGCACAGCTTCTCCTAGCGCGTATCCTCTGTGGGACTGTAGAGCAGTATGCTCCCCATCCCTCCCCGTTTTTCCCCATACTGCCTCCCATTAATTTGTGTGTCACTGGCAGTGAATCAAGTGGTGCCTGAGCAGCTCTGCTCCAGGGACTCAGCATGGGCCAGCCTGGGCCAGCAGGCACTCACTCAGCTCCCAGGCACTGCCACGGGCTCCTCACTGAGTTACCTCTTCTGTGAGGTTGACTTCAGTCCAATTATTTTCTCTCTTCCTCCTGCCACCCTCGTCCCGTGGTTACAAATGAGTGGTTTTGTACAGCTTAGGGAGAAACACCTTTCACAGTTTCATAAAAATAAATGTCAGCCTGCCACTGAGTTAGTCAGGAAGTTCTGATGAGGTCAAAGCTGTTCAAAAGCTGCCATCATGCAGTATTTAGCGATCCCGCCTGCCTGAAGAGGGTAGATCTGCTAACCTACAAACTGTGTGCACAGCCAGGGGAATTACTAATGAAACCCATCACCCTGAAACAGCCACAAGAGTTTAAGAAATGTTATGGCAAGACTTAGTCTTTACACCTGGATAGCTGCACACAACTTATGCTGGAAGAGGAATATCGCTCATCTCTGTCATTCTTGCTTGGTAAGGGTCTAAGTCCAAACCAAACACATGGTGCAACCTGTGTGGCTGCCCAGCCAAATGGAAGGAGTGTTTTGGGTAGGATGCCAGATACTTTTGGTCTGAAAGCAAACAACCCTTCCTCTGATTCACTCAGTACAACTTCATTAATGACAATGACTGGAAGTGACAGCCCCATCATTTGATTTGATTGCTTATTGTGTTAATTTGGTACGGAAGCACTTTGAAGCTATTAATCTATTGATTCATTCTTAGATGAGAACATAATTTTATTACTGTATTTTTCCATTTCTATTAGTTTTGTAAATAAACTAAATAGCATGCTTGCTTCGGTTTATGTTTGCTCTATTATTCATTTTGATAAATTCTATAAAAAAGGCCGCTGAGCTGGTTAGGTTAGACCACACCAAGGGCTGTCTGTATAATACAGCAAAGACAAGCCTAGCCATGTGGGTCTTCTTCAACACCAACTATATACAGCATATACATCTGTACTCTGTGTCCAGCAGCATGACTCACTCCCCCAGCGTACCCTACTCATAAAGCACAACTGACTACTCCAGATGCATTGCAGTCCTTTTTTTCTGATTTATGAGCCACATTTTTCACAGCTGCACTAACCAGCCTTTGCCAGTGTCCCTCTAAGCCTGTAACAGCCCCAAAATACATTAGTTTTTCCAGGTGGAGCTCTTCTTTCCATTCACCCAGGGTAAATGTGCATACACATGCACACGCACATACAGCCGTACAAACCAGGGCAACCTGAATTCATAAGAGCAGGCAAGCTGTTGCTGTTTATGTCTGGTTTTAGCACTGCTGCACAGCTGAAGAAGGAAAAATTGACACAGGCTAGTCATTTAACTTCCTGCTCTTCAAACACAAAGCAGGTTTAACCATTGCTGAGATGTTCATTTCCAATCTCTGATTCTAAAAGAATCTGACACCTGTTGCAAGGCAACACCTCTTTGTATAAATTTGCTTTTTACGACTCTCAAAAGACGAGATGCCATGTAAACTGTAGTGTTGAGTGCTACTTCATAAACTGGCCTAATTTTAGGTTTCTTTACAGGAGAACAGCAATGCATTTCAAAGCACTGGTTGGATTGTACCTAGGAAATGAAAGATCTGACCTTTACAAATGTGATCTCTTTGTCTAATAAAAATATAGCCACCTCTTCTTCCTCCCTCATCCTGTGAAGTCTGACCTTCACCCTCCAGGCTTTGCAACATCATCACCTTCAGTTTCTCCTAGGAGAATGAAACATACGGTATTTTTTGATCATAGACACTGACAGTGAGTGATCAATTAAGTAAGTAGTTAAGTATATAGCTGGAAATGAACTGATAAAATGGTGAAGAAAAGTTCTCAAATATTTGTGCCTAAGCAGACAGAGATCCTGTTCAGTCAGGCTTGCATCCCCTTCCTTTTTTCCTTTTTGAATTGCCACTGTTTGTTTGCAGGCCTATTTGGAGAGGGACCATAGTGCATCAGTAATTGTACACAGACACGGATGCTGCAGGAATTGGTACCAGTCTGGTTTAACCCTCACTGTGTATGCAGGGGGTATTTGAGAGAATGTGAGGAAGCATGGGGAGACCAGGCAACAAAGCAGCCAAGCCTTTTAGACCAGACTCACATGACTGATGGCTGGCAGCAGTAAGGAAGAAGAGGAATCCTTGAGACATGGTGAAGTCCTCGATCAGAGATAAAGTGTTCGTGGTCCATCCCAGGAGCACAGAATGAGGCCTCTGAGCAGGAACTGGGCATAAGGTTGCAGCTAAAGACCAATTCCTCATGCGCTCAGCCCTGCTCTAGCTTTGACGTTAAAGATAACTTGTTTGGGTGGAAAAGAGAGACACTGATAACTATTTAGTACATGGTTCAAAATCTGACTGTTCACTGAACGAAATGGGCAGCTACCAGCTTTTCTGTACAGAGATAAGTGTGGAAAGAGAATTGGGCATCTTGGCAAGTTTTCTGCTGGAGCTGAATTCAAACTGCAAACTAATACATCATTCACAAAGTCTTCAATCCTCATCACCCTCTTTGCTATGTTGAATCTAACTCTTCTGTCTTCCTGGAGTTCAGTTCTTTTAACTGAGACATTTTATCTGAAGAGCAACTCTCCAGTTTAGGGGCAGTCAATAAATTAATAAAAAGATTGGTATAAACCATCATTTGTGATTTGGAATAGCCCTGCAGTCATTTGGGTCTGTAAAGCTTAGCTAATGTTTCTAATGTAATGTTCTGCCATAAGATTTAATTTACCTCATACAAGCCATTTAGTAGTTTAAGCACAGATGTAGAAACAAGTAATATTTATTAAACCGGTATGTCCAGATCCAACGGGGTGGATTTGTCCATTGCTAGGTATTACGGTGACACTATACAGATGATTTTGGATAGACAGCCTCAGATCTAAACTCCATTTAATTACATGTTTGCTGTTCTCTTATTGCATTTGTTTTCCATAGAGCCATGTGCATCATGAGCTCTCACATGAGTTTTCGGGTTACAAACAACCAATTTACATTATGTGGTTTTCTTTGTCATCTGTCTTATTATTTTATCTGGACATAGAGACACACCAAGGACTGGCCCTATTTCCACACATTTGGACTGGCTAGTCATCACTCCAAGAGCTTATGACTGATGTATAAGAAAGGATACCACTGAGGTCACAAAAATCATAGTAGGATGTAGCCACAATTACCATCTATTCAGTTATTTTAATTACATTGTCCATGACATTCCCAACATATCTCCATGCACTGTTCTTTGTGTGTGTTAGAAATGATATTACACTTTTCTTAAGTTAACAGCAATTAGCAGTATCACGGTTGGCAGCTACTTCAAGCAGTATTATCTCTTAGGTAAGCTCTTCATTTTCTTCTCAGCAGTTGTCATGGTGTACCTGTATTTCTGTGGTACGTCTCTTGGTCATGTGGTCCTTGACTATAAAACTGCTTAAAACTGGCTTCAGCCCAAAGTAACTTGCCATAAAAAAGCTCTTTCAGTCAAAAGCATTGGGAAAGCTGCGACTGATTAAAGAGAAGAATGTAAATGGAATTGAAAAGCAAAAGCTAAGTGAGGAGGGTATTCAGCCAAGACCTGACGTTTCTGTATCTAATCTGTGCTTTTCTTTGCCATCTTTCTCCAGATAGGAAAAAAGTGATACTTCTTGCTGCATCACCTGCCTGTTACCCAGGGACATATATTTCTTCAACAAAAAAATGAAATGCAAGGCTGTATGCTTTCAGAACTAAGCTTCATTATTTAAATTCAAACTCCTCTCATTTTCAGGAAAAATAGCATGCAATATTTCATCTATAGACTTCTTATTCCTGTGTTTTGAATTAATATTAACCATGAACAACTTTACTTCTAGAAGAGTGAACACGAGTGTTGCAGAAGCAACTCCTAGATGTATACAGGTTCCAGAACAGACCATCACCATTTCCCTTCCCTGTTTTACTGTGCCTAACTAGACAAAATTCCCAAACGCTCAGATAAGCCTGGTACTGTGTGGCCCTAAACTTGCCTTGTCATCTACCTTCCAGATTTAATTTCTTTCTGCCCCACCCCTACTGCTCTTTAGAATAAAACAGGGCTAAACAACTTCTTTTTAACAAGTGTTGATTACAAAATGCCCTGGTCTTATCCTGCTTAGATTGTGTCAATAGCCTACTGCTAGACTGTTCTGAACTTGACCCTCATTCTGCATCCAAATTCAATGATACAGCCATTCATCAGCTTGATTTTGGCAGTGTTATACATGCCCTCTGAAACATTATTTTTGGCAGGCTCTCAAAGCACAAGTGACTTTCAGCATACAAATCTCACTGACTTGCTGCATAGTCTCCTTCATGATCCTTGATCAGCATGAGCTCAAGACCTCGGCTGACTAGCATAAAACCAAAAATAGTGCATTTGACAATGCAAGTCTGAACAACAATTAATATGCAACCTCAGTGATAGCAGCTGGTATGTGCATCAGCTGCTCTGAAACTGCTTTTCTCAACCTCTGTTCAGGTGAGTTGGTCAGCAGGAAGAAGATGCCCAAGAGGGACCTGCAGCTGGTCCCTAAATGAAGCAAATGTTGCTGTAAGTTGACTTGTCCCACCAAGAACATCTGAAGATGGTAACTGCAAAGAGCAGGCCCCTGAATCAGGGTATTTTTGGTTAGAAAAGAAGTAGTAATAACCCTGCATATTTTTCTAAGTTTTGGGAAATTTTAGAAGCATTTATATTCTTTTTGACCACCTACAGCTGAACGTTAGTTAGCCCTGGGCTACCAATGGGGAAATGGCAGCACAGAACAGGCCAGGGGCTGTCCCTGCCACTCAAATTTAATACCTGAGGACCAGTTCTCAGGCTAAGACCACTAGATCTCACCTCTTTACGTTCTCAAAGCCTCTAGAGAAAAGTACAACGTGCCCTGGGATGCTTGAATGCAAACTGTGAGTATCCCTGCAGTAGTTCTCTGGAAAAGCAGCAGGAAGTATTTGATTGCAGCAGTGCTTTATGTAATCCAGCAACTAAATATCCATATGCAAAGGCATCTAGCCCACCCATAACTGAAGTGTTGTGGGGATCTGCTCAAGTCTACTAAGGCAGAATTGATGCCACTGCACCCCAACCACCTTTCTTCAGAAACCCCTGCAGAAAAAAAATTGTAGGAGCTACCTGGACCCTGGCACCATCCTCCACTCCCTCACAGGGAAACCTCGGGATCAGAAGTGATTCAGCAGAAGACGATGCAGCACAGAAATGAATTTGCTTGGCAACGAACCCCATTGCAGGTCCACTAATGCTGTTGTACAACATCTCTTTCACTGATAATGAGTGAAGCCAAAACCCTTGCCTCTCACGGAAGGGAGATACTAAACACGATGCAGTTTAGCATTGTTTTCTGAAGAAAACATCCTAACCTAGCAAGCAGGAGTCATCCTTCATAACAGCAACCCACCCCTCCATTCTTTCAGCCACGCTAACCAGAGCCTTTGCATTTCTCATGGTCTGGGAGCTGAAGCCAGTCCTCGCCAGAGCAGGTCTTGGTGCCCCTTTAATGAAAGAAGAAACAAGCGCTCAGACTACAAGCCTGATTCTTCAGTCAGTTGTGCATATTTCATGCCACTAAATAACTGCAGTGAAATCTGTGTTTTAAGCCAGTAAAAGCTATTTTGTGATGAGGGACCAGGCTCTGTAAAACGTATCCAGAAATCAAAGAAGTAAAACAGAGCAAAGAGCTCTGCCCTATCAAAGTAATTTATGACCTGTTAACCAGAAAAAAACAGGCACAAGAGACATCTGGAAGTGAAAATTAACTAAAACCAGACTAATGACATAAACAAGAGAGAAATAGAGCCTCCAGATCTGTGTAGCTGAGCCTAATAGATATCACAAGCTAGATCGCTAGGGGGGTTTATTTTTAAAAGGACACAACAAATCAGGGAGGAAATTTTCCATTTAAAGCCGTAACTACTCAATTCAGAGATTTCTGAGGGCATAAAAGACAAAAGCACAGAGGAAAATATCAGCTGCCAACAGCTCTAGTTGCATGTTGGTCCCAGAACTAATTGAATAACAATAACCATTATCTGAGAATAATTTTTGTTGCCAAAATTCACAACTAATATTATTTACAGTCTGCTGTAGGACCACCTGCAGATCTAACTGAATTAAAAAAATACATACTCACAAATACACATATAAATAGTCATGAACAAATATTTGAAAAAAAAATGCATAGAATATGCATTTTAAAAATGCCAGTTAAGCAAGCAAACTTTCCCCCTGTTGCAATATCAACTTGCACTGAGGGTATTGGCTCCTGGTAGTGAAGGAATTTCTGTTTGATGCATTTCTTTTAAATGTGTGAGAAAGACTGCACATGTTCATAGCTGAAGAAAATCTGGTCACAGTTTTCACCTCATCACTGACCTTGAAACCACTTTAGTATATTCTTGCGTATCTCGCTATGAAATCTTCATCCAAACTGCAGTGGGCCCTGCCATCTGTTTGATTCCCCTGCAGATCTGGGCAGAGCAGTTTTATGATCTGCTTTCATGTCTATAACAGGGAGTATTTTCATAAAGGTGACAAATGCTACTGCTTAAAATAGTGGGAGATGTTGGGTTTTTATTTAATTTCAGTGTTGGCAAAAATATCTTTATGGAGCTTTTATTTGCTCGTATTACCCCCAAACCCCATCAAAACAACTATTTGCTAAAATAACGGTAAACTAAGCAAACAGAAAGGATCAAGTTTTGGATTATATACCATTATATCTTATGCACCCACAATTCTGCTTGGCAAATTCAGTGTCCACAACATATCTAAGCACAAAAGTAATTTTCAAATCCCAGGCTACATTTGCAGTGCTGACAGTTTAAAACGTTCTCTTTCTTTACTTAGAAGTTGACCCAATTTGACAGAAAAATCTTCAGGAGAAATTAAATATAGAACTCTTTATTTTATTTGATACTACTTTACCAACTACAGCAATGCTCTGAATGTCAGTGGTGTTATCCAGGCACTAAAAAACAAATCCTGCATCAATACATGTCCCTGCAAGGTGTACCTGGTTCTCTTATTCATGCATGGAAACGGTGAAGTCGTCTTCCTGTGGTACCACCTCCGTGGCGCACCCACCATGCATCTTTTTTGTCCTGTTCCTGCACAGGAATAATATCCTGTCAGTAATTCAGAAGCATTATAGAGGCCCTTGATGTGCTTCTGAGGTCACCAAAACCTAGTAAAAAGACAGTGCATTATTTAGCCTGGCTTCTTCGTGTGTCTTGTGCAGTCCATGTGGCTCCTTCACTTACATACATGGTGCAACTGCCATGGCACAACCTCTCCAAAGGTGGCCTGTGGGATAAAAGATCCTGCACATGTCTGCAGGCTGGGCTGGGACTTGGAGAGGGCTGTAAAATGCAAGGTGGAAGGAAAACAAGCAAATTGCCTCCCTGAAATGGAAAAAGAGAAGTGACAGAGACTTCATTTTCTAAAGCCTGTAGGTTCTCAGGCACCAAAGTGATGAATAAGAGACTTGCTGAGTTGCTCTTCCTCACAGGGGACATTCACACCAGTGTCATTGGGATGCCTGCAGTGACTCCCAGGGACTGATGACACACTTTGCATCCCTCATCCATGAAGTCACCATGATGGCAGGAATATATGGAATATTCTGATGCTAATCTGCAACTCTTGTGTACCAGGTCAGAAGCCCCAGGAGGAGCTGGAGAGCATAGGGAGATCTTCAGAGATTATTTCTGCAGTGCATTGTAGTGTTGATGTTTATGCAGCCCCTTTTTTATGTTTCCTTTTGCCATATGAGATCAAGTATTGAATATAAGTGAATTTTACATCATTAAAAATGTTTTCAAATGAGTCAATAAACCATTTATCTCAGTTCCTAATACAGCTGTATTTCTGTTGGTTGCCATGAAAAGAGGAAATATTAACAAATACACACAATTCAGGACAAACATGGAAATCATACATGTCAAAGGCAATTAACTGTTACAACACATTATCAGCATCAACTATACGAGTTTTAAAAGCAAAGCCCTAGTTGATCCTGTGTTAATTAAACATCTGCATATCTACAGTCTAAGTCTGGTTCCGGCAGACCCAGTGTGACAAGCCGGTGACGCAGGTAACCTTTGTGCCTTATGCATCAGTGCCAGTGGGACCGGCGCTTGCCTGCCATGCTCTGTGCTGGGGACAATGACACATGTACAGGGCCTGATCTCTTTGCCCTGAGGCTTGTTGCCAATACTGCTATTGGTTTCACCTGCACAGTGGGCTGAGCAGGCAGTCAACACAGCAAGGGCCTAGGAGAGACTGTAAGGCAGACGAGTGGGGTGATTATGTCCAGAAGCAGCAGGAGACAGAGGAAGATGCCCATAAGCAGTTACCACTTTGGGGGCAGGGTATCAGAAAGTGAAGTGGAAGAGGCACCCCCTCAAAATGGCAGAGAGAGGACGTAGCTCTGTGCTACCCACTAGTGCCCATGAGAAGGATGGGGGGAGCATGAAGCAAGATGTCCTGGTGCTCTCTCCCTGTGTGCACCTCCTTGCCCTTCTGCTCTTGAGTCCTTTTGCTTTGAGCTCGTCTTTTGTTTCTGCTGCTTGAGCATATGGCACTTTGTTTCCAGTGCCAGGGAGACTTTGTGAACAGGCTGCATATGCTTCTTGCATTCCTTGACCCGAGTCCATCTAGGGTGGGTGGCCAGCCAGGAGGGAGCATAGGCATGGGCATGGGCACGGCTGCAATGTAGCTGCAGTGTAGCTTAGGCAGAGTGCCCAGCTTAAAAGCACCTCCTGAGAGAAAGGCAGCCATTCCCACCAAAGTTTCTCACAGTGTCTTCTCAAACACCTTCTTGATTCAAGATCTGATGCCTGCACCCGTTACCTAAGCTGGCCCTGAGCCCAAGCAGTCAAGACCCTAGGAAGGGCAGGAAGGTGTGCTAGGGGCCTGGCAGGTAGTGCCTGTTATGGCTGGTAGGACTGACACAGACTGAGTGTCAAACACCGACTGCTGTTCTTCCATTTTAGAGGAACAGAGCTCCCCACAAGATGGGCTTAGGAAATTGTCATATGGTTGTGGAGGAAATGAGGCTGCTCACTGAAGGGACCTGAGAGGACTAAGCGAAGGATGTCTTCAGGAGATGGTGCCCAGATTGCCCTTCCAGAAGGAAGGGATGTGGGTGCAAAGCAAAAAATCCTCCACAAGGGAAGAAGAGATGCTCTCATCCACCTGTCAGCTCATCCAAGAAACAAGTGGTGTCAGAGAAAACAGTTCACATCTGCTTCACTCCCTAGCATCGCAGGGAAGGAGTCTGCTTCACCAGAAACAACAACTGGGCCCCTAAGCTGGAGCTAGACCTTTTGCATGCTCATGTAGCAGACATCTGTATGGAACATGCAACAGGCTGTCCTTAAAAATCAAGACCTCTGCCTAGACTGGTACTGATATGGGCACAAGATATGCTCTAAGTATTAGTCTTGTTTCTTTGGTTGTTTTAATATTTGTTGTCATTACACATACCTGTAATGCATTGTTTTTCAAATGTTATTGCCTTACACATCTTAATTCTATTTGCCAAAATATGCTGACTATTAAACTGTTGGAATTTTTTCTTTCTATCACTAGCATGCTGTTGTAAAATACATGGCTACTTGTTTTCTGAAGGCATGAAGAAGAGTCATTGTTTAGAGGAGGGAAAGGAAGCCTAGGTACCACACCAAGAGAAAACACATTGGCTCAAAATTCATGCAGCGTACTTCAAAGTTCCCTTCACTGTGTGCATGGCCTCATTTTGCCAACCTGAGTGTGGCTACTTATCAAAGAGCTCTTGGGCTGACTGTGACCTCTGTGGTGGTCTTCACACAGTCCCTTATAAAGTCAGGATTGCTCTGGGTCTCCCAGGGTATCTTTCTTTCATTCTCCCACTGGGAATCAAGTCCTTCCAGTTGTGTCCTGAAGTCAGCGGCAGAATTAGCAGGTCCCTGACATGGCCCTCTTCTTACAGTGCTTTGCCTCGTCCTACGTTGTTGTGTCACACTAACGTAGTATCACTTTTCATTGCAGTGAAAGTTCCATATCATGACCTCCCTTGGCAGCATCTGTGTAGGCCATAGTCCATCAGCTGTCTCACACCTGAGCTTTCTCCATCCCCCTGTCCATAAGCTGAGGACGGTCAGGATTCCCTTTCTGTTTAAATAGTTACGTAAGGCTTAAGTCACGGTTTCCCTTCCTCTGGAGCTAGGCCTGAAATGTATGTAAGGAAAAGCAAGCCTCAGGGAAAACGAGGCTTTTCCAAAACTGGGGGACAAACATTGCCAATGCAAGCAGTTGTAACTCTTTGGAGTGGTTGCTTCAGGGCTTGTATGGCTCACACAAATAATCCAGTGTCTGCAGCTGGGGCAACAGACTTAGGAGAACCCCTGGCTAGAGGTTTGTTAGGATCCTCCCCATGTACCTAGCAGTGGCTGCTGTCAGAGACTAGGTAGAGGGCCAGGCAGATTCTTGCAGGTAGCCAGGCTGACTGGTCTCTTACCCTGGTGTTTTGCTGGGCAGAAAATACCGCAATATGCAGACACTTACATGTCAGTCAGGGGTCTGCATCTGCATCTGTCACATAAGGGGATAGCTGCACCTCTACAACAGAAAAGCTGGGATTTCCTTGCTTGCCCCTCCTTCTTATGTGAACACTTACAAACCTTTGATGACAATAGGTGATTTCTGCTAGTGCTGGAGAACAGGCCGGGATCCCCAGTTCTGCCTGCATTTGCTTCAGGGCAGACTTAGGAGGAATCTAGTGGAAACAAATCACAGTACAGTCAAGAAAGGAAAAGGAGGAAAATGCAAACAGTATTGAATGCTGTGGTGTTCAAATGTTAAGGTGCAGCTCCACCACACTTCTTGACAGAAGTTAAATAACAGAAAACCATGGACAAGGGGGACCTCACAGGTGCTTCTTAACCCCTCACATTGATCTTTCCAGAAGAAGAAATTATCTAATTCCTCTCAAAGTAATCGTGAATTACCTGCTGACCTTAAGAAAATGTTTGGGTATTCCAGGGACACTAGGACAGAATCTGGTGCTGGTATTCAGAACTCACAAGGAAAGAAAACAATTTAAACAAAAGAGAAAACACAGTGTGACAAACCAATCTGAGTGACTTGGTAAATGTGCAGCATTGTCATTTTATTGCTAAAATGAAGATTATAAAATTGTATGGCTCCATTTTTCTTGCTGTGTGTCAAAACTTCTATCATCTGGACATGTAATAATGCTTCTCCTGAAATAGTACAGATATGCTCTTTGAGTATTTTTCTGCTTTCTGACTTCTTTTGCAAGTCCTCCACCCTTTCTCTGTAAATGCTGAGGATTTTAATGCATCCTGTTGTGGTACTTACACTTAGCCACAAACATATGTCTGTTCCACTCCCTTCAGAAAGGACACTTTGCATATCTTTAGAGTAATCCGGAAAGTCATCGCAAGCCATCGGAATTGCCTGCCTACAAAACAGCTACAAACTTCCCTTTTAAATCAAAGTCTTTCCTGAGAAACAGGAAAAATTATGAAAAGTGTATTTGTATCGTCATTACTGATAAAAGCCAGCTACTACATGCCTGCTCTGAAGGGAAATGGGATAAAGGACACCACACACTCCCTCCTGCCTCCACACAGCTTGCTGGCTTTTGGGACAAAGCTGTTCAAGCTTTGGAAGTAACAATGCAAAGAATCAAGAACTTCATTGTCTGCATAGGAAGGAACAAGCCAGGCGTAAAGGAAGATCGCAGCATGGCAGAGACCTTTCTTTATCATCTAGGAATTATTACAAAACAGCATGAAACCACACATGGCAAGTGAATAAATCCAGTTGCCATCTGGGTTCTAGGAGGACTGAGTGTAATCTTTGCCTCAGTTTTGGTAATCTCTGTACCAGTTTTGACCTTGTCATCGATTACTTCGTGTTGTTAAAGGTATGAAGTTCACTCCTTTTACCACTTTTTTTCTCCTACAACTGCTTCTTTTGATTCTTATTCCAACATTTCTTTTTTGCCTAACGTAAGAGCATGCGTACACAGAGCACAATTCATAAAGTGTGACGTGCTTTCCTATAAAGCATCCTAAGACTCTTAAAAGTTCTAAGAAAGTTTCCTAGTATTACTACTTCTTCCTCTGTAAACATGTACTGCTTGCTCACCAGTTTGAGATGGCAGTATGTTCTCAATACTGCAGAGCATGCCATGAGACCTTTTTCCTGCCTTGGTGCTGAATATGCACTTCATCCTACCTCATAACTGTTGCTAAACTACTGAAGCCAATGTGTGTATTTGCTCCCTTATGTCTGTGCTGCAGGAAACTGGATCTTCTTCATCAGTTGTTATAAATGGGCGTACCTTGGTTGACATTGTCAATACTACATTTGTCTCTTTACAGGGTCTCTTCTGACAGATCATTCTCTGACACTGGCTGTGTACCCCCTGTGGCTTCCTTGAGGACATAAAAAGCCTGAGGCTTCATTAGAAGACACATTTTGGGGCTTGGGACTGACAGCTTGGTCCCATCGATGCACCTCCCAAAAGCATGCAGCTACCAAGCCATGTAATAAACTGGCCGCTGACCAAGAGCCCTGCTTTCTTAGAGCTCAATTATGATCTGGAGGTGTTAGTGGGACCTATACAGAGCCACATGAACTCACTCAAGACACACAAGCACAGCAAAGTTATCAGACACTTATTTTTCCCCCACTGCTTTCTGCGTTTTGCCAAAAGATTGTCTCTACTCTGCACTGGACGAATGCAGGCTGCAGGTACTGCCAGCTGAGGACAGCCACTGGCAGGCAACATGGAGAGAGAAGGAACAAGAGAAGAAGAAAAAATCCTCAAACCTCTGCTCTCCAGGGAGGCTGAAGTGAGCATGAATTACAAGCCTGAATGCCCAATAAAGGCCAGTATGAAGCTGCAGCAGCAACAGCACCACAGGGAATCCAGAGAAGGCCAGAGCGGGCATGAAGAGAAGAAAGCACCACATTTCATTACACCTGCTGTAACTGTGGAAGGGTGCAAGGCCTTATCACACTTGATACAACAGCTGTTGCATCTTTCCACCACTTTCCCCAGAAAGTTTCTCTTTAACTATCAAATAACCAATGTCAACTTCAGGTAAGGATGGAAGTCCTCATTTTGACTTTCTGCAATACAATGCACTTTGGTTGTGGGATGAAGGAGCTCCTTCTAGATTGATGCTCTGCAGACAGACTTATTAAGAGAATATTCCCTGTGCATTATGAAGAAAAAGGAGATCACGGGCACTGATTGTGAGAAGAATACCCTGCAAACTGCTAGTGTTTTGAAGAAATATTTTTCAAATGACACAGCTAGGCAAAAATGTCCTGTTTTGAATAACTACAAGAATGTCCTCTCTGTGGGGATGTGAAGAGCAATTATGTTCCCAAATTTGCAAACATGGATTACAGAAGTGAAAATGTATTTTGCTTTAGCAAGACTTGCTTTGATTTTGTTCCAAGAAATACTTGAAAATCTGTACTCCCAAAACTACGAAAATATGACAAAATCATTTTAAAAGGTAAATGTGTTTCCAATGCACACATGAAGGCTAGAAATTGTTTGGCAATTCTATCTAAGCCTACAGTGTTTGATGGCTTGGTGGTCTTGTCATATTTTTTTGCTGTGTTTGCTGTAACCAGGCAGACTTATGTCCAGCTCTATTCAGACATTCTCATTTTTAATCCAAAATTTGCATCTACATCCAGTAAAGTGTATGCTGCTTGATTGCATGTCAAAAAGCAACTCAGCGTTTCTCCAAAGACAGTCTCAGCAGGAGACTGTAGGATTGAGCAGAGAGAACATGGAGTCTCTGTTTCTCAGTTCTCAGGACATCATCCCCTCTAGGGACTGACATTTGTGGAGGAAGAAGCCATATTTCCTGATGTGGACTTCTCTTCTTGCACCTCTGTTTTCTCTCTGGTTTCCTTGTGCAAGTTCCCTGGCACAAAACCCTCTGAGTTTTAACAACACTGTAAAGGGAGGCTCTGTAGGCATTTATGCAGTTTAAATCCCCAATACACCCTTGTGGGAAGACTCGGGGGCTGTATCTCAAATTAGGCACTACAAGATAGAGTGACCTAAAATCATGTGCTATTGGCAAAAAAAGTGAGTCTCTGTCAAGATCAGCATCTACCAAAATAGCCATACATGCTTTCTGTTGACTGGATATTTAAATTATGGTTGATATTATATTTTATTTCATACTTTCTTAAAAACACCTGAAGAGAAGTATAACCATAGCTACTGGAAGAAATGGTTTCTGTCCCCTGGCCTGTGACAGCAGCATTTATTTTTTCTAAGCCCATGTGTGAGGGGCAGGAAGAGAAGTCTCTCCTGCTCTTGCTTAGCTATTTTCTGTCAAAATCTTACTGTAGTTTTTGTACAGTGAATAACTGTTGTTAGCATCAATATAATTTTTTGCAGTTACTGCACTTATTTACATTTTAATGGCCAAGTCAATAAAGATTAATGTACCTGTCATCTGAATTTTCCACAGAAGTGGTGAATGCTTAAAAAAACAGTATCTCCTGCAGAATTTTCTCCCTCCAAACATCCTTTAAATGCCTTCATTGTTTTGGGAAACAGTAGGCTATCCATTAATACAGCCAATTCTTAAAGTCATAAGTCAAACCCAGCAAAATCTTGCAGCAGTCTGAATGGCAAAATGTCCGCATATTACAAAAGCACTTGCTCCAGGACCATCTTTTCTCTCTGTTTTTAAACCCTGTTGCCTGAATGGTGAAGTCTGGTTTGTCACTTTGGTATGTCTGCACAAACTACATTGGTTTTGTAGCTTGAGGGGCTAACGATGCTTAGTATTGACCTTGTTTCAGTTCTAATGCAATAAAAGGTACAGTTTGGAGCACTGCTCTGGGGGATGTGCAGGCACAACATTTAGGGGCAACATGCTATGCTCCAGTGTTCACTCCCATGTACACATACCCTCCTCCAAAACATGAACTACTGAAAGGAGAACCTGAAAGCATTCCCTCCATGCCTGCCCGTGGTCTTGGTGCAGCGGTTCAGGCTACTGGGGTACATGTGCACTCATTCTGGCCATGCTTTTCTTGAAGGCAGGCACACCACAAGCCTCTTATCCCACCTGGAGGAGGCCAGTGAGACCCACACCGCTGCTCTGCTGCTAGGGCTCTGCAGGATCAGATCCCTTTCCTTTGACTGATAGGGTTGCTTCTCTGCTGTCCATTCCCTGCTGGATTTTGGGGTGGGCTGGTAGCTGCAGTGGCAATATGAAGCAGGCTCTCGCTGGAGCATTGCTCTCTCTGCAGGGTGTGTGGCCACTCGAGGCCCATCCTGGCCCGGTAGAGACAGGCCAGGTCTGTTCCAGCTGCAGCTCAGGGTCTCAGAGACATACAGCAGCATGAGGCTACCGATCCGTTTAGGCTGGGGTTCAATTTCCAGATTAGTCTTAGGGCAGAGTTCAGATGCAAGGCAGAGGTGGAGCGAAGGTTAGGGGCCGAGCTCCAGCAGCATCCCAGCTTCATGACCTGCCCTTGTGAGGGAACATCCATAGATCCTGCTGCCTCAACGCCTCGCAGTGAGCTGCCAGAGAGGCCTGTCAGGGGCAGAGCCGGAGCAGCCCTGGCCCCTCGGGCCGTGTCACTGCAGAGCTCCTGCTCTCCTTGGCAGCCGGGCCCCCGTGTCCCGGCTGTAACCGAACCCGTTACACCTGCGCTGCCTGCGCCCGCCGCGGCCTCCAGATCGGTGTCGGCACCATGAGACTGAAAGAGATTTTCTCCCACGCCGGGAATTCCCTGTCCAGCTTCCACGTTCCAGCCCCACCTCCCCTGCCCCTGAGCAGCCCAAGCAAAGCCTCTGAGCGCCTTCGCGGGAGAAGGGGGCGGCCAGGGGGGTCTTTCACTTCGTCTTAAAAAAACTCAAGCTTCCCCCCACACACACACACACGGAGATACTCCAGCAGTCTCCCACGCTGCGGCCAGAGCCCGGGGCCCTGCGGGCAGCCCCGGCCGACGACGCTGCAGCGCGCCAGCCGGGGCTGAGAGGCCGCAGCAGCGGGGGCCGCCGGCGCGCCGGGCCCCCCCGCAGAGCCCCCGCCTCCCCCCCGCGGCGCCCCGCGGGGCAGCACCCCCTGGCGGCGGGGCGGGCCGCGCTCTCTCCGGCGGCGGCGGGGGGCGGCGGCAGGCGGCGCGGCGAGCCGGGCCGAGGCGAGCGGCGCGGCGGGGCGAGCCCAGCGCTGAGCTCACCTCCCTCCGCCCCCCCCGCCCGCCTCCCCTCCCTCCCTCCCTCCCTCCCTCCCTCCTCCTCCTCCTCCTCCTCCTCCTCCCGCGCCCAGCCTGCAGCCGGGATCTCAGTATTATGGCATCGAGGAGAATGGAGACCAAACCCGTGATAACGTGTCTGAAAACCCTCCTCATCATCTACTCCTTCGTCTTCTGGGTGAGTGCGGCGCGGCGCGGCGCGGCCACCGACCGACGCCCGGGCAGGGCCCGGCACCCCCGCGGCGGCCGCGGCCCCCACCTGCCCGGGGCGGGCGGCGGGGCCGCTGTTGCGGGCTGCGGGGCTCCGCCGGGATGGCACCGATGTGCCGTGCGGGGACGCAGCGCCCTTGGTGCCGGAATACATATGGCCATGCATACGTATGTGTATTTATATCCGCACGCATATACATACACACCTATATACAAAATAATATTTTTTTTGGCCTTTGCTTGCGACGAGCAAATCCCCCCGAGCCCCCGCGGGGGAAAGTTGCAGGGGTCTCCCCGCCTGCTGCCATGGCCGCCCCTCTCCCCGCCGCCTCCCTGGCCGGCGGGACCGGGGCGGGGGGGGGGCTGCGGGGCGACCTCGCCGCCCGTCTCCCCGCTGCCTGCCGCATCCCCGTCCCGCCCCCGGCGCCCCCCGCGCCCCCCGGTGCCGGGCCCGGCTCTCACCTGGGCGCAGCGGCGCTGGCCGCCGCCGCCCGCTGCACCCGCCGCGCCGCGTTTCGTAACCCGGCTCGGGCTCCCGTAAACCATTTCTGTGACCCAGATGCATTAATGGAGCGGCGGTGGCTGGCTGACGGCGAGCCGGGTTTTTCAGGCGACCCCGGGGGCCGGCGCTTTTCGCAGCGTCCCGGCCCGAGTGCTCGGCGGATCGCTGGCACGAGCAGCCCATCCCGGCGGCAGGCTGCAGGTTAGGGATCTCGGCGGTACAGGGTGACAACCCGCGATAACGGCCCCGCTGTGTGCTCTTAGGGAGCGTAATCTGCACATCGTTGATACAGTGCGCTGAAGCGGGTTTGTCGCTTCCTAGCAAGGGCAGGGGATGGTGTGTTCTCGGTTTAGTAGCTGTGTGCTGTGAGAAGTGCCTGTGAAACGGCGTAACTCGAATTTCCATCGTTCTGCTTAAAAGTGTATTCTGAACAAAGAATCACATATTCGCGGCAATAAGGGTTTACATCTTCATAGTGAATGTACGACTTTAACTGTTTCCACTTTAACTTCATAGGCTTATTTATTTATTTTTTTAAAAAAGCATAACCAGAAGTCATTTTCTAATCCGTACTTCCAGCAGTACCTCTGTGTTACTGACCCCCCCACCCCCCAGTATTTAACATACACCCCACCACCTCCGTCCCCCTTCTTTTTTGACTGTTTTGGTGGTAACTGCAGCAGATGTGTGTGGTGGCTGAAATGGATAGGAAGCCGGAATCATCTTGGTTTTTTGTTGGCAAAGTAGATCCTTCACGCTAGTATCAAGGAAGTAGATTGATAAGTTTACACGCTTACCACAATTTCAAGATTCATCCTTTCCAGTCCTTGGTTCTTAACGGATCTATAAGAAACCCCTCTTCCTCCTGTGAGTAACGAGCAGCTGCGGTATCTTTTCAGATTACATCTTTTTTAAAAGTCACTGCTCTATCTGCTGTAGCCTGAATAAACAGAGGGCTTAAATCGGTGTGCCCATTGAGCTAGCACATTTCACGAACGCTGATCTCATTAAAAAAAGAGATAACTGTATGTTGAGCCAAGCAGCTGGCTAAGTGCATTGGCGCTGTAGGCTGTCGTGATGCCAGGCCAGGTCGACAGCTGGGACCTGGCATAACACAGCTGAGCTCTGGTTTGGGCTACAGCAATGCGTCTGTGCTGGTGGGATGCTCTAGTGCAAATTCTCTTCCTCTGAACTGTCTGTCAGGCTCCTGCGTGTCCCAGTCTTCTCCAAGGGCATGGCCCACTAATGAGGCTCTTCTAGCTACTTAACAGTTGCCAGCCGTCAGGGTGTTTGCTTGTCCACTTCCTTGAGCCTGGAAAAGAAGGAAGAAATAAATGGTTGGAGACAGAATCCTCCAACCATGAGCAAAAGAGAAGGAATTTCTTTTCCATGATTCTTGCTGTTGCATCTGCTTTCCTGAGCCACCTACCTAGGGAAACCTAGGCAGATCTCGATGGGAGAAGACAACACAGAGCGTGGTAAAGGTCCAGAGCAGTTGACACCAGACCCAAAGTCTTTGTTAGTTGTTCTTCCTTTTAGCACGGAAGAACAAAAAATAATTCACATTTTTGGCCCCTTTCTGGGTTTTGAATCAACCCATTAAATATAAATTGGAGCAAGCTGCACCATGAGTAGAGCAGAAACTTGGTGTGCTCTGGCTGTAGCCTCATTTTCCTTTTGCAGGCAGGTTGGAGAGCCGAGGGATGTGCAGCTGTCTCAGCCCCCCTCCATTATTGTCTGGGGTGCTCTTTGTACTCTCACAAGCTGCTGGCTCCAGAGTCAGCGTAACTCAAATTTGGTCCCTGTGAATTCTCAGAGCTGAAAATATGGGAAGGATTCAATAGGAGGAACTATTTAAAAAAATTATTTCTTGGACTTATCTAAATACCAGAAGGAGACCATGCCAGTGCCACAAATGGCTGGTTTGTAGAATTTTATTCTGATGGCTTCCCCGCATGTTTTTTTGAGAGGTTGTAAGCAGATTTCTGAAGGAGAAAGCCCTGCGTTGCTTAGCTGCAGTTTGTACAGTTTTTTTCTAGCTGCGGGGATGGAGTTGCCATATAACATAGGGAGGAAAGTGGTCCTGTGGTGGAAACCCTTCGGATATCTGGCCAGGCGGTTATGGGTTGTGGTGTGAGGGGATGGGGGAGAACATGCTTCTTTGAATCCAGTGAGCTGTTCTGAAACATCCAGAAGGACTTCTCTGTGTTTACATTGCTTGTAAAAGAAGATGATCTGTGTATGCAGAATGTTCTTACCGTGAGTGGTTGTTTGTCAGGGTTAAATATGAATTGCATTTGTATCAATGAGTGAGATGTATGCAGATGAATGCGTTTAGTATAAGCTTTAAATGAGGCTCCACTGACTACATGGGAGCTGCAGGGCAGTAATGAAGAGACATGGTTCATTCAAATTTCGTACTGCATAGCTTGTTTCTTCCTGAATAGGTTTTATTTAATGGTATTTGTTATTTTAATAGCTTCCTCTCCTCCCCCTCACCGTACTTCCCAACTTCTTTCTGTAAATGTATCAACATGGTAAAAAAAATCCATAAACAGAGATAACAAGCTTTTTATGTGCTCATATGTATTGTTATTCATAGTACACATTAAATGCCTAGGGTTACCACTTTTGGTCCTTGAGGGACATAGTAATAAAAATTCAACAGCCATTTTTTTGCTAATCAGAATTCTGTAGTGAATGCATCTGGTCTGGTTTGGAAGTAGTAGATTAAAAAAAAGGCAATAAAAGCACTGCTTGGCTGTTAGCTATTTATATTTTTTCTTTTGGGTATAATAATTTGCTTGCATAGAAATCCAAGCTATAACCTGTCTTGTTTTTAAGGGAGGGTGAATTTTGCATTAGAATTCAAAGTGAATATTTTGTAGGGGAGGGAAACCTTTAAACACCCCCAGCACATTATATTTATCTAGTTCTTCTTAAAATGTACATATATTTAATATTTCATTGTAGGCTTTGAAATGTATTTTTTCATCACATTAACAGCCTGACTCAATGTGTTTTGGGAGGGAACTTTAAAGGGTGCATGCACTGATCCTTAAAGTTATAGGGTGGCCAGAAATGTTTCATCTTCCATGCAAAGCTTGTTGTTGCCCCAAACAGACACCATAGCAAAGTGATTAGCTTCTGATTTTAGGCCCTGTGAGGCACTTGGCATTCAGATGAGTGCTTTGTGTGTGTTGTCCTGCTGGTGTGGAGGTTTCTTGCTGTTAATTAATATAATAAAAGCATATAGGTACAGTTTCCATTCAGGTATTTTTCCAAGACGGGTCACTGATCTGAAGAGCATCTTCAACCAAGGTTGATGTTTTGGATACTAAATTAGGTTCTTAGAACTTGCATTGTCTTTTGCTATGTGATAAAATTAGAACTAAGGTACCTATTTACTACTAAAAGTAGTAGTTTAGTTTTCTGAGATTTTATTGCTTGGAGAATGGACCTGTGCATCCTGGTATGACCCCTTGGAGGTTAGCTGATGGCAGGAAAGCCGTGGACTGGAGCGTGGTGGAACCAGGTAAGTGTCGCTTGGCTGCAAGGCCACAGCCCGTGCTGTGATTTTTAAATAGCTTGAAATTGTATGCTGCCCTATCATTAATCTTCTTCCAGCCAGTTCCTTTGGTGGCCACGGGAATGTGACGTTGCCGGCATGGAGCAGTCAGGTGGTCAGAAGATGGCCCTGTGAAGGACAACAGGCTCAGGCCCCCTCTGGCACGGGGTGTGTGGGGAGGGCTGGTGTCTGCTTTGGAGAGAAACAGCTCCCCCATCTCCCTCTTCTCTTAGGTTTCCCCAGAAAGGAGGTTGCTGGTGGTGGGCTGGGCTGGGTTGCAGTGTTGGGGTGGGCAGCTCCCGGTCCTCATGCTGCAGCAGTATGGCGCCGGGGGCGTCCACCCACCTTTTCAGGAGCTCACAAAGCCGTTTTCTGGGAAATGCCCAAGACAAAGAGCAAGCATGATGGCCTGCTCTGTAACACAAATTTATGGCTGAACTGCTGACCCATCTTCAAATGCAGCCGTTTGAGCCGTGCATTATAATATGGGATTAAATTTGCGTGTCTCTTTGAGTTACTGGTGGCATTAGTCATTTTCGCTATGAATGGCCAGCTGGGTTGCTGAAATTGCTGTTTTTATCCCCAGAACTTCTTTCCAGTGCTTCTGCATTGGTTTCTGCATGTGTCTGGTCTTTTTCATACCTCTTACTATGCCTATGATTTTTCTTTTATTTTTTTTTAGTATCTGTTAGGAGACAGTTTTAAAGGAAGAATTTTGGGAAATGTTTTAGCTTTCCCACATGGTTTGTTTCCCACATCGCTCAATCTTTTGATGGTTCCATTGATGCAAAGTCACTGTTGCTATACTTTTAGAAATAATTTCTATTATTTGTACAGTTACCTGAAATCCAGAAAAATTGCACTCTCAAAAATGCACAGAATCTCCATCATGTTGGATCTAAAGTGCTCCATTGTTTAGGCACAAACCTCGTGCAGTTGCCTCAAGTCAGTTGCTTTCTATTCTGTTTTCATAATGACATACATGAAAGATTAAATATAAGGGTGTTTTCTTGTGAGCATAGCCCAAGGTGAATTCTGTTGGCTAAACAAATAACTGGATTAAAAAAAAAAAAAAGCAAGCTGGATGGTGTTTACAAACAGCTCCAGAGTCAGCTTTCTGAGTTCCCTATTGGGGTACTCAACTGATTTGGCTTAGTTTTGCAGGTTTTTTGGTGGGATTTTTTTTTTTTTTTTTATCATAGCTCAGTTTAAAACCCCCTTAATGACAGTCGTAGTGGAGGAGACCCATGCCAGCATGGCAACTCTGCTAAGCGTGAGTAAACAGAGAAGATAAAGCCATGACTTCCACTTGCGCGCAGAAGCAAGTGCTGGGGCTGTTCTCACAGGTGTGCTGGGAGGAGCTGCCAGGGCAGTTACTGCCTGTCCCCTGGGGTCACCCCTGGGTGGGACAGCATTGGGGGAGCTGCCCTGTGGCATTAGTTGTCCCTTCAGACATGGCAGGGAGCTCATGGTGTTCTCCTCCTTGGCGGGGAACTGTTTTTATGAGTGTAGTCAGCTCATGTATTTTGGAGCAGAGGAGTTGGCGAGTCGATGTAGTTTATGCATTGCCGATTCCCATTCATGTTCTGAAAATTGTGCATGTATGGTAAAAATCAGCATTGTACACCTCATTTAAGGGTGTAATTGACTTTGCTGCTGGTTAAATGCTTCTTCTTTTCTTGCTGTTAGTATAACTGTGCTTGTCTTGACGAGATACCTGCTACACCTTCACTTTGAAGTTTGTATCTGGACAGTTCTCTAGTTTGGGGATGGCAACTTTTTCACATTAACTGTTCAGTTTGGACTGGGGAAGAGGGACAGTGGGTGACTTGAAGTGTTTCAGTTACGTTTGGGAAGACATAGGATGCATTCATGAACAAGCAAGTGGCAGAAGTCCTTGTTTTTGCACAGGTGACGGGATAGAGGTGTGCTGGAGTACTGCTGGATGTGTAGTAAACACTTTGGCTGTTCAGCATTCACTCCTGCTCTAAGCAACCTGTTGTGTGGCCTAAGCAGTGTAAATGCAAAATCTAGGGAAGGGTGCTGGGGAGACCTTGTTAGCACTTTTCCATCAACGAGGCAGTAGAGTCCTTTTTCTTGGGTGCTGGTTCATACCAGCCTTGCTCATCAAGGAAACAGAGGCAATTATTATAGGTAAACCAAGGGAATTTAAAATGGTTCCAAGAATCTGATTTTATCTCTGATTATGTGACTATTTATCAATTCCCTGTGCTGTCAGGGAGGTAAATTAGGTTACCTGGTACCATTAGTTGTCTCCATCTCTGGATTTTTATCATCGTTTCTTTGGTTGTTGCAACTGTCTTACAAATTTATGTGCCAATGAGTTAACAGATGAATATCTAGAAAAGCTCTTTGTGCATGTGAGCTTGCAGAAACATCTCCTTCAATCTTCCACGTGCCTTTTAAGTCAAATGATTCTTGTTACAGAGATGCTAGCTTAACTGTAGTACTGAGTCTGTTCTGCATCCACCAAATCGGTGAGTGAAAATCCTGTTGACCTCAGTGTCTTGCAAACCTAGGTGACTGAATCTTTAGAATAAAATACAGGACTCTAGAGGTGACTACAGGGAGCAGATGACAGTTACTGTAAGGCCGATTTTAATTGCATAAATTTTTTCTTTGGGCTGATCACTATTAATTAGCATTTAATCATCTCTTGGCGAATAGATCCTTCACATCAGTAGAGCAGACCTCTTTCCATCTTAGCTCTCTTTCACTGTGGTGGGCAGATCACTTATATGTTCTATCTTTATAACAGTTCTGGGTTATGAGAGGGAAGCATTTAAATTTCTCTTGTACTAAAGGGGCTCTGAGGCATGGCACGCTTGAGTCTTACTGGATTATCGTTATTTCACAGCTGAGCTGGTTCTTGGAGCTCTGGGAGCAGGCCACAGGATTTTTAGAAGCTGTAGTAAAAGAATGGATTTGATGCTGTTAATATTAATTTTGCTGTAATTTCCATGTAGTGTTTTGCAAGATGTTTTCCAGATGTTATTTTTTCATCTATATGGTTCTGGGGACAGCACTAAAATCCTTAAAAGAAGCAAGCAACCACCTTCCCTCTCCGTTTCATGCTTTCCCCATCTCCCTGAATTGCCATGCCAAGTTGAGGTGGTGGCTGATGACTGCACTGCCTGCGGTGACCCCCTCCCGGAGGCCGGGCTGGATGTACCACAAGGCAGGAGGACTCTGCAGAGCAGCCCAGGCTGGGCAGAAGGCTGAAATTGTGTCTTGTCATCATTTAGTTCTGCAAGTTATTTGCTGTGAGCTTTGAGAAAAGGTTGGGTTTGGTTTGGGCTGCATGTGGATTTGGATGGATCAAGGTGAAATGTTCTTTTTTAAATATTCAGGCAGGTTTATTTAAGAGTTTATTTGCTAGGAGTATGTGGTGATGGGAATAATGAGGTGATGGACTTAATCTGCAGCAGTCTGTGGCTCTTGGGAGCAGACCTAAGGAAAAGGTTGGCGTGCTTCTATGGTGCAGCACAGAAGGAGGAGAGGAGAGGGTGAAACCCTGTAAACACCATAGGAGGAGGAGCACTTACATTTCCCTAAAACTGGGAAGTGAAGGAATCGCCTGCTGTATGAGCCTTATAACCCACTCAGTGCCTTACTGCCTTTGAACAGAAATGAGCAGCTCAGATCTGCTGATGCTGCAGGATTGAAGTCATCAGTGAAGCTCACAAGTTCTTAACTATCTTGTTCTGACCAGTTTACAGATACTGCTTCAGAGAATATAATACCTGGAAACAGAAAATTGCTCTGAACGCCACCAGCAAAGTATGTTTACAACTCATCTCTAGCATACGAGAAATCATTCTTATTGCAAGGACCTAAGTGTGTTCCCTACAACTGAAGTTTCAGCTAGGCCATGCTGATTTAATCCTTTGCTACATTTTAAAAACATTTATCATTTGGCTGGAATTTCTGATAGGTTGGCCTTTGCCTGTCAACAACTTTGAAATGTTTAGCAAATTTCAGCATTTTTGGCAACAGGATATGAAAAAGTGCTCATTTTGTGTGTTTCTAAAAATAAATGGGAGCTATATCAAAACCTGGGTTTTTTTGATGGAAGTAGTCCTCTCAGGGATGGAAACTGTTGATGATTTAGGAAATCCTAAAAAAAAATAAGTTTTCAAAGAAACAAAACTTACTGAATATGGCGGGTAACGTCAACATTTTTTGTAGCTGGACTTGAAAATTAGGCCAGTTTATAGCATCATGGGTTGTGTCATGGCATGTGTTGAAATCTGTCCAATTAGGCAGAACCAAGGCTTGCCCTTGTGGAGATCTACGAAGCGTGTTGGCTTCAAAATCATATCTGGGGCTTGCAGCCCAGCCAGAGTTGAAAGTTGGTAGCAGAGATGGGGAATCTGGGGTCTGTGGGCCCATGCAGTCTGCAAGGATATACTCCTGGATTGGGAAGGATGTATCCCTGGATTGGGATTTTTGTCCATTTCTGAAGATAAGGCAAAGGTGCATGACAATGTGCAGCTTGCCTGGGGCTGGCCAAGTACTTTACTCTGACCTCATCAAAGAAAACATGAAGGACATTGTATACAGTTTATGGAAGCACGTGCAGATCAGTTCCATATTTGAAATGGAGGATTGCTGCAGATTTCCTATGGTGAAGGGGAGGGGGGTAGATCCCATGGTTTCTGTTGGGTTCCTTAATAGTCTCGTGGCCAAAGCATTTTCATTACAACTTGCTGTTACCACCACTGCATCAAAGGACAATCAAACCACCGGAAATCATCAGGAACATTGTGGCTTTTATTCTTGCAAAAATCAAGATAAAAGAGAGGACACTTTCCAGTTATGTATTAACAGAAGAAAAGGTGGAAACTCTATTCCCCTGTATGCAGTTCCCTTCCGTAGTAGTTAAGGCTTGGAAGGACGACATCATTAAGTGCATGTCACTTCTGTTTCCCTTTGAAAACAAAGAGGAAACAGAAGTACAGATAGGTTACCCTCTCAGTACCTCGATGCTCGCCCTGATGACTGTGTCTCATCGCTGGGATCATTTTTACTGGTACAGCTGCCCTGTGCTGGATGTGAGACTTACTGGTCCAGGTGCACACTGATTGCTGTAGAGCATGATTTAATTTACCTGCAAAATAATGTCTTGTAGATAACCAGCAGCTGATATTTGGCATGGTTAGAGGGTTTTTTTTTTAATTTCCTCGTGGTTTACAGGTGCATTTTTACTATGTTAGAGCCGCATTTTTGTACGTAGCTGCATCTTTGAGTCAGTTGAAGCAGATCCAGTTTGCTGTTACTTGCTAATGTAAAGATCAGTTTGCCTGTTATCTGGGACCGAGTTTCTTTTTCCAGTATACTTCAGGAAAAACTGCTGAAGGGCTTAAATTGATCTCTCTTGTCCCAGAACAACTTACGGACCATCTGTACATCACCTGCAGACTTTAGAGTGTTTGTTGCTTTTTTTTTTTTTTTTTTTTTTTCCCCCCCCAGTCAAGTGCAGTTTAAAAACTAAAGAAAGAACCAGGACTTCAATATGTCTGGGAGCTGGTTGTTGAGTATTTTGGTATTATTTCCTGGAACATACAAGCTAGGCTCCAGTGTGTTCCTTGCTGTGTGTTCTTATAAAACAAGGGACGATGCAGAGGGATTGGATCAGGATTTACTAATGGAATGTCACACCTTTCAAAAAGAAAAAAAACCCTAATTTATGAGGAGTGCATTATGGGTTTAGTTTGCCACGGCAAGTAAATCTGGGGACACATACAGCCTTTCTAGGAGGCAGCAAGACCTTGCTCTGTTTACTGGGTATGTGCAGGATCTTTGTGCAGCTTTCAGAGTGCTATTGCAAAACTCTTGCTGGCAGGATGGGTTAGCTGTTGTCTTTGCCCATGAGCTTGTAGACAAATACTTCATATGAAGAATACTCCTTTTTAAAGCTTTCCCCTTTGCTCTCCCAACTTCAAAGTGATGCTTTCACTGAGCATCCTCACAGTGTGGAAAGGGCAGCTCAATGCCCTCTGCCCCGCTACCCAGCGCTGGGCTCACCCACCCTCAGCCATGTTTGTGGGCACGCTCACCAGAGAGGCATGCAAGGCAGGACCGTTGGACCTTGCCCCATCCGAGGTGGTCCCTGCCGCAGCTGGGGCTGAGCCAGCAGCTGCCTGGCAGGGGGGAGAACACCGCCAGGGTCTGCCCTGGGGTGGGCAGGCGTGGGGGTGGGCTGCCTACTGTGCTCGCTGATCTGTGAAATTAGAAGCTGCAGGAGATCTGCTGGGCCAACCAGTATGGTAATAAACCGGGTATTTCATCCAGCAGGTGCGTTATTTTCAACTGAAACTAGCAACAAAAATAAAACCTCCCACTTCCAGGAGTTTTGTGTTTTGTGAGCAATGGCTAGTTGCTTTCTGACGTGAAAGATGGTTGTACTTAAAATAGGTACATCTGTGGGAGAGATAATTTTAAGGTAGTGAAATTGTTCAAAATGATATGGAAAAGTTGCCTCAGTTTCTGTGAGCTGGCATGGTATGCATGTAATACACAGATAAACAGGTGCTCTTTAACACAAAAAAAACCAAACCAGTCCCTGTCTTATGGAAACCTGAGCATGCTGCTCCATAGCTATTTTTTAACAGAAGTATCAGATTTAAAGTGCTCCCTCCCTCCTCCCTCACTGACCTCAGATTGCCAGGGGACCAGGCAGGATTAATCCCTGTACCCTGAAGAATATCCAGTATTAAAGCAAAGAGCTGGTCTTTTTCCTAGAGCAGTGCAAGCCTCAAATGATCAAGAATATAACCAAGCCGCAACCACTTTGTTGATTTATTCTTTTAATTTCATGAAGTGGCTCGGCTTTGCAGTTTCATGCCAGGTGTTAGACCAAGACTTCTTATTTTTTCCACCACCATCGTATATGTAAATTACATAAAATGGCAGACCTTTAAATCTGAGGGATATCGAGGAGAGTTTCATGCTAAGCTTTTGCTCTTAGGCAATCAATCAAGCTATTAATGATATAAAAATAAGAGCCACCTCATCAGTGAGAAACAGTTAACCAGTTTTTCTTCTGGTACCATTCAGCAGCCAGTCAGTTGTGCACCCAAGCCCGGGTCTGTGTGGCAGTAACATTTGCCTTTTGAAAGCATATTTGCTCTATATTGTATGTTAGTGCAATACTGGTAAGCAAAAGGATATCGTATTTAAAGACATTTAAATCAGCTGAGGTTGATGAGTACATGTGGGTGGACTGAGTTTTGACCATATGAAATATATAAAATATCTTGCAAAGTCATCTTGCTTTGCTTAAAATCGGTGGGAACCATATAGGACCAGACTGTCTTACACAGTCAGCTGGTTGTTTTTGAAACTCACTCGTGCTTAATATTCAGGTTTGTTGAAGCAGAAGGTTATTCTGGCTTGGATCCCACAGAATTCCCATAGAGTTGGGTTTGGGAGGGTTTACCGCTCATTCTTGTGCAGGATATCTCAGCAGGATAAACCATTTTTCCCTTCCTCTGTCAAGACAGAAGACTTGTTAAGTTCTGCCTTCTGTCACTATAGACTTGCTTCGGATGCCCTTTGATTTTGCAGCACAACATCATTTCACAAGATGTGTGCTCCTCCAGTATGATGGTTCCACTGAAGCTTACATGGACCCCAAAAGATGTAGAATTGCATTTAAAATTTTGCAGCTTCAATAAAAACAAAGCCTAAACTAAAGAATGTGGGAGCAAAAGACTCAAATCTGTAGATGTGTTGATGAGACTGAGTACTGCGAGGTCACACGTGAGTCAGCTGGTGGATGAATAAATGCTGAGTATTATGGCCTGCATCAGAGGGCATGGCAGAGTGCACGTTTTTTGGATTAAATTCAGAAAAAAATGGAGCCTGGCTGTTCCCTGTTTGTTGATAAGGTGGGGGGGTTACAACATTGACAGTTGTTTATTATGTTTTCTCTGTTCTTCAAATACTGCTGTTCTTAAGAAGCGTAATTACTTATGGGAAAACTAAATCTTTGGGTTTGTTTACCAGTGGTAGTCCTTAAAAAATAATGGTTGGCATGCCTATCTTACAGGTGGAGACACTGATGCAAGTCAAGCAATATGTCTAAGGAACAGTTCAGCCAAATTTGGCACAGCTGTGATTCAGTTATTTTATGTCCCTGACTGTAATAATTATTACATTGTAGCACTCGCTTTGACATCTTATTTCAATTGCAGGAATAACAAGCTGAAATAAAAATTGCATTTTACCAACTTGTTAAGGTAGCTCGTAGAGTATGGGAATATTTCTGAGAAGTCTAACGCATAGTGCTTGTGGAAAGAGATTATTGGATGGAGCAGCTGGCTGTATCTGAACTATGAGACTGCTAGACCGTCATGCTTCTTTATTCCGAAGTTGCATACACAGTGCACTGGAAAAAGCATTCCAGGTTGCCCAGTATCTTGGAACAGGGAGCAGAGCTGCCAGTGCATGGCAGCAGGGCCTCAGGTGAGTGGGCTTCCATAGCTGGCGATGATCCAGGCAACTTTCCTGACTTCATAGATCAGGCAAGCCATTTCGTGGGGGGAAAAAAATTCCGCCCTCATGCAGGGCATAGAGGGGATAGTTTTCCTTCAAGGAAGTAAGTGCCCATTTCTGTAGGTGGATATCCACCTCTTATTTGGAAAGATCATTTGGCTGGGGAGCAAGCACGGTGATGCGCCTACCCCAAAGGAAGGAAACTCAGTGTGCCTGCTTCAGAATGTCCCCATCCGCCTCATGTGTCACTGATCTGTTATCTCCATGCTATGCACCAAGCGTGGCAAGCAGCATCAAGTTTAAATGTTGACGTCCAGAAAAAGCTAGTTTGCTTGCTTTTACCCTGCTGCAGACATGAAGATACAGAGCAAGGTTTTGCTAACATGGAGCTCTGGTTAAAAACCAGTATGCAGAATGTGTGATCTGTGGATTCTGCCAGATTTTCTGAGTGAGATTCTCAAGAGGTCCTAGGAATTGGACTGGCTTCTTAGCTAAAGAAGGATTTCTCTCTTAATTTACTCATACAGTGGGTGCTATGACAGCTGCAAAGAATTACCAGCAGTTTTCTTTGCTAAATTTTAATCAGGCAGCTACAAAGTACAGTCCATGTGGGGGTGGCAGCTGCGCTGGGAAGGACAGAGTGGGCTTCCCAAGCTGCTCTTTAAGGCTAGAACAGGTTGTGAGGATAAGGGCTTCAGGTAACTTACTGCTTGGAGGAAGCATTTAGTTTGGGGGTATCTTCAAGAAGAAGGGAGTTTGTTCATGCTGAAAGCCTGTTCTGTAACCTGTACCGTAGGTCTGAGGTTTCTCCCACACCCCAGGGAGGCCCTTCTGGAAGAATTTAATGCTCCTGCCCTTGGTTTTGTGTCAGAGTTAAATTAAGATTTTTCAGTAGCCATAGATCAAGGTATATTTTGTTGTTTGGTGGGTGTAGGCAGGGACAAATCATGGAAAGAAGTGACCGTTTATCCTAGAGTGCATCTTGAAGCTGAGTGGGTTTGGGTGAATGGCAGGCTGGTTTTCTTCTGATGGTCCTTGTGCAGTTTTATCCTTTTGTCTCCTGTAATGGCTATTGCTCAGCTGATCAAGCTGAGAGTAGAGCAGAATTGTTTAGAGCAGTCACTGTTTTGTTCTTACCCTCTTGTATGATCTGGTGAACAAGAGTGGAAGGGGACTCAGCAAAAGGTTGTTAATTTCTCTGGCATTCTTGGACCTCACTACCTAGAAAAGAGAATTTTCAGGTAATCTACAGCATGATTTCTGTTTCGTGCTTCTCCGTAAGTGGTATCATGTGGAGACAGAGACTGGCCTGTGGCTTAGTTTGTGCTTTGGTATCTTTTATCACCTTATGTGGCGCAGTTTAAATTACACTTCTCAAATGGTAAATTACAAGTTGCTTAGGAAAGACTTCTTAATGCCATTTTTGCTGGCAGTTTATTTCATCCTTTTCGTGTAAGTAGTACCAATCTAGTATCTAGTGGGGCTGCCTGCTAAACAGTAACAGATGGCCCATGCTAGCTAGGACAGGAAGGGGATCATAGGGGTAGGAGCCAGTGTTATCCTCATACATGTTTTGGATTGCATCATGAATGTTTCCCAGCAGGGAGCACAGCTGGCACTGGAATTGTGGAAATCTAATTTTTGGTAGTCTTTATTCCGAGACTTGGCATATTTGAAAATGAACGTATGTGGTTCATGTTGGGCTATATCAATAATATTGAAATTATACCTCTTCTTGGATAAAATTGCTGTGCTTGCTGGTTTTCTCTCCTTTTTTTTAGCTTATCCTGTAATCAAAAGTACTGTGTGAGAAAGTATGCAGAAAAGAGCAGCCAGTTCCATTATGTAATCTTGCTTCCATGTATGCTTTTCCACAGAATGGCCTTAAAATGTAGCAAGTAATGCAAAACTGAAGGAGGAAGAACAGAATTAGTTGCAGACATTTCAGACCAGTTTTTCCCCCTCTTATCTTTCCTCCGGCACTAAAATGCTTAGGTACCATGATGGGCAAAAAGCTGAAGAGGATAGGGGGATGTGTCAGAAAGTGTCTGCCTTGCAGAGCTCCTGTACTGGGGCCATCTCTTCTGAACACTGGCCTGGCAGCATCCTCTACGCTCTTGCTTGGTTTTCTTCTGTAGCAGTAGGCATATCTCTAAGAGGGCAGGGAAAAAGCGTGGATGAAGAAAGCTGTGAGCTTAAACACAGTCTGTGGAGGTACATCTTTAATTCTGCTAAGGTGGTTAAGGCTTGGCCACAACCACTGAAATTACAGCTTGCTTTGTGTGCTGTATTATGTTGGATGTTTGTCAAGGTGCCAGCAGGCAAAGGCCAGGAGATCCTAGATGTGGCTGTGTGATCGTGATTTGGTAGTTCAGGCCTTTCAGAGGGCTCTGCAGTATATACCGGTATCTGTCTCCTCTTGACACTAAGAAACCACATATCTGGGAGGCAGGAAACTCCTTTTTCACATGAATAAAAGTGGGAGAAACTTCCTACTGAGAAGTTCCCTGTCAGATGTGGGAAAATCTTCGCTTTGTGGATCTTTTCTTTTTGTTGTTGTTGTCCCAGGAGCTTCCAGTTTAGAAGATAACATTTCATTCAGTTCTCCCCCTACCACAGTTCTGAATTTAAACCCTTTTCCGACCCCCTAGATGGACAGAGGCTAAGCAGTCCTTGCGTCATGTAAGGTATCTAGAACTTATGTCAACTGTGGGATGATGTGATGTTCTGACTTCTCAAGTGTAGGATAACTACCAGTAGTAGATAAAACACATTACAGGTACCCAGGGAATGATGTGGAAGATGACCTGAGGTGATCTTGTCAGGCTGAAGCCTTATCCTTGGGCTGCTGAGCAAGGGGAGGACACTTCTCAGCCTGGCCTGGAAGCATTTGCCTCGCAACTTGGCTTACAAAAGTTGCACTTTTCTAGTGCTGCATCACTGTGATGACAGTAGTTCCTGCTGTCTTGACTTCTGTCTTTTGAGCATAAACAGAAAAAGTTGGCAACATGTTATGAAAAGATCCACGGAGACTGCCTCTGAATTCCCCTGGGAGAGAAGAGGAAACCAAGGCAGTGAAAACTCCACCTCTCCCCTTGCCCCACGCAGACACACTTGCCTGAGTCGAGGGTAAAGCCCTTAGAAGCTTTTCTAGTCATTCAAGAAATAGAAAGATACAAGCGGTACATCGGGAGCATCTTGCCAATTAATGTGAGACTTCTTATTTTGGAAACTGCCTTCCCTCCATTTAAACCATCTTTTTCCTCATTTGGTATTAAGTAATCTCAAAGGCAATTAAAGCCTTCTTTGTGCCATTCTGCGTTTCTGAACTCCTTTTCCTCCACAGAAGGTCATTTTCTTTGAAGCATTCCCTTCAGCTTATAGAAATAAATAGCTTTCAGGACTCTAATGACCGTACTGCCTTCTGCTGAGTTTCCAGGCAAGGGCTGAGATATTTCAGAAATATCACTCTTCAGGTGATCACAGGATTCCAGCACAAAGATCTCTCATTCTGTCAGCTTTCTTCCCAAACCTGCCTGCTTGTACTAGTGAGACTGTTCTGCCTGTGCTCAGCACTAGAAAGGCAGAGGGGCTCTGTTCATGATGAACTAAAAGCCCTTCTTGGATATGATGTGAGTCCCATGGGCAATTTTTCTATATCCTTTTCTATATCCTTTCACTTTCACCTTACTGGCCTGAAGCTGGAAGGTCATTTCAGGGCTTGTTCTGTCTGAAGGAAAGTAGTCTGTCGTCTGCCTTAGGGGTGTTTCCATCTTGGGCATACGCAAGACAACTGCACGGTCTTTGTGCGATACATCCGCAGAGCCCTATTTCTGGGTACAGCCTTCTGAGAGTAATCCTGTGCTAGGCTCCTAGTCTGGCAGAAACCAGCTCAAAGGTAAGGAAGGTCCAAACTTGAATTAGGACTGCAACGCCCAGTTCTTTGTAAAGGCAGCGGAGCTCTGTCTCAGCTAGACCTGTCTTCCTAGCACAGTGTGCTATTGCTCAGGTACCTGCATCATGGAAGTAACGTGGTCGTGGTTAAAGCTGGGCTCTTCCTTGCTTCTCAGGAGAGCTCGTTGGCTGCAGACCAGGGACACACACATTTGACCTTGTTGGTTTTGGTTGCACAGCTGCCCCACAGTGCTCCATGGTGCACTGTAAGTGTGCCCTAGATGTCCCTCAGCTCAACTCTCCACAACGTTTGAACTTCTGGTTTCTATGAAGGCACCTCATAGACAGGTTGGTGTGCTTCTGTGGTGCGGTGTAGTGATATTCAGGTGTTCAAGGAGATAGGTTTTTCATGGATAGACAGGTAGGTAGGTAGATATACTTCTTATTTCTTCACAGGAGCTAATTATTTTATAGTTTATCTAAGAAGTCAGATAATTTTTTTAAATTTTGTGGGTTTGGGGTTTTTTGGGGTTTTGTTTTTGGTTGTTTGGGTTTTTTTCTAATTTGTCCAGAATCCCTCAACTAGCATTTGACACAGTATAGATGAATTGCTGCAGAGTTCTTACTGGGAATTTATTTTCCCTTGTGAACTGACCAGGTTAAGAACTCAGGTCAGTTTGCCTCTCCTGTGGGGAGCTAGAACTGCTGCAGGGTATTTTCAGAGCAGTGAATTTAAAGGCTGGATTCCCAGTCCCATGCCCTGCTTTTTCACTTTTTTGTCTCATTTGCGGAGATAGGACTAGAAATACGTTGTTGGTCTTTCAGGGGAGGAAAAGATCTGTTTATCCCCACTTGCTCCAGGAGCCAGAGAATACATGGCTTTGCAAAAATGGTCGAATGCACTTACCCTTGATGAAGCTGACAGCTGAGCCTTTTCTGGCTCTCCTGTTCTGTTAGCTCTGTGATGGAGTGCTGTGGCATATCTTCTGGGGAGCGGCAAAGGAGGGAGCACCTGCTTCTGTACCTAAGCTGCTGAAGGCATCAAAGTATTTAATGTTAACTCTCCCTTGCTCTTCCCTCCTTAAGCTCTGCTCTTGAGAAATACCTCATTAATTTGTTAGTGCCCTGGTGAGGAGGGAGGGGGTGGAAAGCCACTAACAAACGAGTGCAGGTCATTTGTCTCCCTGTAGCAGTCAGGAGCCTGCTCTTCCCCTCCTTGTTCTGACAGAGGGATCAGGAGCTGGGTGGCAAGGAAGGTGCTTCCCTGTTGTGCCCTACACTAGCTTGGCTGCTGCTCATACACTGGCTGATATATCTAAAATCTGTTACTGATGGACATGAGAAGTTACCTAAGAAATGATGGTAAGGGCTGTATAGCTTAGACAGACTCTGAATTTAATGACCACCTTCCTCCAAAACTTCACACCAGAGTTTAAATGTAGTACCTTTCTTTCCTTTTCAAAGATCTTTGTGTATATCGCAAGTTGACAGGTAAAAAGATCGTTGTAATAATACTTTGACCTCATAAGTCAGCCTTGCAGATAGATAAAAATTGGCGGGTTCCTTTTGTGTAGGCTTGGCAAGCACTGCTAGAGGAAAAGACAGTTCATTACCTGCTTAGGAAGGAGAATATTGGTGTCATAACACTATCCGTTGCTGGCCTTTTCTCTAGCTCACTGGTGAGGTCTGTTACAGTGAACCATGAACTTTTTACCTGACTTTGAAACTGGCAAGAAAACCACAGGATGACTGTAAAGTGTAGAGGTTTGTATTTGTTTCCTTTTGTAGGAGGACACTGTGGATTTTTTACACTTTTACTAATTTATGTTTCAAGTTGGGCAGAGTAAGTAAGGATGCCTTTAAAGACAGAATATTTTACTATGCTTTGTATTCCAACAAACAACATGTGAAAGATGATTCATCTAGAAGAATAGGAAGAATTTAGGTGACTTATCTCTGATGACATAGAAAGATATTTGAAGGAGGAAAACCTCTAGCATCACTTGTTTTGAAACCCTTTTTATGAAGTGCTGTAGTTACTGACTACTGAAGTTTTATATCTTTGCTCCTGACCTACCTGCCAGTGTTTCTGCAACACACCTGGGTTGCACCTTTGAGGCTCCCAGCTTCAGGAATAGCAAGACAAGTAGTGAACAGTTTGTCCTGAAATGCCTAATGATAACATGGTATTTGTATGTACATCTAACCTAAATAATAATAATAACAACAACAACAACAGCAATAATATTGAATATTCTGGAAGTGATCCAGAAGTTCAAAGTTCACTTGCTTCTGTTGCCTTTAGCTTATGTTCTGGTCATATAAAGCAGCAAAACATTTATCCCATTCTTAATACTTCTCTTTGGCTAACCTTTAGGTTCCCTCTGTCCCATCAGGTAGTCCCTTCCCAGACAGCTGCCATGAAGCTTACCTGGGATGCAGCCCTGGTGGGGCGTGAGGGATGGATCTGCAGCATTTGTCTTTTAATATAAGGGTAGCCACGGCAGCAGCTTAGTTTGGTCTTTCGGTTGTCTCCTCTGACAGTTACTATTTGCCTTGTACTTCCAGATGGATATGTTTAAGCAATCATCCCACACCCCTCAAAGTATATCAACTTGACGTGATTCTCTCATTTCCTTTCCAACAGGCTCCCATGCTTTGGGATCATTCTTCTGTAGAAAGGCAGTAGATTTCTTTGGCTTTTTGGATGACCTTTGGACATCACATTGCAAAGGCAGTGCTGTTTCTCCACCGATAGGATCCAGTTTCTCTTTCCAAGTAATAAGTAGAAGGGTTTTTTTAACAATCCCCATTACTACCTCCATTTCATCAGGTTCCTGATGTGGCTATTGTGTTGGCATCCTCATTTAAAACCAAACACTTAAGCCCCCCCCACCTTAGTCTGCATCATGTGTTTTAGACTTCCACCATCTTGTGTACAAGTATATGCATTTGTTCTGGTTCGCTATTTTCCCATGTCTTTTTAAAATGGAACAATTTATTCAGACTTCTTTGTTTTTAACCCTTGCATTTTGCCACTCTTGTCCTGTCCCTGGC
Organism: Falco cherrug; assembly: GCF_023634085.1. Classification (NCBI taxonomy): domain Eukaryota; kingdom Metazoa; phylum Chordata; class Aves; order Falconiformes; family Falconidae; genus Falco; species Falco cherrug. The sequence goes on along the minus strand of NC_073698.1, from coordinate 83,680,081 downwards.
TAGAGGCTGCAGAGATTTTATGACCTGGTCCCCAGGGAAAGAATCATCCTAAACACAGTACGCTTTTGCACTTCCCCATTGCCTTTTGTTTAAAAACTCCTGGTAAATAATCTCTCTTTTTATTATGTTTTTTTTCCACCCAGCTTAAAGGTTTAACATACGGGTTTAGTTTGGTTTAGTTGAACTGCCATCGCTCTGTGGGCTCCCTCTACGTGAAACACTACCCGCCTCATCAGGAGTCCACATGCTGCTGTGGCTTTTAGGCTGTGGTACAGTCCCAACAGTCATACAGGCTGTTTTCCCTGTGTTTTTTTACTTTTGTTCAACATTTTTGGAGAGTTACATGTTGCAGGGGGTCTGGCTCTTGGGCACTGCTAACACAGGGAGGGGACAACTGCACTGCAGTGGCGGGGGGTCCAGCCACAGGCTAGAAGGGTTTATGCCAATGCTGAATATCACAACCACGCTAAATCTGTCCAGTGCAAGCTGTACCTTGGATACCTTGGATTTGTAATGCTTTCCCGATGAGGCCATGGTTATTTACTGTGTACGCTCAGTACAGTCACCTGCCCTGCCCTCCTTGGCACCTGTGCCCATGGCGGCATTGCTCGCCCTCTCGCTCGAGTCCCCTCTCTGCCCTGCAGTTGTGTTGGTCTTTTTTCCTACATTCAGCAGTGTGCAGGAGGGGAAAAGGCTGCATTGCATTAAACAAAAGGGAGGGGAAAGAGAGGAGAGGTGAAAAAATGAAAAATATGTGTGAAGGGGATGCAAAAGCATAAACTTTGGTGCAGTGTTGTGCTGACACAGGAGGGAATGGCATTGGATGAGGCACCAGCATGCACAGAGAGGTCGAGAGTGCAAATTGGGCTGCAAGCCCTAAAAAGCTTTCTTGTCACCTCATTCACAGCTAAACCCCCTGGGCAGTATGGTCTCTCTGTGAATAGATGAACCATCACGTGTGAATATTGGAAGCACCCCCCAGGTATTCCTAAGAGGAGGTGGTGTGGGCAGACTGCCTGCGGTGTTAGTGGTGACCAGATGTCTCCCCCCATGCCCAGGCAAGGCAAAGCTTGTTTTGAAAACAAGTCAAGCCCCAGGCTGTGTCACATTGTGTTTGTGCATTATCCTCGGTCGATGCTGCGGGTCTCAGGGTACCAGGTGGCTGTGGCAGGGCAGCAGCGCTTTGCTTACCCCTCAGTGTGGGCTGGGAGCAAGGAAACTGGCTGCATCAGGGGTCCCAACCCTTACCTCCTAATGCCATTTTGGAAGTTTCTTTAAGGCCGTGGTAACACATAATGCTTTTGGGGTGGGTGGTTGTTCTTACTTTCCTTCGGGCTTTTCTTCCTTCAGATCGTTTCGCTCGCCAGGAGCGTGGCTGTTAGTGCTGTCAGCTGCCTGCTTCTAGCCATGTGAAACGTGGGTATGCAAAATGACTGACAGAATTCGGTTGTGCAGGCAAAGATGTAAAAGGAGAAAAGATGGGTTAACAAAGAGAGAGGAGGGGAACGTGGGGAGGAGGAAGGTAAAAGTTAATGGGGAAGAGAAGGGCAAAGAGAAACTGATGCTTGAGGCAACCAACCAGTCGTTTGATGGCCAGTAAAATAAATCAGTGGCTAGATAGAATAAATCAGGCAGATGGAAAAGGAGATGGGGCTGGCAAAGCATGCTGTTCTATTGCCCTGTGCACCTGCTTGCTGGGACATTTCACTTTTCCTAAGGTTGTCTGCCTCAGTAGCAGTGTGCCCATATACATGCAGTGATGGGCAATGTACCAGTACTGTGGGAGCACTGCTGTTCTGCCTGTGTATGATACCAGGTAACTAAAACGCTGTAGTACGTGGTGTGTAGCCTTGGCTGTGGGCCCAGTTCATGCTCCTCTCTACTCCCCCTTCAGCTCCCCATCCCTCAGGGCGGGGAGCTGCTACCCTGCTGCTCCCACTTCATTTACTGGGGTGGGGTGGGTGATGATGTGTGTGAGGGGGAAATGGGGTGGGGGCAGGCCAGTCTCTGGGATCAGCAGGTCTCACAGGGGATTGTGTTGGGGTAGAAGAACGCCTGGGAATGGGTAGGGGAAGACATCCCTGTGCTGCCTTGTAACATGCCATCATGGCATGAAACCCCCTTATCTGCAGGTCGGTCTCTGCAGCAGGATCGGAGGGGCTGACGGGGGCAGGGGGGGCAGCGCAGCAGTGAGGGCGGGGAGAGGAGCCTCCAGTTGGGTGGCTGCAAAACTCCCGTTAGCCCCTTTCCCAAATAGCTTCGTAATGTCATGGCTCTTGGGGGCATTGAGATTTATGTGCTTCCACCGAAAAAGAAAGGTGCCAATGATGTTGGCCCTTAGCAACGTAAACGTGCAGGCAGAGCCCAGTACACGGGCACCTGTGCCTTGAATCAAGCCCTGTGCCTCTGGATATGCCCACACAACTGTATTTTAAAGATGCATTTTATATCCTGGCTGCGTAGGGAAAGGGAGCGCATATCAAGGATACTTAGAAAACGTCTCTGACTGCAAGGACTTGTGACACCTTCCGGGGGACTTGTCACAAAGCCAGCTACAGCAACATCTTTGTCCGTCAGTCATGTTGCTGTTAGTAAGTGTAAACACTGAAACCCCAAATGTGCCAGGCAGTTTGCTAGCTGCATTGCGTGTGGCTGTTTTATATGCTGCTGCTAGAGGTGTTCGTGCTGTGGGGGTAGGACCATAATCCTAAAGCCAAAGACTCCACATGCTCCAGTTAGCTGTACAGCTGAGCAGGCTCCAGGGGTCTTACTTTCCACCCCATTCCTATTACAATGCCATTTTCTCCCACTTCTTTTGCTTCTATTGAATTAGAAAGCTATTATTAAGCTATTTTTAAAAATAAATTTCAGAAATTCATGTGCTGCCTGGGGGGGACAGAGAATCTTTTCTTTTTACAGAAGCAAATCAATAGATCTTTGCCAGACCGTGCTCATTGCGGAGTAGCTTAAAGAGACTTTTCTGATGACAGTAAAGAACAGAATATGTTGAGACACCCAATAATAGTGAAGCTGCGCTTATGGTGGGCAAGCCTGTGCTGACAGCAGAGGACTGTTTCAGAACATTTGTACTAATAAAATTTCTTTGTACTCTGCCTGTTTATCTGCTTTGTTCCCTTAAATGATGGTGCATTTGTGGATAATTTCCTCCGCTGGTAAGCTACCCCCATCAAGTTGAAAGTTGTCTATTTTTAAAATGCCAGCTGCCTCTCGCATAAAAAAGCCACTTCTGATGTACCATTGCTTGCAATGCATTATTCAAAGTCCCTTTTAGACTCTCTCAAATAAAGAGCTTCATTAATATTTCAGCAGTTACTGTGATTCTCTCCAAGGGGGCTTCGTTACTTTTCTCACTTGACACCCCCATATTTTTGTGTGTAGCTAAGATACTTGGATTTTGAGTTACCTTTGGTAGAGCAAACTCATCGTTTTCTGGAGGAAGTGGATGTTAAAAGAAAATTTGACCTTGAGATTAGTGCTAAGCAGATACCTGGTATAGCCAGCATCTTACCGCAGCCCTTGGAAGCAGGAATGGTTTGGGGGTGGAGGGGCTACGTTCTAATACCAAACGGTAACTCTTGTGCTGCATCACATGGACTGATCTTTCTAGCTGGCTTTGCTGGCTTAGAGAGGAAATAGGAGAGGGGATTAGAAAAGGAGAATCAAAACAGGTTGGATTTCTATATGTAAAGATATACTTAAGAAAGTTTTCTTATTTAAATATTAGCTGCATTTGCACTGATTTCAAAACCGTACTGTGGGCTATTTTCTTCCCTCTCTGTATGAGGTACAAAATCTGCAGTAAGGCTGGCCTTTTGAGAATGAACATAGTGATTTGCCCACTTGAGGTTCTGGTAGAAAGTCGGTACCAGGAAAGTCTGGAAAAAATGCTTTTGTCTCTAAAGAAGAAAGGCTGAGACAAAAAGTACCAACCATTCTGAACTTGCTAAGAGCAGTTTTCTTACTTCATAGGAATCTTATTCCTTTGCTTGTGATGCCACCATAAAAGATTCCTTTGGCTTGATTGTGCATGATGGGTTTTGATTCTGGGAGACTGAGGCTAGTGAAACAGAGCTGCATAATAATTTTAAAAGGTGGTTTCTCAATACATCAAGCAATTAAGTATTTGGAGGGAAGACAAGCATACGAAGCTGTTGCTCATTCGTGAAACGAGAGCAAGAGTGATAACGTGTGCTAAAAATCAGTGCTGCAGTCCCCTGGGTGCACAAGAGCTATGGGCTGGAGTCTCCTCTGCAAATGGAGGCAGCGAGGAAGGGATGATCTAAGGTTGATCTAAGTAGTGTGGGGACCATCACCAAAGAAATAAAGCAGCTACAAGCATCAAGGGGATTCAGACAGTGGGTAACCGGACACTGTGTTGCCTGCTTATGGTGTGCCTGGTTTGCACTGTAGTTTTTGCACTGTAAGGCCTCCTGTCGGGACAGCGTGCAAGTGGAAGCCCATGGCTTTGCTTGTGAAATACTAGAAATGCTGTGAGCTGCAGTGGGTGAGCATCCAGAAACTTGAATTCTGGTTTGCTGTTGAAGAAAATTATTCTGATCAGGCTTGTTAAGAATACCTGAATATTTCTCTCCTAAGTCAGCAGTAAAGTGATATTCTGGGCAAGAAGTAAGTTTTGGGGTTGGTGGGGCTTGGTGGTTTTTTTTTTCTGTGATGCTGCTGTGCTTTTAACTATGGTGTGTGTTTACTTATCTTATTCAGGGTGAAATGAAATTACACTTTTAGTTTTATGAGGTAAATAATAGTTTTAAAAAGTCCAAATCCTGCTCTCCCAAAATGTACAGAGGAGTTGTTTATTCCTTCAGGAGGGAAATAACAGCTGCTGTTCTCAGAAAACAAAGATATCTTTTTTCCCCCCACTTCACTGGAATCATTCATGACTTTCCCAGTATAGTTTGTTTAACATTTGAAAAAAGGAGCTTGGCTTACAAGCTGTTCAGAAAGCACAGAAGAGAGCATATTGCATTGTGCTGGGAAGATGGAGGGGATGCCAAAGCAGTGCTGGTATATTTTGACTGAAATTTTGTGTCTTGGTGAGGAAGGTGGGGGGGTTAGGCAGCAGACAAGCCCAGCAGCCTGGGGAGGTCCTGCAGACCCCGTGGGCTTGTGCCCTGTAGTTGAGCAGCTGAGCTGCAGGGCTCTGGGCAGAGGTTGCAGGCTCCAGCATCGATGTGTTGTTAAGGGCAGGTAGCTAGTGGGGTGCGCCATGGCCGGCAGCACCCAAGGAGTGAGCTGAGCGTGCAGGAGTGGTGCGGGGGCTGGCTGGCACGGTTGCTATCTGCGGGTGCGGAGCTGGGGAAGGATGTGTGCCGCGTCTCTGTCACAGCCCCTTTGACGCCTGCAGGAGATTATCATGTCATGCGCTTAGAGGCTGACCTTAATCTTCCTAATACGGGATCGCCCTCCCTGAGAGGGACAATAAACAACCCAGATTTTCCTGCTGATGGTAATGCAGTAAGCAAACCCATTGCTCCAGCGAGGAAGCATTCACAGGGTGCTGAGGCATGGAGGATGGAAAGAGTGCCCTGGGGAAAATGGAGGAGGAATGGGATTGCTTCCTACTTTCCTTACTGCATGTCCGTTGGGGCTTTTAGGATTAGCTTTGTCTGATGGGAAGCTCCTCCTTCTCAGGTTGCTTTTCCTGGCCGAGAAATGTTTTCCCCGTTATGTTAGGACTCCCCAGGGCAGTTCAGCTGGCCACTGTTTGCTCTTTCAAATCACCGGTGTTCTCTAGTCCTTGTTCCCCGTCCCAGAAAAAGAGGGGAAGCATCTCTTCCCTTTGTGTTCTGGCCCTGCTACTTCTGCCTTCCCTTCAGCAAACTGTTAATTACAATTAAATGTCTGTTACCGGTTCCTGCTGTAAGTGTGTAATAGGTGGCTTGCTTTTGCAAGGGTTATAGAAGGGTCCTGGCCCAAGGGACCTGTCTGAGCAGTGTTTGGAGATGTTGCTTTCATCTGCTGGTTAAGCAGATGACGGTCATTATTTTACTTGAATAATGGCTGCGGGGGGAATCGGGGCCGTTGTGTTTGACACATTGTGTCGGCCAGTGTAAGAGCAGATGCTCAAAAAGGAAGATGGCTGCTCAGGTCTGCCTGAACTTGCAGATGACTTAGCTTGGGAAACACGAGCCAAATTTGTTTTAAAAGCTCTTAAAATTTGCTAATGGTAAATCTTTTTTCCAACATTGGAAGTGTGGAAAAGACGATGACCAAAAAGCAGAACAGGAGTTAAAATCTTCTGGACAGATGTTTGGTTCACTGTCTTAATGGATCAGGTTAGCACATGAAGATGCCTTTTTGTAGCTTTAGCCACTTCTTTTCAAAGTTGTGTGTTTTCTGGAAATGTCCTTCAACGGTCATTATTGGCACGGGTTAACTCCACACACACCCCTCCCAAATTTGGAAGGTTGAGATTTTTATAAAGGTACCAAGTTATTAAAACTCCTATGGCGAGATACATGGATCTCTGTTACTCCTATCCATTTTCTTTTCCTTCTTCCAAGTCAGTTCTGAAGGTGGTCTCTGAGATTTTGTTGCTGAGTCCCTCTCCCGGTGGGAAGAGGACTTTCTGCAAGCCTCCTGACTCTTATTTGCTTGGAAAGGGACCAGGAGATTTAGTCAAAAAAGCTGGTTTGGTTGGAGGACAGCCAAGCAAACAGGCACTCGCACAAATTGGTGCTACTGATAGTGAGACACTGCTAGAAGTGACTCAGAGGAATTGGCTAATACACCCTGCGGCTACATAGAAATGTACAGAGCAAAATGTTGTTGTCAGCAAAATATCTCATGATGCAGTAGGTAAACTTGTTTTTAATGGAAACTGGGAAGTGAAGCTTGGAGAAATGTCAGGCGTAGCCTTCTAGGTAGAAATTGAATGCTATATTCTTAGATGTTTGCAAGTCTGTAATGCTTATTTAAGAGAGTAGAAAGTTAATTTGTTAATTAAATGTTTGTCAGCTTGCTCCTCAGTGCCAGCTTGTCTGAGTCACCACTTATCAGCCCAGCCTTCCTTCCTACAAGTGTCACAAGCTTAAGTTTTTCACTGCAGCTTGATCCACATGTACTGGAAACTGAACTCTGCTTGTTTAAACCTGTGCAGATATAAATGTTGCCTGTAGCATACCCAGCATGGTTAAAATTACCTCTTTTGTGGGAAACGTGTCAGAATTGTTGAGCTGGCTCAGGTTTTCTCCTGGGAACTGTGGTACTGCTGATGGTACTGCAGAAACACTGTTGGATTGTACCAGTGGACAGGCAGAAAAGGAGGGTATCGGTACAGTTTGGCGTGTCTGTAGAACTAGAGAACTAAACTGCTGCTGTGCAAAGCGGAGAGATGGCACATTGCAAGTGTCTATGGTGCAGTGTCTACATTTCCATCTGTTTTTTGTGTCCTTGCCCTGGAGTTGGGGGTTGTGCCAGAAATCAGTGCAGTCCTGCACAGCTGCAGCCTCTTCACAGCCAAGTTTTTGGTGGGTGTCCCAACAGAGGAGGCTTATGGAAGACTTGAAAATGTAACTTGGAGCAATGAGAAAATCTACATAGCACCTGTTTTGCTGCCTCTTGCCTGAACAACTGTCTGTTTTTAAATCTCTCTTGGAGGAAGCCACTTCGGAGCTGAGCTGTCCCATCTCCAGGGTGCTTTTGGGAGGGAGCTCCTGCTCAAAGTGCTGCCATTGCTCCTTGCTCATGCAGGCAACAAGAAGGGAGGCCTTATTGCTTCTGAAGCTGCCCGAGCCAAGAAGCTTTTGCAGAAGGATGCTGAGGAGATCCTCCCTTTCTGCTGGCCACCCTGGTGGGAGCTGGGGGGCTCAGTACCATAGCACTGCTGTAGGCAGGACCTTGCTCTGCTGCTCTTGCCAGTGCGTGGCCTCTTGCAGAAGCAAAGCCCTGCTTGTTTGCCTTTTTTGTAGTAGGTGGGCTGTTAGGCAAGTCTGTGCACTGCTGATTAGTAGCTCTTACAAAAGCATCAGCAAAAGAGTGCACAGAATTTTGCTAAGCTCGTGCGTAGCTACCCCAATAAAAGGGTCAACTGCTGATAGTTTCTTCAAAAGAAGAAAGTGAAGCTTTCCTGCAGGCTTTTCAGTAATGCCTTAAAGGATACATTTCACCAGTATGGCACGAAATGGCTCTTTCTGCTAAGTACAGTGACAGTGCTATTACTATATAGTAGGTCTTGGGCATGAAATTAAGCTACTGGGGCTCTTCAACTCTATTAATAGAAGACATTCAAAGGTTCTTTTCCTCTTTTCTTTTTCTGCCTTTTCCCCCCTTACTTTCCCCTTCTTGATTTTAGATCTGAAATGTTTTAAAATTGTCCCAGATGGACCTTCTAGGCAAAATTGTCCAAAAGTGCCTAAACCTGGGCAGCATAAACAACAGCGCCTTGCGCTTCTGCCCATTAGTCTAATGGGAGCAAGGAGTGAATCTCTTCGCCAGACTTTGCAAATGTACCTCTGTGCCTGTTTATTTTGTCTGCTGTAGAGTCTACCTTCCGTGCGTGCCTTCTGCTTGTGAAGGGACAGCTCACCACCCCAGCTGAGCTGAGGTCTCGTGCAGTCAAGCTCGGGATAGGAAAGCCAACTGGCCTCACCAAGTCACTAAACCAAGTACTCTGCAAGTCGGTTGGCTGTGTAAAGTGCTACTGAATGAGCTGTGTTGCATCTTCTCTCAGCAGCGCTTCTTAGTCCACAATGTCCAGAGTGAGCCAGCTGTGATACTGTGCAGGGGGAGGCTGATTTTCCATGGCTGAATCAGAGGTTGGGTTTTATGGTAGTTTTTTTTTTGCTCCTGCCCTCCTCCAGATGCACAACAGCTGCTGATTCTTAATGTGCACAGATCCTTTCTCCTTTCTGTGCGCAGGCCATTCTCTATAGCTTTATTACCCTCAGTTTGTGGAAACAGTTGTTGAAATGTAGCTCTTCGTGAGCTTTGCTTAAATACTAGTACCCAAAGCACTGTGTTCTTAAATATTTTTTAAATAATTTTTGAATCATTAAAGAAAAAACAAAGAAAACTTTTTTAGAAGACCTGTTGGTTAAACAGGTGGGAAACCCAATAGTACAGCTAAGCAGAAGGGAAAAACAGTTGTTCTTTATTTTGTTCTATTGGAGTTTTTTTCTCTTTAATTCTGTGTCCTTTGCGTAGCTTTGTATGTTCAGATACAGAAGAGGCTAATTTAAGAATGCAAGGTGTTCTACCTCTTTCCCAGTCTGTTTGGCTATCCAGCATCCTTCCCATAGCTCTGCTTTCCTCCCTGGACGTGGGGGCAGAGGCTGTGGCGGGTAACGTTGGGCAGCACTGCTGGTTGGGTCTGGCTCTGCGGCAGGGTCCAGTGCTGGTTGCTGTGCCAGGAGCAGGAGAGCTGCGGCGCTGCTGCCTGGGGGTGGACTGTTTATCACAGCCAGGGCAGCAAACAGGGTTCTTCAAAGGGGACTTCAAAAAATGGGTATCCCTTTGTCATTTTCTCCAACTCCTTCTTCGGCTTTTCTTTTTTTTTTTTTCCCCTTTTTTTTTTCCCCCCAGGGTTTGCTTAGGGAGATTTTCTGTCACCTTCTCTAAGAAATTGCTTCCTTTTGCAAAAGATACATTGCTTACTAGCAACTCGTGTTGACCTAGAGAGTCTCAGACACTGATTGTGCAACTGTTGATGTCTCTGTGTTTTGCTGGCTCTCCAGAGAACCACTAAATTCAGTCGATGATTGTCTCAAGGCATTGAGCTCATCTGTGGAGAGAACGGCAGTGCCACTGTACTGGCTCTTGCCCCCAGCATCTTGCATCACATGCCGTTTGGAAAATGTGGTTCCTTGATTGTGGCAGGGGGGAGGACTGACTGCCTTAGAAAGCTGCATGAATCTCTAGTTGGAAAGTACAATGTATCCTCAGTCCACTTTTCTGCAAAGCCATACTCGCTGGTGTAATTTGTCCTCAAATGACTAGTGCCATTAAGTTTAATGGCTTGCATAATCAAGTTCTCACATTATCCTACCCCTCACTGTATTTTTACTTTGCTTCTCGTTCTCATCCAAGCCTATGAGGAACAGTGTGTACTATTTTGACTTGGGACAAACCCATCCCGGTTCACACTGAAGTGTGCAAGCTCCACTTCTCGTGACCATTCAGCCGCTTAAGAGGCAAGGATAGCGGGTTTATTAATTTGCCCTAAACAACCTCTGGAAGCATGTTTTACATTCTAAGTAATGTCAGGGGTCATATTTCTGTTTTCAGGCAGCCTCAGCATCAGTGAGAAATAAGGATTGCGACCAGTACAGTATTTGTGCAACGTGCACCCATCACTGGGGAATAATGGGAGTGCTGGCCTTAGTCCAGGAGAAATGTGACCCAGTAAACTTCTTAAAAGACTGTTCAATTGCTCTCCTTATTATGCAGGAGCATCCAGGCTGTGTACAGGATGAATAGCATTTTCTTAACTGCTGCCAAAGGAATGATTTTCTGTGCTGTGTACAGTAATTTTCTTCACTTTGGTGTATCTGCTGGCAGCAGAAGAGAGCTGCTTCTCACCTTTCCAGAGGGGGGGTTTGTAATGGTGCAGTTTGGATGAAGTGAGGTGTAGGGCGACGCTTCACGAGTGGTTTGCTTCCTTCAAGCCTAAGCAGAACTCAGTTGGTCCGTATCTTTGCAGAGGAAAGCACTGGCTTTCTGTAGTCATATAGATCAGAAGCGAAATAATACAGGAAAAAGTTCTTTCTGAAGAAAAACACCCTAGACAATAGATGGATAGCTGGATGAGAACAGCAGTGTGGTTGCTTAGCTGCAGGTGTGGTGAGACGCCCTGGCACCCACAAACTGTGGGCTCCTCTTGTAGCTGAGGGCTGCAGCTTACAGCTCCTGCAGGCTCCTTCCCCAGGGCTTCTCAGCTCCCCCCCACTTTAGGACACAGGGGCAGCACTCAGACACCCTTGAGGCATATTTTACCCCCACCTGCCACTTACCCACCCTTGCCATCCCCTTTCATCACACGGCGAGACGAGGGGGAGACCTCCTGTTTCCCCAGACAGCCAGGCTCCTTAAAGAAGGGTGAGAGGCTCCCTCGTCCCTTTCGGGCAGCGCTGTGCTGACTGAGCGCTGGCTACAAGCCACTGGCCACGAGCAGCCTGCAGTGGGCCAAGCCCTTGCGCTGGACTGTAGGACGAGTGGGTGGTGGTCCCCATTCTGCCACTGATGCTGGCTGGTTAGGGTAGTTCCTTTCACCCCCATTGCAGTTTCTCCGCAACAGATGGTCCAGCTTTAGCTGCTCTGTGTGAAGAGTGCTGTCTCTGAGAATCAACTTTACTGTTTGACACCTGCAGTGATGGAGCAACCAAACAAAAATCCTCAATAACGTCAGAAATAGCACAGTGTCTCCAGGTTGTTTTTTTAACGCTTCTAGCCTTTGCCCTGCCCAGTGGTTTATTACTTTCCCAAAATAGGTTTCCTAGGAATAAAAATTTTCCACTAGGTTCATTCTGAAGCCAGAGTGACAATTTTTACGAACTACCTTGCATAGTGAAACTGGTGACATCCTTGCTAACGAGCACTTGCAAGATTAAAAAAAAAAAAAAAGCAGACAAAGTAAGTGTGTGCTTTATTTCTCTTGCTGTTGCTGTAAAATTCTGGTGTATTTTTAAACCTTTCCTGATGATCCTTGCTTCTTGTGAGCTTCTCATCAGTAGAGAAGTTGAGCAGAATAGAGGCTATTTCAGCTAATTACAGGGTGACGTTATAGCTTGAAATGGAGGATAAGGAATGAACAAGCACTTTTGAATGCTCTGCCCATATTCCGTTTTGTGCAGGCATGTTAATAGCTGTGTCTGTTAGTATATTTTTAAGGCTGTGTTCAGTCTCAATAGGGTGATGTATGTCTGTGAGCCTCCCTCTTATTCTGTTTGTGACCAGTGTGTTTCTGACAATGCCTGCACTGTCTCTGTGCCTTGAGCCGAATGGATGGCTTGTAAAGGGGACTGAGATGTTATACTGGCTTGTCAGTGATGCTCTTCATTTGTATTCTGCTCAGGGGGCCAAGCCACTGAGGAGGAGACGTGCCAGAATGCTTTCCTGACGAGAGCCTCTGCCCTCCTTAATTTTCCTTTGCACTGTTTTACCTCAGTGAACCTTTCTCTTTCAAGGTGTAGCTGCTTCTGCAGCATGGAGCTTGGCTTTAGATGATGAAACAGATGGGATGTGCAGTACCTGTAAGCCAGTGGGTTGTTTGGGGCTGTTTTGTTTTTGGCTGGGAAGCACAGCATTAGGAAACAGAAAGCTGCATTGAGAGCATCTGGTGCCTGCCCTCTTCCTGGCTGTGCAGGGGGACTCGTGTAGGCAGAGAAATGTGAAGTATATTGTGGGAGTGTGGCCTGTGCAGAGCTGCTTCTGAAGCAATAGCAATTTCAGCTTTTTAGGGAATGGCACATGCTCTTGAGCTCGTGAACGAGAAGCTCCCAAACTGCTGCTGTTTCAAATCGAAAGAGCTGGTTTTGCTCTTAATGTAAAAGGCTGCATGTTTGCGACTTGACGTGCTAGTACGGTGTGTTTTTCCTACAGTGATGCAGTGATGCGTCCTTGGTGGTGAAGTAGTGTGTAGACAAAGTGCGGTGTCCTCACCTGCTCTGCCCCTTGAGACAGTGACAGCCTTCAGGGAGAAGGAAAGACATTTTACCAATGTGAGTGAATTTTGCTCCCAAGTTCTTGAGTATCTTTTCCTTAAAAGTTTTCTGGCTTTGTTCTGTGTTTTTCTGGAAAGCGAAGGGTGCTGATTTTACATGCTGTCATCCTTCCTTGCTTTAACTGCGGCAGTTTCCAACTCTGTTACACAATGGTCCAATTTTCAGGACTGCTGATGCAGCGTGCTGCCATCGCAGGAGCGACCAGCCGCCCTTGAGTGATATCCTTGTGCACCACACTGACAGGGGCCGGGCAACTGCTGCTCATCTCCCGGCGGCAGTGATTAATGTAAAGTTCAACGGCACTAACTTTCACCTTCTGCCATGCAAGTCATCCCCACCAGTGAGAGAAAGGTCTGACTGTTCTGGTGTCAGCTCCAGTCTGTGCTGCCATCCACATGCTGGTGTGATTTTTCTCTCCTCCATCCTTCCTGGAGCTCCCCTTTGCCCTCTGCCCTTGAAGACTCCTGTGTAAAGGCTAGATCAAACAGTCACCCTGGAAGGAAAACATAGAACAGAGAGAAGGCAATTTTGGTGAGGACTGCAGGTCATACATCAGGTCAAATCAGTCCCCAGTGGAGACAGCAAAGAAAATGTAACATTGCAAGAGCAAATGCAGTTTGCTGAGGCAAGGACCATGGCTGCTTTTGATTGCTTCAGGGTCATCTGCATGGCTACTTACAAACCCTCTCTGCACTGAAACTCACACGGTGCAGAACTATTTCAAGTGAGGAGAATGAAGATCGAGTGGAGGTTGCTGGACACTGGCTAGGGCGAGTGCCTGACCATTTGTCTGACCCACGTTGGGAACAGGACAAAGCTGTTCCTACTTGGGTATCCCGGGGAGTGCCATGATATGAATGAAGGTGCCCATTTCTTGTACTGTACTATTGATCTCCTTTGAGGCTGCCATTGTCTGCCTGCCTGTCCTGGAAGACAAAGATCTAAATCTTGATTTAGACAATCACAGTTCGAGTCAAGGTCAGTAAAAACTCCTGAGTATATTCCTAAAGAAAACTGTTTTCTCAGTCCCACTTCCCTGGTCCTTTTGACGTGTATTAGAAGCAAAGGTCTTGCTTTATTCCTGAGTTTCACCAGCTTTTGATATTACGAAGCGAGAAATTTCTTCTTGAAGAGCATTTTGGATGACGGCCTGGTAACCAAAAGCAAGTTCAAAGAAATTCAGCAAATAATGTATCCTGGATCCATGCTAAATAAACACATGTGTAGGCAGAGAAAGCCCTTATCTTCCTGGGCTGTGGAAGAATAAAAGTGGTTCCTAATTTCAAAACAAAGGTGGCTGGAAAGAGAAAATTAATGCTGTTACTGTCAGAAAACTAGTTGTTTATTGTATCCTAGCAGGGATGTGGATCCTATATAACAGCTAGAACAATGATGCAATATTCTTGCTAACTCCTACCCTATAACTTTCATTACTCCTTTGCATCATCACAGACTGATGGGAAGTGAAATCCCATTATTTCTCTTCCTTCATGAGTGGTGGATGCAAGGAAGGAAAGGAAGCCACATCACAGCAAGGTAGAAACAGTAGGTGGGCCTGTTTGATCCCTGATTCCCTTGGAACCAAGTTTCAGAAAGAGAGGTCACAGCATCCTGTGAACAGAGTAGTGTGATCTGTTGAAGTCCCAAAGCACTGTTGTTTCCCTGCATCATGTATTTGTTCTTGTTCTGAAAATCACAGTGTCAGTGGAATTTTCTTAGGTAATTAAGAGTAACATGATCACCTTCAATGCCTAGAGCAAATGAACTTCTTCAGCAGCAATTCCCATTTGTGTCTGCACCGCATACCAAGGGAAAGAGGAATACCTTGGATTTTATGTGTCTAAGCAGAAGTTTGCAACTGGAAATGTGACCTCTTGTAATTTTTTGTGCTGGTGACTGGATGTTTTTAATTTGAAATTTTCCTCTGAAATTAAATTCCTCTTGGCCCCTCTGCCTGTCAGGGTTTGGGTTGATGAACAATTTCTTGCAAATCTGTGCATCATCTCTGTTACGTGTCTTCCTTTTCTGCTTCTCCCAATACCATGCAAATTCATATCAAGAAGAGAGTGTGACTAAAATTGTTATTTGTTTGACCTTCTGGTTTTCTCTCATACAGGAATTTTGCAATTTCAAAGCTAATCTTTTAACCACAACTAGGCATGTGCAAAATTGATAAACAGGTAAAGCAATCACCCTGCTTTGTGAGTCCCATCAATAGGCCAACAGATGTAGTCTGTGGTGCTGGCTAAGCAAAGTCTGTGAATTAACTACATTTTGATCAAGTGAAGTGTAGCTTGGGGTTGCTCTGAGACAAGTATTTGAGGAAAGTATCGACTTTGTTCTGGAACATTTTCAGCAGGCTTAGGAAGACATTTTGGAACTAAATAGGAAACCTTCCCCAAAATGCTGTCCTGACTGCAGGTTTTCAAGACCTTTAAGCGTGATCTCACTGCCTCTAAGTCTTCAACTTATGACTAGACTGAGCCTCTGATGCCAATTTCAGCATGTTCCCAATTATCCTTGAGCGCAGCCATCTCCAGTCAGAGAAGTCTGTACAGCTGAACAGAGCAAAGTACTGTTTCAACCCCAGTATGGGTTTCTTCCAGCTGACATAGCATTTGTTCCCAAAGTAAATTCCAGTACAATTTTTTTTTTTTTTACCCCTTTCTTTTTTTCTCCTTTCTCTATTCCTTTCTCCCAAAGTCATTTCAGGGAGAAGTCACCTAGATTGTATCAGCATCTGAAAGACACAGGTGAATATGAATTTTATTTTTCAGTTGAAGTTCTGTGCCATTTTTGGCAGAAATCTTTTCCACAGGGTCATCTAGGGGAGGAGAAGGGATATCTGAATGCACTTCATTTGGGATGTTCACATGTAAAAGTTTGCCTTTTTTCCCCTTCAGAGCTAGCTGAGCTGTCTGGCTGTAGAAATCCTGCTGTAATGTATCTGTTGGCGTTATTACACTGAAAAGCAGGAAAGTGTCTCTGTGCTTGCCTGATAATGTTCTTCTGTTATGAAGAAATTTTTGCCAGAATCAACCCATCTTCTATAGCCATGTGAAGTTTCCAGAATAATAATGGATGCTGACTTCCAAATATTTAGAGTTCTCTCATTAGAAGAAATTATCTCCATGCTCCGCAGTAGGGGAATTGTGTATGCTTTCCTCACCCTCCCTGCCCCAAGAGGGCTGGAATGAATGCTGACAGTGTAAGAAAGCAACTGCTGATCTCCTGTACCAATGCAAAAGGCCCATGAACTGTGGGACAGCACTGCTTTGTAATGTTTTCCAGAGAGGCCATGCCCCAGGAGGAGAAAATCCGTTTGAAAATGGGCAGATGCCAAACCTGAAATACAGTTGGAAAGGTTATGCTTTTCTTATTTGCGAGAAGTTAGGCCTGGTGTTTCAGTGGGGTTATAACATGAACTGTTCCACTCCAGTAGGACCCTGAGGTGTTGGGGGAGTGGCTCTAGAGCCAGGGCTAATGATACAATTTTCAGAGAAGCGTTACTCTAAAAATACGCTGACGTCCCATACGGGCTAACATCGGTGAGAGCCCTGAAGCACACTGGGATGCTGTGCTCCCTTATGTAGTAAAGAATGTAGCCAAAACCTTTTAAGGAGAGAAACCTCAAATCCATCTGAGATTTCATGTGCTGGTGCTGTAAGAACATCTTCGCTTTGTGGCTGGCTGCACAGATCAGGAGACAGCTGGAAGTGTAAGCATGGGTTTCTGAGTGAGATGCAGCATACACAGGCAAATGTTATGGTGCACACGTACAAATTTTACTGTATTGCCTGTATACGAAATCTCACAATTCCAGCCAAACCCTGAGCTGGCCTTGAAGCTGCCTGCCCAGCTGGTACAGTCCATGCCCCTGACATCCCAAAGCAGGCACCGACTGTGCGCATTTCTCTGTTAGCTCTGCTGGGGGATGAGAGTGATAGGTGGCTGAAATTTCTGTTGTTCTGCTAAACTTATGTCAGTTGAATCCTGTTGTTAGTAAAAGGCATTTCCCTGCCATCATATTGACCAGATAGCACAGACTGTTTGTGATTTAATTTTCAGTATAAATGAGGTACTCGATGCATGTAAACTTCACTGGGGTTTGTTGTAGCTCTTACGGTTATAATATTGTTGTAGCTCTTAGTGCTTACAGTTGTGAAGCTGAGATTCATGGAGAACTAGGAAAAAATGGGTTGGAGGGGGAATGCCAGGAGGTGATCAAGTTCTTCTTTCTGCTCCTGGGTATGATCATGAATATTTCAGACATTCATCACTGGTATTAATCTACCCTGTGTTTGAAGAACTGCAGAAAATCTATTCCTGTGCTTTATTATCATTATATGTAGGTTTTACAATGTTTGATCTGAGTTGTTCTTGCTCCAATTCCAGCCCATTATTCCTTATCTGCTGTGGTTATGGAGAACAGGTCGTTCTATTGACTTTTGTAGCGTGTTTCTGTGTACGTAGATGTCCATTATCACCCTGCCCATAGCATTCTCCTCTCTAGATGAAAACAACACAATTTTCTTTAACTTCTCCTGACAAGTCATATTTTCTAGATATCTTTCTTATTCTTAACCTCTCTTCCTTTGCACCCGCCCTCCCCCTTTTTTTTTTTTTTTTTAAGTACTCAGTGCAGCAGGTAATACTCATCTGGGACTTTACGAAGCCAAGCAGAGCAGAAGGATGACCTATATTGTAGGTGATGTGTGCTCCTGTTTATACATTCTAGCGTGTTCAGTTTTCATAACAGCAACAGTTACAGTGACAGTGTGACTTCCCTGAGTCACCTTCACCTTATGGTCTGCTCCACCCCAAATCTTTCTCTGAAGAGCTGTTGTCTGAACAGTTTTCCCCAACTTCTATTTGTGCAGTTAGTTATTTCTGGGTATGCATAATAACTGTACTTCTAGCCATGTTGAATTTCAAACCATGTCTTCAAATGATGAAATAATCTCATATAATCTTGTCCTCCAGTATAATTGCATTCCCTCCAGACTTGTGTGCTGCACATTTTAATAAGCATGTCCCCTACTTCCTCGTCTCCTTCACTAATGTCAGTGTGGAATAGAACCAAGAACAAGAAAAAAAGGGGAAAACCTACTTGACATCTCTTTTTGCTTTTACAGTGACGCATTAGTGGCAGTTTTATGGGTCCTCCATTTCTTGCTGGTTTCATCAAGATCATGCTTCCTTGATTGCTTACGGGAATATCCGTGGATGCAGCATCCAAAGAGGTGTGGCTATATGGGAAGGGAAAACTATAAAAATATTTTTTATACAGAGGGATCTGGAGCTTTCCTGCAGAAGTGAAAACTCATGGGATGCTAATATGCTGGCTTTCTCTTCATTCTGACTATAGTTAAATTGCAACAGTGAATGATTGTCCAAAATGAAGTTGGTCTAAGTGCAGGTTCCTCACTTGAAAATATTAATTTCACATAAAAATCATGCGTGGAAATGTAAATCAGTCATAAATGTAAGCCTTTTGGAAGCTGACAAGTAGCAGATACTGGTATGGCCACATTCCTGGCTTCAAATCTTCAAGAACAAGCAACTAGATGCTGACATTCAGGAACATTGGCATTGAAAGCCATCATGGTAAATGGCCTCATAGACTGGAAAGCTAATATATTTCGTAGACTGAAGGCAAATGTAGGTTCAAGTACTGCTTATATCCCCAGATCCCTTGCCAATGTGTGAGTTTTGCGGTAGGTACTTTTCACAGTACTTTTGCACTTCTTTATATTCATCTTAGATGTGACAGCTGGGGAGAATGGAGATAGGCAAGCTCCTGCTGTGAAAGACTGTAATAATGAGAAGTGTTTGATGAGCTGCCTCCGTTTCATTCTTACTGATGAGTTGATAACTTTAAGGATACAAGTAATTACAGCAACTTTGATCAGATTTAGTTAGGTGCATCTGGAATTGATTCGAAGCGAGGCAGCTTGCGTGGACTGAAAAGTAACTAAGATGTGGTATGGCTGGGTGCACTAGCTTGCTAGCTTTATTTGTCATTCCTTCTCCATCTCCTTTTCCCCATCTACTTAGCACTGATTTTATGTTAAGTATCTCCTTAGAATTGACTTGTTCTGCAGTCTTTAATGTTCAGGGTTGTGTGGCATCATTTTGTCTTGTCATTATGTATGAGTCTTACAGTGATGGTCTGGCAGAGTCACACTGAAAAACCACCTGCCCATTGCTGCAGACCACGTGTGCCTCTTTGCCTGCTTCTGATTGTGCTGGAGGAAACCTGGGGACCTGTACGGGATGGGAAATGCACCAGAAGAAGGGCTGGGGCTAATGCTGCCCTTCACAGCAGTCATTCGGGGCTGGTGGACTGGAACACTTCCCAGGAAAGGGTACTGATACCAAAGTATCTTCACACATCGCTGCTAATCATGGGAAGGAAAGTGCCTCAGGGAAGGACAAAACTGTGTAAACAACTTTGAGATGGAAATATGTTCAGCAGCCCTTTTGGTTGTTTTGACCGAGAGTAGGCCAGCAGGAGGTCTGTACCAAGGGGTTGCTTTCTCCAGGTCAAGGAAAACATTTTAAGAATAATCTCCCCCTGCTCTACTTTGCTTTTCATTCCTGTGAAACATTGGGGGTTGAAGAATAAACGGGCAGCAGTTACTGTTTCATGGCCAGTGCCCCAGGGAAGCGGGTGCAGCCTGGTAGCTGTGCTGCTTGCTGGTCACCTGCCTTCCTATGGAAACTGCAGGCAGGGACCGTGGCAGGCAGCAGGTGCCCTACCAGCTCCGCAGCTCCGGCCTCACTTTCTCTGAAAGGTCCCTCAGATCTGTAGGGAGTTGAAATAAATACCCCTTTCCCCTGCTGTAAGATCTTGCCCTGGGGTTTTTTTACATTGAGAAGGACCAGGTGCCACCCGTGCTACCCACTGTCAGCCAAGCACGACCACTGGGATGCCAGGCGGCAGGAGCAGAGGTGGGCCACCACGCTGGGAGGGCAGGCTGCTCCTCCCGTGTCCCTCCTTGCATGCCGGTCCGCAGTTACATGGTGGCTGTGGTGTGGGAGCGGGTCGTTTTTGGAGAGCTACTGGTGAATGTGCCACAGAGCTGCTGCTGCCTTCACACCGCCTCGGCAGCGGCGGTGGCCCTGGTGCGACACCAGCAGTGTGGTTAGCTTGCGGCGATGGCAGCCGCTTGCCTCTGTCGCAGGGATTCAGACTGTCTGGAGCAGTAAATACGCAGAGCTATAGGGTTTTTGCTTTAATGACTGTAAGTATGTTCCCAGCGCCAAAACGAGCTGGCTTTCTTAACCTGGATTTCAGACTGATTTGTGGCTTTATTTTTGTAATTCAGCAGCAGATTGGTCTGAGTAAGTTGCAGGAGGTATGTTGAAGCATTAAGAGGCCTTATTGATGTTTCTGTGCAACTCTTCAATTTTATAGTAAGCTTTCATCTAATTAAAAGACCTTACTAATCAGAATATGTGAAGATCCCTTTCTGGAGATGGTCTCAGTGCATCACTTTAACCCATGTCGTTACAATGTTAGTCTGCTCTGCTTGAACCTCTTGGGAATACAGGAACTCTTACGAGATTGGGAGCTCCTTTTTCACTGGAGGCTTTTTTTTTTTTTTTTTTTACTTTATGTCATAAAATCCCAGGTCATTTTTAGCTAAGATTGCTTTCAGCACTGATGGATGGGCAAAATTATGTACCCTCTGACTCTCTGACTTCCACCGTTTACCAGAGCCTATTTCATGGAGAAGAGATCGTGACAGTGTATGCTGCCAAATGTTGCTTTTGCAGGAGCTAAAGTAGGATGCCACATCCTGTTCAGTATGTTTTTCTTTTTATTTACAACATGATAGACCAGTACCTCAGGATTTGTACTGCCTTTTAATAGGTTTTTGGGGGTGCAGTTAACTGAAATGGTTTGGTACCTGCCTCGTCTGGCATGTTATCCATTTCCATTATTTCGTTCAGTGGTGGTTGTGAATGTGCTTCCTCTCTCTGAAAACGTTCACCATAGTTAAGGGGTGGGGGTTTTTGCTGCTGGCATGTCATCCTACAGCACTAGCACTTCTCTGGCAGTTTTTAACAGCATGACTCTGGGAAAGGAGAATGAGGTCTCACATCTTCTTGGTGAGAAGAGTAGAATCCAGAACTCTGCATCATATCAGACTGAGCAAGACTGATTTTGACCTCATTCTATCAAACTCAAATGCCAGCAGTAAGAGCTTGAAACATGAACTCCTTTTGGTGTCTGCAGTTGCAGGATGTGATTGGCCTGACCTGCATTTGGTTAGAGAGCTGGACAAACAGCATCTGGAAGAATAGTGGGTACTAGCAACCTTTGGTGGCTTTTTTTCAGGGTTTGGGGTTTTTTTGATCTGTCAAATTAAGTGTTCAGGTTTGTTTATCGCGGGATTTGGGTTGTGCCCTGATGGCCCTCCTTTGCAGCTGCAGTCGCCCTTAGAGCACAGCTCTCCAGGCTTTACCTTTAATTCAAGTTACTGGTTTGGATGGAGTCTCATCTAATTCCTGTGCACTTCGTACAGCCTCCCACTCTGTTATGCAAAGGTGAGGCCATTTATGTGAAAAAGCACACAGCGAGCTCAGCGGGTCTGTGCCTGGATCTCTGTGGTGCAGCTCTGAACCATTAATCTCTCCTGTGGCTGGTGATGTGCATTTGGAAGCATGAAATGACATCATAAGGCTTTAAAGCCAATGCTGTCAGATAACTTTGCAGTCTTATCTTTCAAAGTCAAATGTTTTTCTTCAAATCTGTACATACGTTATAATCCTGAGCACCTTGTTTGTTCCCCTATCTTCCCTTTGTCTGCCCTCTTTCATGAATTATTCACTGGTTCATAAATAAATAAGGACGCAGGTACATTTTGGGAAATTTTGCAAATGTTGTTTATAGAATAGATTTGTTTGGTACAAAAGATTGCTCTAAAAAGCATTTGGCATCAGATAACAACACTGTAATCCTAAGCAACTGCTTCACACCCAGGTCACCGTAACCCAAAGGAATTTTTGGGAGGAAGTACTGCTCGCAGTGTATGATACTAGAAAGTGTCTGCTGCCTGACATGCTGTGGAACTAACGTACAGCCTTAGTGGCTGTATTTATAGCATGCAACAGCTAGATACACCACAACAAGCAGAACTGCTCTTCAGTGTCATGGGAATTCCCTGGTGTTATGGCTTAACAGAAGGATGGGGCCATCTCCTCGCTGAGACATTTGGTACTCAAACTCTCTGAAGCAATTTTCATTAGACTGTACCGTGTGCCTCTTGTACTGAGTGTTGTATGCCAAGGCTGGCACAAACCAATTTGTTGATGCTCTGTTTACCTTATACTCCATACTGTGCTGTGTTCCAGACAGCAAAGGAAAGCGTTGTGTCTGCTGCCCTCATCACCTGGGAGAGGGATTAGGACAGGAAGCAGAGCATCCACTGTAGCTGGAACTGCTGCCCATATATCTGCTGCTCACATAACCGATAATCTCCTGCGTTCAGCACGAAGCATCCGGAACAAAGTGCTACCCGCACCGTTCCCCTGCTGACATCCATTGCTCCAGTTTCCATCTGCTCACAGGTTTCCAGGGCATCAGCTGTGTTCCCAGCTGCTGGTCCTCTCACGTATCGCTCAGGTCCTAAGACAGGTTTTGTGAGGGGTTGCCCACTAACTCCACCCTCGGGGCTGGCAAATTACCCCTTCAAAATGGAGCTCCTTAGATTTTTCGTACTTGGATGTAGATGTGTATATATATGCATCTAATGCAATGTATAAAATCATACATGTGGAACTTCCAGAAAAATAATTTATTTGCAATATGCTATTGGCTGCTTTGCCAGGCTTCTCTCTCCTCACCTGATGTGCACTCTCAGCCCTGTTTCAGTCCTTGAATGTCTTCAAGTGTTAAACATGTTTTTCAGTCACTCAACCTGCCATAGAAGTATTTTTTTCCTCTGGGCCTTCAAATTTTTCTGCTTGAAGCCAGTCAAAGTTGCAATTTAAACAGCCATAGCTTTAATCATGTTCTTGGACTACTCCTAAACAAGATCTGCACTGCAAGAGAAGTGGGAATTTTTCATTTCCCTTGGGTCTTGTAGCACTTCCATCTTACTTGGAAAGGGTGGAAGATACCAGTTTTTAATATTGTTACTCTCTTTACAAGAAAGTGTAAATATTTTACAACATGTCAGAGGCTGCAGCATCCTCCAAGCCTTGTATCCATTGTATTGAAAGGATACAAAGTATAGTTGTAGTAGGATTTGAAAAGCTGTCTGATGCCTTTCCGGAAAGGTGACATACGGAGGATGCAGGGCAGTGAGTGTAAGGGTAGCTTTTTTTAACATTCCTAGCTTGCCATCCAAATCCAATTGTACTTTGTATGTACTGCGTACTTTCTGTACTGTGTACAAAACATACTGTGTATGATTTGTGGTTTCAAACGCATGCTGCAGTCTCCTTGTATGCCCTCGTTCCCCATCACATATTCCAATTCCTACTCTCAGTCTCTGCTACAGTGTCTTAAAGGGACTCTTCAAATTTGGCAGTAAGAATATGACTGCTGTAAAGTCTGTAATGCATCCTTCTGTATTTTATTCATCACTGACAGGGGATTTGGAGAGGGTGGGGATCTGAATAAAGTGTGTAAAATTTGCTGCCAACAGCATCATAATTAAAAGAGAGAAGATAACAGTATATGTAATAATATTGTTACATGAGCACAAAGCTGATCTTAAAAGTTGGAAGCTGGGTATTTCTGAGCCATGTGCCTTTAAGACCTACATAACGCTATTGCATTACCTTAGGGTTTTCTTTTGAATTTCCAGCTTCAGAAAACCAAGCTTGCTTCTTTTTTTTTTTCTTTCTTTTTTTTTTCCCCCTTTTTTTTTTCCTTTTTCCCTATCCCCTGACAAGCACTCTCAAAGTGTAGGGATGTTTATTTGAAAAAGACTCACTGCGTGTAAGATACTATGGTGTGATAAGACATGTTGCAGTAAATAGGGGTAGAATCATGTGGACATAACTGTCAAAGAGATGGCATGGTTGAGCTGACTTTGATACCTCCCCTTTATAATGCCAGCTTTTTGATTTAGGACAGCTACAACTAATTTTTCTCTATTGCTCTCTGACATCTGGTGGCAGCACCAGGTAATGCAGTTAATTTGCTTAAAATCTTGCCCAGAGTGTAGCTCGGACATTAGATTTTGAAGCTTTAGTAGCTTCGCTGGAAAAGAAACTGAATTGGCTCTCGGTATTGTATTTTGGAGTGGTTGCCCCCCCCGAGTAGGAACACCTCGAGAAGGATGGGATTTGAGCAGGCCAGACCCTTCAGTAAACTGTGTTTGTTTATCTCTCTCTCTGAATTAAATCATAAGCTTGCATTAATATGGTGCATCTTGATTTAAAATGTTGCCAGTGAAATTTCACTAAGATCTGCTTTGATGCTTAGAGAGCATAAGGCTGATAATATAGCAATGTTGCAAAAGAGGTGAAGACTGTTGGCTGGCTCTTCGATATTTTCTTGCTCTAACAATTAATTCCCCCAATGAGGTAGTGTGCTGGGTAGCTCTAAGAAAATGGCTAAGTCTGGAAAAAAATCGTGTTGTCATTCTCAGCTACAAATAAACTTATTTTTGCTTTTGCTAGAAATGACTTGTCTTTTTTGTTCCTTCCCTTTCCTTCCCTTCTTAAGTGCTGAATAGAGACAGAAATGAGGATAGAACAAGCAAAATGGGCAGTAGATGCGCATACATGTGTGGCAGGTGCAGCAGTATGTGTGCTCAGTGCAGTTCCAGCACAGGGGCTTGAGGTTTGTATGTGGCTGCTGAGAAGGTGTCAGTGAACCCCCCCTGGATACTCAGTGCTGTGTCACTAACGAATAATGTGGTTTCTCTGTGAAAACTAGTAGCAGGAATAGATGAATAAAGTGTTGTTAATAGAAAGGGCAGTTTGGCTTGTAATGGTTTGTTTTCTATTCACAGGTTCCCCTTGTGATACCAGTTTCTGCCTTCTCACTGGGTAAGAGTAGTGAGACCTCAGTGGGAGTGTAAAGTGATAGTGATTAATTTCATGTGGCATACTGCAGATTGCACTCTCGTTCCAGTTTTAGGCACAGTGCCTGAAAACCCATGTTTCTTTTCCTCTGCAATCTCCAGTCCCAAGATAAGAAACTAGCCAGCTAACACTGGGAAGCGTAATCCCCAGAGCCTCTTAGCTGTGCAGCAGGAAGCACTGTGTTCACGAAGGGGCTTTTCCACCGTGACTCCTGGTTTTGCAATCTGTGCCGTCTTGCCTGTTCTTATGTTGATGGCATGGCATTATCAGCAGCTTGCCCCGTGTTTCTCTGGCAATCAAATGAACCAACAGCTACAAATATCTCCTTTTTTTTTCTCCCTTCCTTTTTTTTTTTTTGTTGTTGTTGTTTGCTTGTTCCAAAGCCCCCTCCATACTGGATTTTGTTTGAAGGATTTCCCAGCTTTATTTCTCAGACACAGTTGCCATTTATTCATCTCTGACTTTTCTGGCAGAGTAGGTGGCCGCACATCCCAGCACTCAGTTTGTTGCTAGATGCCCTGGAGGCAGGGCAGAGCAGGAACAGGGATGGCTCTTCAAACAGCCCTGCTGGCTGCCCCCAAAGAAAACATGAGGCAAGTGTGAAGGTTTATGTCTATTGGCATTGCAGAACT
Organism: Falco cherrug; assembly: GCF_023634085.1. Lineage (NCBI taxonomy): Eukaryota > Metazoa > Chordata > Aves > Falconiformes > Falconidae > Falco > Falco cherrug. Next base: position 83,654,700 of record NC_073698.1, on the reverse strand, counting down.
GAACTCTGTGTAGAAGAAACTTTAAGAAAGACTGGCCATGTTCAGCAGATGGGACAGTTTTATGGCAACCTGAATTCCACGAGAGCCACAATGTGTATGTATGTCCTACTGAAATACCTGTGGAGCCCTGGCCCAGCTCACAAGGAAACTTATGAGGGCTACAGAGAGACTGCAGTGGGCTTCAGGCTGCCCAGGATGTGCTTCTTGATAGTGGCTGATGATGCCAAAGCCTGCTGCGGACTTCACAGCACAGGAGACTTGCTAGGTCCTAGAATCAGAATTGTTTAGGTTGGAAAAGATCACTGAGTCCAGCTGTTATCCCAGCACTGCCAAGTCCACCACAAACCATGTCCCTAAGTGCCACATCTACACATCTTTAAGAAACCTGTTGGGAAGCTACTGCCCAGGTGGAAGTGGGTTTCGCTAAGATGCTTTAGAAAGCAGCTGTGGTTTCAGGCAGTTGTTCCTAGGAGAACTGGTTACAAGGGAGCAATCATGGACAGGGCTCAAGCAACTTGCTGCAGCCACGCTAGCCACAGGATCAGTCACCACTGAAATAAAGGCTTGAGCTCTTGGTGAACGGACACAGATGAGCTCTTGCCACAGCCCTCTGCCTTCCCCTAAACAGGCAAAGTCCCAGCCCCATGAGCCTTAACATGCTCCAGCCATGCAGCACAGATGGGACCACGGAGGGTGTTTTGGGAAGAACAAAAACGCTGCAGCGCAGTAGGAGATACCGTGCCTCTGGACCAAGCATCTTATCTTGAAGGGCAGCTGTGTGTTGTGTCTGTTGCTCTGGCTGATGGAGGCAGGCTGTGACCAAAAGGACTGAGCACCAGAGAAAGGTGTCAGGGCAGAAAAAGGAAGTAACATCATGATACCTTGATCTTATCATCCCCATCCTTGGTGGTTTGCTTTGGAAAGTTTTAACAGAAATCACACCGTAGGAAGGTGCCCAGATTAGTTTTCCTTGTCCAGCCACTGATAAGACCGTGAGTTTAATCTCTGATTTTGGAATTGTTTTCCACAGTGACTTTGGTAATGATATCCACAGAGCCTTTTTCTAGATAGACTGTTACAGAGACGTTTCATCCTTGTTCATAGTGTCAGTGTGCCATCCCACATTGTAGAAAAAAAAGCCCCTAAAAATTAAAACATGGATTTTACAAGGATGTTTAGTAGTCTGAATTATACCCAAGTCCATTATAGTTTATTGGGTAAAATATTTACCATATGTGTTTTCCCACTGTGAAAGACAACTAGACTTGATTAGATGTTTAAATGCTTGGATGTTTTTAAGCAGAAATCGAGGGGAAGCTCTTTGTTAGTAGGCAAAGGCAGCAGGAAGGACAGTATGAGCCTATGAACTGCTGCAAGATCTCCCAAGCAATAAAACTGCACTCTGCAGTCTTTTGTGTTCAAGACAACTTAATCTTAACCTACATAGTAATAATTTCCTGCTCACCAGTGAATAAACGATCATATGTAAGTCCGCTCAATGCTTTTGTGGGGAAGGAGCAAGTGCATAGATCGTGGCTTTTCAGTGAACCCAGGGGGGTCTTGGTCTACCTCCTGCCTTAGAGAACAGTGTCACCTTCATAGCAACTACCGTTTTCTGTGTGGCAGAGTAGTTTTTGCTCTCCGTCCTGTCAGCTGGCTTTTGTGTGAATGCAGAATACTTGGTATGCTGAAACGTTGGGTTTCATGTCGTGTAGTGGCTCCAAATTCTTCTACAGTGTAGCCCACACCTTGGTAGGGGGGGTGTTTCATGGCACTTCAGTATTGTGTAACACCTCTGGAGTAGTTGCACCAGTCACTTCTGTATGAAAGTGCTGATTTTGTGTATTTTAGCTACATTTGCTGCAATTTAGCGATTCAATCTAGTGACAGGACAGGTCTTTGCTTGCTGTTGTACATGGCATATGAACTTATATGAAAATAGCCAGTAGCACAGCCTATTGGTAAAAACATCCCAGCACTGCTTGCTTTTAGCATCACTCTGGGGAAAATTAACTCGGGAACATGCCACCACTAAGCCAGGAGGGGTTTGCAGTTGCTTCCTTTTGTACAGAAAGTGCCTCTGCATTAGAACAGATTTTTATTTAAAACTTTCATTTAAGATTTGGGAGAGATTTTTTTCCTGTCCAGTTATAATTGTTAAAACAGGTCAAGGTTGAGATCCAGTTCACCATAAATCACTCCTCCTTTAAGGGCAAATGTTTTCCTGTGAGGCCTGAGGGACTGAAATCAACTCTGACAAGGCACACAGACCTGCATTTTATTCTTGGCTTTTCCACACTGCCTCTGTCATATTCTTCTCCATCTGGAGAGTGGTGCTTACCTTGCGCTGTTGTTGTGGGGATTAATTAATCCCTCTATTTGCACAGCACTTTGAACATGTCCAAACGAAATGCTGTTACTTTTGACTGCCTCGTGGCTCTGTGCAGCCTCTGCGACAGCAGGGTCTGAGAGCCAAATGGATGGGCTCCTCTACCAGGTGGGCAGCCAGGGCCACCCAGCATGCTGCCATCTCAGGTCTGCCTGCTGCACCTGCCAGCCAGCCCAAACGGAGGGCAACGGCATCCCTGCTGTGGGGTGCGCCTGACCTGTGGGTTGTGGGCACAGGTGTACTGGGGCTCGGGCAGGCTCCTGGGCTGTTTTCTGTGCCCCATCACTCGAGCAGGCTCTGGTGGAGGAGCTGCCTCTGCTGGTGATGAGGCTGCTGTGGTAAGTCTTCTTCAGCAAGACTGGCTTGCAGGTTGCTGTGCATCTAGTACTGACCGCTAGAAATGTGGACCTAAATTTAAGAGCCAAATGGTTATATTATCTATTGGCGTTTGGAACACAAGAGGGGATTTGGGCTTTGCTTAGCAGATGTCAAAGCTCCACAGGATGATATCCTACATCATATGCAGATGTCTGAGGACAAAATGGTCACTTAGCCATCTTAAAGGTGAATTATCAGCTTTATCTGTAATTTTTCAGGCATTTCATGTCATAAACCAGATCACTGGTGGTGTCTTTATAGGGCAATGGGTTTTGTGTATTTTTCTGGGAGAGGGCTGTCTTACTTGTGGTCTTACTTACTTAAATTTTCTTTTTTAAATAGCTGATGGTATTGTTTTGGAGGAGAGGGTTGGTTTACAGTAGAACAGGGGCAATTAAAGACGTAACAAGGATATTAGCCAGCTGTAGTGACAGCAAGAAGCATTTCCATACCAGTGATTCATTTTCTTTACGTCTCTTCTTAAAAAAGAGATACACTAGTAAAGCGTATAGGACTCCACAGATGGGCTGTAAAATATCAATAGAAACATTGTGGTAGTGGTCGCTGTTTCCTTTCCTTCCATTTCTTCATTTTCTGTCTTACTTTATTGCTCTTCACTTTTTGTCTTGTCAGTCTGCATTTCCTCTGTTCCTTGTTGGCAAAGTGATTTCCAAGTGGAACTGGCTGCCAGCGTGGTGATGATCATGCGGTAGTGCCCCCCACCTGCCAGCAGCCCATAGTCTTGGTGAGGTTGGCTGAACGGGAGCTGCAGAAAACACGGTTCACAAATGGACAAGGGGCGGTAAGCCGGAAGGTGGAATTTACTTTGCTGTCATCATGATTGTGGATCCTTTTCCAGTGATATATTCAGGACGCTTGGATGCCAGTGGGAAGAAGCAGAGTACAGGAGAACACAGAGAGGGAAGGGCCTCCAGAAAAACATTTGAGTTGCTAATCATGTGTCAGGAAACAAATTTAGGATGACAGTGCTGCATGGACAGTGGTGGCTGTGGTCTGCTTATGGTGACCTGCTGGAGCAGTGTGATGTGGGCTTTCCCTTGCGAGGAGGAGGAGTATGAAAAGGACATCTTTCTTAAGTCATTTAAGCTGAAGTGCTGCTGCATAGGTGTAGAGCTCAGAAAATTTGGCTCAGGCCATGAGAGAGGAACTGTGGGGCAAGCTTGATGACTCCACTTCTCTGAAGAAGAAAACCAAAACATGATCACAACTACAGAAATCTGTCCAGGAACACCACATTGCATCAGCATGTTCCTGGTGCAAATACCAGTCTGGCCATGAACGTGCTTACTACACATTCTCTGAAAAGATGTATTTTGATTCTGTAAGAACTGAATTTCACCTGTCTTTATTTTGTCAAGTCTGTGCTGCATTAAGCATTCCTGCTAGATAGAAGATTTATGGGTGACTCACAGTCACGGGAACTGTGGTGTGAGACCTGTATGTTTACTGGAAAATCAGAGCTTGGAGCTCACAGACTCAGCCCAAATCTCACATTGGAGTGATACCAGTGTGTTGTGGGGTGCAGATTACTGTCATTTCCATCTTTCTCCAAGTGCTTTGCAAAGTCCCTTTGTAAAGGGCTTATAAATGGCATTTGATATAAAGCTCCATCTGTAAGAGGGTGAAGGATAATGATTGATTAGCAGCACAGCTGACTGCCTGTATATGTCGCTTCAACATATGCTGACCTGCCTTCTTCATTTAAAGCCTTTTGCTTTCCTGCTGCCATGGGTTACATATCACTGAATAACCCAAAGCCTTCTTGAGGGCACTCCCTTAGTCATCAGGTTCCTCTTGGCCATTCCTGGAGCTATTTTATACCTTCTTGGCAATGTCGTTTGTGCTAGCTACTCTGACGCGAGCTCCTCCTCCTCCAAAAAAAAATTAACACAGTTGCCTTGGGTGATATTCATTCTGCTAATGTGCTTTGCTGAGATAAGAGGACTGACTGTCATTTGAGATAGCTGGAAAAGGAAATGAGGAATTTATTCAGTGGAGTACAAATCACATTTCCAGGGAGCCAGCAGGTACCAGTGGTTGCTGTGAGGTGGAGTATTGCACGGTGTCAGAGACACGATTGTGATCCACACCACACGCATGCTGTGCCTTCGTCATGCATCACTTGCTCCCGTCTTCCTCTTTCCCCCAGAAGTCAGGGGACAGAGGCCGTTGTCTCTTGTCCCCTGCCCAATGGAAGAACAGCCTTCACACTCCTCTTCCTACGCATTGTGCCCTTGCTGTTAAAATCCCCAGCAGGGGCCTTCCTTCTGCCCTTCCTGCTCAGCCCAGCCAGGGCTCCTTTCCATCATCTCTGTCCGGGCTGGGTGCCACATCCCCACCATGCTGGGGCCTTCTGCACTGGGCAGGGAGACGCTGAGCCCCACATTTGGGTTCTGCCACCTCTGCCTGAGGGAAACCAGTATGCATGGCCTCTGGGGTGGGGAGACAGTTTATTTACATCTTGGCTTTCAGGAGAAACACCCAGGCACTCCTACACAGCTTTGGCTGTTGGCTCAGCTCTCTCTACTCTCATTTTGGTTTGGTTTGGTTTGGTTTGTTTGGCAGGGGAGGAGGCTGGAGAGTGGGAGGACTAATCCTCTGTGGCCAGTGGTTTACCCTTCCACTGGCTTTACTCTTTGACGTGCTGCTTTTCCTTGGCTTCTTTGGCCTCATATGCCTGTGCAGTTGGTGATGTGGGAGCTGTGTGAGTGATGCTTAGCCGAGTGGTGGCATCACCGAAGCTTTGTCATGTTACATGGTACCTTCTGGAACCCCAGCAAGTTTGCAACTTTGAGTTTCCTACTTTAATGTAGCTCCATACCTGCAGAGTCCATCATCTATCAAGGTGCTCTCTTGACCCACCAAAGCCTGATTTAAGTCCCCAGTTTCCAGGATGCAAGGCCTTGGTCAGAGCTGTTTGGCCTGGGGACCGTGCATGACCTGAAGAAGGCAACCAGCAGGAGCAGCCCACGCTGCAGCTCTGCAGGGTCTGGCTTTGTGGCCCTGGTTGTTTTGGCCCTCACCTGGGTCTCATCTCTCTGCTGCCCTGAGTTTTGTTTTGCTGTCCTCCTGGTGGCCATCGGTGTTGGAGATGACAAAATATGCTGGAGCAGTAGGTGCACCCCTGGCAGGTGTTGCCTGGTACAGCAGCAACCTCTCTGCTGCTGCCCCATTTCTGCCTGCCTCTTCATTGTCAGATGAGACACAGACTGTCAAGAAACCAAACGTGCGTTAGAAAATGTGCTGGTTTTGTCTTGCTTTCCAGGAGGCAGGAGTGAGAGGAGGGCAAGAGGCAGAAAGCGGAGAAAGCCGACTGACGGGCTACCTGCGGTGCTGCCAGCAGGATGGGCAATTTTTGGTGGGAACATTTTCTCCCACTTTCCCTGTGCCACCCATAGGTGCCTGCAGAAAAAAAATGCAATCCCCTTGGGAGCTGGCCTGGGATCAGAGGATGGGAAACACCCTCTTGTTTTTCAGACCAGGGACCAGAACAGAGGCAGGAGCTTAAGCCACTTGAATATACTCATTGGGGGTTTTGTGGGAGAGAACCATTTGAGCAAAACATACCAGATTTAGTTGTGAGTTTGTATGGGGTAAAGGGAGCGGCTTCACGTTTAATTTTGATCAAAGTATTTTTAGAAGCAGGTCAATTATGTAGAGTATTCCTGAAGTTTTCATTGCCCTGCTGCATGACATCAGTCAGTCATTAGAAATGTTGCATTTTTGTTGTGTTTCACCTCTAAAATCAAAATAAAGGAAATATATTTCATCAGAACTTCTGCTTAAACATTTACTGCACTCTCTAGCTACCTTTGAAACTCTTAACAGTTGGTTGAGAACTGACTATTAGTAATTGCATTGTATTTATTTATTTTTAACATGACTCTAAGCCTGAATGCAACCAAGCAAAAAAAGTATTTAATAACCGAGAAACTTAGAGGAGCAATACACATGCCCAGTGCTGTTAACATTCTTCAGCAAAAAAGATTAAGTGCTGCTGTCGTCATTTAAGCTTCAGGGGGTGGGAGGGAGCGGGGGAAGGGAGAGAGGAGATGTCTGATCCACTTAATGCAAAGTATAAATTGATGTCATTTTAATTTTCTTCTTATAAGATTTACCATTTTACATGTAAATACCAGGCAGCAATGTGGCAATGTTGGATTTTCTGTTTGTATGGAGAATGTGTTCATCTACTGGAACTTAACTGATCATACCAAGTTAAGGGGAGGATAATAAAAAGCTATGGAATGAATAATGGAAGAATTTAAAAATGAGGCATGGGGGGCAGAAGACAGAATTTTGGAGGTAAATTTTGGAGCATAAATTTGGAGGTAAAACTACAGTTGAGATTAACAGTATAGTTCTGGACATCTGGCTAATGTAAAGTCTGTCTGATGATTATCTTGTAATTGTTAAACCTGCCGCCTGTAGGTATGGGATTAGGTCTGTTTAAACATGCATGGAAAAAGCAGAATGGTTATTGATTCTTTGCAGCGTAATTTGTGTAGATCTTAGTTTAGAGTTGAATGGGGTTTATTTCTACTTTAGTTCATGTGTATGTGGTTCTTGTTTTGCTTTTTCTCAAAACTAACGTCAAAACAAGAGCATCTGTGAGAAGCTTGGTGATAGGAAAGCTTTAAAAAAGTTACTGGTTTTGGAGGAACTGATTTAACAAGGAAAAATGGGCATCTTATTAGTTAGTAAAACTGTATCTTCTGAACAATTGTGTGAAAATTAGCATTTAATAATTCTGCATCTGTATTTAATCCCTTTCACTGTTACAGATTTTTAATTAAGACTCTTGTCTTTGCACCATTTTGTTTGAATTCCTACCCTTTGTGCATAACAAAAAAGGTTGCAGGAGCTCTGCTGACATCCTCAGCACTATTTGTAAAGGAAGAAGACTCCTAGGAAAAACATATTAATATCAGCTCCCCTAGAAGCACTCAAGCATTTCATTAGCAGTTGTAAGCTGAAGAAACAATAGGGTAGGCTTTATTAGGTGAGAGGTGGCAAATGGAAAATTGGCTGCAGAAAATCAAGGTTTGATCATGAGTAGCCCCTTACAACTGCAACATCATCTTATTGTTCGTGTGTTTGCATTTCCATCATGCCCTGATCACAAGTGTCTAAGGCCACGTTCTAAATAAATAAAGAACCCAACTGTCACAAGCAGGAAAAAACAACATGATGGCTCAGCACCAGCAAAAAAGGCTCGGCAGCCATCTGCTTAGCATCAGCCCAGCACCAGGCACAGCACTGTGAGCAGGAAGTACAGATCATTCCTCAAGGCCTGATGGTCAAAATGTCACTGATTTTGTTCTTTGCAGAGTATATTTAATGTGATCTTTTCCTTACAGGAACCGTCTCTGCTGGTGTTTCTAGTTACACATCTATGTTAAAAATCCACTGTAAGTAATTTGTGTCTATATTAGAAGGCTAAGAGTAGGGAGCTGAAATACTGAATATTCCAGTATGTTATTCTAAAAAAGATTAAATTAAAAAAATGAACAAGTGTCAAGTGATATAAGAGAAGGGACAGATTAATGCAGGCACAAGAGTGGTCAGAAAAGGTGATATTTATGTAGAGTCAGGTTTCTAAAGATGTTTAAGTACCCAAAGGTGCAGACCAGTCCTGGGGTTTTCAGATGGTCTGGTTGCTGGACCTCTGTGCAATGAAAGAGTCTTTGGAAATGGAGTGCCTCTTCTCTATGGCATTATCCCTTCTGAATATTGTGTAGCTTTTTAAAATTTCCCTCTTTACATGCTGGACATTTTATAACCTCTAATAATCTGGTTTATAGTAGTTATATATGCTGCCTCTGTATTTTATCCTCTTCCCTGTGATGCCCATCCTTGGGTGCAGTATTCATGGTTTAACAGTGCTGACAGTCAAGTGTCAACACTGGCGTTTTGGACTGAGGGATCAACGAAGGAGATAGAGGACATGGGATCTCACAGCTATGGCTTAGCATTTAGATACCTAAAACCTGTTCAGGTATGCAGCCTATATTCTACCAAGCGCCTCTGTGGATGGAGACTTCTGAACCTTTATTTCAGTGTTTCTGCAGAGTCAGGCAGGCATTATTTCATGGATGTGAGTGCTCTTTGCCCTTGGGGGAGCTAAGGACTCACATGTTAAAAAAGGAAAGGTGAGACCTGAAAACTCTGTTCAAGTAATGCTGGATGGCTTTGGAGAGGGCCATATGCTTGATGCTTCAGTGCAGTGGGTGGAAAGTTTAGCAGGCATTGTCAAGTTGGAATATAAAACCTGTAAACCGGAATGAGATCTTCCCCACAAAAATACCTATCCTTTTGTTTTCTAGCCAGCTCTAGTTTAAACTGGCTGTTTAGCCAGTTTTATGCATGATCCACATAGTCACATGGGTCATGCGTGCTTGTGAAAAAGAGTTAAGAGCATGGCTGGGAACTACACTTAGAGTTTGCACTTGCACCATTGTGAGTGTGACTTGTGCTGCTGCTGGAGGAAGACAAGGAACCCACTGGACAGCTTGGGAAACTGGTTTCTGCAGCACTTGGTGGTTTTGGAGGCTCCCTGCAGGCACCGGTGACCTTGATGTGGAATCACACGCTGGAGTTTGGGAAGCTTCAGTCTTCTGATGAAGTTTTTAAATACAAAATATAAGAGCTTCCTTTCTCACACCACCTTTGTTCCTTTTCTAGGCTTTGCTGCCACAAAATGCATGCGTTAGACTTGGCGTCCAAACAGGGTGGGCGTACACCACGGTGCATCTTGAATACAGGATTACCAGGGCCCCTAGACAGCACAGACCACTGCAAACTTTAGTCCACTTCGGGGCTCAGGTTCTTCTCTGTGCCGAGTGCAGGGCAGGCAGAGCAGAAGTCTCTTGCAGAGAGCTGGGATTTGGGGGCAGCCAGCCAGGGTAAAAGACTAATTATTGGTACATTTTAACACTGAAAAAGACCTAACATGAATATGATTTTGTAGTATGTCGATATTTCTAGAACTGTAGAAATGTGCGATGAAAAGCACCTCCTGGAGAAAAGAGCCTGACTCCCTACTACCACTGGTAGCTACATCATCTGATGCCTTCATGTATTGACCAAACTCTGTCTCAGAGCTAACTGGCTGTTGCCTCCAAGAATCCTGTTGAAAGGCCGTTCAGAAAGTTATTTGTATGAATTTTAGCCTAAGACAATACAGTTGTGGTTTTGTACCCATGCAGTTCCCTGGAAGTAAACAAGGGAAACTAGCTGAGCTCGAAGACAGTTGGAGTTACTTTCAGGTGTCACTGCGTTCAGCAGGGCAAGACACATTCTTCTGTTCTTCCCTCATACATGAGGTTGATCAGGGGTGGGAGAGCTGAGCATTTCTTCTCTAGGTCTTTCACAGTTTCATTATGTCATGTTTGAACATGGACATCCAGAATCATACTACACTCCAGAGGCGATTTCATCAGTGATTTGTTCTGTAGCACCCATATTTCCACATCCCTGCTGGAAATACATCATTTGCACAAGTGCTTCTCACACCTGCATTGCATTGGTAGCTAATATTCACCTTCTGAGCAGCTGGTACAGGTCTTTCATCTATAATTCGTGATGGCTGAGACCAGTGTATGGCAGAGATCTGTATTCATATGCTGAGGACCCTACACAGTTAATCTTGTTCCTTGTGTTTTGGTGGGAAATGCTTCCCTTTCCTCCAGTGTCCTCTATGTGACAGTGTTAGCCAGGTTCAGCACCGTTAACTTCCCATAGGATATTCCTATTTTTTGTGATGCTTATAAAAATGTCGGCTACATTGCTTGCAGAATTTCTCTAGTAACTCCTATCAGCAAAGGCCATTGCAGCTTCTCCCGTGTTGCCAGCTCCTTTATTATCAGACCGTTTCGGTACAGCTGTTTTTTGTGTTTTCCATGTGGCACTCTGTCAGCAGGTTTACTGAAGGGAACTTAGATGGTTCCAGCAGTATTTCTGTTGTATAAAAAGTGAGTCAGCTTTTCAGAGTTATTTGCGTTAATTTGCAATAACTAAGCTTCAGTAAGCCATCCTGCATGGCTTTATCCCACTTCCTACTTACCTCTGTGCCTTCATTTGATAAAGCAAGCGAGGCAAGCTAGAAAAAATATTTTTATGTTAAAAAAGGACATCTTAAATTAATAGAACATTTTTTTGGCTTCTTGTAGCAGCGGCAGTGCAGGCAATTCTGCTAAAGATGTACATACACTGGTGATCTTGATTTGAAAATTAATGCTGGTTTTAAGTTTCGAAAGGAATATTTTCATAATATTGTTGCATTTTAATGGGACATTATGAGTTTAAGAAATAACAGTGAAGATAATACCTTGCTGATGGCTTGCTCCCAGGTGCCAGCCATTCCAAAAGGAGGAGGCAATGGCTCATACCTAGTGGTATGCCTGATCATAGATGCTGCAGTAATTCTTTTTTTCAATAGTCAGGGCTTGGTTTTCCATTTCTGTTGTCACTTGATCAGCTTGCACAGTGAAAAAAATATTAAAACGTTCTAATCGGTTTTACTTTCTTCTTATATTCACTTCCTTAAACAGTGCAATTCCTATAGTGATGCAGCAGGGATGTATTTATTTGTGTTGACATTAAAATAGCCATTTGAACAAGAAAATGTTTTCTTCAACACATCTTCAACGTGTAAATGTGTTTCAGAAGATCTGAATTTATCATCAAATTCAATCAAAGTGAGTTCAGCCTACTTTCCCATTTTAGCACAGAGGGGAATTTGGCTGGTTTTGAGCAGTCCTGTTGGGTGAGACGACAAAGTATGTAGGAAGGAATTTTTTCATTATAGTTTAAGCATTGCTTTGCTTGAAAGCTAGTCTTAAGTATTCTTTATATGATGTAAGAAAGCAAGTAATAAAGCATAGTGGAAAAGAGCCTTTCTGTTCTATCTTTCTGTACCCAGCAGATCACGAGTGGCTTTTGAATGCCCCTCCATGGAGGGAGGCGACCTAGAGGCACTGAATCATTTGGTGGCTTCCCGATGGGTGTTTTTTGGCTTCCCTTTGTGTTGGACTGGCATTTAGAAGAGAGCAAACTTACCTCTGGGCTGTAGATCCCAAGTGCCTGGCAGGCATGCCTGGCAGGGGATGCCCGAGCACCTGTGAGGGGTATAAAACACAGAGATGGAGCAAAATAGCAGCCAAAGATGGAAAAGGCTGAGAGAAAAATGGCAGAGCCTCCTTGAAACAGTTTTGTTTATTTTTCATTGGTGGGTGATGATATAGACCAAAACTGTTCCTGCCAGATAACAAACTTCAGCTGATTTTCTTCAGGAGAACGTTTGCTTTTGAAGATATGCTTTGTTTGCACTTACATACGCTTTTTTTCTCTGTTTATGTTTTCCTGTAGGCCTTTATTTATATTCTTTCTGTTCTTGCTCCCTCAGTAACAGGGTGTTCTGCTGTGCTGGCAACTGTAGCACAAAATAGCTAAGGTGAAACTTCTCCCGAGAATTAATTACTTTAGAGCCAGGCCTTGACTGGTGCTGGCAATAATATTTAGGTACTAGGAGGGCAGTGTACTTGTACGAACATTCTCACCTTCTGGCTTCCCAGTCTACATGGGACATTCTAGTGAAAGGAAAACTAACTTTTGAGAACTTAACATCCTTTTATTATGTGTATGGCGTACCTGGGGAGTAAGTAGCAAGAGCAGACCACATCTAACTATTCCAAACTTACCAGACTTCCTTCAGGTTTGTTTTCAGCCTTGTCTAGGATGTGCTAATAAGTTTTTTCCCGGTGAGGGCCAAGGGGATACCCTGTGTGCAGTAATGTGACAAATGTTGTGCGGTGCCTTCTTGTTCCAGGTCTCATGAGTCAGTCCAGTTTTGCAGAGCTGTGACCCTTGCACTCAGTCAAAGAAACTAATTCTCTGACTAAAAAGGAAGCATCTTTTGGGGCATGCTGTTGCCTAAGCTTTGTTTTGTAGGCAGTTTCATCTTGCAGTGGCATTGTTTATCTGATGTTAAATATTCTTGTGATATGTTCTTGTCTGAACACTCATTTATCCATTTTTGCCTTAGCATCCAGTCATGTTTTTTTGCCTTTATGAATGGCACACATCTTAATGTTCAAATAAGTCTGGGTTGCTTTACTTCTAACCAAAGTGTGCTCCTCTTCCCAGACCAGAGAGAGCATCCAGAGCTCCCAATCATCTGTCTTATGTTGCTGGCTACTAAACAATGCCATACTGCTCTTGGAAGAGATGCATCAAGTCCCCTTCTAACGCCAACAGCATGGAAATGCTTGTTTGTTTGTTTCTTCTGTAATTTCTCTAGTAAGATATAAACTGGGAACCTAGAGCCTGGAGCCTAGGAACCTGGTGGCCTGAAAGACAAACCTTGTTGCCTGGTCTGTTGGGATGGTGTAATTGTATAAGGGGTTAGCTGTGAGTGATTTGCATTGTGCAAAAAACTCTGTAAATCAGATACTGTTTTTCTTTCTTGCTATATTACAGAAAGGTGCTTTTTTTTTTTTTTTAATTGAGAGGGCATTCATTTGGTATTTCATTCATGTCATGCATGGTGTTTGAGTAACCTACAGGTTAGTGAGTTTCAGCCCTTGTGTGCTTAATTCAGTGTGTAACTGAAATATCTTTTTGGAAATCTGTCCCTTTGGGCACAAATAAAAAAGTTCCATTCTTATTAATTCTAGATTTTCATGTTTCTCGACATGTTATGTTTTGGAATGCTTTGTAGTCATAATGAAGACATTTCTGCAGCTACAATGCAGCAAAATGCACTGTAAAATGCATCAGGTCTTTGCAGTATAGAAACTTGTAACTGAAGTACCAAGATCACTGTCAGTAAAGTATGAATGGAAATGTCTGTGTGTGAAACTTCTGTAAGGAACAGCACAACAAGGGTTAGAGTGAAGAGCATGTTTTGGTATGGATTACCCTTTGTATGAGTTCAGTCAAGGAATCAAATGGCAAGAAGAGGAAAAAAACCTTGACCTAAAGATAGGATAAGGTGAAGAACAAGACTGCAGCCATAAGATGCCCAGATAAAGAAAACAAAAAAACTGTGAAATTCAGGAACTTTTATCTAAGACTTCCAAAAGGAGTAAAACAAATAATGAGGCAGAAGTTTTCTGAACAATATTCACTCCTAAATGATATGGACGATGAGCCCCAAATCACTTTTTTATCTCCCATTGAGAAGAACTCAGGAGATGTTCTGAGGACTAGGCAGCCAGCATCTGTTGACCTCTGTGGTGTGTATACACAGGTGGTCCTGGCCATACCAGTTGGTTGAACACATAAGTCTTGGTGCTTATGAGTATTTGAATGTGAGAGTAAGTAAAATCTGTTTTGGAGTTTCATAAAATAAAATCACCTTCTGCTTCTATAAAGTCTTACACTGATTTCTGTTACACTGATCTACACCTGTAGGCATAGTCTTGAAGTCCAAGAAAGACTTACAGGCTGAGGAAGCCAACAGTGATGTAGACTCTCTCAGAGAAGTTCCTGTTACTTGTTGGGCTGTGTCTTCTTCTCCAGAGATTGATCTTGGAGCACTTCCTGTTGGTAACACTTTAGATGGGAATAACATGTATTTGAAGAAGCAGAATGTACTGGAGCTGTTTGTCAGGGCTGTCACAGCTGGAAGCAGTCTGTTGAGCATTTTCTCCCTGTGAAGCCTAGGAAAGTCCACAGTTCCCTAGCTTTGCCCTCAACAATGTTAAGGCAGGAGAGCTCCCCAACAGCCTGGTATACTTGGAAGCCATTGATGCCAAAATGGCACAGAGTAAATGCTCAGAGTTTTGTCTTTAAGCAGCAAAAGTATTTATTTCATGCAACGCTGGGGAGGCTAGCCAGTCTGCACCGGACAAACTAGCTCCAAAGTTTCCAGTGAAAGTCAGATAATTTATACAGTTTTTGTGAGAGGTTACAACATCTTTACATACATATTCATGTATTTTCGTCATCTAATCATCATATTCATAATAGGCGGGGTTTAGGCAGAGCTTGAGATGGAGTCTTCTAGAATCATCTTTTGGGGAGACTTTTGGGTGGTCATTCCGTTCTTACGCCTCAGTTTTGGGGGTCGCTCAATCTTCTTCCTCACTTGAACTTGTTTCCAGAGCTTGCAAAACCTCCTTACTCATGGCCTCCTCATCTCGTTCAAATGCCCACGTTGTCTTTATTTATGACTGCTAGATTGTTCAGAGTACATTCCTCCCATCTCTTACTTTAGTACCGTCAGCAGAACAAAACAGGCCGTGCCGTCTCTGTTGTATCTCAACATACACAGAGCACGGTACCAAACCCATCCTGACTAATCCTTTAAGACCTTTCTCTGTTTCACCGTGAGGTCCACCTGTTGATATAATCCATATTAAAATGCAGGTCTTTATATCTTTATATGTTAATTAAGGAGGAGGATGTGCTCCTTTAATGTATATGGCTGGAGTTTGGAAGTAAAAGCACTGTAATGTGTGTTAACAATGTGCTTGGCAACATGAAATGGAAAAGGTATGTCAGATTTTCTCCCATAGTGTTTTATGTCAAGGGTTTTTTGGGGTTTTTTTTCATTATATGTGGGTGAGTGTAGCAACTTCATTTGCTGTTGCCTGCCTTGCTATACAGCTGCTGCTTCATTGCTGGGCTGCCAGGCTCCAATACCTTAAGCTTAGTGTAGCCCAGTGCAGCCCATTTGGTAAGCCAGCATGTTGCTGGTATGTCATCCTTGATTAAGAGTGAGCCTCAGCTACAGCCAGATAGGATGGCAAATTTGGGAGCTACATCCCTGCCTGGAGCCAGTCACAGTACGATCGTAGTGACAGCTGCTGACAGTGTGTCTTAAGAGCTGGTGAAGTAAAATAGGAAGGCTTGGTAAACGCGTGTAAGAGAGTCATCAACCAGGAATTTGTATGGCTCATGCTCAGCCTTGTAATGCCTTCTATTTTCTCTTGTTAGTAGGTAGCTCCCCAAATTGGAACCTTTAAAAATCATAGATGAGACTTAAATGACCAGTGACTGGCAACAGTGCAAACATGAATTTTACAACAACCAGTCAAATGAAATAAAACAGAATGATGTGTATAATGATGGTAACATTAGCTTGCCTTACTGCTAATATCAATGCTAGTAAGATAAATATTTAATATCTGTAAATAAACTATCATTATATTACCATGAAACCTCCCTTCAAACTGTAATTCTTCTTGAGAAAGAGACGATGGTTTTCTTTAATCTTTTCAATGGGCACTCTACACTGAATCATTTCCTTTAATTGCTGTTCTAAAACATATAACAGTTTTTTTAATGCCTAATTTTTATATTTATCATTTTACTTTCCATTAATTGCGGTACTTCCATTCAAGCTTGAAAATGAAATTGCTTCCTCAACATATTTCTTCCCTGCTGTATGTAAACATAGGCTTTTTTTATTAGCCCTATTTCCAGTGAAGCTGAAATGCATGGAGGGGTTTGCTCCAGTTCTTAGTTACAGGTGCTTTAAGGGATGCTCAGAAGAGCTGCCACACAGTACAAACCTCATCTCTTTCTCTTACTGTGGGGCATTTATCTCACATTTGGGGGACCAAAGAGCAGCACCAAGAGCCAGTGGGATGGCTACTCACCTCTGCCTTTCCAGTGGCTGCTCTGAGTGGCCCAGCCAGGCTCTGCAAGTTAGATTCCGAAACTGTGTGCCAAAGCTATGGATCATGATAAAGTCCTCATCTCTCCTTTCTTCGAACAATCCACCTACTTCATTTATTTGCTTTGATTACAGATTTGGTTAGTAATATGTAATGGTATATCAAAACCTGATTAGAGCTGATGAGATTAATACGAACAAAGAAGTCTTAAAGTATTTAAAAGTGAATCAACTTTCATACCAGTAAGGTATGCAAAGTCCCATACAATTGGTCCACCTGTCATTCAGGACATCATTGTGGTTGCTTCAAGAAAAGAAAACTTGAAGGAGAAGGGAGCAAGCGAGCCACAAGTATTTTACATAGAAATCTAAGAGTCTGATTAAAAAATGAATAATAATCCATACCTTCTGCGAATCTTACATTGCATCTCACATAGCAGGAGCGTTCCTGCTCTGAAGTATTCAGGTATTCCACTGGTTTTGACAAAGGCCATTTTACAGGACAGATGGAGGTAACGTCAGCGGGGATGAGCCGTCTGCAGCTGGGGGCAGCAGCCATTGGCCTCCTGAGGCTCTTCTGAAGGGACTCACAGCAGCTCAGCCACTAATCACGAGGGCATGAGACCCTGTGCTCCCACAGGAGCTGCAGCAAAGCTTCTGGCTGGGATGAGGGAATCCTGCCTGTGTCCTACAGCTTCTGGACCACACCAGAACATAAGATGAGTTTAAGCGGTGGGAGACCTATGGCTAAAAAGCTTTCCTGATGTCCTGCCCATCTTGATGGAGAATAGAGCTGCAGGTTAGTTTGTGTCTCAAAAGAGCATTAAAATATAGTTACATGTGTGTTATCAGCAATCTGGTAGTGTCACTTCGTATGATTATCTGGTGTTTTCTGTCTTTTTTGTCTTTTTTAATAACAACACAGAAATTCAAAACTTCAAACATCTGGGTTGAAATTTTAAAAATTTTGTTCCTGCTCTGGCTGGCTTCTTTTGGTTTTTTTTTAGCTGGAATTTCTGAAATTTACAAAATTTCAGCAGTTTGAGTGCAAGGCTAGACAAAAACACCCGTTGGGGTTTTTTTTACTTGCAAACACATACAGTCATACACACACTCGAAAATGTCAGTATTTTCATTAAGCAATTATAATGTGTAGCAAAAAACAACTTATATGTGAGGGATATGCCCTTATTTTCAGACACATACACAAATGCGATACCAACAAACAAGCACTCCAGTATCTCAACACTTAAGCAACAGTATGTGAGCATGTATAGAAATATAAAACACAATTCAGTTGTTTCTTTTAATGTAATCCATGGACTTCTGGTGAATGCTTACAGATCATAAACTATTTTGAAATAGTATTTATAAGCTATGGTATGTCAAATGTGGCGGGTGATAATGTCGAATTTTGGGAATATTTTTTATTTAATAAAATGGTGTCATGCAAGGCCAGTTCACTGCAGCCTTGTGCTAAATGCTAGGAGCATGCTAGGGATTTGTAGCTTCTCTTCTGCAGTTCTTCAAAGCTGCCATTTTGTCACTTGCCCCTTTCGACCAGTCCGTCTTGTGGAGCAGTCATCTTTTTTTCCACTGAGGATAAGGACATTCTGATTGCATAGCTTCACATGCACAGTCGAGCATCACCTCCTGGAATATTCAACTTGCTTGCAGATACAGACATTGTATCCCTGCCAGACCTGCAAAGAAAGGAGCTGATGGTCACTGTAGCTGGCAGCTGGTCTCACACAGAAGGCCCCTGACATTCACAAAGAGTTGTTTTGGGGTCCCATGTATCTGATTTATCTGTAGGCAGTTGCTGATTTTAAGGATTGTGTATTCTAAAAATGCACACTTGGACACGTAAAAAAACTTTAGAAGTTAGGAACTGGATGCGCATGTTGTGTGTCTACTGTGTAGGCTTGGAGGAACTGACAAATTTGAATTTCATCTGCCACCTTCCTCCTCCTTTTTAGCTGTTTGGAAGGTAGGCCTTGAGAGAGCAATCTTGGTTATTAAATCCTTCTCCCAGCAGCACAGGAGAGTGCACAGAGCATCTGTGCACCATGGTCCATGGGAATACCTTTCTGTTGGGATTTGGGCAGACACTTCCTTCCTAACAAAGCAGGAGCATTAAACATGACTTCTGGCTTTGACTTTGGCTTCTTTAGTAGGAGCAGCACATGAAAAACAGAGCCATACACAAACAGAAAACAGAGCAGTATGGAAAACTGCTGTGTAGGTGCAGAGCCAGAGTGCTGGACATTGACTGGGAGAAAACAGGTTAGTGTAGGGTGGAGCAAACCATACTTTTGCCCTCCTTAGCCTTGTTTTGTTACCTCTTTCTCTTACTTGGCTGTGTTGCTTTCCTGTTTTTTGGGAGGAGCGGCAGTAGCCAAGGTGTGGGTGAGAGCAAATGCAGATAGTTATGGAGAACATAACTGGTTTTGAAGGGCTGACTTGGGGATGCTGAAACAAGAACACTTGGTTTCTCATGATGGCCCATGTGCGCTTAGTGGGGATCCACCACACGTGCACTGCTTACTGAAAGCAAACCTGTATCCACCAGTGAAGTTCACTGCAGCACGACGCCTGGAAGAGCTGTAGAGGAAAACATGGCTCATGCAAAAGGAGAGAAGGAAAGAACCAGAAGTCTCAATTATGAAAGAAACGTATCCTGTCTAAATAACAGCAGTCCTGCAGTAGGAATGGAAGATTTCAGCTAATTCTGAGTATGATTAGGAGACTGTAAATAACCAGTGATTTTCCATAAAATGGAATCAGTACATTAGGGGTTTGGTTGCAATGATAAAATCCTTTTTAAACTTTAAACAAAGCCCTTATCAGATCATTACATGTGCTCCTGAGCTTATTTTTGTACGGATTGAACTGAAATGAATGCTGCAGCTGACGACCTTCTTGGCAGAGGCAGCCTGGCACTGCACGGGTGGAGGTTATGAGCCCCCCCCTGGCCCCCTGCTTCCTCTTCACAGGCTCCAGTCAATTATGGATTTCAGCAGAGCCCCTCTACTCTCCACTTGTGCAGCTGCCCAGCAGCCCTCTCCCATGGGCAGAGGGATGAAAGCTGCCCAGCTGTCATCTTTCGGTCGTGTTTCCGGCTTCACCTCCTTCCCTCCCACCTCGCTCTTCCCAGAGGAGGTGGCTGCTCACTATCTCTTTTACTCTGATTTCCACCTTGAATACATTCGTGGCCAACGTGTGCCTGCTTTGTTCCCAGCACAGTTGTCCTGTGATGTAAATAGCTCTCTCTTGGCCTTGGTGTGTAATCCCTTTACAGGCATCTCCTCTCTTTATCCCACTTCATACGAGGCCTTGAAAGCCATGGTCTTGCCTCCTGCTAGAGAGACTCTCCATTGCCTCATCATCCTGGCAGTCTTTCTTTGTACCTGCTGCAGTACCACCTCACCTTTCTCAAATGGAGATAACCAGTCTTACATCCATTGCAGATTGCATTACACCATTGCAGATGGGGCTCACTGGTGCCTTGTGCAGTGACAGCCCGTGTGCAGCCGCTTCTGGAAGTACCTTGCCTTTGGAGATGCACCATGGTGTTGCACATGACTTTTTCTCTATGCGTATGCCATAAGTGGTTCCTCATGAACACTGTGGTCAGCTGGCATTCAGAAATCTTTTTCCTCCACTATTATGTGCAAATTTAGGAGCCTGAAAGTTCTGGCATTGGTCCCATCAGCATGACCTTGTATTTGGTACTACTGAATTTCATTGTGTATCTATTATCACACACTTCAATGCTGTATTCTGCTATTTCTGGAGGTTGTTATGAGCATAGAGGCTTGAAGTGATTCCAAGAGTTTCACACTACTGCTGTTGTGTGCAGTGATTAATAAGCTTGTAAATCACTTTTTAATTCTTTTAATGTTTTCTTGCTGCTGTATCTTAACTTTGTAAGACGAGCAGATAAACTGATAACCCTGCTTTTCCTCCAGTCCCCACAGTCAGCAAAGTGAGAAATCACTTTGGGTCTTGGGCTGCTGTGGATGTCATTACTGCCTCTCATTATATTCAGAAGGAAGCTGTGTAAGATCAGTGAAGTCATGATTACAGAAATATAATAGTGGTGTGGACAGTGGCAGACTAGTGCCTGCTTAAGGATGGAATTGGACTGATACGGCTCTGCATCTGCTCAAGAGTTTTTGTGTGCCCAGTAGGCCTGGTTGCTACCTTTGCACCATCACATTGCTGGTAATGGTGCAATGGAGAATCCTTTTTCCATGTGCTGACCATGTATGTGTGTTAGGTGGGTGAAACAATTCCCTGGAAGATCTTCCTTTTTCCCCTTCAGAGTTTTGCAGAGTCTTTACTGACTGTATCTGTTCTGACGGCTTTCATGGTGCCTGCTGTTATCTAACACGTGTGCTAGTGCAAAAAGAGTCTGGGTTTTTCTGTACGTTTGACTCAGGATGCATACATTATATTTTCTTCCTCTCTAGAGCTGGATAACTGCACCATGTGGTCACTGTATGCTCACTGCATGTTCTGTTTTTTGTTTTATTCCTGTTGAGAGGTGAAGAAGTTTTGATGATTCGCTTGGGTTTAAGATGCAGTATGATGCCATAGTTTGTTGCTGCATGTCTGAAGACTGTTACATGCGCAGGGAGGAATTCCTGTGCTGACTGATCCACCAAAGTCAGTCTATTGAAATAATTTGGACTTTGTCCAAGACTCAGAGTCTTCCCTGCCCTGGTCAGTCCTGAGGTACAAGAGATTCTTTCCCACTGAAGTCTAGAACGTTCTTGTGTCAGCATGGGCTTTGAACATAGTGCTAGTCAGGTGGGCATGGATAGCACTAGAGGCCATTTTTCAGGGTGTTTCATTTTCTTCCTTTTCTTTCTTCACATTATAGATTATAGAAGTTTAGATTTTGCCTAGATTTATTGGGAGGCAAGCAATCAACAAGAGCATTTAAGAAACAATAAAGGATTTGTATAGGGGATAGAATCACAGAATCATAAATTGTTTAGGTTGGAAAAGACCTTTAAATTCCTCTTTCAAAACCTCTAGTCTTGATTAGCATGCATTTATTATCTTTTGTAATATTGGAGAACTGTTTTAAAGTTTGAGGTCAAACTGTGTTACGCTGTGTAAACCACATTTCTGTCATCTTTATATATCGCTACTGCAGGGATGTGAAAGCGTGCATATGAGGGACAGCGGCTGCATGTAAGCTTCCAAAAGCTTTCAGGTCCCAAATATTCTGTGGCTGTCGCAGTTTGCTGATGATCAGTTTGTTCCTTCTATTTTGCTATATATAGTATTAGACCTTCAAAATAGCCGCTGTTTCTGTGGTTAGGAGTGTGCTTACTCACTGATATTGAACTGAGTATACAGGTGTCTGAAGTTACCTTGCTGGCGTATTTTCAATTGGCAATTTTCAATACAGTGTTAATCACTCAAAAATAGATTTTGACAATTTTAAAAGCACAGATGTTTGGCAAGGAGGGAAGGACATCTCTAAAAGAGATGGGCATTGGAAGAAAGTAAGCCTAGCTTGCCTTAAATGTTTGTTAAACAAGCAAGTAAACAGAAGAACAGGCCACATGGTGGCCACAAATTTCAGACATAGAGGGAGACTCCTAATTTTGAGGAGGACCTGCTGATTTCTTTAGCCAAGCGAATGTGGAGGTTTAAATAATTTGAAAGGGTCTGAGTTGGTCTGTATCCAGCTTGGCAAGCTGGTGACTTGAGGTGCTGTACCACCAGTGCTACCCTGTGTGCAGGGCAGGGCAGGGCAGGGCAGGGATGGACCAGGCAGGGCAGGGCAGTGCTGCCCCTGTAGCCCCATCAGCTCCCAGGCAGAGCGCAGCCCCAGCACTGAGAGCTGTGGTGTGGCAGGGCAATGCCAGGCTGCAGGCGATGCTGCAGTCCGCTCTCCAAGCTGCTGCTGGGGGAGAGCTATGCTAGCAGCTCTGAGGTCATCGGTGGCCAAAATGATTTATTCATTATAAGGACGAGCTGTTACAGGGCTCTTTTGTCTGACTATCGAAATCTTCAAAGCAGGTTCCCGTTCCTCACCTGAGACCAGAAGGGAGAGCCTGGAAATCCAGTGCTGAGACTGAGAGTCCACCAAGTGCAATTGCTCCATCTCTTGAAGTCTGACAATGAATAGCGGAAAGACAGAGCTTGAAGAGCGGCACAACTCTCCTGTGATATGAATTCTGGGAAGGAGAATCTTCCTGTAGTCTAGAAGGGTAGTTCACTGGACATCAGTCCTGATAGTGACTCTCAAGCTCTGTGGCAATGTTCTTGTTCGCCAGTAACTGCATTGCCCAAGAGTAGAAAGAGAGGTGGGCACTGTCATCTTTGAGAGCAGCAGATGTAAACAAAAGTCTTCTTTTGTGAAACAGACACTAAGATGGGGTGACTGGTGATGTGGGTTGCTCTCTTTGCTTGTGTTCATCCACACATAGGATGCCAGGGCTGGATTCCTCCGTGCATGCTCTGCCTGCTGTCAAATCTAGATGGTGATTTCATTACCTCTTCTTGACTCCTCCCATCCCAAAGGCTGCCTGAACCATTGAGACTGATTAAGCCAGGAAGTTTGCATTTTCTTTTGTCATGTACAGGAACACCACCTCTGCTTTCCTGTCCATTAGCCTTTTGCTGTGCTGGAATTCAGTTGCAGTGTGATGAGCACTCCTTGAATGCTGTGAATTTGAATGACATCCATGGACAAGCCATATCCAGACTTTGGTAGCAAGAGTAGAACTCTAGCTAAATACCAGACAAGACTGGGCCCTCTTCAGAGCAAATACATGATAAAGGAAGAAGCATATTCAGAAGAAAAATCAAGGAAAGAGCAGCTTAGCTGCAGATGAGGTTTCAGCAGTGCAGATGCAGCATTTGCGGAGCATCCTGGAGACATGTGGACCAGAGGCATGCTGCAAAGATGCTGCCTCATTGCTGTGTCAGGTCTACATGGTTGGCCTCCACTGTCATCATGTACCTCTGGGAAGGGGATGGAGACAGGGAATGTGAAACACCCATTGGTACAATGTCAGGCTTGAGCAGTGGTCTCAGTCCTGGCTTTGTGCCTTAGCCTTTGTCCAGCTGGTGGCCCTGAAAACTGAGCTCTGTAAGCCTGAGTTGTAAGAAGGGAGGCTATGGCTGCCTGCTGTCTAACCACAGCTCAACAGAGGAAGGGAAGGTGAGGGAAGGTGAGGCCTGGTCCCACTTCCATCACAGCTTGGACAAAAGGTGACCTGCAGCCAGCCATCTGCCTGCTGCAGGCTACAGCTCTGCAGAGGCTCTGCCTGCTGAGCAGGTCGAAGTTGAAGCTGCCCAGCCGCTTTCTGGGAACAGCCTGTGCCCCCACAAGCTCAGTCCAAAGCAGTCTTGCCTCCCGCCCCCCCCCCCCCCCCCGCCCCCACCTGTATTTTGTTCTGGTGGCCACAGACCACCATGCATCTTCTTCACAAGTGATGACAGTTGACATGTGTAGGAGCCAGGGCACATGATGAATCAGTATTTGGGAAGCGCGAATGGCTGCAGGGCTCTACGCCGTGCTCCACAAGCTAACCATGGGTGCTGAAGGCACCTCCTTTTTCTAATTACGCATTTTAGCTTGCAGAGTGGGATGCCGCTTTTGATGTCTCCAAACTGTAAGTTCTTTTTCTGAGACGTTCAGTCATGCATATTTAAAGATATGTTTCAAGAAATTAGGTCTGAAAATTCCCAGCAGAAATGTATTTTCAAATTTTATTTTTATCCAGAGATGACCACATTTTTGTCTGCAGCCGACTTAAAAGATACATCAATTAATAGAGCCACTGGTGACTAAACTGTAAAACAGAATATTTTTTCTCATTTAATGAAGTGTCTTACATAAAAATAAGCATAAGCCTCGTGATGAAGACCTTAATTTTACTAAGATTTTCAAGTATTTTTCTGTAAGTACAAGGTGTGATAAAGCTGGGTTTTCACCATAAGAATATGACTGTTTATTGGAACCATTCATTATGTGCATGGTCTTATTAAGGATATCAGGTCCCAGCTGTCATTATTCTTCCTGAATCTTCCTACAAGTGGCATGTGATTATTTCCTTATAGGAAAATTCTATAAGAATAGGTATTTCCCTCTGTATTAGCAAGACATGATCAGTTGTGAGCCACACTGCAAGAGTGTTTTCAAGTTCTTGCATTGTGTTCCCCCCCATCACTACGCTGAATTAGTGCTTTTAGGACTTCTTGGGCCATACTGAAGTCTTCAACCTGCAGCAAACAAAATGACTCTTGGTATTTTCTTCCCTGCTGTTCATTAAATGATCACTGACCTCTTCTACTGGTTGCAAGGAAAAGGTTGCAATTGCCTCTCTGTGATTTTTAACCTGTTTTCCCTACAGAATAAGTGACACAGCCCTGGTTGTCATTTCTGCCCTAGCCTGCATGGAAAAAAATGGTGTATGGTTAGTGTATGGGTTGGTGGGGGTGCTGGGAAACACCTGGGTTGTATATAAAAAGTTTCCTTCCTTTAAGAGGTCATTAGGTCTGCTTCCTTGTAGTTGATAGAGGCACTGTTAAAGTTAGGGATGAGTACAAACACTGTCGTCTGCAGGGTCAGTGGTGAGTAGCCAGGTCACCTCCATGATAACATAGTATTGAATTCAGCATCTATCTGAGAGTCAGTATTTTACTTTCCTTTCATATATATTTGGGGTTTTTATCAGCACTACAGTTTGACTTCTGAGGACGTTAATCTGGTGGCAGCTCACCCAGGACAACTATTCATGTACAGTGTCCCAGCAAGGAAAAGCACTTGAAAATATTTTTGCAAAGGAAGTAGGATGGTAGTCCACTTACAGAAAGTAGCTGTGCAAGGACAGGTTGTTAAGCTTAACATCAGCATGACTAACCAAAATCTCCTCCACTGTATTTCACGGCAAATCTGGTGGCTGTGCCCTGAGGCAGGGGCACGAGATACTCAGCTTTGACCTAGTGGTGACATGAGAACAGAGGCAGCATCCGGGTGGCTGTAGTTTGCACGTGCTGGTATCCCTGATAACCATTTTGGCAAGGAGGGTGTGGGCCAGTAGTTTTAATACATAGGAAACACAGTTTTGGATGGTAACAGCAAAAGCTGTGGTGGATAATCAATTTTGTGACAGCAGCTAGTACTGGATGGATGCTGAGCAGCAGGTATTGTAACTCGGATTTCTGGGGTGAAGGGATAAAACAAGACCCATTGTGCTGGACATCCTGCATGTGCAACAGGAAGAGACAACCCTGAGCCCAAAGAGTTGCAGCCTACCCAGGTGAGACAGGCAGTGGGTCATAGAGAGGAATGTAATCTAACTATCTTACGGCATTTTTTCTTTAAATCCTTTTGGCTGGATTTTCTTAGGAAGGGATTATTTACATGGGAAACTCTAGCAGGAAAGGAAAGGAAGAGGAGGGCTGGGCCTGGGTTAGAAGAGCAGGGAGACAAAAATTTGTCATGTTGGGTACTGGGGGGTGTACTAAGAAAGGGTGAAGTCAGGGACTGGAAGGTGCTAGGGCAGTTATGGACTGGAATGGCCATTGAAGGTGTTTTCTCCTAACATAGTAACCTTTACAGGCTGTCTCTCAGTTTGCAAGTGGTCTGGAAGTGGTTATTAGTTGGCTTGCAGTTTTTCTTGAGCAGACTTTTAACTGAGTAGAGTATAATAACAGCAGATTTTTAAAACAGTCAAGGAAGTTTTACCAGAAACATGTTTCTGTCTATCATCAGAATTTCTTTGTTGTTGTTGTTGTTTGTAAAGCATCTTTATTTTTAGTGGAAATCCTAGGCAGCACCATTGGCAACTACACCTTTGGTGGTGGTTTTGTGTTTGAATTTTTTCTGTGAATGGGCGTAATTTATTTTTTTTTCCAATTGGGTGTGTAAGGACATGAAAGAGTTGCCTTCTTCCAAAGATACAGCTTGTGACATCTTCATTTCTTACTAGCTCCAGCAGAGGTCTGTCCTGTGCAAAAGGTAACCCGAGCTGGTTTTGTAGGTGTCAAGATCACCAGATGTGAGAATAGAGAATTCATCCGTGTTGCTGGCTTACCTGCATCTCCATGTTGCATTGTATCTTTTTTTATTGCTTTGCTCCTGCCTCTGAAGAGCAGACATTGAAGCTCAAAGGAAGATTTATGTTTGTTTTAGTCACCTGCCTGCCTGATGAGAGCCCAGAGGCTGAGGCAGAAGAAGATTCAAAGCCAGCCACTGCTGTTGCTTGGCAGGCTGTAAAGCAAGAACATTTTGAATATGATCCCTTGCCTATTTTGGGAAAGTTATAAAATTTTCAGAGGTAGGCCAGTTATTTTTAAGCCTCTCTGGACATGCTTTTAATGCAGGATTCGTTCTGGATGCTGTCAAGGTCGACCATTTTCTTTGTGAAAAAGTTTCTCTCCTTTGGGGAAATGTCTGGCAGATCTAATTAGCTGTGTGCCTTAGTCCTCTCTCGTTTCCTCATAGCCTGCTAAACCTATTGCTAGACCTTTCAGCTTCAGCCAAGATGGATTGCATTAGTTCTTGTCTGCCTTCCCCTGGCTTCATCCATTTTACATACAGACTTCCGCTAGCCTGTTTGAGGAGAAGGTTGCAGTATAGCTCTGTAGAGATGGCGTACCTCTTACCAAAATGCAGGGAGGATGGTGTCTGGAAAAGGAAGTATTGGAATCGAAAAGCTGAAAATATCACCAACATGGGTATTTTCCTTGCATCTAACTCTGCTGACACTTTGGATCTCTTTTTAAGTGTCACAAATTTTACATTCAATTAGCAAGGTTGCAAAAATGAAATTAAATAGAAAAATGACACCTACAATGAGATCTTGATTAATGAAGCTGCCCTCCTGCATCTCAGTTCTGTGGATAAAGAACTGGTCCAGGGAAGTGCTGAGAGCTCTTCCCACTGCTTTCGAAAGCAGTAGGGATTGCCGTGTGCTCCGTATCCCTCAGGATTGGGTTCCAAGTTTTATTTTGCCAGAGCTTAGGAATCAAAATAGCTGACATCTGTAATGAACAGGAGGACATGAATTATGTAGACAAATAAACTAGCAATTACTGCTGCACATTTATCTTCACCTCTGTAATTGATAAACTGTAAATGTTCCATATGGAAGCCCTGCGTATAAATTAATTCCTCTGCATTTGGGCCTCTTGAGTCTCTGTGGATGTGCGATGTAGCAGCTTTCATA
Source organism: Falco cherrug (assembly GCF_023634085.1). Classification (NCBI taxonomy): domain Eukaryota; kingdom Metazoa; phylum Chordata; class Aves; order Falconiformes; family Falconidae; genus Falco; species Falco cherrug. The sequence goes on along the minus strand of NC_073698.1, from coordinate 83,627,084 downwards.
TCTCCTATCTCAATTTAAGGCAGCAGCTCCCTTTATACCATGCTACCAATGCTTTGTGAGATTGGGGGTATGAAGACAACAAACTCCATTAGGATGTAGCGTGCATTCAGTTTGGAGGAGTACATAGTGTTTTCCTGCCTAATTCTTACAGAATTGAAGGTAGTTCACTTTGAAAAGTTATTCTCTGAATCCTCTTCTCTTATTTACATATATCATCACTGTTACCCAGAAGGAGGGGGTTGGTAGTTTAATCTTTGTCCTGGCACTATTGAAAGAAGTCAATCTTAGAGATTTTTTTGTTGCCCTTTATTGAGAAACTGCATGTGTTTAGCATTAGTTCTGATTTCAGCAATGGCCAGTGTTATCAGAGTATTACTTTCCCTGCTTCCTATAAAGCTGCAGCACATACCTTTGTATTAATGCTGTTAGCCATAGCTTTGTATGTGTGTCTCTTAAAAGCAGATGGTTTATTGGACAAGTGAAGTTAGACCTAACATTAAGTTCAGTTGTATTTCTGCCTGCCTGTAGCATGTTGAATTTTCATCACATCGAATCAGCTCCAGAACTGGGGGCAATACTGCAGATAACATTGGAAACATCTGTATGTATCAACAATGAAGGAGGGCAAAAGAGCCAGAAAGCCTCCCTTTGACAGAAATTAGTGACTGGTAAGGTATGTCTGTGATACCGTGCTTGAGCAGAGGCAGGACAAGGCAAGAAGAGATGCTTTGGTGGTCCACACACAGTCTTGCTGTCCTACTGACAATCCCCAGTTCATTCAGATGTGAGAATAGATGCATGGCTGTGGTGAATTGATGCTGGCTGGATGCCAGGTGCTTCATTTCCTGCCATCTCAACGGCCGAGGGTTTCTGGGGTGTGTTTGCCAAGCCCAAGTTCAGATGCAATGAAATGTGAGACCTGCTAGCAGGAAACAATGCAATTTCTAGTTGTGTGTAGTCTTTACAATCCTTGTCCTACTTGGATATCTCCTACGTTGGGGTTTCTTTAACCTTTAAGATGTTTGACCTAAATGAAGGGCAGGCCTAATAATGTTTTATTGAATGCTACATCTCAGATTTTCTGGCTGAGGAAATGTGAGCCCAGGGGCTTCCACCACAGTGACTTTTTTTAAGGAAGACATGATCTACCTTTGGTGAAATCCTGGATGAAATAGCTTTCTAATAAAGTTGGAGGCTGGAGAAAGAGCACAGAAAAGAAACCGAAGTTGCAAGGTGGGTGGGTGGGTGTCCCTTTTCTGGTCCCCCAAAAAAAGTGATTCAGGGCTGTTGGTCTTAAAAGGTCGGTGCAGTAACAGTATATCAAAGGGTGTCTTAATTTTCTCAGCTTCCCTCAGTTTGGCGCATCTCAGCCTGTAAGCCTGGAGCAGGTATCAGTAACTTGCAAACCTTTGCTTTTCTGAGACTGACAGCAACTTCTGCCACCCGGGGGCAAGCAGGAGATGACAGCTGCACCGCCCAGTCTGGTGGTGTGGTGTGCAGCCAGGGGACAGAAGCTGCCCCAGGGGTCTCAGCCTGCTGGTCCCCATGTCAACAAGGGTTGCCTTTGTGCTGCAGCAGCATTACAGCAGCGCTGGTAGTGGGGCAGTCACCAAAGCAAAATAAGAACAGATTTGGTGGTGGCTGCTAGCAGGAGGTTCTGTGGGGGGGTGTCAGGGATGGGGAGTGCCTCAGGCAGAGCACGAAAATTTCGTGGCTGGGATGTTTCCTTGCGGGGTGGCCTCCGAGTCCCAGGTCTCTCCTGACAGCAGCTGCACACAAGGCTGGAAGGAGAGTGCCATAGGGCAGGAGGAGAAACGAAGCACTTTGACCTGGAAATGTGTGCAGAAAGAGAGCATCCATCAAAATAGTGTGAGAGGTGGGATAGTTTGCAAGCATTCAAAAGAACCGACAAAACCCAGCACAAACTGCTTGCAAACCCATTCGGGGACACAAAACATGTCCAAGTTCCTGGGGACAGTAGGAACTGGCCCTAAGCATGGACACACCAGGCCTGCCCTGGCTGCTGGCACCAATCTCTGATGGTGCTGTCTGGGAATGGATGCATGCTTTGACTGTTTTATCCAGGTGTGGGCTATTAGTGCTTAAACCAAGGTTTGTATAAAGTCCAGGGAAAACTTCAGAGCTCTTTTCCAAATCAAAGCATTGGGTGTGTTTGTGACAGGTCTTGAAACCTGGTATTTTGGGGTTCTTTTCTCTCTCGCTTTCCCTTAACCACACCAGACAACAGGATGGCACAAAAAGCTGGATAACTTTATCGTGTAATAATCACAGCTTCTGTTTTTCCATCCACGCTGTGAGTTTCACATCCGTAAGCATGGAGGGTGTGTTTCACCTGCCTGGCTCTGTCCGTGTGCAGCGTCGGTTGCTCAGCCTCAGGCCCCTCACCATATGTGGAACCCAGCGCTGTGATGAAGGGGTGGTCAGAGATCTGCTTTGGGAGGGCAGTGTCCCCGTGTCAGTGGTCCCAGGAATGGCGGCAAGTGAGCAGAGCTCCCCAACACAGCTGCAACCCCAGGCGCTGCCAGCCCAGCCCTGGATATTCCTCGGTGGACTTCATTAACCCTGTCCCAAGGTCAGCAGTGTGCCCACAGGGTGCTTCCAGGCCTCCTGCCTGTGCCAGGGCTCCTGCCTTGCACTGTGCCATGGAGGCAGTCCTGTCGTTAGCCAAGGGGATGGTTTGGTACATGATGGCTGGTAAATACTGCAAATGGCTGAGCTATCTAGGCCGCCCTTCCCTGTGCATCCTTCCTCCGATCTGCTGCTTCTGTGCATATTCAGACTCTGAGTTTGAAACCATAAGAAAAACCAACAACCCACAAAGCCAGAGGTGCTTGAGCGAGGCGGTAAAAGCCAGGGTTGCCTTCATCACATCGCATTCATCACAGCTGGTGTTGCATAAGACAGGGTCAAGGCTCAGGGAGACCACTCTGATCCTTCTGCCCCCTGGGGAACGGGGTCCCAGCCCTCCAGAGAGCAGCTACTGATGGTTCTCCCACAGCTCCTTACATTTGGGCAGGATCTCTCCCGTGGTCGCTTTTTAGAAGCAAACTTCTCCCCTCCCCTCCCTGCCCTGTGCTAATGCTTGTTTTTCTTTACCACTCCGGACGTCTCATTTGGAGAACTGTAGGCTCTGCAGCTGCTAGTTCATGTCTTTTGTCTTCTTAGGATCTGGAGTGGTGTTGTGCCACCCTTAAGCACAGGCTGTAGTCATCATACCATTTCCAGGACAAATCTTATTTCTTGGAGGGGCCACACGAAGGCCAGGTTTTGCTGTAGAAGTCCACTGGTGGAGTAGGACTGCTGCTGTCTTGCTCCTTGCTGGCTGTTCCAAGTGTTTATAAATAAAACTGCTCTGGATGATGAATCTTGGCTCGGGGGGGGGTGGGGGGGGCTGTAAAACTTGAAAGGCTTGTGATTGTTCTTCCTCTGACTACCAGGGTGTCTGAAATAATTTGTACGTCTCCAGGAGAAGGTGTATTGATCATATCCATATATCTATCTGCCACTGTTTATCTTGATGGTTTCCTAATCATTTTCCATTTTGCCAGTGAATTATATGATCGTGGTCTGAATGGAAACATTGCAGTGGGAAGGGAGCGGGGAAGACTGGGGAGGGTCTGTGCATTGCAGGAGGTGCTCTGAGCTTCCTTTTAGACTTTTCAGATGCAAATGGTCCCACATCACCAAGCTCTTGCACCTATTGGGCCTGACCCACAGGTCACACTGGACACAGAATTAGGCTGGCCTGGTGGTTTTGGGTCAAATGAAGGAATTGTTTAATTAATCAGGTACAACCATACAGGGCTGTTTTCCACAGCCTGTTGAGGCAAGAGGTAGAATAGGAGAAGATGCGTGTAGTGATGGTGAGTGGCAGGAGCGGTGTGTATTCCTGCTGTCTTGTTTTCAGGCCAGTGCTATCCTGGTTTTCCATCTGCCATTGTCCCTCCTGCTTTTAAAGAGAACAAACCTAAAAACCAAACCAAACCAGAGGCCAGTACATTGATTGTCCTTTTGATTGTGTGATGGAGCAGAGAGATAGGGATTAAAAGTCTATCTTGAAAATAAGGAAACAAGGTATGCCTTTGGGTGGAGGAGGATGTTAGTCATACTACTGCCTGTGCTCTTTTGAATAAAGGTCATGAAAAGGTTTGCAGGGAAGCCTTCTGGTTTTTCCTCTTCATGAGTGAAATTCTAGCAGGTGCTGCTGCAACCCAAGGTGCATCTGCAGCGTGTCTTTGTGGAAACATCCCAACCCTTCTGCACAGTACCAAACTTGCTGAGGGTTTAGACCTCCCCACAAACTGAGGGATTTCCTTAAATCCATGTAAATCAGAGCTCTATTAAGAAGCAGAAGGGGTATAAACCACTGAGAGACTTTGCTCTTTTTTTTCCAAAGTCTGCATGTACCATAAATTGGATAGCCCCCCCTGAGACAGGGGGAAAGCAAACTCCTAAAATGGATGGTAAAGGTTTAGTAATTGTTTCAAACAGCCAACTAAAAATGCTTTTTATTACAAGGCTTGAGTTCTCTTTCAAATGTGAAACTGCTTGTTCTTTTTGGCAGCGAAGGCTGCTTTTATGTCTCCCCGGGGACAGCGGTAAAACTTTCAGCAGCTCAGGCACAGAAACCAGCCCTTTGTCAAACTGGAGGCGAGAAACCAAAAGTTGTTTTGCGGATTTCCGAGTCCCCCAGAGCTCACTTTTGGAATTTGCTGATTAATCTGCACCTCTGAAAAAGCTTTTCTTAGGGAGAAGAGGGAGAGACGTGAAGATAGTGTTGTATGTGGATGGGACCAGACTCAGTGGAGGTGTTTGGTGCCTGTAGGGTAGGTAAGCTACTTGATGATTTTTTTTATGTTCAGCTGTTAGTTGGTGGGGTACAAGAGCAAGGAATCAGCACTTTTTGTGCAGTTGCACTGAAAGATAGTGAGGAGCTGGATTTATTCCTACCACCACCATGGGCAGGAGAGCAGGAGTCTCTTCTGCTAACCCTGTCCCAAAGGTGTGACAGAAATGCTGATGCCTGCTGTGGCTGGTAGGGGGGGAGCAGGAGAGGTTTAGGGAGACAGTGGGATGTGATGGGTTTCCCTGGCAGTGTTGCTTGCTGGTGTGCTCTGAGTAGGAGCCAGGTGGGGCCATGTTGTCGGTGGAGTCACTGAGGTGGCTCTGGTGCCAGCACAATCTGCAGTGGAGCACTCCAGCGTGGTGTACAGTGGGTTTTCCCAAACTGGAGGAACCTCAGGGGGAGCAGAGAGAGCTCCTGGGAGCTCGCAGCTCATGCCACAGCACCTGGCGGGACCTGGGGAGAGACAGGAGCAATGTCGACCAAGCCCCACACACCTATATATAGAAGAAGCCCCTGGGGAGTGCCAGCAACCAAGGCACACAAACATGGCATGGCATGGCAGTTTGGGCAGAAGAGCATCCAGGGCAGGCACTGAAGCCCTGCCAACTTGACCAGGGAGCAATAGTTTCCCCCCAGTAGAAAGCCATGGCCGCTCTGAGCTCTGCACACATCACGACTGGCACAGCTACCCAGACAGAGCTCCAGTGGGAACAGGCAGCCCCCCAGGTGCCGGGCTGCTGGCTGTGCCCTGCTCTGACACCAGTACCGGCCAGCAGCAGTGAGCGGTCCTGTGGGAGGTGCACCCAGGGAGAGGGACTCCCCTGCTTGGTGACAGAGCACTGGGAGGAGGCGAGCAGGCTGAGGAGCATCAGGGAGTGCAAGAGAGAGAGGGACCAGTGGAATCGCACCCCACCTTCCCCGGGACAGGCCCGACAGGCAGGCAGGACACGTGAGAGAGAGGATTCCCCGTGCTCTCTCTGCCTGGCTGAACACCGTGACTGAAGGGATGAGGGGCAATGGTGACAAGGTCCAGCCGGGCACAGCAGGCTGTCTCCTCTGTGACTCTCCCATCTTCCCAGATGCCCGTGCATAATAGGTATGAGGGTCTGCAAGTAGAACAGAACAATAGAGAGGACGATGGTTCATCTGGCATGGAGCTGTCACTGAGGTTAAGTTAGCCTATGCCCCTGCATCAAAACTGCTTCCATAAAGAAAAAAAGATGGGTCACTGTCATAGGAGACTCCCATCTGAAGGGAACAGAAGGCCCAATACACAGACTGGACCCACTTCTCAGGGAATTCTGTTGCCTCCCTGGGGCCTGGGTTAAAGATGTGAAGACAAAGATTCCTACTTTTATGCAGCCCTCAAATTACTATCCATTATCCATTTTTCAGGCAGGCAGCACTGAAGTTGCAACAAGCAGTCCAAGAGCAATCAGGAGAGACTTCAGGGCCTTGGGACAACTAGTTAAGGTATCAGGAGCACAAGTAGTGTTCTCCTGAATCCCTCCAGTTGCACAGAATGATGAGTGGAGAAACAGGAAGAGCCAGCACATCAATATCTGTCTCTGAGGCTGGTGTCACCGCGCAGAATTTGGGGGGGTTTGGTCATGGTTCGGTTTATGCAACACCAGGCCTGCTGGCAACAGATGGGGTACACCTGTCCCAAAGAAGTAAAAGGCTCTTTGCACAGGAGTTAGCGAGGCTCATTGAAAGAGCTTTATACTAGATTTGAAGGGGTGAGGGGATAAAACTAGAGTCACTAGAGATAAGCCTGCAGGCAGCACACCAGTGTTTGAGGGACAGTGTGCTAGTGAGGTCCTTCAGTCTGCCATCTCAGTGGAGGTAGGGGACAGAGATCCATGCAGCAGCAAAGACACAAGAGTTATTGATGTGTGTGTCAGAAACCACAGAAGTGATTGAGAACAGTCACACAGGAGTTAGGGCTTCTCCCACAAAAAAGGTGTCAGGATCAATAGCCCAGCTGAAGTGTATCTATACCAGTGCACGCAGCATGGGCAACAAACAGGAGGAGCCAGAAGCCACTGTGCAACAGAAAAACTATGACATAATTGCCATCATGGAAACATGGTGGGATGACTTACTTAACTGGAGTGTTCAGTGGATGTCTATAAACTCTTCAGAAGGGATAGGCAAGGAAGGAGAGGTGGTGGAGTACCCCTGTATGTTAACGGAGTGTTTTAGTTATCTAGACCTTAATGATAGTGACCATAGGCTTGAGTGTTTATGCATAAGAATCAGGGGGAAAGCCAACAAGGCAGATGTCATGGTGGGAGTCTGTTACAGACCACCCAACCAGGATGAACAGGCAGATGAAATATTCTATGAGCAGCTGGGAGAAGCCTCACAATCGCTAGCCCTTGTTCTTGCAGGGGACTTCAACTTACCATCTAGATGTCTGCTGGAAATACAATACAGCAGAGAGGAAAGAGCCCAGGAGGTTCCTGGAGTGTGTGGAAGATAACTTCATGACACAGCTGGGGAGTGAGCCAGCTAGGGAAGGTGCCTGCTGGACCAGTCGTCTATGGACAGGGAAGGACTTGTGGGTGATGTGACAGTTGGAGGCTGTTTTGGGCACAGCAATCACAAAATTACAAGAGTTTTTGATTCTTGGAGAAGTAGGGAGGGGTGTCAGCAGAACCACTACCTTGGACTTCCAGAGAGCAGACTTTGGCCTGTTGAGGAGCCTGGTTGGCAGAGTCCTTTGGGAGGCAGTCCTGAAGGGCAAAGGAGTCCAGGAAGGCTGGACATTCTGCAAGAAGGAAATGCTCAAGGCGGAGAAGCAGGCAATCCCCATGTGCAAAAGATGAGCTGGTGGGATAGAAGACTGTCCTGGCTGAACAGAGCACTTTGGCTGGAACTCAGGGAAAAAAGGAGAGTTTATGACCTTCTGAAGAAGGGGCAGGAAACTCAGGAGGACTACAAAGTTGTCATGAGGTTATGCAGAGAGAAAATCAGAAGGGCCAAAGCCCAACTAGAACTTAACCTGTCTACTGCCATAAAAGGCAATAAAAAATGTTTCTACAAATACATCAGTGACAGAAGGAGGGCTAGGGAGAATCTCCATCTTTTATCAGATGCAGGGAAAAACATAGTGACAAAGGCTGAGGGAAAGGCTGAGGTACTTAATGCCTCCTTTGCCTCAGTCCTTAATAGTAAGACCAGCTGTTCTCAGGGTACCCAGCCCCCCTGAGCTGGAAGACGGGGACAGGGAGCAGAACAAATCCCCCACAATCCAAGGGGAAATGGTCAGCGATCTGCTGCACCACCTAAGACACACACGGGTCTATGGGGACGGATGGGACCCACCCAAGGGTACTGAGGAAGCTGGCAGGAGTGCTTGCCAAGCCACTTTCAATCATTTATCAGCAGTCCTGGCTAACCAGGGGTGACCCAGTTACTGGAAGCTAGCCAGTGTGACACCAGTCTACAAAGAGGGACGGAAGGAGGATCCAGGGAACTACAGCCCTGTCAGCCTGACCTCGGTGCTGGGGAAGGTTATGGAGCAGGTCATCCTGAGTGCCATCATGCAGCACATGCAGGACAACCAGGTGATCAGGCCCAGCCAGCAGGGGTTTATGAAAGTCCTGCTTGACTAACCTGACCTATGACAAGGTGACCTGCTTAGTGAACAAGGGAAAGGCTGTGGATGTTGCCTACCTGGACTTCAGTAAAACCTTTGAAACCCTTTCTTATAGCATTCTCCTGGAGAAACTGGCTGCCTGTGGCTTGAATGAGTGTACTGTTTGCTGAGTTAGCAACTGGCTGGATGGTCAGTCCCAGAGTGGTGGTAAATGGAGTTACATCCAGTTGGTGACAGATGATCAGTGGTGTTCTCAGAGCTCAGTATTGGGACCAGTTCTGTTTAATATCTGGATGAGGGGATCAAGTGCACCCTCAGTGAGTTTACAGGTGACACCAAATTGCAGGGGGAGCGTTGATCTGCCTGAAGGCAGGAAGGCTCTGCAGAGGGATCTGGACAGGCTGTGTGGATGGGCCGAGGCCAGTTGTATGAGGTTCAACAAGGCTTAGTGCTGGGCCCTGCACTTGGGTCACACCAACCCCACACAGCGCTACAGTTTGGGGAAGAGTGGCTGGAAAGCTGCCCAGTGCAAAAAGACCTGGGGGTGTTGGTCAACAGCCAGCTGAACATGAGCCAGCAGTGTGCCCAGGTGGCCAAGAAAGCCAACAGCATCCTGGTTTGTACCAGAAATAGTGTGTCCAGCAGGACAAGGGAAGGGATCATCCCCCTGTGCTGAGCACTGGTGAGGCCGCACCTTGAATGCTCTTCAGTTTTGGCTCCCTCACTGCAAGAGGGACATGGAGGTGTTGGAGCGTGTCCAGAGAAGGGCAACGAACCTGGTGAAGGTTTAGAGCACAAGTCTTATGAGGAGCAGCTGAGGGAACTGGGGTTGTTTAGCCTGGAGAAAAGGAGGCTCAGGGGAGACCTTCTTGCTATCTACAACTGCCTGAAAGGAGGTTGTAGCGAGATGGGGGTCAGTCTCTTGTCCCACATAACAAGGGATAGGACAAGAGGAAACAGCCTCAAGTTGCACCCAGGGACATTTAGATTGGATATTAGGAAAAATTTCTTTGCTGAAAGGGTTGTCAAGCAATGGAACAGGCTGCCCAGGGAAGTGGTTGAGTCACCAGCCCTAGAGGTATTTAAAAGACATGTAGATGTGGTATTTAGGGACATAGTTTGGTGATGGACTTGGCAGTCTTGGGTTAACAGTTGGACTCAATGCTCTTAAAGGTCTTTTCCAACCGAAACAATTCTATGATTCCATGATTGCATGCCTTCCCTACAGCTCTGACGGGTATGGGTAAGGGTAGGGGATGAGGTGGGAAGTGCCAAAATTGCCAGGTGGGATTATTTTCTCTCTGGTATAGAAAGGTTCTTCTCTCTCTGAGGACATGTTAATTTGCTTTTGCCTGCCTGGTCCCCTCACCTCTGTTTCGTTCTTTATTCTCTGTTCCTTTGGTTTCTTCTTTTTTCCTGCATTCCTACCCCTGTATCTTTCTTCAGAGCATCTGTTTGGTATCCTCCCTCCTCCTGGTATTTTCCTTAGGTGACTCTGATTATTCAGCAGCTCTGCTGAATGCAGTTCCCTCTCCAGAGAGGGAGAAGTGCTGTAGCAGAGCAGCACTTGCTGCTACTGCCGCAGACACAGGTCGAGCAGAGGACAGGCTCTTTTACCTGCTGCTGCTGAGCTGCAGGATAGCGGAAAGGTGCGGTGGGAAGGCAGTGACGGGGATGCACCCTGCATAGTCCTTTTAGAACCAGCCTAGGTAAAAAAGCCAAAAAGCTGCTTTCCTTTTTTACTTTGAGAAGGCTTTCCCTGAATTAATTCACAACAACCTATATGAAAAGTAGCTGAAAGATCTTACAGTGTAGCTCAGTTGGGAGTTTTTAGGTGCAATATAACTGGGTAAGAATCCCCTCCACAAACAACTGCAGAGCAACCCAGGTATAGTGGTGTTGAATTTCAACATTTCACAGCAGTATAAAGATATTTGCAGGAGAAAACTTGGAAAGCGAGCAAAATAATACTGTCAGGACATTTCTTCTTGCTCTTGCCCTTTTGCAGTAGTCTGGAGGAGCCAGTAAGAAGGTTTTGGGGAATTCGGGAAGTGTTTGCAGAGCTGGCACTTAGGATTGGCCCTTTGTGTCCCGTCTTTGCTTGTACTGTGGGAATGAGTTATGTGTGTGCAGTCTTGAAGCAGGCATGTCAGCATCAAGTGATGATCAGCAGATGGTGCAGGCATCATCATCCCTGTTGTGGCCACTGCTCAGTGTTGGTGTGTAGCATACCATGGGCTGCCCCGCCATCCCTGCCGGTGCTGGGAGTTTGCTGCCCCAGCTGCCCTGCAGCATGGCAGCCTCTGTTTGTGCACCTCCAGCAAGAGGCTGGGTGCTCCCAGGACCTACTGGTGTCCTCCCACTCCATGTCAGGGGGGAAGTCTTCTGCACAGCCAGGGGGGTCACTTGCTGTATAGCCTGGGGAAGGCTCACTTGCCAGAATAACGCACTGCAAGGAATGCTTGTGTTCCTGAAACTTTGGCACTGAGAAGGACGGGATGTCAAGCAGCAGAGTTTTGAGGTTCAGGCAGTTTTTGTGGCAAAACTCAGGAGGTGTGAGGTGGCAGCAGTTATTGTTGGCTTTTGTTGAGAGTGATGGAGTTGGCCACCTCTCTCAGTGTGCTGTAGGAGCAGAGAGCCTGTTCCTGCAGGTGGTACACTGCGTACTCCCTTGCCACTTGTCAGCTGTACAGTGATTAGTTCTAGATGTTTGTCCTCCAGCGGCAGTCTTAACATAACATCTCCAGATGCTGGAAATTAATTTTCTCTATCCATCCCTCTGGAGTTAGTAAAAGTCTTGAGGCTTCCTTCTGCCCACACAACAGCACCAATGAATCTCTTCAGGGTCACTGTGTACTGAATTTGGATGCCTTCCCTGGTAGATCCTGACAGCTTTCTCCTCTTGCTTTGCAGATCACAGGCGTTATCCTTCTCGCAGTCGGCGTCTGGGGCAAACTTACCCTTGGCACATACATCTCTCTCATTGCTGAGAATTCGACCAATGCTCCCTATGTGCTCATCGGAACGGGTACCACAATCATTGTCTTTGGGCTTTTCGGCTGCTTTGCCACTTGTCGTGGGAGCCCATGGATGCTGAAACTGGTAAGCATGCCAAAGTGCCTTAAGCAAGAGAGGAAGAGGTTTTGCTGATGTATTGGGATTCCCCTCACCCCCTGCCAAGCTTCACCAGATGTTAATGTGGGGGTTTAGGCACATAAGCCAGATTTTATTGATCTTAATGTTCAACACATGCGTCTTTTGGACAAAGAAGGGGGAAAAAATCTTTGCCAAAACCAGCTGTTGATTGAGTATGAATGAATTTTGCTACCGCACAGCGTACAGGCCCATATGTTGTTGGGAGCAGGGTGAAATGCTGCTGATGAATTACTCTGTGAGTAATTCTACAATCATTCTGGTTTTTCTGTGAGCCAGACAGATAGGTATATTTACAATCTTAAAAATGTCCAAAGCATCGTAAATGTGAAATTCATTTGAAGTATATTTTAAAGGGGTCATTGTAATACTCTGATGTGAAATATATGGAGAAAATAGTTGGCACCTTCTAAAAGCACACCAGCCTTTCTTTTTCTCCTAACATTCACTGGAATGAAACAAGTCAACCCCAGAAAACAAAGCTTTGTATGGTGTGTTTGTCCTCATCTCAAAAGCAGCATGGACTCAAGGTACACTAAGCAGAGGTACAGCAGCTGTCTCTCAGTCCAGTTTAACTTCTCTATAAGTTTCTCTGTTCTGTTTTCCAGTCTACCTTAAAATGCAAAATAACTATAGGTTAAACGAACCTATATGATAAACTGTGTTTCTAGGAATATTCAGGAGCAAAATCCTCCATGTGTAATGATTTGAAGGGTGGAAATAGCACTTGTGAAGTACTGAGACGGTGGAAAGGGGCTTGACAGTACAATGCATCTGCTGCTACAGTATTTTGGGGCTGGTTTTCTAAGGAGATGGGATGATTCTTCTCCAGTTTGAACTGGATTTTAAAAAAGGACATCTTAAAGAGAGTTAAATTTCTTCAGTTGATGGCACAGTAGGGGAGAGGTAGCAGCTGCAAAGCAGTCAGCAGGTATATGCTGGTAGCCAGTCAGCACGTACCTAATGCTGTCATAGGTGCACCACTGCTGTCTTTTGCTGGTGATGTGCTGTCAGGGCACGTGTAGAGGCTTGTTGGAGTTACTGCAGTCCAGATGGGAAAGGGATAAAGGTGAATGATGATATAAATCCATAGGAAATCAGGCTCTGCTAGCTGCTCCATAAGTCATGTAACTTAGGCATGCCACTAACAGTGGCATGTGCTGTTTCAAGCACATGGTTTTATTTTCATTGTACACGTAAAAAATACTTCAAAATTTTCTTTCTCTTCTGAACAGAATACAGGCAGTGATTTGACACCTGCATTAATTGGAGAGAATTACTCTTCTGGTTCTGCCTTCACTGTTGTCTTCCCTTCCCCAACAACCTTCCATTAAAAATAAATTTCCCTCTTTCTGCAAAGTCCTGCTAGGACTGAATTTAATTTAAGATGTTTCCTTTTTTAATTAATTGTTATTTAGCATGTGGAGAAAAAAGTAATTTTCCCTCCAGAAGATTAATACCCAACTTCAAATTTTACTATCCCACTTTGCATTTTTTTCTTTACCTTCCATATTTCTGCTTAGATGTATTTTTAATAGTTTCTGAGTCTCTACACTGAAAGCACTGTTTTCAAGGTTTATTTAGCTCCAGATCCAAATGCTGCTCCTAAAGCCAAACATGGGCCTTGGGTCAGCAAAGTATTTGAAGCATCTGTCTAGTATTATCATGAGAATATTGCCAGTGAAGTCAGTGGTTCAGTTCGTTCATTGGAGAAACTTCAGGAATCAGGCAGCAAATCCCAGTCTAGCAGTAAGATAGATAAAGGTGAACCAAAACACCTGGAGAAGCCTATTTACTATAGCAGAGTGCTATGCGAACATGGAGGGTCTGTTTGTATTCCTTGTTGCAAGATCAAAACCTGAATGACTTTGGTCCGTCTCTGGCATGTGAGTGTGTTTTAATTCCTAAGAGAACACTAAGAAATGTGGGAACAGAAAAGTCAGAAAAGCCGATAATTAGACAATACATATCGTCTCTGAGTTGTATAAACACATATAATATATTCAGGTAGTAACCTGTGTATGGCCTCCAAAAGACCTTTGGTTTCTTAACATCTTTGAGGGGTGTCTAGAGCAGAAAGTTGTATTTTATGTGATAACTGAACAGTATCTGTGCTGAGACAAAAGGCTGTCATGTCCTGACTTCGCTTGCCTCCTTCTTTTCCAGTATGCCATGTTTTTGTCCCTGGTGTTCCTGGCTGAGCTAGTGGCTGGCATTTCAGGGTTTGTGTTTCGTCACGAGGTAGGTGGAAATGTGCTGAGTTTGCATATGTCAGTGCCTCCCTGGGCAGGCGCTGCTGGGAAGTTCTCTGGAGCGTGGAGAATGTGTAGGTCACTGAGCTCGGTGGCTCCATACGCATCTCCAGGGATGTGGCTGATGTGCAACAATAACATGTGCAGTTCTTAAAAACTGATGCAATTCCAGATGAAGGGATTTAGCCAAAGCTCTTGGCCTCAGCTGCCTGATAATTTTCTCTGGAGCTATGAGGTTTTTTGTGTCCATCATGTAAGATCTTCTTTACTCTTTTACATATGCTGAGGGCTGCAAAATAGATTAAACACTTTTCTTAAACACAGCTTCTTCAGCCAGGCAAGTGCTTGTTTATGTAAAGCAGAGAGCATTTCTGCATCAGGCCAGACGATGTTTTGTAAATCTTTTTATTTCGGGGGGAGGGAGTGCATGGGATGGGATTTTGTTTCTATCCTGAGAAAAAGGAAAGATTAGAAATAGTGAGGTAGGAACTTGGGACAGGAAGAAGCTTTCGAAAATGTGATGGTCTAGATTTGTAGTAGCACTTCTGCTTTAGCCACTGTAATCAGGTCTGTCTCCAGCTTTAAGTCCACGGACCTGCATGCCATTAATGCTGAACCAGGACAACCCCAGAGACCTTCCTTGATTTCTAGTCTCTTCTTTTGACATGAGGTTTCCCTTGCTATAGGCTTTTCAGGTGTCTTCCCTTGCAAGTGGTGAATAGTTTTAATTTGATCCTGAAATTCCTGTCTATCTGCTGAGGATTGCCATTTCATCTGGCCTAACCTGTGGCAGCCTCAGTGCCAGGCTGCTACCCCTCTGTAGGAGAGGAAGTCTCTTGTGAAGGTCACAGCCATGTGGGCTGCCCAAATTATCTGCTACCCAGCCCCTTTACCACCCTTGTGCCTTCCCTGGTGATGTGCCTGAACTTCTTCAGCTGAAAGACCTCTTGTCCCTTACCCAAACACCTTTGGTGCTGGGGACAAGGGCTGCTGCCTGGTCAGGGAATTCATGTCTTCATTTGATGCCACTGACTTCTGCCACTAAGGCACTTGCACAAGCTTTGGCTCCCACTGGGCATCCGTGGGCTGAGAGAAGCACACAATCTCCTTCAGCTTAGTGCTGGAACAAAGTGTTTGGGGAAAAAAGCATCAAAGGATATCTTTCTTAAAGGTTAAGTCATTTTCTGTTTTTTTAAAATGTAGCAGTTTGCTGGGGTAGTTTTCTTTCTATGTCCAGTAGACCCCAGTTGAAAAATGGCATGAATTACTCCTGACAGTTAAGAGAGAGTTCTGCCAGCTCTGAAAGCACACTTAAAAATGAGTGTGAAGGGGTAGTTTGAGTGCCTTGTTAGGTATTGTATTTGCTTCCTGCAAAAAATGCCTCGAATGTTATGCTTTTCATTGCTCATGTGGGCTGTATTTTTTTCCTTGCCCTCACAGATCAAGGATACTTTCCTTAGGACATATACTGAAGCAATCCAGAATTACAACAAGAACGATGAGCGGAGCCATGCAGTGGATAACGTACAGGAAAGTGTAAGTCTAAAATTGGATATTAAAATTAATAATAAAGAGAGACAAAGCATACGTCTAGATTAGATCAATCTGCAAGCTGTATATTGCAAGCAAAATTAGAAGCTGGAAAAGCAGATCTAAAGAAAAAAAATTTCAACTGATATGCTTGTCCAAGATGCCTAAGTTTTGATGAACAAGCTATCTAGTAGAGACAGGGACTGTCCCACTTGCTTGTTGTTGGTCCCAGATCTTGAATTAGGTTTAGGGTCCAGTTTTATTTCTTAAGAACACACCTTGTTCTTTAGGGGATCTGTAATAGTATTACGAAATGTTGTAAATTTGATCTGGATGAGACAAGATTTATAATCTTGCATCCTGTAGCATGGATAAACTGCCACAGTTCTCTTCACTAGTACAGTGAGATGCTGGCAAAGGGGATTAGTAAGTTAAGGGGAGGAACAGAGTTTATTTTCTCCAGAGGAAAAAGGGGTGAACAAATGTGCTGCTGAGATTGGCAATGAAAGCTGTTCTCTGGCCGTGCTGGAGGGGTGGAATAGGTGTTCAGTGGAAGAGCCTTTCTGACCCATAGCGTGCGGTAGCAGAGCAATGGGAGGTTGCCTTGCCTTCCAGCAGGGCACAGGGCATGAGCAAATGCCACAGCACAGCCAAACTAGTTGGAGATGCCAACCACAAGGGACCAAGTCCACCAGCTGCAGCACAGAGCAATAAAATTCACATTTAAATTCCTATTGGAAACCATAGCGAGAAGCTATCCCTTCAGCTCGCCATACATTCTATGAGCCAATTTGCTTTTCATATGACTGTAACTTGCTGAATGGCTGAAATTTTAATGTGATTGTATTGATGACTTCTGGATCTTCTTTAGAAATTACAAATGTTATGTTGGACCCCTTAGCATGTTTGAAACTGTACCTCTCACCTGGCTTCTCTGGGTTAGCAGATGACTGTGGTGCTCTAAACTGAGTATATTCTGCCATCAAATTGTCTGTTTGCCTAACGTTAACCTGTATTTTGAAATTCTGATTCCTTGGAGTTGGCTAAACTAAATAGTTTTGAGTAATTGTTCAGTGTTTCTGTCGTAGCAAAATGTTCATTGCATTTGTAGCTCTGTTTGTATAGGAACTGCATTTATAAGCCCTTTTCATGACAGAAAATTCAGCACATACTGTATATCTTTGAGTGACTGTCTTCTAGCTTAGCATCCAGAGCAGAACATTCTTCCCAACTTAGGGTTTTTTCAGCTGATTTCATAGACACATTCTATGAACCTACGGTCTCCTTCTATTCACAGCTCAGTAAATTCTCCTAGAAATTATTTTGATGAGTTAGAAAGACTTGCTTCACCTTAGCAATTTGTACTAGTTTGACCCTGTATGTGTTACATGTAATTCTATGTAATGCTTTGGGGTTTTTAAGGCCTTTTTTTTGACTGCATTGTGAGGCTCTGTCTTGAATTCCCAGGGTCATCTTTAATCAGTAGCTAAATAAACAAAGGAAATAAACAAATGAGAAAGAAAACTAACAGACCTTCAACTGAAAAAAAATGGATTTATAGCTGGACCTTTGTCAAGTCTTACAAATAATAGTTCTGCTTATAAAATACCTTTTTTTTAGTAGGTCATCTGCTCCCATCTTCTGTAAATGCCGTTCCTGATGCTTTTGTGATAAATGGCGTAGGGGGTGGTATCTACTTTTCAAAACTGAAGACAACCTGTCTTTATTTCAATTATGAGCTTATTAAGTGAGCAGTGATGATTCTGTGTTTGTTTGTTTAAAATCTGCCTCTTATTCCTCATAGCTGAGCTGCTGCGGCATTCAGAGTTACACCAACTGGAGCACCAGCCCTTACTTCTTCAAACACGGCATTCCTACAAGCTGTTGCATGAACTCCAGTGACTGTAATACTCAGGATCTGCGCAATATGACTGTGGCTGCCACTAAAGTAAACCAGAAGGTACCAGTAATGTTGTGCCAGAGGCAATTATTATGAAACCGTCCAGTACACCAGTGGAGCATATGGCTGCTTACAACTGCATTTCATTTCAAATGGTTGTTTGATAATGTGTATATTGGGCTTGAGTGATGGTATGGGCTTTGCCTCACCCTTGCTTGCAAATTCTTTAAGCCGGAATTTCTCAAATGACCAGGTGCAGCAGCATTTCTGATGAGGAGGGGATTTGTTCCCCTTCCTCACAGCAGAGGTTGAGATATGGCACTGCACACAGAGACAACACTGGCTAGGCACAGGGTGGAGTGTGCCCTTGAGGGTTAGATCTGTCAGTGCTTCTTTGCTTCCCTGTTTGCTCCTGCTGAATGCTGTGGGGTTTTCTTGAGGCCAAAGACATAGCTAGGTGGAGGGAAGGACAGGTTTTACTCTTGCTTATGTTCAAAAAGTAATTTCAGTGCCGGAGCCCAACTGTCATCCCAAACAGAGGAAAAACTGGGTAATTGACAACAAGTGTTGTGGTTGGCTGGTACGTTTACAGTGACTCTTAAAATCTTTGAAATTTTGTTGCTGCAAGTATAGCACAGCCAAAAACAGGATAGGCTTGGGAAAGCAGGTTGGGAAAACAGGAAGAAAAGGCATAATTGGAGAATAAAAGTACAGAAAACACAAAGAAAGAGAGGAATAAAGAGAAAATAATGCAGCGTATTTAGCAGTCACAGCATTGCAGAAATACAGCTCAAGTTACTGCTTTAAGTGCTAGTGCATCATCAGTTTTTATTTTCTCACTTGAGATTTGCAAGAGAGGCAACAGACAAGTTTGTTGGCAAAAGGAATGATATTGTGGCCAAATTACCATGCTAAGTTGCAGCATAGTTTTTAGTGAGACTTGAGGATTATTTTCTTTTCTGGTTTTGTTTTCAGAGTTGAATTTAAGAAAATAAATGCAAGTCCTGAGTAGGTAACGGGAAATATGGAAATGCCTCTCTGTCTTCTCTTCTTGTCTTTTTCACCTCAGTCACTTCTGAATCAGGAGGTTGGAGTGGTGGCTGAGCACAGCCTCAAACACCTTTCTTTGAAAACTAGTCAAATGGACATTTTCCAACATGTATTAAAAAAAAAAGAGACTAGGGAATTATTTTCCATTAAGCCTTTCTTTTTTGTAATAGTTTAATGAGAGCCACTTGTTGCAGACATATGTGGAACATTAGTGACGTCTCCCTGTTAAGAAACTCACTCACCACCAGCAAAAGAATCTTGCTGGATTACGGGAGTGTAAAGGAGGACCCACTTCATCCAGTCGCACTTTGTGACTTTGCAGGAACTTTCTGTTTTTGCAGAAGTGGAAAGAGGGTGAGAGGCACGGTGGGGTGGATCTAGGGGATATGTAGTACAGCCAGCATCCACTGCAGACAGAGCGCCTCCTGGGCAGCCCACTCTGAGCCCTTGCTTCTGCCCACCTTTCCAGCCAGGAAGCTTTCTGGTGTAACTGGTACTCTGTCAGCAGGTCCCACCTCTTCAGTTCGGGATGGCCACTCGCTCCGGACTTTTCAGGGCTGCATAACTGGGCAGGTGGCATTTGCATTCCCAGCAGTGATCCAGTGTTTCCCGAAGTGCCAGGCTTGCTCTGTATGCTCTGCATGCACAGAGAAATCCCTGTCCCCCTGCGAGTTCCTCTTGGCAAAGGATGCCTGCTAAATTGTAGAAAGCGGATGAGGGATGAATGAGCTTGTGCTAGTCCAGGGCTAGTAACTCACTTCCACTCATGCTTGCTCCTTGCTTTCCTGTCAAATGCATGCGTCACCTGACAGAAAAGGACTGCTAGTTCCTGAGGAAGCAGTTGATTTAATTACTTGATTTAATTACCTAGAGGAAGTTTGGATGTCCTGTGGTACTGAGATAGCAATTTGTAGTCAAACGTTGTAAATATTTTTGTTTAGCAGTCGTGAGATCACAGTTGTCCCAAATGTTTTGAGAAAGGTGGGATGTTTCTGAAAGAGGCATGGGAATAAAAAGCAAGCAGGAGGAAATACTGTGTAGACCAGTGCTTTCACTTCAGGTAGCAAGCAAATGTCACTGCCTCTGACCCAAGCCCCTTGCTTGTCTGGGAAACTGGCATTCTGCTCTCTGTGTGTTGGAGAAAAAGGAAGATACATATTCTCTGTGTTGTGGAAGACCTTTGTTACCATTCCTGTGTATAAGTATATTTGAGGTACATCTTTTTGGGTGGGTCTTGCAAAACTATCAGTAAGGCAAGTTCTTTATGAGCTAATCATTGCTAGCAATTTATGAGAACTAATGATTGAATTATCCAAAGAGGATTAAAGTAATGATCTAATTGCAGGACTAAAAGACAGCATTCCTGGATTTTCTTTGCCAATTCTGCTACAAACTTGCTTAGTGACCTTGGGTAAATCATTTAGTCTCTCTGTCAGTTTTATCTCAGATGGGACTAATACCTAACTTTAAGAGCTGCCATTAGGATTAGCTAATTAATGTTCATATAGTGCTTTTAATCCTCAGAGTTCATTACCAATAAACCTCAAGAATGACTTCTCTCTAAAATCTTAATAAAGGACCAGATGCGTGGAGTCAAGGATGTGCCCACACAGTGCTTCACATACATCTGTACTGTGTATGCAACTCTTGGGTGCTTCTTGCACTCTCCCTCGGTACACAGTAAGGACTGAGCAGTTAAGCTGTATTTTTGCAGTGTACTTCAGGAAAGAGATTATTGTGATTTTGGGAAGCATAGTCTTCAAATGAGGAGAGTGATCAAAACTCTCTCACTTGCATGTTTTTTTAACATGATCTTCTGTCTCCCTCAAATTACCATTGCTGTTAGATGTTGCATCTCTTGAAGGCTGTTGAACAGAACAAATTTCAGAAGAGCTGGGAGAACATTAAGGAATGTCAGACAGAATGAAAATACTGCTTGAGAAATCTAATCTCATTTCATAATACGTAAGACACACACAACTGTGGTTGCTTGATGTGTTAAATAAGCAAGCTTGAATGTGACATACGGTACACTGTTGTAAGACATATATAAGGATTAATATGTATTTCAGAATGTGCTGGTCCTCAGCTACTGTTAGGTTTACCACTTCATTACTCTCAGGATTAAATAAAATGTCTTCTGATATTATAAAAGAGGTACAATTCAGTTAATGAATGGCCTGTATCTAACAAAGGACATTGTCCTTTCCTTCTAGCTCTTATTTTTTACAAGCACCTAATGCTCTGAGGTCACGTAAAGAGTTCCTACAGTGTTTGCAGAAATGAGGGGTATGTGGATGGAGGGGGAATGTGGAGACACTGCTCTCTTATGGGATGGAAGTCCAAACTGCGAAAGGGAAATCACTGTTACTTTTGCTTTTTCCAACTTCTGATAAAGTGGATGAAGTTATAACATCAAATAAAATGCCTTGGGACTGGCCTTAAGTGGTGAGTGGTGTTGGTCATTTAAGGAAGAATGGCAAAAGGGGCTGAGAGGTAGCTTTGGATTGGGTGTGCAGATGCGTTAGTAATGAAAGAAAAAGTAGACGTTGTCTTCTTTTTCTTCAAGATGTCATCTTTCTTCTTTTCACTTGTTTAGATTCATTTAGGCATCACAAACTAGGAAAGATGATTTCAAATACTTTTTTGAGTGGTAGACTAGGTGAGGGGAGAAATTTGGCAAAAATTGTCATACTGAAGGGGACATCTCAAAAAAGCCTATCCAAGAGAAAGGCAGAAATATATATGAATCTTCTGGCCTCAGTGTGGGCTGTGAATTGAGGCACAATGAAGCACGTCAGCTGATGGAGTCAGGGTCTGAGCTAGAGGTAAAAAATTACGTTTGGGGAGCAGGACAGGGAATTTATGTCCAAGGGCAAATGAACCAACAAACTTTGTACAAAACCCTTGATAACTTTGCTATAAGGTTTAAAGTACATACTACTCCGTACCTTGCCTGGTGTCCTTTGACAGGCGAAGGCAAGCACATTGCCTCACTGGACACCTGAAGCATGCTTGTATTAAATATATGAAGTATGAGGAAATCAGCATCATGTATTCATCTTTGACACTTGTATTGTACTGTAACATTACCTTATACTGTTACTGGTTTGTTTTCAGGTCAAGGCTATATTAATGTATTTTTAAATAATGCAGACTGGGTTTCTTTAATAAGACCTATAAAAATGAGTGTAGCATCACACTTAGCTTTTAAAAAGTACTGAAATACATTTGTTTCTAAGCACTGGTTTTGCCACCATTTCCCATCATCCACTCAGATTTGCTATTAAATAAAACAGTGACGTTTTCGGAAATTGCCACAAAAATATTGTCTAGCTTAAGCCCATTTTAAATGAGAAATTTGTATGTATGCATTCATGGGAGGGAAGGTCAATACAAGGAGTGATTATGTTTGTTTTCCAGGGCTGTTATGACTTGGTGACCAGTTTTATGGAGACAAATATGGGAATCATAGCTGGAGTGGCTTTTGGGATTGCATTCTCACAGGTAAGTGCATAAATGCTTGCCTTTCCCCCTTTCTTCCCCCCTCTCTTTTTCTGTACCCAGACTTCAAGGAAGGAAGGATTATGGAAAGGGACTGAACTCAGCAAGCTCATTAGTCCTGAGGTCATCTGTTCATTGATTTTCTTTTTTTCAACTTAAATGAAGTTTCTCCTTGGGAATATCAGTTACGGTTGAGCTAATGACTAGCTCAAGGAAAACAACTTGTCCCTCCACTGGGTCAAATAGAGGTTAACCCAATAAAACATTGGCTTAAATGGAGCATAAACAGCTAAGAAGACAAATAGCTTATCCACTGTTTGGATAGGCTTCTATCTTCTAAGCACTCTTATTTTTTCTTAAAGGAGTCTAGAATTCAAGTAAGAGTATACCTTCAGGCCTCCTTATCCTAGACCTGGAGTCTGGAGGGGTCACCTGGTTTCGGTGACCAATTTTATTTATTTTTTTTTCTTTTAGCACTGAACATTGAGCAGAGATCTGGCAAGATCAGGTTATTAAACATCTTGCCTGCACCAAAAGGAGTTTGGCATGGGAGGGACAAGAAGGGAGCTAAGAAGGTGTTTGCTGCTCCCTAATGCTCAGACTGCCTTGACCTAGACATTAGTTAGGAAAACTAAAGGTCTGGTCAGAATCTTCTGATGAAGAAGGGGCAGGAAAACACCTGCATCTTTCAGTGAGATGGTCCTTTGTACTAGTCACTTCGTGTGTGATGACTAGGACTCTCCTGGAAACATGCAGAAATGAGAGGGAGGGAAACATGGGCAATGCAAAAGTGTTTGCAGAATGGTTCAGCAAAACATACAGCGACATGTGTGATGCCTGAACCACTTCTACCTGAGAAGTACTCTCTCTGTGGACAGTACATAGTACAATGGCAAATGTCATATTCAAAACCTGTCATGCAACTTTCATTTGCTTCATTCACAAATATTACAGATCTGGGTCCTGAGGCAACGCTGAAAATACGAATGTATCTGTTGAATGTCTTGTGTTTATCCACTTGTTGGGAAAAATGAGGTGCTAGGAAAAATTATTTGACTTCTTAAAACTCATTAATTCAGTTAGCAAGTTATAGGTTTACACTGTGCTGCACTGGAAACAAGAGGTTTGCCAGTGCTGTTGCCAGTGATGGGCAGGTGAATTAATGGGAGGGCTGTGGTTGCCCTCGTGCCCCTGCTGCCCCATGTGATCAGCCCATGCTTGGCTGCAAGGTGGCTTAGTTACATCTCTGAGTTTTAATTTGCTCAGCAGTTACAATGGCCTCCAGGTTCTTCAGTAAAACTGTCCCCAAGCCCTGTGGAAAATGGCCACCATGTCCTCTCAGTCAACATATGCACAACTTGAGCAAGACCTAAACCTGTTTGGCCTCAAACCAGCTAACTGCACTGCTGTGGGCATATCTGGAAATCTGATGCCTTGTAGCTTAGGTGTTAGATATGAGAAACCCATGATTTGGCCTGTCAGGCCTTTTCATGTGGGCGTAAATGTTGGTTCATCATACTGCCAGCCGCCCAGAGCATGTGCGTGAGTGTCAGGTCTTCAGAATCCTGAAGCGGTGAAACCACCAGTCTGGAGCTGTTGGTGCATGGAGCAGGGGGAGTTCACTTTTGTTTTTTTCTTTAATAGGCTACTCTAGTTCTTGGTGAATGGTCACGTTACCTTGATTCTCTTCTCCAACCTTGATTATGACTTGATTACTGCTATGGGACTCTGAGCTCTTATTTCAGTTTGGTTTCTAGACAGCCAGGCAGTTACAAAGCATCTCATAGAACTATCCAAAAGAAAAACAGATGAGCAGAATTGTACAATTCATATGCTGCTGAGCAGGACCAGTGCTACTTGAAAACCTTTAATCAGCATGTCATACATACAACAGGCAAAGCATCATCTTGTCTTGCCTGAAAATTGTTTGCAGCTGGAAGGGAGACCATTGCAAGAGTGCAGCTGGAATTGTTAGTATTTTGGGATGTGTCTGGATGTTTACTCTAGGTCACCAGTTGTTTGTGAGCTCCGTACAACAAGGCAGGCGGGCAGTGCGGGCAGTGCAGGCAGTGTGGCCCCTGCAGCAGGAGCCCTTTGGCACAGGGTGAGATTAGCATGACAGGCTGCAGGCAGCACAGCGGGGAGGGCACTTTGCCACTGCCAGTCCAGGTGAAAACCAAAGTATATTTTGATGTGGCATTGGCAGCTCGTGCTGCCTGATGGCAGTGTGTGTCCTGCTGCCAGCTGGGGATGCGCCTCCCCCTGCGAATGTGCAAGGCTCTGGCACTCACAGTAGATATCCAGCTGCTTGGGGTGTTTGGGAATGTGTAAAAAGGAGAAGAGAGGGGATGCAGAGGACAAAAATGCAGCTCTCCTGGGGTGTGAAGAATAGAAGGCGGCCAGTTATAATTTACTGCCTAATCTGTTTTGCTGGACCCAATTAAGGACGTTGTTTACAAATTGATTTCAGGTTAACTGTGGCTGGCAGTAATGCAGGCAGTGCTCCAGCTGTAGGCGAGGTTTCGCCGTTCCTACTGAGAATGGGTTTAATCTAAATAGAAGACAAATTAGATCATGTTGCTCTTCTACAGTAAAGCATGCTCAAGGGCCTTTCCTTCACATGATTTGTTAGGTGTTGACTAGCATGGGGAATGTGCTGATTCCCAGAAATAGGGAAGGTTGATGTAATGGCATTGCACATCTTACAGGCCTGGCACAGACCTCCCAGTCAGAGTCAGAGTTTAAAAAAAAACCTGATGTGTTGCTGACATTGTCTGCACTGCTCCTTGGGTTTGAAATAATAACAATAAAATGCAGTTTGATTGTTTTTGGACTCAGATGCCAGTGCTGACTTCCAGCTGGAATAATTTCAGTTTAGCACGTGCTCTTCAGAGCAGCAGAGTGATCGCAGTGTTGTGCCCAACAGAGAATAAAATTATGCAAGCAGCATAGATGATGAAGAGTTTTGCCCAGATAAAACTACAGTGTAGGCGTTGGCTTAAGGGATGCAAAAGACAGAGTCTGGAGTGGTTTATAGATTATGGTTGCAGTAGACTCCCTGAGGAGGGGAGTCTCAGGGAAGTGTTAATGCCAAGTTACTCCCTTTGTACTGAAGGACTGGAAGCCAGGAGTTGTCCACGTGCCCAGAACCAGTTGTTGAGCACGCACGGTTCCTGTCATTTGAAGATAAGTTCTCATGCAGCTACAGTCCCTCTCTACAGTGCACATCCACCTGCCCTCTTTGCTGTCAGTGTTAATGTGAGTAGCTCTGCCTGACTGTGGGCGCAGTTCTGGCACAGACATCATCCTTGTCTGCTGCAACTCCTGTCTGAGTATAGAGAGGCTGAGACTTGGCCCTAGCACAGGATTACACACCTCTGTCACCCTTGCACCAGGGTTAGGGAGTGGGTTCCATATCAGGACCCAGTATGCAACTTGAAATCTGATATAAGACTGGGTTCCTTCTAAAAACTGATCACTGTGGATTCAGCATGGAGTTAGGACCTGTGCCAGAGGCATACCATGGCACAGGAGGCTGACTCAGGTAAGCAAAATGTGACGTAGAAAATTGTCTGTCTTCTAAAATAAAACCAGGGAACCTGGATGCTTGGAGATTTTCATTTTCAGAATATGGCAAGGTAAATCATTGAGCTAAAAAAATATTCCTGATGAATAAAAAAACCAGTTTTAGCTTACCTGATCTGCTGATGAATTCTAAGTTAGTTCAACACATTTCTATTTATAGAAATTCTCTCAAAGAATGAGAAATGGTGAAGATACCAAGACCTGAAATAAAATAGAAATTCAAATTGCAGTTCAGTTTCTCTTCAGTATAGTAAGATGTAATAAATATGTCATGCAGGACAGCTTTCAGTCAATGTTAACTCCTGCAAAATAACTATATTTAAAAAATAGTTATCATGTATATGGTAGGCCAGTAAGATTGATAAGAAGTTGCTCTGGGTGGATTTCAGTGGTCAGAACAGAGATATGCCTGTGATGACTCCTTGAAACCATGGAGAGATGAAGAATTCACACACTGCATTCTGTTGTCTGGAATGAGATTTGGCCAACAGGATGATATTATAGGAGATGCGCCTGAGGGATGTGGGTTTCCCTGTGCTCTAAACCAAAGACTGTCAGTATTTTCAAGTTTCCTGCAGCAAGACCAGAGGTTCCAAGGCAAATCTCAGTTTTCCATGTAATAGCTCAGAAGACTATGATAATCTTAGAAAAAAGGGAAGAATGGGGGAAAGTGAGGAAGAATACAAAACCAGAACCAAGTCTGGCATCTTGGCACTCAAAAAACTAGGACTATAAAATAAAATAAAAAAACTTAAGAAGTGGATAAAAGTTGAGATGTGCATTTGAGGGACAATGGAAGTGAAAGGAAATGAATGCAACTTCTAGCAAGTAGTTTCTTTGCAGGAATCCTTTCATGCCAGTTCCTCTGTGTTTTCAGAGGAGCTGCAAGGACCTGCTGCACAGGGGCTTCCAACTGTCTGAAGAGCAGAGGTTGCAAGTGATCAAGCAAATGCAGAGAGCTGAGGGGGGTGGAGAGCGCTCATTTGTGGTTCGCAGACTGGGAGCCTCTAACCAGATTTAAATGCAGTGAACTGTAGTTATGACTGTAATGAGCACCATGAGGAAAATTCAGCAGCTTAATACAGTATTGCCTCTTCTTGGCTGCACAAGGGACAGTGCTCTTGTGGTTAGACGTGGAAGTCTGCACGCCTTGGAAAATACATGTTTTTATATGTGTTCAAAGTACTTTTAAGGTACTTTAGCTCTGCTATATCCTGGTAATAGCTGGAAGTGCTGTGTGAAATGTGTATGCAGTGGCATTATTCTTGAAATTTTGAAACAGAGAAGTTTAATGCTATGGTACTGTAACCACTTAAATGCATAAAGCAGCATACATTCAGAGCCAAGAACTAATGTGGGCCAAAGACCAGAAAGTTACATTCATGTGTAGCCTGACATTCATCTTACAAGTAACGTGAGTAAATCAAAACATTGCCACATGCCTGCAAATGCTACAAAGCTTAGATGCACTGATTAATTAGAGTTACTGCCTATGTAAAACAGAAGAATCTCTAATTAAATGTATCTGGGGAGGCCTGCTACAGCTGTAGGGGGAAAGAAAAGCCCATGGCTCCCTATTTGTACGGGCTGCAGCATCTTTCCCCTTGTAAATCTGATACAGGCAGATTGTGGTCGGGAGCAATACTAGATAACTCATGGCACAGGCTTTAAAAAAAAGAAAAGGCTGAATGCATGCACATTGTTGGCCATTGTAGGATGAGGGAGGAACTGACTTGGGTCTGGGCCGCAGTTTGCTCAGTGAAAATAATTGTGAAGTTCATTGTAACGAAAAATGCAGCAAGGCAGAGAAGTAACTTCTCAGACCAGCAGAGGAAGGTGAAAAAAGACTGAAAGTTACCACAAACACAGAAAAGCAATAGCGAAGCGGGTAGGACAGGGCCACCCAGAGGCACTTACTCTGTTCTGCCTGTCGATGCAGAGAAATACATACTGTTCTCCAAAATGGAGATCATGGAAATGTCATTCTCTAATACAAAACTGAGCTAAAGAAACATCACACAAGTCAGCAGTGGGAGTGTTGAAGCCTCTCCAGTAAACCTGCAGAATGTGGTGGGGTTTCAGCAACACTTTCTAAATTGCCAGATTGGTAAAATCATCCTCCCAGTGACTGGAGTATTTAAGCGTGGAAATCCAAAGCCCAGACAGGCAATGCTGGCATCCTCATCATCACTGGCCCATGGACTCCTGGGTGAGGGCATGAGCATTCCAGCTACCAAATAAGTTTCCTGTTTGAACACCCATCTAGAGAACTTTAGTAGAAGAGACAACAAGATGGCTAAAATGTCTTCTTGGTATCAAGTGAGATTTTCAAAGCTGAAGAGGGTATTCAGTGCCCACATCTCTTCTGGCAGCTGAAAATACAGCCCCTGAACCCTAGTAGCTTAGGTTTTTATTGGAGGTTGGTCAGGTGTTTTCTGCCCCATATCTGGTTATAACCAAGGCAGTGTCATCCTTTGTATTTGGTGCCAGAACTGGGGAGTTCCTGTTGGGGACAGTGGGGTTCAGCCTGCTTTTAAAGGTGCCTCTGTACCCTTTTGAGATGCCCAGAACAGTTCTGGTGGACACTGAAACAGGAGAGGGATCAAATATCTGTCAAATAGAGCATGGCCTGACCAGGAATGTGACATCTCAGAGGCAGAAAACAGTTTATCTGGATTTGAGGTACCCTGGCTTGGTCTTGCTCTGGGCTGATGCCAGCTCAAATCAAGCAATTGGCTGGTAGAGAAGATGTATATTTTGATGATGATCACATTAACGGGGAGCACTGACAGTTGAGAGGAAAGGACATGCAATCCCAAGCGTGAAATAGAAGGAGCCGGTTTGGGCGAGCAGCCAGCCAGGAGCTATCTACACGTGCTCTGTGGGATCTGAGGGAACTTGGCTGCTGCTGAAAGGTTGTGATCCCCCTTCTTAAGCACCACTCCCTTGCGATGCACGCTGCCCGCAGCAGGAGATGGGCAGAGGTGACCCCACGGGCAGGGGCGAGCCAGCTGGAGCAGCTGTGACAGCGCTCGCTTGGAGCCCGGTCCTGGGAAGGCTGGTCCATCTGCAGGGACAGCCCTCTCACCTCACCCCCGTAGGCAGGGATGAGCTGTAGCAATCTGGATATGCTCATAAGTTAATTAATTGACCGATCCAAATGAGAAAAGCGAGGTTGAATTATTTATAGTATATTAACACTGTTGGCATATGCAGGAAACGTTAACAAACTGCAATAGGCAAAACGCTGAAATGACTGAGTGCTTATTGACGAGTGGAAGCCAGGGATCTGTTTTCAATAATCTGAGTGACAGCCAAGGGAATAGTGAAAGACCTTTTTTTTTATTTATTTCCAGATTTATAACACTCATTTCTCCAGTGCTGCATCGTATGTAAAGAAAGCATAACAGCTCTGGGGCATTAGGAAGCTTTTCCCCAGCACGCTGGTAACAAAGTTAAGGGGGCTGCCAGCTTGTGGTGGTGGTGGGTGGTGGTGAGGGACCCATGTGGACCTCATGAGTGAAGCTCAGCTGGTAGTGTGCTGACTGATACCCCCCACCGGTTTACCCATCCACGTCTGACTTGGCCAGGCAATGACAACGGGATTGAAAAGTAGCAAAAAGGCATGCTGCCTATTAAATAAAGACGTTCTGATAAAAATCAAGAAGATCCAATGAAGAAAGACAGGAGGCTTTAATGCTGGTTTTCTGATTAGAGCAGTCCCTAAAACAGGGCATAACTATGTTGTGCATAGTAACTCCAGAACATGAAGTCTTTGCTTACCATGGCCTCTCCTTTGCTCTGCATTCATTTAATTTAACTTAAATTCTATTCTTCTTCTATTCTTTTCTGGAACAGTTGATTGGGATGCTGCTGGCATGCTGTCTGTCCCGGTTTATTACTGCTAACCAGTACGAGATGGTGTAACAAGGTGAGCTTTCCCCGCTTTCTGTGCAACGTGCCGTGTACACCCGGGTACATGGTTGTGGCTGTGCTGCTTCTGCTGAACGTGGCGGGCAAGTTTTAGATGCTTAGTGTGTTCATTGAGAATTTAGTCTTCCCACAGGATTCTTTGCTTTGGGTTTTTCATCCTGATATGCTGTCTGGTGGGAAAAGAAGGGGGAAATGGCCTGTTGAATGTTTTGTCATTTCAGTTTTGTTCTTGAAAAGAGAGGACAACATAACTGCCATGAACACTGTTATCAGCCAAAGCAACCCACTTGTCTTTTTTTTTTATCCCCCCTGTTCTCTAGGTCTTTCAGGAGTGTGAAGTCCAGAGCCTGTCTGAAGATCAGGAGCTGCAGAATTGGAGAAAGACTAAAATGAATGTTATAGCACACACTGTCTCTCGCACGCACGCACACCCACACCCCCACAAGCAAGCACGTGCGCGCGCACACTCGCACCCCACCTCCCGAACTCTGTCCCATGCGTAGTGTACCATTCTGTGAAGTACCGCGGTGCCACCAAGAGCAGCCGAGTCCCCTCGGCCTCCAGACCCAGACCCCATCCCCGCGGCTCGGTGTAGGACGGCACCGTATGTATGTTCTTGGTCACACAGTAGTTGCATCGTAAGTTAACAAAGGTAATTCATTAACAGCATTGATTGGGCTGTGCATGTAGTGACTGGAGGGCATAATTAGCCTTTCACCATGGTTAATAAGTGTTGCACACTTCCATATAAACCGGTATATGAAATATATATTCTTTTGGGTTTATCTTAATTTCTTGTTTTGTTTATTGCTTTACTAAGATTTTCATCCTTTCCCCCTTCCCCACGCCTGCCCCCCTTCCCCAAAAACAAAGGAATCAGTAACATAACATAAAGATACTTGAAAATGATGTTAAAATGTTGTGCTTGAAGGGAACCATTATTCCTGATGTTCTTCTACATCTTTGATTCTTACTCAGTGTTGTATGCCTAGTGCGTATCCCGATAGGCTTTGTCTAGTGCATTTTGCCTCTGAACCTGATCCTGTGTAATACTGTTATTAAGCTGTGTTGTTGCTTACTGTGAAGGCAGGAATTTTGCTTCCTTTATTTTTATTAGGTAGTTATGAACTAATTGAACTGTGCTGTACTGCGGCCTTCCTACTTTTTTCCTGTTCTTTTTCTTTTTTTTTTTTCTTTTGCATTGAGGTTGCAGCCACCAAATACATTGTTGAATCAAATCAAAATAAAAACACACACACAAAAAAAATCACAAAAAAAAAAAACAGGCATATGAAATATTTTTGGGGGAAAGCAAAAGTTTAAAACCTTTTTAAAAAAATAGGACTTTTTTAATAATGCCTCTGTCTAGCATGCCAACGAGAATGCATTGATATTGTGAGTATTTGTGATATACGTATTAATAAATGGAACCATTACAGATTTCTAGCCGCTTCCTTTTTGTTCCTTAGTCATGGAAAAACTCTTCCGAGTGGGGAAGTGAACATGAAATACA
Source organism: Falco cherrug (assembly GCF_023634085.1). Classification (NCBI taxonomy): domain Eukaryota; kingdom Metazoa; phylum Chordata; class Aves; order Falconiformes; family Falconidae; genus Falco; species Falco cherrug. Next base: position 83,596,193 of record NC_073698.1, on the reverse strand, counting down.
AGTGCATAGCTTGGAGTGACATGTCTTTATGCATATTTTAACAACTAACTTGCTTGTGACAGAAAAATGTTACTACCCTGGGAAAAAAAGAGAAAGAGCTGGAATCGTTTCAGATCTCCTAGAAAAACCTTCCACAGCTGGTTTCTCCACGTGACAGACACATACCCTCTGCTTTGCAATTTTTCTTCCTGTGACTGATAACAGTATGCAATATTTAATTATCCCATCCTTAGCACTGTGTGTGATTCTGGCACTAAGCATTTCTCTGGTTGTGGTGAGGGTGGGGAGAAGGGAGATTTGGGGAGGAATGCGTCTTTGCTGCATTCGTGGAAAGGCAGACACTTACCTCTTTCTCATTTAATACCTGAAATGTTGAAGATCTGATGGAAAGCCCATGAAAGTTTAAACCTGGAAGTTTTGGACCAAGCCTTTACACTAGCAACACGGACAGAGAAGACTCGAGGAGGGATGCCTTGTAGCCTCCTGGCTGTGGAGGAGCTGCACAGCGCCTGTGTCCACACAGCCCGTACAGCCGCCAGGGTCCATCCATCAGTGCCATCCACCCAGTTACGTGGTGTCTCCAGCATCAGCCCTCGATGGACATTTGAGTGGTGCTGGTGCGGTCAGTGTGCTGTCACACACAACTATAAAAAGGGCTTGCAGCCACACGGGCAAAAACCTGTTGGTATGTGCCAAGGCGGCAGGTCTTAAAAACCCTGGTGGCATCTTTGGTTTTATTCAGAGCCTGCTTCCAAAGCAGGAAAGAGAATCAACTTTTTTATTAATCTACAAATAGAGATTTGTAAATAAGGGAAGAGGAAGCTGGTCCACAAATTTAAATCTGCCTGCAATAAAGCATCCGCTGTGAGGGAGCGGGCCATCTTTAAACATAGAGAACAGCAATACAGGTCCTGCATAAATGCTGTGTAGTTTGTGTGTACTTTTCTGGGGACAAAGCCACTCGGCACAGGTTGCAGCACTCACATTTGCAGTCCCTTCTGAGGGCTTAAAAAATTGCAGCTGCTCACTCGGTTGCTGGGGCTACGCCATGCTGGAGTGATGCCCTTCTCCCGCAGGCTCAGGAAGTTCGCAGGGGGATATTTTTCCACACCAGAAAGAACTGGCCCAGCAGCCGCCCCAGTTTCCCTTCCCTATTCATCCCTGGGCAGGTCTCCCCTGCCCCACAGAGGGGAGGGAGGGGGACAAGGCTGCTGCCTCCTCCCTCAGGAGCCACCAATGACCTTCCAGAGTGGAAAAGCACTAGCCTTTACTCTGGTTTTTTTCTTTTTCTTTTTTTTTTTCTCTTTTTCCTGAAAGAAGGAGTTGTTTGTGCCAAGAGCTGTTTCTTTTGAAGATGCTGATGTTGGATGATGGGTCAGCGGGCCCCCAAACTGCTTCAGCTTGCTCATCCCCATTCAGTAAAGCATGTGCTCACCTTTAAGGTGTAAGCATTGAATTAAGTCTACTCAGCAAAGCCCTTCAGTGTGTGCTCAACTGCTTCCGTCAGCCCAGCAGTAGTCTTGCTTGTATGGGGTAGGTGTTTTGACTGGGCTCTCGAAAGCTTCCATGGAGTGGATCAGGCTGGTGAAGGATCCACCCAGGGCATCCCCAGCGAAATCCCCCTGGCTCAGGCTGGGGCCACGCAGCCGCTCTGGCAGGGAGGGCTGCACGAGCTGGCACTGTGGCATCCCCTTCCCCAGGCACAGCATTGCTGCACTTACATTCCTCTGTCCTGGAGGGAGAAGTGTGGCAATGGAAAGGAAACAAAGCCAGAGCTGCTGAGTGTGCATTAATGTCAGCTGAGCATAGATGTGCAGGATTTTCCCTCCAGAGGTGAAGCTGTCACAGGGTACCAGGGGGGCTTTGCCTCAGGGGCTGAGGTCCACCTTCTGGCATGAACTGAATCAGTGGTGGAGGGAGCCAGCTCCTGCTGCACTGGGCTGGCTTGGGCTGCGTGATCCCTCCCCGGGCAAACTGCATTCACTGCAATCAGCAGACCCAAGCTGGGCAAAAGAAGGTTGGGCAGGTTTGGGAGTCAAAATGGGTGATGGGGCAACTGGATGAGTCCCAAGAGGGGTGGGAGAAATGGGGCATGACTGGTGGATGAGGAGAGTGGGAGATAGAGCGGGACTCTGGGAGGAGGAAGAAAGGGCATTGAGACCACCTCGTTTGGTCCCGGTGAGCTGCTAGCTTGGTTTGGCTGCAGGGTGGACCACCGGCCTTAGCTGGCACATGCACCCCATCCTGAGCTGCCTCCCAGGGCTTGCTTCTGCTGAGGAGGACAGCCTCGAGCACTGCCAAGAGGATAGTATGTTGCTGTGGAGGTGATTTTTCACCATAGTGTTAAACTGTGGCTCAAGGAGCAGGCGGCCGTGCTGGAGGACCTTGCTGGCTGCTGCCATCCCTACACGTCCCCAGTAGCATCGCTACGGCGGAGACTGGCTTTGCGGGACTGCTTATGGGACTTCAGCCTGTTGCTTCTTGGAGGACCCAGTGCAGGGGCTAAAATGATTCTGTCTTCTGTGGCTCTTTCCCTCGACTTTAATGGCTCTTTACTGTTTAAGATAATTTTAAGATTAGCAAATCAATTGGCTGCCAGCCAAGCCCCGTGCATAAAATATTTGGCATCCAGCTGGAGGGGCAGGATTGATCAGGATGTCGGACTCCTAGGAGGGCTGAGTTAGGGCTGCTTCAGTATGAACCTGTGTAACAAAAATAGAAATCTTCATGACTTGGCATACAAATGACACTTCTGCTTTTTTGTAAGTAAAAGCATTTTGCCCCCCAAACATGTAAAATCTGCTCAACTTTCTGCAAGCTGCTTTTACCAGCTTGGCCTAATTTTGGAGAAAAAAAGCTGTTGCTTTTGCCTTTTGCTTGTCATTGCACCTGTTCCTGTTGCAGCCAGGAAACGTTTTATTGAAAGGACGTTTCATTTTTGTCTGGCATGACTGGAGATACTTGGTACATGCAAGCTCGTTAAAAGCAAGCCATGCCGAAGCAGCATCTCCTGAAGCTCTGGAGTCTGTTCTGCTCCATGGTAACTGCGGTGTGGCTATTTTTGGTCTCTGCTGAAGCTATCTATAGGTGACACTGAGTATTTATTTTAGATTGCAGTCGGGTTTTGTAATTGATAACTGGGCTGTGTATATACACACACATATATAACATCCCTGGTGCACTGTATGACAGTGTAACTCCTAATGTGAGGTACATTCCCAATGCAACTACTAAATCACCACAATGCTATTTTTTATTCACCTTGCTCATATAACAGTATCTTGGGCAAGGCTTTCAGAAGCAGGAGATTTTGGGCAACCCCCTGGAGGCATTTCCAAAATGCTCTAGCTTTCAAAAAGTGCTGAGCAACGTACCTTTTGGGAATCCAGCCCTATCAAAACCTCCCAGGACACTCAGAAATGAAAAGTTGGTTTTGAAGGCCCTATTATTCATCCAAGTAAAAAACATATTTTTTAAATTGCAATCATTTCCAGAGGGGGAAGCAAGGACAGTTTTCTGGCTTGCATGGAAGCCATGGCTTGTGTGGTTTATCTTCTTGGGTAGAGAATCAGAAAACCTGATGTGAGAGAAGGCTGATGCCCAGTAGGAGAACTGTGAGGCTGGGATAGGGGGAGAAAAAAGAGCAAAAACTATATAAACTTCTTTTTTTTTCAGGCAAAATGCTTTGAAATGGGAAGTATTTCAACCTGATCATGTGTCCAACACGGTGGCACAGCAATCTCCAGCTCCAAGATGAGCAGGCTCAGTAGCTCAGGCCCACAGCAGGGAGGTCTGTGGTCTGGTCCAGAGGGAATGTTGCCTGCCAGGACACCTCTTATGTCCTCCTGATGGTGACAGCAGCCTTTTGTGGGAGTCTGCAGGTGTCAGACTGCTAGAAACTACTGTGGTGCACATGCAAGGAAATTCATGGCCAGCATCAATCCATGGCACTACTTGAGGCTTTGCAGGAGCAGTTTGACACTGGTAGGTTCCTACTCTGGCTCCCGTGGGCTTACCGTGCTTCTGCGGGATTTACCTTTAATTTCGCATTTGTAAGTTACTGCTTGCTCATGAGAACCAGTTAGTGCTTATGTTGATTATTTGGTATCTTCAGCCCTGTAGTTGTTTGTAATTAAAAGCGAACAAAAAATTGCCCAGAATTTTCATCATCCTGGAGTTCAGTGTGACCCAAATGTCAGATGAATGAGCCCTTCTACCAAGTATAGGAACTGGTACACTTAGGCCGTGGGTTACGGCTGTGTGCTACTCCGTTTACCTTCTTGCAGCCCTGGTACTTGCAGGGCCAGGGACTGTCTCCTCCCTGCGGGCAAGGTGGAACTCAGCCCTGCAGGGAACCAGTCCGAGCCCTGTGCACTCCCTCTGCCGCCCCGGCACAAGGAGCCTGCCAAAATCAGTGCCGTGCCTTGTGGAGTGTGGAAAACAGGTCCCCACCTGCCGTGTGGAAGCATGAGGCAGCGTGAAGGTATGAGGCTCAGAAATCCCTGGCCGGCACCACAGCAAGCTCGAGTGCTGAACTGAGCGTAGTAGACTGGCGTAGTCCACTGGTCCTTGTAATGGTGGGGTGTCTGCCCGATGCTTACCAGGATAACCTAGATGCTCCCTTCTTGTTTGGCCTATGCTTTTTAGATGCTACAATGTGAAAGGGAAATCAAAAAGCCAATCAAAATCATCTCTATGAGACCCATTTAATAAAGAAGTTATTGGCAATTAGCACGGTTTTTTATAAAAAAGTAATTAGCCCTCCTGCCCTGAGAATTAATGAATGCTTTTCATTACACCCCAAGGGGTAGTCAACCCAGTAATAATCCACTTCAGATGAATGTTGTTTTAAAACCATGTTGTTTGACAACGCGAGCAGCAGGATGGTCACAAACAGGAGGCAATCCTACTCTGGTAAACACTGGAGCTGGTTGCTTCAGAATGAAAGGCCATTAATAATTTGCTTGCATTATTGCAATAGACTTGATTTCTTACTCATTAAGGAGGTGAAGCAAAGCATACAAAAAGACTAGTGCCTCGTTTGTCCCTGGGTGCAAAGCTTAGGAAGCCAGTGGAGATGCGCTAGTGCTGGCTGCTACCTTTTGCTCAATGTGTCCATACAGCTTGACAGGGTGGAACATGTGGTGGTGGAATTTGGCTCGTGGTTGTCTGGACACGGTGATTTTACTGTCTGAGAGCTGTTTGGCAGCTGAGCGGTGGAGGGCTGTGTGTCCCTGCTGCCTTCCCTTCACTGCTAAACCCACTGGCACCACAGGGAACAGTACCAGGTGACAGCAGCCCTTCCCCATTGCTCCTATTTGATTGTTGGCATTTTCAGCGAGATTTTTCAGCATTGGTACAAATGCAAAAATCAAGTTGACTTCTCAGTTCAGTGGCTGGCCTGCTCTGACAGCCCATCCGTGGTCATCACGGCTGCCTGGTTCTCCTCAAGGTGGTAAGCCTGGTGCAGGCTAGTACTCTCTGTCAGGGGAGAGCCCTCACAGACTAAGCAGAAGAAACAGCAATTCCCTTTCCCCTGCCCTGGGAGCACCCGTGCTGCTCCCTGGGACAGTGCTCCCCTCTGGACCCAGGTGTGGCCCCTGCTTAGCCCGGATCTGGTGGGGACCCAGGCTGCCGCTGCCTACCAGGGGGCTGCTGGCGTTGCATCCTGCACTTCAGGCTTCAAAAGCTTCCCCATTACATTTATGAACCTGATGATTCAAGCGAAGAGCTGAATCCTCCCCTCCAAGCTGGGCTACCAAATTAGGAAGAAGGGGTCCAGGATGAAGCTGGGGAGCTTGGCCCTCAGGGCATTCTCCCTGTGGAAAGACAGCAGGTCATGGGAGGTCTAATTGAGGGGGCCAGCAGCAAATTTACGTGTTGCAGGTAAGATCTTCCTTGCCCACTTCTCCCACTGCCATCGTACACTTATTTGCTAGGGAGCCCATTCCCACTCCAAGTCAAAAAGACACCTCCAGCCTCTTCTCCTTTCCAGGCCCCTCTGTGCTCTCCTGGGAGCAGGGACCTTCCACCCCATGGTGGGGACAAGGGCTGCTGGGAGATGATGCTGCAGCCACAGGGGCATCATGTGAGCGCTGGAGGCAAGCATGGCAGCCAGCTCTGGAGCCAACACAAACTTTAATAGCCAGCTGTACCAAACGCCTCTGCAGTGGTCGTGGCTCCACTGCTGCTCCATGCTGTGTGCAGCAAGATAAAACATTCGGACGAGCAGTAAATGTTAATGATTGCTTAGCTTGCACTGTGGTACTGCCTGGAGGCAATAGTGCAGTATCAGAGCACCGTCTCACTGGATATGTCAAGGAAATACAGTCACGCCATGGAGCTAAGGCTGTCGGTGTAAGGATAGGAACAAACAGGGGCAGAAAATAAGAAGAGAATTAGGCAGTGTGGAGGCGATCGGGATCAGTGCAATGAGCACAGGGCTGCACTACAGTTGCTTTAGGCAGTCTTGATTTTGGCATTTCATAGATTATGGATGCCTAATTTTGCATCTGTAAGCTTCTTCGAGCATGTATTTGTTTGGATGTAATTACTTAACTTTAAAAAAAAGGACATCGGGAAAAATATTTTTTTCATGTGGAACCATAACCATCCTCTGAGGTACCACACAGAGCACCTGCCCCCTGGGGAGGCTGATTCCCATGCTGTGTCATGATTTTAATATAAAGGGAAAGAAAAGGTCCCTCAGTTTAATATTCACTAGAGTTTTATTCCTCAGTTTTTGCTGGAAAGGTTGGCAGACAAGGCGGGGGGGAATAATTGTTTTCAGTTTAGAAGTTTTCAGAAGTTCAACTGACTGTAATTAGATTTGAAACTTGAATTAGTGATCACTTAACTACCACATTTAAAGTATCTGGGCTCAAGGATTACGTTTTTTATATATTTTGATGATATAATGATATTTAAAAATAATGTATTTGCAGTTTTCACTTCTTAGAGAGTTGCCTCTTTTTTTTGGTTGATTTTTGCTTTTTTCAACAAATAAAATGGGTAAAGATTTGGTGTGATCTTACCACAGAACCAAGGAAGATCAGGGCTCGATAGGCCTCCTATGGATCGATACAGCATGGTGGAGTCTGTATTTTCCATCATTCATTTTCTTGCAATATCAGGAAAGGAAATTTTGCAGGAATGGTTGAAGCTTGGAGAGGAAAGTATCCTTTAATGCCATCATAGCCACAGTGCCAAGAAACAGTAGCCACTAATATCTGCAGCTAGGACAGGTCAGACTCTTAAGACATAAAGGCAGCTCCATGCTCAAAAATAAGTGGAGTTACAGGGTGAGTATGTTTTGGTCCAGTAGGAGCTGAGACCCTGTACACAGGTGCACTTACTGAAGTGGGAGATGCTCATAAACCCTCCCTATAAATTACCTGCCCTGCAAAATTCCCATTTATACAGTATTTAAGGAACCTATCCCAGATAGGCACAGCAAACGTGAAGTCTGGACAGCTATTACCTACAGGCTACCCCTCACCAGCCCCTGGGCCAGGTCTGTCAGCCCCTGGCAGCCTGTGAGGTAGTCGCTGTCCTTCCCAGGATGCTGCCACTGCCGTGGGGCAGCACATCCAGCACCTCCTCTTCGCCCTGGCTCCCTGCCCGGATGGCTTTGCCAGGCTTCCTGAGGACAGCTGTGCACAGCAGCAGTTCAAGAGTAAAGGCTGGCAGAGCAAGGAGATGGACAGCTTTGCTCATTTTTTGCATTTTATCCCAAGTCTTCGAGTAAGTCTTGAGGTGAATGTGATGTGCCTAACTTTCCCTAATAGGAAGGGATGTAGTAACGGTAGGGTGGGAAATACACAGAAATGCAGGCTGCCACTGGAGTAAGGAGCTCAGATTCTTCCAGCTACAGAGTTGCAGTCTCCCTTTAAAAAAGAAAAGAAACAAAAAAGAAAAAAAAAAAACCAAAACCCAACCCTGAAATTGCAGTAATTTCTGAACCTGAACTGTTCTTCTGCTGGTTTTCTTTTTATTATTTCCTAGTAGATCAACTGATGCTTGGTTAAATAATGGCAAATGCAGCTCTCTTTGTATGACTGAGATGATTAATAATAGCTCTTTTCTGGAGTCAAACCATGTTTCTGCAAAAGGCACTGAAATTCCAGCCCAAACAAGCACCACGTACCTGGTTCAGATCAGGGCAGCGGCTGCAGCAGCAGTACTGCAGGGCAAGCCATGGGCTCCAGCCCCTAGTCCCTGATGGCCACACTCTTGCTTTCCCCTTGAGCAGCCTGCAGCTGGATGCTCAAAGAATGGTTGTGTTAAAAATGAATGCTGGAAATGCCGTGAACTATTCTTCTTGGCCTGAGGTGGCACAGCAGTGTGACAGTCCGGTATAAGGTCGAAGCTCAACCTGTCCAGCCAGCAGTCAGGTCAGCGCCAACATTCTCGCTGCATTGCTGCCTGCAATGAACTTGCCTGTAGCGCTGAAGGTGTTTGCACACAGCTGCTTGTCCCAGCAGAGTTTCAAACGCTGGACACCCTGCGTAGTTACAATAGACAGGAGGGAATTTTTACCTGGGACACAAATGCGCTGTTGTGTTTGCCACTGGCTTATTCCCAGAGTGGACAAACTGTGGCTGTTACTGTTCCTCAGCCTCCCTTTCTCTCTTGCCAACCGGTGTCTTGCATTTGAGAATAATTGGAGCCCCTTTTCTTTGTAAGCAGAGTAAGTTTTCCAAGGGCATGCTAGTTCTCTGCTTGTGGTCTTGTGCTTGTGGAAGGTGTGCTGTGTGCGTACATGTCCAAAAACTCACAGCAAACTGTCATCTCTCCAGGGAAAAATAAGCTGCTTTTAAGACATGGATCGCAGCAAGGCACTGTATGTAGCGCGTTCCTACTGCCGGCAGAAGGCAAGGACAGGTTTAGCAGGTAAGGAGGCCTCTTCCATCTGTAGGGCCTCATTCATCTTCTGGCAAGGCCGCGTTGCTGGGCTGTGTCAAAGGGCAGCTGTGCATAGCACGGTGTAATCAACACCCCGCTTCACCCAGGCTGAGCTGCTCCCCCGGGCACCAACATGCCAGGGAGCTGCCAACCAATGTCCAGAGAAGGCTCAAGTCCCCATCCCCTGTTCCCCCCACTGGGCATGTCCATCCCTTCCCTGGCAAACACAGGCTGGTGGAGAGCAGGGCTTCACCTGGCAGCGTTATGGGGTTCCAGCACCCAAAAGACATTTGGAAATTCAGCCCTTCTGTGGTGAGTCCACCAAAATGGCATGGGGGCAAACAGCAAAGGGCCTGGCTTTTCTGCCATGCTGGAGTTGACATTCCAGTCTAGTTGATCAAATCAGAGTCATGCTGTGGAGGACACAACCCACAGGCCCAGGTGCAGGGGTCTAGAAGAGAGGTGTTTCCCAGCCCTGGCAGTCCCTTCCAGCCCCATGTTGGTACTGACAGTGCAATTTTCAACACCATGTGCAAAGACCAAGGTTTTTGGGTTTTATCCCCCAGTTAGCATTCTCAGCATTTTGATTCCTTGAGAAAGATGCACACGTGTGCCACCTGGGGAACGTACTAGTGAGGAGGCACATCTTTGCATCTAAGGAACTGTCTCAAGACAGCCTAACAACGAAGGGCTGATTGACTAAACTGGTAGCAGCCTAATAGGCTGTCTTGTAAAATCTTTAAAGCAGAAGATGGGCACAATACACCGGTCCCTCATGTGAACCATATCTTTTCTGTTTTGTGCAGGTTAATCAGCAGAAGAACTCCTAGCCGTGAAAAACCCTATAAGGACATTCCAATTTATCAGTGTTGTTTGTTTTCACCACTTATCCTTCAGGGAAGAAATATGATCAGATAAACCATGCTTAGGTGACATTTCATATACTGAGTATTTTCTGTAAAGTGTGAAGTAAGTGTGTGGTGCTACTCACTTCTGTATTATGTGTGTAAAAGACAGCTATTATGCCACATATCATCATTGTCATCATCATCATCATCATTGTGTAATATACCTGTATAACTTATACTCTGACTGAAATTGAATACATTTTTTGCATTATCAGAGGGGAGAATATGTGGCTAGGGAAAGACCAGTTAAAAGTGACTGAGTGCTTTCAAAGCTGATACGTGTTTCTGAGAGGTGGCTTTCCAGGGCAGCAGAGATGTATTTGGCAGGGCAGCAGAGAGGTCCCAAGCATGTGTGTACCAGCTGCTTTCTTTGAAGTATTCCCAGTCGCGTAAGTCCTCTGTTTGCTCTGGACCACGAGCAAAGGGGATGCTGAGTTTTGCAAGCCCTGTGCCTGAGCGCAGGATTGTTGCATCCTTGGATGCCACAGCAAAGCCATCAGTCAGAGCCTCAGTGCAATACAACATTGCATCTCCCACACACCCACGCAGGAGATTGGGAGATCTAATTTCAGGTCTGCAAGCTCTGACAGTGTCCCTTTCAGCACTGTTGCAATTACACCTGTTACACCACCACCCTTTATTCCCACTTAATGTATTGTGGCACTTGCAGTGGTGTTGCAAGAGCAGCTGACAGATCCCCTGCCTTTGCAGATCTGCTCCTGTCGGGTTGCAGGTGCTTGCTAATCGGATAACACTGTTGTTTTGGTTGCACTCATGTTTGTCTCTGCTAAATGACAAGCAGTAGCTTGTACTCTGCTTTCTGGCGCTTCCCTTTCAAGCTTCACAGTTGTACTTGCCATTTCACCTCCTGAGTGTATCAAAGTTATTCTCACTGCTTTGTGATACGGTGGCAGTTCAATCACGGGGAAGGATGCGCAGTGGCACTCCCCGGCAGCGCCTGGCACCCAGCAGCCCTCATTAGCCTGTCATGGAGGCAGCTCTGAAATCCATGGGAAACAAAGGGCAGTCACCTGAAACTGGTCCCAGTTTGGTTTCTGCTGTTTGATCTGCCAGCTCCACCGGGGGAAAACAAGTTATGCTGGATGCCAAATATTTTCGAGTCCACTCCCTTCATCCCAGGAACACTTCTAGTTGGGAGCCAGGGAGACAAATGCAGGAAGAGAGGAGCCCCCCTCTCTCCAGCGGTGGTTGTTTCTGTAAATCTCACTCTTACTAATGAGCCCACGTGTAGACGAGGTATTGCTGAAACACACAGACACTGATCATCGGAGGGACTCAACATGAAGGTCTCAGCACCAAAACCACAGGCTTAAGAGAAAGATTTCTCATTATATAGTCATGACCACAGCACAAGACCAGGGTTTTACATATTCCTCCTGTTAAACAAGCTTGTTCACCAGCGTCTGAAGCCCAGAGCAGCTCCAGCTCTCCCAGGCAGAGCTCTGCCCGCTACACAGTGCAGCCAGGGCTCGTTAAGGCTCTCACTGCAGGACCGGAGCTTTCATGCAGCTCAGGTGCTTCGGAGAAGACTGTCTAATCAAGGAAGGGTACAATTAATAGATTGCCCTCGTGCTTGAGATCAGAGCAACTAATCTTGCTAATAATACAACTTCCCACTTTGTCACAGCTAAAGGACATCTCATTTGGTGCAAGTTGGAAGAGCCTGCGTAGTGCTCAGTCTCTGCGCACAGAGGTGGTCTCCAGTTAAGCCCAGCGGCAAATCTGAGGAGACTGTATTTCCTAGTGGGTTAATGTGCGGCGCCAAGTTTCCAGCTGACTTTTGCCATGCCTCAAACACGGAGCTGGGAAGCTGCCACAGAATACAGCCAGGCTAGGGCATGGTGGCATTGCAGGGCTGCTTGCTGTATGAGTTTACTTTGCTTACTTTAGAAATCTTATGTACTACAGATCAGCTGCCAGGCTTAAAAGATTAAATATAGGGAACATGGAAAGGTAAGGTGAAAAAAACCCTCAGAAGTCTGCCTCTTGGTAGGAAAATGGGAAACAGCACAATCAGTGGCACCTTTTGTTGGTTTTAGCTGCAGTTGGACCTGCAAGGCTGAGAGTGAGGGTAGGAAAGGAAGAATGTGACATTAGAGCTGATGCATTTACATATCTGATCTACCAAAGTTCCATGTTCTGTGTAAGAACTCAGAAAGAAAAACAATCCTACATATTTAAAACAGAACTAAAATAATTAATTAGCCTTGTTAATCTGGCATATTAAAGAAATTCTATAACTCCAAACCAATCAGCTCTCAACACATCTTCATTTAACACCCTATGGGCATGCAGAATGTCACCTTATTGGGCTGTAGAAAATAAAGATATATGGCAGCCTCTGCATGGGCACAAAGATCACACCGGGCAAAGCAACGTGCCCACAAAAGAAATGAACACAACTGTGATGTTGTCTAGAAAGTGTTAAAAAGCATGTGGCTGGGAATGCCAGAGTAAAGTAGACAGAGGAAAAGTGCACACAAAATCCAAGGGAAAGGGGGAAACCTTTTCTAAAAGGAATGATAGCAAGACAGATTGGATGCATACTTTGAAGAGCTTCCAACTAGAAACAATCACAAAAACTCCAGAGTGGTAAAAGCTGGGAGGTGAAGGTAGAATGGTGAAGGGTCTTTACAGGAAAGATAGGAGCAAGTTCAAGTGCCACGAGAAGACAAGCAATGGTCATAGCTAACCATGGCCACGCAAGCAAGTATGGGACCAGAAAACTCAGGAAATTTAATATCAAGATTAAAACTTGTAATGTCAAACTTTAATTAAAAGAAGCATTGCAGAAGAGCACAGACAGCATAGCTTGTAGCATACAAAACAAGAGACTGCTTCATAAGAGTGGAGGAGAGGAAGAGGAGCAGGAGAGGTACCAGGTCTTGCTTTGACCCTCAGGCAAGATCACAGACAGTAGGAAGAGACCCCGTTCTTCCACAAACCATCTATTTTAGCAGGATTTTATCAGCTACCAAATGACCAAGGGATGCTCCAAACCAGAGCTCCGGCTGGGTGTGAAGGTGAAGACATCAGCCCTAGGGAGCTCAGGGCCCTCTGCAAAGGGACAGGGACCCTTATAAATTGCTCTCACTTGATGCAGTCCTGCTGGAGGCTCCAGCATGCACAACAGGCACCACAGCTGAGACTGAGTCTTGAAATAACCTTCCGGAGTGCTTTGAGAGCCAGAAATACTTCACAGCGTTATTGTAGGCGCAAGAGAGTCTTGCAGGAATGAAAGCACCCATTGATGATGTGCCATGTGGGGGCGGGCAGTGATCAGAATCTCAAACCAAGGAGGACATTGAGGCAGCCAAGAAGATACAACCCAAACCTCAGCAGAGCCAGATGTCAATCCCAGACAATTTAATTATGTCTGGAGAAACCAACCAGAAAGGCAGTGAAGCCTGCTGATTATAAGCAACAGCGAACAAGCTGAGAATTAAAGGGGTAAACAGGGAAATTTAGAACTTGCAAAGGAGGTTGAAGTAGGTCAGTGTGTTCACACCCAGGAATGCAACTCAAATCACTTACTAAAGAAACTGCACTGCTCAGATACAGCATAGTATGACAATTAGAGCAGTGGATGTAGAGAAGGGGTGAGAGAAATGATCTGAAGCGTTTACCAGCATTGCCATTTAGTATTTCCTCCTCCTTTCCCTTCAACCACTACGATCAGGCTCATGCTGCAGACCAAAATGTAGCAGTAAATAAACAATAGGACTTTGTGAAGCTATGGCAATGACTGTGAAATGTTCCATGGTTTCTGGTTCCCACCTTCACAAGTATCTATTTCATTAGAATGGCCATATTTTTATTCTCGAACAATAATCTGTCAAACAGTATGACATTTGTTGATGTGCAGCACGGACTTAACATGCTTGGTGAAGCTTAGATGATGATCAAGTGTCTCTGCTTTTGGAAAGCTGCTAAACTGAAAAAAAGTCATTGAAAGAGAGCAAGATGTCCACAGGGAGCAATAAAGAAAGGAGAAGTGCTGTGTCACCCCAGAAATACAGGCTTGAGTAGCTGTACCCTGTAGCGAGCTTCACAGGAGGCACAACAAGGACAGGGAACAAGTTTGGAAAGATGTGTCAGGCCATGTAGGTCACCGTGCAGTTTTCTGATGGTCATCTACTCACTCTGCAGCATCCCAGTAGAAATTGTTCCTAAACTACTCTACTGCCACAGAAAAGGAATAGGCAGGGAGCAGCATCCTGGCAGGTAACTGTGAGTGCCTTTGGAAGTAGGTTGAAAGTTTGGAAGAAGAAGAATGTCAATTCAAAATAATAGCCAGCATGCCACCCGGTAATTAGTGTGTTCAGCTTGATGAGATACAGTCAAATGATCTGGAGAAAGCAGAAGCCTCCCATGTGAACACGATGAAGTCTAATGTGCTGTGTCTCCAGCAAAAAGGGGAGAGTGGGGAAAGAAACACAGCCAAAGAGGAAATACTGTAACTAGCAACAAACCCTCAAAGTAAAGGATGGTGTAATCAATCCCCCTACATATTCCTGACATGGACATTCAGTCATTTAGGGAGTAGTCATGGAAAGCGTGGACACAGTATTTCCCACGATGCTGAAAAGCAAAGTGTGGAAGGGGGAGTGTGGGAAAGTGCTTTGCAATGATTCTGCTCACTGACATTGAAATGGAGAGAAAACATCCTGAAGTCTGAGCTGGACAGTGAGAAGGACCTCTGTGTCCACCCTGAAAGGCAGCCAGGTAGGGGCTCTTCGCCCCAAGGCAGATGACTGAGGGGCTCAGGTCAGCAGCGCTAAATGCCTGCTGCTCCAGCAAAGATCATGCCCAAGTACCCTAGTAATGCTCCCAGGTAAATAACTCATATCTAAGCACAGGAGAGCTGTGGAGCTAACTATTTACAGGCTTTTAACGTAAGGCTGTGACTCCTGGATACCACGGCTGGTTTAGGTCCAATCTGCTCTGGGTGATTTTTAGCTGGGATTTTATCACAGCCTATCACTGTCCTTTCTAACTACCAAAAATCTGACTTCTGAAAGGGCCTCCTCCATCTGTCTCACATCTTACTTTAATTTACTAAGTTGTGCCATATCCCCATCTGGCAATTGGCTGGAGTTTTGTTTTGTTTTGTTTTCTCCCCTTGAGTTATTGAAGGAGACACAGAGCTGGCTGAGTACATTAGATCATTATATGTCTCTTAAAGTAGTTGCTGGATTTATTTGAATAGGGATTAGCAAGATTAAGAATGTTTTCTTTAAATGAATATAGTAGCCTACGATTTTCAAATGGTAATTTTTTTGTCCATTATGTTGATTTTTATTTAAAGGACTTTTATTTCTTTACTACAGTATGAAGAAAGCAGTTAAGTATTGCTGCTGTGAAAACCAACAGGTTTAGAATTTTGTTTGAGACTGTGAAACAACAGATGCACAAATCCCATTGAAATTCAATTAAAATTGACCTCTCACCCCTGTAAGTTCCTTGAAAAGCTCATTTATAAAACTTCCAGAAGTAGCTTTATACACAATTAGTATTTCCTATCAAATATTTTTCATACAACTTCACATATTTTTATTTTGCGGGAAGAAAAAAAATTGGAAGGGCATTCTTGGCACAGCGTCACTGACATGGAAAAGTGCTTCAGCTCTTTCCTCATCAGTCTTTGTCTCTCTGAAGTCCTACACTTCAGTTTAGCTATCTGGCTATCACTGGTGTTTGCATCAACAAAGTACAAAAGGAAACCTCGGTCTAGTTTGTCCTTCTATCACCTCATTTCCACCTCCAGCCATGTCCATTATTTTATCCTATGACCTTCCATAAAATAACTGAGCTTCTGCAGCTCTAAGGAGCTTTAAAGAAGCTATACAAGTTTCCTTTATCAGAGGGGAATATTTGGATGAAGAGCTGGCTAGTCAGGACCCCATGCACTTTGTTCCATCAGCTTCATGCTCAGCACATCACAGCTGGCACACCACCAGCAGCTGGCGTAGGCTCACTGTATCTGAGGTTGCTCCAGCATCTCCTAGCTGTCCTTGTGTCTAACTCAAGGAGACGAACATGGGTTATGTCATTAACTTGCTTTCATATGAACCCCGGGAAAGTTAAAGATGTGCCACTCCTTTCTCCTTCTCATGCTTGTAGACTTCATGCAGGTGTTGACCCCTCTACAAGCCCACTACACTTCGCTGTTTATGCCCATCCATCAGGCTTTAGCCGTGCTTGGCACTGACCCTCTGACACAGATCAGGTCAGCGAGCAAGCGCTGACAGCATGCAGCCCCCTTGTACACGTGCTGGCATACCGGTAAACTAATGCAGCCACTAACACCTTGCTTCTGCAGTGGCATTATCTGCGTGTTTGCAGGCAGGACCGAAGCTGGGCTGTCAGAAAGGAACGCTTAATTATTTGCTGCCTGTCTCCTGCACAAGGTTCTGCATCAAAACCACAGGATTTTATTCTTCTTGCTGGAGGGAACAGGATGGGGGGAAATGAAGTGCTTAAAAACCCTTTTCTTTCCCAATCATGCTGTGTCTGCCCAGATTATTTTGTCATTCTCTGTGCACACTCACTGGGAGAAAAATAGTAACAATAACAACAACAATAATAATAACTTAATGAAATACTGTAAAGGAAAACTAATTAGTAAGTGTTACAGTACCCCTTCTGTGTGTTTGCTAAACTGCAGAAGCAGCATTCATGTCTGTGTGCTGATGGTAGGTGAGTAATGAGAGCTCAGCCTCCTCTCAACATATAACTACCACCAACCTTAGAATCTGTAAGGAGTAAAATATAAAGCATTCAGTAATTTTTTGTCTCTGGATCTTTGTATATATATCCTCATACATGCAGATACTCCATAGCTAATATTTCTGTAAGAATACAATACAACCCATCCTACCCCAACAGTTAAAGTGAATTGCAGCTCAGCAGCAATACTTGCAAAGGCTTTTTGATGGACTCTTCTCTGCCTCTGAACACATCTTTGGTACTCAAGTCCTCAGAAGAGAGGCATTTACAAGTTTGGGTCTGAGGAGTTATCTGGTGCATGCTCTGTATCTTTTAGGATCTGTGCGCTTGCACATCACTGCACATCTCATAAGATCAACTCTGCTGTGCTTATGCATTCATAGCACAACTCCAATTCAAACTCAGCTCCTTGTATTGACAGGAGATTGGCTTTGGGGTGTCTTATCTACAGTAATGCTCACAGTTTGCCTTGTCTAGCCAAGAAAACACTAAGATGTCTACTGTTTAAGTCCTGGCTTCCTTTCCTTAATATGAAAGAAAATATGGCATTTTATGTCAGGGCAGGGATCTATGTGAAAATCTTTGTCAAAAATTTCCTCTCCCTCCACTGATGTGCAGTGTGTTGCCTTTGCCCTATCCAAGGAGGGACTGTACTTCAGCAGTGCTGCAAAAATGTAATGCATTTTGAGAAAATTACTCTAAAAGTGGAAAAAAGAAGTTTGAAAAGCACATTGAGGTGTAAGCTATTACGTAAAGGTCCGCTGTTACTGTTTTTACTTTATTAGTCATAATTGTTGATAATGATGAAAATGCTTGCCTGGCTTCAAAAAACTCATTCTCTCTGCTGCGATTCAATCCCATTTTGAAGGCTGAAGTCTTCATCCCTCCAGCTCTGTGCTGATTAACTTTGAGTTTGCTAAGGAAGCAAGACTAATTCAATCCATCAGTTGATTTTCAGTCCAGGTAACCTCAACAGTTTTTAAACTCACCAGCCAATTTAACCAAACGTGACAGAGGGCCAAAGACGTCCAAGATCAAAATTTCCTGTGGGTTGCATGAAAGCAAGAAGGTGGATGGAAAAGACCCTATTAATGTTCCCAGCTGACGGAAAGGGTACCGTGTGAGCGTAACTGTTATTACACAGTACAAAGTCCTCTTAGGTGCTCAGCCTTAAGCCATGAATCTGTAGAAAACCAGGTCTCACTGGCTCTTGTTTTCAAACACTTCTTTGTTGTTCTCTCTTGATAGCAAACCCAATAACCTTCTAAGTAAAGATTTGAATTGCAGATGACAATATAGCCTGCGCTAGCATGTAAAATTAAACCTTGATATTATTCATAGCTCACCAAGCCTACAGGGTGTGGTACGGCTTTACTTGAAAGCTGCCAAGTTTTCCTCATGGCGGTATGTCCATTGCACTGTTTTCCTGTGCAGCCGTAGAGGTGTTCTGAATACTGCTCTTTATTTATCATTGCCTTCGCTCATTCAGGCTACCTCTCTGACCCCAGCTCAACTCAGTTTCTCTTTGCTTTGCCTTGTTATTATCTGCTGTGTACCATGCATGGTATAGGGTCTAGTCCTTGACCCCAGCAATACTGACTCCGCACTGGGACAAGTTCTGGTGCCTGTGAAGACATACGTGTGGATTCAACTGCAGAAGGAAGTTTTACATAACAAAACCAGAAATTATACCTAAAGCTCCTCTGGAAAGTGGTTACCTGAAAAAGAGAAATTTTTTCTTTTTCTTTTTTTTTTTTTTTTTCTCTAAGGGGATGGTATTCAAAGTCCAAAGCTGTTCCTTTTCCCGTCCTGTTAACTTCAGTTCACGAAGCATGAGCCTTCTCTGTGCTGGGAACCGGTTGTGGGGCAGCCAAACTCACTTCTCTCTGCCCTCTCCATTTTGGAGGTGACTAGAATTTGCTGAAATTAAACCTAAAACTAAAAGGTTCAGCAAATATTAATTTGTATTTTATAGGAAATTAGGTTGGACTACATCGCAGGCATTTTTTCATATCTAGTTATAGTCTTAAAAATGTCACAGCCCCAAAGTTTGTAGACACAGCACACTCTAAACGAACAGGGGAGAATGATTTCAGAAAGTAAACCGTAAATTCACACACGGGAGTAACCCCTGTGTGTCTGGACCGAAAGGCTCAGCACAGCGTGTCTGTGCTTCCAGTCAACCAGCCAAAACCCCTTTGACCCCCAGCCCCCCCAGTAAGCTGCTTGCACAGTCCTTCAGGACGCCCTGCGTTCACTGCAATTATTCACCGAATAATTCCGAAGAACTAATAAATGTGAGACAACCGTGACCTACTCATGGACGATTACCAGAGGAGGGGGAGGGCCCGCAAAATTGATCACATTCATTACTCGCTGTCACTGGGAGCAATCGCCTGGCTCCGCGCCGAGCGCCGCTGACTCACGTCCCACACCCTGACGGAGCCGCATGTGCTGAACAAGCGGAGCGTGCAGCGGTGCTCGGCCGGTGGCTTCGGCTCCCGCATGGTTTCAGCCTTAAATCAGGAGATGAGAATGACACTAAATATCTACTTTTCCGTGGCAGCTAATCGGCGGGGGAAGGGTTTCCCGGTGAGCCACAGATAGAGCTCCTGTGGCCACTGGCGATTTATCCCCTTCCCATCGCTATCGACAGCATGAAATGCCGCCTCTTGAGCCGGGGTTATCCAGCCATTACGGCACATAAAATATTGATGAGAATTAATGGGGGTGGGGGAAGCTGAAGTTCCTGTAATTCCGTCATTCCGGCGGGGCCATAGCACCGTGCGGGGCCGGGTGGGGGGCGGGCCCTGCAGTGCGCCCCCGCGGCACTAGGTGGCGCAGCAGCGCCAGTTTTGCAGCGCAGCCCGGGCCGCTGCTCCCGCCCCCGCCCCCGCAGCGGGTCGCGGAGGTGCCGGCTGCCCGTGGGCGGCCCGCGGGGGCCGGCTGTGCCCCCCCTGCCCTGCCTGACCCCCCTCCCGCCTTCACACCACGAGGGTGACTTGCAACCGCAGCGATCGCACCTTAAAGATCAGATGCATCTCTTAAATACCGTAGGGGAGCAGACCATAAAGGCCCGCGCCGCTGTGTAGGTGGCTATTTTTCTTATTGCCATTGCTGGCATTAGCTGTTTGCTTTGCAATTGCCCTCAGGAACTCTACGTTCTGTGCAAGACAAGCAGTCCTCTCTCCAAAAGAGATCACCCAACAACTGGGTACAAAACTTGTCTCATCTCCTTATTGAACAAAACAAGATTTACATTTAATAGTCCCATGGGGAAGCACCTCTCCTTTCAATTTTATGTCAGCCTATGCATTGGCTGTTTTACTACGTGAAGGCAGTTGCCACCTATGCAGACAAGCTACGAGGTATTTTTATTAGGAGTCTGTTCTCCCTTTTCCTTGTGTGCAGATAATACCTGTTTGTGCTAAAAGGAGTCAGAAGGGGAAAGGTGGAGGCTCCAGGATCCAGTTTTGGATCAAACAACCAAAATCTTTTAGGTCTAAGTCAAAAACACTGATCTCTGGGCAGGCCAGTAAATTACCTTTCTATTTTTTGTAAGGGAGTTACGGTTATGGTCATGTCAATAAACTCCTCCTCACAACTGCAACACTATAGCTTATCCCATTTTAGGGATAATGTTTGTTCCCACACCATATCTAACTATTAGACCGAAAGAATCAATTTAAGTTGGAGATTGCAACCTTTACAGTTTCATCTGAAGATGATATCCAGACTGCTCTGCCCTTTTAGTGCTTGGGAATTGCAGAGAGCTGATGGCAGGAACACTACTCCTCTCTCCTACAGCTGCAAGACAGCATATAAGGCTCTGGATGCTAATGGTCATGATGTGACCCCCTTGGAGATGTATTATGCGTGGTCCCCTTCCTTGGGAGCAGGTGAGCCCATACTGCTGAAGCGTGACTTCCAAAACACAGCTTTCACTCAGGAAGTTTTGCAGAAGCTTTGAGCTGTTTCCCTCCCTTTAATTTTTCTCTCCAACCTTGCAATATGCAGTCCTTCCCCCTCTCCCATGCCTTTTATGAGGTGCTGGTGACAATCCCAAAATGACCTTCCCCTGGGAAACTCAGCATAACTGTTCATCAAAGGATGGGGCCCTATTGAGTCCCAGACTTTGCACCTGGCGGTAAAAGGCAGCAGTAAGCCTGAGTAGGCTGTGCACATACACTAACCGGAGGGTGTTTTCAGAGTTGAAAGAAGATGTGGCAGCTCCCAAGTCCAGATTATTTCTACCTTCAGCACAGGACAGGGCTAACATGAAAAAATCCTGCTTTCTGCTGGTGAGGGCTTTTAGCAGGTAAGATGTATTATGCTCATCCCTGGCTAGTTAAATAACACTGGCTCACTCTGTATAAGTCAGCTTATACTATGAATGAAAAAAACAAAGCTATGGATCGTGAAGCAAGTGGGAATGGATAATCAATTTTTATCACCAATATTGTGGGTAAGACCAGTAACTCTGAGTTATGAAAGTCTCTGCTCTGAGCAGATGTGTCTCCTTTCCGAGCCCAGCCTTAACAACAGAAAAGGTGTTGAATTAAACACATTAAAACAAAACAAACGTTTATTTTCATTGTCCATCATATTTCTTTTTAAAATATAGGAATGTGAAATCCTCACAGGTGGGCTGGCCATGGGAGGCACAGTAACGATGGACTAGGAAAGCCTTTCAGCTTTACAGACATGGGTTCAAATCAAGCTTAAGTAAGTGACAGGCGAAATGGGGCTATTGATTTCAATCTAGTCCCGTTTGGATACAGCAAAAACTCGGTGCAACCGTGTCTTAGCACTTAAAGGGATGCTGTCAGCTGAAAGATAACGCTTCTCCTGGAGAACATTTGCAGTGTTATTTATAACAATTGAGATTACTGGACCGGTTGAGATTACTAGAGCTGAAAGACATCGGAGAGTAAATTTACCTCCCCCCTTTTTGGTAGGTATGTTTACTTTGTACATTTGGCAGTGCTTTCTGCCAGACCTGTGCCCTAAATCTCCTTTCCAGTTACATGGCAGAGCAGACACACATGCAGTGATGCATGTGTGAAGGTCAGGCTGAGAAACATGTTTTTTTCCTTGAAACTGGTCTGTCAAAGAAAAAGATTCACATGGAGCCAAAAATCCCCTGATAACCAGGAACCAAACTGCCAGGCAAGCGTTAAGATCTGCCTGATTTTCCCTTCTGCCCGTGCACCCATCTGCCCAGCAGCCCATCTTGGAAATCCGCTGAGAGGCTTTGGCTACCAGCCCTGCGGCAACCTTCTGTGAGCCCTGGTGGCAGAGGAGGACAGCGTTGCCATCCAGTCACATTACATGGGGCAGGCTCATCTCAGGGGAGTTTACAATGCAAGTGCTGATGAATCCAGACCTGGGTCAGGAGGCCTGTGGGGGAAGATATGCTCTTTTTCTGCCTTGTTCTGCACATGAGTAATTTTGTGTCATTCAGGCTACACCTTTGGTTAAGGTCTGGTACAAGAAAAAGAGAAAAAACTGGTCTTTGGTTCATGATGGTCAAGGACATATTGCATGAGGCACTAAGAAAGCCTTATGCAAGACAAAATACAACTGTGGGGCTGTAAAATCTACCAGGAGGGTCCATAGTCAGGTGTATTCCCTGAAACCCTTTGTAACTTCATTTTGAAAAACCATGAGGTATCAAATGGAGAGAAGGCATATCAACAGCCTGGGATGGAACACTGGGCAGAGCTGGCAGCCCTGCACAATGTAGTGCAGTGCCACACAGAGCCACGAGTGCGCATCCCAAAAAAAAAAAGCAGTCAAGCCCTGCTAGCACCATCATGCCAAGGGCAAAGCTCTGCACTGATGCCGCCATGCTGTTCCCCACCACAGAGACATGCCAAGTCCAACCAAGGAGGTGGGTCCTGCGGGCTCTGCTCTTGCAAGAAGGCCCTAACAAGTCCTTGAAGCAAGTGTGGTGGCCGAGGTTGTGTTCCCTTGCAGTCAGCCCTTGCCTGAGAGGCAGCATGAGTAGAGCTGTAAGTGGGACATGCTCACAACTCCATCATAAACTTGCAAGATCAGACCTTAAGGAGCCCATTTCAAAAGCCCCCAGCATGCACCATCAGGACTTGTTTTTTAAATACTTTGCTGCTCTTCTGGGTAAGTCAGGTCCAAGGGGCTCAGGAATGAGCCCAGGGAGCTCCGTTTAAAGCCTGGCCTTAACGGTGATTGCTTCATGCCCGAACCTCTGGCCCAAGGTGACTGGCTCAGGACCACAGCAGGACTCAGAGCCAGGGTTAAAAGGCAAGAGTTTCTTGCTCCCACACTGCTCTTCTACCTTTCTGACCCTGGCTCCCAGTGCACCTCTCCTGCGACCATTTAAAGACAAGGCAAGGCTCAGTGGAAGACTGTGCAGCTGCCCACTCAGTTTCCTTACATCTGGGGATTTGTCAGAAGTTCAGTATCACAAAATATAATTTTGAATGATTTTGTAGTTCAGGTTAATAAACTGCTTACCATCATAGGGGAACTGAATCATGCATTACTCCACTTGCTACAGTGGAGCTTTTTCTTAGCCATGTATGTAAAATGCGCAATTCAGAATGATTCTCAATAGCCCTACATTTCCAGATTCACATTTTTAATTAAATGTAATTTTCTTTCTTTTGTTTCTAAATGGGCACGCAGTGTCGTTTAAATCTCACAGACCTCCATGACTGGAACATCTCAAGACCATGTAGCTGCAAAGCTCCACTCCTGCTGCAGAGAAAATATCAGAGAACAGTGAAAGAGCGTAACTTACACCAAGCAAATTACACTATGCAATTTTTTTTTTATTAAACTACATGGAAAAACATCTTATCAATTGAAAGTCTCTTCGTAGTGACCCAGCTTCAATATTTTCTGAAGATTATGTTCATGCCTTATTTAGTGAGGCTGTTTATCAGTTTAGAGGAGGAACTGAGTGAATGCCCTCCCTGAGCCTGGGAGAACTAGTATGAGTACAAAAAATTTGCTGGTGGTACTGTCTCCCGCACAGTACGCAGTAGTAGTATGCAGTATATACATGTGTAAGAAGGTTGGACTCCTAATGCTGTTCTGAAAACTACCTTAAAACAGATGCAAGAATACGTTTTATAGTTATATAGATATATATTCTGGTAGTTACACTGATGCTGTGGAAGTCAAATACCTAGTGATGGAAAAGATCCCTTTTGGTGCCTTAGGCTGCTGAACACCGTATGTGTCTCCTCTGAACCCACCATTTACACTAGTTTGAGGCAAGGAACATAGTTTAGGATGTTTTTACTGGCTGTCCTAGGTGCAATCCAGGCACAATGAGTACAGGGAGACTGCTGATTTACCTTTCAGTAGTGTCCTTTTGCTTGGAAGATGAAGAGGAACCAGCTTTTGTTCTGAACCCCGCTCAGCCCTTCACCCCGCGGTAGTGATGGGAAATGTGGCAGCTCGTCTGCCCGCTCCCATTTCTTCCTGCAGGCACCACGTTATATATCCCTCACCAGCCTGACCACAGCTTTCAGAAACATCCAATAAATCAACAGTTAAAAGGGAAGAGTAGACATGGGGAGCAGGTGCTTATTATCTGTGCATCTCTGGAGAAGAATAACCCACAGTGTATTTCCATGCCCATTTGAAATGGAATATGACCATGACCCTGCAAGTGGCTCTGCTTGAATTGTTCCTGGCATCATGTTTTACTCCTAATATTTTCATTGTCTGCCTCCGTCAGTTTTACCTCCCACTGTAGCATTAATTTTGTATGTGAATATGGAGGCTGTGCTTTAAATAATACAGCATATGCTTTTTATTTGCCATGTAGAATAATATTTTTTTGGCTGATTTATGTTCCACCTGGACAAAATTATTTTTATGATGGGTTTATTTCATTTGCTCCCACATCTCCAAATGGGGGCGGAGGGAGAGAAATCTTGTAAACCACCAATAATGACGGACACAGAAATCTGCTTTGAAATACAAATTTACTGCAAAAACAGATTCTCTCCAGCCACGTAAATGAAAAAACGCTGTCGTAATAATTTTAAGCTCACGAATGCATGCTACTACTGGAGAGAGTAAGCTTTAGGCTCTTGTGTCATCCCTTACATAATGCTGGGAATATGGATAAATTCACTGACAGCTATAAGCTATTCCAGTAGAACAAAATTACACATATGGCTAAAGCATGGATTTAATTTAGCTCTTTTCAGAACTTCAGCAAGAAACAAAGCCAGGACAAAAACCCTGTGGTCTTTTGGTTTGCAGATTTGCCACAGAACTTCATAGGCTAAGCTGCCATATCTACCTCATTTCCAGTTTTCACAAGGACTGTAGAAAAATGTTACTTGCCATCGAAACGTTAGTTTCAAACAGATAATGTGTGTTTCAATAAAAAAAAAAAAATGTATGATGTACCTTGGTTTGTGTTTTACAACCCTGGAAAAGACCATCAGTATTTTTGTGTTAATCTATCACCTACAGAAATACTCACTATGAACAGATTTATTATTTTTTAAAGAAGCGATATGCAGTCCTTAGCACAACTTTGTTCTGATTTTGACTTCCAGCTTTTGGTGCTTTTTGTAAAACAACTAAATATTAATCATACAGTTCCATAATAGTTGTAGCAGTTGGAAAGCTGTGGTTCTACTTTTGGTTGTAATGGTTGTCTTTAACCATACAACATCCTCCAGCCCAAACCACATTTTAATAGGAGTGCATATAATAAGGACATGTAACGCCTCCATGTCAGCTCTGAACTGCAGAGCTGGGAAAAGGAGGCTATTTTTTTCAGAGCAGCTTCTCTTTTAATACCAGATGTAACAAGAAGAGATAGGACTTTCACAGGAAAATCCTGCTGCTTCTAGTCGCACCCCCTAACTCCCCATCAGGTGGTAGGAATCGAGGCTGACATCTCCCCCTTGGCATCTTCTGGCAGCAACTGAAGATTTATTGCCATGCAGGCCCTCTAGACACCACACACACACACACACCCCCAAAGCTCTGCTCCAGCCCCTTGTCCTGCCACATCCCTAATTCTTGCTCCACCTGCCAGCATGGAAAACTTTAGTGAAGCCACCTTTCTTCTGCTCCATCTTCTTCTCTTTCTGAGCACTGAGAACATTTAACAACATCAAGCTAGGCCTGAAAACCAGGTCACTGGTTTTAAATGAGGAATTTAATCAATAGGATGAATGTGTATTGTATTTGTTTCACCATCATGCCAGCCCCAGGTCTTTCAAACGAAATCAGAGCTCCCGTTCTTCCCTAAACTCTTCGGGATGAAGGCAGCTCCTGCAGGAATCATAAGCCTGCAGATGGGAAGGGAAAGGAAAACGGTATAAAAAAGCTACAGTAGATGGTGCTAGACAGGTGCAGAAGACACCAGATAGTCATTTGAGGATACCTGAAAGATTTACCCCTAAGCTAAGCGGTTTAGAAAATGTGCAATTTAGATTTATCAGTTCAGAAGGGAGAATCAGATAGAAACAGTTGAGCTAGTGAGATTATTAAATGCAGAACCCGATGCTGAGATGACGCTCACCTTACTAGAGATGCTGACAAAGGGCAAATAGGGTGCTGGCACCCCCAACCATCCCCGGCTGCACCCAGGCCGTTACACAGAAGGCAAGGTGCGGCAGGGTGATGGGAGGAGAGGGGAGAACTTTCAGGCAGAGACCTTCCTTCACCCAGGAACTTCTGGGAGCTTGAGGTGGCACCCTTCCCCCACGTCAGGATGGGGACAGCAGAAGCAGCAGGAACACTGCAGGTTTTGGTCAGAGTGGGAAGTGCAGATCCGTATTTCCTGATGTCAGCCCCTGCGTATCAAACCGTTAATGTCACAGAAAGGTGGCCTTGTGTATTTAATTTTATCAGGCGGAAGAACTCTGATATACGCTGTGCTCAGTTCACCACTCCCATGCAGATTTACTTGGCGTTTTAGCATGCTTGCTGCCTCGCTGACAGAGATTAAAGGCTCTCCTCAAAGCCCCAGGTATTACGCTCAAATGTATAAATCAGGGCTTAATATGTAATATTTGTCCATAAAAATATATCATGGTGGCATTCGTTTGGCTGTCTGCATATTAAATACCGTTACAGAAAGTCACGAGTTTATTGAGGATTATTTTGCTATGCCATTAAAGTCTCCTGCCATGCTAAATGGGCATCTTCCCTGCAGGAGCGTGGCCAGGGTGGCAGAGAGGAAGAGGCAGATTTTGCTGATGCCTTCATGACCCTGCAGGTGCCCCAGCCGTGTGGTGCTGTGCCAGGAACCCGCTCCCAGGCCAGCCCCGGGCTCCGGCTTACCAGCACTGGCCAGGCGGGGCAGGGATCACGGCGGAGATGACACCGCGAGCCTCTAAAGGAGAAAATTGCATGATGTATCACCACTCACAAGCACCCGCCAGAGAGCCGTTTAGAGTGAGATTACAGTCTCAGAGGAGACTCTCATGCCTCTCGGTCACAGGGTTACTATGATGATGCAGTTGCAGCTTGTATGCGGGCAGTAGGAGGGATTTAAATGATGGCCTGAAAGAAAAGCTGGATCAAACCTCCACAAACCCTGTTCAGATTAACCCAGATTCCTGAGTCCCCAGCTTTGAGGGACTTTAAATTGGCCAAATTGATTCTTTTCCCTTGAACAGAAGAAAAATGGGAGGGAAAGTATGAAGTTTATACTTTGGCCACAAGTTTACAAGCAGTATTTTTGACTGAAGGGAAACAAAGCTCCCCAAAATAAGACTTTGTGCAGTCCAGAGGTCTTGATTCTACTCACACCAACTCCATATCAGCACAGCTACATGGATTTCTCCGCGTTTGCTGAGATGCAAGGGAGAGAAAATCAGACCAGTGGAACCCCTCCAAGTCACCTGTCTCTGCAGGTTGTACCCAGGTCTCTCCAGGCCTGCCAAGTCCTGGAGAGACTTGCAGTCTTTCCCCCTTCTTTCCTCTTCATATTCAAGGATATTTTTTTCTTTTGTAAATTCCCATTATTAACACAGGAGAAAAAAAAGATGCCTGGGATCCCTGGCGCATCCTTGGAGTGGCTGCAGCCTCATCGTGGATGACTAGACAACTGCCACTGTGCCACATAATGAGGAGCACACATGCTGCACCGGGAGATACTAATGAGGGAGCTACAGCCCCCTTAGCCCTCTCCAGTAAATCCATGTCTGCAAGCCATGTTTTATTTATCAGGCTTATTATGGCAGTGCTAAGGAGCCACTTGAAAAGGGCCGCTGTTGTCCTGGGCACTGCACATCACGGTGCTTGCTCCGACCAGCTTCCAGGGGAAACGGATGAGGCTGGCGAAAGGCAGAGGAGAAGGATGCTGTGCACATGCCGTGCAAACAACACCGTGGCAGCATTTATCCCATCGGCTCCTTTATGGTGGGGGAAGGCGGCGTGTCTGTCAGCCTGTTTTGACCTCCTGGTGCTAGCTGAGCACCACTTGAGAGGGATCCCAGGCCCTGAAAATACACAGTCACTGGCAGACAGATTGAAGCTGAACTTGCAGTGATTTCCAGGAATGCTTCTGAGGAAGCGAGGACTTGGCGGGCCTGGAGAGACCTGGGTGCAACCTGCAGAGACAGGTGACTTGGAGGGGTTCCACTGGAGTCACCTGCGACAGCCACCTCCCTGCCCGGCATTGTGCCCTACTCCTGCTCCCAGCAGAGCTCTCGTTGGAATCCCACGCTGTTCGCCATGCACACGAAACACTCCTGCTCCTCTGCGCTGAGACACGACGCCACAGAGCTCTTGTGCCACTTCTGGCAGCATGCAGTCTCACTCAGATTTGCATGTGTGATAGGAGGAAAGGGGATTTACGATCCCTGCTCCCTTTTACAAACATCCTCTTCCTCACCCCTCTGCACACCTTCCCAGAGGTTTCTGTCCACTTTGGAGAATCTCTGGCCTCATGGGGGACCAACTGAATCACAATTAAAAGGCAGCTAAGCGAAAGATAGAAGAGAGACGAGTAAATCTGTGCAAAAGTTGTATCACAGGTCTCAGCAGGACTCAGACAAATTGGTCTGCATTCCTTTAACATATTAGATTTCTACTTACCCTATTCATTAGCACGTTAAGCTACAAGGGCTGATTACATGAAACTCATGGAGAGGCATCAATTAAGCCAATAAATTTACATACATTCCTTCTAGATGAGAAATGACAGGCTTCCTCAGTTCAGAGTTTTGTACAACTGGACTTGGTTTCAGAAGGAGATAGGAGGAAAGGAGTGTTAAATGTATGCATCTGTACTGCCACCCAAAATGAGGGAAGCAGTTCACAAGTTTGAGAAAAACTGTATGCCAAATAGAAATATAAGGAAATGACTCGCAGTTTCTGAGGCTGAACTCTTAATCTGCCGTGTCACATCAACAACAAATTACAAGAGGAAATGAAATTCCCAAGAGACGGGCCAGTCCAAATGGTATTCCCAGGCTGCAGAACGCAACACTAAATATTTGCACATATTTATCACTTTTCACCCACACAAGTTCTCATCTTATTTTGCAAACACTGTGCAGCAGAACAACTTCCTAACTGCCAAAGTGTAGCCATTGCCGGTCTGCAACGTGCCAGTGGCACCTATTCCGTGCCAACATGCATCCTGGGAAAACTGTTAACAAAGATGGTTTGTTACCCTGTTGCCACTGAAGAGAGAATTTAGATAGGCCTTGCAAATGGTACAAAAACCCATGCAAGGTGACAGAATCATCTGTCTTTTCCTGAAAAATACTGCGCAGCTGCTAATGTCGCCGGAGGAGACAGACCACTAGCAGCATTGTTCCTACAGCTAGCTTTTGTAGCACTAACCTTAGTGCTACTGTGGCTAAATACTGATGTACAGCTAACTGGTTAATACTAGGAATAGCTCAGTAACAGTAACAGCTAAATAGTAATAGCGATAGTTTATCCCTGTTCTTCAGGAGTTGGCCACAGAAAGAAGGCACTCATCCAGAAATGGCGGAGCACCACCAGCTCTCAATCACTTTAGGGAAAATTAAAGGTTTGTAGCTAATATAGTAACTTATATGTGACAATTTCTTTCCTGAATAGCAGCACCAAATCTATCCAAGCAGAAAGGCATTTTCACCCCCACAGTTCTGGACTTCTACGTCAGGAGCGCTCCGTCCAGTTGAGGCGTTGGATAAAGACTACAGTTGCATGTTGCCCTTTTGGTTTCCTTACCCGGGCCCCTGTGCTGGGCAAAGGTAAGTGTTTACACCTTCTTGGACTGCCAGACAGACAATATGCAAGCTTCCTCATTGCTCGGGACACCAGATAAGGGGTTTCCAGCTGACGTCTTTTCCAGGCACTGCACGGCCATGATAATCAGATCATTCTCAAGAGGAAATATTTTAAACAAATGCTGCTTGCCTATGAAGGTTGGTGCCACAAATGTGATCATCTTTTCTTAACAGGAAGGAAAAAAGAAAAGTGCTGTTTCTTTTTCTCTTGTGTGCACAGCCATTGCAATTACATAGCACTGGAGTTAGAAATACGTGCTCCTTTATTTCATTCTAACCAAAGAGCAATCAAACCTACTCAGGCTTGTGTTAATGATATACATTATACGTACCAGAGACATTTACACTGCATATCAAAATCGATCAGAACATAAGGAAGTTAAAAAAAAAAAAAAAGCCGTTTGCCTTATGCTGTGAAGTTTGACTTGAATATGATCTGTCTCTGCCTAATGGGTTAGACACATGCCTGCACAGGCTACAGCACCGCACTAGTGCTACGCTAAAGCGAGGTAACATTCACAGTCAAAGGTGGAAGCAGACCGTGTGGCTATACGTGTGGGAAACAAGGAGGGCAGGCAGGGGTGAAAATGATTTTATGCTCAGGTCATAATTCGTGTAGTACCAGTGCAGTGAAGACACGGCACTTCCTCATCTGGTGCTTTTGCTATGACTGCATACTTCTCCCATTTGCAGCTTCAAACTGGGTTATTTCCACCAACTTTTTCTCCTCCCCAGCCAGCAAGTTCTAACCACGGGCACAGCCTTCAGTTTTAATTTGTTCAGTGTTTCATTTTTTTAATTTGGACAGGAACGTTGGACAGTAAACCGATTTCTTGTTCCTGAAGATTTACCGCTTCTTCCAATTTATTGAATGTTCAGCACACACTGTATTTCAATTAAAGGCAGCAAAATTGTTAATGTTGTATTAATGACACAGTGTGTCTATATAAAGATGCAAATGTATGTTGTGGCCAATTTTCTGGCCTGGTGAGATTATTTTCTTCTTCTTTTTTTTTTTTCCTGCGGGAAATTATCTGCGAACAGACTGAAATTTTATACCTCCCCGTATCATCTCTCTTGCTGCTGCTTAGCCGCCAAGTATCAGCCGTGCCCGGGCTGCTGGCGATGGGCGCCCGGCTGCCACCTCGGCTCTCACACAGCCGGTTTGCCGCCCGGTGCCTGGGGAACCGTCCTCCCGACTTCGGGCCGGGCCCTGGGCGGCCGCCAGCAGCCCCGGGGGGCTGCGAGGCTGCGGGGAGCGCCCGGCACCCGGCACGGCAGGGACGGCAGGCGAGGCCGCGCAGCTCGGGCCGGGCTTCTCCTGCCCGCCCAGCCCCGGTCTCCGCTGCCGCGGGCGAAGCCGAGCTCTGGGGCCCCGCCGCGGCCAGCGGCCCCGCCGGCTCCCCGAGCCCACCCGGGACGCGGCCACGGGCTTTCCCCGGCGCCGCGCAGGCCCCGGCGGGGCGGCAGCGGGGGGGGGCCGCCTCTGGCTGTTGGTTGATCCGTTGCCACGGCAACGCGCCCCACACACAACCCCGCACCTCCCCCTCCCCCCGAGCCGTGCTGCCCCACGTGACCCACGGCTGCTCCACCAGCCGACTCGCCCGTTACCAGGGCCGCGCGAGCCGGCGGCGGGGGTGTGCCGGAGGGGGTTGCCGTTTCCGATTGGCTGCTGCCGAGGCTCGCTGATTGGCAGGGGGTGGCGGAGCCGGGCCGCTGGGCGGGCCGCCGATTGGCTGGGCCCGGAGGTGAGGCTGTGGGGTGACGCCGGCCTCCCCGCGGCCGCTGGCAGGCGGCCCTCCGCAGCCCTGGCCCGCAGACAAAGGCTGTCCGAGGGGGGGCGCGCCCGCTCCCCCCCGGCCCCGGGGCTGGCACGGCGAAGCGAGGCGGGGCGCGGGAGGACAGCGGGCAGCCGCGGCTCCCCGGCGGTCTGGCGGGAGGCGGCGACGCGGGCCGGGCCGAGGCGCCCTCCCTGCCGGCCCGCTCTAATTGCCGCCGCGGCACGCGGAGCGGGGGGGGTGGGCGGCGTGGCCGTCACGCTCGCCGCGCGCCCGGCAGCCAATGGGCGGCCGGGGCGAACGCGGACAGCACGCGGAGCCCGCGTGTCCCCGCCGGCCGCGCTGTCAATCACTCTCCCCGGCCCCGGCTCAGCGTGGCCGCGCCTCCCGCTCCCCGCCCGGGCCGTGGAGGGGGCGGCTGGCGCCCCGCCGGCTCAAGGCCGCTGGCCCCGGCGCTGGGTGAGCGGACAGCGGTGCTGAAGCCCTTCTCGGTCAGGGCGCCGTGCCCCGCCCGCGGGGCTGGGGGGCTCTGCAGCCCCCGTCCCTCTCTCAGGGTGCGGGTGCGGTGCTGCAGCCGCGGGACGGGGACGGGGGGGGTGGGAGCCCGGGGTCCCGGCTCCGCAGTTTCCCCCGCGAAGGCCGAACCCGCGCCGCCCGCTCCCGCTCGGGGAGCAGGATGTGGCCCGGTCCCGGGCGGTCTCGGCGCCCTCCCCGTCGCGGCGCCCTCCCCCGATGCGGGGCGAGAGGCGGAGCCGCCCGCCGCCTTTATCTGGCGTGCCGGCGCGGGGGGTGGCACTGGGGAACACCTTGGTTTAAGATACGGGCTATAAATACGGCGCCGGGGATGGGAGCGCGGCCACGGGCGGCGGCGGGCTGACGGCTCCGGAGACGGTGGGTGCCTCCCCCGCGGCGGCTGGGCGCCGCTTCCATTTTGACTCGCCGGCGCGGTGCGGGGGTGCCTTCCCCGCGGCCGCCCCCCAGCGCCGCGCCACGCGTGGCTCCCGGCGGGAGCGGCGGGGAGGGGGGGGGGTGGTGGTATTTTTTTGCATTTCGCCTTTTTTTTTGTACGGAGGGGAGCGGCAGCAGCGAGCCCCGGCGGCTGCACCGGGCGCCTCCGGAGGGCTGCTGGGGGAGCGGGGGGCGGAAGGGCGAACAGAAGGGCCGCGGAGGGGAAGCCTAAAAAAGGGGACGGGGCTGCGGATAAAGGCGGGAAGGGGGGGGTGAAGAAGATGGCGAGGGCGCCGGCAGGAGGGGACGGGAAGGGAAGGGAAGGCGGGTTGGGGGAGGGCAAGCAGCCCCTAACCCCGCCGCCGGCCGCTGCCTCCCAGCAGGATTCTGCTCGCCAGCAGCCGCCCAGCCCAGCCCGCGGCGGAGGGCGAGCGGTGCCGCCAGCGAGGAGCAGCAGGAGGAGGTCGCCGCCGGAGGAGCCCCGCGGTCCGAGCCGCTTCGCTGAGCTCGCCCGCCCGCCCGCCGGCATGATGCAGATCTGCGACTCGTACAGCCAGAAGTACTCCCTCTTCAACGCCATGAACCGCTTCATCGGCGCCGTCAACAACATGGACCAGACGGTGATGGTGCCCAGCCTGCTGCGCGACGTGCCGCTGCTGCTGGAGGAGCTGGACGCGGCGGGCGCCGTCTGCCCGCAGCGGGACGCCGCCCTGCCGCCCGGCGACCCCGGCGCCTACTTCTCCCGTAGGGACATGTACAGCCACTACATGCTGCTCAAGTCCATCCGCAACGACATCGAGTGGGGCGTGGTGCAGCCGCCGGCGGGCGAGGAGGCGGCCCGCAAGAAGGACAAGCTGGGCGGCGGGCCCGCCGAGGAGGGCGAGGGAGAGGAGGACCTGGAGAAGCAGTTCCACTATCACCTCAGCGGACTCCACTCTGTCCTCTCCAAGCTCACCCGCAAGGCCAACGTCCTCACCAACAGATACAAGCAGGAGATCGGCTTCAGCAGCTGGGGGCAGTGAGCGCCGGGGGGGAGCGGGGGAAGGGGGCGCCCGGCACGCCGCCGGGAGCGGGAGCGGCGCGTACCCGCCCGGCGCTGCTGCCGCCGCCGTGGGGGCCTGCGTGTGCCCCGGGCTGCGGCTCCCCTGCGCGCTCCCGGGACTGCAGCCGGTTTTCTACCAACGCACAAGCCAGAGAGAGATGTAAATTAATCAATACTAGCTCATTAATTATTTCCCCCCTCCCCTTCCTTCTTTGTTTGGGTTTTTTTATTATTGGGTATGGGGCGAGCGGTTGCTGTGCCTCCCCGGGCGGGGGTGCCGAACCGGTGCGCGTGCGAGGCGGTGGCGTAGCTGGCAGACAGGAGGCTCGACACAAGCCGATGAACATAACAAAACATAAAAATTGCTTCCGATACCCGGGAGGGAACCCAGTGAGCAAACGAGCATCCCTCTGCCAGGGGACGGATGGCAGGTCCCCACAGTTGTACATGTACTGGAGTTTATTTAAACTTTTTTTACTCAGATGTAGAGTATATTCTAAAATAAATGCAAATGTATTAACTAAAAGTGACTTAAAACTTTTTGGTATGACTTATGCTTAATTAAATGATATTTTTAACGTCTGGAATTCTTCTGTTGTTCGAAGTTATTTCCAGAGCTGCCTTACTAGATGGAGAAGCCTCTTCGTGTGCAAGAGAGGGGGTTTTGTGGGCTTCCCACACCTACCCCGCCCCCCCCCCCCCGCCCCGAAGGGAGTGATTAGGTAGTGATGATAACTTGGCGTATCCAAAATGGATGAATGACCATATTGACTGCACCATACACGGCCTAAGTTTGATAAGCTGCTCCCAACTGGACAGTCCAGTTGCTCCTTGCGAATGCTGGCATGAAGGTCAGTGCCCCTTTAACAGAATCTGAGAAGATGGAGTCATGGTTACTTTGCAGGCAGAGATTCATGGAGGTTGGAGCGAAGCCTAGGAATGACTTGCTTTTTCGGGAAGTATCTTAATGTACTGTGGGGAGCTCTTTTCTATCCCTTGGAACAGGTCTGGGATACTTGCCTCCCTTCTCTCTTGCATTTCTTTCCTCTCTAATCTTCCTTGGATACAAGTAATTAATTGGTTTTATGTTATCCAAGTTGTATTGATTTCTTTCTCTCTGCATTATTTTCTTTTATTTGGCGAAATAATGTGCCTTGGAATTGGGTGTCTATATCATGTTCTAATATTAAAAGTGTACTTACTGATTACAATGTGTGCATATCACAGAGGATAACGATTTAATAAATACGTACATCCTTACATAACGTATGAAGTTTTCTTCTCATGCACTGAAATGCCAAGTTTGTAGACATACTGCAATTGCATTTTGTATTATTGCCATCGGATTTAGGGCTTGTTTGGTGGGGTTTTTTTCTTTTAAAAATAGAAGAATTTTTCTCTCCGCTTTAAGGATATTCTTGCTTAAATTCAGGTATTGCCCAGCAATTTGTTTTTCAGCCCAACTGCTAGAACACTGCAGAGTGCAGAACACTGCACTCCAGACATGGTACTAGTTGGCAGACGTTTGTATTGTTAAAACAATCAGCCTGCATGTGTGTTTGAAAATATGTATTCTAAAGATTTTTTTTCCTTCTAGGGTAAAGAAGTTTGTAAGGAACAGATGATTTTCAGCTTGGCGATGCTTGTTCTTTTTGTAAGGTTTTTAACTCCTCTTCCCCTCCTCTCTTGGGAAGATGCCAGGAAAAATGTCAGGAACAAGGAGAGGGATTACTCTGGTTTCCTAACATGTCGGCTCGCCAGTCTCGCTACAGTCTTAACTAAAGTGATGCAAAAGATGCAGTGCCTTATGCTGGACAGCAAAGTTTTGTTCTCCTGAGGATGAGAGGGAGAACCTGTTCTGCTGCATGTCTCCCTTCTGCCTTGTGCTCAGCTGTCTGAAAACCATACTGCAACCTCTGCTCGGGAGGGCTGGTAAAACCTCAGACAAAAGCAGCCAACAACAGTTTCAACAGCACTCCTTCTGAACTGGTAGCTTCTCCTGGTGCGGATTTAGACAATACTGTTTAAATGTTGCACAAGGGGCAATGTCATGTTGATTTAGACTATGAGTGACATCAGAAAAATAGGATTGCATTAGTGCGGTATCACCATGAATATTAATGACATCCATTCCCTTTGCATCCTAAAAAAAAAAAAGATGAGAAAAGTTTTGGTGAAAGAGCGGTTACAAGCTAGGGCTATTTGGCAGCAGAGGTGACGTTTCCTTACAAGTAAAGCTTTGGGTAAGAGAGGAGGTAGGGTGATACTGTGACTCAAGGGTTTGCCTTGCCCAATGACTAACCCGCAGTTGCTGAACTGCACATGGCTCCCATACAGGGGCCCAGCCACGTGGCTGGCAGCAGCCTGGGTAATCCCAATTCAGCCGCCGCAAAAACTGCTCAAACTCACAGCAACAGCAGCGATACTGCCACACCCCCAACTGGGAAATGCTTTAGAATTCCACTTTTTCAAGGTCATGGGGGAGGATTGAGGCCCTTGGGATCAAAGCAGCAATCTGGTGGTGAAGAGGGGGGGGGAAAAAACAACAGGTAAAACCAGGGTTGTACTTCTCATGCAAAGGGCAAGGGATGTGACTTTGCTGTTGGCTGCTGTGGAAAACAACTTGGCCTAAAAGGTGGGCTGGGCAGGGAATTATGTAAATGCTAGCTCCTGACATTGCAGTAAGCAAAGATGAGTTTGCAGAGTCTTAACGCACAGATTTTGTGTGTTAGATGCTGACTAGGGAAAAATTTCCATGAGTGATGCTGTACAATACAGGGTTTATTATTAGGAGTTAAGTTTTCTTTTGCAAGACTGGATCATTTTAAGTGCTCTTGATTGGATACCCAGTTCAAAAACCCTTTAGTCTTCCTCGGTAAAGTGGTTCTGATACTTGTAAGTGGTAATGACAAATGACATCAGTCTAATGTAAAAGTATCTTTATGATGTCAAATACTTTGTTAAGTGGCTTTATTTCCAAGCCACGTGTGAACAAAACGACAACTTGCCAAACTACAGTAACCATGTACAAACCAGGGGAATATACACCTGCACTGTGAGAAGCAGTCATCATTTTTAGCGCACTTAAATGAAATAGACTCAATATACAGTAAAGCAGACATTGGAAGAGTAATAAACAATGAAATTCAGAACAATTTGCACTTACAAACTGATTACAGCGGAAGGTATGTTACAGCCAAGGAGCCTCAAGGACATAGCTCGTGGGAAGCATCAGTTAATATCTAAAAGTGCCCAGTACGTGCTATTATAGTTTATGAGTCAACTCTTATTTATTTTTGTGTATACAAAAGAAGAGCAAAGGGGGGGGGGGGGAGGGGAAGGAGGGAAAACAAGTGTTTGTCTCAAGGCATGTATATATGTGTATAAAAATAAGGGCATTGGAGATGGGCATGAGTTCCATGGGAACGACAGCCTTTCAAAGGCTGCTTTGACTGCTGCCTGCTGTCCTGAACCGATGGCAGCTCTGTGCTGGCTTATGTGTGCGTTTCAGGAACCGTATCTGCCTCTGGCACCACAAGGTTTTCTCTGTTCCCCTCCAGAAGTGGGCCACCACATCCCTTTCTGCCCAGGAGCAGATTAAAAAGTCTGAAATCAGTATCTTGACACCCACTTGGACTAGACCCCCCTGCTGCAGTCCCTTGGCCGGCTGGGTTGCATTTCTCCTTGGCCTCCTCCCCAGCACACAAGCCCCTCCTGCTGCTGCAAAGGGCAGTCTCTGGTCAGTGCTTGGTGGAAGGGGGCAGATGAGGCTGAGTCAGGCTATGCTGTCATCTTCCTGCTTTCCCTCTGAAAGCTTTTTCCTGCAGAAGGTTTTAAATAAATCAAGATATCTGCCTTTTGTTGTTTGTTGTCCCCTCCCCCGCCCACTCCACGCTCTTGCACCAGGACACATGAGTCATCAGTAGATTGGCTTCGCTGGAAGATGCACTACTGTTAGTGGCCAGATGGAAGGTTATTTTAGGATATCATCATGGTGGAGTTAAGCTCTGCACCCTGTTCTACCGGGGAAAAAAGAAAAAAAAAAGAAAAAGAAAAAAAGAAAAAAGTAAAGCATAGAAAGCTTCTCCTCTTTGTGCCTATGGGCTTGGTACATGGCTTATCTCTTTGTGAAAAAGTCTGCAGTGATTTTCTCCTACAGACTTACTTCCCTGAAGTACTGAATATGGGAGGGAATTGTGTGGAAGTACTGCTTTTTATTATTTATATCTTTAAACATTATGTCTTTTTATTATTTATTTCTAGCTAGCAGTGTGGTAGGTGCTATATTCCAAAGAGCTCAAAGATCTTAGGTGATAATACAGGGAAAAAAGGAAAAGCATGATGGGTTACAACCTGCCATAAAATCTGAAGGGAGTGCAAGCAAGGTGAGCATTGCAAAAGTAGTTTCAGCTTTGCATGCATTTTTCTGTTATTTGTTGCTGTCACCTCTAAACAAGAAGAAATACCTGAATACATTAGTTCTAATGTTGCAAAATCATTTTCCTTCCAGACCACAGACTTGCATGACAAGTTTGGGTCAGAATTAGTTTTAAGGAATGAAGTTATAAACTTCTTTCCAAAAGGAAATTTGCAAATAGGAGTACAGTAATTGGATAACTTTTTGTTGGTAGCCAACTGCCAGAATTGACACTCTTTATAAAAAGTAATATTCCTTCCCTGTTCAAACACACTCCGACTTATTTGACCCAGAGTGATGGAAGAAGGAAAACATGGTTTTGTGCTTTTGAATTTTGTTCTGGAAAAGATGGCACAGAAAAAGCTTGGAGAGCTAGAGTGCAGAGCTAGAGGCAGGTGCCTCTGTAGTAAATCACAAAACAATAAATGAGCTTGCCTCGTTATTCTTGTAAGGTTTATCATAGTTCCCATGAAAGCGTTGTATTTTTTTATCATGTTTATCTACATACATCTGATTCATACATCTTTATTTTTGTTCTGCTCTGTCTTACCTTAGCAACTTTGGGTTACAGACAACGGGGTTGGTGTCCCACAGGCACATATGCACCACTTAAGACTAGCTGAGCCTTTTTAAGTGCATCTTGCTTTTAATGTGTATTCGAACTGAGAAGATGGGCAGACACCTAAAGCTGTGCTTCAGAGTATAGCGCAGCAGCATGGCAACCCTCTTGCTGTGGGATTGCTATTTGGCCATTGACATATGTGCTGGAGTGGGGAGAGGGATGCAAGGGGAAGATTTCCTCAGGGATTTCCTCCAGACTGTGCTGTGGTGGGGAAGCAGAAAGACAGTGAGGAAGATTCTCACCCCATAACTGACGTGGTTGTTCCCTGGGAGCAAAGAAAGGGAAATGATGGGAGCATCCTTTCACCCCTCCTGAGTGGGAGGGCTGGTGCCTGTACACAAAGGCTTTCCACCACACTTGGGGCAGAAAAGATTTATTTGAGGTCCAAGCTGACACCTTTCATGGTTTATCAAAACACCTGGGAGCTGACAGATTAAAGACTTGCTAAGTCAGCGTTCATCTGCCAACAAACAGAGGCTGCATGGATGGAGGCTGTTTCAATGCAGAGATTAGATATGTTAGACAGACTACACCCTTCCTTCTTTTTTTATGGGTCTGTAGGAAGCCTGGCCGATCAGCTGGTTTCACTTATACCACACCTGTAGGAGATTTTACTGGAATCGGAGAGTGATTTTTTCTGTATGCAAAGAAATAGTTTTAGTTTTCAAATATTTCAGTGTAACATTCTGCTCCCCTTGTCTCTTTTGCAGGTCCAAGGAGACACAAGATTTCAATTAGTCACGCCTCAACAAAAGCATTTTTTCAAGTTTTTTATCTGTGCTTCTGAGATGCTTTATTTTATCTTACATTTGAAATGGCTTCCCCAGACTTGTCATCGCAAAGAGCAGAATGAGCATCCTCTCCTGGAAGTCTGAAACTGAAATCTGGTTTTACTCAGTTTTCAGGCAGGATAAGCAACCTACGGAAGTTTCTGCACTCTGGGCCAAGTTAGTTTGCATTTCATCCTTGGTATCAGACCATTTTGAAATGGGAATGCATGTACATCTCATAGCCTGTACTTCCTGCGCCTGATTGTATGCCACTAACTGAAGAGCTAGGCAGACATGCACTAGAGTACACTGACAGGAACGGTGGTACGTGGCTTTTTTTCAGGGCTAGTTACAAACTTGTCCATTTAGAGCACTGAAGCTAGAAGGTGACAAAGCCACCAACTCAGTATGGTTACCAAGCTTGCTAACCACAGACGAGCCTGCTCCTGCAGCTGTGAACAGCCCACATGAGGAAAGTGGGACAGCCTTTCCTTGAGATGAGCATCTATCGACTTCACACAAATTTTTTATCTAAGTACCCATCAGTGGTTAACACTCAAGTTGTCTCAAGCCGCCTGCCTTGCTTCTTGCTTTCTCACACGTGCTGTCCATCCCCTTCTCTTCACATACTCTTTCTTCATTCCCTGAAGACTGTTTCTCCTATGGACTTATCCCTGTGTCCTTCCCCAATTCCCTTTCCCATCTCTCTGAGACTTTTCCTCCCTGAATTCCTAGTAAACCAAACTCATTTCATCACCCAGACAGGTCTCAGTTTTGAACTGAACTGTAATTGGTAATACCAGGATATTGGACGATTTCCTGATATTTCCTTGTTTGTTTGAATCATGTAATTAAACCTGCCTTCTTTTATTAACCTGTTATTTTTCATGTGGAGGCACTGCCTTATTGAAGACGTTTTAGTACGACTGATCACCAATCCATACTTTGAGAAATAGCAGAGTGCCTAAATGGCTGTGCTGAAGGCAGAACCAACAACGCAGAAAGCTGGTTTCTGTTGCTAATGTGTGCTGTGCTCATCTTTTGATGTGCCCTAATAATTGCCATTAGTATTAATTGTAGTGACACACTCACACTGAGAGGAAAATACACCCTGTAGCAAGCCTGTACAGCAACAAGGAAAAGCAAGGGAGCTGGCAGATCATGGCCTCTGCATTTATGATGCTGGGTTTTGTATTCAAGTTCAGCGTAACATGAAAACTGCCTCATTTAAAGAAGTTGAGAAGTCTGGTTTTAATGAAAGAGGCAGTGGCTTGCTTTCAGCTTTCACTGGTATCCTTAGTACAATATTTAGCAAAGACAAGTAATTCCTCATCTAGGTGAATGCAGTCATGTAAGTCTTAATTTTAAAACCAAACTAGGTACACATGCAGTATTTTCAAAGTGCTGAAGCCTATGCGGTGCCAAGAGGGCTGGTCCCATCTTGTCCTCTATCTCCCACCCCTGTCCCCGTGAACTCTCCACTTCCATTGTGATGGCACCAGTGCTCATGCAGTGATGGAGTTACCAGACCAGGGAGCTGATCCATCTGAAAATTAGCAGAGGAAAAAAGCTTTCACCTTCCCTCACTCAGCAGAAGGTGTAGCTGCACTAGATGAGGGGAGGAAAGGTTGGGAACAGGCTGCCAGGAGGCAGAGCGGGACCTCCCCTTTTGGCAGCCATTTTCGCGTGGACTGGATTAAGCGGGTTGTGAAAGTGTCATCTGAGTTCCCTCTTCAAAAGAGATTTGTATGCTGATGAGTCTGAGTGTCACTGAAACAGGCAGTTGCTCAGGCCAAGACCCCGAGCAGAACTCAGGCACGGCAGCGTGCACTGATGTGCCACCTTGCTCCCCGGTGCTGGTTCCTTGCGCCAGAGCCTGCAGTCCCTAGGAGGTAGCACAGGCTCTCCGTGCCATCCTCCTGTGCAGCTGGGAGCAGGACTTGATGAAACGTCATGAACTGTTTGGTGCAAGTGCTGAGGAGACAGATCTGGTTACACCTCAGCCTTCTCAGGTGACTCCTGGATGCCTCCATCCCCTTGTGGTGGCCATCACCAAGAGAAGACGCTTCCACATGGTCTTTAAGAGTGAGATACTTAGCTCCTTTGGAGCACAGCCAACAGCAATGGATCCTGCTGCAGCTGCCGGACAGCTTCCCAGTGAGGGAAGGCCACTGTGAAGTGCTGTGCCTCAGCTTCCTGGAGAGCACCTAGAAGGTGTTATGAGACAGCGATGCCAAGTACACCACAGTAGCAATTTGCTTGATAGGGAAAGCTTTAATATTTATGGAGAGCATGGGAGCAGCAGGAATGCTGGGTTCATCTTGTGTGCAGGCACCAATGAACGCCGAGTCCCAGGCCTTGGCACAGGGATGGGAGCCTGGGACTTGCCCTCCCCGTGAGTGCCCTGAGCAGGAGGTCTCTCTTGATCTCTAATTAAAGGATGCCATGCAAAATAAGGTTGCGACTGGAGGGCTGAGAGCCAGGAGAGCCGGTTGGTCCTGAAGGGACTGAAACTACTCTTCAAGGAACCTTGAGACATAAACTTGAAGCCACTCAGGATTGAAAATAAAGTCTCTGCTAGCCCACAAAGCTGCTACTGGGTAAAAAGGCAGAAGTATTTTGTGGGGAGCCCTTTTCAGCAGAC
The DNA here is from genome assembly GCF_023634085.1 of Falco cherrug. NCBI lineage: Eukaryota > Metazoa > Chordata > Aves > Falconiformes > Falconidae > Falco > Falco cherrug. The sequence continues at coordinate 83,554,157 of NC_073698.1, read as the reverse complement.
ATGCTCTGAGACCACTGACAAGGCTGAAACCATTTCAGTTGGGGGTTGTGGTTTAGGGGAGCATGGATTTCGGCACGGTTCTCTCCTCTGGCTCAGCTTGCCTTCTGCAGGAGGCAGGGTATGGCTGTGCTTAAGGAACAACCAGCTTCTGCTCTTGCTTCCACATCACTCCATAAGGCAAAGTTTTCTGTTGCTGCTGCTGCAGCCAGCACGGGTGGAGAGCTGAGGCAGGCAACCTCTCCCAGCACATTTTGCCCAATTCTCTCTGCTGGATGGGCAGCACTGCATGGTGATGGCTTTCCTAGCCAGCCTCCCCCTCATCCCCTTCCCGTGGCACTGGAGTCTTGCCATGCCCTGACCCACCTCTCCTCCTCTTTTCCCTCCCTGCTCCTCGAACAGCCACCTCAAAAACACAGGAGCGTACAGGCAGGAGCCTGTGCCATCAGGAAAGAGGAGGAGGGATAGCCTGTTGAGTTTGCCAGGGATGCTGCCTTCATGGGAAGGGGGAGCTGAAAGGAAGCCACTGTGGTGGGAACAAGGGTGCTCTTCCAACCTGATTTATCTCCCCCAGGTCCCGAGGTCAGACTTGCCTAGTATGCGAACTCTTTCTGAAAGAGATGCTGAGCAGTTCAGTGCTTGCAAGAATAAGGTGCTTGCAAGAATCAGGCTGTAAACAACATTTTAGAGAGCTGAGAGCTTTGGTGTGAAAGCACAGGTAAGTGTGTTCCTTTGTACTGTTGTGGCTTGGTGGATAAAGAGAACAGCACAAAAAGCTTTATATTTTGAAAGAATTTTTTTTTTATTTTGCCTTTGCATCCTTTACCAGATCTCAGACCTGGAACAGTGTCTAGATGGATGCTGTGAGCCCTGATATGCCTGGCAGGCCCCAGGAGCTGTTGCACAGGCCAGGGAGCTGCTGTGAAGGGCTGACCCTGGCCAGCCTTCCTGCCCAGCTTTCCTTCGTATAGAAAGTGGGAGGAGGGGAGGATGTTGTTCGCCAGTCCCTCCTCTGACATGGAGTCAGCATGCAGGGTGAGGAAGATGCCTTGACGTTCACAGAGCCCTTTTGGTCTGCATGTATGTAATGACTTGTCCAGAAAATCCTGGGGAAGAGTTCCCGTCGGAAACACTGCTAAGGGCCCCGACTCATGGGCTGAACCAAGCAGTCATGCAGGATGGGGATGTTGATGATGGGGATGTTCATGGTGGTGGGAGCCTGCCCTCTGCAGCAAGGGCTGGGCTTCAGGCACTACCCCACCTGCTCCCTCCTTCTCCTCCTTCCCTGACTAGCTGGCCAGGGGACATCTCTGGATGCAACGGCTTTCTCCCCGAAAGCTGGGCTCAGTAGAAACTGGCTGTCAGACTCTGAAGCACTTGCTGCTTTTGACTGTGTGTTTTGGACAGGATCCCCTTCCATCTGCATTGATGCAACTATTGTTTGTATACATGATTTTAAGAAGGGATTTCCCTTCCTTCCTGCTCCTTTTAATACTGTGTAGCAGCTAGAAGCGGAGAAGAGAGACTGGCACCATATGACCAACCAGCTGTCTCTGGACTGTCAGAGCATATTGTGGGGAACACAATGTGACTACCTTTGATGCTTGATCATTCAGTATCTGTTGGCTAAGTTATACACTGTCTTCTTTCCATTCAGTTACTCTGAATGTCATGTGTTGGGTCAGTGTGTCGTTTACATGGCGGTATTTTGAGTAAAAAAAAAAAACAGTAATGTGGTCCATCTCCAGTGCATGGTAAGAGTCCCTCCCTAGAAAAGCAGCATCACTCATGTTGTCTAAGCATCCAATCCCAAGTCATCCTTTAAGTTGTAGAGAATGTCTTTGCTTTTCTTTGTTTCCCTCTTCTAAACTGTTTTTAAAGGAACAAGAGCAGGCCACCTTTGCTCCAGCCTCAAGGTAGGAAACATAAGTGGTTAGGAGTGAGAATAAAAAAAGACATGGAGCAAAGCTAAGTATAGCTGCTGCATATTGGCTAATGTTGGAGAGATGGTGAGTTGTCTTTGACCTCAGTTCTCTCAGAGGAAACACAAATGCATTTTAAAAGTATTTTCCATTATTTGTGAGTAGTGAGGCTATATGAAGATACACAAGTATCCTTCAGTTCCCACTAGGAAATCAAGATGCTCTTACAGAGGGAAAGCAAAGCACCCCAATGTGCACCGAGAACATAGTGCGTGATCTGCCACTTCGGCTGGGGTCCCTTCAGCAAACTGCAGCAGGTAAAGGCACTTTGTGGGCACTGGGGGAAAGCTATTCTCTGTGCCACTTGAGGCATTTATTAGACAAGGGCTTTTCTGAGGATGCCTCCTAAACTGCTCTCTGACACAGCCGGTCTCCAGAACTGTTAGGCACAAGCTCTTCCCGTTGAAGTTTGATGTATGGACATCCCCAGGGAATTGATCCAAAAAGGGGAAACATTTTTTCAGGAAAGAGAAGAAAGTCCTTTCACTACTAATCAGATGAAATTACTAATTTCTAGGAAGCCACACTTTCTCTGAATTGGCAGATCTGAGTTCCCCCAATATACAGATGACAGTATTATACACTGCTACTTTGCCAGCAGACATACTGCCTTAGTTACTCAGAAATATGTTGCTTTTTATTTGACAAGTGGTAAAAACATGGTCTGCTTTACTTCTCTTTAGCATTCTGATTTTTAGGCCTGAGGTACACTCCTATGCATTCACCTACTGAAGGAGGATAGTTTCTCGTAAAATCTGTAGAATGATTGTTATTGATTTTTACCAATAATATGTTCTTTTTGTCTATCCCTTCTTCCTTCTCTCTTGCATTATTTATACTGCAATCCTTTCGTTCTTGTGCACATCAACATGTTTATCTTTCTTCCCAAACTGCACACTGCTGGTTTTGAAGTCCACTGATTTTTTCAAACAAGTTTCCAGCTATTATTTTGATGTTGTAATTCTTCTGAATGGACACAGAATTAATGTCTTTTCCTTCCTGCAGATACTTCTCTGAATTTATGGAAGTCTGTGGAATAATATACTATATTAATTCAGTGTTATGGACTGAGATTGGAACATGTAGCTGGTGTTGTGCTGTACCTGCTGCAAAGCCTCAACACAGCCGAAAGAGCTGCTAACTACACTGCCTGGAGTAGAAGGTTTGAGTAATCAAGAGAAGGGAAATGGTGAGTAGAGTTTGAGTAGAGTTGTTCATTATCTCTATCTTGGCTCCTGCCGTAGGAAAGGACAACTGAAACCTGCAGAAACCCAATTCTGACTGCAAGAATATCATGGCAAATACACATAATTTGCTGCTAATGCACTTAAAGAACTGTGGTGGCTAGTTAAGGTAAGTCAAGACAGTTCTAACTTGCTAGCACAATTTATTTAACTGAGCATAGCTGATTTACATTTGCGAATTAAAAGATTTTGAGTTAAATTTTCTATGACCCTTTTTTTTTTATTTTTCTCCTACAGATTCTCTTTTCCTCTCTCTTTCCTTTTCCTTCTTAAAGAAGCTGGTTGGCAACTTGGGGTAGTTTTCCTGTCTGCAATTTTTTGCATTTAGCCCCTGTGTTTTGGAGAAGTGCTTGCCAGCAGCAGCCTAGCCAGACTTGCAGGGCTGGGAGCATGCTTTCTGAAATTACATACATATACATAGATACCCTCCACCTTTGTCCCTCTTCTACCATGGAACTGAAGAAATCTCTGGGCTGCAGGGCTACATTCAGTCCTCTGCCTCCTATGTCGCCTTCAGCACCTTACCCTAAATGTTACTGCTTTTCCCAGATAGATGCTTCACAGCCCACCGACAGACCTAGAAAAGGCTTTCATCCTCACTTCCCATCTCCTCTCTTGCATCTAGGAAGAGGATAGGAGATATTCATATCTCTCCACCCTTCTTGATTTCTGTTGTTTCCTTTCCCTCCTGGCCCCACAGAAGGACTAGGGACTACTGGAACTCCAGTAAGGGTCTCTTTGTGTTGTCCTCATTTTGGGGACAGAGAGGAGCAGGATCCACTCCTCTTTGCTGTTGTGAGGGCTACTGAATCCCTTCACTGTACCGCTCCTGTAACCGACCCAGTTTGGGTGAAGCACAAAGTTGCCTATTTTTGCTTTATTTCCCAGAATAGTACAGATGTTTGGGAGAAGCAGTGGCTGTGGGAAAATGACTTTCTTCTAAACTATGAGAAAGAAATAGCTGAGATCATGATGGGTGGATCCTCCTTTATGCTACTGTAGGTCAGCTTCCTAGAATAACCCCCCCGGAGGGTGCCAATTTGTTTTAATGAAATACATATTTCAGGGGAGATGCTGATTGCAAGGGGGAAGATCGTGTTTTGGGTAACGTGGGCTTCCCATAATGTCCCCTTTTCTTCCCCTGTCTTCTACAGTGCTCTTTCACATCCATTTCTTTGTTTTCATGCATCCCCTGCCAATCTTTCTCCTCTCTGAGATCTGTTCCTCCTCTTGGGGAGTTTAATCTCAGTCTTTCCACTGACTTGGATGACATTACATCAGACCTCATGTTCCCTTTTGGTGGGGAGAGAGACAGTAAATCTCTCTTGTCTTTAACAGAGTTAAAGACTAACCAGTTTTCTGTAACCCACATCTCTGGCTCTCTGTTTCTGCAGGAGAGAGAGGGAGGGGCATGGGGGGGGAAAGGCAGAAGGACTGAAAAAAGCCACACACCAGCCTTTTCAACATCCTGTGGAAAGGAAGGGGGAGGGAACAAGGGAGATCCTAATCTTAATATATATTAGGTGCTCACACAGAATAGTGGTGGGTGTGGCTCGGCCAGATGGTAGATTAGGCAGATTGTTTGTCTCGAGTTGGATAGATGGAAAAGAGCAGGAAAGACGCAAGGAGGGGCTGAAGCAGCAGGGTGTGAGGTGAGCAATGGAAGGAAAAGCTCCAACAAGTTGCAGAGAAGATGGAGACAGGAACTGGGATGGGGAGGACAGACAGAGGATGCAGGAAAAAAGAAAGATGGGAAGATGAAAGCCATGGGAGTTAATCCAGCTCCTATTAAAGCTGACAGCATTACTCTTTAGAGATAGTAGTCTTGGCTCATTGGGAGGCTTTGAAATAAGACAGAAGAAGGAAAGGAGGACTGGTAGACAAAAGACCAGCAAAAAGAAGGAGCAGGGAGAAGGAATATGCTAAAATGGAAATGGAGAAGAAAGAGTGTTGAAAATGAATGCTGGGTAGTGTGCCTCATATATTGGAAATATGCTGAAAAAGGGAAGGGAGATTGAAACCAGAGCAAAGAAAAATGCATGAGATCATTTTGTGATTCAGATTTCTGTCCTAGGGGATATGAGAGTCCTGGCTGTGGAGCTGAGGCCTTGAGAAAAACCTGTGGCACGTGTGAAGATGTACAGGGGAGAAAACTATAACATGTATTATTTTATGCAGATTAAATGTGACATCACTTTCCTCTTAAGCTTTATACCTCAGATTTGGAGTGGGCTTGTAGAACATGTTGGGCGACTGGGTAGGGAAGATGAGGAGCAGCAAGTAAAAGGGCTAATGACTGGAAGGTTTGCAACAGAAGCGTGCCTTGGTGTTGTTGACTGTGACATCCAAGGAAATGAAAGATTCACCTGAAGCTTTTCTTCAAGCTGGGGCACTATGAGATCTGTCTCCATTGTGTTTCCTCTGACATGTGGGTTCCCTGCTGACAAAGCATGACCTCGTGTTTCTGTCTTTGCCCTGGCGAAAGCATGAATACCCAGCTACCTGTTCCCACAAAACCTGCAGAAGCTGGATATCTCTGGCTGCGTTTGGACTGTGAAACTCCACCAGCCAATGCATTCCTTGGTCCGTGGCCTTACTCTCACCCCGTGTGTGGGAAAAAAAAACACAGCCACATGTCAGTGCCCCTGTACCCTCCAGCCCCAGACTCTGGTTTCTAAAGCAGGGAAAGGTGCACATGGGGCATGCAGCACGCTCCACCAGGTGCCCCGGTATGTGCTGCCTCCAAGGTCACTCAGCCCAGCAGATAAGTGCAGTTAGAGATACCAAATCCTTCGTCAAACCTGGGTGAAGTGGTCTGATGGATTAAAAATTTGGTAAGGGACTTCCAGGCATTCATACATGCACAGAGCAAAGTCACATGGACTATTCTTCCTTGGAAACCAGGCTTAAAGGAAGGGTCTTTATCAGGCATCCTTTCCAGAGTGAGAAGAAAGCAATGGACTGCCTGTCAAGGGAGAGCAAGCAGCATGGGCCATACGGAGGGCTGGTCCCATGACTACACCTGGGAGAAAGTAGGTCCAAGACCTCGAGGGGTTTGTGCTGCACAAGGGTAAACCACCTGAATGCCTCCAGCACAGGCACCGAGACCTGTCTGCTGCAAGCTAGGTGAGGTCCCCATGGTGGGTGAGCTGGGACGAGGGAAGGCTTACTCTGAAGCATAAGCAAGACCCGTGCCTGGGGAGCAGCCCATTGGTTTTGCTCCAGTGCTTTTCTGCTCCTCCAGGACTAGATCAATACACTCGAGTGTGAAGGCACTGACTCCCACTCACTGCAATCATACACTGAGTCCCTTGGGGCACATTGCTGCTGGAGTGGGCCAGACCTGCTCAAACAGCCACAGTTGGGCTGTCAATGTGAGAAATATTCCCCCACCCCACGGACCGGCAATGCAGCTGGTATCTCTGTGGAAGGAAACCTGCCGTAATGAGGGGGACGTTTGTGCTGAGATGAGGTGCTTTTCCGTGTGCTCTGTCTTCTTGCCTATGCATTTTCATGACATGAGCAGGGTCTGGTGAGATTATTTTATTTTTCTCCTCAGCATCATAGCAGGCATCAACGGGAGTAGTGTGTATAGCTTCACCGCCTGAGCTCCCTGTGCTCAGCCCGGAGCTTAAAGCACATCCCTAGCAGGAAAAGAGAGTCTTACAAAAATGGGATCCCAAGCTGTAAGAAACCTAGTAGGTTTATGGCAACAACAGTTTGAAGAAAGAAATACAAGCAGAGATATATATTCCATCACATACGCTTCTTAAAAACTTGGTGTGGTGCTGAGAGCATTCAGTGTATACAAATCGTGCTTACGAATTTCCAAAAGCAAATCCCTAAGCCTCTTTTTCTTGTAGTGCCCCTTCCCATGCCATCAGACCGGTATAGCCCCTGAGAGCAGCAGAGAACAGATACCCCAGCTCTTCAAGGTTTGACCCCAGTCCTAGAGAGCTTGCCATAAGGGATGATATGGGAAATGAACTCTTGGGTCTTTTTTAAAGTTGGGAAATAAAGATGTGTGGGGTTCTGGTCACAGTCATCTACAGGTTCAGATCTCTCAGTTTTTCTTTTCCTGGGCCGTTGCAGCTGTATACGCAGCACAAATTCCCCCAAGGCTAGAGGATTTTTTTGTTTCATTTTCAATCCTGGCGCATTTTGTTCGCTGTTCTTCAGTCTGTTTATTGATTCTCAGCTTTTTTCATGCCTTTAAGTGCCTCTTGCTCTGTACTCCTCCCTTTCCTCCCTCCCCCTCCCCCCCAAACATACCAGCCTGCATTCTTTTAGGCTGAATCTCGATTTATTTACTGCCTTTATAGGAGCATGGGTTTTTTCCTAAGGCTTGCTGAAAGAGAGCTGTCCATTAAGGGCTTTTTTCCCACTGCAAAGAAGGCTTTGCCCTGTTTTCCTATGATTGTGGCAGACATGAAACTGTTGAAGACAAAACGTACTTTTTTTCATCAGTATGGTTTTGAGTCCTTCAGGCTGAAGCAAATGAGAGCCGTGTGCAGGCGGATGTAGGATGGTCCCAGTGTCCGGGTACTTTTCAACTGTGGGACAGGCCATATCACTTTAGCAAATTGCTGCTAGTGCCTGTTTGTGCATGGGGCAGTTCTCCAGCCTCGAACAGTCCCCTCTGAGTGCCAGGACACTGGCTGTGCTGTTTGGCTGCTGATCTGTCACTTCCAGCACTTGAATAACTGCTACAAAGCAGCTATTCCAGAAACAACATTGCTGTGAGATGAATGAATTTATTTAAGCTTTCTACATTATTGTTGAAAAAAGTATGGGACTAATGCATGAAATTTGCTCTGTGTTGATGCTCATGATAAGGAGTAAGATAAACCTTTGCCAATATTTTACTGTCTTATCAAAAAAAATCAATAAAAGTGCTTCCTGGCAAATAGTGTGTTTGACATGTGGCCTGTCTGTCGGGGTATTCAAAAGGCTAACAAATACCCAGTATCCAGAATTGCCTCCCTGGAAGATGAACAGCTTGGGGGACAGAAGGGGTTGAGCAGCTCTGCAGCACGCTGTGTCTTTGTCCTTGGCATCTGCCGAGATGCTGCAAGTCTTAACACACCGATCCTGCTCCTCCCCCCGTAACCTCTTTCTTTCCACTCTTCTGATCAGTAAAGGAAACACTGCACAGTCCCAGCCATACTCAACATGCTACTGACCCATCAAGAACTTTTCTGGACTCTAGTGCAGACTGTTAGTGCTGGACTAACAAGTTATGATTTATTTCTGATCCTAAATGTGCTTTCAAATGCAGGTAACACTTTTCAGCCAGTGTCCTTCAACCCCCGCCTCACGCCTCCCTGCCATTTCCTACAAGCCATGTGTTACTTGCCCTGAAGTCAGTGCAAACCTGAAGGCACAGCTCTGATGGGAGGGACCTACCCTGTCTTTGTGCTTACTTACGCAGGTTCTGGGTATGTTCAGCAATACTTTACTCCTCTCATATAGTGCTCTGCAGTGTGTCTTCTTTGTTACTGCTTTTGATTAAGGTATGCTGGAAAAAAAATAGAAGTGATTGGATTGCTTTCCCCTGATGATCCTCCCGCTAACATAATTCATTGTCATTTAGAACATAATTCCCTACTAGGGACGTGATTAGCTTGGATTAAGACACCATTAAATAAACAAGGCTAGATAAGAGTAAGATGGCTGCAAAAAAATGACAGTGTCTTTGTGCATCGGCTCACATCTTGTAATTAGCTGTGATGGAAAAAGAAATACCTAAAAATTTCTTAAGGGCTGAGGGAAGTCCCAAAGCAATCTATCCACTATTTTAGAGTTAGTTCGAGTGTGATTGGTGGTCTTAAAAACAGTAGGTGTATAATGATTGACTAGGGAGTGCTTGTATACCTCCCACACAATCTCCTTGATGGTTTCCTCATCCTCCTAATCTAGCGAGTGCTGGTGTAGTGCTCACTAGATGTGAACACCCAAATGTCTAGTTGAAGCCATGGTTCTCAAGCTCTGTACTACATGTCCCATAAAATGTGAAAGTTTAGGGAAATTAAAGCCTCATCCTTTTTGGTACCCTTCTCTAGAGTACGTGGAAGTCGAGGTGGTAGTTTATTGTCTCTTTAACAATACTGTGAAGTCAAGGAAGCTATTGCTTCCACCCATGGGTTGAAGGATGAGTTCTGCTGTAAGAGCTTCTGGTATTCATGTTTCTATTATACCCAAGTGGAATATTAAAACTTCGACTTTTCCAACAGCTGCAGAAATATCTTAAAACAGCTAGACAAAGTTAGCATGGCCGTGAGCAGCAACAGAATACTGTTAACTAAATGTAGGACCAAAGCTTTATGTTACACATGAAGTGAGAGTTTATAACACTTTCTACATGTTGTTAGTAAGATCTAAGGACAGATTTAGACAGAAGGCAGAATGCATCACTGTAAAAACTAGTCTTTTTATTCTCCTCAGCTTGGATCTCTCTGCCTCCTTTACAATAAAAATGTAACATGGTTTTGAATTCCCAAGAAAAGTTGTCTGTGTAAAGAATAATGTAAGTGGGCTCCCAAGTATTTGTTTGGTAAGTTACCTAACCTGCTGCTTTTTGTTTACATTTATTTGGCTGTTGAATTTGATCCACAGCTTCACTGAGAACAGATCTCTTGAAATTGCAGCTCTGCCCAAAACTCAGGAGCTGCCTAAGAAAGTGTTTAAAAGCTATGGATTTTGATAGTGGTCCACAGATTGGGACAGCTAAGCTTTCTTCAGCGTATGTAGAAACTCAAAGTTAGAAACTTAAATATAGAATTGGCTGATGTAATTTGTTACCAACTTGGTACAGTTAACGGCATGGGTTAGTCTTCTTTGCAATGCTTTTATGGAAAAACCTAACAAACAGATACGCTTTTGTACTGTAATTTGGCTACATGTGTCTGAGCTAGAATGAAATTTGCTCAGTATATATTTTCCCAGTTTGAAAAATCATGCTTTTCAAAAGTCTGAATGAACTCAGCGGTATCATTTGTTGATCTACCGGGAAGAGGTGACCTGTCAGGGTCTGTTGACTTTCCCAGAATATCTGGAGGAGGCTGGCAGGGGGATGGTGACCTGCAAACCAAGACTTTTGGTGGAATATAATCTTTGTGTTGACTTTTGTGTGACATTAGAGGTGGTAGTGACATTCATTTACATACTTCTGTTAGGTAAGCAGATGGTTCTTGTGTTGCCTTAGCCCTGTGCAGCACAGCCATGGGCACTCTGGGTAAGTGCAAGGATATGAGAAGCACGACTACCATACCTTGGGGGGACAAGGGGTGGAATGCTTATTAGGAAATATAAAAAAACCCAGCTACGTCTGGTTCTCTCAAAACTTGATTTGAACAGGTGAAATTCCTTACATCGATACAACTACCTCTACTTCTGACAACAGCCCAGGGAATTAAATCTCAAAGGAAAAAATTCAAAATATAATACAATCAAAACCTTGAGAGGAATCTGTGCCTGTGCAGCATATGGTAAACATTTGGTGTGACCCTTCACTTGTTAGCATTGCATGGGAGTCTTGTGAAGGAACCCTAGCAAACCAGAAACGTAGCATTTTACAGCACAAATCTACCCTGAAAAGGGTCTGGCCAACTTCAGCCTCAATTGTTTTGCTTCCTGAGTGAGGCCAAACTGAGCTAGCTGAATTTAATGATAGAATAAGTTGTTACGGCTTCATTGCTCTTCCTCTAAACCAGATCCAGCTATGCTTTGGAAATGTAAGCTGTGCTGGCCTTTGCTTTGTAAACAGGGGCGTTCAGTGGTTTCTAGCTGTAGCAACTTGACTTTTGGGGTAGGTGGGCCAGAAATCATCCATCCTGATGGTCAGTTCACAGGGCCGGCACGATATGCAGCATCTAAACAGTGGGAATGTCCTGCACTCTGTAAGAAGATGCAGGGCCACAGCAGCCCCTCCAGTGGCCTTTACTACATGACAAGGAAACCTGTGTACACAGGCAAGCAGGGAGCTGCAGGATGCGCCAGTCTGCTCTGAGGACCGAGACCATGGTAAAATGGAGAGCTGACCTGCCCCACAGTTCAGGCACAGCTGCAGGGGAGCAGAGTGTAGCTCTGTCCTCACAAGTGCTCCAGCCAGCTCAAGATCTCTGTCAGCTAGACTTGGTGTGTGTTAGCGAGGGGCACCAAAGCTGGTCGCGTCCTTCCCATGCTGGGCAGCAACATTCAGGGCCAGCTTGGCTGTATCCGGCAGTGCTGCTCTCTGCAGTGCAAGCAGATGCTCTGAGCCCTGCACTGGCATTTTCAGAGCATCGTTTCTCCCAGAACAAAATTGTACCTTAGCAGTTGCTGACACTTCAGCCGGAGCTGTCTTCCTCTGCTTGTGACTGGGGATCCCTCCACCAGCAAGCAATTGCCATGCTGCAAATGAGAGAGGATGACCTCAAAGGCAGGCAGGCAGGCAGGCTTACTGCTCGACTTGTTTCATACTTGCTGATGCCATTCATCAACAGCAACAACAAAAGCCCAGTAGATCATGTGTTTGCAGGAAGGTCTATATATCCCCATATATATATATATATATATATATATATATGTTTGCATGGGTTTCTATATATCCCAGCACAGATTGCCAGGACCCTGTGCTTTCTCATGATAAAAATTGCTGTAATGTTGTAAATTACTCTAACTGGCCTCCAGACTTGTTCCTTAAAAGAGCAGAAATGGTGCCTGAAGACAGGAAAACCAGAAGGCTTGGCAGGACTTTGCTCTCTGAAACTCTGCTTTTTCGCTCTTATCCCCAGGTAAGGAAGTCTCAGGTTTTTAGTGAGCTAAAAGGGTGGTGAGGTGTTTTACAGCAGCTTTCACCCAGCCCAGAACTGAAGCTCCTACCTTGCCTCTGGATCTCTGTAGCTGCTGAAACCAGAATTTTAGATCCCACAGCCCAGGAATTTCAGGAGTGTGACATCTAGAACCAAAATCAGCCATCCCAGCGTTGGCCCTTCTCAAATCAAAATTTTTTCATCTGATCTCAATCCAGTATTCCTGTCACAACAGAGAGCCCCCAGCCAGAAAGCTGTTAAGCGCGGGAGCTGGGGGGTGATGAGGGGCAGCTTTCTGAGCCACCACCCAGCTTCAGGGACCAAGCTGCTGTTTCCAGTCCACTGCAGAACAAAGTCAACCCGGAAAATAAACATCTCTGTCACCAGGAGAGTAGTCTTATCCCTTTGACATGCCCTTGAAACCAAGTGGAGTCCATTAGCCAGCCAATTGCTTGGTACCAGGTGAGAGGGAGCAAACTTCTGTGATTACTTGCTATCGGGTTTGATGCAAAGTTGTACAGTTAAACTCAACAGCCCGGCGAAGGGCTCAGCTGCAGAGCTACACACTCCACAGCCAACCTTGGCATTTCACATATAACATGATGGGTAGGCTGTTTTTATTTCTCAGTATACAGAGAACGCTACCCTCAATGTCTTTGCTCACAGCATTAAATCCCACATGTATCAACACTGTATGCCCCTGTGGTAAATAAGTGCAAGTTGCTTCTGTAACTTCTGAATTAAATGGGCTTCCTGGTCCATGCCGCACTTGACCTCAGTGCTTTCCTGTGTGACTGGGTGGCACAGCGCATATTTTGGGATGTGTTGCTTCTGTTAAAGGCAGGTCCCTTTTCTCAATGGAAAATTTTAAACTATTCCCACCAGTGACATCACGCCTTCTCCACTCCCACGGCCACAAAGACGTATATTGATAGGCATGACATTTTCCTTTAATGCTTTCATTGTTTCCAGCGTTTCATGTGGGTTGTTGTTGGAAGCCAGAAAAACAAGACAAAAGGCAAAGTATGTTAAGAAGGAGATCCAGCCTGTGTGCAGATATGTCGTGAGAGAGAATCTCTGGCTCCAGGCAATTTTCAGGGAATTTGCTTTCCACAGGGTTTCTCATGGGTGACCTAGGACGGCACTGTCAACCAAGCTCACTTGAAACTGCCACCACCTTCCTGCAGCTCGCTGCCGTCCGATGCTTGGATTTTGGTGCACTGTGCAGGGATCTGGCATGGGGTTTTTAGAGCCTTTATAAAAAGATTTGTGTCAGCTGCCTAAAAGATCATACTTATGGGAGCTCCCGAAGCCATGCCAAGTCTGCTTTGTGAGCTTCTCAGGGTTTGGTCATGCCATCCTCAAAGGATATTTGTGCATGTGGTACAGGCACAGCACAGAAGGGCAGTGCTGCCCTTTGCACCATGTACCTTTCTAAAATGATAGCAGAGGGTAGAGTGGACCCTAGTTTTGCTTCTTACAATATTGATCCAAGTTCCATGTTGTTCATCCCTTCAGAGAAATTTGGCAGGGGACTGGGTAGGGGTACTGAGTCCCCTAAACATGTTAATCACCAGGAAGGAGAGGGCTGATGAGCACAACTGATGGAGCTGAGCTCTTCAGCTACCTGTAAGGGTCCTTGTAGGCTGCAGCTCCTTCCACAGCATGGGAAATCTTTTCCACATAGTAATAAGCACTTCTGTAGACGAATCTTCTGGAGTTTTCTGACCATCCTACTCTCCTCTCTACTTGCCTCTTTAGATGATTCATTTTTTTTCCTTGAGAATTACCCACAGCACTTCCAATAAGCTGTTGTCCTGAATGATGTGATAGTTTATAGACAGCTAAACTGACTGTTACATATTTCATTAAATATTCCTTAAGAGTTGCCTTGGGTCTAAGGGAGTTTGCAGACATCCATACAGACCCCTCTTAAAAGTTAATTCGTCTGGCAGTCTGGACAAAACAATACTCCAAAGGTTAATAAGCATGAAATTAATGGCTTGGTAAACCCAAAGTAAATGATCATTTGGAAAAGGGAACAGCTACTACTCTATTACATGCTGTTGCTGTTAACCCTGAACAAACCTGCCACCTCAGCGAAGAAGAGCCCAGAAGAGAGGGGGCCCTGGGTCTTACTTCTCAACAGCCTCTGGCCTTCATCTCACATACTGCTTGACCTGCTTGACAGACCCATGAGTTCTGCTGGCCTTTGCTCTCAGAGGAGCCCTGTGTGTTGGTGGTTTTTTTTCATAAATTAAGACCCAGTTAGCCAAGATGTGGTGTGCAAGCACCATGAGGGCTTGCCAGTGCAACCTCTGGTGAGGAGGGGACACTGCAGAATGTGGCTCTGCTCACTCAGGCTTGCCAGAAGCCAAGAGCCACTGGAGGTGCTGGGAAGACCACCAAGTGTTTCAGAGCTTGGCTTTGCCCTTTTCTTTAAATGCCAGGGGTTTCTGTTTGGTTGGTTTGTTTTTTCTTTGCCTTTTTGCAAAAATTCTTCTGAACCCCCCCTGGCCTGTTGCCTTGTCCCAGCTGAAATGAAAGTAGGTGAGTGCCTCCCCACCTGCCCCGAAATCTCAGCGAAACCACCTGTTGCTGGTGAGAACAGTGACGGGGGGAAAGCCCCTCTTGGCAGCAGCCAAAATCTCACTCTCAGGTGGCAGCAGCAAGGTCAGCAGCTGGAAGCAGAGGCACTGGGCTGCTCCCGCTCATCCCTAACGGCTCTCGGATGGGCAAGTTGGGCGGCAGAGAGTATCAGGGGATAGAGGGAGCGTGCAGGGTGGGGTATGTCCCTTACTGCAGGCAGTGGTTAGGGCTGACCAGTTTCTCTGGATCCCTAAACCCCTTGTCAGCTCTTGACACAGAGAAGCTTGCTTGGCCTTTTCTGGCTTGCACTGGTCAGACACGGCTGACAGATTTTCAAGTACCGAACATCTGACTGCTGTCCACACTCCTACAGAGACCAGGGCAGTGACGAATGTGTTTGCATCCTGGTGTTACAATAGCATACTTCTGCAGAAATCGTATTTATAATTTCGATAGCTTTTCCCTCCCCTGCGAGACTGACTCAGAAGTTAAATCAAACTTGTGGTCACAGAGTCCCCTGTGCTTTACACAGACCATTACTTGGTCTAAGACACTGCTGCAGAGGACGGCTTGTTCCGTTTTACCTGCTATCAGCACCGAAGAGGACCAGTTAGTCTGTTACCCAATTGCATGGGGTTTAGCAGATGCGGATAGCATGGCTGTCAGTGCAGCAGATACCAGCGTGGGACTGAGGTCGGGGGAAAGTGCTATGCCAGGAGATGGGAGAGAGGCCTGGGGGTCCGGCTGGCATGAGACAGGGAGACGTGAGCTTGCCTGGCAGCAAGGCAAGGTGAGGCTGGGCCAAGCCAGGACCTTACTTAAAATGGCCTTTGTCACCTGGCAGCAGCAGTTCTACATGCCCTTTTCATTCTACTTCTTCCGTTTAATTACTTTGAACAAACAGAAGTGAACCAAAATGACCTTGCTTTTTACCCCAGGTTTGGTTTGGGAAACTGGCTTCTCTCTGGCAAGTCTCCATGAAGATGCCTTGTGTCTGTGCCTGCACGTGTGCTCTGGTGGATCCTGCCTCTTACTAAGTCCTGGAGAAGTTTAAGGATATTTTAATCTTAAATCCTGGCCTTGGACAAGTCAGTTGTTCATGTGCATCATCAGGTGAGTGGTATCCTGATGCAAAGCAGTTTGTCTGGAGCAAGGCTGCATGGGCAAGGGTCAGGGTGATGGCCAGGGAGGGTAGCTGGGGCTCTTGTCCTGCCCTGCCACTGTGTAGCAGGTTAGAGGAACCCCCAAACAGTCCACATTAAAAAAGCAGCCTCTTGGGGAGGAGCTGCATAGCTGCCCAGAATACCTGTCCCATCTCCTGTACTGGAGCATCCTGCCGCAGGACAGGGCTTCAGGGCTTGCCAATCCCAAGTCACAGCTCAGGTCTGCGTCTCCAGGA
Source organism: Falco cherrug (assembly GCF_023634085.1). Classification (NCBI taxonomy): domain Eukaryota; kingdom Metazoa; phylum Chordata; class Aves; order Falconiformes; family Falconidae; genus Falco; species Falco cherrug. The sequence goes on along the minus strand of NC_073698.1, from coordinate 83,538,154 downwards.
CCTGAGAGCTGCACCTTGACTGAGACCAGAGGTTTCAGAATCTTGGCCAAGAGGAACCAGATAATAACCCTAGAAAAGCTGGCACAGCAATTTCTGCTAAAATTGCAGGTCCTATGTGGAATGCTACTTGACAGCTCAGCATTCTGCTTGTTGATGAGGCTGCTGCTGGGCAGACCCAGGTGATGTTGTGTAGAGCCTGGAGCATCTATCCTGTGCCCACCTTGTTCCAAGCTATAAGCACCAGGAAAGACCCTCCTTGCATTCTCAGTGCCTGCCAGCAGCCAGGGGGGAAGCCAGCCAGGGGAGCTGGCAAACATCCCTGGAGCCCCAGGGGTTCAGTTAAAACAGGTCTAGACCTCTGACTTGACAGCTCTTTTCCTTCTGGCTTCTTTCATCTCAAGGAAAGGAAACCAATTTCCTTTGCAAAGTAATCTGAGCTCCAGGAGTTAAAAGTGCTATTTAAAGAGCTAGGTGATGTTGTTGCACAAGGAGCTTACAAACTACAGACAGGTCTCTGCCTCAGTGTGTAAAAACTGGGCTAATAATGGTTTTCTGCCTCACACAAGCTGGTGAGAATTAATTAATTTTAAAAGCAGTCTGAAACAGCCACCACACAGGTGTTAAGTCTAATTTATTAATATTCCATATTTGAAATACAAGACTAATGACTTATGTGCATGGCAAAGCATGCACTTTCTATGCTATTAATTCAGTCTTAATGGTTTAGCTAGTACTTAAATATATCTGTACCTCAAAAAAAGAAGTGTTGCACAAGATAAAAATTGTGTGCAGGGATCTCTTAAGTGTGATCTTTATTATGCTGTTTCAAACTCATTTCATGCTGTGCTTGTCAAGACCAAACATTTGGCTTTTGCTGTAGCACACAATGCCTCCTGATTTGCCAAATCCCCACCAGGACGAAGAGGCTCAGGAGAAGTGCATGGCAGTGGAGAGGTGGCAAGTAACCAGATTTTTTCCCTGTAGTTTTGTGGTCAGTGACAAGAAGGCAGAAGGGGGTTGTGCTTGCTGTGGAGCAGGTTGTGCAGCCCATGTAGGTCTCCAGGCTTGGGATGTAGAAGTCTTCTGTAGGCATTGATAGGGATGCAGGGACACGTGCTCACCAGAGGGCTTTAGGCAAGACTCTGGGTATCACATGGCCTTTGCTAATGCTTTATCCTCCCTGCAGTTAGACCCTATTTTCAGAGCTCTGATGAGTGATTAGTTTACCAACAAAATGATGGGATTTTGCAAACGTCTTTTGGCCATTTTCCAACTGACCCAGAGCACAGCTTTGGGTTTAGATGCGTTTAATTATTTCCCTGTGTATATGTGTGTCAGTGGTTTAGGGAAGACATCCGAGCTGTACATACTATGAGGCAGCAATTGTATCTTCCTACATGCTTGTACAGTAATTAATTCAGAGTGGCTTGGCTCTGGGTGGAGCCCCTGGATGCCCTGGCAGGGAATAGGTTCCATGTTCCACTCTAGAGAAAAAAAAAACCTTTAAGAAGCTCAGAAATAAAACTGAATAATAATTAAAAAAAAGTTTTGGAGCATTTTCTCCCTGCCAAGTCTGATAAAATTGGGAGAGGGAACAGGAAACCCCTGGAAAGTCTAGCTATGGAAAAACTGTAGCTATAAGGAGATACAGATACACACCCTAATATATGTAGGGGATGTAAAAGTAGTTCTCCGCTCCAACCTATTTAGGAGTTGCAGTAAACTCTGACACTTCCTAGTGCTTCAATGACATGCACAACAAGGACTTCAACTAGATATATATGGACTGAGAGAGTCGCATTTGCTCCCCTTGGCTTTGAAGGGGACTAAATTGGAATTCAGGGAGGCAGTCACCAGGCTTAAGGGGGCTAAAATTTAAATGCACTGAGAGTAAAATGGCCTCAGTTTGGGTGATTTTTTTTAAGGAAAATAAGTCCCGGTGAAGAAAACTTAGTACTGCACAAAGTTCAAAGTTGTTTTTTGCTATGAGGGCAAAAGGTCTGCAGGGCGATTCAAAATTATAAACAGAAATTGGAGAGATGCCCATTGTGATAGTCTGAGCCCAGCTTAGATGTAGATAAAGAAAGAAAGTTAATTTTTAACTTTAACTAAGATTTTTGCACATTAAAAGATGCGTTGAAATCCCCTGTGATGCAGCTTAATGAGAAACAAATATATTTAATAATTTCATGTTTGTCTCAAAATGTGTGAATCTGAGACTTCTGTGTTGACTGTTTGTCACTGGATTTATGGCTGTCTTACCCACACCTGCCACTGCTTTTCTGAGAACTGCTGTTTGCCTCCAGGTAAATTCATATTGATACTGTCTCTCCTTTAGCTACCCACATGCTACAGAGGGGAAACAACAACAGGCAAATTCTCTCCATCCTGGATGAAGGTGTCCATGTGCCACCAGTATCCATTTCACCCATGCCCCTCTAGCTGATGCCTCCTGGGGACTCAAGGGGAGATCACTGCTCAGTGCCCCCACGAGCCCCTCTTTCAGTTCCTCAGCTCCTGGGTCAGGGTGGGGAGTTTCCTTCCAAAGGGTGTATTAGACCCTTCTGTCTTATGGGGTGATGTGCATTTTTCTTCCTCAGAATTATGTTTTCCTTTTAACTCAGACTCATGATTTTTGTAGACTTTCGTTTCTGCCTTGTATGCATATTGTGAGCTGGAAAAGAAATCTTTAAATGGTTTGAAGCTGCTGCTGACTGCAAGGTAATCAGAGCTGACAGTGGGCTTGCGCACACACAGAGCTGTAAATCACTTGAATGTATTGCACATAATTTCCTGGTGCCTGCTCTCCTTGGGAGCAGAGCCCCTCTGGGATGGATGTCATCACACCGTGTAAGCTCCTGGGTTTGATGCTCCTTTTGTTTGCAGGGAAAATGGGTCTCACCTCTGCTGAGATGAGGGGAACGTTATGGGCTGCCACAGGGACAGCAGCTGCCTGACTTCACTGTAGCCTTTCCCTCTTACAGCCTCAGGGATCTCATACTTCCTCCATCCCATAAAATATCCAGTACTTTATTTCAGGTGTGCAGGGTGGGTGGGAACTCCCTCCTGAAGTGCTGCTTCTTAAAACGAAGGGGGAGGGAGCAGGGGAATAATGGGGGGAAAGACTTGTGAGTGATTGAAGGCATTGTGTTTCTGTGTGTCCCGTTAGCTTTAGATGAAGGCTCCCAAGCAGGAGAGAAAAGCCCTTTATTTTACCCTGGAACTGTATGGAAGACATTTTTGTTGCATTAGTTGTGAAGTCAAATCTCCACGCCTTTGCTAATACATGCAGATCAGCATTTGATAGTTTAAAACACAAAGCAAGCGGAGCCCACAAGGTAAGAACACAAACCAGTTCCAGAAAATCTCAAGGCAGTCATTTTTTGCAGTTACCTGTCCATGCAATCATTGCAACTTCTGCTAAACCACCAAAGATCCAGCAGCCACCTGGAGCAGTGGGTAGCAATGGTGGCTGTCACCAGAGGAGCAGCCATTACCTCTCCTGGCAGTGTTGGTCTCAGAGCAGGGTGGTGGCACCACTCCCTTTGCATTGCGGGCACTTACCGTGCCATGCTTTTCTGCAGATCGAGTCCCATTTGCCTCCCAGAGCTGCCAGCAGATCTGGACACCTTTGTGAACATAGCTTTTTTTTCTTTTTTTTTTTTTTTTTTTTGGGGGGGGGGGGAATTGCTTTTTTTTTTTTTTCAACCCAGGCATGTTACACAATTACAATGTGTATTTATTTCTACCCTCACTACTTCCTCTTGAAATTATGCAAGCTGTTTAAATCTCTCTGGCATTTTCATGGAAGGGTGGATTCTGCGGGGTGTGGGTGTGTGTGTAACAGCTATATAATTTCCTATTTCTAATTTCCCCTGGGGAAGGGGGACCGAACACCAGCACCATCTGCACATCTCAGGAGGCTTAAGAACTTGGCACCCTGAAAGTCAGCTAAGTGGGATCCAGCACCCCAAAGGCTGGGCTGGAGGATCTCAGAAGGAAGCTAATTAGTCTCCGTCCTTTTGAACTGAAGAACTAGGATTGCTTGACAGTGATTGCGACAGATTTCTGTCCTTCGGGAGCTGGGCATGGGAACAGATGGGGCACACGAACCAGCAGATAAAAGAAACACCTATCGTGGGTCAGTGCTTGCCCTTTGTATCTGCACCAAAAGCCTGATTCTTCTGCAAACACCTTATTTCACAAAACATTACAAACATTGTGTTAGGAAACGCTGAAAGAAAATACAAAAATAATCTGGATGTAGATCTTGCACCTGCTGTGAAGTGACCCTGCCCGGTCGGCAGTGGGTGAGGCGGGGAGGTGAGGTGCTGCTCAGGGGCGAGAGGTGAGGGTGGGTGGGCAGGAGTCTCTCATGCTTTGTCTCCTCGGTGGTAAAGCTGCATCAGCCTCTGGACTGACTGCCCTCAGCCTGCCTCTGCATGGCTCACGAGAGAAAATTGTCTGCTCCTGCCTGCTAGCTAGCCTTCCCCCTCCAGACCTGAAATGCATGCTAATAAAGGAAAATACCCCATGAAAAGTACACTGGTCAGATGTGTATGAGACCCCAGCTGTTCTAGCACTGAAGTTGCTGGGGAAATTGAAGTGTAGCTTGTTTATGCTAACTCTGCAAAAAAAAATTGCCTCTGTAGAGAAAAGCTTCCAAATTTGGGCTCTTAAAGGTGGGCTCCAAAATGCCTTCACAGCTAGCTAAGCACTCACAACCTGAGGCAGCTGGACCTGATGCACCCACAGCGTGGCTGGGCACAGGGATGGTCTCTGCATGGGGAGAAGAGTGAGATTTGAGGAGTTCCCTCAGTGGTGAGCTCAGCTCCACCAAGACCCTGAGGTTTCCATCGGCTCCACCAGGCTGCTGGGAGCTCTGCTCTGCTGGAAATGAAGCTTTTGGCATGGACCAAGCAGAGAAGGGGTGGGTTGAGGTGCTTCCCTCCAAGTTGCACAGGCTTGGGTGCTCTGGGCACAAAATGAGCAATTCTTGCATCCACCCCACTTTTCTCTCATGGTTGGGTAGATGAAAATAAGAAGAATGCTGGTGTTGGATTATTTATCTTGCCCAAAATGCCTGTGCTGATGAGCCTCTACATATCTGCATCTTTTGGACAAGCCAGTGGATTTGCAGCATAAGCAATCCAGGAGGATGGGATAGCACTGAGGTCAGTTCACATCCATGACACATTTCAGCCTGCATCTTCTTTGGCCTGCTCTATTCTTTTCTTCTTCCCCTGGAAGTTCAGCTGCTGCCTTCACAGTTTGTCATAACACTATGCAGGACAAATAAATACAACCAAATGATACTTGGGGGACAAAAAAAGAAAATTAAAAATCCTAATGAGTTTAGAGAAGCAGCTTGGCAAACTTTTGATGGAGGTATGGCTTTCCTTGACAGTGTGCAACTGGTCTGGACAGCCAGAGAGATCCCTTCGATCCCTGTTTTTCCAGTGCCATTGCTGCAGGTCCCAGGACACAGTAGGTGGATGTGCCAGAAGGCCACCTGACGTTTGGGGACTATGGAGCTGATTCAGGTGTGATTCAGTTCTTTCTCCTCTCTCAGACCTTTTGCATGAATAGAGCAAGTTTCTGTCTCAGCATCTTCTTCACAGGTGAAAGGGCTGGGGAGGGGAAGGGAGAGGGCAAGGAGAAATAAGCAGAAAAGCCAGGTGTGAGATGAGGCTGAGGAGAAAAGGTCGATCCTCCTCCTTGCCTAAGTCCTCTCCAGAAAGTTCTGCAGGATGGCCAAAGTCCCTGCCATGATTGCTGCTGCATCTCCTTCTGCTGACTGGCAAACTCTTCTGTAATGTTGCCAGGTCAGGTATGAAGAGTGGGGGAGGGGCAGTGTGTCTGGAGAAGGGAAATTGCCTCTGCTCAGTCCCTTTTAACACTCTCCTCCCCAGCATGCCTTTTGCTGTCTGTTTATCCTAACTGGCACCTCCAGCTTTTAGTTATATATCGTGGTTATCTATAAAATATTTTAATATTCTAGGCTGGGATGCATTTGTAGAATAAGTACCATTCTCCCTAGAACACACAACACTTGCTGATGCATTGCACAATTTTTGGTACAAGCAATTTCAATTTGGTCTTCCCTCACACCACACAGTTTTAAAACACTTACGTAAAATGGTGAAGTACTTTAGGCTACGTGTATGTGCATGTGCAATCACAGCATGAAATGAAGGATGCTCTTAGTAACACAGGGCATGATGTACTTCCATGAGGACCAGGCCCCCAGCACTCTGCACGGAGGTGTAAGTCCAGCAAGCTCTAAGAGCCTTAGTCCACCAGCGAGGGTGGTGGGGCATGTGAGGGCTGCCAGTGTGCTGTGGGGGGGGTGGCATGGCCTTTTCGGGTGCAGGCAGATGTGCTGCCAGCAGCTGGGCGCAGGCTGGCATTGTCACTCTGCTCCCAGTGCCCGGGGCAGAGGAACAGGCACAGTGAGCTGAGATCAAAGGTATGTGAAGACATAAGCCATGTCTTGCAAGTGCCTGTTTGTCTATAGATCAATGAAGACTCAATGATCTGACTTGCTTGGTCGCATCGTGCACTGTAAACATGTAAAGCTCCCATTCCTAAGTGCAGCCCTCCCTAATTCCTGCTGTCACTTGCACAGCTGCAAGGATTTTCTCCAAGGCTGGGGAACCAGGCTCCTTGGCTGCAGCAGGCTCACCGTCTGGGAGTGTATGTTCCTCTGCAGAATGTATTTGTTACTTAAACCAGCTTAAACCAGGCTGGTTTCAGGTCTTGTCAGGCTGCTCTCCTGTGCCTGGCCCCCGAGGTGCCTGCTGTGGGGAAGGGTCCCCACCTGCCTGACATCCAGCACAGCTCCCTGGCTGATTGGTTTCAGAGATCGTAGGGATGGATGCTAATGCTGCTGGTTCCCAGCCCACCTACAGACACCTCTATTTATATCTTCAAATTTAATTGTTAATCATTACACTTTAGATGTATCCTCCTGACATGTATTTATCCCTTCTGGAAATAAATTTAGCCTCCTGTGACTGAGTGAATAATGGTAAAAAGGAAGAAAATAGTAGAGAAACTGAGCTAAGTATCTCTCATACCCATGTGCAGTACATCTGTACTATCAGACCTGGTGTCTTTCTGAAGGTCCCTGGTCCATATGCTGCAGTAGGGCCGGGGAGGAGGCTGAGTGTATTGGCCACCTGGAGACTTAGAGTAACTTTGCAGAGTGCAGGTCCTTGGGCAGGAGGATGGGGAAGGCACCACGTGCTCCCTTCAGGGCCCAGAGATGCAGCAGCTTGGCAGCTCAGTTCACTCACTTTCAAACTCTTCTCCTTGCTAAAGATAGCATCCTTGGTATGCAGACTTGGGTCACAGCTTGAGAACTGGATCCAACACCTGCAAGTGGTCTTCGTTCTTCCCTTTTATTAGCTCTTTTTAGTGTTTTTTTTAATGTGCTGGTGAATTTTGACATACAGGCATAACTTTACTATGATGGGCCAAATGCATTCCATAACATATAATAAACCAGTATATAAAGGATACTGTCTTGATACCTTCACCTTTTGTTTGGGGTCGGTTGGCATTCGGATGGATTTGGTTTATACCTTTACCTCCTTTCAGCCACTTTATTTCTTTTTTAACTTTCTTAATACATACACATGAGATTTTCTCTTTCAGTTAGAAGCAAAGATCATTTCACAGGACCAAGGTGGAGTTATTCTGCTATTTGTGAGAATGACAGTCAGAAAATTCTTACAATATTTTCTATAAAAATGTGTATTTTCTTTACAAAAAATGTTTTACAATTCTGTAAAACCTCTAAGGTAAGAGTTAAAGCAAACCTATTTAAAAGCAAAGAGGAAAAAATAAGTGAAATGATCAAAAGAAATCTGAAATGTTCATAAACTCACATATCTCCAGGAGTAGGTGCTTTAGCCAGAAGATCAAGTGCCACAGAGCTTTCAGTAAGAGCCTGAGATCTGGCTGTATGGCTGCTAACAAATTAAAAAGTGGAAAAACATGTTTTCAACGAGGGGTAGTTTTCCTTTTAATTGAAATCATCAAAAGAGGAAAACTGAACTGTGAACATGTGCAGATCGTGTGCTGGGAACAGGATAATCAGCCTGCTTGATGAATTCCCCAGTGCTAGGGGTCTAGTTGCTATTCTCCTCCTGATGGAGAGAGAAGTCCTTGCAGAGGATGCCTTGGTGGTGGACCATGTCCCTGTGCCCAGAGAAGCCCTCGTGGAAGCCTGTCATCCTCCTGGTTGCAGGAGGTGCCCTGGGTTGGAGGGACTAACTAGCTGACCCAAAAGTGGGAGTGGGAGGTAAATCTCTTTGAAGGTCTTGGAAAGTGGGAAGACAGTCCTTTTAAAGAAGGCGATCTGGTGCTGTGCTTTCTCTCCCTTCCCGAGTCCAGCTCGTCCCCAGGGAAGCTAGGTGGGCTCAGGGAGCCGGTGGGGCAGACGCATTTCACATGAGCAAGCCCTCTGCATGAGCTGTGCCCTGCTCAGGCATCCTGAGCCCTCTGCATGTAGGCACCTGTAGCCACTGCAGGGGATTGTCACCTCCTGCCTGGAGTTACACATCAGGAAAAGGAAGCATTTAAGCCACTGCCCGCTGTAGGGGCAGCTTTTCGGGTGATTAACAATATGGATGGTGGGTTGCTAATAATGCATGAAGACAGGCTGGAACTCAGAGGGAACTCTGCAGGATTTTTCCAGAAAATCTGTCCATGCTGCTGACAGGTTCCTGAGTTTTATTCATTAGCTGCATTTTTAATCAATTTGGTTTTAACCAGATTAACAGTGACTTCAAATCCAGCGAGCAAGGAGTGGGGAAACAAAGAAAAGACAAAAAGAAGAAACACCCTTTATTACTTATTGATAGAAGATGAAGCTCTGCCGCTCAGCCAAAATTAAGTGAAGCCAATGAATTGTTAGCAGTGATGTTACAGATGGTGAAATTCAAATGTTAAATGCTTCAGGTTTTGGGCAAAGTCAGCAGGTAGTGAAGCACAGGAGTGTGACAGCTAGCTACCCGACTCCTGCAGTACCCCCAGCAGGTAAGGGCAGGGGGGACTTGTGTGCCCGGGACAGCAGGGCTGAGACTTGAATCAAGTGACTTTCTTTCCTGCTTCTCTGTTTAACATGGTCCTGACTCCTGGACTGTGTCAACAAACTTTCTTCACTTTTCAATTCATGGGCTTGACTGTGGGGTGTTGTGATACTTCAAGTAGCTAGGCAAAGCAGTGGAAATATATTATCTACATGCAAAATGCTCTTTTCTTTCTAAGATAATAAAAGTGTCTGAGGAAACAGGGTGCCTGGAGCACTGAGAGATGATGACAAAATTAATGGTGGCCATATGGAGAGCCAAATAGGAGCAAACCCCACTTTATTACCATTGGGAGTGCAGATGCGATATTTCTGGGAGGGGAGCTAAGGGTGTTTCCAGAGATTCTCACTAGAAGCAAATGCTTTTACCATGAAGTAAAATTTCTGGGTGAAAACAAAAAAGCAAAACCAAATTTCCATACCTCTGTTGAATATGAAGAAGGCTGAAGTGTGCTCCTATGCAGAAGGTGAGCAGAAACCTGAGTATTGTTTAGGTCAGGCTGTAAATCCACTGAAGCTGGAGGTTATTCACAGGAATCATGGGGCTAACAGCACTGCTCCTGTTGTAAAATTGAATTTTAGTATTTACTCATTTCTCGGCAACTGTTCTGGGTACTGGCCATTTCTCAGCATCCTCTGAAGTATTTTGCCTTGGAATAAAATCCTGGAGATCATTTTCATGTAACTCAGTATTTATCCTGACACTTTTCATTATTAATGCACATTTAATCCCCCACCAATGTGACTGAAAATGAAAATGCAAATACTTAAATAACTAATTATGTCCTTGAAATCAGCTTCTCTTTTTTCCCCCCTTTTCCCACCTATTTTAGGGACATTTTTCCCAAAGCAAAACTCTGTCATCCTTGCATTCCCTGCCAGCCCTATCAACCTTTCCAGTTGTCTCTGCAAGCAAGGGAGTGCTCTGGCCCTTGGATGCGTACTGACCGAGAGCCAGTCTCCCAACGTAAAATTTTTCCTGCAAGTGAGTCACTGGATAGCGAGCTCAACAGTGTTTATTTTCCCTGCCCTGCACGATAAGGGATGACGTGTACTGTGGATCTCGAAGCCTCTAATGTAATTTAAACCTGCTTGCAACAAAGAACAGAGAATAGTATTAAACTTCATTTCAGCGCACTAAAGGGAGAAGATGCCATCTGTTCTTTATATTGCTGTTAATGAATATGCAGAAGAGATGAACACACTCGCCACCCAAGTGGCACGGCGGCCAGTGCACCGTGCTGCCTTGGGAGCAGCAGCAAGAGCGATCTCCAGAGGGGCTTCCTTGCAGCACGGCAACCACTAGTGCATCAGGTACAGTCACGTCCCTGGCCTGCTCCCCCTGGAAAGGGACTTGCTGGCAGCTGGACCCCGAGTTAGGACCTGCATTCGCTTCAACGTCAGGAGACAGCTTTATACTGGGAAGGGGTGGGGGGATTCCATTCATGCAGCCAGACCATCCCAGCAGGAACCAAAGTGCTGCAAACGTGGACAGCAGCTGGAGGAGGCACAGCTATGGCCAAGCACTATGCACAAGCAGTCGGTGCCAGAAAAGGAGCTCTTCTGCTCCTTGCAGTAAGCAGCGCGTTTGTAATCATTTGCAGTTAACTCATTAGATTAGCTGTGAAAATGCATGGCAGAAGCTTCAGCATGGTTCGTGTTATGTCAACAAGAAACAAAGGAGATGTACATACATCTTTTTGCACGTGTAGGCAAGGGAGGAACAGTTGGCAAGTGATCGCAAGCTGCAGAAATATCTTCATGATTTTAGGAGCAAAGTCTGTGGTGAGATCGTGTTATAACGAGGGTTTGGACTGAGACCTTCTGGGAGAGATTAAAGGAAGGCACAGAATTAATGTGTAGCAAAGAATGAAAGCTTGTCAGGAAAGAGAAGTAAATCATGGAAGGAGGAGGACAGTGTCTTGACAGAAGGGACAAAGTAAAAAATCAAGATACTGCAGGTAAAGGCTTGACGCAAGGGGTCATGTGAAGTTCAAAGTCAGACTCCAGCAAAAAATGGCATGTAAAGAGGCACAGCCTGTGACAGCAAGCATAAACTAACCCCCCAGTAGGTAAAGGTTATGTGAAAATGTGATGCATTACATTGCTGTGCAGAAGAATTTGCAAGAATCAGTGGACTATGCATAGCCTGGACAGAGAGAAAGAGGAGGATGCTCCTACCTCAAGCAAATCCTGCAGAGAAACAAAACCAAGTGCAGGCTGACAGGACTGAATCAGCCACCTGAAGGAAGAGGAGTATCCGTGGATCCCTGGCTGGACACACACAAGAACAGTGCAGATGAACTGCTGAGTGGGTTGAAAGATTCAATTTCCAGGAACAGCAGACAGAAATGCAGTTGGAGTTACAATGCTGTCATGCCTCTGGTTCCAGCAAAAGGATGCATTAGTGCTGAGCCAGAGCGATGAAGGAGGGATCAGAGGGGTGTCCTCCAGGGAACATGGATGATCTGAATCCAAGGAAAAGGTGAGAGAACTTGTGCAGCAGGGCTTTGCAGGACCTCCTGGTACACAGTGCTGTCCAACAGGAGTTCAGAACACGAAGCGCAGTCTTTGGTTCTATTTTCTGAACCACAGGGTATAATCCTTTTCCCTCTGCATATCAAACCTTGGGCTGAGGCTTCAGGAAGAGGATCATCCCCCAGAATGACTGGGAAAAGTTTTTGTGCTGTAATTATACCTCCAAACAAAATGGAAGGGGGTCACCTCTGAGCAGACCACTGTCATCCCTCCCACCAGCAGCCCTGTCCCTTCCCTTCCAGCAATCAGAGGGTGCCCTTGTGGCAGCACCCTCTGCCCCCCAGCCCTGCCTTTCCCTCCTTGTCTTCCAGGCAGCTGCATTGTTCTCACTGGTCCAACATGAGCAGTTTCCAATGATCAGAACATAAAGACTGTTTTCTCACCAATACCAGCTTCCCAGGGATTTTCTTTTTTATTTTTGCCAGAACATTTTTTTTGCTAAAATGCTTGCCCTAAAAATATATGGCTCCTTAATTTATTAGTCCACTAGAGAGAATTGCATCATGTCTGAAATGCTTTAATGAGGATCTAAGGTGAGGGACAATCAAATAAATGATAATTAGAGTGTCAGAGAGGCATTCCCAGATCCCCCACCCTCTCCAGATGTCAGTACGCCACAACAACCAAGTAGAAGCAGGAAGCAGGTATTGAAAGCCCATGTGATGCTCTTGATAGCCAGCCACCCACTGCAGCTGTTCCCTGTCCTGCTGGACACAAGTAGGGCTTCTTATCACAATGTTTCTTCCAACCTTTCTGGTGGCTAACAATGAGTTAGAGCACCAGTGCACACAATGGCACATGTTGGATTTTTTAATAGGCTTTTCCTGGCTGTGTTGGTTGAAGATTAAAAGTTCATTGTCTCTGGACAGTGGAGGCCTGGTTGTGTCATGACCCAGCGCAGCAAGGAGCCAGGTCTTTGCTGGTAAGGGAGGGCTGGGTCTGTGTACGCAGGCTGGGGGAGCACAGGTGAGTTTTCAGGTGAGGGCCCCACCTTGGGCTCCGCCTTGGGGCATGTCTGCATGCAAAGGGGTGGTATTTCCACTGGTGCTTCAGTACACATGGAGAAACCCTGATTTCCTCACAGTTCCTCTGTTGCTGAGGCCACAGCCTTCATAGGAACCACATGCTGTCGAGGCTTTGTTAGGACAACATACCTCTTTTACACAAGGCTTTACTCATAGACTTCTCTGTAGCACATTACATACCTCCAAGTGGCAATATTTGATGGTGACTGCTACAAGCCTCAAAAACTAACTCCAGAAATGATGGATACATCCGCAGCTGCAGGTCTGGGTGTCCTCATGTACAGAGAGAGAGAAGCACCCTGCTCTGAGCTCTGCCCTTGTGCCCGGCATGGGTACAGGGGTTGCTCCCGGCAGGGAGTGAAGACTCTCTGGCCGAGGTGCGATGGAGGTCCCTCACAAAGACCCTTGAGCTCCTCTCAGGGGGAGGAAAAGTGCCAAAGGTGGGCTGGGAGGTTGGGGGCAAGGCTTCTCTGAGGATTCCCCATGGAGCTGTTCCCAGAGGCTGAGCCAGGAGCCTGCTGGTACATTGCAGGTAGAGAAGAGTATCTTTCCACCACAGCCGGCTCTAGTAGCACAGCCTCATACAGCCCAGCTCCACATGTGCCCATGTGGGGCCAAGGGGGTCCCCAGCACCAGCTCAACCTCCACCAAGGGTTGGGACACCTCCTCCGAGCTCAGCCTTTCTGAGCCCTTCTGAGTGGTAAGGTCTCCAGTGAAGTCCTTTCTTACATCTTCATCTCTGCCGTTGCCTTGCACTGAAAATCCAGCAGTTCCTTATTATTTATAATCCACTGAGGCCTACATGGTATTACACAGTGTCTCAAAATATGCATATTATTTTATATCAAATCTAATGTTGAGTCCACTCTAATGCTGCAAGTAACGCCAGCTCTTTCACCTCCACCCTCCTGGCATTGCATGCTGCTGGTGAGGAAAAATACCAGGGTTTAGTTTAAACAGTTAAAACCTTTGTGGCACAGGGCTGATTTACGGGATGCTTCATGGGATAGTTTTTAAAAAAAGGCCTAGTCCTTCTCAAGTGTTTGTGTTGTTGACCAGGACCAAGAATGTATGTGGGAATGGCATGAGCAAGAGCCCAAAGCCCACAGTGGTGACCAGAACCAATCTCAATCACACACTTCTGATGATCCATACCTAAGGTACCACATTTTTCCAAACACAGAGGAAGACGCAGTATCTGCTCTCTGCTCCTCAGGCACCCTGAACCATCACAGTGTGATTAGGACACTCAGAAGGGCAGGATGGGAGCTAAATGCTAAGATTGTTGATGGAATTGCTAAAGAGGACCTAAAGATGACATGGTGAATGATAGCAGATCAGTAATTGCTTTTTCCCTATAGTGACTTAGCAAATTAGAAATGGAAGAAGAAAAACAGGAAGAAATTTGAGAGCTGTGCTGTTTAGAGTACCTGTTTCTGTTTATTTTTAACCCCCTCTTTCATCCTGCTAATTCCTTTTGCAATGTTTTCTCTCCCTCGCTCTGTGCAACGCTGCATTATATTTGCAATGCCCTGTCATTCGCATCATGTCTGAAAGCTGTCTTCTTCAGACATGAGCCTATTTAGACAAGTTGTCAGGCTGAATGGGAAAAATCTTAAATCAATGTATTTCAGCATGCAATCATATACAGGCTAATTTATCTGCTGCCCTGTTCAGCCTGCCAGTTTAAAATGAGGTCTTTCAGGCACGGTGGCTCTGAAAGTCTCCTGATTAACAGAGCAATTTTTATTGGTAGGACGACAACATGATTGTTTTATGGTAATTGTTATCATTTGGACCTGTGTATATGCAAATGAGGGAGATTAAAGTAAAGAAAATATAAAGATGATGAATATGCAGCATGTAGCCAAGATGGCAGAAGGACAGAAACATTTGCCGTATTGATATTCTCTACCATGGCTGGATGGCAAAGAGGTGGCTGCCCCTCCAGGCACAGGGAGGTCCCATCCTGGAGGTGAAGATACCTCCTCCCCTCCCCAGCAAAGGGCTTTGGGAATGGAAGGCAGGTAAACAGACAAAAACCATCAAACAGCACTACAATCTTGTCAGTGCAAGCAAGACGTGTTGAGAGGCACCCACTAACCCTAAGGGTGTGACCCCTTTCTGGGTGGGTTTAAATGTATTTTCAACTGTTCTTTTTCTGGTTTTCCTGCTCATTGCTTCCTATCACTTTTACTTCTCCTACTGTTGTCTTGTTTTTGTTTTTTTTTAAGTGAAGTTTGGATGTGTGGAATACATTGCCTCTATGGGCATGGAGCTTTCTAGACCTCACTGGCACGAAACCATGCAGCAAGACTACCCCACCAGTAAATCTAATCCCTCACCTCAGAAGAACTACCTCTATAAATAAAAAATACTCCAGTCTCTATCCCTTCAGCTCTGCTGCCCCTGAAATCAAAAGCAAAATCCAAACAGCTTCCCTAGGGAAGGTCTGGCCCCTCAATGTCATGGCTTTCTCACTGAAACCACCAGCAGGTCGGGAGCATGCAGATGCTCACTGAGCCTGGATCTGCCCGCTAAGAGCTGGACTGAGATCAGCAACGCACTTTAGATAAAGCACCAAGCATTAGATCATGCCCCTTTTTTTCCTTTTTTACATTACGTTATTGAGGCTTACAGGAAGGGAAGCAGGACAGCAAATTTTGTCTCTATTAAAAACATGTCAGGCTTTTTCTGCTTTGTAATATATTTTGGTATCCATCTGGGAGAGCGGGTCTGGCCGTTCCCTGCAGTTACAGCTGTGCAGTCCAATCCACTGCAGCCTCCCTTTTGCTCCATCTGCTGTAAATGAGGAGACCAGTGTAACCCCTCCATTCTTCTTAATGTGCCACAGTCCTCAGCTATTCATTCTTGCTTTGCAAGCCTTAGCTGCTCATTCTCACTGCATCTCCGAGCTGCCAGTTGCTGCTATGCACCCACACCATCTCTTTCAGGAGAGCTGTTAGAATACGGACTGACTCTGCCTTGCCCAAAGCCCCCGAAGAAGAGTGACGGCCAGCAGGAAGCTGGACACGGTGAGGACCATGGTAATGCAGCTGTGGATGGGACTGCTCATCGCTTTTGCAAACGATCACAAGCAATTTTACAAGTTTGCTGACATTTGCGCCTGAGCAGATTAGGCATGCAGTGCTCTAGTGTCAGAGGTGCTCTGTCTTCCACCAATTATTGCATGACTTGGGAGTCTGGTCCTGTCCTCAGGGTCAGGAGAGCACATCAGAAGAGTGCATTGTGCTGGTTTTGGCTGGGATAGAGTTAAATTCCTTTATAGTAGCTAGTATGGGGCTATGTTCTGGATTTGTGATGAAAACGGCATTGATAACGCAGAGATGTTTTCATTATTGCTGAGCAGTGCTCGCACAGGGTCAGGGCCTTTCCTGCTCCTCACCCCACCCCACCAGGAGCAGGCTGGGGGGGCACAAGCAGCTGGGAGGGGACACAGCCAGGACAGCTGGCCCCAAATGACCAGCGCCATATCCCACACCACGTGGCGTCATGCTCTGCATGTAAAGCTGGGGGAAGAAGAAGGAAGGGGGGGGATGTTTGGAGTGATGCCGTTTGTCTTCCCAAGTAACCATTATGTGTGATGGAGCCTGTCTGTCCTGGGGATGGCTGAACACCTGCCTGCCGATGGGAAGGAGTGAATGAATTCCTTTAATTGCTTTGCTTGAGTGCAGTTTTTGCTTTACCTATTAAATTGTCTTTATCTCAACCCTCCAGTCTTCTCATTTTTACTCCTCTGATTCTCCCCCATCCTGCTGGGGTGGGGAGTGAGTGAGTGGCTGTGTGGGGCTGAGCTGCCATCTGGGGTTAAACCACAACATGCACGTATTCCTTAAAGGTTTAATTACTTGAGCTGCCCAAGATGAGAGCCAGTTCTTCCATAGCAGAGGTTTGTCATGAGCAGGAAAAGCTGAAGAGATTGAAGACCCATTTCTCTTTACTTTTCTGTTTCGGTCCTCTTTTCCTGTGTTTCTGAAGAATATTTACAGCTATTTTCTTATGAGCCTCTGTTGTTCTATGCTATCGCCATTTCAATAACCATAACAGAGCACTTTGGTCTGGCATTTTGTTCAGCCTCTGTGTGGGTCATGGACCCAGCCATGGACCAAACTGAGGATTTTCTCTTGCCATTCCCCTCCCTCCCACTCCAGCTGGCAGCACAGAGGTTGAAAATCTCAAAGCATGTCTGCTATGTGGAAAGGATGATAAAACTGTCATTGGGGGCTACCTCTGATTCTATTGCATTTACCATGACACAGGGCTTTCCTTGCAGGCTCTTACCCCCGATCAGCTGAAATGTGGTGATTTGCTCCAGTTCTAGCTCCCGCACTTGCTGCACTGTGCACTGAAGGATTGCTTCACTGCCTCCTACCACCTAATGCAAGCTGCTTCTCATGCTAGGCAGTACCATCTGTGGGAAAAACCTATCCCAAACCTCTCACTCCTCACACAGTTGATCCATTTGAGGTCTCTCCTCTAAATTAATCTGCCAAAGCACATCTTTGTTCTGCAGTTTCACCACTTATACTGCTTTCAGTAGTGTTTTCCCTGAGAAGTCATCATGATAAAGCCACAGACCCGTTCCGACACGCTCTTCTCTTTGAGGATCATTGACCAAGCATCTTGCGTAAGGTACTTTCACTTGTGAAGTACGTACACCTGAAGACATGTTTCCGAGTTATTCTTCCTCACGTCACTGGCAGGCATCAGCGTCAGGGATGAGGTGGCAGTCCTGCTCAACTCTGTCCCAGCAAGGAGCTAACTGCAGCTCACAGTCCAGAAAGGCTGATTTTTTAAAAGCCCAAAGCCAAATTGCTGGAAAAAAATCCTACCGTTTCAACTGGAAAATCTGTTCAGCTGGAGCTGGGCTGCAGAAGAGGATGGCTATCTCATTTTGCATAAGACACCAGCGAGTAATCTGATGATTTTCTATGACTAATACAATAGGTCATATTTGAATGGTCGATCGAGAGATGGTTTCATATTCTATTACCAAATCCCTGAACCATCTGGTTCCTAATGACTTCTTTCAAAACAAAGGGAATAAAACTTCTGAATTGTGCAATGCATTCTGACATCCTCTCTTAGACAGAAGATGCTCATTGCTTCACATCAGCAAATGAGATCAATGTCTCCATCAATTACAGCTTCCATGCACCCCTGTCAGGTATTTCTGGCCATGCATTTAATGGCAAATATATCCTCCTTTTTGCTCAAGCTGGTCCATCCCTGGGAACCAGAGGGTGGAAAGCAGAGGGCAGTGCCTATTGCCATAGTGAGTTTCCAGCAGGGCAGTTGTTCCAGCGGTTCCAACATGATAACATGAAGGTGGGTGAAAACTTGGCAGGAGCGTCAGCACGGCAGGGTGCTGTGGCCTGTGCTGCAGCTTGGCATGTTTTGGGAAGCATTCCCCAGAAATGCTCGGGTGCTCACGGATGCTTACCTGCTCAAGGAAGGGTGCCCTGTGCCAGCCCAAATCCTGGGCTGGGTGAAATACAAATTGCAGACAGAAAACTTCAAAGAAACAAAGTGTTTTCAAGGGGAAGCTGCTGCCTTTGCTTCCTGAGGCCAAGCCCCCGGCACAGCCCAGCTAAGTCGGCCACGCTGTTGCCTTTTGAATTACTGACCCCGAGTGCAGTATCTATGGCAGCAATGGCCACAGGGGCTCTCAGCAGCCCAGGCAAAAGCCTGTGGTCACTGAAGCCCTCTACACCCTCACCGAACTGGTAGAATTACCCGAGCTGGTTTGCCTAAGTGATAGCTCAGTAACGTTTATTAGTTGCAGTTGCAGTGCAAACCTGCCCAGGCCAGAAGTTTATCCATCAGCGCTTTCACTGTTACAAAGCTTTTGATGACGTGGGGTTTGTGTGTTGTGTGGCAAAGGCCCTGAGCCCCCTCTGCATGTGGCAGCCTCTGCTCCAGGCGGTCCTGGGCCACAGCAAGATGTGTGCAGAGGGGCTCACGTGTTCTGCCTTCAGTCCCGTGTGCCCTTATAATTTGAGTCAAAACCATATGCAAACAAAAGGACATAAAATGGATATATTTATTATTCCCTATTTATCACTTATATAGTTTAGCCAGGCATATCATAACATTGTTTGTGAGATGCTATCTGGGATTATATATCCAATAAGTACGGTATATTATCAGCATACTATAGCACTATTATGTATAATCATACATGTTTATAGATGCCCCATCACAGACCAGCATGGTTCTTGGTTACATTTGTGATACACTACTTGTTGCGTCACGTTCACAAATTATATGCTACCTCTAATTATGTACATTTACAGATGTATGCCGTATTTACTGCACACTATAGGATTTGCATCATCAGTCAGAGTCATCCTGTTGGTAAGCCAGCTAATGTTTATTTGTTTAATGTCTTTTGATTCTTTAAACATCTGTCTTTTAAGCCATGGGTGCCTTACAATGGATTAATCCAGTAGTTAGACCTGACTTACACAACTGATTAACCCAGCCAGTGAAACTTTGGTTTCCCTGTGAGCCGCTGGCTAAGAACCCGGCCATGTCACAGGGGCCAGGGTTTCACCACCTATGGATGGTGTTACACATCTACCCAATGCAGCTTATTTAGGAAGAGCTTTGCTCTTTGATGGGTGTGGGGTCTCTGTAGACGTGAACTCAGCTCTCAAATGAAAGGCTGGATGAGGGGCTGTAACGCCACCTAAAATCTGGGCTGCCAGCTACACCTCTTCTGTATTGCGTGTTCAAGGGTAAGGATTCTTGGGTCTGCAAATAGCATTGGTCTGCTGTGCTACTTTGGTCCTTTCCCTAATGTCTATTGAATCGCTTCTCTGTTCGTACTACATAATTTAGGCCTGGTTGAGTACAGAGTAGTTTATTTATTTATGTATTCAAATTTTTAAAATGCATCTCTAGGCATCTTAGCAGTACACTGGGAGCCTACCACATAAATTAAAAATAAAAGCATAAACTTAGACAAAGGACCATCCATAAATAACTCCTCCTCAACTCACACCCTTAGCAATAGCCTTAGCTTGGAAAAGGGAAATAGATGGGCTTTACAGCCTGTTGGGAAGGTTAATAAATCTGGGTGCTGATGGACCAAACGGGAAAATGAGTTTCAAAATTGAGGTACTGCCTCTCCATCCCTTTTGTGGAGATGCCTTGCCTTGAACTCTTCACCTATCTTGGTCCTCAGCAAGAGATCAGATCCTGCTGGCCAGCTTAGGGCTAGAAACACGGACTGTCAGGGACATCTCACACTGCTACTGTGCTGCAAACTTGCTGATCACATTCTGATCACATTAACAGCTTGTTTGAAAATAACTTTTGTCCACAGCTTCAAAAGCAATTTAGTTTAGCACTATATTTAGGTATCCAGACTAAGACATATTAGAGATAGCTGTATAGTCAGAAGATGACTATTCACCCTTTTCTAAAGATCAGGCACTTTTTATAGATGTTTTTGAGCATCAAAACCACCGGTTAGTTTTGAAAAGGTAAGTCTGTGTGTGAGTGTACAGGGGAAACCATCCTCTTTAGAAGTAATTTGCTGAAAACAGTTTTAGTATTTTGTTCCTGCCTATGGCAATTTATGAAACACAAATGAGATATTGTACCAGTAGCAATGCTGAAATAAATCACTCTAAAAACAGAACTGAAATTTTATTTCATTACTAAAGTAAATATAAAAGTGCTTTAGCACAGTTTCAAATTAGATTGGGGTTTGGTCAAGCTTGTTATAAATCCAATGATTGTAAAGCAAATGGCTGGAGATGAACTCTCAGTAGAGCTCTGTTACAAACATAGCTAATGGGATGCTGTGCAGTGCAGAGCAATAAACAGAGAGAAGCAAAGGGGTGGATTTTGTGCCTGCAGTACAGGAATCAAAAGCAGTGATACAGCACGCTGTGTCCCAGTCTGCTGTCCAATTCTTGGGCAGGATGCTGAGAAAATAGAAAGGGGGACAGAACATACCTCCAAAACTGACTCACAGCCCTAGAGAAAATGCCTTCCTCTGAGTAAGCAGGTAAGCAGAGTTTGAGCTCAAACCTGGGTCCTACAACCTGCCTGCAAATGATGCTGGAAGACCGTCAAGGAGGGCACACCGCAGGAGGGAAATGCCTGCAGAAGGTGGAGTTCTCTGTGCTGGCAAAGACCAAGTGGTGAGACACGTGGTGGTGGCTCTGCCTCCTCAAGAGCAGGGCTAACTCCCAGTTTGAGGTACCCCAGCTGGTAGTCCCGTACCTACATCCACCCAGGGATCACAGGGAGCTGACCGTACAGATACAGCCGTGCAGAGATGTTATGGTACCACAGGCTCTTTCTCATGGGAAAAAGAATGTAACATCAACCATCTGCTGGGAGCAGATGTTCACATCAGAAACAAGGTGCAACCCCACAGCAAGAAAGTCACAACTGTCTGTGGGTGGAAGCTGGGTAAACCATCTGGGGGGACTTTGGAAGAAGCTTGACCAACCGTTGCTGCCTGCAACATTCAGCCTTGGTGCTCCTTCCCTGGTGCAGTGATGGGCTTGGGGAGCTGGGGTGCTCCCTCCAGCCTACACACCCATCATCGTCTTCTTGCTCTCAGCTTGCGGAGTAGCCAGTGAGGGACTTCAGCAACATGAAGAGTAACCGTCTCACTGCTGAAGCCAGTGGCAGTCTTCCTCCTGCAGGAGAAAGCCCCACGTTAGCAGTTAGCGATCAGCTTCAGCTCGCTTCTGATTTCCAACGGGGGCCAGCTGCCGGCACTCTGCCTAGCCAGCTGGCAGCACCTGAGCCCACCGCAGCTGCCCTCGGAGGTATGGCCCCTCCTTCACCTCCACAGGGCTTTGGTGGGACTCATGCAGGAAGAGCCCATAGAATAGCACTTGCTTATCCCTAAAGCCTTACAGCCCAAACACCAAACTCCCATCTGATTTCCGAGAAGGCGGGACTTGATCCCATCAGGGACCTGCAAACCTCTGTTCAGCAACATGCTTTCCCTCCTCAACAGGAATATTTTCAAGCTGGTAGAGAGTGAGCTGCCTTGTTATTATTAACCTGCTTGGGGGTTGATTCAGAGATAGGAAAGTTATTGGAAAGATACTCATTGGTATGTAAAACCCTGCATCTTAATGACCAATAAATAAGATCCGTCGCAGAAGAGGGAAGATTGAAACTATAGTTGCAAGTAATTTCATAGCAGGATAGATGCCACAATCTGTGCAACATCCTGGAACTGACATGTTTTCTATATGCTGTGCTCTACCCTCCTCTCACAGCACCTGCACTAATGTAAATGGGTATTACACGTGTTCATCAGCTGAACAATAAGCCCTGTGGAATGAATGATTCATTACAAAATGGTTTCTTTTGGAAAAGAAAGAAGGTTTTGTCTAGTTTTTAGAAGTACCGCAGGAAAACTCCGTTTATTTATGCCTGCTTTTGTTTGACAGTAGTTTCTTTGTTTCTCTCTGCTCTTGCGTTTTCTAGTGCCAGTTAGCAGCAACGTTAGGCAACGGCAGCCACGGAAAGAAAGGAAAGGCAGAGTCATTGTCAAGAAGGAAAAAGAAATATGTGCCTAACAAAATAGAATTCAAGCAACGTGTTTAAGCAAGCAAACCAAAGGCATAGACATCTGAGGTTTTTCTTCAAGTGTGTTTACATTTTCTAGTTATTTGAGCCTGTCATTGCCCATTGCAGTTCTGATTTCTCGCTTCAGGTTGTTCCTAATTCATTACCTTAACTCTGGTCAGAAGAATTTTATCCTAAAGGCTCAATTGATGTTTTGCTTTACAGCTGTGGCCTAGAAGGATATGCTTATTAATGGGCACAAGCAGATTTGTGTTTGTTATGCTTTATTGAATTTACCGAGCAATCACCAATAGCCATTATCCACCAATACCTGTCTACAGGCTGCTTGTAGCCCATCGCCTGCTCTCACATCAATGAACTGTCCTGGGAGGCCATCCCATGCAAGCTGACACAAGGACCTGGTACCCCAGCACCTCCTGTGACTGCAAAGCCCTGGCACTGGGAGTCCACACTCACCACCACCCACCACCTCCCTGCCCCAGTCACCACAGTCTCGCTGCAGCTGGCGAGAGCTTTTACCCACGCAGCACAAACCTGCCCAGCTCCCGAAGGTGGCAGCTCCTTTTTGTGCTGGACACGAGACTTGAATGTGCCTGCTCTTGTTGAGTTTTGCGATGAAGCTTCTCACACCTAGCCCAGTTTGGAGTTTCCCTGTAGCTGCAAACAAGTGGGATGCTTTATAAGCTATAGGAAAGTCAGGCTTGCTGGCTGAAGTTGTTTGGGAAGCTTGGGACTCCTCTGATTTCTGTGGTTCGCCTGTAATTTCTGTACACTGCCTCACCAGGTGTTTTCTCTGTAAAGTTTGTCCATGAATTGAATTTCAGATGAACTTCATTCATTTCCAACATATAGTGTATGTGCTGGATGTGATCTCTGAGGAGAATAATACCACCAGAACTGCTTGCGTTAAAATACACTCTACCTGCCTTTAGTGAGCTATTTGTCTCATAAGCCTTTATAAGCATTCAAAGACAAGTTGTCTCTTCCCTTGGATTAATTTCAGTATTTAACTGCACCGTCCGAGAAAGACACAGCCAGGCCTGAAAATTTTTAAATACAGGATAAGGAGTATCTTTCTATGTTCTGATGTATTTTTCTTTTTATTTAACAAGAAAACCATGGAAAGGAGGGAAGTATCCCAAGGGAGTATGAGAGGACACATCTGCCCACTGACAAAATAAAAGGAAGGTGATAGACATAAAGAAAATGTGCATTTCCTCATCAAGGCTTCCCTCTGGAAGTTCATAAAGTAGCTTCACTAATGAAAGAGCAATTTGTGGTGTACGGAAAAGGCAGGAGTAAGAACAGACACACAGAGAAAATCAGAAGCATGCTAGAGTCTGAAAATGTGCCATTCACTTTATAATTCAAGGCACAATAGGCATAAATAAAATGGGATGCAAAAAATCAATGAGGGTAAATAGTAAAGAATACTTTGGGGGAGATTGGAGAGGAAAGGTGTAATTGCTGTTGAGGAATGTTTAGAAATTGCTCAGATAAGAGGCATTAGGACAATGGTATATGGGACTGATTTATGGTGATTCAAATCTGAGGCCAACCCTAGCTCTAGCAACAGATTAAAGGATGGCTTAAACAAGCACCCAGCTGGGACGGCTGAGATAAACCTGGCCCTCCCTGATCTCCAGAGGACCGAGCAGAGTCACCATTTTGCCCTTTCCTGGTTTTCTCTGCTTTTACAGCCCATCCAGCACCCTTTGCAATTTAACTGTGATGCTTTCCTGCGGTGTCGGGGAGAGGTCTGCCGTGGGTCTGGTCCAACATAGTAATCTTTATGACTGTCCAGTTCCATCGGCTTCAGCGTGGTGTCAAGCCAGCCCACAAGCAGGCATCCATAGCGCAGGCTGTCAGCTGCTGCTCTTGCTCTGCATCAAAAAGGTATTTGAATAATGTCCAAAATTACAGTCCAACCTGTCCCAGCTGTTTGACACAAAGATTGGGTTAGGGATGGGGGCTCATCTGAGATCCCATGTTTATCACCCTCAGTGGCAGCTTGGGGCTGGGTCGGAGTGGTTCTTGGCCCGAGCAGCTGGTGTGGAAGAGCTGTGTTGTGTCCCCTGCCATGGAGTGGGGACATTGGTCTACAAGGAGGGCTGGCAGGGGCCATCAGGCGGCATGGCCCTGCAGAGCTGCAAGATAAGTCTGAGCTCAGCCAGGTGCTTACGGTGCTTGTTGAGGGTGTTTGGAGCTCTCATCTGGAGAGAGGCAGAGCCTGTGGTTTTGCTAAATCCTAAAGGTGGAAGCGGCTCCCAAGTGGGGAGAAACAGAGATGTCTGCTCCTAGTGCATCTGCATAGGAAAAAACCAGAACTACTGGTGAGTTTGAATGATGCAAGGTAAAGGAGAGAAAGGACATGAGGTGAGCTGGCAGGAGATGAGAAGCACTGACACACAAATGGCAGCCCATCCATAGGTTTTATATGCCACACAGTAATAAATACCACAGAAGTTAAAACAGGGCACAATGGATGGGTATGGGAGTGCAGAAAACAATCAAGGATATGAGAGAGACACATGGGAAGTGTAAGATACCACCCCAGAGAAGGGAGGGAAGTGTTACAGCATAGAGGTGAGCGACTGCAAGGAATGACATGCACACACAAACACACAAACACACAAAAGCAAAAATAAAGAATGAAAGAAATATTGTGCGAGAGGTCAAGGTAAGTAAGAAACTCCTCAGATATGCAAGGGAAGAACTCTCAGGAGGAGGCAGAAAATTTATTTGTGAGACATGGCAAGGATAATTTATTGATGTGAGTTAGCCACTGGTAAATGGAAAAAAAAAAATAATAATAATAAACTGTTTTCCTTAATATTCCCAAAGGAAAGTAGCAGGAGAGAGGCCAGGGCATATCCCACATTAATGTACATTGTGATAGGACAAAAACGACTGGTAGAAAACAAGGAGAGCTGGCCTGACCAGCAGCGTGCTGAAGAAGTGACACGTCTCTGGAGGGAGGTCAGTGAAGTGCAGGAGGCCAGAGCCGTCCCAAAGGCAGGGTGGGGGGCTGCAGGGGCAGCAGGAGGAGGGAGCCTCTGCTGCGGGCACCGTGGGGCTGGGACCGTGAGAACTCCCGTGTGTCCCCCATGCGCCCCACTCCACTCCCCTTGCAGACCAGTCTGCTCGATGCCTTCTTGGAAATTGTAAAGGTGCCCACTCGTGGGAGGCCCAGCAAAGGTTAGGGAAGTTTCCAAAATGCATTTTTGCCTTCAGGAATGCAAAATAAGCCATTTTATGGTAACACAGAAAGGACAGAATGATACTGGACTAGTTACAATTGGACTGCAAATCCATGAAGTCTGGCAGTTTTTCCAAGAAGGGATTCGCCTCTGGATGTGCTCCTGCAGCAGGGCTCAGACATTGCCAGACTCAATGGAACTAGACATTAAATGACTCTCTGATTTGATGCTGTTAGTATGAAGCTTCAGTAGCATCTACAGCATTCCCAGGACAGGGTCCTATCCTAAGTACCCTGTTGCCACCCAAGCTGCACATTGAGGGCTGGAGGACCAGGGGAAAACACGCACCTGTGCCACTGGGGACAACAGCTTTGGCAAGGCAGTGGGAAAGCTTGGCAGCATCCACCGAGACCAGGGGCAGGCCAGGATGGGACTGGTGAGGGTGCTCCATCAAAAGGGGCCAGGCAGCCACTGGAAGGATGCTGGGGACAAGGGGAGGCAGATGAAAGTGCTGTGTGGTTGGGTGGCTCGATTTGGAATGGCAATAACCCTGTTACACACAAGTTTAAGAATTAATGGGATCCAATATTATGTGGCTTTTGTGACCAATTTGATGAGCCAGTTTATCAGGCTCGCTTAACCTTCCCCTCAAACCTGTGCTATCAGTCTGTCAGTGTCAGAGCGCTTTTTTCAGCCTCCTCTTTTACGTCTGTGTAAGCTCCAAGGGCAGGTACTGTATCCTGTAAAAAAGGATTGTGTTCAGGAAACTGATAAATAACCCGTGCCAAACCGAGGCAGCAGCATTCCTTAGTTCGTTTTGGAGGACAACTCCCAGCTGCATCCCTGTGTTGGTGCTCTAAGTGTCGCTCATCTCTGCACTGGATTTGGACCCTGACTCCTCAGCGAGCCCTGGGAACTGGCCAAGGACCATGTCCCAGTGCCTTTCCCTTCCCTATGGGTCCCTATCGGTGGCAGCACCAGCTGCATGCATCTCTGATGTGTACTAGCAGCAACATGTCTATTACAAAAATAGTCTGCTAAGTTGCTGGGGTAGAAAACAGCTGAACTGAAATAAAAGACTGCAGCACCTCTTGATGCTTATTCTCTAGGTCAGCTTCTAAGGTTTCCCTCTCATTTCATCCAGTTAAATATATGCGTCCAGCTGCTTGTGCAACCTTTGGTGGTAAGTGGCAATCTGCAGAAAAAGCTCTGCTCCTGCATGCTGCTTCCACCTGCCAGGATCCCCGCTACTGGACAAGCCCTGCTCTTAAACGTGCATTTTCTCCCTGGAGGCCTATTTCCCCAGCAGTCTCCTGTGATTCATAAACTTTATCCAGACACTAGTTTTCATCGCATGCCCTAAAGACTGATGGTGTCACAGTTTCACTTTGGAAATGCTTGGTAAAGCCCTCTGCTTCGCAGACAGGAAACTTTCTTCTCCCTGGGGCTGGGAGCCTAAAGACCATCCTGACGCTTGAGGGGACTATGACCAACTCGCAACCTCCCCACAAATGGACAACTCCCTCCAGACCGGTGAAGCAGCTTTTGAGCCGTGGCTCATAACCCTCCACGTCCTCGCATCTTTCACAGGAACACCTGAAGTGGTGGCCTGGCCTCCCAGGGACAGGGGAGAGAGGCAAGCCTGAGAAGTTCAGTCACTGCTCTGAGGACCACAGCCACAGGAGGGACATGAAGGGAAGGCTTTAAAGCTCCCAGATGTCCTAGAGACTGTGGGAAGCCTTGAAAACCTTCCTTTTTATTCCTCATCATATGATTTCTAGTCTGACGCTGGTTCCCCAAGTCGCTCAGCAACACCCTTCTTCCTCTACTTTTCCCACAGGAGCCCATGGATCTGCTAACATCCACAGAGCTCTGACCAGGTTAAATGATTGCAGGGATTTCATCTTCATCCTTGTGTTTTTGGGTGCAGTCTAAGGTGTTAACACAGGGCAGCTATACTAACATAAGGCACCCAATAAGTACTTCCATTTTGCAACAAAAATACTTTTTTTTTTTTTTTTTCAGTTAAACTTGGGAAAGAGATGAACAGCATATGGAAAAGGCAGTTGTACCACAATATAGTGTTCACATGGAAGTCATCCCTGTTTCTGTGCTAGGGCATCTGGCAAAACTTCCCTGTGTGGGTAGTGTCCAGGGTAGCTGGTTGTTCGGGATGGGCCCTGAGCTCATTTGAGATATGCAGACAGTTCTTATCAGACTCTCAGGTCTCCAGAGAAGAAAAGTAAACAATAAAGAGATCCCAAATTTGAATAAACCAGAGAAGTAAGTGCCTGCACCTCCTCCCCACAAGACACTGTCATTTTTCATTGTCTTTCAAGGTTTCAATTACATTTTATATTTTTACTTTAAAAAAGATCTCATTGGGAGAAAGTGTATTTTATGTCATATTTTCAGGTTTTCCTGCCCTATTCAACAAGGCACAGGGAAGGAAAAATATTGGGGCATGTCACTTCTGCTCACTGAGATAAATCTAATCAGGAGGACGGTAAGACGCTGTGATTTCCTGCGGGAGCCTTGCCATACCTGGGAGCACGTGTGGTTTGCTCATGGCTCTGGCTCAGACAGGCGGTAGCCATTCACCAGCCCTGCTCTGCAGGTAACCAGGGCTCAGCAAAAGGTAAATGCCAGCTTGGGCGGGACCAGATATGACTTTTGCTCAGTGTCTGAGGCACACATTTCTCTCATGCTGCCCTGGGACATCCTGCAAGCCTGTGGCTCTCCCAGTTTTTCACGTGATGGCGGTGCTGTGCCCCCTTTGCTTTTGCCACAAGGATGCTGCAGAGCACTTGGCTGCCCGGAGCCAGTGCATCCCTCCTCTGCTATGGTCCCGGTTCATGCATCCTGAGGACCTCAATAAAAGTTGGCTTGGTAGGAACAACGTAGGGACTCTGCTCACTATGCTCACCTCCTGCAGGTCTGCACCACGCTGACCCCTCTGACCCACAGGGGGAATATGTCCCTGTATGTCTTGGCACTTTTTGCCCTTTTAGAGATCTGAGGATATCTTAGGTGGGCAGATTCAGCAAAGGACCTGCTGGAAATTCCCACCCTCCCAGAGCAGCAGCTGGGAATCAAGCAGAATACCCTAGGGGACCCTAAATGGCACTAGACACCTATATTTAGGCACACGAATCCTACCCAGTGAGTCAGCAAGGCCTTTTCCCAGCAGATCCACTCCCTGGTGTTGGGGTAGAGCAAGAGGGATGAAGTGTGCCAGCACTTCCCTGTGTGTCACTGCTAAGCATACCCTGAAGGTAGCAGTCACAGGAAATTCCCGCAGAGTGTAAGAGAGACAGAGAGCCTTTCAACAAGTTTATTTTTAACCATCTTGCAGAGCTGTATCATTGCCTGGGAATACTACAGGCTTGTTTGGGGATATTGCCATTCTCAAATGAGCTCTTCAAAAGAAAAAAAAAAAGAATAAATAACAGGCCCTTTAAAATCTTTGTTTGCTTCTTGTTAGACTACATTGGATGTCATTTCTAAGTATAGTTCATTTTTAATTCTGCATGGAGTTATGAAAGCTGCCTGGGGATTTGTGGGGCAGGTATGGTAAAGAAAGGGTCTGTCACCTCCAGAAATATGGCACACAGGCTCTACGAGTGAGGAATACGTACATTCAGAACTAAAGCTGACTTTCCTTGGTGTAGGTTGTCTTCTAGCCTGTATTCTAGCCTCTGAATGCTTTGAGCATATTGCAGTGGGGGTTTTTGTTCTGAAATCACTTGCTTTGTGAAGCAAAAGTGAAGTGACTGAGCCCCAGAGCATCTTAACCCCAGGGAGCCAGTGAGCTGCTTTAACCACAATTACCCAGAAAAGTGGGGGCCATTGCATCTCTCAATGCTACTGATCTCCCGTGCCCAAACGCTGGGTCGGCCGTTTAACCTGTGCTTGGGCCTAACTCCTGCAGGATGGGAAAAACCTTCATGGGGATAGCCTGATCTCAAGTGTTTGGGTTCTGTGCCTGAAATGCTATGATGCATGTCCTTTCCCAGCTCCGCAAGAGACAAGCACAACTTTTTTTCCCTGCCTTGAGCTAAAGACAGAAGGCACCAGTGACTTGTGTTTTATTAAAGCCAGGCCAACTGCTTGGGGCCTTCTTGTGACAGGAATTATCAATCTTAAATATATATAGTGGAACAGGCTGGTTTTGCCCAAGGCCTGAAGGGTAAGTGAGGCGTTGCACTGCTATGTGCCTTGTACAAAACCCATCCTTTGGTGCCCATGTGTCTGGGGCAGGGGCAAGCTTTCTGGCCTAAAGGCAGCCCCTTCACCATGAACACTTCTCCCAGGGATGCTGAGGTGTGTTGCACACGTAGAGAAAAAGCGGCATATGACCCTAAATGCCTCATTATGCTGATTAGAAAGAGGGGCTCGGGAGCTGTCACTGTCTGTTTTATCAGTTGCCAGGGTATTCCTGTCTTCCCCTCACTCAGGCCAGCAGCTTTCAGGAGCTTGCACCTACCCTGCAAGCTCCCCGAGCATCCCTGGGTTTTCAGCTGTGCTGCCAAGGCACCCACCTTTGCCACGTGAGATCCCTTGGTACCCAGCACAGGGTTCTCTATTCCCCTCTGGTGATCAAGTGCACAGGAGACGGGTTGTGATTCAGCAATGCTCTTTCAGCTCTGAGCCTCGGATCAAAGTGCTGCAGTGTTACGTGGTACCCAGACCCTGGTGGTGCCGTGTCCTGCAAAGCCCTGATTCACTGGGAACTCACTCTGCCAGTTCAGTGTTGCTGGGAGCTGTTTGAAGGCTGTGGGCTGCCAGGTGTCCTGTCAGCTCAGGTATTGTCTGTCCTCCTGCAGCCCTCACAAAGGCAGCATAAAAGCAGAAAGGCGTATTTTGCTCTTTGGCTGCTTCATTAGAAATACCCATTCCCACTGCCAGGCAAGCTGATAGTGGAGGGGGATGCTGCAGTTGCGGAGGGGAGGGGAAGCACCTCACTGTTCTTTGGATGCACAGGGTCTACGTTCTTTTGTTCATGATGCTCAACAGGCTCAGAGGAAGAAATTATTTTTAATGTTTCCCCCCATGAGAATGTAGGATTGAATTCCTCCCTCCCTAAATCAAAAGCAGGATGAGAAGGTGAGAACCTGGTTTTGTCTCATCTCAGATCTCTGTCTCAGGATACAGGGCTTTAAGATCGTTGTGCCTCAGTAGCTTCCAGCTAAGAAATGACATCAGAACAGAGATCAAAATTGGTTAAAAAGGATCACTTAGAGAATAAAAGCAGGTTGGGGACGACTTCCCATCCCAGACGAAATTAGTGTAATTGTGTCAGCCCTTTCCTCTCTGGACCAAGTTGCCACAGGGCAGTTTGTTTTGCTCTTCTTAATACACACAGTGTGTTTTTTGGACTCATTCTCCAGTCACCACGTGACCTGATGGCTGCCTGCCCCTCTGATGCACAGGCAGCTGCAAGCAGCTGCTTCCTCTGCCTGTGCAACCGTGCTGAGTACCTCCACAACTGGGGGGCTGAGAGGGGCCCTGGCACTTCTTCTGTCTCACTCCTTTTGATGGCTGCATAGCTCTTTTCCTGTCTTCCAAGACAAGAGCAGAGAGGACAGGCTGTGGTCCCAGCCCCTCACCACCCCCCT
Organism: Falco cherrug; assembly: GCF_023634085.1. Lineage (NCBI taxonomy): Eukaryota > Metazoa > Chordata > Aves > Falconiformes > Falconidae > Falco > Falco cherrug. The sequence goes on along the minus strand of NC_073698.1, from coordinate 83,507,085 downwards.
CTTTGCCAGGACAATACCTTTTTCCGCAGGACAGAGATCAGCATCACACACTGAATTTCAGATGGTATTTTGTAGCAACACTTCCTTTCTGGCGGTTAGGCTTTGCGTTCCAGCCTTCTGTTAGCGCAACTGCTAATTGTCCGGAGAGTGTCAGCAGAAATTGCTGATAACAGTCCCAGAATTTCACAACTGCTAAACAAGTACAGACCGTGTATAACTGCAGATTCAGTGTGCTGCCAAGCCATTAGCTTTCGTTCTTTTTGCTGTTTAGGAGGTATCTTTAATATTCCCCCCCCCCCCCCCTCCCCGTATTACAAAGCAAGAAATACTTAGCATTTATTTAATTAGCTTGGCTACAATACAGACATTCCATGATTACAAACCAAAGTCAGAAAAGCCTAATGTGAATGGTACTTTTTTGTACCATTGGAAATTAAAAATCAGTTGAACTATGATTAAATTGATTCTGGGTGGTTTCTTTTGAGTAATTATGTTCAAAAACTGTCTGCCAGTCCAATTTGCTATCAAATCTCACTTTATCGCTCGCATTCCACATGCAGGTGCATAGACAATATAAACCCAATGTCCTACAAAATTATCATGCTTTTGTAGGAATGAAATGCTGATTGTTTATTATCTGATTTAATTTCTGGTGGTTAAATCTGAGCAGTCTGATTTAGCAACATTTTCAATCAACCTTACAAATATTTGAAAGCATTTATGTAACGATGTTCAAAATAGCATGGAGTAAAGTCAGCTCTTCTGCTGCTTAAATCAGGGGGCCTGATTCCTGTCCCCTAGGAAGTGGGATGTCCCCACAGTAGCCTGGCGTGGGGCCACACATGAAAGGAGCTGTGGTCTACATGATGTCTGGAGGGAGTCAGGCAGCCTGGTCTGCTGGTCCATCACTCTCAGCGGTGCTGTCCTTCAGCAAAGGGCACCATCAACACACATCGGCCCCTTGCAGCCTCTCCTCTGTGTGGGATCACCAGTGAGAGGGGCTGGCACCAGCTCACCCTCGGGATGAATTTGGGCCCACGACCCAGTCTCAGATTTGTGCTAGTGCACCTGAAAGCAGGCTTACACCCCTTGCACTGTGCCGGCAGCTGAGAGTGAAGCCCGACGCTGGCTGCAGGGCAGGAAGCTGGCTGCATGGGACACAGTACTGCTGCCCTGAGGTTTCAGGGCACTGCTGCCTTCTCGGGCATGCTGAAACAAGGTCATCAAAGAGAGCTTGTTTATTCACTGCAGGGGTGAATTCAGCCAGGCACTGTAACAGCTCTAACGTAGCGCTGTCTGCCTGCCTTTCCTTATCAGAGACATTGGATGGAGTCAATATCATTCACAAGCTTTCAGTCGTATGTTCTCCAAACCGTGCGGCACCATCCCTGTTCGCAGATGGGTGGAGGCGGCTCCCATGGCAGTGGAGGGAGCTGTGCTGGCTGATGGAGCCAGGATGGGGACCCCCACCCTGCACAGCTCTCCAGCCTTGACATTTCTGAGCTTCGCTTGTGGCTCTTGTCCCTGTTAAAGAGTACTGAGTGCAGGCTACAACAGCTCTGGTGTTATTTTTGTACAGCCACTGTTGTCTTGGATGTCCTGCTTCCCCTCTATGAAGCACACTGTAGCTGGTAGCAATGCTGTTGACAAAGAGGTGACTCATTTCCACCACCAAATCTCTCTCACACAATGCACCAATATCCTGTTTAATTTCACACCTATCCTGTTTGCTTGGTTACATAGCATTACTGTTCTATTTGGTGAATTTTAGATTGTATTATAAGGAGTCAATTTTATATTACACTATACTATACGTTAATTGCTCATTTAATTTTAACTTGGTAACATGTTTATACTGCAAACAGGATAATTACTTATGAGTATTTTAACTAGATGTATAATTTGAGGATACAAATTTAATATGCTATACAAAGTCTTCTGGGTCAAAATTGCTGTGCCCTTACTCAGGCAAATGGGAGTTTACTTGAGTGAAGAAGCATTCGTAACCCAGGGAGTATTTCAGGACCACTGTTTAATTACAATAATTACTACTCGTAAGTCACAAACTCGGATGTTGTGCATCACCAGATCTGTTCTGGCTTTGCTGCAGATGGGCAGTGTGATGTTGAGCAAGGAGTGCACAACCTAAGCTGTGAATCTCTTACTCACCCCTGTGAAGAGTTATTCATGCTGCTCATTTTGCCACTGGAGTAATGAGAAGATGAACACCTCTGTTCTCACCAAATACTCAGTAGTTCCTCAGGTGAAAGGATGCTATTGGAGCGGAAGCCACATTACTTCTTTTGGCCTGGGCTAACGTGTTGCACCCAGCCGAGGCTTGATACCAGAGCACTGGGAACTTTGTGCATCTCCCTGCCAGCACCCCACTCAGCATACCTGCTGAACATCCCTCCATGAGCCAGAATCCTCCTAGGTGTACTCTCCTTATCTCCCCAACCCTCTGTTCCTCTTGACCGCTCTGAACTAGCACCTTTAAATTGCTCCTATACTTAGTATAATTTAATGGAGGAGCTGAGGGAATGGACAAGGATGGAGGAAAGATCAGAGGGAGATGCTTAGATGGTACTGCAGATCTTGTCAGCCTACGAGAGGCCTCACAGCAGGCTGTGTGGATAGTTTCCAGCTTTCCCTTCTGCGTCTGCCCTAGACAGACCAAAAAGTTGCCTCTGTTTTCACAGTGGATTTCAGTATTGCAAATACTGATTGGTTTAATGACAATGAAAGAGACTATTCAGAGCACCTGGAGGTTCGATAAGTAATATAATTTGTCTTGCTGTGAACACTTGTACTTGAAATTTCCAATTTCAGTGTGGAATTAAATTTTGACCTCATCAGCGTACCTGGCTTAACACTACTGGCAAGTTTGCTAACCCTTTATTTAATGTTCTATTCTACTGTTTGTTTCAACTTTAGCAAAAACCTTCCTTTTCTTCGGTAAAGTGTGATAGTCAAGCTAAACAAATATCAAAATATCCTTTAAACTGTGTCCATTTCTTCTTTTGTTTGAATGCCTAGGGCTTCCCAGCCCATCACGGCACTGCTCCTGCACTGCAGCCTTGCAAGCAAAGGCACCTCATTTCTGCTGATCCTGGCATTCATGAGTACCAAGAGCCTCACTGTCCCCAGGTTTGGAGGAGTCTGACTTTCCCATTTCCATTTATTCCCATGTAAGTAGAAGAGGAGCATTTTAGCAGCTTAAAAACACACTTGGCTCTGGACTGACAGCTCCCCTGCTTTCCCCCCTCCCTGGGAGCTGCACAGCAAAGCATCCTGCTTTTCAAGGTACAGGGCTGCTGGGAGAACCAAACCCCTGGATGCAACAATGCTGTCCACTCCTCAGGGTGTAGAGCCTGGCGTGGCTGCCTCTGAGCCTGGCAGCCCACTGATGGGCAGGCAGCTGGCCAGAAAGAACCAGGCAGGGAGCTGCCCTCTAAGCGGGGCTGTGGAGCAGCAGAAGCAAGTTTTTAGGGTAACGATAGCTCTGCTCCACTTTTTCCCATCAGTGCCTTGGCAGGGTAGGCTTCAGGATAGCTTGGGAGCAACCACACATACAGAGCAGAAAGGGAATCCTTGCTGGGTCATCTGCCTCCTTTACTCAAGTCATCTGCTGGACCTCACCTGCTGTGGGCAGGCTGGAAAGCAGTCTGGGAAGCCAGGGCAGGTTAAGGGATGTGGGAGGGGATGTACAACATGGTGTCCAAACCGTGACAGGCTGCTGTGAAAGGGGCCATCAGGAGACACAGATACCTACCTGATGGGATGCATCACTATGCACGTGGCTTGGGTATGACCAGAAAGTGGGTGTCCAACAAGTGACCTTTCTACAGCACTGAGAGTGGCCAAAGCCTGCCCAAAGAGCTGCACTGAAACATCCATTTCTGTGCTCATAAACTGGAGGAGGGCCTGGAAATGACGAGGTAACCTCACAAAGCCGGCGGTGCTAGCCCACAGCTAGGGCAGCTCCCAGCAGCAGCCCCGTGCAGCAAGCCTGCGTCCTGCCTGGCGGGCAAAGCCAATGCCCGCTGCCCCCACAGGGGCACCTTGCTCTCAGCAGCTGGGTCCTGCCTGCAAACAGATGCCGTGCCTCAGCCCCATGGGCTTCAGGCAGCTGCCCATCCCCCTCTTTGTTCCTGCTCTGCTGGCCTTGTGGCTCGTGGCCTTGGAACCTGGGGCTGCGTCCACAGTCACCCCTGCAGCACAGGATCACACCTTTTGAAATCAAGTGCAAAGTCAGAGGCTAAGCAGAGATTAAGGATCAGGTATTTTAGTCGGTGGACATCCTAAGAACTTGATCCAAATAGCTTGGCTTAAAATAAATAACCCATTTTGAATCCATTTTTGCTTGTGACAGACAGATCTTCACAAATATAGGAGAGGAGAAGTAGGAAAGGGATGAAACAAGGCCCTGGAGCAAATCCTCCAGTCATGCATGGCAGTAACACCACACCGAGCAACATGGACTCACTAATACTCACATTTCTCAGTTTAATCACCGTGTCCTGGTTTTCCATCTACATAGCATGCAAGTAGCCATGTTCCACTGACAGCCTGGGCTCCTGTGGGACTGTTCCCATAAGACCAGGCTGGGGGGAGAAAACTCAAGGGAATAAATAGATTTTTTCCCAGTGGTTTCATTGGCTTTCAAATCAAGCCTAAAAATGTTGCTGATGCTAAAAGTGTATGTACTTTTGGCTGCACACAATTAGCCATGCCCTTTAATAATTGATCCAATCCCTTTGCAGAGCCGACAGTAATACCAGAGTTGAGGTGATGCCAGGTGATGCCAGGTGATGCCAAGCCATCCTGGTTACACTTTAATGGTTCAAGAAGACAAACTTCTATTGCTCCTGCCTAAGATAAACAAATCCTCTTTAACCTCAGCAAAAAAAGATCATGCTCCCCCTTAAGCTGCCAGGTGCTTTCTCTCACAAGTTCCTACCTTCCATGTCCTGTGCCCTGCGGGTTACTGAGTGTGCCTGCATCACCTGCACTTGCAGCCCAGCTATTAGTTTTGTTTTTTTCCTCTGTCATCATGCTGTCTCATGAGCTGCAGGGATCTGAAAGGACCTGGAAAACATGCTGGCATTTCAGTTGCTGGTGGCACACCATTTGCAGTGGGCTGAAGCCTCTGTTGTTGCCAGGCACATGACAAAGTCATCTGTGGTGTGTTGTCGTGGCGAATATGATCCAAGAAAGAGCCTCTCCTACAGGCAGCTGCAGTGCTGGCACAGCGCTGGAGCTGCCATGGTCCCACTGGAGGGAAAGCCTAGAGGATGAAGACTAGGAGCAGTCTCTCCTGCATTCGCAATGTGGAAAAAGGCTTCTGAAGGCACCTCACTCTTGCAACAGTTTCACAGATACCTGTTGTAATCCTGAGAAAGCAAAGCTTCCTCACACATGCACTTTCTGCACCTTTTCCTTGGTCCTGCTGTCTTCCTGCTCCCCTGGTGCTGATACCGACTCCTTCCCCATGCACTCTGACTGGCAGGCGAGAGCTCAGCCTCGGTGTGCTCACCTTTTGGTTAGTGTTTTTTAAAGCCAACTACCCAAGCACCTCTTGTTTAACCAGATGACCGCTCGAGGGGCAGTTACCGGGACACACCTTTCACAGCAAGCCGCTTGTTCCCCCTCTATTTGCTGCTGTGGGACGCAGCACACGTGCTGCTGGGACTGGTCTGAGCATGGCCAGCCTGGGCTGTGAGAAACCTGGCCGAATCTTGCTGGACCCAGCTGCCCATAGGCGGGTAGTTTGCAGCATGACATCACCACCGCGGCAGGCGCAAGCATGAGTGATGACACAGCAGGGGAGTGGGTTGTTTGTATGCTGGGGCGGGGGGGGGGGGGGGGGGGGGGGGGGGGAGGGGGGGAGGGGGGGGGGGGGGGGGGGGGGGCACGAAAAAAATTGAAGAAAGAGAAGGGTGGAAGAGGTTTGTTTTCTGTTTTCTTTGCTGTGATTCCCAGCAGCGTACTCTTGCTGGGTTAGAGTGGGGTCTCTGTTTTCAGGACACAGTAAGACGTACAGATTAGAAGGCATCACACTGCTTTGCTCCCAGCCAAACCCTGCTCTCTCGTAGCATCTTCATTGCCTCCAGGTAGCGAGAGGCTTGCACTCATTTCTTATCTTAATTTGCCTGCCTAGACGTGCTGCTGGCTCCTCTCCCCTCTGGCACCAGGAGGGGGGCTCCCCAGAGCACGGTGCCTAGGCTGTTGTGCCATGGAACATTAGAGCAGCTCTAACCCTGTTAGCACCGCTAATACCTCCAGGGTGGGAAAACACTATTTAATGGGAGGGATGCAGCAGTGCACAGAGACCACAGTGACAGGAGCAGCAGCAGGGTCAGTAAGGACATGGCAGGGTGTACCAGATGTGCCCCAGACCCCTAAGCCCCAGGTGCTACCATGGACGATAGGTTTCTGGGGGATCCTGAGGACACCCAGGCCTAGATAAAGGCCACAGATTTGAACCCGAGGTTGCCAGGGCTGCAGCCACAGCTCTGTCCCTGCATGCTGCCCACAGCTCATCACAGCCGCTGTGTACAAAGAGTCTCCAGCCGCTGCTTCCACATGGAGGGTTTCTTTCTTCTTCACTGATTGATTGAAAAGAGTAGGGTCTCCTGGCATCCCTCAGGATTTCTAGGAAAGGTATTTAAAAGAAAACCCTTGGATCTGTAGGTTTCCATCAAAGTAATGGTGCCTATGATGACAGACAAAGTATAAACGCTTAGGCAGACAAAGATAAGCGTTGGTGCTGTGGCTGTCTATTTAAATCAGATCCCCACAAACACCAGTCTGGACAGGAGACACCCAAAGCCTTTCTTGCTTGTTACGTGAGCCTAAGCAGAAGACCTTTATTTGAAGCTTTTATATGTCACAGCAGCAGTATTCTCCAGCAGTGGAGGGCAGCTTTTCTCTAATTTTAGATCTTTCTCCCCAAAAGATGGCAGCTGACAACGGAGACAGGCCTCTGAAAAGGACAGATTTGAAGGCATGCCTTTTTACTAAAGATGTACAAGCTGTGCAGCACGGCAGTTCTTGCGAGATCAAACTGAGTGGATTTCAGATTCAAATCCCACCCTTCTTTGAGGTCAGACTCCAGGCAATGTGTCCCAAGCCGCTCACCAGCAGAAAGGCAAGCGATGTTTTTTTAGCAAAAAAAATACAAATAGTGAGAGCTGAGGAGGGGGAGCAGGATCAGGGATAAATGATTTACACACAGCTAACCTGCTGAGGAAGTCAAACAGATGCTTTATTGTCTCTGAGGGCTTCTGGCTGGATATATCCACTTCTAAACAAAGCTTGTCATATCCTGGTGAATTGTTCCAGGGCAAAGAATTGTCCTGCAGAGTTCAAGGCAAAGTTTCTCTGTTTTCCTCCTGAAGAGCTCATTGCACCTGAGAAAAGGCAGACCTAGCCCACCACATGGGCAGAGGTAGGAAAAAGACCCACGAGGTCATTTGTAATCCCCCATTTTTGTGTCTGATGGGCTTTCAATACCAAGCTTAGGAGACACCTCAACAAGCTGCTTTACAAGCATCTGTTTAAGTTATTAAGAAGTCTGGTGAAAACTCTGCTGTATAAACAGAGCATTTTGACTGGGTGGCCTCGTGGCTTGTAATATTTTGCTATTTAGGGCAAAGTTTCTGCAAGTACAGAGTCAAAGTGAGCAAGCAGAAGCTACCAGCTGAGTTACTCATAGGGGGTGAGTTCATCTTGTTCATCTTCTTCCATGGAGCTACTCCCTTATCACAGATGTGTCACCCTTCATGTCCTCCCTCCTCCCTCGGGGCAAGTGATGCATTCTCTCCAGGGCCCTTTTTTTGTCATTAGAAGACAATGTAAAGCATCCATCTATGTATCTACCTAATCTCACTCTGGCCATTGCTGTGATGTCCAGATAACAGATATGAAAATTAGGGGTTGTCTAGCAAGGCACATCTTTCCTTCTGAATGACTTCCAACAGGGAGTGATCAATCTGTATGGCACAGAGGGCTGCCCTGACAGACAGGCGGCAGCTGGGAGGCTGAGCTTCCAACCCCTATCTATGTTTGCATTCACTTCTACGTAATTTTTAAAAGGAATTTTGTATCGGACTTTGTACAGTTGCACATTCATCATAGATCAATGTTTTGTGGAGTTATGAACTTTAAAGGGATGTTGTTAGGCTAAAAATAATCCTGGCCAGTTTCCCTTTCCCTAATCAGTTGCTGACGGCTGCATAAGCTGAGTGGGAAATGCCTGTCTCTGGTTTGCACTCCTTTTGCACAGGAGATGCAGAGAGGGCAGAGCGCAAAACAGAGCTTCCTTGGGAAGGGCTGGCACAGAGAAACATCCCGCAGTGTGGTTCAGAAGCGTCAACCTTAAACATATTCTTTCTGTAGTGCTAAGCAATTCCTTCCCTAACTTAACAGAGTGAATTTTAAATATCTAATTTAGCTGTCAGCTGCATGTTATTAGCCTTCCCCCCCCCCCCCGCTTCATTTTGAATTGTAAAAAAGGAGAGAGAAAAAAAAAAAGAGAACCTCTGTAGCCAGGCCCCCAGTTAGTTTTCCTTTGCAGACTGATGCGCAAGGCTCTACTGCAGATTTGCAAATGCTGCTGGAGAGTGTTCATTTATGTTAGAACATGCTGTTTGCAACTGATTCTTTAAGCCCCCCCTTCTTCTCTATTAATTTTATGCTGTGAAATAAAATTGTGCAAAAATAATATATATAATGATTTTGACAGCAAACTAAATAAGGGGCTCTGTAGGAGCTCTCGGTAGGAGATTTTGTTTAGCCAAGCAAGAGAAGGGGAACACTTGCTTTAGGAAAAATCATTCTCCAAAGAACAGCAGATGGGGAGGTGGAGGCTGCTAGGCAGTTGCTGACAGGAGTGCCTGAGCTTGGGGGCAATTCCTACCGGCAATTTCTCTCCCTGTGCAGGGCAGGGAGCTATCTGTGCTACTTGGCCAACCAAAGAGGAAGAGGAAGAGTCTCTCTTATCCTACAAAGGGAAACTTTCCCAGTGGCTCACTCTCACCTGCCAGATAAAAGCAAGTATCTGTCCTCATCTTCTTCCTCTTCTTAGACCCTGAGTGCCTTGCAAGGTCAGCTTGTCTTTAAAATAACTTGGGGAGCATGCCTACAAACACATATTGGCAAAGGAGGGAAAGGGGAGAGTGTACTGTGATCAGTCACAGCAAAGACTGTTGTTTTCTACAGGGAGCAAAATGAAGCAAAGATCTTCAGGTAGAAAAAAATGCAAATACCAAAAAAAAAAAAAAAAAGCACAACCCATACATCATACAAAGCATACAAATCTTTCTTACACTTGTCTGTGTACTTGGGTCTCCTGTGATGAGACCATACGTGGAGGAGAGACTGTTAATATTGTTCAGATAAACATGACATTCCCCTCCTCTGCTTCTGATGAGAAAAACACCCTGAGGTGGCAGAGAAGGCAGCTTTTCCAAGAGCTGAATCACAACCTCTTCCAGTGCTGTTGAGGGGATGCCTGGGTGACCTGAACACCCATTTCCCCTCTCACCATCTGACTTCATGCATCACAAGGCACTGTGCCCCGCACCCGTGGTCCCTGGAGTGGCTGTATCCTGCTCAGTGCCCCTGGGGTGGCTCCAGAGCAAGGGGGTGCTGCCTGCTGCCAGAGCTGCTGCTCCTGATGTGCGCATCTCCATCAGTCACCAGTGCCACCGGCTGGGGAATGGCCCTGCGCTGCAGTCTCCTTAGCACCAAGCACATTACCGGCGCTCACATATCATCCTTACAATAATTAGCAGCAATTAGTGACTTAATGGAGAGTCTTTGGGGATTCCTAAGCATGTCTCACGAGTGTGGGGTGTTTAGGATGGTGGAAGTTGAGAAAGCCCTCAGGAATGTTGGCGGCACCTGGCTGTCCCTGATCTCTGCACCTGCTCAGATGGGTTTGTTTGTGCGCACCCTTCCCAGACATTGTCCTACTGCCCTGCTGGGAGAATGTCACCTGGCTGCACGTGGTGGCATCCTGGCCAACCCCAGAGCAGCCACAGTAGACCTCCCACCATGGCCTCCCACCTCACCCCTAAGCCCTCCTCCCAGCCATGAAACCCACACATGAGCCCATGCATGGGCACAGGGGTAAACTCCAGAAGATGGGGGTGAGCTCAGCTGCTTAGCTTGCACAAGAATGGGGGAAGCGCAGCAGGAACCAGTTTAAAATTTGGTTAATTTCCTTTGCCCCAGTTGGTCCTCAGCTCTGCAAAGGCTCAGGCTCCTGGGTGGCACTGGGCAGTCACACAGGGCTTGCTTGTTGAGGGAGCAAAGCATGAACTCCGCTGCCAAAAAACCTCGCCTAATTAAATTTCTCATTCTGAAAACAAATAAGGGTTCTCAGAGGAGACAACGGAGTCTCCCTGAGGTTGTTACTGTTGGGCAGATTTTTGCAAGTCATTAGCAACCTCAGGAAATTGTTGATCAAATGGCTGAAAATGCAGCTTTCCAGTTTTCCAGTAAACCAAGCATAGTAAGCCACCATGGCATAAGCATCTTCATAATGATGTTTCTGAGTTAACAGGAGGGGCCTGGGGTGTTTTAATTGCCTTAGTTTCTAAATAAATGTAAAGAGATTTGTACACGTCCTGGATGCAAACAACCTCTCGCAGAAAGGCTGCCTGATTTTCCTTGTGGCTTTTTGCCTCTGAAAGAAGGGAAAAAATCCCATTAACGCTGGGCTGTGAGCGTGGTACTAACATGTGCCCAAGAATGTAATTAACGCAGACACTTACCTCTTCTCATTTTGAGCAGCACCTTTGTATCTGTGAACCTCTCTCAGCTGTTTGGTTACTCACCTGCTAACACAGGTTGTTAAGCACTCTTTGGTCTAGCCAAATTTTTTCAAGATTTTTGGGCTGTTTCATGGGCAAATGACAAGTGACAAGGAGACACGTCAATAGAAATACCAAACTGCACAATTACAACAACTCGCTAGATGGATGGTTCTTAGGTCAGTATGTAAATTGCCATTTTTAGAAATTACACATTTTTGCCTTTCATGTGCGATCTCATCTTATCTTTCAGTAACTACAGGCATTCTGCTATATAATAGGGTCTACTGCTGTATGACAAGTTATTTCATAACATGTTGGCAGCAGTTTCAATTGCACAAATTGATCCAAGCATTGGAAATTTAAAATAGATTTTTTTTACCTTTATTGCCTAGTTTAGTTCCTACCGGTTCTCTGCAGGTATACAGGGAACATCAGTCTCAACTATGTCATTTCAGTCCAAATTCTGGATCACTGTTTGCTTGGGCTAATTTTAATTGAGCTGGCTGAAGGTGAAACTCACTCCAATGAATAATAATACCTGCTCTTTTAGAAGAATGACAGAGATGAAAATAGAATTAATTCAGAGATCCAGTCCTGTGGTCTAGCCACTGGGCACACATCCTCCAAATTAGATAGGACAGAATGGGAACTCCTTTGAAATTACCAGGCAGCCAATTCGAAATAAATGCAAAGGATTGCTTTTCCATATGGTACGTAATTGAACTGGGGAACTCACTGCCACCAGATAATGTGGAGGCCTCCAGTATAAACAGGTTTCAGCAAGATTTAGCCAGAGTTGGGAAGATGGACTAACTGGTGCTGCAGGGCACAGAGGTTCAGCTGCAAGGATGATCCAGAAACTTTGGTCTGACCCCGTGCACCACCCTCAGCTTCTGTGTTGCAATGTGGTCCCCAGCACAGCAGATCGCATGTATAAATGGTCAATCCAGAGATGCTGTTTGCACTCCTGTTCTGGGGACAAGACTGTTCCACACATCTCTCCTTTTCTAAGCACTGAGGTTTGCAGGCAGAAAACCATATTTTACTAGAAGGGCTATAGGCAAGCCAGTGCATTCAACCCAGAGCTGGCTTTGCAGTGCTTTAGTGACCCTCCAGAGGAATTCAAGGCAGACCGCATTTTTTGTGTGTGTGCTTGTTATCTTATCTTTGAAGTCCTTCGGGAGGTCCTGATCTGCCTTCAACTGACATGAACACAGTCTGACTGCAAATCTTTGTTTGAGGAAGTGATTGTGTGACTTTTTAGCTCTCATATAACAGGTAGATGTAAAAAGCCTGCCCAGTTCTGTCTCGTATTCAACACATGCCTTCTCAGTGCATAATGCTCTCATTAGCATCACTACCAAAGATGCCAGGTCAGAGCTCAGCCCTCCCCCTTCAGAGGCCCCAGCACAGTGGTCTGTGGTCAGACCTCTCTCCTCCTTTCCCTAACCCACCTACCCCAGGGCTCAGGAATCATAATTTCCAGCTCTTTCAGAGGAAGCCAGGGGTGTGTGTTTCCCCAGTTCCTCCTTTCAGGGCACTATTTTCCCAGATGCAATCACTCCCCTGTTCATCTTAAGGCAGTGAGCATGCTGCCAGGGACTGGAAATGACCCCATGGTTCACCAAAGGGCAAAACCAGCAGATGAACACTTGCAGAGGTGGAGATGATTAGGCTACTGGCAAAATACTATTATCGTGATACAGGAGGCTGACTGCCTGTGTCCCACACAGTGGCTGCCTGTACAGCAATATATGATTCAAACATTTTCCCCCATTCATGCAATTCTGCAAACGCACACAGGTATCAGTTTTCCATAAATACTCTGCTAAGAAATGGGGGCATCCATTTTCTGTATAGGTGCCTACATCCCAAGGGTGTCAGTGGGAGTGTGCTAACTTTGCCTGTTTGCAGTGGCACCCAGAAGGCTGATTTTAATTTCTGCTCAGACCGCTTCCCACCTCTGGCTGCATGAAAGAGGCATGAATTGCAGGCTACATATAGCGGTTCTCCACAAACTACCAGCAGTGGGGAAAATTCACCCTGCCAGGCTTTCCTCCAGAAGTTATGGCCCAATTTAGACAGGAGGACAGTGGGAGCAGTAGAACTATAGAAAGGGCTGTCATATCACTGTGCCATGAGAAGTTTTTCCATGCTAGCCAGAAAGTCAAGATGGAAAACAGTGGTCTAGGAGACAGATCAGCTCACACAACCCTGAGGTGGGTAAAGAGAAAGAGCCCAGAGAAATGTCAGCTTAGTGAGCTTTCATCATCTTCATTATCTGTCTTGGTGGCCAGGCTTTTGGACAAGACTTTTTTTGAGATTTCATTGAGAGATCTTGGCACCAGCTGACAGAACATTAATTCATCCTCTCAGTTCCTTCTGTGCCTGTGGAAAGCGAGGAAAAATTTCCTAATGCATGGATGGGGTCTCGATCACACCCTGCAGTGCCAGCTGATCAACTCCCCCATGGCTCAGCCCTGCCATTTACCTGTGTTGGTGCAAATTTTCACCTCACAAATGGGAAGCACTTCCAACTTACTATGAGGTGATCTTGTTTAGCTCAGAGTTTTTCTAATATAACGGTGTCCTTTGTGACATAACTGTACCCATTCACCTGGCTTCAAGCTTGTTAATAACTGAGCAATATTTAGTGGCACCTGTTGTGGAAGTACAAATGACCGATGCCAGCAGAACCGTGTCCTATAGTGGGCTAGAGTTTACCTACAGATCCTTTCTTTACAGAGGAATAATTACCTGATTAGCATTAATCTAAGTGTTTATTGTAAATGTGATGGACTTAGCTCTCCCTTTCTCTTGTAGGAACTTTTGATATTTGGAGAATCCACAAAACAGGAGGTGGGGTTGTAAATAAGCCCGTTACATGGCAGCCTGGTGTATGTACTCACAGGCCCTTTTTTCTTTCTAAGCTGTGCCTTATTTGTCCTACTTTACAGACACTTTAAGTTTCAGCTGTAAATGCAAATCTCATAATGGTGCTCTGAAGACAACATTCAGGAAGGGTCTGGTTCAAAAGCCACCAAAATGCAATGGAGAGACTCACCAAGCTTTGGATAATGTCCAGGCAGCTGGCCATTGTCAAAGGCACTGCAAATCAGTTTGCTCTAGGAGCATTGCCTATGAGGAAGCTGGATACCAATGGCACATGGGACTCCAGTGCTAACGTATCTATATGTCTCTGCCCTAAGCATCACAGAAAAGGACTGAGGAACGTCAGAGAGGCATGTCCTCAACCCTCCTATTACCCTCAGACAACAGGTATATCACCCTGACCAGTGGTCATACCCATCACTGGAGAAGAAGCATTGGAAGAGACCTCAGAGGGGCCAAAGGGTTTTTGCAGTTGATGAGAAAATCCTTCTCCATGGCCCTGCTCCCTTGGCTGCAGCACAATTACTCCAGCAGTTGGGGTGTGCTTGAAAGTACATAGAGCTGAATTCAAAACTGATTATTTCTTCAGCTGGACTATGCCTCTCTATTTACCAAGTATAACTGTGCGTCTCTCTAGCCTCATACGGGGACTCGTGTGTTTTCTTCTCCCATTGCCAAGAAATAGTAAAGCGTTTTGCAACAGCTGGCTGGGAGCACCCACAACCCATCTCCTAGTGAAAGATGGGAGCAGTGGATCACATTCCCCTAGGCAGAGCAGAACTTTTAGCCCTAATCTCCCACTTCCTGCACGGATGTCCCAGTAACCAATTGCTCTGCTTGTCAGCATGTTAAAAAAAGAAAAAAAAAGTTTATAAAAATGCAAGCCACATTTTCCTACAGTGTCATATAAATTGCCCTTGCATAAAATGTGGGTTCTTGCTTTAAGTAGGATGGGCATAGGTTAATATTTTTTACAGTATTAGCGCCTTGTGTTCCCAAATGCTTCACTTCTTAAAAAGGGGAGTGGAGGGTGGGGGGAGAAGTGTTTGTGTGGTTTTTGTTTTACTTTGTTAATTAAACTTGATGAAACAGGCACTTTTTGAAAGCAAATGTAATCACGACTTAGGAGAAGAAGTAGAGCAATAGTATGCGTCCCATTGGAACTGCAAAGGGAATTTAAGTAAAATGGATATCTTGTGCTGGAGTCCAGGCATGGCAAAGGCCTGGAGCCAGTCTGGTACTTGGAGGCAGCCTGCTGAACTAATACTGGGACAATTTACAGCAGTTTGTTTTGTTAGCGTCATGAAGTGCCCTACCTGAACTTGTGGTCAGGATTTATGAGTGGGTTGATGTGGCACAGGAAGACATGGACCCCAAGTCAGTGAAGTGAGATCGTTTATTGCACACGTAAGTGCTGGTTATATACAATCACTTATCTACCCAAGTTCTGCCCTGGAATGTGCCTGCGTGCAGCAGAGCACCTGGGAATTTGCCTATGTGTGGCAAAGCAGTTGCTCATTACGAGCTGTTCACACGCTTGTGGTTTCACTGCCAAATTTGGCCACTTATCTGTACACTAACAGTTCTGCCAATCCAGCATTGTTTCTCTACAAGGTCAACTTATTTTCATCCCTTACAGGGCCAGGGAAAAAAAATCCATGAATTATGGTGGTTTTCAAACTTTCTGAACTGTTAGCACTGTTTTGGTTTGTCAGCATACCCACAGAGGGAGGCTATTTGCAGAATGGGTGGCTTTTTTAAACCTTCTTCCTCGTTAATACATTTTTCATTCAATGAAGGCTGTAAAAATACCATGGGAGTTCAGCCACTAACCACAACGTGCAAGTGGCAAACTAGCCACAACTGCTCCAAAGACGAGTCCTAGTAAATACTTTGCAAGGCCTGCCCACATTAAACTGTGTTCAACCAAACTAATACCAAAACAGGGGAAAAAAAGGCACCCAACCCTGTGGCCGAAGATCAAGGTTGAATCAGTTTAATGATGTGCCCACCCTTTTTCTGCCTGGGGACTTGCCTGCCTTGGGTGTTGAACGATGTCTTCCAGAAACACAGTGCTATACCTCCAGCAGCACGGGGCTCTCGCTGCCACAGCGTCACCCCAACTCCAGGTCACCAGCACCTACCACTTCTCCCTGCAGCTGGGTCTTCCATAAAACACCCTCTGTAAGCATTGATATGGCCTCGTTCTCTGCCTGAGCTTCATCCAGGAACAGCATGAGGCGGTACAGCTGGGGGTGCTGTTTGGGAAACGTCGTTGCATGAAATGTAAATACTTGTAGGTGATTGCATAGATAATATGGTCTCATGAAGGAACCGCTTGATATGTCAGTGTTAATACCTGCATCCCTTCATTCCCCTGGTGTTTGTATGCACAGTACATATTTTGCTTATAGAATACAGAGCAGGGTTGTAATAGAGATGTCTTCAAGCTACATTTATTTGATGTATTTGTTTTTACATTATTTTTATGCTACTGGTGAATGGGCTGTTTGGGAATCAAAATGCCAAAGCTGAGGTATGAACGGGATCACTCATCTCCATCCCCCATCCCCCATGATAAAGAAATCAGAGCAGTATTGATTGTGGCAGAGAGGGGAACAGAGTATTCTACACTAAGTATGCAAGTCCATGCTAGTCATTGAACACCTTGGAAAAGGTGGTATTTTTGCCTTAACTTTCTGTGCAGTTTTGAGCTGTGCTGTGTGTTGTGGGATGGCACCATGGCTTTTGGAGAGACACACGGAGAAATACCTTCCAGTAAGCAAAATTAACAATCAGCTTCATCAAATAGTGGTGATTATGCATCATTCAAGGTTGAAAAATGGTAAGGAAAAGATTTATTTCTTTAACCAGCACACTGCAGGTGTTCAGACCTCTGCAAAAAGGGATCCCAGCAGGGCTAGTCCCAGGTCTGTCAGTTCCTGAACTGTCAGCATCTCATCTCTTTGTGTCCCAAGGGAATTTTGCTCCCCGCACCCCTGGCCCTGGCAACTTCAGCATGTTTGCTGGCTGTGGCTTTAGCAATAGCAGCCTGGGTGCAGCTCCCGCTCGCTGCTCCCCAGTGAGAGGCTGCCCCTGTGCCAGCCCCCCTGCATGCAGCTGAACATGCTAGGGCTGCGACGAGGCAGGCCCCCAGGATTGCTTCTGTTTTGGAAATGCCCACACCAGGGCGAGTGCTGACACTAGCTTAGCTTTAACTGACCCAACAAAAAGCTTGATGTCAACCAAGATAAATGTGCACTCTGCCACTTGCATGATTTTGGCCAGATTGCTTCCAGGCAATGGCCTGTCCACCCCGACAGAGACTGTGGCCAGGGCAGCCCCATGTCTCTGAGATCCTGGAACCCCAAACATCCCTCTTTCTCTCTGTCACAGCTTATGCTTCCTACAGGTTCCCAGTTTTTTTTCTTTTGTCCTCCTGGACGAGGCCAACCAGACTTTGCCTCCCTCCCACCTGCAGAAGCTGCTGAAGATCCATTACCTGCATTGTGCAGAGCACAAGGGATTTGCATTTATCACTGCCCCATGTGTTTAAACCCTGCTGAAAGTGCTCCTTATCTCTCTCACCCATTGAGCAAGGGATATAATAACTTGCAAGCCCTTACCAATACCCAGGATACAAACACTGCCATCTCCAAACAACCTGTGACACTATGTCCATCACCCTGGCCTGAGCCCTGTGGGAGCTCTGCTTAGACCAGCTCTGGGCAGGTACACATGGGTTATGTATCTCTGCTTTGAAGCAGAAGATTTTATTACTTTCTTGATGGTTATAAAATATGTTCTTAGGTCTGCGTGTGCTTTATTGTTCTCTCTTGCTGGGAAGTGTAAAAAAAAGGCCTGAGAGTTTAAGAGCAAAGGGTGTGTGTGTGTGTGTGTGTGTGTGTGTGTAGGTTTGAGGTCAATGTGTGAAAAGCCTCCAGCTCCTAAAACAAGCTGTGCAGGTGTCACCAGTCTGTGATACGCAGCTGCCCAAGGAACAAGCATATCTGCACAGGAAAGGGTTCGTGTTAATTGATTTGTGCATGTACGAATGAGCGTGCTTATGTGTGGACAGACCACTAGATACCAAACAGACGGGAAATGGAATGCTGCAATATAAATAGACAACAGCATTTTAAAAATGCAAGCGTTTGTTTTTATGGTGCATTTATAATAGGCTATTCATAAGCCTGTACGCCTCATGGACTAGTGTAAAAGCAAAGTGAGATCTGCAGGAAAAAGTAACACCTTTTATCAGACCAGTTGATAACAGCCTGAAAAAAACAGGTGTACTGGGACACACAAACCCTTGGTCAGGCCAGACCAGAGGTTTCTGTTCAGATCTGATAAAAAGTCCACATACCCGTTAAACTTGTCTGTTTTTCACAACTTTCAGGAGTTACAGTTGCTGTCAGGCCATGGGATACAGCCATCAGGAACAGCTGGGAGCTGGTGATGGACCCCGCAGCCTGGAGATGCCCACATGCTGTGCCCCCTGCTCCCCTGCTGTGATGCTCGCACCTGCAACCAGCGCCTCTTTGATGCCAGGTCTGAAACCAGGGCTGCCTGGAATAACTTTTCCATAGAAAATGCGGATAGTTAGACACACTCCATAGGGATACAGCCAGGACATCAATGGTCTCCAGCAGACTCCTCAATCCGCGGGTTCCTCCCACTGCTTGGACCTACACTCTGAAGCTGCCCAGTTTGCCCAGTTTACCAGGATAGAAGTGGTCCAGAAGGTTTGGGAGCTTTGAGGGTGTCCCAAAATTGGTAGCAATTCCCTTTCTTGGAGCTTGCCTAATCTGCTAAGGAAGGTGCATTTGGGGAATCCTGAATTGGAGGATGCTTATCTTTGGGCAGGAGCTTAACTCAGGGGTGTTTGGCCCTTTGAAGTTTCCCACTTACCAACTGGTGCACCCCCAGAAACCTCCACAGCCTCAAAATCGGTTTGAAAATGTCAAAATAAATTGTTTCAAATTCCAGAGCAGGAAGGGGAGGTAAAATGTTACTTCTGTTTTGTACCGCATTTACATTCCACGCTGGAATGAGATTTCTTGGGGTTGTTGCTGAAATTTAGGAACGTCCTGTAAACTCACCATTCCTTGATTAGTTCTTTCCAGAGTCCTTCCTCAGGAGCAGCTCTGCAGACTCCTCTGGGCACACTGCCAAATGGGGGAGACGCTTTCTCAGGAGTGCAGAAGAGAGATGCAGAGAGGACGTTCAATTCTCTCCTATCTCTATATTTGTACCAAGAGAAGCTAAAAAAAGAAATGCTTCCATACCTACGGTTGCACTAAATATAACCATCTAGCTGGTTCTATATATACACATTTTTAAAAGCATGACATGCAATACTCACAAAGAGATGAGACTGGAGAATAAATTACGATGCCAGAGGGCTAGAGCTGTCAGTCACTCCGTGCATGGTAAACCACTGATTGATTTGGTCCTAGAGAATGGCTGACTTTTCTCTTTGTCTTCCTCTGACATAACCGACATACTGTATTTTCCGGTTTACAAAAAAGCACTCTAAAAATAATAATAGCTTATATCAACTGAAATTCCAGGGAATACTAAGGATGTGGTATAGAGGAGATTTTGGTTCATCTAGGGTTAAAACCTCCAGCCAGCAGCCCAGTGATATCAGTCTAATAGTAACCTTGCGTAGCTGCATGCATTAAGGTGGTATTGGATGATAAGGCTGAAGAGCAAAGCAATCTGTTGGGCTGCAGCTGAAAATAGAGTCACTGCTGCAGAGGGGAAAACTTCATTCCCTCCCTGGCTCTTTCTTCAGAAATGAAAATGCAGGGAGTCGTGCTGAGGGAAGGAAAATCTGATTTCCCACTGCTAAGAGACAGGGTGACACTTGTGAGAAGGATTTCAAGGTCATGGTGGCGATGCTATCAGTGGTGACAAGGGAACCAAGCAGACAACAGGTGAAGGCTTTATGGAGGAGCAGGCTGCCGAGGGAGATCATCTGATAGCTGTAGCAAGCTGCCTGCTGGGGGTCCCTTTCAGCCCTTGTTTCCCACAGGCATGCACAGGAGCCTGGCCATCAAGGTGGCAGTCAGGAGGGGTGAGAGGTGAAGGAGCCTTTCTGTAGATAACTAGGGTGTTCACAGTCTTGCTGTGCAAAAAAGACTCCTCGGCTCACTTCTTTAGGCCTTTCCTCTTTGCGCCTGGGTACCTTCCTGCCTGTTTTTACGTGCTGACATATAGGAATGACACAAGCTATTGTAACCTTGATAGTGTATGCAACAGCATGGCTCTGAAGTACTGGCCATCATCACGACTGGGTGTTCGCACCCAGCGTTGGGAACAGTCCCCATCTGTGTGGCACAGTGGCTGAGTGGTGTCGGCTGGAGCCATCCCCTATCACACCCACCAGGAGGTCCTTGCGCATCCTCTTCCTCCACCACTGTGCCCTGTCCCAGTAAGCCTCCTCTGGAGAGGTCCTGAGGTGTCAGCAGCACAGGATCAGCCTGGGAACAAATCCATGTTTCCTTTACTTACAAAGATTCAAAAGCAAATAGATGAAATGGCAGGGAATCAGGAGGCTTGATGAAGGCCAAATGAACTCTGGGATGGTGGTGTCTTAAAGACAGTGCAGTCTCAAAACTGCAGCTCTGTCAGTAAAAGGCAGGGATTCGAAGGCAGAACCCCTCATTTCCATTGATACTTTATTCCTCCAATTGTGTTCCACCACCAACTCTAATCTTGGGAAAAGCACTTATCAGCTTGGCCACCTCTGTTTGCTTCTCTTGGTGTGACAAAGAGAAATCCTAAACCACTTCACTGGCTTGTATTAGAGTTTCGTAACTAATATTTATATGGGTCTTGGAGATCCCTGGCTGGGAGGTAGTACAAAAGGGACATCTACATCAAAGGCAAAAATACACACAGAGCTGGTTCAGGGAGTACAATAACTAACCGGCTTTTGCAAACAGAGTACTGAACTGAGGGCAGTAGTGTGAGCAAAAGTTGCACAACCCAGTCAGGATATGTTCCAAGGTGATACTCAGACCTTACTTAACTAAGGCCTTTCTAGAGAGCAATGGAAATTTCATCTTGTTAAGAACTCGTACAAGCCATTCAGGAATTCATAGGTTTAATCTGGACCACCATCCCTAAATTATCTGATTTTGGGTGGGGAATTAAAAAGTGCCACTTAGCATAGCAACAAGGACTCTGACCTACTGCTTGTTTTTTCACCAGCCTTTTTTGTCCTCATATGTTCTTGCTCTCCAAACTCCAGAGCTGATCTGGACACTTCAAAGCCTGCAGTCAAGGGTTTCTCTGATTATGCCAACACTCAGCAATCCCACTGGCAGAAATACTTACAGATGCTTGGTGCTCTTTTGCAATTAGGGAACAAGTATATTCTTGCAGTTTAAGCACTGGGGAGGTATGTGGGAGATCTGGATTAAATACTAGTGTTGACAAAACCTTCTTGCAGAAACTTCCATAATGCTGAATCTTTCTGTAAGTACTTGTACTCCTGAAGACCACATAGCTCCTATTCCCCACTCAGTGAATTTATCCTGTGACACCTATATAAACTTTTCTGGTGGCACTGGCTACCTGATTTGCTCTGTGCCCTGAAATCTTAGCTGTGTCTTTTATAGCTATCATTACCCTCTTCTTAACTGAGCATTGTGCTTCCTATCTCATATTGCATACACTGCAGTCCTGAGTATCACTTGGAAAATCTGCGCACAATTTTTGGACAGATAGTAACACTGAGATGCCTCTTGTCATACCCATAGGACTAAGAAGCTGTGGGGATGTAAGTAATCTTACAATGTGAGTGGGAAGGGAGCTAGGACCCATCTTATATGATATTTTGTTTTGCTGGGCTTTTTTCCTAGCGTTTTTCTCATTTCTCAGTTTTCTATTGCCCCTTGCTGTGAAACTGAGGACTGCCAGGGGCTGACACCAAGATGTTTTCCTGGCTGCTAATTTGTAGCTTTAAATAAAAAGGAAAGTGAAGCCAACTTGTAAGGCCACGTAGGGCTGGGGCTGTTCCAGCAGGGATCAGCGGGAATGTGAAGGCGCTGCTTACCCCATGCTGGCCCTGAGCACTAGGGAGTCAAGCAAACAGCTGCCATCACTGTGCACCGTAGCTGCACCCTATGGACCTGGAACACCCTGCCTAGAGAGGCAGGGAACAGATCCTCTGAGCTGGAGAGTGAAACTGAACTGAAAAAATGCAGCCAAGCCAAAGACGGCTGCAAAAATCTTGCTGTCCTGCCTTCTTCTGCCCATTTTATGCAGTAAGGTCCTGAAGCCATATCCTGAGTGGAGGGACCCTATTGCAGCTTCACAGGGACTATAGCAGCGCACTGGCTGCTGCTGCTGCTGCTTGTGTGCATGAGAATCTGCGGGGGGACAAAAGGCTATTGCTTGTGTAGGGGCAAAGAGGATTGGAGGAATCATTTAAGAATCAGTGTGAGTGCAGCTGACTACACTTAATCTTGATCAAGAACCCTAGGTATAGTGGACAAGACTTTATAAATATTAATGCAGTAAAATTGTCCCCTGCTGGGCACTGAACTAAGTGTATGCCTGGCGAAACAGAGTTATTATGGCTGTACTACCTTCACTGTTGCCCTCTTCAACCAAAACTTTGCTTGTAGCATGGGCCAGTCTTTTGCCTTTGCAGGGCTTTCCAGCCAACACTATTATGGCATTAAATAGACAGCATCACATTTAAACATTGAAATTAGGTTTTGCTGTCTTCTGAGCTTGGTCAGAGTAAGAAAGACACCACACCATTACTTTAATACAAACAGAACTTTAAAACCTTTTCTAAAGTCCCTGCTTTAAGAAGTACCACATCATGACTTTCCATGCTGGCAAAGCATGCAAGCTGCTCTTTGTGAAAGCAAGCCAGGAGTGAATCGTTTCCCAAGCAGACTCACTGCTCGGTGTCTAGCAGTCTGCTGTAGGCCATGCCAGGCTGTGTCTTGCAGATCATTAGTGACCTGTGAGGCCAGGAGACATGATCTCCAGCTAGGCTGCATACCGTGTCAGGACACTGACCCAAAGCAGCCCTTGCAGATGGCATGTGTGGTTGCTCCAGTGCAGGGACCTGACTTCTCCCTGGCTACAGCGACCTGACATGACAGGTATGCCCCAGCACATGGCAGCAGCCCACACGCCGTGGTCTGTTTGGCATGATGAGCAGTGATAAAAAGGCTTTGGGCACCACTGGTCTAGGTTATTACGCTCTGGAACTGGGCTGTGTTCCCAGCCCTGCTCACCGCGTGCATGCAGGAACAGCGCAGGAAGGACAGTCTTAGGGTCAGAGAGTGAGACTAGAAGTCAGGGGAATTGGTTCAGTTTAGGGATCAGCCGTAAACTCCCTGTATGACAGGGAAAGCAGACATCTCCCCACTCCACAGTCATGCAGAAGGAAAACTTTCCCCTAACAGACCAGTGCTGTAGGAAGTATCCAAGAAAAAACAGATCCTTCCCAGACATCCTGCTGTTCTCACTGCTGTGCTGCCTCTTTCTGCCCTCCAGAAGGGATCTAGTGCTGTAGCATAAAAACATGTCCAGCATTTAATCCAGCTGCATACACAGAGGCAGCAAGAAAGCTTGTGGCACCTGCTGTTCCCCATACCCCAGTATTTCCACTTCTAAGAGTATCCAGATTTTGTGTTTATCTGTCTCGGAGTCTCTCAGTGCATGCTGAGATTTTAATGCCTGGAAGATGTGCTGAGGAACGAGCCTCTTAAGTATAGCCACAGGTATCTCCTGGGTCTCCTGTGGGATCAGGCTCTTTCCTACTTTTGCCACTGGCATAAGGCTGTGCCAGCAGGATGAATGTTGCAAGGATTAAACTAGGGCCAGAATTAGCTCAAGATTTTGATTACTAAGGCTAGGCCTTAAGGACATTGGCAGAAATCTAGAAAGGAGGCTGTACCCAAGTAGCACAGTGGGTATCCTGGGCCAGCGTGGGCTCTGAAGGCATGCTGCACACCACCGTCCGGCACCGCACTGAGCAGCACTGATGCACCCAAAGCTGAAATTCCAGGACAGCTGTGCTATCTCTGTTTTTCCCATGGTCTTCCTCTGCAGAATAAACCCACAAATTTCACTTTTGAATTCTTTTACAAAGTTTGGAAGGAAGAGGGGAGAAGCAGTGTTAGGGGTAACCCAGAGCCTCAGGCTGGTGTTGTCAAATCCCAGAGGAAGGAGCCAGGAAAGGGAAAAAGGGAAGTGGGAGGAGAACTGGGGTTCCTAGAATTGTTAGCTGCACATACAGGAAAAATAAAATTGCCCTCCCTTTCTCAGTAGCAGAACAACCAGCAATGGAGATGCTTTGCCATGAACACTGAAAACATGTACGGCTTTGGTCGTATGCCTATAAGTCTCTATGCTTACGACAGTGGCCAAGGAAAAGGTTGAATTCTTTTAATTCTGGATTATTTGCCAAACTGTATATTAGATAGAGAGCAAACTGTTGATACACTTCCCTCCCCCATCCTGTCCTCTGCACTCAAAATATTAACCATTGTGGATTCTCATGCTCTCAGCAGTTTTCAGCCAGTTCCACTGCCTTTATGTCTCACAGAGAGCCTGTAGCTCCCAGGGCACTATACAGTGAACTGTCAGCAGTGCTCCACCTACACTGCTGCCTGCTCCCTAAAGATGGAAATGTTTAGGAGTAACAGGAGTGAATCCAGGTGATTTACTAATGAACTGAGGTATGATAGGAATGTTGTCTACCTTTCTTTAAAAACAAGTTCTAGGTAAGAAATTAAGGACAGAAGAGTTCCTTCTTCCCAAATTACATTTTGCACAACAGAAAATGCAAATTAGCAAAAAGTTCTTTTGTTTAACAAACTGATTTTAAAATTTCTCATCCCTGATTCATTTGCAGTCTCCCCTTCTGTGCAAATCATGTTACTGCACCTTGTGGTTCAATTTTGCTCAGTTTCAAAGAGAAGATTGGTTTCTATATTGCAACACTTTATGAGGATGCCAAAGACAATACTTGTATGTATTTCATCAGTCTTAATCTTATCTTCAGCAGAATTTCCAGTAATCTCCACCAAAACTTTGTAGAATTACCTCTTTCTTCTACTGAAGAAACCCAAGGCCAAGAGCAGAAGCAATCACTCCAGATACCTCAAAGACATCCTGATTATCAAACATCCTGTTAGATATGCTGTGTCAAGTTTAGTCCCACTGTAAACTAATGCAAGTGTTTAGCTTACACCCATTGAACCACCTATCTGGTTCTGTTTGCTTAGATAAATGATCTCAGGAAAAATAATGTTCATTTGGGGGATTTCTTTATAAAATCAGCCTATTATCTTTCACAAGGGGTTCACAGGGTTAGCTCCAAGCCTACTGAATTTAACACAGGTGCTCTTGTTTCCAAGAGGACCCTTATGGACACTGTGACTGTTATTTGTCAGTTTTCATCTGTTCCTTTCTTGCACATTTTGTCTTGGACAAATCTAAATTTCCAAGAGGAACCCATCTACCACCTTGCTGAGGCAAGAGCCAAAATAACAAAATAATTTGATTATAATGGAATAGTTTAGGACCCAGGAAAACATGGGTTTAAATTTTGATCTGCCACAGGCTCCCAGTATGACACTGGATTAGTCACTTAGGTCTGCGTTTATTGCACCTAGTTCTTGCTATATCACTGGAAGTCCCTGTGGTGAGTTGACCCTGCTGGCCACCAGGTGCCCACCAATGTCACTCTATCACTCCCTTCCTCAGCTGGACAGGGGAGAGAAAGTATAACAAAAGGCTCATGGGTCGAGGTAAGGACAGGGAGATCACTCAGTAATTACCATCACTGGCAAAACTGTCTCAACTTGGAGAAATTAGTTTAATATATTACCAATCAAATCAGAGTAGGGTAATGAGAAACAAAAACAAAACTTAAAGCACCTTCCTCCCACCCCTCCCTTCGTCCCAGGCTCAACTTCACTCCTGATTTCTCTGCCTCCTCCCCCCGGGCAGCGCAGGGCCATGGGGAATGGGGGCTGCAGTCAGTCCATCACACGCTGTCCCTGCTGCTCCTTCCTCCGCAGGGGGAGGACTCCTCTCACTCTTCCCCTGCTCCACCGTGGGGTCCCTCCTGCGGGAGCCACGTCTCCATGAAATTCTCCAATGTGAGTCCTTCCCATGGGCTGCAGTTTTACACTAACTGCTGCAGTGTGGGTCCCTCCCGCAGGGTGCAGTCCTTCAGGACAGACTGCTCCAGCCTGGGTCACCCAGGGGGCCACAAGCCCTGCCAGCAAACCTGCTCCTGCGTGGGGTCCTCTCTCCACAGGACCACAGGTCTTGCCAGGGGCCTGTCCCAGCATGGACTTCCCACAGGGTCACAGCCTCCTTCAGGCACCCACCTGCTCTGGCATGGGATCCTCCACGGGCTGCAGGTGGGTATCTACTCCACCGCTAACCTCCACGGGCTGCAGGGGGACAGCCTGCCTCACCATGGGCTTCACCACGGGCTGCAGCAGAACCTCTGCCCTGGCACCTGGAGCACCTCCTGCTTCTCCTTCACTGACCTGGGTGTCTGCAGAGTAGTCGTTCTCACATATTCTCACTCCTCTCTCTGGCTGCAATTGCTGTTTCGCAGTAACTTTTTCCCCTTCTTAAACATGCTATCCCAGAGGCGCTACCACCATTGCTGATGGCTTCAGCCTTGGCCAGTGGTGAGTCCAGCTGGCATTGGCTCCATCAGACATAGGGGAAGTTTCCAGCAGCTTCCCACAGAAGCCACCCGTGGAGCCTCCTGCTACCAAAACTTTGCCACGCAAACACAATACAGTCCCTATGATAGGAGCACAGTCTAAATTAGGAAGTTGTATTGCCTTGAGGGCCAGTGAAGGGAGCTGGGAGCCTGAATAAATAACCCTCCTCTGCTGTTTGTGTTTCTCCAAGGACTATGCAGAAAATGTAGTCTGCTAGCTTAGACACTTCTGCTAGGTACCTAAAGGGACCTGTGAAAAGTCCAGGCTTTGACCTTTACATGGGGTTGTTCCAAATGTGTAGAGGTACTTAGCATTTAGTCCACCCAGTAGCATTGTGAAGATAACTATTAAATATAGTGAAGTAATGAGATCCATCCTTCTATTCCAGATAGAGAGGTGGATGGCTACATATACTTTAGAAGAGAATCTGAAGGTTGGTTTAAATGCTGACACAGAAGTTGGCCTGGGTCTTCTAAATCTGCGCAAGATCTCCTTATGTTTCAGAATAATAATGAGCCTCCAGAATAGTGGCATAACAGTGTTTTGTATCTAGGATGACTGAAGGTCAGAAGAGAGAATATTCCTCTTCCTACAAGCCTTGCGTTGCTTTGGAAAAACAGTGTGAGATTGAAGCCTGAGATTAAATCCGAAAGTCCACATTTGGGATGATTTGTAGAATTCAGTGTGAGCATTTGCAAAATGCTCATGTTTACATTTCTCCGTGCCTCTTGTTGTTATCTTCCACCATGAAATGCAGGTTTTAGAGTGCAACTACAACCCTGCTGCACTCTGTGCTGTTGTGAGCTTTTGATCACTTTAATCACTGTACTTAAGAGTAGCTTGATCTATTTTTTTCAACTAATTGGACATTCTACAAGGCAAGAGGGTAACTAGTGATGTCTGCTCTACTAAAATAATATAGTATTTCACTTGTTCCCCCGTGAGCTTTACAGTTTGACTGTAGCCATTGTTAGATAGAAAACAATGCTTCCTTCTTAAAGAATGAGAAGCAAAAGACAACCTTGGGTAACCAGATTACACAGCTTGCTCATGTTCTGGCTTAGCTCTCTCTTTGATGCAATGCAAGCAATAAATTTTAGCTTTCCTTGGCCTTGGTAGGTCCAGCTGCTGGAGCGGCCAGTGCTAGTGACCTACCCATCTCTCTCGTGTATGTTTGCTGACTCTATACTCTTCATTTGACAATAGGCTCAGGTACACAGCTAAAAAACAGGTTTTCTTGTTTCAGGCATGGTTTTGTGCCCCTAAGATGTTTTAAGCAGGCAGTTCTGCTGCTTTTACTGCCTGATCTTATCTGAGTCACTGAGAAGGTACCAGCTATCTGAGTATTATCTAACTGCTCAATTTGTGTGTTTGTGCATGCTTTCGTAAAAGGTAGGAGTTGCATCGGTGGGGTAATGCTTTCACCTTCCCAAGGGAACTCTCTAGCTGTGTGGCCTGACAGTGTTACGCTGCTTGCTGCAGAACAACACTGGTCTGCTGCATCTTGAGCAGCAAGTCTGACCTTTGTTCGGACAAACCATCTGCTTTCTCTGCTCTCGTTCACTCTCTGATCTACAGCACAAAGGAAAAGGAGTGGCCGGCCAAACTTCAAAAACCTAGAAATATTTGTCTAGATTTGTTGAGGTGTCTGGGATCCCAGCCTCCCCTGGGATCTGGTGGCTAAATCAGATCTATCTGGCACATTCCCCAGAAGGAGATGCTTTTGCAGCCACCCAGGTAGTTTATTTCCTCTGCAAACCAGGCACGACACACTGCTAGGGGCGGGCTGCATGGCCTGCCCTCCGCAGCAATCGAGGCTGCTTCAGAAGCTCCTTCCCAGGTTTTGATGATCAGCGCACTTTCCAGTGCCAGCAGCACCCTGAAGTCTGGTTCAGGACTGCAGCATTGAGAAAGCATTTGTGATCCCCCCTGCAAGTGCCCTCTCACCCTTATCTTTTGCAAAGGTCCATGTAGTTCATCCCTCCGCATCAGTCTGCAGCTGCACTGCTGTGAGATGAGACGCTGTTAGGTCAGTGCTGTACCAGAGCAGCCCCCTGTGTTGTGTCATGTTTCCTAGTGTAACAGTGGGAAGGATTTGAATGTATTGGGATTTCCCTTTCCCTGGGTTGCTCTGCAGGGCATGAGCTGCCATGTGCTGCTGCCCGTCAGTAACTGGTGGGTGGCCATGTTTCACTGGCTAGTTTCGGCTGGGGTCAGAGCAGAAGAGTGGGAGGTGGGAGATGCTTAGCTGACCAGGATAGCTTGGCCACTGCTCCTCTGCTCTCCCTGGTTTCCTTCTTTCCAAGAAGAAAGAGGCAAAAGGATTCAGGTCCATCTCAAGACACCTCAGGTCTGTCTGAGGATAGGGCAAATGCATGACATTTCCCTACATTTCCAAACTGTAGTTTCTTTTTAGAAGTGGAGTGGCTCCTCCTGCTCATACAAATCCTGCAGCCTCCCTAGCAGGTGCAAAAAGCCTCGTGTGTAGCACACACAGCTCTTCAGAGCATCACAGGGCTTTATTAATTCATTGCGTCTATATTACAGTAGTGTGCAGAGCTCCCAATGAGTTCCCCAGGCCTCACTGTGCAGACACCGGACTGCAGCCAAACACGTCTCCAGAGGGGTCAGTGAAGGCGCCAAGTCTTCCAGCTGCTCTCACCAGCTGGGCAGTGGCACCTCCAATGCTCCCACAATCAGCTGATGCCAGTAGGGGATTGAGCAGGTGCCCAGAGCTGCTCACACCACTGTGACCTTCAGTCCCGGACTATTTAGCTTGTATAGTAAGGACAAAGCTATGTTTATTTGCTGTTACTGCACAGGGTCTATCAAAGTCCTTGTCTCTAGCAGTCATGGGGTGAACTGCTGATTATATCACAATTTTTTTAGTAAATGAATGGCAAAAACTCGCCTGCTCCCCAAGTAATAGGATTTCTTCCACAAGCATATCTTAAGCAAAACTATTAGCCTGTCCATTAGAAGGACAGGAGACAGATGGTTGCGTGTGAATTGAGTTGTTAGAAAAACAGTGTAGGATTCTTCTAATTCTGCTAAGAGCTGCTAAGATGTTTGATCCTGTACTACAGAAACCACATACTTCAAAGGCAACAGGATCTAGGCCATAAGTAAGTGAAGATAGGGAAAAATCAATCCACCTTATCAAATAAATGTGTGGCTGGAAGCATGTGTCTAAGACAGTGACGCATTTCTTTGTATGCATAAAAATTAACATTCTGGTGACAATCTGCATTTTTTCATTATAATTAAATCCTGAGGAGACCATGTGCTTTACATTATCAGAGAGTCTGGGCCCTGAGCTGGTGCCTGTGGTACCCCCAGAAGCCCTCACTGAGGCCATGTGCTGGGATCCTTGTTACAGCCACCTCGCTGCCCACTCCTCTGCCTCTTATGAATGGAGAGCCAGGCTTCAGTGAGGGCCACGTCCACAGCACCCCTGCGCTCAACCCCTGAATAACTTAAATGTTACTTAAAGAACATGGTAGGATTTTTACAGAGAGAAGACTTTGCGTTTTCTGGCTTCTCGCTGCAACAAATTGGCAGATGATGCTCTACTGAGGAACAACAGTGCACCCACCCTACCTCCTTCGATCACTTATGTGCTTTTTTGCAGCTTTTGAAAGGCTCTAAAAGCTTTCACCAAACAAGTTGTCTGATTTTTAGGGAGTGTCACTAGCGCTGTTTACCCTCGACATGCAGAAGCTGTTTTTACAGTGTGTGGTTGCTGGGACAATTAATGTCGGGCTAAGTGACCAATATCTAGTTTGACCCGAGAAGTGCCTGATTCTAGCCATTTGCCAGCAATTCTGGCAGTGGAGGCTGCCTCAAAGCAGCATATCCAAACTCAGTGCTTCAATAAACCGCTTATTGGGTGGCATGCTGGGGTGTAATCAATTGGCATCAAATGTGCTGTGCCATTTTGCACCAGCTGACGGTTAGCAACACTGATTGTGTGTATACTGGTACTAGCTGTATTCTTGTGACAAAGTGATCTGTGTTCTTGAGCCTTTTCCTCTACTCAGAGATATTCACGCAGAGGACAGAGTTGTGTTTCAATTTGCACAATTGTTTCCACTTATTCAGTTCTCTAGCTACAGTCTCGTGATGGTATTTACTCTTTGTTAAAAGTTATTTGGCAGATCAGATGAACTCCCATGGGAGGTTATCACCAAATTACCGACCAAACAGCTGTTTCTTTGGAAGGAATTTATTGTTTCATTAATCTGTGAACCCAGAGCAATTAAAATTGGGTTTTGAAATGAGCGACTGAATTGACAGGCGATCTTTTACAACTTTCAGCATACCTTTGTCTACTTTAGGACCCAAATCTGGTCTCTACTTATTTATGCATCTTTATCTGAAGGGGAATCGACTCTATTTTAATTGCGTATGAAAAGGATGATAATAAAATTTTAATTGCTTTTTCTGCCCATGCACTGATCTGTATCTGGCAGAATTTGCCCTTGATGATCCTGTAACATTGGCACAATTGCAAACAAATAAACACAGATATGCCGCTTGCATTAGAAGAATCCAGGTATCTCTCCCATTGTTCCCAGGCTGCTTGATGCTTTTTCATTTCAGCAGCTGTGTGCAGCATCACTGATGTGGAACTGCTCAGCACGTATGCTAATATCGCATATCTGCTATACTGGCCATCCCTACATGGGAAGTAATGTGGGATTTCTTTTGGAAGAAGGTGGTGTCTTCTTTTATGCAGGACTGAAACCATCATTCTCATTGATTAAACCACCTAGAAATGGCCCACTTGTCTACTTCAGAGGAATCCTAGGTTCACAATACCCTGTTAAAATGTAGAGCTGCTCAGACATGTATCCATCATCGATAGCTTTCTATGTCCTGTAACATACCTACTGCTGTGATAACTGAGCACCTGTCAAGATACTATATTGCTAGCCATGGAAATGGAAGTCCTCTCAAATTTATCAACAGAGAAGCTTGCATTGCTGCCTGGCAAGTTTCTCAGCTTTTGTGACTCAACCTTGACCTCTAAGGATCTCCCTCTCAGGGCGAGAAAACAGCAACTTTTCCTTGCAGATTTAATCACTGTTTCCTCTGCCGTGGGCTCTGACTGACAAGATGGTACAGATATCTTTAGCTCAGACAAAATCATCAGAAAGCAGTCACTGCTACAAGACACAGAGCACACACTTGTGCCATAAGTTGGCTTTGGCAACCCAGGTTCCCAAACAACACACACAGTGAAGTGGAAAACCGCCCACCATAAGAGGCCACCAGCTGATCACTAATGTCAGTAGGCCACTTTTCAGACACCAGGACTCTGGGATATATTTGAACTGCTGACCCAAGTGCAAGACGCTCTAGACTCTCATTGTCCTTTGAGTTTCAGAAGGATGCTTACAGCCTTGCAAAAAAAGCCATGTTATGGAGGCATCAAGTGATACTAGAGTGCAACTAGAAACCACCAGAGGTGAGTGCTGAAAGACTTCCCATCTCTTAAGAGTAAATTGTTCCATTAAAACTTCCAGTAAAAGCAAATGTGATTTGTCCTGTGCATTGGTATCTTTCTCAAGCCATACTTTTCACAGAAGTTCAGGTTTAAGGCATCTCTTTTTCTGGGGACTCCCCATTTTTCAGAATGTGTCCCATAGCTGGAGTAAATTCTGTTGCTGAGATGCTACATTTCTCACCTGCTGATTGCAATTAGCCATTGCCAGCGGGAGCCTGGTGAGCTGCTGAAGAGCTAACAAGAAGCAGAGATCAGCATGAGGCCTCAGCAGTGTGTATGCTTTGAATAAATAAGAAATGCAACACTGTGCTCCTGAGGTGGCTCTACCACAAAACATGGTTCCCACATCCCTGCATGTGTAAAAGTCTGCTTTCAGAGGCTCAGATTGCTCGCCACACTCTTTCACACTGCCATCACATGTTTGCCAGAAAGGAAATGTGGGGAAATAAAGGTTGCCGTAGGTAAAAACAAACCCAACCATGGTCTTGTTAAGAAATCCTCCTGGTCACCCCTATCCTCAGGTAGCAGAACCCCAGAATGACAGAATGGTTGGGGTTGGAAAGACATCTGCAGATTGTTTAGTCCAACCCCCTGCTAAAGCAGGTTCACCCACATCAGATTGCACAGTATCACATCCAGGCGGGTTTTGAATATCTTCAGAGGAGACTCCACAACCTCTTTGGGCAGCGTGTTCCAGTGCTCAGTCACCCTCAAAGCAAAGAAGGCCTCATACTAAGATGGAACTTCTTGTGTTTCAGTTTGTGCCCATTGCCCCTTGTCCTGTCTGTAGGCCCTGCTGAAAAAAGCCTGGCCCCATCCTCTTGACACTCACCTTTAAGATATTTGTAGACATTGATAAGATCCTCTCTCAGTCTCCTCCAGGCTAAGCAGGCCCAGCTCTCTTCAGCCTTTCTTCATAAGGAGATGCTCCTTAATAATCTTTGTAGCACTCCACTGGACCCTCTCCAGCAGTTCCCTGTCTCTCTTGAACTGGGGAGCCCAGCACTGGACACAGCACTCCAGATGTGGCCTCACCAGGGCAGAGCAGAGGGGCAGGATCATCTCCCTCGACCTGCTGGCTGTGATCGTCCTAATGCACCCCAGGATCCCTTTGGCCACCTTGGCCACCAGGGCACACTGCTGGCTCATGGGCAACTTGCTATGTCCAGTAGGACTCCCAGGCCCTTCTCTGCAGAGCCACTTTCCAGCAGGTCAACCCCCAGCCTATACTGGTGCATGGTGGGGGTTATTCCTCTCCAGGTGCAGGACCTTACACTTGCCTTTGCTGAACTTCATTAGGTTCCCCTCTACACACATTTCTAGCCTGTCCAGGTCTTGCACGGCCTTCTGGTGTATCAGTCACTTCTTGAAATTTTGTATCATCAGCAAAGTTACTGAGAGTGCACTCTGTCCCTTCATCCAGGCCATTGATAAGTTGGACAGGACTGGAGCCAGTACTGACCCTGGGGAACACCACCAGCTACAGACCTCAGCTAGGCTCTGCACCACTTATCACAACCCACTGAGTTCTGCCATTCAGCCAGTTCTCGGTCCACACCTCTGTCCACTCATCTAACCCACATTTCCTGAGCTTACCTATGAGGATGTTATGGGAGACAGTGTCAAAAGCCTTGCCAAGGTCAAGGTAGACAACATCCACCACTCTCCCCTTTGTCTACCCAGCCAGTCATTCCATCTTAAAGGCTATTAGGTTGATCAGGTATGATCCTCCCTTTGTGAATTCATGTTGACTACTTCTAATAATCTTCTTTTCTTCCACATGCTTAGAGATGACATCCAGGATGAGCTGTTCCATCACCTTTTCAGGGATGGAGGTAAGGCTGACCAGCCTGTAGCTTCCAGGGTCATTCTTCTTGCCATATTTGAAGACTGGAGTGACACTGGCTTTCCTCCAGTCTTCAGGCACCTCCCCTGTTTTCCACTATCTTTCAAAGATGATGGAAATTGGCTTGGCAATAACATCTGCCAGCTCCCTCAGCACACAGCGGTGCATCACATCGGGGCTCATGGATCTGTGGGTATAAAATTTGATTAAGTAATCTCTAACCCAATCCTCCTCAACCAAGGGAAAGTCTTCCATTCTCCATACTTCCTCTCTTGCCTCCAGGCCCTGGGATTCCTGAGGGCTGGCCTTGGTAGTCAAGACTGAAGCAAAGAAAGCATTCAGTAACTCCACCTTCTCTGTATCCTTCATCACCAGGGCACACACCTCTTTCAGCAGTGGCCTCATGTTTTGCTTAGTCATCTTTTTCCTACTGATATACTTGAAGAAGCCCTTCTTGTTGTCCTTGACATCCCTCGCCAGATTTAATTCCAAATGATCTTAGCCTTCCTTGTCACCTCCCTGCATGCTCTGACAATATTCCTATATTCCTCCCAAGTGGCCTGTCCTTTTTTCCACATTCCATAAACTTCTTTCGTCTGTTTGAGTTTTGCCAGAAGCTCCTTGCTCATCCATGCAGGCCTCCTGTCATCTTTGCTTGACTTCTTATACATAGGGATGCTTCTACCTTGAGCTTGGACAAAGTGGTGTTTGAATATTAGCCAGCTCTCTTGAACCTCTCCGCCTTCCAGAGACCTAACCTATGGGATTCCTCCAAGTAGGTCCTTGAAGAAGCCAAAGTTAGCTCTCCTGAAGCCCAGGGTTGCAATCCTACTTGTTGCCCTGCTTCCTCCATGCAGAATCCTGAACTCCACGATCTCATGGTCACTGCAGCCAAGGCTGTCCCCAACCTTCACATCCCCAACCATTCCTTCTTTGTTTGTTAGTACAAGATCCAGCAGTGCACATTGCCTTGTTGACTCCTCCACCACTTCCATCAAAAAGTTATCATCAATGCTCTGCAAGAACCTCCTGGACTGTGTGTGCCTAGCTGTGTTGTCTTTTCAGCAGATACCAGGGTGGTTGAGGTCTCCCATGAGAACCAAGGCTTGTGATCATAAGGCTACCTCCAATTGTCTGTAGAAGGCCTCATCAACTTCCTCTTCCTGATCAGGTAGCCTGTAGTAAACACCCACAACAATGTCACCCATGTTGGCAGAGCCACCCCCATCCCCTGCCAGCTGCTCTGAAGCACAATCCCCAGTAGTCTTTACCACATTCTTGACCTATCTATAAAGAAGCCTATAGGGATGCTGACTTATCTGATGGGGCCAGGTAGATTTTCATCTCAGATCTCCAAGGGAAATTCCCCAGAAGGCTGTGAAGATAAGTCAGTCTCCTTCCATGTTCCTCAGGAAAACATCTCAACATTCTCTCAGATGTTCATTAACTGCCCAGTGCGTAAGATGATGCAAGACAGCATGCCCTATGCCATTTCTGGAAGCATTAGTGCATGCCTATTTCAGAGGAAATTCTGTGAACAGCAGTTATGACCAATAGTCTATACTCTCGTAGCAATGGAAGGCAGCACTTGTTGCATCTACTTAGAAATTCACAAAAACTCCTAAGCCAAGGTGTTAAGAATGCACCCACTATTAAAGTGTTTTCCAGGACATATATAGAAAGTTTGTCCTTAAACCTAAAGAACAGAGCAAGGGTGAATCTCAGACTGAAAAGAAACTCCACCACCCCCAGGCCCCAGCAGCCTCAGTGGCCCGCTTGACAGACTCCTCATATTGCACCAGCGCAGCAGCCCAGAGGATGCCAGGCCCTCTCCTCCCCTCTCCCTCGGGGCTCCATGCAGAGGAGATGGCACTTCTCCATGCTCCAGCGACAGAGGGATGGGGGACAGGGAAGAGGGGCCTACGCAACACTCGGCAAACAGCAATTCTTTTACAGAGTGCAGGGAGACTGTGCATTTGTGAAGGCTGGCTGGATCTTCCTTTCCTGACAGCAGGATGTCTGGACACTTTGCCCCTCACAGTTCCTGTCAAGTGCAGGGAACTGGGTGGGTGGGAGATCATGCCCAGCAATGACTCATGACTTTCTCCAACCTGGTGCACTCTCTTATACACGCTTTTATAGTGTATGCCATATATGCTCATAGGCAGGAGTAGCTAAACTGAAAGTCCTCCATTAACTGGGATTAGCTCACTGTTATTTTAGTAACAAGAGATAGCACTATCATGGGAAACATCCAGCCAGAACCACAGACTTCTTTTATGTTGAAGGAAGGTCCCTGTTGGTCCTTCTTATTTGGTTGTTTTTTTCAATGAATTTTTCGATGAATTTTTTCAATGTTTTTTTCAATGAAGGATGTAAGGGAAAAGATAATTCCACTTCCTGACTCTGAACGCAGAGGATTCAGGATGGTTTTAACCTCTTTGAGATTACGTGCTTCACTTAAGAACATACCCTGATGGCATCCATCTCCCCATCCACAGAGTGTTCTCACCCAGTCCTTTCAGAATGACACAAGCGTAATCCAAAATTGTTTCATGGAAAAACTGTTTACAAGTTAGACAGTTTATAACCTCTCTTATGATCTAAAGGACACAGCTGTGGAAAGAAATGATCACAAAAAGGTTGATTAACATGCACATGCTATGTATGGAAAAAGTCAAACTATAACTTCCTGTAGATCTGTAGAAGAATCAAAGCTTGTTAGCTAAAGGAATTCCTTCAAGGTTTAAGTTATGCCACTGTCCACCATTAGGTTTATAGATGGAGTCCAGAGGTTTTCACAATGTAGCCTCCACCTGTTGGTTAAAGCCTGATGAACTTGTACATTTTTAGTTCTGTGGCACATCCTCATTTTGGTGGGTATAGAGAATGTGACGAAGAAAAATGTAACTATTCAGCAAGTCAAATTTTTTATTGGTGTGTTCCACCTTTTTCTGGATTGGTTCCCAGGGGAGTCACAAAGGGGGCTGGCCTCTCTCTGGGCCATTCAGCACTTTGAAATGCACTGTAAAATTATGTGCCCTGAGCAGCATTACAGGAGAGACATCCATCAGTTAACTTCATCATCAGCCTTCTCTTCTGAGGGATGCATTGCTGATGATGAGTCATAAAGACATCGATTTTAAAATTTGCTTTGAATCGTAATTGCATTCATAAGATTACATAGCAGCTCCCAGCGATACACTGAGTTTTAAAATCTATAGTTGATGCCTATTCTTCTCAGTTAAGTACTATATAATGCATAAGATGATCTGGCAATTTTTTATTTTTATACTCATTGCTTTTGGAAAATGGTGTCTTACATCTGGAAAATGGAGTTAATATGAAAAAAAATTGCTTTTTTTTTTTTAAATGGTAGTCTTTGTTTTAAAAAATCCAGTGTAATGGTTCAGTTGGGTGAAACAATGCATTATAATTGAAGGTTAATATCCATATTGAGTTGATATCTGAGGGGTTCCCATCATGATTTGAGATGCCAGTGTTCTAAATTGCTATAAATCTAAAACAATGGTTTAAGGTATACAACTAAAAAGACATACCTAGGAGTGAAAATGAGTTGCAAGGTCTAGTCACCAGAACTGTGGAATGACAGACATATCTTACAGTCCATATTGTTGTGGACTTGTTAGTTTAGATAAATGCTTCCTGGCTATGCTAGAAGACTATTATCATTATCATTATCATCATCATCATCATCTCCCATTTTGTCTTCCCAGAGTGAATTATCCTTAAAATACACTTTCCTTTCACTTCATTCCCCCCTGCTGGTCTTTACCTACAGAGAGCTGGGCAGCAGGCAACAGCCCATGAAGATTTCTGAAGCCCTATCAGTAGACAGCAGGGTCTCCAGTTTAGAGGCAGTGTTTTTTTCATGCACCAGGCAGCCTACCACCATCACGCTCTGCCATTCAGGGAGAGAAGGTGAGCTGTTTCTCGAATATGGGTCTGATGGAGGAGATGAGAGCTTCAGGAACATGTCAATGTCCCCATTTTACTGTATTTGATGAGAATTTTATGTTCTGGGTGAGCATGAGAATGCTGGATGGCCATTGACCGACCCTCTGGGAAACGAAGTGCAGTCTTCACTTGTATAGTTTGTCTTAAGTGATCATGAAGCCAGTAAAGAAACTTTCTGCCTTTGTGCTGTGATCAAGGAAATAAAGCACTGTCACTTTACAGAACTAACATTAAGAAAACTCTCTTACCAACCTTACATTCAGCCTCTTTCCCATTAATTTGCTGAGTCAAAATAATAAAATGAAAACCCCAAGGCATTAGTGAGGACAGCAAGAGACAGAGAAGTTGATCCATGTTAGAACCTGACAGGGTCTGGTGTCTCCAGCTTGTTCATTTACTGGTCCCTGCCTCTCCTTTCCATGTGTTTTTTTTCCAAGTACTTTGCATAATAAACTGGTAAGAGGTGGGAACTAAAACCTTCCTAAGGTTTAAAGGCAGACAACACAATTACAAAATGTGATTGTCACATCTCAAAAAAAACCAAAACCAAAACAATTAGAACCCTGCCTTTCCACTCAGCAGCCCTTAATGAATATGAACAAAATCAAAGATGTTCATTGCAGCCTACATGAAACAAGCTGGTTTTTGTTCGACTGGCCTGTGTCTTTCAGTAACCTGCTGGACTCTTGCTGACAATTTCTGACCCTGGCAGGCAAGAGCCGCACAGGGCAAGCTCTCTGTTCAGGCAGACAGGAAAGGGGTGTATTACAGGGGATGATAAAGTTGCCTGAACCTGCTGTTCTGTCTGGGCTGCAAGGATTCTTGGTTCATGGTTCTAGAGCTATTAAGATTTGAAGTGCTACATAAATGCCAAGAATTGTATTCCTGGGGCTAAAAAGAAGGCAATCTTTCCTTATCCTACAACTGTAAGGTCAAGGTAAATGTGACTGTTTAGAAACACTGCAGTCCTGAAGCCCCTGGGGGATTTTAATGTGTTTTATAAACTTGTTTCCAAACCAAGCTATTAGGAAAACAAGATATTTCTCCATAAAGCCTTTCCTTTTCTCTCTTTAGGGACAGTACAACCTGCCTTACAGTGCTTTAACTCATTCAGAATCATCATTTTTATAAGCAGACCATTCTTCATGACTTGCTTGATCAACTTGGGAAGGCAGCTTTTAAGAAGTTACAGTCACACACAGGAAAAAAACCACCATCTTACTCCATCTATTGCAGCCAGAGATGTAATAGAAACCATGTCCTTTCTCTGAAGGTAATGCATAAGAAAAAATACAGACATATGCACTTGTTTTCCCAAACACTCAGCTGAAGTTATGCAATATTACAGAGGGAAAAGAGCAAGCTCTTTCACAGTTAGATTGCAGAGCTAAACCTTTTTTTTTTTTTGTCCAGCTGTTTATGGTGGGAGATGCCAGTATTTCCTCAAGGCTTCCCCTGTATCAGGAGAAGATTTCAAGCTGGCGACTTTTGAATACTTCAGTTGGGACAAAGGGGGCCTCAAGGACAGGCAGTCCAAATAACCACGGAGAGCTATGGCAGCACTGGGAGCCAACAGGAGCTTGCTCTGAGATGAAAAGCAACTGGTTTCTCAACCATGGATCAGCTCTAGGGAAGACTAAAACATTTATTTATATTGGAGGTATTAATTGCCCACTTTCACCTTTATATCCAGGAAGCTGACTATATATATCAAGGGGGTTGCGATTGGGCTTACTTTTTGTGTCAGCACAGGGTTGTCAGAAAGTTGACACCTGGGGTGCACACCTAAAGGAACCTGCTCTAAATGAACAGAAGAGGACCCTATCTGCTGAATCTGTCGAAGGGCTGAGAGTCAGAAACCTCAGGAAACTTCTGAGTGCTAGGGACTGCAAAGTGATTTCAAACGCTCTCACTGACCTCAGCAAAGCCAACTTTTTCACACTCACCCCTCAGCCAGAAACGAGAGCTCTCTTCCCCTCTCCTCCTCACACATGTACTTCAGACATGTAAAATACTCAATTAAATAAAGATTTAGTGCAGAATCTGAAAAAAAAAATCCCAAACCTTTTCTAAGTCGAACTGGTCTCTAAACAGTGCTGTCAAACTGGCACTTTAGAGAGCTATCCAAAGCAGAGAGAGTTTTGAGGCTGCTGTTCTAGAGAAAATGTGGTGCCACATGCCCCACAGAAAGCAAATATGTGTAAGAGGAAATACCTGTTTATCTGAGAATTGGTACTGCTCAAACATGCCTTTTGCGGGCAGGAAAGAGAGGCAAGGTCTGCAGATTTAGCTGTTAACAGAATACCTT
This sequence comes from Falco cherrug, assembly GCF_023634085.1. Classification (NCBI taxonomy): domain Eukaryota; kingdom Metazoa; phylum Chordata; class Aves; order Falconiformes; family Falconidae; genus Falco; species Falco cherrug. The sequence continues at coordinate 83,466,998 of NC_073698.1, read as the reverse complement.
GGGCAGGTGTGTAACACTCCATAGGAATGGACTTTGCACCACAGCATGGATCTAATTCCACCCCAGCTAACAGGAGCAGAGGTTTTTGGTTCTCTCTGAAATGGACCTTACCAGCTCTCTATGGACCTTTCAGGTGGAAAACTCAGCTTCCTAATGACAGTTGAAACTTTACAAAGTTTGATTGAGAAAAAGGACGTATATGTGTCGCTTCTTGCCCTTTGTTAGTCTCTGCAGCTCAGACAGTTGGGGAGGTAGTTAGATTACTCTGAGTTTGAAAACTATGAATAAAATGTTAAAATGCAAACATAGTTTTAGAGAGTTACTGGTTTTGGCTGAGCTCTTACTGTATGTCAACAGTGGATTCTCTGTTGCAGTTGCTAGTGCAAGTAAAATTTTTTTAATAAAGATATTTTCTTTTTTGGTGCAGCACTGTCATTGTTAACAAAAAATTCTAATCAATATTCCACACAACTTTTTGAGAAAAATTATTAACTGGGGAAGGGCGTAGCAGAAAGGAGCAATAACAAGTAAAGCATCTCTTCATTTCTATATACTGTGAGACAAAACGCATAAAGAGAGAGGAGGAGGCACTAGCAAAGGGTGAATATGAATGAAAGGAATTAAGCTAGCTATGTTGGGTATGGTTGCTGGAAGAGACTGTATGTTGTTTTCAAAGTGTAAGTCAGCTATCTCAAGAGCAGAGCACGTTATTCACATTCCGCAGACTGGGGACTTCTCTGGGAAGTTACTGACAGTATGGTGAACAAGGGGAAAATATTATTAGATCCTTATTACAGACTGCAAACAAGTAGTGTTCTGGGTAGTAGTGAACACTGAGTCAGAAGATTATCATGGGATGCGTCTTTGACGTAATGGGGGTGTAACAAGTCCATTATGAAGAAACTTGTGAGGCAGAGAGAGGGATCTGTGTTTCCCAGTATTGCTCAGGGTGCAACAGCCATGCAGCAACCTGGTCTAGGGGAAGGTGTCCCTGCCCATGGCAGGGTGGTTGGAATAGACGATCTTTAAGGTCCCTTCCAACCCAAACCATTCTATGAGTCTATGATTCTACAATCAGTATGTTCAGGCTGGCGTATTTTACGTGTTTCCTAGGCTCAGTTTACCCCAGCACTAAATCACCCATTCAAGGTTCCTCAAGAAGTGTATGAATATCTAGTTTTTTTGAGTAACTGAAGCTCTTAGGCAATTTCCTTAACTACAAAACTGTCCTTCCTGTTTGATGCCTTGTTTTAAAGTGAAACCTTGACCACAGTTGTACTCTCCTCTGCCATGTCATCAGCTAAGCCCGCTGTTTCTCTGTTGCCAGTAAACACTTGATTGCATTTATCACATTATGATATTTATCCCTCCTTAGCCAAACTCTTCAAATCGCTCAGCTTGCAGCAAAGCCACAACAGAACAATCTCAGCTGCCATCGATGGTCCTGTTTCTTGTTTTCTGAGGTGCAGATGGAAATCTGACCTTCACCTTGGAGTGATTTCCCATTCATCATCAAGATGAATAGCTGTCGATCCACCCTGCGCTGCTTAAAGAGGTGCCTCACAAGTGACTCGGTGCATACTTCCCAGCTGCACCAGCAGGACTACTTCTCTGCAGTGTTTGCATTGGGTGAATAGTGCTCATAATCTGAGACTTAACGTCAAATATTTTCTGCAAGGGAAATAAAAATGTCAACAGGAAGTGAAATGTGACCTGATTAACAGTTAGACCTCTGACTCTGCTTCATTTTTGACTGATGTGGTGTTTTACAAGGATAATAATACCACCGATTCCTCTTAATTGATGGACCCTGATGGAAATATAAATTAAGCAATTAATACAATTCTCTGAGACTCATAAAAATAAACTGTGCGGAGAGATAGTCATATTTATTTTTTTGAATTACTTTAAAAATAAGTGTCATACAAAGCATTACAGCATTTTCTCTAGGGAAAACCAAGGCGAGTTTGACCTCCTTAAGCACCAGAACGTGCCAGAGAAGGCAATGCAAATGATCTGCCACAGACCAGGGCAGTTTATGATAACCCAAGCTGCCTTTTGTCTAGGGAGTTCTGCAAACCCCGATTCTCATGCATTTTGTTTAAAACAAAACTAACCAAAAAAAATTACTGTTTAACATTTAGAGTCACACCCAGCGGCCCCATCCAGGAGCGGGAGCCCTTTGTGCTAGCTAAGATCATGGCAAACACAGTGGGAGAAACAGACTCTGCAGTAAATGGCTTGCGATCTGATTCCTGATGCTTTTAATGGTTTCTTCCATGGGAGGTGGATTTAATAGTGAATAGTAGACCGATGTGACCTTGAGAGATGCCAGCTTGAAACCAATGGGAGTTTTCAGGGAAGAGCAGGAATTCTGGGAAAGCAAAAATTTAGAGGATTTGCAATACCCAAGTGATATGAAACAGTATTTACAAACATTTACAAACAAGCTGCTCTTGGATTCAATCATGTTTGCATCCCTCCATGCCTGCACTAATGGGCTTCCTGTGACTGATATATTCTCCATGTTTCTCATTTGACTTCTGGTTTCTGAGCAGTCAGAGTTCATACTCAAAAGCTTTTCTCTGCCACCATGAAAGCTTGGCAGTTGTGTTAATAGAGGCTGGGATCCTCTTGTAATGTCTTCAGGTGTAAAGAAAATAGCTTGTTCACCCAGAGGCGCTTAGCGCTTGCTGTTCTTTAATTCTCTTTGAAAAGTTACTCCCTGACACTGGGAGCAGAAGCCACACCACAAATTACAGGGAGTGAATAAAGCAGGATTGTTGCACACACGGTCTCCTCCCTGCCTTTGAAATTTGAGAGCTGAGTAATTCGGAAAAGGGATTTGACTTCTTTTAAAATCAAAGAGGAACAGATGCCTGTTTTCTGACTGTGATTTGAAATGTCTGCAATAAATGTTCCTGCGAGCCGGGCAACTGGTGGCTGGTGCCAGAGGGAGAGTTACCACAGGGCTGGTGGCCATGCCCTGCCACCTGGCCCCTCCAAAGGTGCATGAAAGTGGGTGAATATGGGTGAGGGTGGGGGGCCCATATGCGCGCACCCAGACACGCTGTATCTGCACTTCTGGTCAAATGACTGGGTGCCAGGGAAGTCCTATGAGAGAAACCCCCAGGTGTCAGCCAGGAACACATCCTGTCCTGGGAGAAAGGAGGTGCCAGGGTGCATGGTTTTGCATGCCTCCATGACAGCTCTGTGGCCTACCCTTGCAGCCACATGGTCTACACCAGCAAAAAGGTTCAAATAGTATTGACTAATCAGAAGATATAAGGCAGGAGGAGGGAGTAGCACAACCAGCACCGTCCCTAGGCATGATTGCAGGGGTACCCAGACTGAGGGGAGCCAGCTCTTGCTGCTCTGTCAGGAGGAGAGGAGATGCCTTAATGGACTCGGTGATTTCTCTGTCTCCAGGGAAAAGACTGGGAGCTACCCAGCTGGGCCGGGGCTCATGCACTGTGTGATTGCTTTGCAAAAGTTGAGTCAGGAAAACAGCTCTGAGGCAGCAGCGGCTCTCCCCTGTCACCCTGCACTGGGACTGCTGGGATCCTGGGCTGACCCCAGCAGCAGTGTTTAAATAGCCCTTGTTTACTTGTCACAGATAGTTAGCACAACAGAAGTTGGTTTGATTATACAGCGTAACCTGCGACTGGCACCATTTTTATATTCTACATTGACATTTCCCTTTTTCCTCCATCTCCTTTTTCTATGGACAGAACGGAAAGCCTTGTATCACATAAACTAAGCAGGATAACTACTCGGCTCACATCACCATTAGTCCTAACTAGCTGCTCTAACTAGTCAGCCAGTCTTTCCAGCCACTGGAGCAGAGGAGGAGTAGTTTAATTGAGTAGTGTGTAAAGATGCAACTGCCAAGCTGCACTGCACTGGGGGAGTTGCTGAAAGGCAATGATGTTTTCTGTCTCTTTCCTGGGAATTGTCCTGGTTAGGTGAACAGGGCATTAGCTTTGTGTTTCTGACACTTCAGCGGGAACAGAAAGCAATAGTTTTTATCAGAAGGAAACAACCGGGAAACAACAAATTAGGGGTGTTTGGTGATCCCAGTTCGTTTCCTTCAGGCACCTGGGATTTTCTGCAGGGCTCTGCATCATGAGTTAGCAATGGCTGAGAGCATGGCTTTGCCACTACCATGGTGCCTGCACCCCTGAGGACATGCCCAGACAGACACTCAGGCCCAGAAGGATTAGGGTTGTGATTATTTAGCAATCTGCAGGGCTTTTTACAGTGGGTACAGCATCACATCGGTAGGGCTGTACAATCACCCTTTCCATTTCCATCCCTAGCTTGGGGCCCCTGCACCACTCCAACATCAAGGCAGATTTACACAATTGCAGCCCATGTGCCTGCCTTCCTACCATGTGAACAGCATTAGTTTCTCCTGGCAAGTTTTATTTAATTTCTTCAGAAGTTAGTTCCATTACAAAGGACATTCCTTAGTCATCAATCCAGTTTCAATGGTATATTGTTGAACATACAGGTAAACATACCTACACTGTGACTGGCTTTCACAATTCTTTCATATCTTGAATATTGCTCATTCATATGCAAAATTAACAGAGTGATGAGAGATGCTGTCATGCAAACTTTATGCTTGGGGATAGACAGAAGGACGGGGAGAAGACCAGAGAAACAAATGCTGTATCAGATATAGAAGCAGCTCATTTTTTCATTTTACAAGAAATAGAAATTAAGACGGAGAAGTCAAATATCCACAAAATTAGGTACATAAATTATCATTGCACATGCATCCTTAAACTGGCCTTTCTGTGCTTATATTCTTATATTCAATTCTTATACACACGTGCTTTAATTATAACTTACAACTTTACCAAAGCAAAACAAGACATCTTTCACAAGTCCTCACTCTGCCTCTGTAATTTTCCATTATAACTGAAACTGAACCTATGCAAAAAGATGCAACCCAAACAGGTCTCCTTCAGCAAAGTTCCAGACAAGCCAAAATGGGAGATGCAGCATCAAGCCATCATAGTGTGAGTTCTGGCTTTGCTCACACACATGCATTGCTAAGGAGGTGGCTGGGTCTAACTCATACACAAAAATAAAACACAGGGAAAAAAAATGTGCTTTTCAGGGCTCATGTGAATAATGTTAGGGGAGTGCCTGAATTCACATACATTTCTGCTCTGTGAAACTTTCCCTGCTCCATCTTCATGACAAATGGTAATAATTCCAAAATCCTCAGATTAATTCCAGCTCCCAGCACAAGGATAAAAGATCTCAGTAAGAGCTCTGTTGCTAGGCCGCCTGGGCACGGCAGACACTACTTTCTCAGCGTTCTGAGCGATGCCTCCACCTTGCATTGGAGGCAGCACTGGCGGTACTGCTGTCTCGTTGTGGGCACATAGAGGGCTGCAGTTGGCACATCTTTCACCCAGCAGGCAAGGAGACCACTGCTATCAGCTTATTACTGTGTGTGGGGCAGGGCACCTTTGCTGGTCACTGTGACCTGTGGAGAGAAGAGATAGTGGGAAAGACTGGTTTTGCTATCTTTCTCTCCCGGCTTCCTGCTGGCTCTGGAGCAGGAGAGGTGTTAAATAGCTCTGCAGTGCGCAGTCAGTCACTGTCCTTGGGATCCAACAGGAAACACGGGTTTATGCTGCTGCTCCCCGAAGTGCTCTGGGCTCTCAAGGACACTGTGTAAACGTTGATGAGACAGAGTGGCGTTGACCCGGAGATCATTAAGCGTCACAGCTATTACTGCAGGTGTATTGGATTGCTACTGCTCGTGGGCTGAGACACCACGTCTCCTACTAGGCTGCGCTCTCTGGCAGTATTTTTCAGAGCAAAGCTCTTCCGCTCACCACTACTGGTGCTGCAGTGTTAAAAATGCTGTTTATAAAGTAATGCAGATGTCCTAGCTCTGAGCCCCTTAACCTCTGGGCTACAGCCTGCAGCAGGGGATTGAAAACTCACCCTCTGGCTCCTTTTTTTGCTGGGAGATATGGGAGGAGAGGTCAAAAAACTTTTTTTGTGTTCAAACAGGGGGTCATGGTCTGAGAAGCCCCGAAGCAATCTTTTTGCAGGGCAATTAACAGCTAATGGAACCTGGGCTAGGGTATGGATGGACCATCTGCCCCCAAAGCCCTCCCTGTGCTGGTGATGTGCTGCAAGAAGGCCCCTGGGGAGACATCCTCACTCCTCATAGACACTGTCCCCTCTCTGAACACTGCTAAATCGGCTTGTCTGCAGTGACAGCCGGGGTGGGGGGTGGGCTGGGGGGGGAGGTGGGGAGGGGAATGTGTGGGGAATTACATGTCCTTCCCGAAGTATGCCACTTGGGTGGAGGAGACAGGGAAATGCCCTCAAGATGAAACAGAGTGGCCAAAACCCTCAGGGCAGAAGACTCCTTTGCTCCCCAGTGCAGAAAAGTGACTGCGTTCAGGCTGCACCCTACCAGCGCTTGACTTTGATGCCTTGGCTCCCTCTGTCCTGACAGGCAGATCTGAAGAGCAGGGAATCGAATCCCCCAAGGTCTTGAACTACGCATCAGAATAGCTGTCACAGTTATGTAGGAAGTCTGAACACCACTTAGACATTCCCAGCCGCACTGGGTTTGGCTGGGATAGAGTTAAATTTCTTCACAGTAGCTTGTACAGTGCTGTGCTTTGGGTTTGTGATGAAAACAGCATTGACAACTCAGAGATGTTTTCATTATTGCTGAGCAGTGCTCGCACAGGGTCAGGGCCTTTCCTGCTCCTCACCCCACCCCACCAGGAGCAGGCTGGGGGGGCACAAGCAGCTGGGAGGGGACACAGCCAGGACAGCTGGCCCCAAATGACCAGCGCCATATCCCACACCACGTGGCATCATGCTCCGCACATAAAGCTGGGGGAAGAAGAAGGAAGGAGGGGACGTTTGGGGTGATGACGTTTGTCTTCCCAAGTAACCGTTATGTGTGATGAAGCCTGGCTTTCCTGGGGCTGGCTGAACACCTGCCTGCCGATGGGAAGGAGTGAATGAATTCCCTTGTTTCTTCTATGGAATTAATGTTTCCTAATTATTCCAGCATTGCCCAGAAGACAACCCCCTTTGCATAAATATGACTCACTTTTCCTAGCCATGCTAGGAAATATTCCTGACCTGGGAATATTTCTCTTCTTCAGAAAGCCTGCATTTGCTTGATCATGACTTTTTTTGCATTTAGCTAGGGCAAAAGCCAATGGAAAAAAAAACACTTCTAGAAAAATCCCTGGGGTAGTTTTCTAATGGGGTACATGAGAAGTCTAATTATGGTCCATTGTTAGTGGTGAGTATGTGTGTAAGTGTATTCTAGAGGGTTAACACAGACAGCATGTAGTGTGTCTTTCTTGAGCAGAAAGTGGCAAATCCCAGCAGCCTTTCTTGCCCACTTAAATAATAAATCATTTTTATGAATGATTTCAGGAGAAGCTACCCGCCCTGCTGAAGTTATTCAGGTACTGTTGTTGAGAACAGCTTTGGTGTCAGGGGCTGAGGATGTGATGGCTGGAACATTGCTGCTTGTGATATTTAGTCAAGTAGGTCACGAGCAAGTCAGGCCTAATTCCTGGTTTTTTTCTTTATCATGACTTTTTTCTATATTAGGAATGGGGGAACACGATAACAACTTTGGGGCATTTTTAAATTAAACAACAAGGGTGAAAGAAAACCAAACTGAGTGTAAGTGATGGATGCTGCTTATTTGCTCCTATGTTGCCAGGGAGCTCCAAGGAGAACAGGGAACAACCAATAGCAGGCAATGGGGGTGGAGAAGGCCTTTTTAATTATATCACATCATTTTTCAAAATACATTATTGTATCTCTCAGAGGATCTTGAATAAACATCTCGGAAACACATCACGCCATATTTTTGCATGTGGATTGCCTGCTCAGCTGTGGTTAACCACTGACTTTGTGTTTAGGTTCCTGTTTACATAGGCTGCATTGTCACCCTTACACTATGGAAAGATAATAGTCCAGAAGAGATAGGAAATTGGAGAAGACCTGCAAGAATGAGTTCAGCATCCAAAGGATCCTGCATTTACAGCTGTCAGAAAAACCCTCCGCCTCAGCATGTATGCAGCAGGGGGAGCAGAGCAGTGGCCAGCACAAAGGGCTGCATCCACAGACAGGGCAAGTCAGTTCTGTCACCGCAGAGATGTCCCCTCCCTGGGGAACTGGAAGGGCTGCACAGGGTGGGGACAGACCAAGCAGAGGTGGAGAATGACCAGGTGAGATAGGTGGGTGGTGCACAAAAGTGACACTGCTTGTGCTGGAAACTTTTTTCCCATCTGTTCCTGGAAGGTGGAAGAATTGTTAAACACAAAAAGCAGAGATATCCTATCGTTCATCAGTGAAGCAACTGAGTGACAAGTCAGCTTGGGTGCCTGGTGTCCCTCTTGAGACCTGCAGTGCTCTCAAGAAAGATGCAAGAAGGGAAATCCTTTCTCCTGGCCCTACCTGGGCTGGAACTTGCTTGCTGTGTCACACGATGTGTTCTCCAGATTGTGCACCATGATACAGCCCTTGCTGTGACAGGCACTGTTGAGTCCAATATCCATTAAGCCCTCCTGCTGCTTATGCATCTTTTTATATTAATATGTGCACCTGGGCAAAAATTTCAGTACCTTCAGGGGATCTTCTCTCTCAGGCACAGGAGGCGTATGTTTAGGTAGTAGTTGCCCTGGCAGGGTGAAGGCTTAACTCAGATACAGCCTTGTCAAAGCAGGCTGTGTGCTGAAAGGTTGTGGGAAACAAAGTAATAGATCTTAAGGAAGATATTGAGAGTGGAATTATGCAATTAAGATTCTGTTGTGGAGTGATGTGATTAATCCATGGAGGCTGTATCCACGTGAACATGCTAGGGTATGCCACAGAACATCTCAAGTCACAGCCTTTGCAGTGGTCCAAACTGGGTACCTGGCCAGACCATGGTCATTGCTTACCATCAGCCAGCACACCCAAGTTTCCCTTGTGTTCAGAAACTGGGACTGCAGAGAGAAGTGGTGGGGAGGTGTGGGGTCAGAATGCGGTGGAGCAAATCTGGAGCTAGCATCTGGGAGCCGCCAACCAATTTGGTAACTCAGACACAGTTTAGAAACTGGAGTTTCCTGCAATTACATTAGTATTTGCTTGTACTTAAAGGATTGAGCCAGTGAGGATCCACAGAAAACCTTAGAGAAAAAAATGAATTCAACTCATTCCATGACAACCATCTGTGCCTACAGAAGACCCCACACATCTCAGAGAAGTATTCAATACAACATCTGTGGCTGCAGAGGAACCACAGTGACAGTAATTCACAAATGGACTTCAGCGGCTGGGCAGGAAGAAGGCAGTGGGCATAGTTCTATTGCCCTCTCCTGTCCAACAACATAGCTGCTGGGGGAGGCTCAGATACTGCTACCTCCACCAAGTGAACTGCAGGTCATTACTCTGTTTGGCTTATGGGCTACCACCACAAGGTAAGCAGGAGGAAGCACACCTCATGGATCTGCCTAAGGAACACTGTTTTCACCAGCCCTAGATCCAAAGCCTGAAGAAGGTATCTGTAACAAGAAGAGAGAAGATGGAGTCCCAGCTCTTTTTCATTCCTTTCCTCTACTTGTTTGTGAAAGATGCACCTTTCTTCTCACAGTCAAATCCAGGTGCCTTCTTTCCCCTCAGTTCTTGGGGATTTGCTGTTCTCCTTCAGTGCATTCCCAAAAGAATTAGCGGAGGGAAAAACACCTTTTCCTGCACTGCGTGTTGACAAGATACTGCAAAAGCCAGAATTAAGTGCAGAAATAAGCTTGTATGTAAGACCTGAGACCATACCTTCAAGGCTCCAAATTTCCATGAGTGTTTCCAAGTCAGAAGGCTTGACATCATATCAAACTCTATTAAAAGATCATTTAAAAAGCAAAAAGCCATACAGACCACTGCAGAAAAGAAAAATAAAGTGACAGAGTGAAAAAGATTCAAATGGAGATTCACTGTCAAAGTTGGGGTGAGAAGTCCCCACATTTCCTGCATGTTTTTATATGTCTGTACAGTCTGCTTTTGCAATGATTAATATAACAAACAAGGGACTCACAAAAAAGCTCCTAATGCTCACTGATCAGAAGTATAATGACGTGTAAGCTGCAGCTGTTCCAGTGGATTTTGGAACAGCAGGCTCTTGTTGAATGAGCCCCATGATTATTTATCTCCATCATGGGCTCTTTATTCCAAGGTATTTGTTGTCTCCCCTGCATTTTGACCGTATGTCCTTATGCATAGAAAGCTCCAATAATGGATTTTTTTTATTAGCCTCCTCCTCCTCCTGCTTCTACAAACACAATGCATCCCCGAATCACTGCATTATGAAAGCAACAGCACTGCCAGTGTTTTAACAAGGGCCTCCCACAGCATTCTCCCCCATTAGCCTCATAAACACAGGGCAGTGCTGGAGCATGTGCTGCAGAGAGAAGGGTCAGGAGACTATTTATTCTCCCCATTTAAACAAAAATGCTTTCTCGTGAGCAAGGAGAGAAGCAAACAAATAAATTAAGCTGTGCCTTGATGGAAGCATTTATACTGTGTCCTTGGGAAATGTACCGAGTGTGGGGATAGTGCAGGCCAGTGTTTAACTTGGCTGATTTGAAATGGTTTGTGTGTAAGCGGAGACCTTGCAGGGGCACTGAGTGCACTGTGCCGCTTGATTTTTTCTTCTTCTTTTTTAATATCTTGTGTCTGGTGTAATCTGCTCTGTTTCAAGGTAAAGTGCTCCTTCTTTGGAGTCACTTTGTGACAGCACTGTGAGCTGGAGTCACAGGTGTGGGGCACAGAGAGAGAAGCCCTGCAGCCTAACTGGTTGCTGCAGACCTGATACCTGATGCTGTGGGAGTGCAGTTTTCTCCTTTGCCAGGTAAGAATAACGTTTGTGCACCTACTTCACAGCTAACGTATTACAGCTCAAAATGACAAATATTTTAATATTTTCTTGAGACCCACTGTAGGTAGGCATAGCTGTTCACAGTCTTCTCAAACAGGAGGAAAAGCTCCAAGCCAGCGGTTCCTGGCCATGTCACCAGCCCTTTGGTTCAATGCTGCTGTGAATGTGCACACTTGGTCAAGCTGGAGGCTGGAAGTTATACTCAGGAATTCATTGGCCCAAAGGAGAACATAGTTAAAGGAACTAGTGTAGCACTTCTGACATCAGCAGGGTTATGTTTACATCCGGCAGTGATACGGCTCTAAACGTCCATATTTATCAGCATTTGAATATGAAAATACATGTTTCTCTTACTGTATTCCATTTTCAGCTGGTTCTTTTTCTCCCTTTTTTCCCCTGGGATGACATCATTGGAAGCCTGTTAGTAACACTTCTCTCCCTGTAACTCACTGGACCAACATGTATTTTCTCTCCACATGATTCTATTGGAGCTGTAAACTAAAAAGGCTCTTTTGATTATCATTTTTACGCAAGGTCAGCAGAAAGAGCATGCCTGGTATTTTTAAGAGAGTTTTAAACATTATTTTACATTTTTTTCTGAATATGTAAACACAGAAATGAAAAGGCTGACTCTTTGATGCGCTCCTGCCCTCCTTCCCCACTGTACCTTCCTCCTGGACACCAGTGTTACACAGGCTGTACGGAGGAGGGCACCAAGCCTGTGCACTCCTTGAATTGTTTGGCTCCACTTCAAAGTGGGTGATGAGAGGCAATAAATCAAAACCCAACATACAAATGAAGTCCCCAAACCAGCATCAGTGTGGGCACGAGCTCTTCCAGTCAGGCAACTTTGGATGAATGAAACCCACTATTAAAAAAGGAGGGCAGCCTGAAATCAAAGGCTTGCTGTGGCTTGCTGTGACAGAAGTCAGAGCAGCGTGCCATAACCCCTGGTTTCACAGTGCTGAAAGCATAGCCACAAGGTCCTGTTCTTTCACAGGCTGTCTGGGATGTGAAGCAGAGGCATGAGGGTTCTTTGACATTTCCAGGCAACTGCTTGCTCAGCCAGCCAGGTGGCTGAGACTGTGACAAGATGTAACAGCTGAACAGACCAGACAAATGGAGGCAGCAGCAGGCCTAAAGGGCAGTAGAGTGGGTGGCAGCAGCTGCCCCTACCCTCAGCTGGGAAGGTTGTGTCACATCTAAGGAGAGGTCAGTAGAAGTTGTGGTGTGGTATGGGGACCTTGGAGTGGACAGACATAACTTGTGCAATGCAGCAGGAGACCTCTGCAGTTCATTCTTCACCTCAAGTACTCCAGTGGATTCATCAATGACTGCACAGCTAGCTCTTGCGCTCCACAGAAGTTGAGGTCCCCTTTAGCCCTAGGTCTTGTTCTGGATCTCCCACAAGAATCTCTTCTTAAGAGGCACTGAATACTTGCTCATCTTCCACAGCCACATTGGCCTGGGGGAGCTGGAAAACACTTCTCAACTCCTGCATGAGGGCACATATCCTGGTCATGCTCTTGTGACGTACCAGATTGAGCCTGAGAAGAAGACAAGGCTTGCAGGGAGTCAGGGTTGAAGCATGCACTGCAGCAGGTGCCTCAGTTCTTCATCTAGGGGCTGAGCCTGCCAGGGCTGTGGGGAGTCGTTCAGAGCTGGCTGAGCTGTGGCCGCTGAAACACAAGGGCATGTAGGGACCTGCAGGATGGAGGCAGCAAGGAAGTCAGACTCTTGTGCAACTGTATTGATTGCATCAGGGCTAAATTTGCTCCTTTAAGTGCTGGGAATGCATCATGATTATTATTAGACACTGACTCTTCTTGTTGTGAATGGTTGCATATATTAATACTCATAGGAACTGGACAAAATTACTTGCCCACAGCTTTTTATAGTATCTAGAGTTCAAAAAACCCATGGGTTGCTTTTAGTCAGATTGTAACATTTTTGTCTCATGCAGTTGATGCGATGTCTTTTCCAGATCTAACCATTTTCTGTTTAAAAGGTCATGTTTAATTTTCTAAATGAGCCCACCCCCACCCCACCCTGAGCACTCAACTCTACACAATGTCTTTTCTCTCTCCATGGCAAGACATCACTGCATTTTTTCTTCGCTACTATGCTGAAAGGGTGCTCGTGCTTACAAGGCTTGTGTGCAGTGAGGGAGAAAAAACATCTGCCACCAGTGACTTCCTAGACATGGTATATTTACAAACCTTGTTAGCTGCCATGAATACGTCATGCCTGGTTGATGCCCTTATGGGCAAAGTAAAATTGTAGGAAGGGTATTCTCTTTTCTGCTCCTCTAAGGAAAAAGGCCTCACTTTGTAAAGGTAGCACATAGGTGTGAGAGCCCCAGGGGATGGGGAAGAACATCCTGTAATTCACTTAAAATCAAAACCAACTGGCCATCTTCCAAAGTCCTGTCACAGGCAGATAACTGCAGTCTCTCTCCCGAGTCCCATGGCAGTGTGGGACCTGACACGTGCCAGTTTTGGTCTATGCTCCTACCTAACAAAATGTGGTGCCAGAGAAATGGTATTAAATATTTTCTGTTTAGAGCTGTGCACTAGTTAGTCTTCACCTATAGAAGTCACCATTGCTGTTAGCCTCCCCTGCCCAAGGGGAGATCCTCTCCAGTGTTACCTTCCAAGGTTTTGTCACTGTGAAAGGCTCTGAGGGGTGCATCTGTACTGTTTCAAAAACCCCAAATACCAGCTAATGGTAGGTATGGAAGGTGGGTGGCTCTCATAAGTATTCTTATGGCTTCTGAAAAAGTATGTTCCTTTTCAAACAGCTTCCTTTCAATGAGTTCCATTTTAATGAGCCCCTCTTTCCCTGCTGTTTCCAGGAACAACTTTTGTAATTTCCTTTAGCCTACTAATACCTCCCAACAACATCTTTCTGTTATCAAATGTGTAACAGTCCAAAACTCTGCTCCTCTTGTAGCTTGGTTCTGAGGACATCACAGAGAAGTAGCTGAGCCTCAGGGTCTCTGCAAGGCCGGTTATTTTGTAATGAGGCAGTAGATTTCCATTAGAAGATCATATAAGCAACAGTTAAACCTTCTGTAATAATTGATTCAGTCTAAGCCAAACAGATACCCTGAACATGATGAACATGCATATGTCAGTAGTCAGAGGGCTGGAATCCCTTTTCCATGCCAGCACCTATTTTTGTAACAAGACCTTTTATTAGTCCTGATTCAATTTTCTCAGAGTTTAGCTGAAGATTTTGGAAATGCTCACAATTGCTTGCATTGGCCAAATAATCCTCCCAACAAGACCCAATTAGTGAAATTTGGGATTCACCCAGATACAAAGCTAATTAAAGAATCACTCCATTGATTTTTGTTGAGCTTTAAAATCTGAAAATTGTGCTATGCTGATTTTTTCAGGTACATCTGACTGTTCCTCTAGCATCTTTCCATAAATAATTGCCTCCCACTTTAAAAAAAACTTAGTGCTGCCTCCCTGCTTTTATACTATAACAGAGAGCCATTTGTAGAGAATACTGTCATGGTCCTAAAAACGTTTCGAAATCGTCTCCCGCATGGAACAGATAGCAGAGATAGGCAGAGTAGCAGACCATTGCCTTCAGCTTTCCTATAGGAGCACTTTACTGACATTGGCTCATATTTTTTCCCCTTGAACTGTGGAGCCAATCTTTGTGTGCCCTCTTGGATGTGTATGTTGCTCTTTGTTTGGCACACCACCTGAATGTCAATGGGTGCAATTACAGTACTTTACAAGTCATTGGTACTTTCCAGCGCATCTGCACACAGATATGTGTATTATGCTCTCAGCTATATTGTGGTTTGTCTCTAAACTTGCATTCCTTTTTCCTCTCATGCTTGAACTTTCAGGTATGCAAATACTGCCACTCACCACCTAAAGAGTGCTTGGTCAGAGACTACTGCATGTGGGCCCTGGCCCTACCTACAGTGTGCAGCACTGTGCAAAAGAGATAGCAAGCTCAACAAATGCACTTTCCTATCCTGTTTGCCTTTTAAAGGCACACTATGGAGCTAGCAGACACTGCTCAAAGAAAAGCAAATGCAGGGAAATAGGAGTGTATTATGCGCCCCGTCCCACGAAGTAATAAGCACACTCAGTAATTCCATGTTCTCATTGAGATCTAGCTCTCAAGTCCATGCACAGTTTAGCGTTAGAGATGAAATGTCTCAATTCCTAAATAAAATGCCCTTTTCAGGCTTTGTAATCAAGGAAAGGACCAGGTTGGGGAAGCATGGAAGTGCAAACTGCCAAAGGTCTACGGTATAGCAAACAGAAGGCACAGAGCCAGATCGGAGATAAAGGATGTGATTAAAACAGCAGTACCAGCAGGTGAAAGGTCACGGTATAAACAGGGACAGAGTGCACCTCAGTGCAGTTCAATAGGAAAGGGCGCTACCAGAAAGTCTGGAAAGAAGCTGTTCGTGCCCAGAAAAGAAGATAAATCTGGAAGCGGCATGAACCAGTCTGTTATCTGGCTGAAGCAGTCAGGCAGCACCCCCTGATAGACAAATTCAGGAAGCAATGACATTAAATAGATGTAAACAAGCTGTCTCAGCACTAAAATTTTGTTACTAACCAATTAAATTTCATCTTCAACTCTTAGCTGGCGGCCCTGGCTCGCAGCCCCTTCGCTCTTGTTGTTTCACGAAGATAAAACATGTTGTATACTATTTCCATCAAAATCGGGAGATGGATGGAAAGCCCTTCCCGTCTCTAATGAGGCTGAAAGACTCCTTACCATACATATCAGAGAAGCCTGTCACATTTACATTAATTGATGCTGAGAGTTTTAGGGTTGTTCAGAAAGTGTTCAGGGCCAAAGGAGGAATGGGAGGCCCATGAAAACGTGTGGTTAAAGTGGATCAGACTGTGCATTAGTGAGGCCTGCAATTTCCAAATCCAGTGTTCCATCCTAAGGTTTAGCATTCATGCCACACAAACAGTGCTGTGTGGGGAGCCAGAGGCCTTTTGGCAAGTGGCTGTTTCGTCCTCCAAGCAGACTATTTTTACTAATGCCGGGAAAAAGTCCACAGAGCAGAAACGTGCTGCCACTGCTACAGCCATCATCTGCCTCATTCTGCCAATGATTTTGTCCATGCAAGAGCTTTTGTAACTGTAAATGACAATGCTACTTATAATGCTTACATTTCAGCTTATACCTCTTCAGTCCTTTCAATGTTCTTGGAGCTAATGATTTCAGCACAACTTTCGTATCGCATCACCCTCACCATTTACTGAAATGGATCCGTCCTGGGGACAGTTTCTTCTTTTTATAGCAGCTTTTACTTCTGGATGGAGCTCTTCATTTCCAGGCGTGGTCCGTTACGTAATGACCAACAGTAAAGTTGAGAGAGAGGAAAAATGTAAGTAACAATTTAGAGAAAGAAGAAACTTCCGAAAGAGTGCCAAGCTCAAGCCATTAGTGTCATCAGGCCAAATGCTGATGGCCTTTATGAACAACAAACATCGGTGAACACGGGGCGATTCCTGGCCAGGACTGAGCCCAGTGCGACCCACATCTCTCCAAATACTGCTGCATCCTGCAAACGGTCGCCTCTGAAACAGCCACCAGCACTGCGAAAACCCCAGCGAGCTTCTCCTTCTCGGCAGAGAACACCTTTAAAGCCAAACCTTAAAAAGAACATTCCGTGGTGCACGGTACTCTCCCACTGCCCTGCCTCTGAAACTGCATTTACTGTGTAGCCGGCAAGGAAAGTGGGGGGGGCAGCTACCACACTAACATTAATCACTGCAATAGAGCCGCCCAGAGACGCTCCGGGCTGGTGCTCGTTATGAAGGCGCGGGCTGCCTGCGGCTCTCGGCCCCTCGCCGGCCCTCCCGGCAGGCGCTGCCCCGCGGCACTGCAGAGGCCTCGGGGCTCGGCTGGGCCTCGGTGCCGCCCGGGGGAAGGCCCGGCGGGGGAAGGCCCGGCGGGCGGCGAGGCGAGGCAGCGGCGGCCGCAGCGCAGGGGGAGCGGGCGGGGTGCCCGCCAGGGCCGCCGGGGGTCCGCGCCAGCGCCAGGCCCCAGGCCGCGGCACGGCCGGCGGGAGCGCCGAGGGGAGCGGCTCTTCCGCGCTTTGTGCGGCGGCTGCCTGCGCTCCCGCGGAGCCCCGCGCCCCCCGGGCAGGCCCTGCCGCGGCGGCGGTGCCTGAGGTGGCGGCGGGCGGCGGCCCTGCCTCTCGGACGTGGGCTGTTGCTGCGCGCTTCCCCAGAAATGAATTCACCTTGGCCATTCATCATCACCGCAGGCAATCTAATTACAGCCCTGTCTGAAAAGGAGAGGCTCATTTATAATAGGGACTTTGTTATGAAAGTGTAATACCTCGAACTACATTTTTGCAACATTTTTTAAAGCAAAATTAATTAATTGTCTGGTGCATTTTAAAATAACCAGCCTCCTGAGGTTGGCGCAGTGGCACCTCTCAGCGTATTCCCTCCCCACCTGGATCGCCTGCTGTGTGACAGCAAAATGCTAAAATTATTTCGGCAGAGAAATAGTCTCAGAGGCTGTTGTTTATGTTCTACAGCAGAGGAATATCTCAGAATGCAGCCTGCACCTCTGCCCTGTGGGACTGTCTCTAATTGCACACGGTGCACTGCGGAAGCATTCAAAATGCACAATTCAGAAAGCAGAATTAAGCGGGAGGGGGGGCACCCACATCTAGCACCCGGCTTGGTCTTTTGAAAGAGGCGAATGTAAGAATACGCTTCTCTGAGAAGCACAAAAACAGATAGCGGTATAAGGCAGCTAATCTCCTGCTGACATGCATGCAGCACCATCACCAGTGAATCTGTGCAAGAGCTGAGAATCTGGGCCGGCACACTTGGCTCCCGCCAGCCTTGCTCACCCCCATTTTAATTCCTTTGTTTGAGCAGCCTCGGTGGTGGGACAGTTCAGGTGGGTGCTGCTCGGGAGGGGGTTCAGACAGAAGTGGGGCCAACCGCAGCATAGTGCAAAGTAGAGAAAAGGCGTGTGTCCCCATCACTGCAGAGGATGCATTAGAGAACACATGGCATACACCTGACCAGCTGAAAAGCCTGGAGCAGATGGCAGCACCTCGTAATGCGAGGCAGGTTCTGCTCTGAGCTGTTGCCCAGGATAGACCGTCTCAGGTCATTCAAAGAAAAAAAAATATGTGGAAGCAGTGGATGGATGGCCTTAACCCATCTCCTTTTTTGTTATCTCCAGGGCTTGCTAGGTAGTCATATCTCTTCTAACCACACTTTTTCATGTGGAGAGGCCAAGCATTAGATGACACTTTGATGCAAAAGAGCAGTCACAAAAATGATGAGTCAGATCGCCACTCATTATGAGAGAGAAATAAACTGCAGTGGCATCTGGGATGAGGGATACTCTAGAAGCTTGGAAAGGCATTAGCTGAGTTTGGAAGTGAACAGTAGAAAGTACGATATGGAAGAAAGATAAAGTCTTTGCAAGAAAGAAGGGAACTGTATTGCAAGAAGATACTGAGGGAATGGTTTGCTATTTTTCCTGTACAGGAGGGGAGAAATGGGAATCTGAGCAGGTAAGAAGGAAAGGAGGTTTTTCTGAGGAAAACGCTACAGACAGAGCAGGGATGATAAGACCGCTTCTGCAGTCTTGCTCACTGGCTTTTATCTGTTAGTAGAGTGCTGAAAAAAGAGATGGCGCCAGAACAGGGACCATCAGAAACAGGACCTCCAGGAGACAAAAAATTGTGGATGTTTTTGGCAGCTGAAGCTGTCCTATAAGTAGCATGCCATACAAAGTATGTGCTGTATTAGGGTTGTACACATCTTCTTACACAGTGGCACTCTTTACTAGACCATGATTTCCTTGTTACCCTCATGCTGTCTTAGGTAACGCTTTTAAGGCTAATCTGATGTTTGGACTTGATGAGACGCTCTTGTTCTCATTGCCTGAAAGAATAAATCACAAGACACTGAAGATACTACCCCACGGTCCGTAAGAACAAGTTTTGTGAGCATTTTGCTATGTGCTGCTCTAATTTCCACCCAAAATCAAACATAGACAGCCCGCCTCTGCACAGAGCTACCTGGCCTCTTAGGTGTGTGGGACAAGTGCTGGTAATCACAGGTTTTCTCCTCCCAAGCTCTGCACTAACCAGCACAAGCCAGCCGGGGCTGGAAGCAGTGTAACCACATTAGTGTGGTGCTGGGACTGAGCTAACAAACAGGTCAGCATTTATCCGAGAGGTCTGCTTTGAGTATACCTTATGCCCACATACTCAGTTCAATTGAAAGACAGGCAGATGTCTTCTCAGGTTGGAGGCCTACATCCCTACAAGGACAGAGAATAAATGCACAACTGGGAGTGGGCGGAGAAGTACTGCAATGAAGAGATTAGAGTGGCTGCCCAGCTAAGGATTGCCTTCACCTCTGCAGGATTTTTTACTTGCTTACTTAATGGTTCTTAATTCACAGGGTTTTCATTACACATTCTTGTCTGCATCTTTGCAGTACTAACTGTGGAACACTGCATGCTTTAACCTGTAGTTTTCCTATTTTGATGTTGAGCTACGTGTCTGGTCTAATTAAGTATTCATACAGTGATAAACACTCATTTCATATACACATTACGCAGAACCTTGCATGTTTTCCTGTATTTTATTTCTTTTGTAGTGTTTAAAGGACATGATTCATTTGCAAGAGGAAAAAAAAGATGTTTATAAAAGGTCTCTGCACAAGCAGAAAAAATGCAAAGTGTAGTCCTCATAAAATCAGAGGCCAGCTCAGAGCTCAGGACCTCTAGGCCTTTTGCTAAGGTCTGGTGAAAAATGTCATGGAGGTCCACTAGCTTTCTCCAGGCTTATGGGGTAATTTTATGCAGATTACTTCAGCAGCAATCTGTGCACATGCTCCACTGCAGCTCCAGATCTGCTAAACAAACAAGGTGCAACTAGGTGCTGTGTTTGTATGGCAATGGTGTCAGCTGCTCTCCAACAGCCCCAAGAAATGTGGGATCTCCTTCACCAATATGGGGAACAGCATGTATTTGAGGTCCTGCCAAAATCTGGACAAAATTTGTTGATTCATTTAATTTATTCATCTGGAATGTAGTCTGCTTTTTATATATCCCTGGGCTTATCTGAACAGTTAAGTTAAACTACTCATGGTGTCCTCTTTCTGCTTGCCATTCATTCAGAGTTAACAGTGCAGAAATGTTAGTGCTACAGCAGTTGGTTTCTCTGTTGACTGGTGGAAACACAAAGGCTAGTTGATATGACTTTACAAATCCTGCTGCATATCCCCAATTTTGGCCACCTTCATATGCATGTTTTCACTCTTGCCATGTGGGGTTATGTTGGTATTTTAATGACGTGGCCTTTGGACATGATTTCAATCTCATGTTTTCTGGTTATCCGTTGACAGTGTCTCCAATGAAGTAATAAACCTGCAATAATATAAACATGGTCTGAACAAGAGGAAAGTCAATCCTACAGGTTTTAGAGGTTAAAAAAGTATGCCTGAACTTGACAACAGCTTGACTCTCAATGCAGAAACTTAAAGTTGTCATGCTTTATTTGATCAATTTGGTTCTTTTTGAGGGAAATTCAGAGACACACATGCGCCCACACACAAAACAGCCATGTTAACAGGTTTGTGTAATAAAAAACGGGTTCATTTGAAAAAAATGGAATGCTACTGACTGTTACTATATAACATGTCATACAGCCTAAAGCTATATGCTATGCAAAATGAAAAAGCATGCCAGAAACAGTTGAAAAAGTATATGCTGTGCATTGCATTGTTTGTTGTTTTTTCTAAGCTAGACAAAAGATATTATATCACAATGCAATGTTCTGTACAAAAATAATTTTACAACTGTTTATATAAAAATGATAGATTTTACAAATCTATCTGCTGGTCAAGCCCCACGCTTGTTTACACTGTATATTTAAGTAAGCAATTTCACACGATATACATTAATGCAAGATTTAGTGCTGCATGTATTGTACACTTGGAAAAAAAGGAAGAAGATGATGAGAAGAGGGGCACAGAGTTCTTTCAGTTTAGATTTTTAGATTGTGTGGTACATGCATTTCTTTCTAAAACCATCATGAAAAAAAGCAGTGAAAGTACTATTAAAGCAACCCTGATCTCCAGACCTGTTTCAGCTTGCAAGCCTTCTCTGCCAGTAGGCCCCTTGCACTCTGTATGCCAAGCAGCCCAAAGATTAACTACCACCTGGAAGGCTGCTAGTATTGCCAGGTACGTTTATTAGAAGCTTTGCAATATGCGCTGTGCTTCTTAAAATTCCAGCTTCTGGATTCAGGTGCTTCTTTCAGCTTTAATGTAAAATGCTTTCAGGGTAAAGCTTGAATATGTAGCTTCAGGGATCCTAATGAGCTCAAAAAGTCAAAGAACCTCCTTGTCACTTCCCCAGTGTGGGAAGTTTGACGGTAAATCCCAGAAGCTGTGGGAGCTGTGCCTGTGCTATCATCCTCTCACATCACTGGGCAGAGCGTCAGTGGGCTATATCCACCAGCTTCTTAGATGCCAACCAGGCAAGATGGGTGCTATTGGGGGTGCTCTTCTTGATGTCCCCTCCATCCAGTTCTCTCTCAATCCATGTCTGAACCTGTGATCGTCACATCCCTTCCCTTTAATTCACTGCTGATCGCCATAATCAGTTCTTTTTCTCCCCTCCTTTAGCCTTTCCCCGTCTTGGGGGACTTTGAGATTTTTTAAGAGCCAGTCTGGTCTCAAAAGGGGAATTGCAAAAAGGGGTGGCTGGCTTTCAACGACAGAAGCCATGTCAGTGCCAGCAATCAGTGAAGCTGTATGACTGTAGTGCTTCCTTAGTGCTCCTACTGTCTTGTGCTTCATAGCACAGCCAGGCAGTTGGAGGGAGAAGACAGGGAAATGTTTCTTCTACACAGGCAGTTCTGATGGTGCTGAGTTGTCCCTGAACACTTTCCTTTGGGCTTTCCCCCCAGTGACTGATTGGAGGTTCTATCTCTTGCCAGTGAATCTGGAATTTTCTTTACAGCTTATGTAAAATCGCCCCATGGTCCTGTGTATTGCGGATTAGCAGGTGCCAGGGAAGCAAAAGGCCCTGGTAGGCCAGCAAAGCCTGAATGTTTCAAACCAGAGGAACTTTTATAATGTTCACTGGAAGAAGCAGAAATGTGGTCTGTGAGTCACCCAGAAAAGTCAAGCTCCACTTGCTTTTTAACGTGGTCCAGTTTCAGGATGCATTCAATTCTACATGAATTTCCAGGAAATCAGACTGTGCTTTAAAATTTCAGACTTAGACAAGCTTTAGCTCTAGAGGCTCCAAGGGGCCACATAATCTGTATGAACCCTTTCATCCATCACAAAGATGACGTGTCAGGTGTTTGGAAGCACAGAAAGATGCTACACAGCAGCTGGGGAGAGGCAGTGAAAAATGCCGTACTCTGTGGAAGCTGTAGGAAGGAATTAAGTAGATTCAAAGCATTTACTCAGTGGGGAATTGGCTGGGGCACATGCACCCTCTGTGAAAAATACTGTGGTATCTTCCATCAATAGAAAGCAGCTAAAGCCCTAGTAATGTGTCTCCTTCAGATAATAAGGAGAATAGCACTCCTTTCCAGTACCCTGAAGGGAGAATGCTGTCCCCCAAATATTTCTCACAGTCCCTGACCATTTAGTGTTGGTCTCCAACCTAGTCTTTACAAAGCCCCAGGCTTCCCAGGTGGTCCTTGTGGGGGGGTGGGCTTACACTGAGCTGTACCAGCTCTGCTTGTGGCCTGACACATCGTGCTTCTTCCATTGTTTATTTCCAGATGATCTCCCTTGATTTTTCATTTTTATTGATAGGGATAGTCAAGTAATGGAAATCATGTCATAGGAGTCCTTATAGTTACTCACTGGGGAAAAGAAGCGGAGAACAGCACATCTCTTTTAACGACAGAAGAGACAGGACATGGAGGCATTCAGGGGAACTGAGTGTGGAACCAGCGTTTCATCAGACATGACTACAGGAATAAAAAAAAAAATCACCTGCTTGAGTTTTAACTGCCAGAGTTGAGTTTTTAGATTAGAAAATATGACATCTATCATAATCCATAGGTAGCCTGATGACTTTAATTGTATGAGATTCTTCTCTGATGAAACAGATGAGCAGGGAAGAGTTGATGCTACAGAAGCAGGCCAGAAATTCAAGGGAAGGAGCAGTGCCTGGGGAAGTGCGCAGGTGCAGGAGAAGGTGGCAAAGATTTACCTCATGCAGCATTGTTGTGTGAAGCTTTTTAGTAGAGCAAATTGGAAAAAAAGAATCAGTCAAATTCTGTTGGTCAAAATGTTTTTGTCAAAATACAATTATTTTGTGGAAATGTGTCAAAATTTATAATGGGAAAATGAGAAACAATTAGCTTTTCACTTCCTCATTTGTGCAAGTGAAAATGTTTCATTCTGATTTCCTCTTTTACATCTGGACTTTCATATTGCAATGTTTTCTATTGTATTTATGTATTTCTATCTATATATTCTATTTTTATATTGCCTCAGTGTTGCAGAAGTACAGAACTTCTGGTTCTGCAGAGACATTTCTATCTTTCTTTTCTGTTGTTCTGATTTGAAGAGTTAGTTTGTTTTTAAAATGGTTATCTTTCTCCCCAGAACAGACATGCAGTTTTTTGTGGCACCTCTGCTTCTAAACTAGAAGAATTAATTTTTCCCTCGATTTTGCATGTACAGCAAAATCTTCAGAGGCCAAGGTGGTGGTCCTGTTTTGGATCAGTCCCTGTTCTAAATTCAGGTTTTGGTGCTGAGGACTTAAAGTGATCGAGTAGTTGTAACAAATCCCTGAATAATCTGTCTTTTGAGTGCTTTCTAGCGCAATTCAGAGTAGTTTTACCTACTCTCCATACTTTAGGAGTCCTTCCTTTTATGCCCCGGTGGTGCCACCGTGCAGTCAAGTCACAATCCCTATGGAAATATACACCATAGAAAGAGCAGTTATCCAGAAAGTCTCCAGTTACCTTTCTTAGCGTTTCAGCACTGTTTTCTTCTGAAGTAGGCCACTGTGCTGTTCATGTGCCTACTTTCTACACTTGCGATGCTTTTCTTTGGATTCTGTGCACCACTGACTCATATTCTGAGTTGGCATTTAAAATGCAATTATTAACAGCGACATTGGGAGGAATTAAACAGCGATCAGAAATCAACAGTTTTTAGTAAAGAACTGATTGTGAATAGCAGTTCTTGTGACTCACTTCAAAATCCTTCAGCATCACTCTGCAATTAGGGAAAGAACAAAAGAGATTCCAGAGACAGAGCTTTTTTTTCCCAAAAGGGTATGTGTGTGCAGAGGGCGTAAGTGTTAATTGTCCCCCCTCTGCTCCTTGTGTCCAAGCCAACTGGGCAAAGAAATCAAGTGGGATTTAGTGCACATGTAAACCAGAAAGGCAAGAAGATCAGTGCCTTTCCCAGCTACCCTTATAATTTCATTCCCCCACTGGGGCCTTGGGAGGTTGCTGCTGCAGTGGTGGATGATGACTGAAATGTGAATTCATAGCAGCAAAAGTCAGTTTTAAAAAATTTCCCAGGTGAGTGTCAGTGTGCCGCTAATCAAATTGAGGGTTGATTGCAAAACTAAAAATGAAGCAAACACTTTGCATAATTTGGTAGACTGCTGCTGTGTGTGTGCGTGTATGTGTTTATAGACTCTTCCTTAAGCATTGTGAATTGAATTAATCATGGAGGAAAGAGAGGCACTCTGTGTTTGTATTCTTGATGCAGTTCCAGAGCTGTTTCGTATGTTCTGGACTGGAGTACAGGCTGGGTTAGAAGGTATGGGAGAGACCAGGCCTTGCTCTCCGACTGTTATGTGGGCAGGATTTAAAGGCAATTCAATGTATTTTACATGACTTGAGAATTTTTAGACTTCATTCCATATTTCCTATGTAGAAAGGGAAAGAGCTGTTTTATCTCAGCTTCTTGGAATTCTTAAGTTAAATGTCTGTGCCTACTTGGGTAACCACAGCTATTGAAATAAAGCACATGAAATCCCAGATCCAGTTACAACACCCCAAAAATGCAACCTCAGTGCTTCTGAGAAGGCTCCACAAATTGCCAGTTCTCATCAAGCATCGGCCAGTGCCCCTGAAGCCAGGCTTATTTGCATCAGCCCAGAGTCTGGCCTGTGAAGTAAATAAATGTTCTTTCTCTCCTAAGTCCTCACAAATTCCCCAGCCCTACCTAAGCCTACAGCAGCTTTCTGTCTCATTTACATTGGTTTGAGTTGGATAGGTTCAGATTAAGCAGAGGGGTTGGCACAGTAAGAGAGTCGGCCAGGTCTCTGATGCCTTTCAGTTGGCTGCAAGTAGACTGAACTCCCTTTCTCCCTACGAAGACTACAACATGAACAGCTTCCTGGCAGTGCAGATGGACTGCTCTGTTCAAGCCAGCTCTAGTTGGTTCTGTGAGATGAAAAAATAATGACTGCAGCTTGTTTGACTAGCTCTAGATTCGTTGCTTTGGTGTGTTTTCTCAGTAAAGTCAAACCCAACCTGTGCCAGTTACCTGGAGCACTGGACTGGACCCATTGCTTTTAATTCCTTTCATTCTTTGAGGAAGGAGGAAGCTTCTAAAAGGTTCCTTAAGGCCTCCTCATTTCCCTGCCATACTAATCCTGGCCTTCAGGATATTGCTGTCAGTTCTTAGGTGCTGTCAGACTGCTGTGCAGAGCTCATTGGCATGCCAGGTCCTTATCTCCACATTTGTGTTGTCTCACAAAGCAGCATGTAAGGATGCTTTGGCAATACGAAAGGAAGGTTTTCCTAGCTGTCATGGTGAAAGGAGAAGGCACTGGAAAACACTAGTTTAAATCTCAGTGCAGTGCTCCCCCAGTGACTGTTAACCAAGTTAGTTAACAGTCTTGTTACACAGTTACACAGTGACCAGGCAAGTGACTCCGTTTTCCTACTGGTAGGAAGGGGTAAATAAGGAAAAAACAGGGAAAATGGAATGAACCTACTCATTAATATCTGTAAACCCCTTAAATGATCAGTGCAAACCCTTGTGTGAGACAATCAAACAGTGTACTGAAGGCTCCACTAACTCGTAGTCCCTTGCAAGTGTAGGTACAGGAATAGCACTCTCCTCTGCAGGCAGGGCCGCCTGTAGCTGGCTGAGGGGCTGAGGGAGGCCAGGCAGAAGCAGTAAGGAGCCTTGGGAAACAGCCAGGAATTGCAAGGAGCAGGGAGAGGTCTCAAAATCCCACCCAGCCTACAGGTTCCCTGCTGAGCTGGTGCTGCAAGAGGAAAGGAAGACATGGTATTGTCCCTCAAAAGCTGCTGCCTTGCTTTCTGTGCCTTCCCTCGTTTAGCTGCCAGGGGCGCCTGGGACAGCACAGCCAGAAAAGTGGAACAGGGTATGGACTTCTTCCCCAGCACCATCAGCCTGCCAGGGACTCACACTGGCACGGTCAGAGCCTCCAATGTGTATAGGATAGCACATGGTTACGGTGAAGTGGGCTGAGGAGCACTGAGAAGACAGAGAGGACACTGTCAGCAGGTATCTTGGATGATCAGAGCTGCATTTCTATCAAGGCTGTGAGGCATACATTAGCAATATGTCTATGGGCTGGCATTATCAAGCTGTGAAGGCCAAAGAGGCTGAGGAGGGTGCTGGTGCCTTTCCGCAGAGGTGGTCTGTGGCAGGAACACTGTGCTGTTGGATGAGGGAGAAAAGGGGAGGCCTCAAGGCTGCCCGGGCATGTTGAAGAGGGCGCGCTGAGCTGGTGCTTTCCATCCAGCTGTCATTCCCTCCTTGCTCAACCACCTCTGTTGTTCCCTGACCCAGTCCTCCGCTCCAGGCAGTACGTTGAGTTGTATCTTTTCTGCCCCTCAGCCTCTCATCAAGGTGTAAATACCTCTTCCCACTCCATGTGGATCTTCAGGGCTCTGCTGTTCTCCTGCAGGGCTAAAAATTGTCTTGCTGCAAAGCAGTGGCTCTGTAGAATTTATCTGACTAAAAGATTAGCCTCCCTGAAATGCACTGAAGGGCTAGATCCTCACGGCTGGTATAAATCCTCATTTACAACATAGATCACAGCCATAACCAACATGTAAATCACAATGCTCCCTTCTGACTTGAAAATCTATGAATCTATGAAAATTGGCATAATTGCATTGATTTCAGGAGGGCTGCTGTGATTTACGCCAGCTGGGGACGCGGCCTGGCGTACGCCCATCCTGTTAGAACAAATTAGAATTCTCTCTGTGGCGTGGCAGTTCAGCATCCAGGCAGGCTGGGTCAGTGGCAGCGTGCTGCGCTTGCCATCAGCTCCTCTGGTTCTCTCGGGGCTCAGAGAGGAGCAGGGCTTTCAGCTCCCCCCCCCCGCCCCTAAACACTAAGCTTTTGCTTGTGCTTTCGCCTTTGCCTCCCTGTTAGGCTGTGTTTAAAAATTACTACTGCCCAGCGAAGTGGTACAGTGTAGTAATGTAGGAGTGGCAGTGCTCTGACCAAGAGAAACCGGGGTGGGGGGTGTGATTCACAAGCCAGCTTGTCCTGTCAGATGTGGTTCAGGAAATGCTTTTGCAGAATGCATCCTGCACTTTTGCCCATAGACCTCTCTGAAGCCCTCAGTGCTGGTTTCTCAGCATAGTAAAGGGTGCATGCACAGTAAGCATCACATCAGATTAACAGCCATTGAGTCTTTACTGTGAAGGGATCTTGCTTTCTGGCTGCTGCATAAGTAGAGGCTGCTGCAAAATTAGAAGAGGGTGAACAAATAGCAAAGGGGAAATATGGAGAAGAATCCTAAGCAAGGCATTTAGTACTGCATGCAACCCATAAAAAAGCTCAAGATCGTTTACTAGTAATTGGGTTTACATGGGATTGTTTTCAGGTAGAATAGCAATTCACCTTAAAGTCTCTGGAATAAGAATCAAAGTCGTTAGTCTCACATAGCATTTACTAAAGCTTTTGTTGATAGTGAAAGCTCTGTTTAAGGCTACACTTACACTTGTCTTACAATGGCTTATTTTCTGGTGCTTACATTTCCTGAAAAAATTATTCCTCTAGATTAAATTTTCAATGCCTGGCCTTTGGTCTGGAGCAAAAGTTTCTTGTTTTGGAAAGAAACATATTGATCAAATTTCTAAGAAAAAGTAGAAAACAAACTTCTGTATTATCAAAATACATTTGGATTCTTTTGTGTACAATTTAATCCCGATGAAACCTGCAAGTTAAAAATATGTAGTTTGCCTAATTCTCACCCAGGACTGGAGTCAAGGTCAATTGATTTTGGACATGTTCAATGAAGAGTTTATACTGTGTTTAGCGTCATGAGAGTGCAAGTCACAACAAATAAATATTGACAGGACTGTGAAAGCACAGAATGTGGCCAAAACCTTCTTTTGCTTACACAATTCTATCTCTCTGGGGATATTGATGTTGGTTTTGCATATTTTCATAATCCAGACTTTGGAGTACTTTCAGGTTTGGATTTTGTTTTAAATTGTCAGGTTATGGTGCTATCATGGATGTTTAATTTTTCAAAAGATCTGTGTAAATAATAGATCTCATTTTGGTGGCTAACCTGAAACTTGTAACTTCTAGTGAACAAACAATAGAATCATAGAGTTTCACCCAGCTCTGTTGCAACAGCCACTTCCAGTTTAAAGCAGAGTTCCAAGATGGTATCAGGAGTATGAGTCTGCCACTAGTTTTAGTCATTAGCAAGTAAAAGAGATGGAGGAATTAAATGCAGGGTGTGCACCCTCCCCCTCACCCCTTCTTCCAAGCAATGCTCTTTGGTGTGTGTGTGGAGGGTGTTCAGTCATCCCACCTCCTTGGTCCCCTGGGCTGCTCTGTGTCCATCAGGAGTTCCTCCTTGTGCTGGACTGCCTAGCGTCTCAGCTGCTGCAACGAAAGACAGGCCTCTACTCTAAAATGTCCTGTAAAAAATCAACCTGCTTTCATACTTTGCAATCTCATCCTCTATTATTTTGAAAAGAAAGTCAGCCTAGATACATTTAGTATGAAAACTGCCACCGATTGCAGGTTTTATTGGCACTTGCCACAGCTGGCTCCAACACAAGTTTCTGTGAGCTAGGTGTGGCCCCAAAAACCTCCATCCCACTCACGCCAGACCTGTCCTGGCTTGCTTGCATGAGGAGCAGAGCTCATACTTGGTGCTCAAAAACCCTTTATGGGAAGGATCTGCTGACCTAGCTACAAGTAGGAAGAGGATGCCATCTCAGGCAGCTCACTCTTATGTCATCCTTACAATCTTGTGCTTCTATGCTTCCTCCACCCCTCATTGCCAGAAATACCCTTTTCCTCTGGCAAATGCTGCTCTGAAGATGAAACTGTCTGCGTGGAACATCCCTGCCTTGGCAGAAAACCTGGTTTTGGTGGCTTTTTCTGGCTAGCGTGCCTGGGAGGGTGGTGATTCAAATCATCTCTGCATGTGTGAGTGAAAGGAGTGCCTGGCATCTGCAGCTGGCCTCTTGATGAATGGCCATGCTGCTCGACTTTACCTTCTACCCTCCCAGGGAGCTGGGGATCTATCTAACATGCAAGCAGGGCAGGTCCCTGGCTGCCTGACGAATTTTGCTGCCGGCTGGCAGGAGGGTGGACTGGTGCCTACCACTGAAGCAGGTTGTTCTGTACCTGCTTAGTGGATGTTTCTATAACAGTGTGAAACGAAGCAAAATATCGAAGCTGACTGAGACTGTGTGGTGCGGAAATCCTCTGATCTTGCTAGCTTTGCTCAGTGTTTAGCCTTTTATCAGGACATGAGCTCATTGCTGTTTCAGGCTAAAGACAGAGCTTTGTATGGATGCTTTGCTTTCACTTTTGAAATTCTCTGTTTGACTTGCGGCCTGTGTCAGAAAGGGGCTGATCACAAAAAAAATTTAATGCTTTTACCAGGAAAGTTAGCAGGCACTTATGCGTCACTCTTCCAAGGGATACAGGTGTGTAAGTAGCGAAGAGTCACACATCTCTCTTTGAATCAGGTTCTCAGAGCATCCATCTAGATACTAATTATCTTCTGCAGAAGATCTACAATTTCTTTTATGTCACCAAGAGCTCTAGTTGCCTGGCAATACTCAGTAACATCCAAGTGCCTCAGAGGACTGGATGTAAACTGCAACACTGGTGCATTGTAAATGGAGGCAGGTGTATTTCAAGAATTTTACAGAGGCAAAGAAGCGCAGAAAAGTTTAAACAGACAACTGAAATGAGTTCTTTTTATTCACATGATAATTTATTCCTTGTGATAACCAACTTCTGCTTTTATTAAATAAACTCAAACAAAACCTCCCCCAGCCTTTGTCTGATGTTTTATTTTTCTGTTGCTGATCTCTGTGTGATACTCATGATTCTGTTGCTGCCAAAATTCAGACAAGGGCATGTCTGACTAGAATATCCAGATCCGTGTCAGAATATGCAGGGCAGGACGGAGGGACATGGCCCGAGTTATCAGCCTGCTTTGGTGCTGGCTGGGCCATATCAAGGGGTGTCACAAGGCCCCTGACATGTGGGCACGGGCTGACATGCTTTGTGAACAGTGAGCGTGGGTTGTGTGAGCTGATGGGCAGCTTACCAGCAGGGCCAAACAGGCAGTTCTTCGAGTTGTGACCATGCTCTCTTTCCCCAAGGCGAGCTTGTTAATAGCTCATTTAAAACAACCCAGAAGACTTGGTGATAGATTTTGCCTCAGCTTCCAGAGCTGGCACACTGTGACAACTCCAGCATAATGGCTGATCTACAGCAGAAGGGGCCTTGCTTGGTGCCTCTTCCCTCAATATACATCCCACCTAAGCAGCATCGTAGCTTTCACCTGGCTTCGTAGGTCCTGTTTCCAGGCTGTACTGCACAGCAAGATCAGGTACTCGGAAGACTTCTGTTCTGTTATGGAAGGACTCAGACTCCACCAGTCACAAGACTACTTAGAACATTTAAGCTACAATTTATGGCTTAAATCAGGGTCAGCAGTGGGCAGTTGCATGCGTTAGTGCCTGCCTCAGTGTGGTAGCCCTCTGTTGCAGGAGCAAGAGAAAATGTCAGAAGAAGTTAGCATAGTGTTGGCTTTGTTTTGTTTTCTGTTCTGTTTGGTATTTCATCTGTCAGGAGAGTAATTATTATTTTTCATAACGGACTTCTTCTGCATAATACCTCTGAACACAGGATGGCAGGTGAATGCTGTGTTTGCCACGTGGCTGGGGAAATGCATGTTTCAGTCAGCTCAGTTTCCTTCCTTTAGCATTGACAGAAATGAATTTTAATAGAGTAATGCTGTGGACGTTACCCCTGCTTAACTCTAAGGTGAAGCCTGTTTGTTTGTATTGTAAACTGTAATGCAGCAATGACTAGTTCAAATTGTGCTTTTAAATTTAAAGGTACATAAAATGGCTGTCATGGACAGTTGACCCACTATTTAAGTGTTTTTCTTGCTCAGTTTGCAGTTCCTTGTAGTTTGGAGTAACAGCTTTCCAGAAGATGTCCGATAAAATGATCTCAAGCTGTCTCCTAGAAGAACTGGGTTTCTTAACTGGATTTTTCCTTTTTCTCTTAACAGACCTGAAGTGGTGCCTGTAGTAGAAAGACAAACTGTCGTATCCTAGCCCATTCCAAGTGGAGAGAGGAGCCTGATGCTGCCTCTAGCTGTCCACCAAAAGGCTCACCATCATGTGCATATTCCATGACTGGGTAAAGAACACCTTGGCACCTGTTCAAACTTTCCGTCATCACTCTCTTATGTGCACTCTGTCATTGCTTTGAACGCTACAGTCAGCTCTATTTCCCCAGCATTCCCCTTCTTTTCCTCAATGTCAAGAAGACATTATGCTCCACATCTCTGGGTATGCTTGTCAAAGAAAACTGAACTTTCGTGGCAGCATAGTTGAACATACTCTTATTGCACAGCTGTGTGGATACCAGCCTTCAACCATTCCCTTCAGTGTGGGCACTATATCATTCTTGCCATTTCCTCTTGTAGTAACCTAAAGCATGAATGATGTTGGTCAACAAGCAGGTCATTTAAATATTAAGAGAAATCTAGGAAAGGCATTACAGAGGCATGGGGACTTCAGGATGAAGTACCTGCCATAGATTAAAGATCATAAGATTATTATACTTTCCAAATTTAAATTAATTACTTGTTTATTTTCTACTTCCTAATTTAGCTCCTTTTTTTATTTTAGGTATATGTGACATAAATATCTGATGCAATTTGCCGCAATATATTTACCACATTATGAATGAGTGTTATCTTTGCCAGTTACGAGCAAAAATGTTCCTAGAAGTAATAAGCAAAAAAAGCTAAATATGTGGACTCTTGAAGGGAGTTCGCCATTGAAATGCTACATGCACATCTGCAATGTTTCATTCAGATTATGTTTACCCCTACATTTGGACTTCAACTCTATGGTAAGTGCAAAGTATTTCTCCACAATGAAAGTGGAATAAGCTGCCTTGGAGTTTGTGAAGGTGTGCAAGATCGGCCCCAAACTAGCTAATGTCCTGTGCCCCCTGATCCAGATTGTCTTGCAGCAACTTGTGTACGCTTTATGTACAAGTTAATATTTTTGCTTGTAATCAGACTGTTGGATAAATCAGAATAGTGTTAAAAAACAGGTGCTGTAGTGGAGAAAGTAGCATTGTGCTGCTTTCTGTGAAGTGTACCTGCTGCAAACCTTATCAGTGCTTATCTTTTCCCCTGCCTGACAAGTTAGCCATCCTATCTAATCAGAGTAAACACTGATTGCAAAATTCTCTAGTACTTAGGCCTATTGAAGTCTCCTTGCCAGATGTCTTGCCAGACACTTGGCTATGGTGTCTAAGCCAGCTTCTTGATCCATTGTGCTTTTAAGCATTGCTTGGTCTGAAGTGATCAGTGCACTTGTAACTTCTGCTTCTCCTGGCACACTTTCTAGAAGCGAGGACACAGAGCTCTGTTGAACTCAGGAATCATGCTCACCTCCCTTTCCTGTGCCAGAATTTTGCAGTAGGATAAGCTCATGCTTTCTCAGAATCTTCCTTCAAGGTTCTTATCATAAATATTAGAAGCCAAATTATTGTCTAATTTAATAGCATAAAAAATCCACTGAGGTAGACAAAGCAGCGAGTTACCAGTCCTGTTTCCTGCCACACTTTCTTTAGCATTCTCAAATTATGGAAGCTGAAGATACAGCCTTACACCCCCAAAAATAATTGTGTTAAAATGGTTTTCCAAAATACCCCTTTTTAATACTCCTTTTTTCCAGAATAACTGTTAAGAGCTTTCTTTTTTACACACTCTTATGATTGCAACATAAGAACTTCCATGGATGTAAATTTTCACAAGGAAGGATGCAAAGTCATTCTACTGAACCTGATTCTATACTGCCCCATGCATTGCACAATAATTTCTACTCTTACCATGTTGGGCAGGAGACAGCCCTGGCTCAGAATAGTAGAGAGTTAAAGTCACTGAGTATTGGTCTCAATGACTATGTAAATTGCAAAAGGCAGAGAATCTGATTCTGTGCCTATAAATTTTATCAAACTAGCTGCTTGTCAAATTTCATTTTTGCTTTATTTAATCATTAGATATTAGTGGAAGAAAATTGTACAGCCTGCTGTTAGTTCTTCCGGTGTAAATCTGGAATAAGAGCCCAATTCTTGTCTCCTTCAGTCTGGTATGAGTGGAAATAAATTCCAGTGAAATTTACTTTAGATTTAAGCTACCATATTCATACTATAATGTGATCTTTGTGGTTCTTAAAACAGATGCATGGAAATGTCTACAGCTGTAAAAAATAATCCAGGCCAACTGATTTCATATCATAGCATTTACTTCTGTATGCTGTACTGTATTCTGCTACACACTTTTGAGCATCAAACATTCAACTAGCTGCCCGTTGAACTAGCTGTAGCTAAAAAAATAGTTTCTGGCACATACTGACTCAGCCATCAGGTTTACAGGGAGAGGCAAAACTGCTAATTGTTGCAATAGTACCTGAAGCAAAGGTGTGGCTAAGTTAGCAAGTATCTACCATTCAAACTGTGATCAGCTCCTTTCTTAATGTCTTGGAAAAGCTCTTCATGTGTTATAAAATCCCTTCTGCACACTTCCTGCAAATTTATCCTGGGAACAAAGTGGGTAGATGGGGTGATGTGCCCCGGTCAATTTATCTTCTATGGGGCTGAGACCGTTGCAAAACAGTAGAAGAGGTGCTTGAGATCAAACAGGAGAGCCTAAGTCAGCAGTTGCAAGCACCAGGGGCAGGAGTGGCTGTGGGAAATGCAGGAGCTGGGCTGGTTGTGTATGAATTGAACTGAAGCCCTCGTTCTTCACAAGAAGGTACTTTGTGTAACAGGGGAGAGATGTAAGTTATTGGTCAGTCTTAGAACAGACTCATACTATGCACACATGGGGCAATGCCAGCACCTTTTAGCTAGAGAGGTGTAATGCTACCATGGATGAGGGGCAGAGATCTGCCCAAGAGGGAATTTATCCATACTGGTGCCATTTGGCTTCTTCGCAGTTTCCACGTACAAAGTGTTCAGAGAAGGACATCCAGCTAAAGGGTATTAGCTCTCCAATTACCCTTGCCTAGTATAATGGCTCCCAGAGGCCCATTCTTTGCTGCTATAAATTAGAATAACCCTTAAGGTTGACTAATTTGTCCATGCCCTTTACTAGGAATGAGGGTGATACACAGGAGATATAGAGCTGCCTTCTCCCTGCATAGCCTCAGGGCTCTCTAATCCACCCCAGCCCAGCCAGCAGTGGGGATCAGTTATAATCCTGAGTTCCCACTAATGGTAAGAAAAAGTTGCTGAGGCAGGCCGTCACACGGGCCAAACTAAATCCCTACAGAAACGTACCACCATCCCCTTCTGTGGAAAGCCAGCACAGCAAGGCACTACCCTCTGCACGCTGCTGCCTCCCTTCCTCTCCCTCTCCCGTTCCCACATGTGTCCCCTTACAGGTGCGCTGGCTGAGGGTGAAGGCTGGAGGACTGTCTTGAACCTGGCAGTGCAGCATCCTTGGCCTGCCAACAGGTATTGCTAGCTGGGCCCATGTGAACAGACAGCAGTGATGAGGCAAGTATTTGTGTAGGGATGCGCTGCTGATGGCTTGTGCAGTTGCACCAGGACACTGCTGATCACATTGCATGCACAGCCAACACGTGCCGGGTGGCCCTGAGAAGGCAAAGCAAACATTTCCAGTCCTCTGGCTACAGCAATGCCAGGGTTGCATAGCCCAAGCAGCATGTGTGGGTTGTCCCTTGTCTGTGGCTCAGGAAAAAAAGATTTTTATTTTTTGGTTCCTAACTTTCTTCAGGCTCCCAAGAGTTGCATTTTCAGAATGGAGAGAAGCTGTTAGGAACCCAAGGAGTGATGATGTGCTGATCTGCATGTATAATCTAAAGAAAAGGGGAAAGACCTTGTGTGAGAAAACCTTCACCTGAAAAAAACTGGTTTATTCTGCTTTAATCTATGTTGTTTGGTTGACCCTTTCTGGTGACAAACCTGGTGCACTGCTGCTGTACCTTTGAGGCCAGACAGCAGAGGTCATTTACATCTATCTATCTGATAAAATGCTAGAGATTAACTTGCAAGGCAGTGATATTACCCCAGCCTAAAATTTCCTTTAGACTAGCGGCTTGGATTTAAAAGAGGTACCAGAGGGGCCCCTGTAGCCCTGCCAGTGGCTGATGGAAGTTAGGACATCTATTTTGACAGCGCAAAGCTGGGAATGGGGTTGTCTACATTGCATTCCATGTAGTCATTTCACTCTCCAACCTTTGTTAAGCTGTGTTTAGGTATACCTGAAGACCCTTAGGGCTCGCTGTCCTGTCCTTTGCACCCTCCCACCAGCCTGGGGAACTGATCCCCCTGAAGAGTAACCTTGGGAGCGTGGGGGGGAATCTGCACTATTTTTAAGCCGCATCAGTTCCCTGATCCACTTCCTATAGAGTGGAGCAAGCATTTGTCCCAGCACAGCAGATGGGTAGTGTGAGGAGGGAACCAGTAGTGAAGAGAGAAGAAACTAAGCCTGCTAAGCCAGCACCGCCGCCAAATAAACAGGCCTTGAATTGCATCTGCTGGGAGCTCATCTGTCAGTGGTGCCTTTTCATAGGGTGATATGGAACAGGACCTGAGCCTATGAACTAAGCTGTGAGAAGCAAATTCATTTCAGTTAAATCTAAAAAAAGGCCAGATATTCTTTTTTTTAAGTTTATCCAGACAAACCGCTCTCAGCTGCCCCGTTTCCCTTTGAATTATCCCCTCTGAGTTCACTGCAGTGCCTTGAGTTCACTCTGAAGGGAATGGGCGCAGAATTGAGCTATAGCAGCTCATTCCCCTGTGTTTTTCTGAAGAAAATGAATCCATGACATGGGGATCCCTGTGTCATGATTACCTCCTGGCTTAGGGAGAAGGTAAGCAAAAGCATGAAACTGCACCCAATGCTTGCAGAGCGGCTGTCAGTCACAGACTGAGAAGACCAGTGCGATCGTGGGCAGGAAGAACGTGTGAAGGATGAGGAACCTGACTCCTCTTTCACTGACATGAGTGTTTAAGAGACTGCTTTAGCATTATTGTTACTACCCGAGTGTAAACTGAGCAAACAGGGAGAAGAATCAGGCTAAAGTTCGAATGAGCCTGGTATTTTGTGCATTCACCTCACACGAACACTCCCACCCTTTGTGCAGCATATAATAAACATTGGTAAGTTATTTGTTATGGTCATCACTGCAGAATACCAGTTCTAACAGTACTACAACCCAGTCAGACCCCAGCTTCCTCCCATCCCCTCCCACCCTCACATGTACTTATTGCAGGGCCTGCAGGTGCTGCAGGCAGTCGGCTGTTAGGGGGAACTGACTGAACAGCATGAGGTTCGTTTTTTTGCTCTGAGCTGTACCCCTGAAAAAAAACACTTTATTTTTTCTTTCTTTTCTCTCAGCCTGTTTCCTTCTGTTTCTACATCAGAGCAATAAGGAAACCCTAGCTCTGATACTCATCTCCTCAGAACTGGAGAGTATTCAGCTTCACTCACAGCTTGTCCACAACCTCAGCAAGGTTCAGTCAGGTTTCACAGTGGGAAAACAGTCTGCTCCTGTCTCTGAATGAGTGGAATTGCACAAGGGAATGTGATGAATGAGAATGTTTTTCTTTCTCAGCATAACTTCTGAAATCCCACTGGACAATCTGTGTGACTGGCAAAACTCTCCCATAATTCTGAGTGTTGTGGCCCATCCCAAATCTTATCTCACATTAAAGGATTAAAGAGCATGCCAGTATTTCTCCACCAAAGGTTTCAAAAAATCTTATGAAGAAAGCCTCTGCTTTTCTTATTCTTACTGGCTGGGAACCAGTGGTGAACTGGAACCCCTAACTCCAAGCGGGTTTGGCCAGTTCTTTTTATTGCTCCTCCTTGGCCTGGGGCTGCCACCACCTTCCCCAGGCATGGATGACTCCATCCAGCCCTGCCTTGGGCATCCCTGGTCTGGATTCACCGGTGCTTCTGATTCCTGGAGAGTGCTGCAGGCAATGGGGCTGATCTGCAGAAGGAGCCAGCAGAGGTGGGACGGATCTCATGTACCTGGGCTGCATGCTGTGCAGAGTATCACTCCAGGAGATGCTTCTTTATTTTCTTTCTTGAAATTTAAAGGGAAAAAGAGAGACTAGTGATCGCCCAAATCCATGTGAGCGATATTCTCAGCTGGCACAAATCACCAGGATGTTAATGGACTGAATTCCAGCCAAGAGCCTGGCTCCACCCCGTATTCTTTAAATGGAAGCAGTGCTCAAAAGCAGCATAGAAAAATAAATGTCCTCTCTGTAAATGTAACAAATGATTGTCTCTTTGGAGGTGATAATGTTGTTTAGTCTTTTTCCTCTGTGTCCTGCCAAGGGGTTCAGTGTTGAATAATACAAGTAAAAACCATCCCAGCCCTGAAGGGCTGACAACTCAAGAGACAGACATACTGCAGACTGGTTTTGCCAGGGAACAAATAGGAGAGCATGGTTTCATGTTTAGCACTTGTAGCAGTGATGAAGAGCTGGGCAGATTCAGAAATGCATAGGCC
This sequence comes from Falco cherrug, assembly GCF_023634085.1. Classification (NCBI taxonomy): domain Eukaryota; kingdom Metazoa; phylum Chordata; class Aves; order Falconiformes; family Falconidae; genus Falco; species Falco cherrug. The sequence continues at coordinate 83,429,022 of NC_073698.1, read as the reverse complement.
TGAGAGAGGTTTTTTCTCCCACTTGATCTTGGGGAAAAAAATGCCATTCAGTGAATTTAGGGGAGTTCAAATGGGGAAGTAGCTAGATAGCGGTGTTTGGCAAGGGAGAGGAAGACAAACTGTTCAGGGCAAAATCTCCCTGCAGGAGAAAATAACCTTAAAATTCCCTCTTAAATAAATCAGCAGTTCTTCTCCAAATAATCCCATTTAATGCACATGTACTGCAAACTGACTGTCTAATTCAGTACCCATGTAACAAAACTCACATAGTTAAAACACATTTTCAAATTTCACTAGAGTATCTGACAGCAAAGGGCCACTGAACAACTTAAGTATGCTTCTTCAAAGGTCAGAGACAATTGCCCAAACCTTACCTTACGTTTCTAGCTACATGAATTTCTACTTCTAGCTGTGCCTTAACTATAAAGAAAATCTTGGCTGCAAGGATAAGGAAAGTAGCAGCATCCTTGGTTTGGCTGCATAACTGTGTACACCTCACAGGCAAATGAAGTACGTATACCACCACAGAATCCACACACGTTCATGTGTAATTCTAGCTTGTGATTCTCTTATTTATTTATTATTGCTCTGTGAAGTTTTAAAGTTTGTGTCCAGATTTATAAATGCTTATATAAACCTTGCCTGCTTCCTGCACAGAAGTCATACAAGTAGGGCTTTACACCTGCCCCTCACATGGTCCTGGAGGTGATGTATGTCTTTAGCTGCATGCTTTTGCCAACTTGTCTGCATAGCTATTTATACAATATTTACAATATATGTTTTCTCAAAAAAATTATTACATTTGGTTATCTATTCACGGGTTTTCATGTGTCACAAACCAAAAGGAAGAGAGTAAAAATTACATAGAAACTCTGTATTAAGAGGTTAAATGCATCCAACTAACAATGTGATTACAATGAGATTGAAGACTGAGTGTTTTGGTCTTTTGCTAAAAGCCTCCAGGACCATCTGCACTTCTAACACAGTAATACTTTAATGCACCTTTTTATTTTAGAACTTGAAGTGTGAATTTCTTACATACCGGTTTCCCAGGCTTGTATTCTTTGTATGCCCTCATATCACAGTGGCATTCTTAGGAATTTACTATGAATGCAGGGTTGGGCCCTGGTACAAGTTTCTGGTTTCTAAGTCTGTTAGTGAAACATAAGAAACAGCAGATATTACATGTGCAAATTTTTACTTTCATCTCTAGGTGGGTATGGATAGTTGGTCATTAGTTAATGATGACATAAGAGCCGGCATTCCTGATAAGCCTACAGTTCCTTCAGGCTTGCTGGAAGGCTGCAATCCTATTAGTCAGATGCTGTAAAAGATGTTTTTTTAATTACCTTGGAGCCAAGATAACTTCCCTTTCTGAGCTACTAGGAATTACTCACGGATACATGTCCAAGGGAAGGGTTTGACATCCATGATTTGATTAAGATCAAGTTTAAATACAGGGTAAAATACAAATCTTTTTCTATGGTACCAAATAAATTTCTTTCCGGCTTGACCTGTCTCCTACCTCTTTGTCATCATCCTTCATGATTCAGGGTTCACATGACTTCTTTCACATCCTACCCTCAGCTTCCCACTTGCCACCACTGACAGTCTGATTACCTGGAGCAGGGGACCTGAGGACAGTCAGGGGACAGGTCTGTACCACAGTTCGATTGTGTCAAAGTCAAAAAAGACTGTGAGAGGGGAACTCAGGACAGCATGCTGGCAGACAACCAAGAGGAGCGTGTCAGCTGCTGTGTTTTGTAAACTAGCAGCAATCCTTTTGCCACTGTGGATTGCAAAAGCGGCAGTGCTGCCAATGTTTATATGCCTCTGGCATCCTGACTAAGAATTTTTCAGTTACATCATAGGTATGTGCATAGGGTTTGGATTTTTGCTAGCTAGCAGTGAGATTTTTGGCTAGATGAAAGATATGTGGTCAAGCATGTACCTGAGCATCAGAACTATACCTGGGGCTGCACCAGAACCGAAAGCAGATAGCCGCCTTTTTTTAGCAGTGATTGGGGTAGTAATGGGGGAAGAGGGACATTGCTCCTCTTAGGTCATAAGCCTAACCAGTAGTACTGCATTGTGTTGTACCAGCTGTTACTCTACTATGTACAATTTTACTTTCTCTACATTGTACCGTGTAACAGAATTTTGTATAGCAACCCTCTTTTGCTATGCTCCAGATGTAGCTAACAGACATTGTAAGGGAGCGTAAGAGCCATAGGCCAAAGGTCTGGTTTTGTTAGGGTGTTTTTTTCCCAGTGGAACATACCTGAGCTGTGAGATTAAACATGCACTATGTCTTTTTCTACTGGAGTTTGTCCTTGGGTAAGGGTTAGCTGTCAATAGGAACTTGATCTGAAGAGTGTCAAGTAAGGTTGTTGTCTAATCTCTTACAGAAGTCCAGCAAACTTTCATCAAAGGAAAAAGAAACTGAAAACTAGAAAGGCCACTATTTTCATCTCTGGAGTTATATGGACAGATATCATCATTTAATTCTTCCAGTGTTTCTCGTTTTCTTTGTTTCACCAGCAATGTAAGCAGCTTTGCACCATCCTTCTTTAAGAAGGTAAGTATTATATTCTAAGATGATCAAGACCCCGGTTGAAGCTGTTGCTATGAAGGATGTGGGTACAGGTAGAAAAGATGAAATAGAAATGAGATAGAAAAGTGATCTTAAGAGAGACAGGGTGGCATCGCAGTGAGGAAAGTAGCCCTGCCTGCCTTGGCTTCTCAGTGACCTGCAGTGAGTCACTGAGAGCATCCACAGCCGTTCTTCCCCACCTCGTTGATTCCACTCCCCTCTGAACAGCGGCTCAGAGAAAGCTCAACTGTTTGTATAGCAGCTGCAGAGCTACATGGCCTGCGTTGTCCAAAACAGTGAGCACCAGACGTGTGGGGGCTGCTACATGAACCAGCAAACCTTTCCTGCAGTGGAGAAATTGCAACTGTGAGAGCGGCTGTAGCGAGTACAGGCACAGTGCTACTGCTGACCCAGGTAGACGCATCCTCCTCCTAAGCCAGAATGCTGCACTAGCTCTCAATTCTTTCATTGTAAAAGGGTGTAAGAGGACTTCTGTACCTCACAGACATGAAGTTTAGATAGTTACAAGTGTGAGACACTAAAATATTACACTAGTAGAAGTACCTCAGATGAAGAACTGTTGCTCTGTCAAAGCTAATGTGATTTTCTCCAGGTTGTCCTGTTCAGTTGGATTCTAAACGGCAGGGATACGGTTTTCTTAAACTCTGTGGAATGGTGCTATAATTCTGTTTGTTAGCTTTTATTTTCTGTAGTAGTCTATAGGGCTTTTCCATAAGGGATCAAAGCATCTCTGTAGACCTTGCCCACCACATCCTTCTTCTTCTTCCCTTCTCCTTTGAACCTGAATATTTGCTCCACTGAAGTGTTCTGATAAGTAGCAGAAATATCCATCTGAGCTGGTACCAGTTTTGTATAATTTAGATTGCAGAGTGGCATTGGAGCACTTTCTGTGGGGGGAAAAGAAGAGGTGAATCATCCTGAGGTGGGCACAATACCCTCAGGAGTAAGATCTTGGGTCCTAAACTGACAAATTACTTCAGGCAAACTGAACTGCTTAGCTCCCAGATCCTTCCCAACCATGATTTATAACAAAAGAAGGATCTTTTCTCTGGTGAATGTTTGAGCTTCTTCTCATCTTCTGTGCCACTTTTCTGAAATGGCGGCAATACCAAATTAATCTTTGTGGATATGAGTTGATACTGCACATCAAATTACTCTTTTGCATTCAATGAGGGTGCAGTGGTTCTAGCAAACTTCAAATGAGATTTCATATTCTGTAAAATACTTCACATTTCTCTGTATCAAAGTCTGATATTTCTTTCCAGGGCTGTACAAGCTCACACTACCTGCCTAGTCTGTCTGTCCACATCACTTTCATGTGTTTCTGAATTACTAATGAAGGCTACTTGGGCCTCAAAGCTTGCAAAGGGTTCCCTTCAACTGGGTTTGCACAACCGGAATTAATTCTCCTCTAGAAATCCCAAGATGCCTTGTCCCTTTTTCCCATTGCTTACAAGGAGAATTTCCCTTAGTAGTGCGGGTGGGGTCTTAGAGGCCCATCAACAACATCAGACCAAAGGTTATCATTTTTGCTTTGCAAATTTTTATAGGGAAAGAGAGAGGATGCAAAATCTGGTGAAATGTTTGCAGCTGAAATTCCTACTTTTGCTCTGCTGTAACTGACCTTCCGGTCTTCTTGTAAAATATTGAGCATTCACGTCGGAAGCCTTGAACACTGCTGTTTATAACGGAACATTGCAGACCTTCAATATCTGACTGGAAAACTGGTGAAATCCCTAAATGTGCAACTTTACTTATAAACCACTACTATTGTTGCAACAGTGGTGCAGTCATACTTTTTCTCAACTTTCCCTTCTACCTGTCTAGCTTAACTATAGCTCTAGTAAACATATTCCTGCAAAAGAGGGACAAGAGATGAAGTCCCTTCTAAAGTCGTCTCTGCTCCTGAGATGGGAGAGAGGTGGTGTCTGTGCTGTTCCACTATATTGTACACACATGCTCCACCAGGGCACTTTCAGGCCTTACTGCTTACATGAGACACAGCAGTCTGTTCATAGCAGCAATCTGGTGTGTGTATACTCAGCCCTTCTGTTCAGGTTAAACTCTGTGTTCACCCCAGCAAAACATTTGATCTGTTCCCATGTCTGTCCCTGCCATCCATGGTGTATTCCTGCTCAGCATATACAACTATTACATTTTCTGTGCAGAACCACACTTTCTTCATGAAGAGCTGGTGACAGAAAGGACTGCCAGTAGGATCAGCTAGCACTGGTTCAGAGTTGAGCAGAAATGAGTGTTTGACCCTCAGAAAGTACTGGTTTGTGACCAGGCATCATATTCTAATGATAACAACAGATTTGTTCTTTGTTCATTGCCTCTGCAAAAACATGGCGGTTCCTGGTACTCATCTGGAAATGACCAAATTGCATCAGTGCCCTAGTCTATGGTCTCCTTTTCTAGATTCACATGTACATCAGCCACCAGGAGAGACACTACCAAGTAAAGAAAAAAGAAATTTCATAACTGGGAAATAAACTGTTGGGAGAGATTTCTTCCTAGTGATAAGCAGTTAATTGTTGGCTTATATATATTCTAAAATGAAAGGTTAAAGAACACGTTTTGTCTGCTAGTAACTATTTTTTACTGAATGGTTCAGCTTTTTTTTTTTTTTTCCATTCCTGCAATTTCTTTAACTCCAAGAACAGCCTGAGACCATGAACTCTCCATGTTGATAACACCTTGATGGGAGAAAGACAGATTTGTCTTTATGATTTAAATTCTGTAATGGGGACAGAAGGAAAATACGTAAGTATTCTCAAAAGGCGATTCATTCTTTATGCAGATTGTATCAGACATGTTCTTGAAACCCTTTGTCCTCTGTGAAAACAGAATGTGAAAGAAACCAAGGTGAAAGAAACCAAGAAGGTATGGAGGGCTGATCCCATAAAGGACCTAGGCACATAATGTAGCATGTAACTGAAATACAGGTGCCTAAGTGCAAAGCTGCATACCTGAAGGTGTCCACCTCATCTTGTACGTCATAAACTTTTTACTTTATTATTCCTCAACTGGCTGAAACTGTGCATCTGCTCATGCCCAGAAATGCCTCAATCCTGAGAAAGCTGAGCAGAGGGACACCTATCCCATCTTTAACCCAGTGGCTATGCACTCAATACTTACTTCCCCAGAGAGATCTATGCTGCCAAGTATTATCACAGCGCATCTGGCATGTAGGATCCAAACAGAATGGAGCAGAAACCTTACTTTTATTTTAAGACTTGGCAGGGGCCGGTGGCAGGGGCAAGTGCCTTCTGTACAATAGCCTACTGGCTCTGTAGCTTACCCTTCACTCACAAGGCTGTACCAAAGTGATTCACATCCACACCTTCCCCAACAGGGAACCAAAATCACCAAGTTAGAAGCTGATCTGGGAAGAAAAGAGCATCTTAACATAGCTGTCAGCTTCTGAACTTAATTGCATCGTGTCCTAAATTATACCAATTGGGACAGGGAGTCCCAAGTTTCCCACACACACTGGATTCCCCTTTATGGCAGTTTCTGTGGCAACTGGTGCTGTCATTGTCCTTGGTCACCTACCACGTCCCTGCTCTGTGCCAAGTCACACAGCGGTCCAAGATGGCATGGATAGCTGTACTGATGAGCTTTCAACAGCCTGGGATCCCTGACCTAGAGCTTGATTCTTTCTTCAGATCAATATTCGTTCAGGGTGGTGCAGTTAAAACAGGACAAATCAGCGCGTACTCTAGGCCACCAAATGTCTTAAGGATACTCCAGTTTACCAACCAAATTAAAAAACATTTTACTATCAGAATTAAAATCAGATAAACATATATATATATATATATATATATATATATGACCCCATATGTTTTTCTTTCCTTCTGCAGCCTTTTTCTTATGTTTTCCTGAAAACAGAGTAATTAATAATATGGGTGGTGTTTGCTCATTGCTACACCATTATAGAAAAGGTGCCCTGTAATAAATTACTTCTCTGAAACATTAAATATCCGGACAACTAACTGTCAAGGATTTTCCATGCACAGATGGGAGCTGCAGAAGAGCAGATCTGTGGGGTCTGAATCTCATGCAGCACAAAAGGAGCCCTTTCATGTTACATGAAAACACCCTGCAGTGTTTGAAATTAATTCCTTTGGATCAGGGGGAATCAATTTTGGTCAAATTGCCTTCAATCAAATGACTAATGGTTTTGTTAAAAATCTCATTGTCAGTCTTGAAGAGAGATGTTGATCTGGATAAGCTGTGCTGAGCTTCCCTTCGCTCCCTCCACTCATCGCTTGAGAAAACCCTTCAGAAAAACATCCCGTGCAGCATATTATGATGTTATCATGTGTTAGCACATCTCATTCACAGAGCTATCCAATCTGATTTTAAATTGCACGTAAATCTTCAACTAAATATAATCCAGATTTCATATTGCTTTATTATTTTCTTCCTCTATACCTGTTCCCAGAGCATGTTCAATAAGATCATATTATTCCTTCCTCTATCATGAATATGCATTATGTTCAGGTTTTCATTTTGGGATCTGGGATGGGCAAAGCTAGTGGGGTTTCTTGTGAAATCTGGCTGAACGGAGGTTTCTTAATTTTCTAAAATTCAATATCAGGCCAATTCCACTTCTCTTTATCTGATCAGATTTTGGTGTGGCATTAGATTAAAAAAATGCCATTGTGGAGTGTAGCATCTGAGATTTAAAGAAAGAATTACTTCTGTTCAGTTGTGATGAACGTTATTTGCCCTTTGTGTGCAGGTCTTCCATTAGATCCAGCAGGTTTTGCCTTGGATAATAAGGAAGGGATTATGTGACAGGTAAGTTGATTATTCAATAATTCCCCAGGAAAAAATTCTGAAGTAAATTCAGGTGATAAACACCATCTGTGTAGGGAAGCACAGTCTGTGAATGGATATGGTAAATCTCTTATATGTGCGTGTGCAATATGTTCTCCGTATCCCAAGCTGAGGTAGTCAGATCAACTGCCTAAGTCAGAAATCTTCTGCCCCCAGCCCACCTCCAGGCAACAGAGCACTTGACCGTATCAGGGACATGCAATACTTTATTTCCAGATCTTTCTTTGGGTTAAGCAGAGTAAAAATAGTAAGCTTTGAGTGTCTCTGAACACTGTTCTTGTTGCTGGTGACCTCCAGTCTTTTCTTGTTTACTAGTGCAGCTCACTTGAGGGTGTCTTCTCCAGATATCCTTTGAGTTATTCTGGTGATTTGCTTGCTTCTCTGCACAGCTTCTCACATCTCTATGTCAAGATCGCCATGGGTAAGATTCTTTTGAAGACTTTTTTTTTTTTTTTTTGCTTCATTTTTTTTTTCTAAATGTACATATGCAATGGGAAGCTGGTGCCAGGCTTTGGCTATGCATCGTTTCTTCATATGAACTATGCAACAGCCAGAAGATGCTCCAGACTAAGTTTTCCAGTATGTCGTGATGTCCACTGGTGGTTTCACTATTTCAGTGCTGGACTGTCAAGTGGAAAATCTCCACTGCTCTGTTCCTTGAGAATTTTGGTTATTGGTGGCCTCCAAATTCTGCCCATGATGGTTAGGGAAGGCAGACTTTGTGATCTGGGGATTACACTAGGCCTGGTGCTTTGAAGGGCTCGATGAAGTGGTAACTGGCCTGACTGCAGTGCAGCACATAGTGCTTATTTTAGCTAACCAACCTGCTATGTTAGCCTTCACAGGCTCTGCTGCTGCACAATATACAACATACACACAGAGAAATTTAAGAAAGACTGGTTTATTCTTATGCAGATTAGCTATAAAGAATGCAAAGAATGATGTAGTGAGACTTGCAGCATTGTAACTGACTGTATAAGAAGCGAACAATGGAGAACTGGGCCCTTGATATTTCACGTAATGCCTTGTTGAGTCCAGACTTAGTACCACAGTCAACTTTATACTGCACGTGTGGTTGTAGTGCATGAAACTGTTTACTGCTGTTTTAAATCTGCTTTCTCCAAGGTAAAATTACAGTAGGAGCGATGGGATGATGGGATGCATATCTTTGGCTGTTTTTTCCAAATGTTAGGGAAGTTGATACAAATTTTCTTTCAAGTTTGATCGTCTTTCTTCCTTTGATTGAAGTTAGTAATTGTAGATAATGCTTCTAAAGGGCTGTGAAACTGATCCAAACTGGCTAGTAACACAGAGAATGGAAAAGATTTGGAAACGGAAATGTCATGAGATTTTTTTTTTATCAGTGTGGCAAACTCTTTTTGAACTGATACATTTTGATTTACCTTATCAAAGGTTTAAAAAGCATAGTGATAACTAGCTCATCGCTTAGACATTTTCAAGATTAGTAAGTTATCTTAAAACTTTCTGCATTATCTCCACACTTCAGTTCACCAAGCTTTCTGCATCTGAACGTTTTAGAGAGGCTTCAAATAATTTTCAGGGGACTTACTTAAAATTCAGTGCATGCTATGATGAAAGCTAGCTTTTCTGCAATGGTTTTGGAGTGACCAAGTAACCTACTGACTTGCATTATAGTACACAGTTCATGACATTTCTGTCCTCATGAATCACTGAAATTGCTCTTTCCAGTCATGCCCAAGGCTGTCCTGCCTACCCCTTTCTACACCTCTCACCGAGAGCTGCTTGTATTACCCTGATTTGCACAAGACACCATCTAACTAATTCTTTTCCAGCATTTGGGGAGCGGTGGCTTCTCTCGTCTAAGCTCACACACATGCTTTGAGGCAAAAGAAATCCTTCAGACAGTGGAATAAAAGTAGAGTATGCTGGGCTCATTGTTTGCTATGCCAGCATCTCTTTCCCTCTTTTCCTGTCATTGTTAGTGTTCTGTGCACTTCTCTTTGAACTGTAAGATTTCAAGGGAAGACAGGTTCTTACTGTGTGTTTACCTGGAGTCTACCAGGATGAGTCTGTGGTCTTAGTGGTACTTGTGACAGTGAGTGGCTAGGTGTTTGGGGTTATTTTTAAGGGTCGTAGCTAGGTGTTTGGGGGTATTTTTGGTGATAGAGTAGACACAGGTGCTGCTCATAATTCCCACATAACAGAGGACTGGAGAATCAGGGGCCACTGCAATACTTTCTCCTTCTTCTCAACATCCATTTTCGCACAGTTTTTAGTGAATGAGCTAGACTGGGGGTAAGGATCAAAGGCCCTTATCCATAGTGCTCTTGAAAAAGGGGTAGCTTTTTTTGCCTTGATGAATATCCAAGACAAATGAACATGCCAAAGATTTTCTTTGGGATGGTCCAGGTTCTCTCAGGCCAAACTGAACTGTATGGTTGGTCACCCAGTCTAAAGGAAAGAAAGATCATCCTGAATAGATGATGTTTAATTATGTTAATTAAACATAGTAGGCTGTGTTTAATATAAATGTGTAGCATATGGAAGAACTGGTGATGTCTTTTCTTTCTTCTCTGCTTTGGGTATAAGTAGATGTGAAATAATGATCTGCATTGCACTCAAACACTCATTTTTTCCCTCCTGGATATGACTGGATGTGTAATGGTGAGACCAGGCAGAACAGTTATCTCAGAAAAAGGTGTATTACCTTCAGCATTCCTCTGGCTTGGTCTGTAGTCATTTTGTTGGGTCCAGCATGTGAGCCTGTCTGCTGACCCACCGTGCTGCTTATGACAGGCTGTGCATCCCATTCTCAATTAGAACATTTTAATGAAATTAATAGCACTGACATAGCTGCATGGTCAACTGCCATTCAAAAGTGAAGCCTGTGAGCCCTTTCAGAGAAACAGAAAAGGGAAAATGGCAGGCTTGGATCTAACTACAGAAAAGGTTGAGAAGATGCCTAGAAGGATGCTCTGTGCAGACATGAAGAAACTAGCATGTGAAGTTTTCTGGAGGATGTGCATGGGGAAGGATGTTTGGGCAGATACTACAAAAGCAGAGAACATCCCTAGTTTTTGGGTACAGGATGCTTTCAGGAATGGTGGAAGTGGTGCTGCCCTCAGGAGGTTCTGAGTCTTCACAGCAATGGTCACTCAGGCTCTGGACTCAACCTCACTCTGGCTGGAGGAGGAGGAGAACCATAGCTCTAGGTAAGAGGAGATTCAAAAGGCAGTGGCTGAGAGTTGGGGCTTTTCACTTGGGTCTAAAGACAATGCCTTAGTGATAAACCTAGACCTACTGCCAAACTCATGCTCAGAAAGCCTGTGTGATGTCTCTTAACCCTACCAAGAGCCTTCCATCTCCTATATTTGCTCTGGCTACCAGACATTGCAAGCATGCAACTTCCGTTCTCACCTTCATATAGGATGCAGGTTGTGTTCATGTGTGGGACTATCTCTGTAATGCAGCAGAGCATTCAGCCCAGCCTTAGAACTTGTACAAGGCCCTTCCATCTAGACCTTGCACTTCACAGGAGTAGGCTGGCAATGCTAACTCAGTTTTACAAAGGAGAGGCCACACTGGAGCACAGTGGTGTCATTTGCTAAGGGTTAGCAGCAGTGAAGAGGCAGAGACCTGGTCTCCTCCCTCCCACGTTCCACTCTCTGCAGAAGTCTTCTCCAGTATAACACAGAAGCAAATGAGAGAAACTGGTAGAGGCAGAACAGCTGAAGAAGCAGTGCTGGAGTTGCAAAGAGGATTCTGGGTTTGTCTATCCTGTCTGCTGTGTGGAGAGTAGAGAGCCCAGCCACACTCTGTGCGGTAGCTCAGGCCTTGACACCCCATTCGGATAGGTTGGGAACTGAGCTTAGCATGCTAGCTAGCATTGTTTCCCAGCAGAAACCCTGAGCTCGGCTATTCCTGAGCATGGTGTGAATGCTTTGAGCACGTGCTGCAGGTGAGCTGCCACCAGCCAGGTATACAGAAAGGGAAGGAGGCCAATGGCTTATGCTGCTTAACCCATGGCTCAAATCCATGCTTCAATGAAAAGTGCAGAGAAGTGACCCAGAAGAGATAAAGGTAAGAATTTTAATGCCCAGAATCACTACTCTACAATCATCCCTTTCCCCAATTCATCAGCCTTGAACACTCTCTTAAAGGGAGGAGGTTTCTGGACCCCTTGGAAGGCATTTGCAAACACACACACACTGCATTTCTTTTTATTACCACACTTCTACCTGTAATGGATAAAGGTCCCCACTGTGGTCAGAATTTGTGTTGTTTGATTTAAGCACAGATCACAGTGATAAGGGCTTACTGAAGACCTTTTGTGGGTGTTTAACACTACAGCTGCCAGAGTAAAAAGAAAACTCACCAAACTAAGCAAGATGTTCTAAATACCAACGAAGTCTAAGGGTGATTGGAAGGAGTGGAAATGGCAAAGTCTGCAATCAAGGTAATTAAGCTGTAAAGCCCACAGAGGATGCACTGTCACCGAGTCATCTGATGTGGGATGAAGACCAAAGCACAGTGTGATTCTTTGTCTCTTAATCCCCTCCTCCGCTCCCCAGCATGTTCTTATTTCCCTATAAAGTCTTCATACAAAAGGTGGAAAAAAATTATTAAAAAAAATCCTGAAGGATAAATCTTGTAATTCAGAGCACTGAACAGCTGGTAGTTTAAAGCACAGAACAGCAGTTTAGTGATTAATTTACCTCTTTAAAATGCTGAACAATACAATGCAATAAAATACAGAATTTTATTTTGTATGGCCTCCTTCAAACTGACTGCATCCTGGAGCTCTTTCTAAAGTTAAAGTGCAGCTACAGAGTTAAATAATCAGTAATGGCAGAAGGGAGAGGTATAAAGAGAGATGTGCACGCAATAAAAAGATCAGCCCTTCAGGAACCCTCCTCCAGTCCATTTAATTTTACTGAAGGAAAGTAGCCTTTGCAATAATTTTTACATATTGATGGATTTTTGCCTTGCATGCCCTTTCCCTCTCCTTCCATCTTACACAAGCATCCCTGTGCTGCAGTGGCTGCTGCCACGGCCTCCGATCCCTTGTGGCATTGGCGCACAGCTGATACCGCTGCAGGCTGCCTGGCACTGGGTAGCTGCCAGTTTGCCGCTCTGCCTCTCCCCGCCACCTTCTTATTAAATGTTACCTCTGACGGATGGTTGCTCTGCTACCACCACCAAAAGGGATGCTCCCCTTTTGTCCTATTGCCCCAGACAGAGAGTTCCAGCAACCTGCTATACATTTGCATCTGCCATTTGTGACCCCTCTGGAGACACTGAGGATTGAAGTTCAGTCCTCTTGCATAGATAGCTGTGACTGACGTGCCGGGTGGAGAAGAGTGTGTGTCTGAGTCTGTGTGTGTACACAGAGGGGAGAGATAAGAAAGGTGGAGGTGAAATCAGGCGGATAATGATTTTGGTTATGGGGAGAATTGCATTAGTGTGAGGCATACGTGGGCAAATTCATCCCTGGCGTAACATTGCTGAAGCTCCCGGAGACAACATCGGGGATTCATTTTACCAACGGAAATAAGGAGCCAGTCTACCCTCATTTGTCAAGTGCAGCACAAAGCAAAGACGTGAAGAGCCCTGTCTGGGGTGGGGGTGGAGGCTTCTGCATGGTTTGGGAACCCTTCACATCTGCAGCGTTTGGGTTTCCTGAAGTAACGCTCTGCCTGTCTGTTCTTCTTCCACTGGGTAACAGTGTTCTTCTTCCACTGGGTAATAAGGGAGTTAGCAGACAGCTGCTAAACTCGCTCTTCCTGTGTATAGCGTTTCAGAGTAATGAATAGATTTGCAAACGATGTTTCAAGACTGCTTCTTTTTCAAACAATGGCATCACTAGTGTTCCCAGCTCCTTTGGCTTTGTAATTGTCTTTTTCGAACAGCAAACTGTTAGAATTAACTTTCTGGGGAGGGCAGAGGGGAAATGTCATTTCTAAGTAATTTCAAGAAATGCCTTTTACTACTCGCCTGAAGTCCCCGCTGACTTGTACCGTGTTGGTGGCCCTGCTCTCAGTTTACATCCCTGTAAGCGGGGAGCCACCCACCTGACTTCCATGGGGTGATTTCTTCCCTGGTGGGCTTTTACCCCAGTGCTGACCAGCACAGGCTCTGGTCCCAAGACCCCAAAGCAAGACTGCCGGCTTAACACACAGCATAGAATTTGCCTGAACTCATACGTATTCAGCCTGAAAATCTTGATGAATGTCACCCTGGGGATTTGAAAGTCACCCCCCTAGAGCAAAGTGCATGATTCTGCTGCCAGCAGCCCAGAAGGCACCTTGTGCTTTTCAAAATCCGAGCGGCGCTCGCCTCTGATGCTCTTGCGCTCTCTCCCGCTAACTGATCTTTAATGTGGATCTAATTCTGACTACATTGCAGTGCCGCGAAATCACATTAGGCAGCGCAAGGAGACTCGCCGCCCCTTCAAGCATGATAAACTCTTGATTGCTTCCCCGAAGCTCTAATGAGCCCGCGTGGGCTGGGCGTGATGGAGCGCTGCCGGAGCCGGGGCGTGCGGTGACGGCGGGGGGGGCTGCTCCTCCTTCCTCCTCCTCCTCCTCCTCCTCGGGAACAGCAGCCGCAGCACCGCAACCCGCCGTCAGCCCAGGCTCGCCTTTTTTCCACTCGCATACTAAGACCCTAGTAAATGCCCCAGCGACCACCCACAGGCGGCAATGGCCGGCCTGCCTCTCTCAGGCACGGGGGAGAGGGCGGCGTTTCCCCGCCGGCTGGCCAAGCACCGGGTCGGGCTGCCGGCCCCGAGCAGCCCTGCCCGCCCCCCTGCCCGGCCGGCCGCGCACCCCCGCCCCTGCCCGCTCCGTCCCGGGGACCCCCCGGCACCGCGGGGCCGAACGCGGCGCTTTATCGCGCCTCTGCGCCAGCCAGGCGGAAAGGCTGCGGCGAGGGGGGGGCACTTTAATGATGGGTTGGCGCAAGGCAGTGCTTATCTCTTTAAGAAATGGAAATGAGGTCTAATTAGCATATACTGGTTGCAATTAGCATATAAGTCCCGTTCGGGGACTTGGAGGAAGGAAAAGGACCAGGCAGCAACTTAATGGGATTTTATTAGATGAAATTAGCCACCACTGAACAGTCATAAAAATATCTAAATTATTAGTAGCTCTGCAATTTATTGTGAGTGCTTCCCGGACATGCTAATATCTATTGGGTCTGCATCGTGCCTGCTAATCGCAAAAACAAACTGTGGGACAAGTATAGTCTGTCTGCTGTACAGTGTCATGCTATTGTAGGCACAATATGCCAGCTTTATACGGATGGGGGGGGCTCAGTTTGAGGGGCACGTTTTTGCTAATGCCTTATGAGTTACATAAATGGAATACATTCAAGCAAAAATGACAAACTGGTCTCTAGAGAAACAATCTCACCTATAATACGGGGTGGGGGTGGGGGAGAAGAGGATGCTGAAGCATATGGCTTTTGTTGGCGTCAGAATGAAATGCAAAACCCCTATAGACGTGGCAATCACATGCATTCAAAGGCCCGAAGAAAAGCCTTTCTGTATAAGACTATGATCTCTAGAGACAAAAAGGATGTAAAAAACCCACTCAAATGTATGTATTCTTAATACATCCATGCTTTCCTCCATCCTCACACGGGTTAGATGCTCTTTTTAACAAGCACCAACTACAATATCCACTTCAGGTGGAATCCAGTTATTGTCCCTTTCTCCAAATGTGATCACTTGGGGGTGAATGTTGTGAAAGTGAGGTGGTGAAGAATTAGCATTTTTAATTTTAGTGAGAGTCAGGCAGGCTGACCCAAGATAGAGTCTGACAGAAAGTTTGCTATGAAGACAGGAAAAAAAAAATCGCTACGATAAGAATAATTATGCTGCCCTAGCCAAGCTCCTTGCTCAGTGTCCAAAGAGAGAAGTGGTTTCTGCAAGCCTTTTCTTATCAAACATGTTCCAGTGTTGGACTTCTGAGCTGGGTCCAGCAGAAACTTAGCTAACCAGTAGGTGTGAATACTGTGGCATTGAGGGTGGGATGACACAAAGGATTATCCTCCTTGTCTTTTTATGAAACAAAGTGGCACTATCCCTAACGTTACCAGGACCAGTGAGCTCTTGACAGCTGATCATGACTGAATTTTCACTGCAAGAAGGACCAAATGAAAACTGGGGGGAATGCTGTAATGCACCTTTTAGGGGTCAGATTCCTTGTGTTAATTTGTATGTGGTGCATTTTATCATATTATATATGTAAGTAATTCCATAAAAAAGGTCAGACTTGTCTCAGGTTGGCAAAAGAACTGTAGAGACTAATTTAACACAAGCTAATAAGGTTAAAAAAGAAACCAAAACCCAGACAAAAGTAATCTTAAACGGTCGGTATAGCCCACCTGGCCTCCCATTTTGGAGTCGGGTTTGGAACTTCTGCATTTCGTCTGTTTGATATGTTCAGAGCATGGTGAGTGTCTCTGAAATGTTGACTGTGGTGCCTGATGAGGAGCCCAATTTACATATTCTCAATTTAATCTAAAGTAGGCGCTAATTGATTACGGCTGAATGTCAGCATGCTCTGATTATCTGTTCAAGATGCTCTGGAAAAGAAAAAAAACCCTACAACCCTGAGCTGCAAGTGCGAAGCGGGTGTTTGAATTCGGTATACTATGGAAAGATTGTTTACTCTTTTACCTGATATTATATAAAGGTTTTAATTATCCAGGCCTGAGGCTGTTGAGTGACTGCCACTTTGTCATGTCCTTCCAAGGCAAATGAGACAGATACAGAATTGTCCTTGCTTTCTATCCTGGATTATTTTTCTCAAACTAGACATCTCTTCTACAGGCTTTTTTCTCACCTCCTCCCAACCCTGTCCTTAACAGCTTCAGACTTCCACCCTGAATTTCCTTTCCCTGACTTTGAAGGCACCGTATGGGGTCAGAGAAGGAAGGTCAGGCTTACATTCGATATGCCATGCTGGATTTCAGGAGACAAGCCATGAATCTTGGCAGGGATGTGATCTCTGAATTTGGGACTGGGAGAAAAGCAGTCTGTAGCTGATCCTAGGTCTGCGTGCAACTTGGGCCAAATCCTGTATCTTCCTTAACTCTCAGATTCCTCTCTCATGACCTGACTGCCTCTTTGTGGGCAGCAAGGACCACCTCCCACTATACATAGTTTTACAGGCAGGCCTTATCATAAGGAAGCTGTGACACATAGGCTGATGTAATACTACTAATCAGACATTTCCAGTCAGGTGCATTACAGCTTCTTATTCTCATACCACATACATTATTTTGGGACCCTCATCTTTTGCTGAGGCTTGAGCTTTTGGGATTGGCTTGCTTGGTTTGAGCTTTCTTACCTGGGCACTGAGCCCATTTTTAATTTGTTTACATACTTTGTAGCATGCCTAATTCTGTACCTGGAGGTAGGTATCTATCAATTATTTAAATAAATACCTACACTCTGCACGAGGAATAAGTCGCCACAAACAAAAATTTTAAAAAGCTGAGCTAGTAGTGAAGAAATGCTCTCTTACTGTTTCGTGTTTTATTTTTCTCTCCTTTTTGTGGCTGGCTACAATTAAGTAGCAAATTGCTGCTTCCTTGGATCATGGTGGGATTAATCAACAACATTCTAGCGAGGCCATTTTTTCCTGGCTCGGTCTTGGTATGTGGGGCTATTTCCCCAGTAGAAGTACCTTCCAGTTCAAATCCTGTCAGGCAGAAAGCTTTTTCTTCATGTATGCTCTCCCCCTGTGGTTTCCACAGACTCTGCCCTCCAGCTTTTCCAATTCAGCATTCATGGTATGAACTTGTGTGTTTGGGAAGCTGCCAGGGGATGGGGAGCTGAGGCAGCAGCCATTGCCGTGTGGAAGTGTTGTGTTTTTTATTTCTTTTGAGCAGTTAATCTCCATTAGCTTGCCCAGCTCCTGTTATGCACCTCTGATACGGATAAAGGACTGTGTAGGAAACGCTGTCATTAAGAAATTTCCCTTTCTGTTAGTGCTTAGTTAAGTGTCAGTTAAGGTTTGAATGCTTGAACACTGTTTAGCTATGTCAAGTAGAGCTTTAGTGGCTCTAAAACTATTTAAATACTTTTTTTTTTCCCCCAATCCTGCAGTACTTTGGCTTCCTCCCATGCAGGCACTTTTGATATGCTTTGGTCTATCCCAAACACTTGCCTGCCTGCTTCCAACTCCTTCCAGTTTCCCCTGCATGGAAACCCCCATACTGTCTAGTGCCCAGCAAAGGTATTGCTGCATCCCAAAGCCCAGCAGTCAGCCCTGACCCTGTCCAGACCTGTCCCATAAATCTCCCCAGTGGCAGGTTCTCACACCCTGTCTCTTACTCTGCTGCCCCCTCTTTGGTCCTGCTGTCCTCTGTCTTCCAGCAACACAAAGCCAACAGCCGCCGGAGCTGGGAGAGCCAGGAGGAGAGATGAAGGCTTGGTAGTGTTCCCCCAGCTCTTCTCCCCTTCTCTCCATCCTCAGCAATGTGCCTGCTCTCCTGGGTGACATGCCCCCAGTTTGAGACCTGTGTCTTTGGAGTGACCCCCCAGAAGGAAGCACTGGCCCAGCAGCCCTGGGCACGAGGGCAGACTCCGGGGTGGCCTGGAGGAACCCTCGTGCTTCCCCTGCACTCCCAACCGTGAGCAGCGAGCTGGGAGGGTACGTGTCCCACATCACTGGTCACTTTTCAAAATCAGAAGAAAGGTGCAAGATGTTTTTCTAAAGTAATTTTCGTGTTTCCTTCTGCACCTTATTGCCCTTCAGCAGGGACAGCTAACCAAGCCCTGCAGAGCAGGGCTCAGCCGTGGCAGGCACCAAAGGAGATCTGCTTGGCCCAGCTGTTCCTTCCTGCAGGCATGTCATCCCGCCTCTCTGTTTCCTCTCTTTGGCTAGGCAATGAGACACCCTGTGTCTCCGTGCATTGCCGCCCCCTCCCCTCCCCCTTCCTCACTTTCCATTTCCCCCTTTATTTCCATCCCTCTTCTCTGCTGTTATCTCTCATTTGCCCATTGCCTGTTCACTACGCTGCTCCTCTCTCAGACTCCTCAGCCCTCCTGTCTCCCCTGCAGAGTCCTTGCCACCCCCCCAGAGTCCCCTCTCCTGTTTGGGCCCCTTTGTTCTTACAGTTGTCCATCAGCTAGGCCTTCATTTTGAAAGCAATTCAAAGGCAGACTGTTGTGAGAAAATGGAGAAGTGGCAAAATGACTGGGGATAGGAGGAAGATGGGATTAGAAACCCCCATTTTTGTTCTATTTCTTCTTCTGGTGTTGGCATGGGGAGTGCCAGAGTAGTAAGCTGTGTAAATTCTTCTTTTCTCATCCAAGGAAAGGCTAGCTCCTATTTTATTGCGGAGAAAAACATTCCAGCAAAGATGGGAGCATGCTGTATATTTTGATTGTAAAATGCTGCATTAGAAGAATTAATACAAATTTCAGTGCCGAGCTGAAGATTTCAACAAAATACTAGGCAGGAATTGCTGGAAAGCATAATTAATAATTAGTTATTATCCTATAACTATCACAATAATTAATGTGCACTGTTTCGCTTCACCAGTTTTTTTCAAAATATTTGATTATTTCTGCCTTCACGGTGCGAATTTCAGGTGGTGAAAATGAGTTGCTTTGCACCAGTAGATCTCCTGAATATGCAATGAAGAAACCCGCAGCAGCCAGGAGCCCCAGCCAAGGCGGAAGATGAGACAGTGAGCTGGGAAACAAAGGTGAAGGAGAGAGGCAATGAAAGTGAAGCGTTTCATACAATAGCTAAAATACAAATCTCTGGAGACTTAAAGATATTGCATGAACATCAATTTTGCATGCCTATTGTCTGAGTGGTATTAGTGTGCGTAGGACTCGCCGCCCCCCTTCCTCTGAGCGAGGGGAACATCATGGCAAATCAGGAAATAGCATAATTGAATCAGCTCCAGCACATGACAGGGCTTAAAACCCGCCTGGACTAGGCACTGAAATGACCACATATCCCAAGCACCTTGGCATCCTGCCTCCCCACCCCCCTGCCCCTCCTAAAATTTACTTCTGTGAGTAAAGCAAGCAAGATTTAAGCCGCAGCAGGAGATGGTCTAGTCATGGATTTCATTAGTGGTCTCGTTTGCCATCTGTGAGACTTTACGGCTAAGAAGCTGGATGAAACAGCTTTCTAGAAACTTCTTTAGAGAAAAGGCAGCTAAAAAAATGTGAGTCATGCTTATGCTGTTTACGGAGAGCTTGTTTTGTCCTTAGGAATAAAACAAAATGCCAGTAGTTTGCCACTGAGATAACACATGCCGGTCAGAATATGCTGCTACAGGTCAGAGAGGTGCCGTTCCCGTCCCTCCCTCCCCTTTCACCCCTACATAAAAGTTGACAATTAGTTTTTACTGCACATACATGAAGGGAGATACATGCTTTGGCCTCTATGTGAGAGCAATAATTCTCTTAAATTGATGTGTCAGCGAACTAAAACTCAATATTTTTTTCGCACAGTGTATTTTGCAGTCAGAGGACCTTCACTAATCGGAATAAAGCAATTTGGCTCCCTGTCATTGCTCACTGAAAACATATGAGCTGGTTGGCATGTATGGCCTCCTAGATTTATCAGTGTCTCCCATCTAGTGCATGGGAGGTTCAGGGCTGCAGCTCAGAGAGGAGTGAATTTTTATGAATACTTTTTCCCCTCCCTGAGAATTCCCAGAGCTAGATTTATTCCTTAGTTTCAGAAATATTTTATTTATTGTCTATATCCCTTATCCTCTTTAGGTCAAATCAAAGTCATATTTTACATTTTTTATCTGTATTACTATGTCTTTATCATTTTGTTCATTGAAACAAAAAGTGCAACAACCCAAATTTGGGGAGAAGTACTGTTCCCATAGCTCTCCTTGCCTTTTTTTGTGAGAGTGCTGTGATATGAACATACACAGCTGTCCTTTCAGCAGGACCTGGATTTGCTGCATCTTGCATCAGGTTCATGAAAGGCTAGTTTTGGTGTCAAGTCTTTGTCATGCTGCCCCTAAGGAAGTCCTCAGCTCCGTCCCAGCTGAACCAGTGCAGCTTACACTGGTGCTCTGCCAGGGTAGATGGGATAGCCATGTTTTAAGTCAGCCTTTACAGTTTGATTACACCAGAATATGGACTTTTACCTCACTGACTCTGTACCCTGTAGTCCCCCTCTTCCCTCCTGCAACTCCAGGGATTTCTTTTTCCCAGCTCTTGAACTGTGCTTTTGCCTAGAGGAATGGTTCTCAGCCTTTGATAACGTGAACCACAAAAACGTGCTGGGATCCCACTGCAACCACCATACCACAACTCTAGTTATGAAGAAAGAGGTGTTCTGCATCAGGTGTGGCAGGCATTGGTTGATAAGCAAGTTAGTTCAAAGTCGTGCCAAGAACAATGTCTGTTTGGGGTAGGAGAGCTGTCTGAACACTGGGCAACTCTTCCAGTGCTTGCTTGTGATGGAAGGGGCAGCCCTGTCAAGGGCAACCTTCACTGGGGACAAGGAGTGTGGCTGGATTCCCACCCTGGGCTTGTGCACGGCCTGGCACAGGGCTGGGACCAGTGCTGTTGGTACCACCACAGTGACAACCCTGTGTCTATGGAGGTATCCAAGGCCTTGTTCCTGTCCTCTGTAAATGGCCTTAGTGTCAAATGGGACCTAAAACACAAGCAGTGCTTCAGTAGGAACCGGGAGGAATATTTTAATCATGGGTGAAAAAACTTTTCATTGTATGCTTTTGAGGAGTTAGTTTCATGCTAACTACTGTCCTAAAGCCTCCTCTTGTCTTAGCCATTCTCACCTGAAATTAGAAGTATTTTGAAGGCTGGCTTCCTGGCTGTCTTAGCAAGAGGCATGTGGGCACTGCTGTCCTGATTATGGACTTGAACATGCCCACACGGTTGTGAGGACATCAGCTGGCTTCTGACCCATGCGCAGGGCTTAACCATCTGGGCTGAGCCTTCAGCTAGGACATGCCAGTCTGGAAAGTGGCAGCTGTAACAGCTTGGTCTTTTCCACAGAAGACACAACTTCTGTGCTAGAGATAGAAGGGGTCTGTTCTGTGCCTCCCTTTCAGCCTTTCCCTGGAGGTGACCTGCTGGTCTCAGGAGCTGGGGGAGGACATGCTATCTTTGGCTTCTCCTGCCTTTATTCCCATCTACCCTTGGCACGCTGTGGAAGGAATGCTAAGAGGATTGGTTAATAGCCAGAGAAAAATGTCCCAAGCCTTTGGAAGTCCATTTATCCTTTTAATCACACACTCTCTAATGAGCTATATTTTTCTTACTTATAATTTCCTTTGTTCATGCCCATTACGGTGTTATTCACAATTTTAGCTCAAACAATACCTCTTAAATAAGAGGACAATATTAAGTGCATCAGCACAAGGAAGGGAAGCTGCTTTTAAAAACTGAAAGTACTGCTTGATTTCCACTTTCAAAGCATTTAATTTCACCTGGTCCACACTTTTAATATTTTCCAATAAAATAACTAGATGGGGGCACATTAAAATGGTCTCAGCTGAGCTGTTTTAATAAAAGGAGAAAGTTTAAAGAGCTCGGCCATGGATGAAAAGCTATTTAAAGCAGGCAGGTTGGATATTTCTGGCATGGATGCATGAGTTATCTGTCTCCACCTCTAATTAAAAGGTCTATATTGTTCAGTTCTACAACACTCCACATGATAGACATATTAAAGACCCAAGAGGCCACCATGTTGTCCTGTGTTGCATCTTGTTCTCATGGTGGCCCTGTATGTGTGTGTATAACTGATCCTGCCTGTGTTCCTGGGCAATTTGGTCATTTGATCTGTGTACCTCACAGTCCTGCCAGCCTGGCAGGGAAGTTGTGGCCTTTGGAAGTGGATTACTCTGGGTAACACAGCTCCTGGGAAAATGACAGTATCTTTCTGCAGGATAGGTGAAACTACAGAGTCCAGAACTGGGAACAGCATTAATGATATGGACAAACCTTGCTTCATTCCGCACCCTTCCATGCAAATTTTTCCCATTGGCATTTCAGGGGGAATTACACCCAGGAAAAAGAAAATGGGTCCTTTTCCTGCAGTTGTTGACCTACCAGAACAAGCAGGGAGCCTGGTTTGCTTGAATGGGGAGCAGGTATCACTCCTCATCTATCAAAGCAATTCCCGGACTGTGGGATTCTGCTAAAAATAAAGCCAAAAAGGCTACCCAGTGGGCTAATAGACTAAAAACCTATATAAAATACTCATGCATCAGCCTTAGTGCTTACTGTGACTTGCAACGCCACGATCCTTTGTAACATGATATTACATTTATAAGCTGTGAAACAGCAAGAATGCTCTCTGACAATTTTCATCTCTAAAAAAAGGAAACCCAGAAATTATCTATCTTTTTTAAAACCTGGCTTGAACAGGCTGTAATGAACAGGCAGTTTTCTCTTTTGCCGTGCACAACCATTGTGTACCAACAGGTGGAACGTGCACATAGTGTTTTAAAGTACAGATGTCTCAAAGTGCAGAGACAGGTTTTGCTGAACTTGGTCAGGGAGAGAAATATGTAAGTGACTATAATCCTGGATGGAGTTCTTTCAAGAGTATGTCAGCAAATATGGCTTTCACCAAGGGTTTCTTCGTGATGGAGAGTTTCAGAATTGCCCTCAGAAGGATCCCTCTTCTCCTACGTAAACATCCAACATGAAACATGGTGCTGTTTGTAGGTGATGAGACATGCATTGTGTAACTGCATGGAAACAGTATTAGTATTCTTATAAAATGTGGTTACTGTCTAGAAGGAATACTCTAATGGCAATAGCAGCATTAGAATTCATACACAAAGGAGCTACTTATTTCTCACATCAAATAAGAAGTGGGGTAGTTAATTTTTTTAAACATTCACAGCTAGGTGTAGGAGCAAGTAGGACTGTGTGTGTAAGTGATATTGTGGAAAGAAAGGTCAAGCAACTTGTGTGAGGTTAGACAACCAAAGGAGCAGCAGAGGCAAGGATTTAGACAGTCTTGGATTCCAAGTTGATCTTCTGTTTATTAGATCTTATTAGATCTTGAAGACTGTGTGGATATCAGTATGCTTTTATTGGCCATTTCAACTGCATGTTATGTTCCCATGGTTTTTAATCTTATCATTTAAGGCCAATATTTGTTGTCAAAGATTATAATAATGTACAACAGATTATATTTTAATGGAGAATTCCAAAGTAATGAGGTGTATTTTCCTGTGCTGTCTCTAGTCTCCAAAGCTGCACAGGACCTTCTCTTACTTTGCAACACAGATCCTCCACTAGTGCACACCTTCTGCAGGCAAGGAGACCATCACCACTGCCCCAGCCTCAGCAGGAGGTCCCAGGCACCCCTGCAGCCCCAGGCCTGCAGAGCTGCATCCTCCTCAGGAACCTGGTCTTGGGTGGCACCTCTGCTGTGCCAGGGCTAGCTGCTCCAGTGGGTGCTGGGGACCATGCCCTGTGGCACGGCACCACTGCTGCTGAGCAAGGAACACTGTCCTCAGCAGAGTTTCTGGCGTCCTTCTGCATGCCCTTCTGCATAGAGCGCTGCACAGGCTGCTGGGCAAACACCTTCTCTGCTGCAATTCAGCTGCTGGTGGGACACAGCACAGTTTAGCTGAGTCTGGTGGCAGAATGCTCCTCATGCTTTTCCCTCACATGTTCATGGTTTAAGCCCAGAGGACAACTAAGTACCACACAGCCACTTGCTCACTCCCCCCCACCTCCAGAGGGATGGAGAGGAGATGCAGGAAAAAGGTAAAACTCATGAGTTGAGATAAGAACAATTTAATAATTAAAATAACAGTAAAATACAACAATAACAGTTGTAATGAGAAGAAGAGAGAGAGGGAGAGAGGAATAAAAAACAAAAGGGAAAAACCCAGGTGATGCACGATACATTCGCTCACCACCCACTGACCGATGCCCAGCCAGGCCCCCAGCAGTGATCAGCCCCTCCCGGCCAACTCCCCCCAGTTTATATACTGAGCATGACGTTCCATGGTGCGGAATATCCCTTTGGCTAGTTCGGGCCAGCTGTCCTGGCTTTGTTCCCTTCCAGCTTCTTGTGCCCCTCCAGCCCTCTGTGCTGGCAGGGCCTAAACATCCAAAAAGTCCTTGGCGAGTATAAACATGACCCAGCCACACCTAAAAACATCACTGTGTTATCAACATTATTCTCATACTAAATGCAAAACACAGCACTGTACCAGCTACTGAGAAGAAAATTAACTCTATCCCAGCCAAAACCAGGACAACATGATATGAAATAATCTCACCAACACCAGCAGGCAGCTGCTGAGTTTGGAAGTCTTTTTTCCTGTGTCATCTAGCCTGCTGAAGAGAAACTACAGCAAAACAACCCATGTCACTACTCATAGCACTTGAATTTTCCGAGGCAGACTCTCCTCCATCTGGCACCTGCCTCACACTGTTCAGTTTGAGATCTCATGGCATCACAGTTGCAGGCGGTGTGATTGTTCCTTGAGATGCAGCTTCAACACTAGGGAGGGCACTATCCCCTCTTGTACTTGCTCCATATTCCTGGTTGCGTTAGTTCTTTGCTCCATTTAGCAACGTGAAAGGTAGGAATGGAGGTGCTTTGAACAAGTCCCAGGGGCTTTAGAACAGAAAAAGGAATATATCTGAGAACCGGGAGGGTATCCGAGAAGAGAGGAGTTATCAGCATGAGAGACCTCAAGCTGAGTGACTGAGAGTTGACATTCCTTCTATTTATTTATAAAATTTGTAACTGTAGAAATTAGCCTTAGAAGCTGTAGACCTATTACTGTTAGTTTTATCGTCCTTCTAAGACATACCCTGAGGCATTCCTGGAGATTGAATCCTACTGTACTTTGCAATAAGCCCATAATTGATTATGCTATGGAGCTTTAATATGGGTTGAGAAATGGAATCCAGAGTAAATACATTCAGAATTTTGCTAGCAGGCCAAATTTAAAACTGGTTTTCTGAACCTACCAGGATTATTCCTTCTCAGCTAATGATTTAATTTGAACTAGCCACACTGAGAGGTGCAGTGTGTGAGTAAGTCCAGGCTATCTGTTTGCTGGCTTCTCTAAAGAAGTTTATCCTGTCTACTTCACCTGTAAGTTTGTAAAGGTAAAATTGGATTCTAACATTACTCATTATAGTACATTTTAGATCCTGCCTGGTTCTTCCACCAGTAATGCTTCAGATGCCAGTCAACAATGTCATCACACACAAATTTGCTGATTGCTTTCATTTCTGAAAAACAAGTATATTACACCATATTCTCAAAAATCAGGACGAACTGCATTAGGTGGTGGTGATAGTTTCTCTTCATATTTCTCAGCTTGAAAAATAACCCGTGTAGCTTCCCAGCCTTCCTTAATTTTTTTTCAGTTCACTCATTTGATGAAAATCAATCCTTTCTAAAGAAAGCTTGTTCGTTTTGCTCATTAATGAGGAATGAGGAGGATGTTGGTCTCTTCTCTCTCTTTCATTAGAAAGGTTCCTCTTTCCTTTTCTCAGTTGCTAAGGACTATATTATTTCCTTTGATATGCAGGTGGCTCCTGCTGACTATAGCTAATTCCAGGGCTTAAAGTGGGCTAACTTGTAGATCTGGTAGAAATTGAAGTTTCTTAAAGCACATCATTTGGTATCTGGGAGGCATCCTAAACAAGCAAACCCAATCATGTTGGTACAAGGAGAAGAAATTTTGTTCAGAAGTGACAGAATTAGCACTGTTTTCTGACCGCTTTAAAACCTGGATTTGTTTCTGGACCTGAAATCTCTAAGGCAAAATTTGTTTGTGAGATTCAGTCTTCAGAGTTGGTTTGAGATAGGTGGTTTTTGATTCACAATATATTTATTTGAAAAAACTCCTCATGAAACATTGTTATTGTCTGTGCATGGTCTTAAAGGAAAAAATAATTAGTTTCATATTCCCCACTGGAAAAGGAATATATCTCTCTCTTTCTTTTTCTCACTTTCTCTCTCATCAATAGCTTAAAAAGTGGTTATTTCCCCAGAACTACCACTGGGTCTACTCCATTCAGAAGTGATACAGGAGAATTATGTCTTTTATGAACAATGTGCTAATTCTTGTGAAGTCTCCTTTCACATGTTCTTGCCAAATGGGATGATACTGTATTTTTGGTTTCTATGACCAGGTAAGAGGAACAAATGCAAACTAAAGAGACAAAAGTCTGTCATGTCAAATTGGAGAGAGTTGCAATGAAAGAGCAACTTTCATAGTTTGAGCTCTTTAGCTCCGCTGTAAAGGACATATGATGTCTTTGGCACATAATGTTGGCAGTTGCACATAGGTCAAGATGCACAGCAGACATACATGGGACGACAAGGCATAGGTCATGAAGAGTAAATAAACAAAAAACCCTTAACATAAGCTTCTTCAGCAAGCATAGCAATATGACATTTGAATCAAGCTTTGGATCGGATGGCAAGTTAGATTGAAAGAAAAGTGAATATCTGGTAAACTTGGTAAGAAAGAACTGGTCTTCCTAACACCAAACTCAGTCAAAATCTGGAAATTCATATTTAGTGTTATGCAATAAACGTAAACTTTAATGTTATCCTTTTTCACTTTTTATTTGCACTTTCATTGCTCCAGGGAGACCTTGCATGTAAAATACCTAATTTTTTGCTCTGGCACTGGGAGTTTCCTACCTCTGCATACAATAGCTCTCTGCAAAGCTTTGCCATGCAAAAATGTTTTTCCCATTTGAAAATACCACCTAGAGCTGTTTGAAACAGGGATAGATGATGTGATCATTAAAACCTGAGGGTTTCACATCTGTTAAGGGAGTTTTTGCTTCTGCTGCAACGCAGGGTTGACTGCAGAGATTCTAGCAGAAAAGGCTTGGTGGCGTGAGCAAATGCAGATCAAAATGTAAAATCACTGCTATCTGTTTTGTATGAAGGAAGAACTAGGATTTGGAGGGCAGTCTAGCAATACTGTTTCTTGTAAATTACATGGCTTTGGTGGACGGAGAGACAAAATGCTGCATGCAGGTGAGGCACTGATGATGTGCGACTGGGCTGAGCACCACTTGAGAAATAGAGCTGGCATTCCCTAGGACAGGTCTCTCCTGGTTTCTTTCATACAGACCTATTTTAACTTTCCAAAAAGCCTAGATGCATCCCCCTGCAGCGATTCTGTTGCTTGATGGTGTTGATGGCTATTACCGAGAGGACAATCTTCCCCTTCCCCAATTGTCCTTCCAGCACGAGAGGAAATGAAATGGCTCCAGGAGTTAGTGGCTTCTCATCTTGCTTGTGTAGGGCAGCAATTCCCTACCTTGCAACAAGTCATATAGGGGCAAGAAACTCTTGGCAGGGTGACAGATGGCACTGCTCTTCGCTGTGGGAAGCAGTAACACTCAGACCTCAGGAGCTACAGGCACACACATGCACACACATACGGAGAGTTATCTATGTGCAAGTATGTATATCTATGTTTAAAATGCACAAATTTGGAGGGACAGTGAGTAGCCTCTGCTCCCTGATACGTTTTTATGTGCATCTCCAAGGACACCTAATAATGTTCTTTAGCATCAAAGAGGAGATTTCTTGATTTTGAAAGAGAGGACTTACTGCTAAGAATTTTTATTCTTGTTCTCATTTGTAAGCTGGCGTATTTCCTCCCTCAGCTTCTTTGTTTGAAGTGAGAAAACAACACTAATGAAAAAATCTGTAGTAGAATGGTATGTTTAGCTTCCCCCCTACCCCCCACCCCCCACCCCCCGTATATCTCGTTGTAATTCATCAGTGTATTTATGAGGTCTTTATTAAGACAGGGCAGATTTATTTTTCATTTGTGCTAAATTGTTTATGCCCTTTTAAAAGTGTGCTCTATTCTCAGCATTAGGCTTTCAGTTATCTGCCTGACAATGACGAAGTGTTATGTTCTAACAAGTGTGTTAAGATCTTGTCCTGGTGCATATTCTGTGCTATTTGTGAAATGCTAGTGATAAGGAGAGACAGACAGACAAGGAATGGATCAAGTTTGCATACATCTTAATTTTTGGTAAACTGCTCAAACCTGCCCAAGTTGGTGGTGACCAGTGATTACTGGCTTCTTTGATAAACCAGACTTCCCAAGGGAGTTTCCTCCTGCTTAGATGGTTAAATCAGGGTCGTATTTGCAAAAGACCTCATTGTCAATTTGCAAAGAGTGCTTATGAAGATCTGCTTGCTTATTTTGGTGCCTAGATGACAGCTGATACATCCAATGAGAGGACTGCTACCAGTCCTTATTACTTTACTAGTAACTTCTCATTAGTATGCAGAGTCTAGAATGAATTTACTCATTTTAAATGTGCTGCTCAGGTTCCTGGGCTTGTATGTTCTGGCTAGCCTCTGGCTAGTGTGGGAATCCAATAGGTACCTTTCCAGCATGCTGCAGCTTTTCCAAGGGAATATGTAGGAATAATTAACAACAGCCTCTGACTGCCTGCACTAGTAAGATCTGTGCCATTCCAGGCCTCTTGTGGCAGATGAAAAATCACTTGCCACAGAGGCCAGCAGCCTCAGGAAAGAGGGCAGAGCATGGCTAGGGCTGGGGTCTGGGGTATGTCTTCTTGCAAGGCAGGGGACAGTTGCAGCCTAATTCTGCCCACACCTTAAAGTACAAGCCAGCCACGGCAGGCGAGCTCCTTAGGAGTGGGCAGGGCTGCATCTCAGCTCTCAAGTCATGGGAGGCATCAGGCAACACAGGTGGGAAAAACAAAACTGTTATGTGCTCATGTCACAGTATCAGTCCTGCAAAATGCTGCTTATGAATATTTCCTCCTTAGGGAAGAGGAGAACTTCTGTGCCTCCTAGGGGAGCTCCCCCCATGTCTCCCTCAGGAAAACGACCCCTTTAACTCAGTGACAAGGACAGCATCAGAAAGAGTCTATGGACTATAGCCTTGTGGCCCCTTAAAGTTCTCAGCTTAGCTGGTCTTGATGGATGGATCAGATCTGATTTAAAGCAAGAGAATAAGCACTATTGATGTTTCTCTGCTGTAATTTTTTTTTCTCTCAAACCTTCCAAGAAACAAAGCTATGCTGAATCTTTTCTCCATGTTAATGAAAACAGCCTCGGGATTTTTTTCTCACTCAGTTCCACACTTTGCCTTGTCATCATATTAAAGAGCAGCACAATATGGAGAAGAAGTAGAAGAAATCTCACTGTGAGCAGAATACGAAGGGAGGGTGACACAGGTTAGAAGATGAGCTCATTGCTATGAAGGGGTAGGGAAGGCACATGGCTATTAATTTGGGGAAACAGTAGATGTCATTTCCCATTCTGATTGATAGAATGTTGGGTTTTTTCCAGCATACACTCCATGGTTTCAAGAAAGTTGGTTTTGAATTATGGCAGAGAAAGGAAGAGAAGAATGGAGGCCATTGTGTTTAAACCTCATTTGACTAGCAAGTACATCTATTGATCAGACACTCGTTTCAATGCCAGATTTTGCCTTTTCCTTTTCTATGTGTGATTTTGCCTGGAAATAAACCAAAAGAAATTGCCTGGCCAGCTGAGAAGGTAGTGTCATGCTTTTACAGATGACTTTCCCTGGGCCATGTTACACAGAGTTTGTGCTGTTCGTGATGCTGCAGGTGGAGAGAGTCAGGACTATCTTGCCTTCTTATCCCTTGTGCCCAAACTATGGAGGGAAAACAGCAGCAATAGAGTGGTCTTCTCCGAGACACTGGCCAGAGCTCCAGCTTTTTATAGCCATCAGCCTGGTGAGGAGTTAATGCCAGCTTGTGATTTTCATATTTATGGCAAAGTGACATAGAAAGCAATACCTGGCACCTCTTAGTTTGTCATAAGATAACTGAGATCCTGACAAGCTCCATTAGCTGAGCTGCCAAGTCATCATCCTTCTTCTGATTACCTATGGAGAGCTGGGATGAGAAGCTGACTCGCTAAAGGGGACACCTTGTGTCTTACCACGGTGGAGTTTGGAAATTCTGTGCTTAAGCTGCCTTTGCAGAATCTCATGTGGCCAAACATAATTGAATAATTTAGTTCCAGGGCAAATTTGAAAATTAAACAAGGACTTGAGGGAGTGGCCCCTATGGAAACCATGTCAGCGAAGAAACGGCATCAGAGGATTTCAGTGATGTTTGTATAAGGAAGGTAATGTTTTCTTGATTCTTGTGGGCTTTAACTGGCTGTCATCCTACAGCAAAGCAACAGAAACTAACTGAAAGAAACCGAAACCAAATACAGGCGTTACAAGTTATTTGAAATTTTAAATTCAAGTTGTATGGCACAGTTTTGATAGGATACATCATGCCACATGGAAGATTCCTGCTGCTTCTTGGAGCAATTGAACTTTTTGAAGATAATTTCCTTTGCAGACACTTTTGTTTGTCTGTTGAGAGCTCACTGTCGGAACTGAAGTATGTTAAAAATGAGTAAAAGTGGTGGATTTCTATTATAAGATTTGTAATTTTCTTTTAACTCAAGACACTGGAAAAGCTCTGGGGTGATTCTATTAGAAGAATTGACAACAGTTTCTTCCTAGATGCAGTTCCTTTAATTTAGAAGGACCACCTAAAGACCTTGTTCCCAAGGGAGGTCACACTAGTCAGTAGCCCTCTTTGCCAAACTTTCAAGACCTTTTCAGACTCTGAACATCCATTGTCTCAGACATTTCTCAGGGTCCTGCCATCAGTAATTCGGTATCCGTCTCGGGATTCCTTCTTTCTGCTTCCTTCTTTTTTTCACCTGCATTTGCATTTTTTTCTTTCTCTTGTGCATTTGTGTACATACAGACACAGAACCCTCTCTTAGAACCATACCTGGCAAACCTTATCCTTCCATGCAATTCAGATGCCTTAGAAGCTTCACACATTTTCATCTGGGCTTTGACATGAACCCATGTTTTGGCTGGAGGGTGCTATTGCTTCAGCAAGCTAATTGAATGAAAGAGCTTATGGCTTCTCACATCTTAAATGAAGGGTAGATATTTCACCCAAATATATTGAACCCAATCACAATGCCATAGCAAGTTTAAATATGTTTCCTCATGCTTAAACTATAAGATGGAAAATGGAGATTAACTTTTATTCCTTGGAAGTACAGAGTCTAGGACAGAGAGGCCTTAGTTCCTTTTCAAGTGCATGAGTACTATTTGTACCACTGCACAATGACAAATAGTGATAATACAGAATAAAATATTTTTTTGAAGTAAAGACCAGAACTCACAGCCCTTGCAAAGGAGAAAGTGTTTGTGTCTGTACTTCTTGCCTACATATATACATACATACCTACCTACCTACATGTATATACATGGAGTACATATAGACTCTATGAGTCTGAAATACGAAGGCAGATGGAAAAATGTCCAAAATTTCCAACAGAGAAAATCTTAAATGAAGTAGAGCAAAATGTTAACGATGCAGCATGAGAAGCTTCATAGCAGCAGCCCTTGCTTCGGCTCAGGCAACCCTGAGGGCCGACCCACACCCCAAAATCTAGCTGCGACTTCTCCTAGTCCTTTTTGAACAGATCACTAGCAGCACTGTTCTGCCTTTGCATGGCCGTGCGTCACTGAGCTACCATGAGCATTTTCCAGGATTAACTCTGCTCTGCTCTTCAATTGGTTTCAACGGGTTTAGCAAGCCTTTTTTTAGCTAGCGTGGAGAAGCTAATGCTCTTAGTTCTCAAGCTTTTTAAAAAGTGCACGAAGCCAGATCATCCCCTCCCAGTTTTGCCACAGAAGGGATGTAGCTAACAGAAAGTCCCCAAAGATAGTTTGAAATCTCTTGGAGGAAAGGGAATGGAGCTTAAGAGACCTCAGCCTTCAACCTCCTTGTCCTCTCAAGGCTGCACGGCACAGCCTTTGCTGTGCATGGTGAAGGGCTGTCAGATCTGAGAGGGCTGCACAGGACAGTCCCATTCTGAGGAAAACTGGGGGGAAATAACTCAGGACAGAAAAGTCATGATTCACCGTGAGGCAAATTCCCGATGATGACTCTTAAATTCAAGGCTGACCCAGAGAATTAATCTTCCCATTCCCAGAGGAAGGGATTGAGGGGGAAGCCCAAGAGATTGGTGCCCAAAGGCACCAGGAACTTCACCTAGTCAGTGCTTGGCTTCCTAGCCCAATAGGGAACACCAGTAATATTGGACAGCTCTGCTTTTTGCTCTGCAAAGACATATCTCCCTCCTTCCCTTCCTTGCAACCCCTCTGACCAGAAAATTATTCAAACACCACCAGGAATTCTCTGAAATTTAGCAGGAGTCTCTTCAGCCTCAGCTCCCTGTCTGTGCTGTAGCCTGGGGGAGTAACCTCTGCAGACCTCCTGCACCCCACGTGAGGAAGACTGCAGCGGGCTGGGTACCCTTCTTTGTCTTTTATTGTTGCTGTTATAACTGACTGCATGCCAGAACAGAAGTGCTCTGGCTTTGAGCAGAGCCTTCCGGTCACACCAAGGCTGAGCAAGCTAAAATCAGAGTAACTTCAGTCTTCTAAATATCAGTATGTCAGGGTTTGGACTGGCACAGCAATTATCTGGATCCATGTCCTGCTTTATCAAAACACCAAAGATCAGAGAACAAGAGAGGGGTTTAAATTCCTTCCAGGTTTCTATAATAAAGACAAGGCAAAACACAACCAGCTTCTTTGGAGAGGGTTTTTTTTTTGTTGTTGTTGTGATTTTTTTTTCCCTCCAGGCAGAGCCTACGTGTGCTTATCCTTGC
The DNA here is from genome assembly GCF_023634085.1 of Falco cherrug. NCBI lineage: Eukaryota > Metazoa > Chordata > Aves > Falconiformes > Falconidae > Falco > Falco cherrug. The sequence continues at coordinate 83,395,872 of NC_073698.1, read as the reverse complement.
TTACTACTTCTACAAGACATTTAGGTAGACCTTCCCGAGAACAGAGTGTAAGTCAGCCCGAACCTTCACACGAAGATCTGAGCTTCCTGGCAGCTTGTGTGAAAGACGTGCATGGGTTGTGGTTGACCTAAGTCATTCATCCTAGAGTGTGTGCAGAAGGACAAGCCTCCAGCTGTGAAGGCTGGGCAGCAATATTTTACTGTAAGAAGGGGATTAAAGTATTTGGCATTTTTTCTCTTCTTGCCTCTCTTAGATGACCACTTGAAGATAGGGGTCAGAGAGGGGAAGCCCCCTGGCTTTCAAAGGGTGCTGTGATGGTGAATGCCTGAGAGCCACATTACTGCTGTGCCGTGGCTGAGAAGCCACACACCTTGCCCATCTCTTGGGTTGCCACCAGTGAGGCTGTGTCCCTTCTGGATCAACAGCAGAGTGGGACAGAGAGAAGGTCTCCTGGCTGCTGTTCTGGTACTTTATTCATGGATAAGGTGGATTTCTTGTCTGGATGGCTTCAGTGAGACTGTTACTAAACACATTTTATTTTGTAAAGAGTTGAAAGAAGGCAGGCAGGGTGCCTTTTGCTAGGCACAGTACAAGGACCCTCAAGTGTTGCCCTGAAAAGCTTCCAAGATAAATGAGCTTCCTATAAGGCTAAGGGGTGTTCTTTGGTTTTGAGGTTTTTTTGAATGTGTTCCCAGGCTCTTGAAGAGTAACAAGTAGTGTGTGTCCTCTCACAGGAGACAGAGTAAAAGCACATGCAGAGGAGGAAAAACCAGGTTTGTTTCCAAAGCCGTACACCTCCTGCTCACCAGGAGCAGCACCGAACTGAGTGATTTGAAAACTTCTGCAAGGCAGGGAGAAAATCACAGCTAGCTCTGGCCAATCATCACTAGAAATAATTTTCTGCTGGCACCTTGGCTTCTATGTAATTTTGACTGGCACAAGATTTCAAGGAAGACTGTCTGGTATACATGGATGATTCATCTCTCCCCTTCTCTACTCCTTATTTAGGCAAAAAAAATTAATGGCTAGTTTAAGAGCAAACTAATGACTGGTTATATAACCTTGTTAAGTACATGACAGGGCTACGGAAAAATGGCTTTTCATTTCAGCTTTCCACTGACTCGGAGATTTTGTGTTTGTTAAATCAGACTATCACATAGCAGCAATGGAAGAACTAATGTAAACTAATTGAGTTTGGACTGCTTGAGCAGTTGGCCTTCCCCTTTCTCTGCTGCAGCCTGCTTAAACTGAGTACACTGTGCTGCCCCATTGTAGGGGGATTAGGGTTGTGTTTTTGTGAGTGGTAAACTAGGCTAATCTCAGATGGAGGGCTGAAATCATGTGAATATTTCAACATGTGTACAGCACCTGACAGGTCTGCAAAGTGAACAGGGCAGAACTCTCCAGATGCAATTTTGTTAAAAAACATCTGCTGAAAGTATTTGCTGGTCATGATTTTTTTTTCATATCTGACTTACAGATATTTTAAAAATATTTTCCTATTCAACAATTTCTGTTATCTGTGGTTTTGGTGGTTGTGGTCTGCTGACATCCAAGTGCAGGTTTATCTTTTCCATCATCCCAACAGGAGGAATGGTGAGTCACATGAACTGAATGAAACTTTGCCAAGAAACCCAGCGAGCTCAGAGAATTCAGCTGGTCCCACTGAAGTCTGGATAATTGGCTTTAGAAGTGTTTGTTGGAAGTTTTGTAACTTAAGGATGATTCCAGGTTGCAACTTGGCAGAAAGGACCAAATCTGAGCACTGAGCAGCTTTGAATCTGGAAGTCCGTTGGCAAAATTGTGTGTGTCTGAATACAGGGGGATGCTGGAGAAAAGCCCATGTGATCTTCTGCATGTGAAACTTCCTGCTCCAGGGCTGTCTCATGGATAATGGTGCCATTTATTTATTTTTTTATTGTGAGCTTCTGAGTTTGTTTTTTTTTTAAACATACAGACACAGAGACAACACATAAACATATACATCTAAAATGTTCTTGCCATGCATCCAAAAGAAGACAGTCACGTGTCTTGTTAATTGATAAAAGACTAAATAGCCTCCTTGGAAAACACACTGTCCTACACCTGGCTATAAGTAACTGCTTGGTAACAAGGGAAGTGACCCATCAGTCTCACACCTGCGGAGTGTGCTCTCCCTACAGCCCACCCACTGCGTGCTCCATTGCAGCTGGGGTGTCCTCCTTGACCAGATTTGCTTCTCAAACACTGTGTGGCAAGGCAAGCATCCAACTGAGCAAGGAAGAGGAGTCAGAAACACAGGTTTTATTCACCTGCGTGTAGGATTGCTGGCAAAACTATTGAACTTAGCCTGGAGGGTATCAGTGACATTTTTTGCCCCCAGTGCTGCCAGGAGCAGGAGAGGTGGTATATAGGTACTACCATCAGCAGTGGCAGCTCCCGAGTCTTTACTGGGGCATTCAGCACCTTGAAGTGGTTTTACTATACATATTGGAAGTCAGACACCCCTCAGTTCCAATGCTGATGTTTTTTTTCCATGAATAGTACCTTAGAAAACTTCCCAAGCTGCTTCCCCTACAAAATGTGGGCAGCCTCCCTTGCACGGGTGGTCCATGAAAATTCCAAAGCAGCCCCAGCAGCACTGGGTTGTACAGGAGAGTATGGCTGGAGAGGGATAACTTGTGATGAATTTATAGGGGGTGTGGCCCTGTGTCCGTGGGAGGAAGGCAGGCAGGACACCACTGTGTCCCCTTTGAGACACACTGATCACCATGATTGCGCCACAGAGGTACCTGATGGCATAGAAGGCGATAACTGCAACACCAGCAGCCCGCAGGCTTGCTGGCTGTCAGCTAAGTGGCACGGCTGGCAGTGCCTCACATGGGGTGGCAACGTGCCCAGCATTTGCTTACACAAGGACTGATGGGAATGTGTAGGTGGAAGAGGAATAGTCTCTCTTGACTTTCTCTGCGGGCTCCCAGCCTCTTGATGGAAAACAAGCCTCTGACATGAAAATGGATAGCTCCTCGTACTGTTTTAGCCTATGGCACCACGCAGCTGGATGGCTGTCCTAAGGGAAATAGCTGGTTTTTACACAAAGTAATCTACATCTGGATTCCCTCTCATTTTCATTTTCATTTTCATTTTGAGACTGGAATTGAACCAATTGTATGCATGAAAACTAATGTGTTCATCATAATTATTTTAACCGTTTTTTTCCCGTTTATTATTAATTTTAGGGTACTGTTTCATATTCTGATACAGTGAAAAGAAATCAAGAGTTTAAATAAAATTGTCATGGTTTAAATAAAATTAATTGCCTGTTAGAAAGTCACAGAGGCCGAGGAGCTCCTCATTCTTCCCCCCTCTCAGCTGTTTCAACCTCAAATGGTATAGTGCTTAAGGTCTTCCCTGGCAAAGTGCTTTTGGGAAAGGTCTATTGGGAAGGGTCTTCCCTTTCCCAGCACACATTTTCACTATCTCCTTGTAACTAAGACTAAAAAGTATTCCATAATGGTAATAAAACTCTTTTCCTTCGGTCAGATTCTTAGTTTTGCATTATCAGTGGTTTCTGAGCTGGTTTTCTCCTTTACTCCTAGCAAATATAAAAATTAATATGGCTTACACGGGGGTCATTCATCCGCACAATCCATAGCAAGGAATTATTTGGAAAAAGACTTTTGGCATAACTTCATCATAGGAATGACAAGGACAACATTTAGTTCAGCTTTCAGTTCTTTCTAAACCTCTCATTTTGAGGCGGAAGGGAAAGGTAACTTAGCAGTACAAGATCTGTTTATTGTCTGCTCTTCTGCTGCTTTCTGTAATATTTGCATATGTAGTGGCACTCCTGTCATATATCTTCAGCTAAAAAGTACTGTGAATATTGTATGCAGGGTATTTTTCACTGAGGTACAGTGGCTATGAGTCCAGGCAGGTGCCTTTATTTTGCTTTCCTGCACCAAGGTAAATCTGGAGGGTTCTGTTTCTCTGAAACACCTCTGGGTTTAGATGAGCATAGCTGAATATTGAATCTGCCCCACTGTCTCCTCAGTGCAAAGACTCTGAAATGGATTTGTGAGTCGCAAATCAGTCCCTGGGGCATCCTAGTCCACACTGTAAAACTACCATATGTAAATTGTCGCTGTTAAATAAGTTGCTCAGGAGGGAGAGGGAGCAGGGTGGGAATTGGAAGTGACTCAGTGCTTGTGCTGGGTTTCAGACAAGGCTGCCCTTCCAGTTCAGAGGTCGACGAAATAGAGGGGAGATTGTATGGCTGCCATATGGGCTGCACGTGGCAGATGGGGAGGTCATTTCCATTACTCCCACATTCTGCAGAAAAACAGAAATAAAAAATGAAACATAAAAACTGAGCCCCTTTCCATTCAGCTGTAGGAATGGGGTAGAAGAGAGCAGGCCCTCCTTTCAGAGTACTTCCATGATAATTCCTTAGCTGGTATCCCCCATTTTCCATCTCTTCAGGGAATTCTGCTGAGAATTTATTGCTGAACCATTAATGGATTTTTAAACTGCCGGGGAGTAATGTAAATAAGTGGGATCCCAAATTGTTACATGGCCATTATCAGGTCAAAATGCACATACAGTAACTGTTGCTTCAAGCAGAGGGCAGATCTTCACACAGAGCTATCCAAGGCACAGAGCCCCTCACAGAAATGCCTGCACAGCCCCATTCAGCGAGAGTCCGGCTGTTGCCTGGACCCTCTCCTTGCTGAGGGGTGAAGCAGTGTCCCCCAAGGAGAACATTTTGATTTTCCAGCTAGGCCTTGACAATAGTTTTTTGTGGCTTTATTGCAGCAGAAGGGAAAGCATATTTTATGCCCTTGGCCTTGGCTTTTCCTTCCACTAGCCAGGAAAGCAAGGTTTAATTGTATGGCAGTGAATTTTGGCACAGAGACCTCTGGAGCATCCCAGTCCATGGTCAGTGCTGGTCACTGCTGCTAGCTGCTTGCACAGGACAGATTTTTGGAAAGGCACTGGTCCTTGCCAGGAGGAACAGGGGCAGGAGGTGCTTAGAGGGCAGGAGTGAGGACTCAGGGGGAGAGAAAACATCTTGACAGATATTTCCAGCTCCCTGCCCTCCCACCCACAGAGTACATGAGTTTCACAGGTGCCTCGACACTGTAGCATAGTGAGCGCACCCCTACTGAGACAGCCAGGTGCCCAAGCAATTGCCCCAGTGCTGTACCCCTGAACCACCCCTCTCCTGCCTAAGCCCAGGGATGGCGGCTTGGTATTCTGTGGCTGCTAGAATAGCTCATCAGATGCATCTGCTACACCTAGGGCTTAGTTTTGTTCCTGTGGATTATCTGCAGTGAATGGGAACAGTATTTTGTGACAGCTGCAACAGTCAAGTAGGAAGGTTTTTAGTGACTGTTTATTTCCTTTAATTTCATTAAAAACCTGAGCCCTTTCAATAAAACTAGTTACTGCTTTTATAAACATAGAAAAAAAATGAAGCAGCAGATTTAACAATGGGTCATATTCTAGGAAAACTTGTCTCCAGTGCTGGGGCTTGATTTGTCCAGCACAAGAGGTTTATTTCTTTGCTCTTTACCCTACAGAGGAGAAAAAAAACCTTTCCCATTCCAAAACAGACATGCTAAATATCACAAGCAAGGACTCGTGTGCCCAGGTGCCTGAAGTCTAAAGAAGAGTCACATTAATGTCAATGTGCTTTGGATCATTAGCTCTTAAGCCTCTAATGATGTTCCCTAATGACCTTACTGTTCTTCCTCCTCCATCAGACTCTCTAACCTGCAGGAGCTGTGCTAACTTTTCAGGGGGTTGCTGTATGAGAGCCTTTGAAAAAACATGTAAGTATCCCAGTAATATATAAGACATTACCCGTTGGGAGTCTGGAATGTAATTTATAGGAGGTTGTATCCACAATATTCATTATGTGAAGGCTCAAGTTCTTATTCATTTTTTATTTCATTCATTTATTCTGCTACAGGGACAAGAATAAAAAAGAACACCTGTACCAAGATTAAGACAACTTGCCATTAATTTAAAACTGCAATATAGATGCTGGTTACAGAATCAGCACCTCCCTCCTCCCCTCACACACATGCTTCCATATACTAACCAGCAGCCAGAATTTTCTCTGGGCCAGGTCCAAGGCTGGGACAGATCAGCATCGTGATATTGCCTTCAGCTTTCCCTGGGTGAGGTTTGGCATTTTGCACTGCATCAGGACGTGCTCCCTTCTTTGCAAAGGCAGAGTTATACTCACTCTGTTCGGAGTCTGTCAACACATTTTCCAGTACCCTTCTTGAGGTCCAGAGAAGGACACACTGGGTGATCCCAGCAGCTGTTCTCCCTTCACAGGGACTACAAAGACTTTTGCACAAAGTATATTTAAAACACCCACTCTGTATTTATGGGCTTTGTGAGAACCATACGTATGTTTATATTTCTTTCCAAAACTAAGTGTGAGTGGGGACCCACCTTGCAGCCCCAGGATATAACCCCAGAGGTTCCTGGCCAGCCGCTCTTTCCACTTGCAGCAGGGTGACATGAACTACCTGTTGGAGAAATTGTCCTCAGTTTAAGAGGGAGCAGAACTTGACCTTCCAGGCTGGCTGCTGTTGCAAGAACACGGGAAAAACTTGTAAGACATGGGCAGGATGTAGGAAATGGGTACTTTGCTTCTAAGTCATGTGCTAGGGAGCCCACAAGCTATTCAGAGGGTTCATAACATAGCTTACTGTTTTCTGATAGGTCCTAGAACATGGTCTTACCAATAGTACAGAGATTGTGAGATCTTTCACATTTGGGCATAATCCCTGGCTTCATCACTGCCTATCTGATCTCTTCATACATTTTTATCACACAAAGAGCACTGGAAGCATCACAGTTATTTTGGTAGGTAGGTCTGTCTTGCTGCCATCTGTCACTGCTGCTGCTCAGACTTAGGTAGCCAGGGAACAAGACTTTCTCAGCCCATGTCTTGGAGAAAGCACACAGCACGGCAGTGCCAAGGGAGACCAAAGGACTCCTCCTGATCCTTCACTGAGCAGAAAAGGCACAAGAAAAGCCTTCAGAGGGAAAAACCTGGAGAAAAACACTGGTCAGTGAGTCAGCAGAAACCGTTTTGCTGACTGGCTGAGTGGCAGTGCAGCATCCTCTGCGCAGCCTGAGCACTTGCAGCCAGGACAGTCGCCTTGGGAGAGGCTTGGCTCCGGCCAGCTCCAGGCACCTGAAGGGAGGCAGGCACCTGAGCTCCCTGCGCCAGAGGCAGCTGCAATACGTGGGATGAATTGCCCTCTAGAGGTGCTTTTCCCTCTCTCCACTGACCTTACTGGAAGCTTGGACCACTAGCTTGGACTTGGGCCTTTAAAGAGCCATTAAACAGCCACAATTCAGCAAGGTGACTCCTCCGCACATCTCCAGCATTCCCCTTCCTAAGAGGGAATTCACCCTCTGTCCTCCCTCTCTGAGGCCTTGGTTGGGCACTGCAGGAATCATTGTGCAATCAATATTATCAATACTAGCAAACTGACTCGGGCTCTAAATATGCACACACCAAGAAAACAAATCGAAACAGCAAAAGAGGTCTTTGTGGTAACACAAATTCAAAGCTGAGGTTGTAATCACATAGAAGCTAAGGAATGCAAATGTGTGGTAATCAGAGTATTGTAACTCATCCATCCAAATGTTAATAGTATTTTCTCACCATATATTACATTAGCATTAATGGCTTAGGTTTAAATTCTGCACTGTTTTCTACAATTATGACTCATTTTTCAGCTAAGCGGACTATCCATGGTAATCAGCATAGCAGGAGCAGGATTTTTAGAGGCTTATGTGTGTGTGATTCTCCCTGTAATAACTTTTGAAACCCTCTGGCCAAAGCCAACAAAATGCAAAAGCACGGTAGAGGTTGCTTAGGTAATTCAGTTCCTACAAGGGTCTGTGAAAATAGGCAGTTGTGAGGAGAAGAGACCTGCCACTGGACAGGATGCCATGCTGCTGAATGAGCTCAGCCACTATTAGAAATTAGAGACCTTACACCAGAGAGAGCATCTTTCTAAACCAAGGGAGAAACGCTCGTGTCTCAGGGCCCAAAGCCAGCTGTGCCTGAAACACAAATTGTGCGTTTTGCTTCTCTCGGTGACAACAGCGACAGAACTGCTTGTTAATTGAACAGTGTCTTAAAGCCAGTGAGAGAACACATCACTACATGTATTTTAATGTTTCATATTCTGCAACTATCCTAAAAGAAAGGTAAAATAAGCACATAGGTTACTTCAGGTATACAACCTGGCTGCTGCCCTTGCAAACAGATACCATCACAGTGATACAGAGCTCTGGTGCACCCAGGTTTCCACACTCATGCCTGCACAGGGGTTTATCTGAAATTAATAATAATAATTAATAATAACAGCAGTGCCCGCATAAAATACATTCATATGGAAAGCAGTGGGCTAGCCAGTCCCTTTGCCTTACATCATTGAGGGAAAGTTTGCTTCATCACTTTCCCCACTGGCTTTGGGTTTTGGTATTCCTCAGGCACAGGCAAAGTGCATGAGAAGAGTAAACTCTTAAGCGGATACAATCTTAGTTACCTGAAAAGACAACAACAAATATCATGGGTTTCCATTCTAAGGATTGCTTGAATAGACTTGCTTTTCCTAAGTTAAAAAAAGAGTACATAATAAAAACATGAATGATTCTGTATCACAGCTACAGTGATTAGTAAGGTACTATAAGCCAGAGAGGAACGACTTTATTTTATTAGAAATAGTCCTAGAAATGAAGTTTATCCTATCTGGATAAAACCAGGTCTGTCTCTAATCCCTCTCCTTCTTTTTCTACATAAAGCTTAGGAGTTGTGCTGGAGAGTTCAGTTGATATTTGTTCCTAATTTACTTTGCAGCTCTGCTGTACCTTGCATTTGTAAATCCCCAAGCACTCAGAGCAAATACAATGCTAAGAAGATCCCCGTATGGTGAGAAAGCCCTAACACCTTCACTTCAGAAGTGGCTGAAATTCAGTATGGCAAGAAGAAGTGGTGTGGCTTCTCCCTGAGCCAGCTGGTGACAGAACAAGGAACACAGCAAGAACTCCAAAAGCATAGAAGCGCTCACGCCAGGAGCCTTGGTCTAGGCTGGACCCCTCCTCTACCGCTCTCATCTGAACCCTCAGCAAAATGATCCAGCCCATGAGGGCTCAGCGTAGGCTTATGGACAGAAAAAAACCAGACCCAGTCTGGTTTTGATGTTCATGTTTTTTTCAAAGACCTTGAACTTTGAGCTGAACCTCACCTGTTCTTCTCCCTAATCATCAGCTTCCCTTTGCTTATATTCTTAGGTATGGATGAGAGCAGATGGTAGGTCGCTGGATTAATCTCCATCTAATCCTTAGCACAGTCACGATGATGAGCAGAAACCATGTTTAGATCCATGCTGTGAGTAGCTACTCTGTCTGCTGGGGGTGAGACATCCAGCGGGTTGATGCACTTCCACCACTTTCCCACTACAGAGCACATAACAACAAGGTTTCAGGTCTGAATGGGACCATTTTCGTGCCCCAGACAGGAGCAAGCCTACATAGCCTTTTGTGGGCAGACAAGAATGTTTTCTTCTTGAATTTTTAATCAGCTGCACCCCAAGAACCACTTTATATCCTGCTGCTTTTTTCAGAGCATTTGGAAAAGAGAACAAGGTAGGCAACCCTGCTCATGAGACTTACTCTCAGTTTTCTGATCTCAGGCTTGTTCTTCTTTCCACCATGAGTCACTCCTGTTAGAGTGGCCCAGTTTACCCACCCTCACCCCCTGCTTTTTTAGTGACAATGAGAATGACTGTGCAACGGCAATGCTCGTGTGCCACAGGATGTTGTCTTTGTGTGAGCCTTCTTTTGTATTTTGACATTTGTGAGTGTTCTCATCCTTTAACAAGCAGGCAGAGCCTAAATTTCAAAGGTACTCACTGCCTGCAGTGACAACACCAGATGAAGTATGGCTGTTGTGTTTTATAGAATCAGGCCCACAAGTAAATAACATGAGGGTGGCATGAACAGAGCTTCACTCAGCCAGAGACATAACCCAGGCTTTAACCTCGATTTTAGCCTGCTTTCCAAAGGAGAGGAGGCTTCTACAACCGTGTGGTTGTTCGTTTGACCTTCCCATAACGTTTGAGCCCATTAGGAGATTTCCACTAACTTTGAAAGAGAGAGATGTCCCAAATATAATAAGACCTTCAAGTCTTTTTAGACCAGGCAACTGAAGAGACACTTTACTAATTCCCCACCACTGTGTGACTCCATCATAGTGTCATAGACACTAGCAAGTCCACAGGGCTTTACTCGCTCTTGAGACCCAAGCTGACAGCAACCAGACCTCATTGGTTTGCTCACTCACAGAACAAACTTGTGTGCTAAGTTCATGAGACCCTCTCCCATGAACTTTTATACATGCATGTGGTTTTGTTCTCAGGTAATCCTACCCCTGGGCAAGAGGCCAGGAGTACCCACATGTCCCAGTTCTGCTGTGAAGGTGCTGGCTTGCATGACTTCTTTACTTGGGGAAACCCCAGCCTGGTGAGTTGCAGCTGATAAAGCTCAGGCTTCTGCAGAAAGGGAAAGATGATACACATCTCTGCCAGCTCTTTGAGTGGGAGAAAGCAGAAACACCTCAGTGTTGGACCAATCTTAAAAAAAAAAAAAAAGAAAGAAAAAGAAAAATCTGGATTCACTGATTCACTGAAGGTGGCCAGGGAAACACAGAAGTGGTCTTAAAAAATCCCTTAGGTCAATAACCAGTCTGCCTTTGGAGAGACACAGGCGTTCAGTGGATGTAAGTTTAATTAAGCCAGTCAAAAACTGAAGGGAAAATTGGAAACCATTTTTAAAAATGCTTTACAAAACCTTTCCATCGAAACAGAGACGTTAATTGAACAGGAGCTGAGCTGTACTTTGATACATGAGCCCCAGCCCAGGGTGCCTCTCGCTGCAGAAAGCAGCATTGTGAGTTTTCATTTAGAAGCAGCAATCTCTCACTGTTATCCTTTCCTTGTTGGCAAACATCAGCTCCCTCCCTCTTTTTTTTATTTATTTCCTCCCTTCAATTAAATGTTTAATTAAAGTAGCGTGACTCTCTTTCATTTGGAAAAATAATCGAGGACACAAGTGTGTGTAAAAAAAAAAGGCTGAGAAGTGAGCTGGAGTACAAACAACACAGAGCATCAGCAAGGCCCACAGAAATGTAGCTCTTAATTTGCTTTGGTGCCACATCAAATCACAGTGATGGTGAGGCGATACAGCTGCAGGAACATCTGGAAGGAGCTGATAAACATGGGTTTGGTTGGGTCTGAAGCATGCATCCAGTGCAGCTTGCTTTTTTTTTAATCCTGAATGGTCAGCTCAGCACAACTGGGAGAGAAAAGCAACGTTCACAAAGATGCATTTTTTTGTAAGTTTTCATATAGTGATTCAGGAGAGCTTGTTGAGTTGCTCGATAAGCAGGCTTGTGCCTAATAAGGATTTTCTGCTGTATGTTGTAGATCAGTCTTTGTCAGGTTACATGATGGCTCATCACCCTGACACGTTCCAGGACCAGCAAGTGCCTCTGTTCTGGCTGCGTGGCTCTTTGTCCCAATATCTTTATGAGACCGTAGCAGAAACTTGTAGTTACATAGACTGGCTGGGCAGCCCATTCCCAGAGACTGGCTTGAGGATGCCCCAGTTAAGTCTAACAGTTTGATTTTCCCAAGCAGGCTTGAAAACAGAGTGCAGAAATTCCTGCTTTTCTGTTACTGGGTGGAATTTTCCAGAGTTTAAGCTTTTAATGCCTTCTGAGTTTTCTATGCCAACTCTGTCTTCACACATAATAGAAAATATTTGAGTTTGGATCTTTTTCCTTCCCATCTTTAATTGTTGGCTAGTGTCTTTGACACACCTGTGCACACCCAAAGATTTCTGCCCACTGAAGAACCGCTGTAATGGGGAGTTACTCTTCATACGCTGTGCTTTGGGCTGTTTTTACCTGGTATTTCCAACCTAGATGACAGTTTGTGTGGTACACACACTTGATTGATTGAGGCCAAGAACAAGTCAGCTTGATTCATTACTGCCACAGTATGTGTGCATGTCTGATTGATACGGGAGGGCTTGGGAATGAACCCAGGTCAACAGACCTATCTAGAAGAGCAGGCATAAAGGCTGATGGGCCACGTCCCTCCTCTGCACACCCTGGCCTGGAGTCCGGCCTTCTGGTGCTGTCACCGGTTTCCCATGTGCACCAGCACTGCGCTGCCCATGTCGGAAGAAGTCAGTGCTGGAATGCTGTGGGAATGTTGCTCTCAAGGTGGGTGAGTTTGCTCCCCAGGTTTCTCTGGCTGCTTATTGGAAAGATGGACTGAGCTAAAACTGATGGTTGCTGGCAGTCAGTGTTAACAGTACAGCTGGTCAGAACATTTCTGGCATGCTTTTCTGGCATAGCAAAATCTAATACACCGGCACTGAAACACACTGGAAACATGTCAGTTTTGATGAGAACCTCCAGAAACCAGGCAGATGCAGGATGACATCCTCCCTGCCAAGCAAGTTTTGAAAGCTTCCCTACCTCCCTCCCTGGCAGCCTACCTGGCAAACTGGTGGGAAATGCAGGCAGGGGATGGAGACTGCCAATCCCTGTCTCCTGGCTCCCTCACAGTGGGACTTCCCAGGGCTTCCTGGCTGCTTGGCTTCCTGGCTGGCCATTGAGCCCTGGGAGTGCACTGGAGAGAGCAAGTGGATGGCCAGCCTGCTCTGTGAAGTCTTGAGGACTTCCTACTTCAGCCCTGCAGGAGAGACACAGATCCCTGTCTTTATACATTTTCCTTCTCTTTTGGGATCAAATTTGCTTGAAGATTATTTCTTTGGCTGGCTTTTTTGCTTCCTTGTTTCCTTTGTATTTAAATTCTGAATGTCCCAGGGCACAGGAAGAGCAGTTTCTAGTCACTGCTTAAGCAATAACTTTTTTAAGAGGAGACTGGACATCTTATAGGGTTTTTTGGCCTCCTGTGATGCTTCTCTTCCTCAGGTCAAGCAGAAGAGAGGATTGGAATTAAAGATGTAGAGTGTCAGTGGAGGAATGTGTATTCTGTTATTTCTTTCCCAGTAGCTTCCAAACTTTCAGAAAATCAGTCAGTAAGGTACCCAACAATCCTTTTTTTCTTCTTTTCTTTTTTTCTGCTATCCCTAAAATGACTTAGCCTCAAAAGTGCACTCATTTGATGGCAGGTGGGAATTGAAGTCAGTGGGACAACATCCTGGTGCCACAGAGCCCTGCCCTGCCTCTGCCAGGCAGTGCCATGCAGGAGCACCCCAGCCACCCTGGCTCCGGGACACACGTGGTCACAGCCACCTGGTTCTGTACAGGTTGGGAAGAGGCAAGAGCAAGCCTGCGGTGAGGTGTGCGCTTTCCTAGCTCAACCTCTCCAAAGACCTGAAGTGATGTGGCTGTCCTTCGTGCTACCCCACTCAATGTGGCAGACCCACCCCCAGCCTAATGTTGCTTGAGGCAAGGTCACACTCCTGTGACCATCCTGTCCTGGCCAGAACAAAGAGCTCACAGGCAGTGCTCCAAAATGCTGCTTATAGATACTTTCCAGGCTTTTTGTTACAGACCAGTTAGTCGATTTTGAGGATTTTAGATCAGGGGAAATATGTGAAGGCAGCTCTGAGGCATTCCCCTGTCAGATGCGCACACGGTTTATGGGTCTGAAGTATGCGTCAGTGTCTCCTGGCTGCTTTGCCATGAAGGGTGGAAAGGGAGGCCGAAGAAAGGAATGAAAGGCCAGCTTCCCGAGGTTAAGCTCGGATATGGAGTGTCCTGGAATGGTATCAAAATCCACTGGAGATGTCAGCGGGCTCTCCCCTTCAGTAAACCCGTAGGAGTCATTAGGTGATGTTTCTTTCTTGGCACAGCTGCAGACTTGGTCCATCGCCTCTGTTTTGCTCTGCTAGCATTGTTTTCCCACTGACTTTAGTGTTGATCTAACATAACTGTTGCATCTCATTCTCATCCAAGATGAGGTATAATCTGAGGGAGGCCTGTTTTTCATTAGTGTTGAACTCGGAGCACACAAACTTTCTCTGACGCAGTTCACAAGGGGGTGAGGAGGTGGGAGGGAGGGTTAGTTATTACCTCTGTTTCCTCTGCTGGAGTGTGGGCTTCTCTACCAAGCTCTGCCATCTCTCCCAGGGGCCAGCAACTAATTCCTCCATACCCCTGCACGCCAGAGCCTCTTTAGAAGAGACTTCCAATCATGACAAATTATCTGTGCTGATTTTGTGACATGAACTGTTACCCATTAGGGAATGAACTGACACCAATAAATTCATTTCACTTACAACCTCACACTGTGCATGAATTGAAGTTCTAGAGGTGAAAGACATAAATTTACCAGGTGGGCAGACACACAGCTTCCCCCTAAGACTGTGCACTTCACCTTTGCTGCATGCGCTGCTTCTGCTGGGCCAGCCCAACATTAATTTTGCATAGAGTAGATTTCTCCTGTACCGTGCACAGCCCACATGATTTATACTTGCCTCAAGTAGCTGTGTGAATAGCCTTACTGCAGAACAAACTATTGGTTGTGCCTTCACCAAAAAAAAACTTCAAACCCAAATGCAGCCTTTTGCTTTACAAGATAAGAACAGTTAGTATTTGCTTAGCATCTTCTGACTTCCAGGCTATACAGAGTCAGTAATTAATGAGTCCTCCCTATGCCCTGGGGGGCAAGTGAGCAAGCATTATTTATTAGGCAGAAAGGAGTTCCCATATGTGCGGATCTATGTCTTAGTCATTCTGATGGTAAATTCATCAAATCATTCCAGCAGATAAGGCTCTTCTCCCCAAACACTCTGTCAGTCAAGTGGCTGAAAAGTTTCACTCATTTACCCAAATTAAAATCTCACAGTCCCCTGGCCAAATAGAAACTTCCAAGCATTTAGTTAAAAGCCTCTCGTAGTGTAATTCTGCAGAGGAAGGACTGGAAGGAAAGAGAAAAGGCTTTCCTAAAAGGGGCAGACACCAGTACACACAGAGGCAGAGAGGAATGTAGTCTTTGTGTCTCCACATTCCTGAGAACTGATCAAGAAGCGGATCCGTCAGGTTGTGCGGTGCTGACACCAGGTGAAGGCAGTCCTCAGGCTGGAGCACTCACTGACCTTGTCCCCCCTGCCTGCATGTTTTGAATGGCTGTTTTGAAATACAGCTTACTGGACATGTGAAATAAGGGGACTTGAAGAAGAGATGTTTCCTCTCCTTTTCTTGCAAACAGCTCTAGGAAGGATTAGACACGGTCATGCGTGACAGGTCTGTAAACAGATATTAAAGGAAAAGAACAGACAGGGATGTGCCTTTCAGCATCCTTAACACACCTACAAGTGTGGGTGTTGGGGGATGGATGAAGGGAACGGGGTCACATAAAGTGGCTGGGCTCAAATGCTCTGCTTAAATTGCTTCTCTTAAGACAGAGCACTGGGAATGACAGACTGCTCGTCTGGCCCAGCGGGGCACTTTTGTGTTCTTATGTTAAAAAGGAAGGCTGGAAACAGCCTCCAGAAGCCATAGGAGGGAAGACATGGCTTTGCTGGGTCTTCCAAGTACAGTAGGCACTGGAAACACCTCCAGGGTTGCTGCTGGCTGAGCTGCTTCCTTTTTGCTTTCATGCAGCAATCACATATTTTCCCATCCCTCTGAGGAGCCAGGGCTACCCCAGCAACAACATACAAAGGTCACATTTCTTGTGAGTGCGCAAGAGAACCTGAAAAGGTTGGGTAACAAGTCTGGTCAGGAAATGGTCTTTTTTTTCCTGCTTTCTTGTTTTCTTCCCTTTTTTTTTTTTTTTTTTTTTTACCTTTTGGCAAAAACATCAAGTATTGTGATTTGGGAATACTGTCCAAATGTATCACAGTAGTTGTTGCTTAGAAGCTTTATTCACCTCTTCACTTGTATATTCTGTGTTCTCTGCTTGAACTTCATTAATTCAATTAACTAAACCTTATTTTTGGTAAGCATCCTGTTGACCTCTCTGTAACTGAAGGAAGCTCTTCACCATAAACATTTTCTCTCTCTCCAGGCATAGCTTGTCAGCTCCACGGAAGAGGGACTGTGGTCACCTCTCTGCCTGGAAAGTGTTTATCCTGTAAATAAATGGGACAGACTGGGAATGGATAAGGTGCCCAGGAGGATCTCTAGGGGAGAGATCAAACCTCAGACACACCTCTGAATACCAGTTTCCCCAGAGCTTTCCGTGGCACATGGGAGGGACAACCACATTTCAGCTCCTTCCATGTTTGCTCCCCACGCAGAGCAGCAGACCCCAATCCTTGCTTTGGGTTGCTGTGATGCCCTCCCCTCTAGGCACCCCTAATGCAGTTGTATGTGAAGGCAAAGGTGAAAGCATGGTGGTAGGGAGTTTGCAGGTCCTTACCCATTATGGTGTGGCAAAACTTAACCTGGGCTGACCTGTCCTGCATAAGCAGCGACAGCAGTCCTGCCAGGCTCCTCTGCTGCTGCTCCACTGGCACCACAGAGCTTTACAGAGAGCTTCATGCCTGTTAAAAACAAAGGCAAGCCAGAAGGAAAATCCCATGTCTGCTCTCCCTAGCATTCAAGCTGGGAAGGCAGGGCTACTGGTAAAGGCAGGGATATTTCCTGGAGCAAACTGGTGCTTTGAACAGAGGCTGTATGGGGTGGCCAGGCAATCACTCGCAGGGGCACCGTACCATGGCCAGCCGCGCTGCTGCTTCCCCCTCCATCCTCCCACCTGCATCACCCCCTCCTCACCACTGATCACCCCTTTCCCAGCCCATCTTCCCATGGCCAAAGGGGTCGGGAAGTGCTCCTGCCTTTGGGGTCAGACCCAGGCACCCTGGACATGAGAGCAGTCACTCAGGGGGAGAAGGCAGGGAAACCCGCGTTCCTTCATAACATCAGCAGCAGGCAGGACCTCTTCACATTGAAGCTCCAGCACATGAAGAATTACACTCCAGTCTGATTGTTTTATAAAAATCTGTTCCGGCACCTGTCCAGAGCCATGATCACATCTTCAGTCATGTGGCCAAATGCCTTTTAGTTTTAATCATTTGATCAAATGCCCTAGTGAAACAGCCATTTGTTCAAATGATTGAAAGTTTGTCATTTGACCAAATTACTAGTCTGGCAGGATGACTAACGGGTTATGCCACAATGTCAAATTCTATTAATGTCACCCAAGAGAGACAGGTGAGGAAAGTAAGGGTTAAGGGAGGAAGTTTGTAGAAGTGTTTATTCCCTCACCATGTACCCACACACACACACACACAAGTGTGGTCCCAAGGAACAGGGTGTGAAATCACTAGGATGGCTCCATACCACCTGAGCATGCAGGTTGCTGGAGGGGCTCCATGTGGACATCCTTCAAAACTTGGGGAGAACAATTTATGTCACTGAAGTAGCACAAAGCTGCTGGATCAGGGGAGAAAACTGGAGCTGGAGTAGCCACCTGGACTTCAGAGCAGGGCTGCCACTGCTGGGACTAGATGGAGAAGGAAACCTGGCCAAACCATAAGCTAGGAACCATGGCTCGGTGAGAGCAGTCCCAGGCACTTCTAGTGCCACTGGTGTTACCATGCTCTCACTGCCTGGATCAGCTGGGGACACTGGCATCATTTCCTCACTCCTTCCCTCTCATGTTTCTGGAGCTGCACTTCTTAGATGGAAGGAAAGGAGGGGGTGGAAGAAGAAAGGCTAAAACGTAGCTGCTGGAAGAAGTGAGAACTGACAGCAGCCATATAAGGGGGTATTAACCTTTCATAAACCTGCTCTCTGGCCTGTGACTGGAACCAGGGAATAAATATCATTCTTGTAGTAGGTCTCTTGCATGCAGCACGGCTGTTCTGGCACATACTGGCTTCTTGTGAATTGCAGTTACATTTACAGGGTATTAGTATAAAGGTGAAATGGATTTTGCTAGCATTAAAGAAGGAGCAGACCTCAAGCAAGAGACCAGCGCTGAGGAACCGACTTCCCTCGTGTTTCAGGAAGGGTTTGCCATGGACACTCCTGGTGAGTGATGCCCTTACAAAACTCACACACCCTCTGTGGCCCCATCCCCACTGGACAGGTGGGTGCTACCATGTGACCAACAGTCCCAGACCTCTGAGGGTCCTGGCAGGAGGGGGTGCTGGATATGATTTCTGCTCCTTCTCACTCAGCTGCCCATGTTTTGCTCCAGCCAAGACATACAGGGGGATGGTGTGCCACCATTTCTTATCCAGACATAGTCAGACACTTGTTTGTCCTGATACCCTGCCCTGCCATGTGGATATCGCCAGTGAACCCTATACACTAATTCAAACATAATACTAACAGTCTGATTATCTGACTTGAACTCTCGACCTGCAGATGTGACATACACCAGGCCAAGAAACAGCATGAGCAAAAGCATGTGTGTGCACAAGTGTGTGCCCGCATGCCTCTGCCTCCTCAGGCCAGCTCCAGCGCTGCTCCCTGCAGCCTCTGTCCCCGGCAGAGTCCTCTCTGTCTCAGAATGAACCATCTCACTGCAAAGCTGCAAAGGGAAAAGATGACATGGATGATTGCTGCTGTCAGTTCCAGGACAGCTTCTTTCTCCTTGTGCCTCGGACTGGCTCAGCACACCTGATCATCATATCAGTGCAATATGGCCCGGAGCCCCCTGCCCAGCCGGTAGAGGTGCGCGCTTGTAGTGCATGGTTCAGCGCTATGCCATGCCAGGGGCATGCTGTCACAGTACATGCAAAGACAGGGCACTTGGATGGTGAATTGGATTTATCTGTGCCTCCTGCAGCCACAGCATATTTCCTCCTCTTGCAGCATGAGCTGGAATGCTTGAGAGTCATCAGGTCAGTGTGGTTCTTGCTGCTGTCTCTCATTCCTGTCCTAAGCCATCAGATAAAGGTGATCTGAACTCCAGCCTATCCCCCGTGCTACCTTTCCACTTCTTCCCGTTGGTATATATGCCTGTTAATTTAATACGCTGCTTTCTGACTACAGGCTCTGTCCTCTCAGGCTACACGAGCCAGCTTCCACAGCTGGCTCCAGAGCTTATAATATTGGAGAGGTGTTATATATCCTTTGCACACCTACATGTACAGTACAGACTGTCTGTACTGTGCCTGCAAAATTGTATATACACAAGCATGGAGTAAGCTGGTGTTGTAAAGACCTATATCGGTCATAAAAAGATTGCCAGTTTGGCCTCAGCTTGAGGTAAACGTCTCAAACAAGCCCATTACGTATTCCGTGTATACACAATGGGTTTGATTTGAGATGTATTTATGCTCAAGAATATTATGTATTCTCTTTATACACCATGCAAGGTTAAATTTTTTTGAAAATTTATATTTGCTTTTTATCATACAGACATACAAACGATTTATGGCCAGACCTGCTGAATCTATTTGAAAATACCAATTTATTGTTGATTAACTCCAGAAGTGCTGGAGATCACTAATTCACTCACTGCTGCTAATGTATTTAGGAGCCAGGGAAGTTTAGTTAAGCTGTTCTGGAGCAGACTGAGAATCCAGATTTGGCCTGTTATTATAGATAGGGCCAATGTTAAAATCCAACTTTATATTGCCACTCCTTATTGGGGGCATTTAGATTTATAGTTGTGATTTGGACCAGTCCCTAATCAATTCCTAGGTTGTAATTTTTCATCAGCTGATCTGACAGCAGGAAGAAGGTCAGGATCATAAATTCCTCCTTCCTCAGTGCGGAGAGCAGAGGTGGGAAGTGCCTCCCCCAGGTGAGCCTCAGAGCTGCCAGCAGGGGCCGGGGCTGCCTGGGCATCCAGTCGAGCCACCCATCCAGCCTCCCAGGAGCACTGGGTGCCTGCCACCCCCCTCCAGGGAGCTCAGCTGCTGAGAAGCCCAGCTTGCCTGAGGGCACTCAGGGTGACCACACACTTTCCAAAGCTGGCTGGGTCAGCTGGGAGCAGGGTCAGCCTAGGGCATCAGCACAATTCTCCCTCACCCAATATGCATCTCCTCCTGTTCTTGCCCCTTCCCATATTCCTTACTGTGACCTCTCACACTCCAAGACATCTGAGGTATGCTGTGTAAGTCAGACTGAGTTGTCCTTTGAGGGAGAGCACAAGCAGAGAGAATGCTGCTGTTAGCGTGCAAGGCATGAGGTCCTCAACAAGGTGCCCTGAAGTTAGACACCAACCGCTATATTTAGCCATCTGCGTAAGCCATCTGATTTTCAGCACTGTGGATTTTTGTTTCTAACTTTACACAAGCTTAGCTAGCACTGTGTAGGTGGGTCTGGGCTGCAAAGTGCTCAGGTCTGAACTCAGTCCAAAAAAGACACTAAGCATGGAAGAGGTGAGTGCCTTTTGCTCCTGAGCCACCTCTGTGGCTCTTTCCCTTCCCCCAGTTGCTGTGTAGGCTCCAGAGATGAGCCTTTTTCCTCACACAGTCCTCTTACTCCTGAAGCTGAAGTCCTCCTGGTCCTTCCCATCTCCTTCAGCTGCTCGGAGCCACCTTTTCCTCCCCACATTCTCACGCTTGCTCCCACCGTGTGCCTGCAGCCCACTTGTATGCTACACCATCAACCCCTGCCCACCCACAAGTGGGCAACAGAGGGTGTTATCGTATTTGTTTGCCCCGCTCAGAAGAGGTGCGAGACCCTCCCTCACCACCCCTGTGAAGCCCTTGCTGCAGAAAAACATCAGCAGGGAAGTGTGGTGTCACATCAGAAATACCTGAAGTACTCATGGCCAGTGTCAGTTGGCAATGACTTCTGCTTGTCTTGGTTGGTGCAGGCTGCCATCTTCTTCTCTTTAGGGAGAGCTTATGCGATGGTGATTTGGTTCATTCTGCTCTGTGATGGCAGCCTCCATTCACCACTAAGTGTAGGACGTACATTAAGAAGCCCAGTCCACTTGTCCCTCAGAGGCTGAAATGAACGTAAAATGATAAATGCATCCTTGTTGAGGTTACGATATTGCAAGCCTTTGAGCACCACTGCACAATGACTATGGGGCAAAATCATCTGGATCACATAGGGACTGTTCCAGATAACGTACAATTTGCACTCTCAAATTAAATGCTGACATGTGGTCTGTTGCTACCAGAGGTAGCAAACCAGCCAGTTTGGACTTTGTAACATCTTCATGGCAGCATGGTACAATTCTGCCCAGCTTATCAAAATTGAAACTAGCATTTGGTGTAACAATAGTATTTACTTATCGCACACAGGACTGTGAAATATATCAGTCAAGGAGAGTTCCCACAGAACAGCTCAGCACTTAGCTCCATGCAAAAGCTGCAGGAGAATATGAATTATTATGAGTATTTTTAGTCAAGTAACAGATACGGTTGGTGCAGTCAGGGTTTTCAGAGAAGCTCAAGCTCCTGATAAATATGTCACAATCTATGATAACTTTGCCAAGTCCTTTACTATCCTACAGCTCCAGACGCTGCCGTCTGACTCCTGCAAAATGTGGGAAGGAAGAGCAAATGTCAGTAAAATCACTTTGTCTGTTTCAGACCAGCATATCATCTGCCTCAGGGGTATATCCATGCTATCTTCTTCCCCTCTGGTGGATGCAGAAAAGGCTCTTTGTTTACCTTGTTCTTATCAGGAAGTTTTACCCAAGAAAAAGGCCTTTCCTATCTGATTTTTTAAAATTATTTAGAATCCACCCACCTCAGGTAGCAAGGCTCCTGTATTCACCGGTGATAAAGCTTGCATCTTCTCAGCCTCATTGGCATAACTCTTCGCCACTTTGCTGGATCTGCATTGCATCTTGAACACTCAGCTCCCAAAACAATGGTTTAGCACCTCGTTTCTTCAGATTGAATTGACAAGGACAAAGGAAACCACTTGAGGATGGCTGAGCCCCACAGCACTGGGAGGTGACCACCCCACGCTGGGAAAGCAGAGAGGGCAGGTTGTAGGAAGGGAAGAGTGGTATCTACATGGACAAGAGCCTGGGGAGATGATCCTCTGTGCTGGAGACACCACAGGGTGAAATGTGGGTGAAGTGTTTGTGGCTGTTTGCTTGCCTCCAAGGAAGCATGAATGGAGATCATCACTGGTGTGCACATGGGGGCACGATTCTGCCTGAACTTTGTGGAGGCAATTTACGTGGCACACCTGCTTGGCTTGGGGATGGGGCACAGCCAGTCCCCTGCCATGAGGGATAAGGGCTGGTTCAGCCAGGCAAAGAGCAAGGGAAAAAGGTCAAGGCTGGATCTCAACCTCCTTGGGCACTGACATATTCAGAAATGGATTTTGTTGACATGTAGGAATCAAGACCTTCTCTTCAATGTGAAATCTGAAATTGCCAAGGGAGGTTTTAAATGAGTCTTGGCTCAGGGTGGTTTTCCAGGTCAACATTACAGGTATCTGTAGGAAGTGTTGCAGCACATGGCTTTTATCTGGCAAATGACTACTGCCTAGTCTCTGACAGCATGGGAAAGGGCTCAGGGTTTTGTTTTTTACAGTTTTCTCTTTTCTGTCTTGGTTCCTTTCTTCCCAGGTGTCTGCTGTCACACTACAGATGAGCAGTGGTCTGTATGGCCTTTAGGAGTAATGCAGGACTTGGGGAAGAGGAATAAGGTGTTAGAAGTCATGTGATCAGTCTGGGAGATCAGCTGGGGAATACACAAAAATCAGCTTTGCTTTATCAAATATTACTTCTTAAAGGACATGGAAGAGAGGGGAGACTGAGGAAATCTCCTCCAAGGCATTACAAATCTGTGCTAGAGAACAGCTGTTCAATGAAACACATAGTAAATAAAAATGCAAATCCTAAAACACAATATAAAACTCTGTACAGCCCCAAGACTGAGAAAGGTCACCATCACAAAGGAACAGCAAAATCTTCTGAGTAATCGAGGCAAGATGGAGCCCCAGCATGTGGATAAGCCCTTACTACATCCCCTTCAAGAGCCACGTCATCATGGAGACCCCAAAGGCGCCTCTGGGGAGAAAGGCTGTGACTGGGGGAGAACTCTATGGTAAATATTAGCTTAAACAAATGTGATAATGGGACCAGAATCAACACAGAAACTGCCCACACCCCTTGACAGATAAAATAGATCCAAAAAGCAAATATGAGGCCCCATATCCATATAATCTGCCTAAGCACAGTTCCCATTTTTTTCCCTTCAGCGCATGCCCTGAAGATGCCCAGTGCTCCCTCAAGCTTTCTTGAGTGCAGGTGGTGAAATGGCTTTGCCCCAGGCTTCTCTACGCACCCCAAGATGAAGGATAAGACTGGGAATGTGGCACTCATGCTGCCTATGGCATAGCGAGGCACAGCTGAGCACACACCTGAGCCAAGCTCAGGACCCATCCTGCCCATTGGTCACACAGTGAGCCCTCTGGCCAGTGCTGGTGGGCAGGATCACACGCCCAGCATCATCCATGACCACGGTCACGCTGGATCGGGCACAGGTGGGAGGGTGCTGCAATCCCATCTGCCAGCTAGCTGCTCTCCTAAAGTCTGACCTGCTTTCAGAATAATCTTTTAAGTCTCTTTTTTCACCTTTTTATCTGTGGATGTGATGAGCAATCCCAAAATGACTGAGCTTTCCACTTGCCTTCCATTTGTTCAGTGCGCTGACCTAATTCTCTTTCAGGGGCTCCTGGGGCACAGCAGTCTGGGACATCGTCTCTTGGACCTTCTTCCACTGAGGCCGTAGGATTAACCCTGCAACATGAGACCTGCCAGAGCCCTCTGCTCAGCACACTCCCAGCTGATTTTCCACAGCCGGCAACCTCATCAAGGGGAAGTTCCTTTGACGCTTCCACCGGGGGAGAAAGCGCTGTCAAGAGAGCTTTAAAAGCAAAGCTGCTGCTGGCTGCTCTGCTTGCAGTAATCCAAGCCAGCTGAGGAGCTCATGACCACAGCAGCATATAAGCTGTTGGACCGGGGATGCTCACACAGCACAGGTGGTGGATGCAGGATGTGCATTCAGGATGGGCTCAGCCTGGCAGTGCAGGGCTTGGGGCCAGAAATCAGACCATGGCAAGGAAAGCCAGTGAGCAGGAGCTGGTCTGGAGTTTCCTGAGCATTATCGAGTGCCTGGGAAGGAGACCAAAGAGAGGACAGCCCAAAACACCCCCTGGGCTGGCAGCAGGAGGACAGCACCTCACACCCCAGGCTTGAAGGGTAGCACGGTGGCTGCACGGGGCCAGGGGGAGACAAGTTTCTGGGAAGTTGAGACAAGAAAGGAGAAAAGAGCCTTGTTTGCAAAACAGAAGCTCAGAGTGCAGAAGTAAGACAAGGAAACATGTTATGTTTTTTATTAACCCACCTGAAACAGCAGGACAGAGAACAGTCTTGAGAAATAGTCACCCTGGGAAAATTTGCAGACCTTTCCTTCTGGCACCACCACGCTGCTGGCAGCCATGCAGATGAATTAACAGCTCCAGTGTCTAACCCCAGACATTGTGTAGCAATTTAGAAAACAAAACTCCAGGTGTCCTAGCTGCCTCATAGTGGTGCTGTGACCCATCGCATCCTAGACCCAGCAGTTACACCTTCAGCTCATTCTTAATTTAAAAGGAAAAAGGGTCAGTGGCCTGGTCTTTGCAGAGCTTTCCCTGCTGCTCTTCCAGTCGCAGTGGCTCTCTGGAGAGGTTACCAGGGACAGCAGCAGTGACGGTGGATTTGGGAGAAGCTCAGATGCTCCTGTGCCCAGTTTTCCCTTCTCTGCCTGTTCCTACAAGGCTGCCACAGCAGAGTACAAGGGCAGCCCCTGGCATACAGGGCAGCTTTTCAGAGAAAAAGGGGGTTTGGATGAACAGAAGTGGTGGGTGAGCCCATCTCTTGGGGAGTGAATGCAGTGTACATCTAAGAGGTCACTGCTATGCTTGTCAGGGCTGGGCAGGTTTCGGTGACCGTTCCCCTCAGTGGTGGCCGGCACCGTTCCTGTGTCATGCAGCGCCTATAACTCATGGAAATAAAGCACGTCCAACACCGCTCCGAGACATGTATTCTATATGAAAATTTGGTTTATTACTGTCAGACCCACAAATCTGGATCCACTGTGTAATTCTACTGGCATCCATCAGTCAGACAGACACATTTAATGAGAATGAGAATTTATACCGTTACTTCCTATATTGGCTGCTGCCAAAGTGCAATTGACAGTCAAGATCTTCCCCTGTCAGGAAAATTGTCCCTGAAAGAATGCTGGCATCTCAACATTTCGGGAGAGAAAACCCATGGGTATAGATGTGCCTCTGTGGTGGATGCAATTCTCCCATACTGGATATAGAACAAGGGTGTCTGTCCTGCATAGGCAGGTGGGGGATACGCAGGCAGGCAGTGGAATAAATAGAAATGTATAATGGATGATCTTGTTCAGCTCTTGGGAATGTACATTCCCCGGTCTTCTCGCAAAGCAACATGTTTGATTTCCTCCAGCTATTTTTTTAAAGTGCTGTGTTGCAAATATTGACACGTTTAGGTGTATTTGCATCAGCTGGGGGGGGGGGGGGGCGCAGGGGAGACTTCTCCAGATGTGTGTGGCAAGTCAGGTGCCTGGCTTTCATAGAACACTGCTGAAAATCCCCTTTTCCCTCCATCCTCCCTGCACTTTCTTCAAAAATCTTTGCCACCATTCTGGCTGCTGCAGAGAAGTCAGTGAGGGTTATAAGGAAGAGGTGCCATGGTACTTCAACACTTGGAAAGGTGTCCTGTTTGTCAGAGAAGCAGCCATATCCCAGGTCTCCCCCTGCACAGGGTGCTGCTGTCATACCTTGCATTGCATTTGTCCCCCTGGGACTGCCCCACCATTAAACTAAAGCCTTCAGCTCCCTGTGGCTGCACATTCACAGGAACGATTTTCAGCCACGACCAGAATAACTGCCCTCGTGCTTCAGTTGTGAAGCGTACACCAGCAGCAGGGAGCATTTTCCTTGAACGAGGCGGGGATTTGTTTTTCAGAAGACAAAGTGCTTGGGGGTGATTTTGCTTCTGTATTAAATACTTCCTTCTATTAAAGCCAGACATCTTACACTCTGAAACCTTCAAAAATCAAATATAGAAAAGAGGCCAAGAGTCTTCCTTTTGAAATTATCCCAGTTCTGCTCATTGACTGAATTTAGTAACAGTTTCTCTGGAGTAAAGACATTTTGGCTGCCTGGATTTTGAGCCAGATGAGAGACCGAGAAAACAACCTGTCCATCCAAAGTCAATTTGGACCAAGATCATTTTCTTTCTGCTTACAGACAGGTTTTCTGGCTTAGAGCAAGGTGCTTGGCATGTACTCTTCCTGCTTTACTGAGGGGCAGAGGCCACAGGGAACCAAAAGACCAAAACTGCATTGGATAAGACCTGTCAACACCTACAGTTCAGTGTGATGCGAAGCCACTGCCCTGCATGCAATGTTACTGGCAAAACCCACACATATATGGTCCTGCAAAGAAAATTCTTGCAATGCAGAAAGTGTACCTTGTGGGTGGTACCTAGCCTGAGCCATCTTCTGTGTAGCATCAGAGCCTCACCACAGGAGACCACAGTCACCTATCTCTGACAACTCTGTGTTGGCGATTTTTAGGCAATATCACTGGTAAAATGCTGAAATGCTAAAAACCCAGCCTCGAAAGTGCTGAGCATCCTCATTTCCCTTTAATTTGAGAGCTGAAGGCACACAGCACCTTGCAAGACTTGGCTCTGTGACAGCAGATAGTGGCTGAGCTGCTCTGACTGGCTGTCAAGACTGTCCTTTTTCCCACAATTTTTTTCCCAAGGAAGAGACTGGTCTATGATTTCAACTTTGCAAAGGCAAACTGAGGCAAAAGCTATTCTTCTGGAGACAGAGAAGAGAAACTACAGTTCCCTTCCCATCTGTGTTTTCAATGTTTGCAGCTCTAAGGGTCCATATTAAGTGACTAGGAAAAAAAATTGGGATTCTTTTCCAACAGTGGAGCAAATTATTCTTCACAAACACAGCTATTCGAGGCTGTGGGGTTGCAATCATTCATTATAGATGGGCATCAGAGGAGAATAAAATGTGTCTTTGAGCCAGCTGCTAACCCCAAAATTAGAGGAGCCAGGGAAGTACAAGGACTGAAGCTGCCTGTCTCCTGAAAAAAGGGTCCTGGCTCAGTGGGAGGGGAAGATTCCTGCCCTCTGGGTCCCTTTTACAGCCCACCAGCCTTCCTACCAAATTCTCACTATCAATGCCTATAACATTTAGCACCACGATCCTGGTCGGGTTTTGTCTGCTGGCAAACAGAATTCAGATGCATGCACATCAGAGGTGGGCATGAGAACAGGGATGCTACGGTGTCCCTGAATTGTTAAAGCGCCGGGCTCCGAAATGCAACGCTGCCAGGGTACACCAGCATTTTTCAGACCCGTGGGTTGCTCTCATCAGATGATAGAGCCTGGTTACATTGCTTTCCCCTGGGAAATTCCCCGAGGCAGGAAGGCGGTTGAACTACCGTGGTTATAACTTCGATATCTGAATGAATATCTGCTAGCCTCAGGCAACCGGGCTTCTGTTAATTTTGACCAGGGAGCATGATACACTGTGGCAAGCCATGTCACTTAGGATTGTGTCTGCTTAGACATGATGCCTCTGAGTAATGTAATTTATATTTCATGCACAATTGAAGCGGCTAATGGTGTAATTCTCCAAGGGGGAAACAAGTTGTTACAGCATTAATTACATTGCAGTTGCCATTATTTTTTTTTCCGCCCTGCGCCGAGCACTTCTGAGCTGTCAGAGCAACACCAGCAATAGCTGGTACCCGTGAAAGGGTCCCTGCCCCGGCAGCCGCGGGGGTGACTCGGTCCCTTCTCGCAGGGGTGACTCGGTCCCTTCTCTCCCGGGCTGGCCCGGGCTCCCAGCCGAGGGCCGCCGGCTGGCGAGGGCAGGCTGCCTCTTGCGTGTGCAGCCCGAAACTGCAGCTGGGCGCTGGGAGACAAGGTCTGGAGAAGCAGCCGGGCGGGCAGAAGCAGCGTCGGAGAAGTCTGGAGAGGGTGTCGATGCTGGGCATCGGAAGCCGTGAATACTTAAAGTACCCTGGGACGTGGAGGAGGGATAGCCGAATGCCTGTGTGTCTGCGTCCCCGGTGGCTCTCCGCAGTGACTATGACTACTAGGGAGCAAGGACAACGTGGGAAGTGTGGGAAGAGTGGACAGTAGTGATAAAAAAACCTCTGATGTCTCTGCTAGCCCAGCTTTCCCTTCTGTGCAGCAGTCAGGGAGAGGATGCCCTGCTTTCTGCCTCTCCTCCGCTGCTGCAGCAGCAACAAGAAAGCGTCCGCAGCAGAGATGAGCACAACCCTGCCAAAACAAAGCAGCCCCCAGGTGTCACAAGAAGGGGGATTTGTTTCTGGGGAGGAGCAAGGGGCAGTTTGGTAGGCGAGAGCCTCGGGGTCTCACCCAGTCTTGGAGGTTGGGCAGTGAAGGGAGCGGGGGGGCTCCGGGGCACTGGGAGCGGAGTCGGGGGAGACAGCGCTGGAAAGGCTGACCCGGGCAGCGAGCAGCAGTGCTGTGTGCCGGGGAAAGCCCCTGTGGCCAGAGCTGAGCCCGGGCAGGGTTTGGGAGATGCTGGCTGTGTGCGGCTCTGGGCTACAACGGGTGTTTCTTTTTCCAGTTTGCCTACGGCATCAAAACCCATGGAGCTAGCAGCTGAGCTAGAGGGAGGTGTAAAAATAGAGTCACAGCTACATACCACAATGTGCCTGTGCTGGAGGTAACCCAAGAGTGCGCTGCCGTCAAAAAAAGAGAAGGGGAAAGGAAAGGATAGGAATTACACAACTTAGGCTGCTATGAAAAATACTGAATTAAAAATAAAACTCAGTGTGTATGTTTTGGCCCAGTGGCATGTCTGGGAGGGAGCACAGCATGCTGTGCTGCCAAGTGGGAGCCTGGGATCAAGAGGAACATCTGTGTTCAGGCTTCCCACACTGTCAGGAGACTGGCAGGGCAGTACGGAGGACGACAACTTTTATCAGGAGGAGGGCAGTGTGAAAGGGTGGACAAAGGAGGCGGCCTTTGCCTGCGCTGAGAGCACTGCCCTTAGCAGCAAGTGCACCCAGAGCCAGTGGCTGTCTTTGTGGTGAGAAGCTGGTGGCCCAGATCACAGTGCTGCAGACTTCCAGGGAGGCTGCTGAGGAGCATTTGCACTCCCTGTACTCAGGCACTAATTTTGTGCAATCGTTTATGTCAAACTATAAAGGAAGTGAGCGTAGATCCATATGGAAAATTATGCTGTGCATCTATGCAGAGATATTCCAAGCATACCACGGGACATAAGATCTGAAGGAGGGAGAACTGGAAAATTATTTATTTATGGAGAAATGAAGCTTGTAGGAAGCCAAGTCTATTCAGTTCAGTTGAAGTTTAAACTGGAAAACAGCTTTAGCAGGAAAAAAAGTACGAAGGAATTGTTTCTAAAAATTCATTAATATCTAATTGTTTTATATCGTCACTTCCAAGAGAAAATATTTCTATGGGGAAGAGAAAATCAAGTATCATTCACTAGGTGACTCAAGGACCATTCTCCATGGCAGGAGCACAAATGCATATATATAAAGTGTCCTCAAAGTGGTTAAATATAAATCAGTGATTAAACATTATTAGCATATCAACTATTCATTGAACTGGGGACTCCTCCTTCCCCCACGAGACTGCTGTGTCCCTCATGCTCTGTCCCTGACTCTGCGGGGATGCTGCTGTTTACAGAGGAAAAGCTGAGTAAACGCAGTAACCTCCATCCCTCTGGGATGTGCTCCTGGCTAATAGCTGGACACTGTCCAGAAGGATGAAATACTGTGTCTCAGACTCTTTCTGCAGCAAAAATGCAATTAAACACCACTTTCTAATATTTTAGCTGTGAACCTTAATCCACCATTTTTAGCTCCTGAGCTATTTGGGGTGTCATTGCCCTGCTTTGGTGACAGCAGCAGAGATGTTTCTTCAGTTCCTTGTGAACCTAGCTCTGGATCTCTTACCTGAGAATTGGAATCCTTTTTTCTTGGTCTCCAAATAAATCTGAAAAACACAACGATCCAGGGGGAAATTTGAAATAGATGTACTCCTGTGGGGTAAATCCTTTTGGCTGCTTGAAGCATTTCATGGCACAGCCAGGAGGATAGGTACAGATAGCCCCATGCCTGCTCCATCCGTGCTCAGGGCTGACCAGATGCGAGCTACCTTCAGCCTGGGAGCCAGATAGCCACAGGTCAGCTCGGGCCCAGCTCCAGGCTCATGGGGGATCTGGCTGCTACAGCAGTCTCTGAGCCAGCTCCGAGCATCTGCCCAACAAGCCTGGGTCTGGCTGCAGTTCCTTGCAGCTCCAGCACTGACCCAAAGTACTGGTCACCAACTGAGATCCATTATACTCGTTGCTGAGTAAAAGTTGCAGCAGAAGCCGAGGCTTGGGGTCCTGTCTCTGCACTGCTCTGCTTTTTTCCCTTTCTTACACACACACCCCCCACCCCACCCCACCCCCCGCCCCCAATACAGATAATTAGTGTCAGGGTTAGGGGGCCTTCTGGAAGTCATCACCTTGGGAAATCAGGCTAGTGATGTGGGGAACCTCCACATAGTCTGAGGTTGCTGGCTTTTAAGCATTAGGGATTTTGTTAGCTGTTTGTTTAAAATCAGAGCTGGAAGCTACACAGTTTAGAGCTGGAGCTGAATTTCTGCTTAATCTCTACTTGCAAGAAAAGTGTGTCAATTTTTTTTTCTTTTTTTTTTTTTTCCCTTAAGCAGTGAGGTAATTAAAGGAAGAACAAGGCAGATTTGCCATTCTGGGAGCTGTTGCTGTATATCTGGGCTTCCACAGAGAAGGCTGGGTATTGCTATGAAACTGTTC
The DNA here is from genome assembly GCF_023634085.1 of Falco cherrug. Lineage (NCBI taxonomy): Eukaryota > Metazoa > Chordata > Aves > Falconiformes > Falconidae > Falco > Falco cherrug. The sequence continues at coordinate 83,365,056 of NC_073698.1, read as the reverse complement.
CAGAAGAAATGTCAGAAATACGCTTTTGATGAATAGGCAGAAGCCACACTTTCAGATAGGAATATTTACCTGCCCTGCCATACACCCCAGCTGCTGCTATGTCCAATATATAATAATCCAATCCATTTTAATATCCTACTGCTCTGCAATAGCCAGGAATCTCTCCATTTGGAAGAAAGGGGCCACATTAACATTCAGATTGTAATTCACACATCCTAAGCACGTTTATAGCTGCTGCCATATAGTCATGGACCTGGATCAGGGCTGGACTCCACGTTCCCTCCAGCTCCCCCAAGATTCAGAGATGTTTGGTTCCAGGATCTCCCAGGGCTTCATTTTTCAAATCTCACATGCTGATCTCAGCCAAGCCTCTGTGACATACTTTTTGAGTCCCGTGCTGCAGCCTGCCTGCTGTTCTGTGAGCATCCTGAGAGCCATGGCCATACAGCCTTGCCAGCAAGCTGAGCAAGTTCTGCTTGTAGGAAGTGGTCCAGGAGGAGGGGACAGGACTGTGACATTGCTCTCAGAGCTTGAGCTGCAAAAAGGGACCACTCACAAAACTGACACCCACCAGGGCTGCTAGCAATGAGCACTGCTGCATGGCCTGGCATTCCCTGTACATCCTCACACAAGAAGCCACAGGGGAGGCTGGTCCATTCCTAATAGGTTCAGAGAAGCATGCACAGGCTGTTGCTCTATGTAAGTTGCAGTGACCTGTCTTTGCCCTTTATCACCCTCAGTCAAGTGAAGTGCAGCCTGGTCTGCGTGTGTAATCATCTTTGCAACTCCTATGCCAGGGTGAAAGGCATCCCAGACATTTAAATACAGTCCCACCAGCAAGCCAGATCCCCCTTATCCCTTGCCCCACCTCTACTCTGCTGCTCCGGCTTCAGGCAGCACGGCAGTGCCAGTGTCCAGCTGGAGAGGTGCCAGGAGCATGTGGGGAGATCTGCTCACATCTGGGAAGGCTGGAAAAAAGCAGCCAGAAATAGCCAGCATTTCATAAGAAGCCTCACAAGAGCTGGCACCACGGCCCTGCTCTGAAAACCAGCAGAGTTCAGATAAGGTTTGACGAAGCATCCAAATTCTCTTTTAATTGCAGCCTTTTCTTGCTTTTGGCTCAGCACCAGCCTGGCAAGAGACACAGCAGAGGGGATGGAAAAGAAGGCGAGTGTGCCTGATGGAGAGAAACCCTACACCTTTACACATGCTGCAACGATTTTTGCCCCAGGCTTGGGCCCCTTCATGAAGCAAGTGTTGACATCTGCAAATGCTCCCTAAAGAGTAAATGGCGACAGATTTGTGTTTAACCAGCAAAAACTTCCACACAGGCTTTCTCTTTGCTCACAAGTGTTAGCCCCCAGGAACAGGTGACTGACCCTCTCAGTTGGTGTGCCGGCTGGTCCTGCTGCCCTTGATGATGACCTGATCCTGTGACAACCCATCTTGCCTTGACCAATGGCCTCGGTTTCTTTTGGTTAGAAGCCACAGTGTGGGAAGGGAAGGAGTTAATAAATATTTGCTTCCTATCCCAGTGCAAGGATGGAGCTGAGCCAAAACACGAAGGCAAATCAAGCAGTGCACCAGCCTGGCCACCACAAAACAGAGCAAAGACCAGAGGCAAATGACCTTTGACAGCTGCTGGATGTGAATTCATGAGACATGTAGGAGAAGCGCTCAGCCTGCATTGGGCATTCAGTACCTACCAGACCTATCCATAATGGTGGTAAATGTGTAGCTGGCTTGCAAGTAACAGCTATTCTTCAAAAAGTACCCTAAAACCACATTGCCATTTCACAAGAAATGCCACAGCTTTCAGATGGTCTTTTAATCCTTGCTAGATATATGAGCATTCTTTCTTGTGGCTCAAGTGGAAGTTAAGCTTTGGACTGGTTACCCATAGCCCTACCATGGACGTACAATCTGCTGCTAGGATAAAGACCTCAGCCGAGAAAAAAAAAGTGAGTCCAGCCGTGGGTTCTTGCAGCTCTGGCCAAGCCTGCAACAGCATTGAATTGGGTGGATGCGTACGTGTATCAGCAGAGCCCTGGCCAATTCAGAAAATAAAAACGTGAGCCCATGCTACCCAACTGTGAGCATGTGCAGGAGGGCTTGGGGCACCTCTGCACACCTGGGAGAGATGTGAGACCTGACAGCCAGTCCAGAACAGCAATTTGCAGGACTCTTTAGAAAGGAAAATAAGCACAGGCCAAAAAAAAATTATTGCTCCTGTGCCCCAAAACTGGTCCCAGATGAGTCCGCTTTATACAGGAATCACCTTGTATTGTATCACGAAAGAAGCAGCCCTCGCTTCTGCACAAACAGACGGCAATCCTTCCAGATTTAATGCAACAGCCATGTGTAATGACACACACAGTTCATCACAGAGGCAGATAGCAGGGCCCTTCGCTCTCATTCATATGAATGTAATGCCCACAGCAACGCAACACATCAACATTTTTAGAGCCAACAGTTTGACTTTCATTGCTCTGTTATTTTTAATCATTTTAATCTGCTTTTTTAACATTCTACTTCTTCTCCATTTTACTTCAAAACAAGACAAAAAGTATTCAGCAGCTAATACCTCTGTTTTTAATGGCTTGAAAAATAATGAAAGAACATTAAGCAGTTCCTGAGCCTTCCAGAGCATTGGTATTTTTAAAGATGAGATTGATCAAAGAGGCTGTGAACTCTAATGGAGATGGATTGGCTCAGCATGGTAATGCCAGCACGGAGGCCGGTTCAGCGTGGATCCCAGCCTCTTCCTTTCATCTGCTATGCACTCCAGCAGCCAAAACCTCTTTGCTGAAGCAAGACCCTGCCAAGTACAACAAATCCCACGTTTCTTATAAAGGTCCAGGGATGGAGAATTCATTTTTTCTACCAGCTGATTGTTTGTGCCACTTCTTTGTTGCAAGCAAGGGACAGAAAAAGTCTCTCCCCAAGGTTGCTCTCATGCATCTGAGCTATCCCAGCTGAGACTGCACCATGTCTGCACTGCAATGCAGCCAGCTCAGTGGCGTGTGAGGAAGGCAGGAGAGGAGATTTTAGTCTACTTACTGCGATGTGGATTACACACCTGCTTTTGCTGTGAATCTGCCCAGTCTCCCAGTGAAGAGGGGCTTGGCAGCCTGTGCCATGGGGACAGCAATGACCCACACAGGAGGTGACTCCTGATCCCACCTCCGCGCTGGTGTGAGGAGAGGCCAGTGAGGACTCTGCCTTGCCACCAGCACTGAGGAAATCTTCACGCCTTGCTGCTGCTGTCACTTCCTCAGGGCCTGTGCACGCAGCTGGTTATGGAGTCATGCCTTGGCTTGTCTTGCTTTCTGGCTGCTCACTGAGTCCCTGATGCTCAAGCATCCTAAAGGATTTTTTGGTTTGTTTTGTTCTCCTTCTGTTTTTTGTGGGAGGGACACACCAGTTTTATAGCAGCCTATAAATCCAGTGGTACAGGAGGGATCTGATCTTGGATACTCTACGTTTGCCAGAACCAAAGGCATGAGCTCTGAGTGCTAAATGAGGTGAAAGCCACCCATCCCTTATTTCCAGGTATTGCCAGGACTTTGACAGGGAGAATCGCTTTGGCAGGGGATCCAGCTCTGCATCTGTTACCTCTTTAAAACCCACTCCGCTACCTTTCCCTGTGGCAGTGCTGTTGCTTTCTCCTCCCTGGGTGAATCTAGATGAGCTTTTGGATGCAGAGCAGGATAACAGGGTGTGGGGCAGTGAGATGAGGAAGCAACTGGCAGAAAGATCTTATTTTGGTGGGAGAGTAATCAAAGGAGTGGCTCTCACGGGACATGCACAGCACCCTGCGTGCAGCTTGCACATTCTTTCTGTAATAGGATCCTGGTCCCAAGGGCTTGAGGAGCCAGGAGGGAGGCCCAGAGATGGGCTGAGACAGTGAGTGCTGAGGGCAGCCACCAGCCCCAGCTCAGCTGAGGGCAGCTCTGCAACATATTGACACCAAGCCCTGATGTCCAAGGGCTTCTCCACCCACCAAGGAGGGCTCTTTGGGAAACGGCCCTCCAGATCTTCCCCACTGGCAAAGCATTGGCACGCAAGCAGAGCTGCAAAGCCTTCACACCCCGTACCCTGGAAATGCACTGCTGCTTCTTTATATCCCCTGAGTCTGTAAACCTTGTCAGGGGATAGCCTTTATGCCCTAGATTTAAGGCGATGTAGTGACTATAAATATTGTGCTTTGAATAAGAGAGTTGTGAATACTAGATGAGTCCATTCATTGTTAAATGTCATATTTAAATGTTTTAACACTCAGTTTCCCAGGTGCTGCACCAGCAGGTAAGACTGCACAGCCCTCACAGCACACAGCAATTTTGTTGTCCTCAGGCGGACAGTATTGCACAGGTAGGACAAGGAGGCCACAGAGTGAGGTGGCTGTGCTTTAAAGTTTTGCCAACACAGCCATTCACATATGAATGTAAAGATAACACCTCCCCAACCCAGCACCATGCCAGAACGGTCCCTTGCACAGGTCCACATCCTCCTGACAGACCAAACCTTGTGCCAGCGCAGCCCTGGCTGGCCCAAGGTCTCATCACCCTGATGTTTGCTCTTCCCACTGCCCGCTAATTGTGGTGGTGGTGATGGAAAAGCCATAGCTGCCTGCTTAATAAAGCCACAATGGAGAACTCTTCAGCTACCCTGCTCCTGCTCCTTCATTTTGCATTAGTAACTCATTATCACAATGGTAGCGCTTTATAAATAAGCAAGGTGCACGCATATTAGTGAGCCTTTTATTCACGCCATCATCATTTTTCAGTTTGGAGGCTAGTATTTATTTGTGCTCTGTTTTTATAACTCCTGCTCTTTTCTTCCCTGACTGCTTTAAGAGTGTGGAAGGCAAAATTTAAAGCACCTGAAACGAAACATCATAATTAGCCCCATCATGTTAATAACTTAAAGGAAACAAATAAATACTGGAAATTGTGGCACTTTGGAAATTCCCCTGTGCTGCAGAAAGAAGGCCTGCTGGTCAGGGCACATTGATTTTTTTCTGAATCCATCCACGCAGGATTCAAGGACAGGACAAAACACTATTAAGTCAGCAAGCAGGATGCAGTAAATAATGAGTGAGCTGGAGAGGGCTGAGGCTCTGCACTGGCTGAGTCCAGATATAAATTGTGGTGAGCTATGCGTCTCGGCATCACAGTGACACTGCCTCTGGAGTGCAAGGGAAACCCAGACGGGTAATGGGAGCTGGAAAAGCCGTTGGAGACTCCAGAAGTTTTGCATGTTGTTTTCATTGGGGAGGCAGAATAAAACTCCTTCCCCCACCTCTACAAGAAGCCCTGCTGCTCTGGAAACCTGTGTGGGTGAATGCCACCACTACCACCGGAGCACAGTATGTCTGTGCCACATGAAGGCTTTAGCACAGGGGAAGGGATGCTAGGGAAGCGGGGCTTCTACCAGCAGGGTTTAACTGGTATAGTTGCGTCAAAGCACTTGGCCGTCATATTATTGCTGCTATAGCTGTGCTGGTGAAGCACTTTTCCTTGTGTAGAGATGCTCTCTGGCCTAAGGCTTGTTTATGAAGGAAGGAGAGGGGAGAGTCCAACGATAAAAGCTTTCCACAGAGCAGCAGGAGGGAGAAGGCAACCCATTAGTTTTTCTGCTCCTTTGTTTGCCTTTGTCATCTTCAACCTTCATGTACTTCAGCATGTCAGCTTCCCCCAGAGTTCAGGGGAACTAATCAACTACGTAAAACTCTTTGTGTGATCAAGTATTTGCAGGGCTAGGGTCCTAGTTAAGTGACACAGGGAAACTGGGGAAGAGAGGAGACCCCTGTTTGACGACTCACCCCTGGTCTGATGACTCGGCTGCTTCTCGTGCTTTGGCCCACACAGAGCTGCAGTGCTGGCATCCCTTCAGGAGGGTGATTCAGAGCATCCCTGCAGAGCACCAAGCACCGCTTGTGACTCCCAGTTGCCAGTTCTTATGATTTAATCACCAGCCTTACACTTCACTGTGGTTCTCCTCCAAAAAGCAACCACGCGCAGCAAGAATCTCAGCTTTCTTTTTCTGGAAGAGAAATCTCTTTTGCCTTCCCTGTTACAAAGAAAACGCCAAAAGAGTTGAATTCTCCTAGGCCAGAAACCTAAGGTTGCCAAAGAACTGGCAATCACAGAAAGCACTTTTCTGAAAAACTCTTGTGATGTGTTAACTGATTTGATGGTTTGGGGCACTGGTATATGACACTTGGACCCTGGGACAGACTGGCAATGTTGAAAGAATATAGCGTCTAATACATTTGAAAGAAAGTCGTGTTTATTCACATTGAAAGCATAAAAAGGAGGGGGTCTGAAAGTAAATTAGACAAATGTGATCTCAATTTACATTAGCTCTGGGAAACAGCGGCAGTTACTGGCTTCGTAGATAGGCAAAAGGCTCTTTAGTGTTACAGCTGAGATTGTATCAGTGCCACCCCACAAGGCAGCTTGAGATGAGCTTTTCCTCTGCGCTATTCCTACAGCAACTGATCTCATCATCCAGCTCCACTCCTGCCTTGAATTCATCTTTGTTCACTTCTTGGTCCTTCCTTTCTTCCCTCCACCCTCTTATCCTCTTCAGTACCTTCAGCAACACATGCAGCCCCCCCCAGGGTTACTGTCAGCCCCATGCGTGGTGGCGAGGGGAAGTTTGATTCAATGCTACTTCCTCCAAGACCCAGAGCAACTCTGACAGCCGTTCACCTTTCAGCCCACCCTGCCTCTGCCCCCTGCACCCTTTATTATGGCCCTGGGGCATTTGAGAAGGGTGGCTGCTATTTTGACTGGGGGGGGAACAAGGTAGGCTCCCCCTGACCTGCACCCAGGGCCCATCTTCTTCCTTGTTGGAGGGGCAACACCGACACCGGTGCCAGATGCCCTGACTCCCAGCAGTGCCTTGGGGTGGTTTAAGCTCCTTTTCTTCTTTGGTGGAAATGGAGAAAAGCATCGACAGGGACCAGCAGATGCCATTTAGCTTTGGTTCTTCTCTCCTAGAGGACAAGCCACACTCTTCTGTGACAACAACGTCTTGAATCAGTCCTAAGAGTGATGCCAAGCAGCACCCAGTAGTTTCACTTCCTCTCATTTTGGGGAATTCTCTAAATCTTTCTGCTTAACACTTGGCATGTTTGCAAGCTGGTCACTAACTGAGTACCTGGGATGAAGCACAACAAAGACACCCCACATGCCCTATACTTTCAAAATTAAGTTCTGGAGGTCAAATCCCAACTCATGTACTACAGTGTACTGCAGCGAAACGTATTTTTTCAGGTTAATCTTTAATGTTTGTAGTGAAAAAGAAAGAGTAGCAGCAAGCAAAAATAAAGCCCAAAAGAACATATGATGCAGAATAACCTACACTATAAAGTGTCCATGACAGACCTTGACAGGACAACTTCAGGTGTGTTAAAGTGAAGGTGTGGGACTTCTAACCCAGATCTCGTCTCCCACACTCGTCTTACACTTAATAGTCAGGAAGGACTCATTACAAGACACTGCTGAGGTCTTCCTCTGGCTTCCTCTGCAATGCCCGTGGCTACAAGCTCTCACCTCCCCAGGCAGAGCAGCAGTGAAGAGTTAGGTGACATGTCATCAGGCTGCCACCTCAACCATGCAGGCTGATGGAGTCACCGTGCTAAAAGAAGTGCCTGTCTTGGACTTCAGAGCTGAGAATACTGTTTCACAGGAAGCTGTGGAAACAGCCCCGCGTATCTCAGCCTTACTGTCACTGTTTCCAGATGCCACTGCTTGAGACTTGTGTGTGTCAGTGTTTCTGCCTGCCTGGCTCCTAGCCAAGCTTCACTCCCTGCCTGGTCTCTAGTCCTTGCTTCTCAAGTATTTCTGAGCAAGCAAGGTCAGTTCATACCCTGTGAACTGCAGCATCGTGACAGCAGGCATTTGGGCTCAGCGGAAGGGTTTTGTTGACCCATTCCAATGACAAATCCAGGTGAGCTGCAGCTGGGCTCTCCTGGTGATAACCAGAAGCGACACTGATGGCAAGCCCTGGTGCTTGCAAAAACAGCTTCTGCCACACAAAAAGGAGCACACAGCCCACATCTCCCTACATGTCAGACACGCTCTGGGCCAGGAGATTTTCCCACTGAACCACCAGGGCTGTATTTCCAGGCATCTGTTGCAATACTTTTATCCTCTCGTGCATTCAGCCTTCTTTGCTTGCACAGGCTACAATTTTCCTCAGTACTGGCTTGCAACAAGCTTGCCTTTTTCCATTTAATTCTCAGAAGTGCAAATGATTGCCAAAACCCTTCCATGCCCCGATTATTAGGAAGATAATTATTAACTTGCATTTGGGAAAAGTAGGGTGACAATTCTCATGACCCAGCGATTTTCTGCTCTAGCAAAATAGGCAAGTTGTGGGGCTATCACCGAGAAAGGAATAGAATTAAGGAACTCCTTGTTTATCCAATTAGAAATCTCTCTACACTGTGGGAGTCTAGAGCAGCGGAGGGATGAAGAAATGGGCTACTTTCACATGGAGGTTGAGCCATACATGAAATTATTTACATGCTCTGCAACAGAAGGGTGTTGCAGCCTGTGTATCAGGAAAGCCCCTTTTGCCCTGCATGGGTAGTGTTTGTCAGGAGATGCTAGGCACTAAAGTCTGAGAAATCCCCAGGGGATTTACCACATCAAGGTGAAATTTCTTATCAGAAAAAAGTCTCATGGGTCTAGGCTGAATGTGAGTATCCTACCTCAAAACAAGATAGGCAGGGACATCCCCCCATGGATTTGAGCCTCTGGTCTGAACTAGGAAAACAGACTTCAAGCCATTCTCTTAATCCCAGATGGGTCTGCAGCTCTCCTTAAGACCTTTTTCCTCTTTCCTTGCTGAGAGGGAGAAGAGGAAAAGTTCAAGACATCAGTATTTTCAGGCCCAAAATAATCCCATCCTGTTCCATGCTTGGCCCTGAATCTGCCTGTGAGACAGGTAGCACTGCACTTTCAAAAAGGTCCCTGATTTTTTATGCTGCATGGGCTGTGTGCGTGGAAGATGCTGATATGGTGCATTTCCAAGGCAATTCCCACATAACCCCAGCCAGCACTTTCCTTCTCTTCAGCCACCCTTTTCCTAGAGCTAACCAGCACGGAGCTGTGCACAAAAAGCCATTGCTTAGTGCCTCATGGAGGCTCAACCCCTTAATTCCTGTCCCTGGTTTAACGTTGCAGAGGTGTTCAACCTGGCAGTAAAACATCTTCTTGTCCCTGTGTTTTCAGTGAGGAAGGAAAACTCCCCTGCACTGGGAGAAGGCTGCACCTGTGGCATATCACAGCTGTATGTCCCTGCTCAGCCATATCAGGGGAGCGCTCTGCACCCCAAGATACACACAGCATCATCCTCTTGCCGTGCTTTCCCCATCCTGTGATTGTGACCCTTGACCTCTATCTGGTCCTTTACATCCTCTCGTGTCCCCCCCATCCCAGACAGCTGCCCTTGGCATCCCTTTGGGGACCACTGCCTCAGCAAAGCAGGGAAGGAATTTGGGCTCAATCCAAACCTCTCTGGGAGTGCAGGGGCACCAGAGGGGCTCCGTCAGCGCAGACCCAACAGCACGGTGCCATGGCCTTGCACACCAGGCAGCCCAGGGCACATCGTGTCACCAGCACAGCCCTTTTCCTCCGCTCTGTCTGGAGCCCTGTCTGGCGGGGAAGCCCTCTGCCTGGCTGCTAATGCCACTGCACATGCATTTTGTTTTTTAAGCTGTTGCTCACAAACAAAAGTGTTCAGATGAAAAATAAACCTCTTCAAAATCCCAGCCTATTCACTCCTGGCAGTCTGGTGTTCCTTCAAACTGTCAGACTTAGCAGATTGTTTACTGGAAACGGTTCAATTGGCAGGACCTTCTGCTGTGCAGATGAAATTTTAAAATCCTGTTTCTTGTTGCGCTCAAAGTCTCTCTTTCCACTACATGGCTTCACAGAATTATTAGTCACTTGTTTCCCATTGAATCAAAAAATATCCTCTCTCTTTCATTTCTATGGTAAAAATGTGCAAAGGATATTAGCCCTCATGCTTCAGGACACAAGCCAACAGCTAAGTGCTTGGGCCGGAGAGAAAACTTTCTCCGATGGGCACAGTAATCCAGAATGGTCAATGATCCCTGAAGCATCCCATCTGGGCAAGATGGGGAGTTGCACTGCTCAGCCGGACAGACAAGTGATGCACAGCATGGCACTCTCTGCGGACCACCGAAGGGTATCCCCCTCTGGGGACCTGTTGCTCTAATAAAAGTTCCTGCAACTCCCGATTTTGCAGATTTTGTTATTGCCTTTCCTGTCTGCAAGTGCAGCAGGAGAAAGAACTTTAACCTGCTTTGTCAGGGTCCTGTTGCTGCCTTTGCAGCATGTCCTGTGAGCACCTAAACCTGTGGAGCCAGGGCCTCCTGCTTTGCCAGCCTCTTTGGGTCAAATGCCTCGCTCCGTTTTCCTTTTGGTTAGATGAACACCTGCCAGTCACCAGCAGGAAAGGCTACTGCAATCAACTTCGTAAAGTTTGTTGGGGCTTAGGTCAGAAGAACCTGCCATGGATCAAGGGTCTTCACTGTCCCACCTCCCCATGGCCCATGTCTGGAGTTATGTCCCAAATCCTACCATTTGTCCTTTGCACCTTTGGCTGCTTAGTCTTCTAAGTAAAATGCTGAAGGGATCTGCATGCTTCTCTGCTGTGGCAGTACCTTTGTTAGTTGCCTGTTAGGTGGTTCAGGGCTGCACATGACTTCTGGGCAGAATATCTTCCTCTTGGTCCTCACATCCCACACATCCCATATACCACACCAGGCAACAGTGGTGTCCACAGCAAGGCTTGTAGGTGTGGAGGACTTGCATCCTGAGCAATGCACGGTAGGGTGACAACTCTGACCCAGAAGACATTGCTCCGGCCTCTCTTACCTGACTCACTTCTTTTAAGGATGCCAGGATTTTTAGGAAGGTGCCAAAGCTGTCTGCTCCTTCTTCCACTCATCCCTGGTTCTCAGCCTGCTGCTGACAACTTCCCTTGTCGTGATGCCCGTTTCCAAATGGGATTGCCTCTGCGGCAGGCCCCAGGGAGCCACACCTGCACACAGCTCTCCCTTGCCAAGTGTAGGAGGTAGTGTAGGTTTTCCATTAACACCTGCTGGTCACATCTCACTAACCTGAAAGTTGTCTTCTCCCATGCCAGTGTCAAAACAAGTTGTTCCAAGAAACAGTTTCTCAAGCAGTCAATAAAATGACCTCCAGAGATGGGCCTGATGTGCCATTCCCAGTCATCAGGGGATGTTATGATGGCCCATAATCACCCTGTCAGCAGGTGGAGCAACTTTCTTGAGCGTCACCTCCTTACCACTAACCCAGCCAGAGATCCTGTTCCCCTTGCTTGCAGCTTCATTTCATAACTGAATAGATTGCACCCTGCAGCCTTACTCTCGCTGTGGTGGTCCTTCATGGGCAGCTATGGTCCCTGTGCACTGCTTGATCCATGCTGTTGTTGTCCCAGCCTCATCAGAAAACTGTCCCGAAGCCGGCCTTTCCATTTGATGAGCTTTCTCATGTTAACAAAACAAGAGAGCGGCAGTGCAAACATGGAAAATTAACAGGGCAGAACCACTCGAAAGACAATTAGCACATACAGCCCTGAGCCTCTGACTTTATTTCTCCTTCCTGTTACATTCCTGTTCCCTGTGCCCCTCCTGGGGGAAACGGGGGTTCACTGAGCAAGCATTTGGGTTGCGTGGAAAATACTGTGTCCCCCAGTATAGGAAGAGAGTGCCTACAATGGAGATGGGGACCAAGAAGCACAAAACACTGGATTTTGCAGCTTCTAGCCTCTGTGTATTGATGGGATGGAGACAGGGAGCTTCGATATGTCCCACTGAACCAGCGATGTCAGGGATGGACCTAAAATGGCTTGTGGCAGTTCATTTCTCGCACTGCAGAGAGGAAGATGATCCTCTCCACAGTGTGGGACAGATAAAAAAGGGTTGGGAGGGCATCACTAGCAAAACTGCCTGCTGCCGGGAAGAGATGCAGGGCCGGGGGGGCCTGGGAAGCCACCTGCTCGGTGCTGGTCTGAGGATGGCTGGGCTTGCTCTGAGGGAGACTCCACCAGAAGCATGCAGGCACGCATCTTATTCTTGCTGAAGTAGCATGGGTAATTTTTTAAGCTTCAGGGTGGGAATAATCTGTTAACCAGCAATTCTTATTTCTCCTCGGATACAGGTGGTTCTTATTTTAGCTCCCACACAAAGAGCTCCCCGCTAACTCAAGCATCTCTCCCCTCCTTTCCCATTCAGGATTCCTCGAACACCTCTGGGCCAGGATATGAGTGCTGGCACCAGGTTCTTGCTCCTGGCTCTCTCTGGATGCAGGCAGGAGGGACACACTCAGCCTGCACCACACCTGTGCCCTGCATTTACGACAAGTTCAGGATCTCCTCCCTCGCAGAGAATCAAGTAATTTGGTAACAATATTCCCCAGTCATCTCAATGCTTGTGTCACGATCTGATAGATGTAGCTGTGTCTAGAGGTCACTGCCATGGGCTTTTTCCTTAGCGGCGTAGGTGGTCCTGCCCCCCCTCCTGCCTCCCCATACCAGCAGGGTAAGCCGGACCCAGGCGTCACGCATGATGTACATCACAACTGCTAGTAGGATAGCTGTCTTGCTCTGAAATAACAGCTGATTCCCGGCTAATAGATTCAGTAATCTGACACCCGGGCTGTAATAATTGTATCTGAACAAGGCAGGCTCCAGCCTCTGCCAGCCTTATTAGAATGAGTGATTGTTTCCATCAGGGATGTAGCTCTGGTGCATTCACCTTTCCTGGGCTCCGAAATACAAATTGAGCTTCTGACCTTGGTGGATATGACGGCTGACCTATTTCCTCCTTTTTAAATAAGGAGAAAACAGACTTTGGAGGGAAAGCGCCAGCTTTCTGCAGGCCTCCTTCTGCCGAGCTCCTCACTATCGTGAGATCTTAGTTAAATATTTGGCCTGCTGTTATTAGCCAGGATGACGGTCTGCCTAAACCACCAGGCTCCTTATGTGAGATGCAGAAGCACGGTCCTGTCTTCCTGTTGGGGTTGGGTTTATTCCTTATTTCTCTGCTCCCTGGCTTGGTGCAGCTGTCGAAGGCAGCCCCTTTTCGCTGTGGCTGTGTGGACGAGCGGTCCCAGCAGCTGTGTCCCACGGGTGCTGGCACTGCAGCAACCAGGGGATTGCACTGGGGATAGGGCTTAAAGCTGCAATGCTGCTGAGCAGTGCCCCTTCCACCGCGTCCCTGTGCCTGGTCTCCAGCAGCTCAGGAGGGGCTCTGACGAGGCGGCGGACAACCAGCCGCTCTGGCGCTGATGCGGGGGCACTGAAGCTGGTGGGTCTGTGTGAGGCTCACTCTGTCGGGAAGAGGAAACGCTGCCGACCGTGCCTGCACAACCGCGTGGGAAACGCAGGACCGGGGAGGGGATAACTGCCAGGAGACTTCCTCTGGGAGCTGCAGGGCCATCCGCTGAAATAAAAACACCTCCTGCCCTCAGCCAGGAACCCTCCCACCAGGTCCTTCAGTCAGCAAGTCAACAGGCCTCGGCCACTAATCCTAAATTTCCCTGGTGATGTGCCATGCAAGGGCAGGTTTTTTAACAGGCTGCAAGCTCCATCCCGTGTTGTGGCTGTAAATATAACTGGGAGGGAGATTTAGCCACAGTCCCCTCCCTCCCCTCCACATATTGCTTTTCCTGAGGTTAAACGTCAAATATCTCTAAAATATCACCCGGGTCATCAACCCACACACACTTCAGGAGGGGGCTAGCCAGGCTCCCCCCAGGGCTCTGCCCTGATTTATGGAGGTGTGTAGTGCAGCGCCGTAAATCGGGGCATACATCAGACAACATCATGGGAGGATGGCGTGCATTTTTGTCAGAGCTAGGACACTAACACAGAGAGGGCAGGAAGAGGGACAGCCCCGGGGTGTGCAGCTTGCTTTTCTTTCTCCATCAAAGATGGTAAAAAAAAGCTGTCCTGCCTTGGTGGCTGCGCAGAAAATTGTGCCTGAGCTCAGCAGTCGAGGCACCGGCAACGTCATGAGAGATTCCTGCTGCTTTGCCTTGCTGCTCCTCTTTAAGTGAAGAGGAGGGCTGGCTTATGGACCACAGGCAACTCCTATAGGGCTGGGGGTTTGGCACAAAAGGGGGAGCAGGCAGGGTGTTAGAGCGGTGGGAAGAAGATTTATGTCTTTTACTGTCCATCTGCAAAGCAAAACAAAAATAGCTGAAACACTGGTTTTCTGCTTTATCGGCTCTGTGAATAAGCATATAAATTTCTATGACATTTCTGGAGGCTTGCTGAAGGGGAAAAAAATTCATCCCTTAGGACCTGGCCAGCAGCAGTGGCAGCATATGGTCTGCTGAAATCGGTGGCTGAGCGCGTTTTGTGTGTGTTAGCATTAAAAAGGTGACTTTGCGAGTAATTTCAGAAGCGGGGAGGGTTCTTCTCTTTTTTCCTATTTCTTTTTTTTTTTCTTTTTTAATCCCATCTAAGCTGATGCAGCTGTCATAGCCAATAACTCTTGAGTAAGGGAGCTGGGCTGCATTTTCTTGATTGGGAAGCACGAAGGGTTGCTGGCTTTTGGCCGTCTCGTGGGAGCAGGTTCGGCCTCTTCCTGGGAGGTAAAGGGGAGAAAGGCAAAGTCCCTGGCGCAGGCAAAGAGAGGAGTTGGGGATGCTTTATTTTTCTCAGCAGCTGCAGCTCACTTGGAGAAGGAGTTGGGGCCCTGCAAGTCCGTGGGAAAGTGGCTTCAGTCTCCTGGCTGCAAAAGGACGGCAGGGGAGCACAGTTTCAAAGATGGAACTCACTAGGGGGAAAACAAATACAAATAGGCAACTGTTTACGGTAGATAAAGTGTGGCTTTTTCTCTTTCATCGTTGACTAAAACCTCATGTTCTTTCCAGTAAGGGAGGCAGGAGCCGTAATGCGCTGTCAGAAAGATGTCTTTCAGCAGGCAGCACCTCTGGATGTTTATCTCCCTGCCATTGTGCTCCAGCACTTTGAAAGGTAAAGGGAAGACGCTGCTAATCACACTGTTGCTTAAAGATCAACAGCCAGGCAGATGTACTTTGTCACGTTTTCTCTTTGGTCTCTCTTTTTCTGTAATGAAAACGGTGACATTCATTCAGGCTTGCACGCCAGCGCACGGTGGTGGGCTCTTAATGAATTCCTCCTGCCCTTTCCCTGGGCTCTGAAGCGAGGGGCGCAGCCAGAGCCACAGCCGGAGCAGGCCAACTGCCACCGGAGCCACAGATCGAGCTGCTGGTGTCACATCTGGTTTCCTCGGGTTCAGACTGGATCCATCCCGCGGTATGTTTGAGTGATATTGCTGGAGTCGGAGAAGAAGCGCGATGTAACCAAGGGCTGAAAGGCAAATGTGGGATTTCTTATTAGTGGGAGAACAGAGAGCTTTAGGGGTATAAAAAAGGACTGTGGAATAAAGGAAATAAATGCTTATCTGTGCAAAGAAATGAAACTCAACATATGACACCTCTTCCGCCCATGCTGGTCTAGGCTAGCAAACTGAGCAGAAAGGAAGGAATAGTCATGGAAAGTAGGCATGGCTGAAGGGAGAGGGATATTTTCACTTTAAGACAGGAATTTCTCATGCTCCTATCTTCTTCACCATGAGTTTAGCATAGAGGTCTTCATTTCCACTTTCCGCTATTTCCTGCACATAGGGAAAATGCAGCATCTTAAGGATGTACAAGGAGTGCAGGGAGAGGGAGAGAAATTTAGCTCCTTTCCTAATGCTGATTAAGTAGTGCAAACAAAGAAGAGAGCAGAAATGTGAGCCACCAGCTCTTTTCCAGCAAAGGCTCCACTGAATCCTATTACAGGGATATATCAAAAGCAGTAAGACAATTTTCATTTTTTGCCTGCCTGATGGCCAAAGGAAGTATCATTGGTGGCATTGAAAAGGCTGGGATGCACATCAGATAGTGCCAAGGAACTGAAGAAACGCATCAGCAATGTATATGTTAGGCATTGAAATACCACCTCCCACACCAGTTGTACTGGCTTTCCCCAAGCCTTTTTTGCCCTGTTCCCACTGTTCTCCAGAAGCCATCCCCTGCCTCACAGACTAAAGGTGGTTGGTTAAGCACTTCCTTGCAGCACAGTCAGGGGGAAGGAATGGCTCGTGCACAAGCCACGGTCCCTGTGCAGCCTAGGAAATGCCATGCATTTTTGAGTGGCATCAACCAGCTTTTCCTCTGTGGACAGTTTTTATCACTGCCATGGATGCAGGGTGCCCAGTGCTGGGCAGGAGCCGGTCTGCAGATGGCTTCGGATTCCCAGCAAAGTTCTGGGTACCTCAAGGCACGGTGCTTGCAGGGAGAGCAGCCTGCCAGCTGCTGAGTTGATGGATGTGTGTCCCTGGCAAAGACCTCTCACCAGCCCGTCCGTAGCAATGCAAAATTGAGGGGTGAGCTCTCCTTGTGACAGTCAGGCTGCCTGTGTGCAGCTGACTTAAGGATGAGGGGCTACACAGTGCTAAGCACGCTACTTGCCTTCTGGGCCCCTTCCGACATGATAAATACTTATTTAGATGGTACCCTGCAATGTGCAGTTGGATACGACCCATAAATCCTGGTGTTAAATCAGTAAAATAAAAATCCAGTGCTGCGTCAGCTTGGCCTTTGAGAAGGCAAAGCTGATAAATAGGGTTTGATTGGCTCTTTCTACACCGATGCCCCAGAGCAACACCCTCTGCATGAGTGTGATATTGCTGCAAGCTGACAGTACAAAGGACAGACACATACCCGTGCCAGCCATTGAGCCGGCTGCCTGGATTAACCCTGATTTCCTTTCCTGACACTCCTTTCTTCTGCCAAGGAGGGAAACCAGGCGTAAGAGCAAGTCCCTTTGCCTGTCATGCTGAGAGCGTGGTGCTGGCAGCGTAATTCAGTGTGCTAAGCCCAGTTCTCCCCTCCCCAGTCCCCGCTCTGTGGTGGTCTAACTCTGTAAGAGCAGAGGATTTACACCTTCTTACACAAGCGGCATGAGAAGGATCAGGCTGTGACAGTCTTGAGTCCCAGCTTCCTGGGAAAGGCAGACATCAGCTGCCTCCCAGCTCTCCTGGCATCCCTTGGGCTTTTTGTATCCATAAGGATTTCCTAGGAAGTGGGTGCAGGAGGGCATGTGGGACAGCATCTTACACACACCTTTTCAGATTTAGTCTAAATGCCTTTGGCAGGAGTGCCACTGCCTCCGACAGCAGAGCAGCCAGCTCCCACCACCCCACACTGCTGTTGAGATGACAAAGCAACAATAAATACAAATCTTATCTGTCTAATAAGGCGAATTCCCTGCGAGGCAGGAAAGAGCCTCTCCATCGAGATGGTATCTGCGCCAGCCGAGGTGACACCCTGAATTCGGCAGCAGCGCAGCCTCATCAGGGAAGGGAAGAGCAAGAGGCAATCACACTTTTCTCACTGCCTTTTGGCATGTCCCCAGGTAAGCCTGGTTCGAGGCGGTGCTGGGAGCAGTACCTGCCCAAAAGGAGCCTTAGCTCCCAGAGGATGCTCTGCTCCTTGCTGCTGTTTGTGCGCTTGCTGGTGGCCGAGCAGACACGATGTTAGGAATCTGGTGCCAAAACACAGAGCCAGTACACTGCTTTTCTGCTGATCCCTGCTCACCACCAGCTGGCCCAGGGCTTGCAAGAAATCAGCCCTAGGAGGGAGGCCAGCTGCCCAGAGCTGAGCAGGAACCAGAGGGAAGATGCTAGCTGATGGAGGGAGGCACCTCCAGCCCCCTCAGTGCCTCCGGGCATCCTCCACGGACAGGCAGCCTCTCTGCCAGAGAGCAGCAATGCCACATGCTGCAGCTCAGGGCTGCATCCTTCAGCTGGCTAGCTGGGGGCTGCTTTCCACCATCTCCAGCTGGCTCGAGGACACTGCTTCATCCCAGCAGGGGATGAACTGTGTCACATCTTCATCAACCCTAAGTGACAGAGATGTGATTTTCCTGGACATTAATTCATTGGAAATGTTGGGTAGGTCAGAAATAGACACTCCCTAAACTGTCTTCTGGTTCTGGTGCCAGCATCCCAAAACACGTCCAGTGCAAACTGATGCTGGTTATACCCACTGTAGACAGGAGATGGGACAGGAAACGATGTACAAGCACTCACATTGTTTGTGGGAGCACAGTGCAGAGCTGGAGCACAGGCCAGGCATCTGCATTTCAGCATATACCACTTGGAAACAAAGATTAAAGCTGTAAGAACATTTTGGTTTTCACTCATTCACTATCCACAACAGAAAACTGAAGGTGAGGGAAGGGATATGTCCTTCAGGCTCAGACCAGCAAGCAGGGGTTTTTACTCAGCTCCCTCATGGGGGAGGATATACAAGCAAGTTTGGAAGCAAGACAACATTTAAAATGAAGAGGCAAAATGTTTGTAATCACAGAATGTTTCTTTTTTTAAAACTGTCTCCTCTTGGTTGACCATTGCTTAAAGTCAACACAAGCAGGTGAACTTCAGTCTGCAAAAATTGCAGCCAGTGCTAAGATGCTTTGTAATAGATTGGAGGCGAGCAGGTGTGGGACCAATGTCTGTGCTAAATGAGAGGGCTGTGCAGGCAACACTCTTGTTAAAATATCTGCCAGTAAATAGGCTGTCTCTTGCTATTTGTCCATCTAAGATAATATTGTGGAAAAACTACACAGATTACCCTCAAATAAGTAATGCCTATATGCCTGGTTTTTTAATAAAGAAAATTACCTGCATCTCAAATCCAAACTTTTCTGACTGCCCAGTGAAAGCAGAATATTGGAGTTTTCCAATAAATTTTCTCCCTTATTGCTGAAATTTCAGCTGAGAAAAAAAAAAGCATCTAGTGCTCCTTTCTCACACATCTAAATTCTGAAGCATCAGCTGTTTTGTGAGGGAGGGATAATAACTCCCTGTTTTTAACATCTAACTCAATGCGTTTGTGAAAGGGATTATATGGCACTTCATCTGCCCATAGCAAGGGATTGAACATGGTGACCGGGGAGGGCATCTCCGCTCTCATGTTTAATTCAGGCGTTGTTTTCTGTCTCAAAGGCAGGGAAAGTGAGTGAGGCATTTCCTTCAGCTGGAACAGGAGGTCAAATTTAGGTTTGAGTTAGCTTGACTCGGCCACCAGCAGCCTTATTCCAGTCACCACTAGAGAAGAGCTTGGGATCTGCACTCTGCCCTTAGGGTTGCTTCCTACCCTCAGATGTTAAGCCCAAACAGTCAGTAGCACTGTCCCTATCTTACAGAAGGCAAGAACAAGGTACTGGGGACAAGGGACCCTTGTCAAAAGCCACCAGTATGGTAGGAGCAAGCTTGGGGTGCAAACAGTCTTCTGCTTCCTAATCATGGTCCACTCCCGAGGTGGCGGGTAGAACCTCACGTGTGTGACCACACATGGCTGCCTTCCATATGCCTTTAGTTTGAACAAGCGTATGAAGGACACTGCCTGAAGGAAGAAGTCCCAGGTACTGGTGGGACGTTTCTCCTACCAGCACAATGCAACCTGGGGTGGAGGTGGGGACTCGCTGTCCTCATACTGGTCACAGAAAAATGGGGGGGTAAAGGAGCGGCACGGCAGTGGGAAGAGGGGAAAAGGAAGGTGGTCATGAGGGGAAATGGAAGAAAGATGAACAGGATCAAGGAATGGGAAAAGGAAAGGGAGGAGATAAGGTTTGTTGGGGACATGGAAGACAAAGGCAAAGACAAAGGTGGTCATAATGGTGGTAAGCAGGAAGAAAACAAAGGCTAATGAAAAGCAATGGGAGAAAATAAAAATAAAGCTAGGAAAGGAGAAGCACAGGAGTGAGTATCCATCCTGCCAGCCCCCGTGATGGCTGTTATTTGCAGATAGGAAGTGCTGCCTGCAGAAAAGCTGATCGAGGCTGATTGAGGGAAAGAATGAGCCACATGTGACAGATGTTAGTCAGTTCACGTAATGCCCTACTGGAAGGCACTCAGATGCTGTGGGGATGACAGCACTCGAAGAAACTGCGTGGAGCACAGCAGCCCTGGGAGGAGGCAGGAGGGAAGATGAACGGCAGGAGCACTCCAGTCCCCTGATCTCAAAACAGGAAGAGAAGAGGAGAGCTCCGAGCCTCAGGCTCTGCCTTTTACATATTTCCTGCGTCCCCCTGTGCTCCGTCACTCCCTCATCCAAAACCAGGCGAAGGCCTGAAGCACATGGGAACTCCCACTCCTTCCTGCAGGGAGCAAGGCTGCCTCCATGCCCTCAGCACTTCACCGCTCAGAGCAGCAGTCTGCCGCACCCGGTGCTGCCGTGCCTGCAGCTGGGGATGGGACTAAGGGGACTGTCCCCTGACCTCAGCCACAGAGACCCCCGGTGTGGGTGTGCAGCCCCTGTGAGTGCTGCGGGGCACCCTCTTGCCAGCGTAACCCACTGCCCACTTCGTGCCCTGGGCAGATGTGGCCGTGCTGTGGCATGGCCTCTGAGCCGCAGCAGTGGCCCTGCAGTATCTGCCTGCCTTAGAGGTGTGCTCAGCTCCCGGTCCCATTTGCATCCTCACTTAAAAAAGCTGGCTGATGGACGAGTACTCGTGGGCAGGGTTTGGTTCATGCTGTGCGTTCAGCTCCGTTCTGATGGCGGAAATGAGAGGAGTGCAGCCTGGAAGGTAGCATCTCAAAGCAAGGGATGTTTTGAGCACCACTATCAGCACCTGTGCAAGTTATTTCTCAAACAATGTCTCAAGCCTATCAATTACTTGGGTGTTTTGGAAAGCAAGCTTCAGGAAAGAAAAGGAGCCAAGATAGCTTAATTGTGCTTTTGTCTAATGCCGACTAGTTTCCCTTACATTCAATATTAAAAAAAAAATAAAGAATCATTACACAGCAAATGGCACATAGGCCTTCATGTGTAAGGCCTTCATGGTTGCAGGTCTTTTTTTACTCTTCTGCCCCACCTTTTAAAAAGCAAAACTTCTCAGGGACTACTTCACTTTCAGCATTTCCAGTGAGGCAGCTGCCATATTAGATCATATTCAAATACAGCCCCAAAGAGGTCAGGAGCAGCGTATTAGCTGAACTGTTTATCTGCAGCCAGCCAAGGGGGGATGGTACTGCTCAAATCAATTTTCTATGCTCCGACTGGCCCATCTTCTTGACACTTAGATGTCACTGTACTACTGGTGATAAAAAGGCCTGCCAAAAAAGGATGGATTTGGATTAACGCAGGGTCCTACAGAGCCAAATGAGAATTGACAATATTAGTCTTTAGGACAATTTTACAGATAAAATTAACCAGAAGAATAAATTTTCAACAGTTTGTTTAATCTAATCTTCTTTCTATTGCATTGAATCTTGCTCCCATCCACAATTGCCATTTCAATACTTGCAAGCAATACTGGCTTCTTTCTCCTTTTCTGTTTTGTGGAATGAAGATCAGGCACATAAACCAGGATACATGTTGCTGTGAAATGACAGCCAAAAAAGAATACACACCTGGTTTCTGTAAAAAGGAGGAGGAAGTCCCTCATATAGATTAAAAGCAAGGAGAAAAAGTATTAGCCTGTTAAATTTGGGGCTGAGGTATAGCCTTTGATAAGACCTGAACCTTAACTTTCCCTAAGTTCACCTGGCTTTGGTCTTAATTTTATTATTTGGATAACTATAAAAGAAAAGGCTGAATCTCAGTTCCAGATCTGGTTTTGAATTAAAAATAGCCAATAGAAAGTTCAAGACTATCCTTATTCTAGCCCACCTCTGTTATAAAATATGCAGACCTGTGTACATCTGCGACTATCATTCATGGTACTAGAAATCAGAAACTCTCCTAGTTAATAATAATATATAACACATGTGTAAGACTTTCCATCCTTCAGTACTACACAGGCGACCAAGTGTCACAATGAACCTGTGAAGTGTTTTCTCCGTGGCAGAGATAACATTTCATCCAGAGGTTGACTGTGTTGGTCAAGGACACCCAGGCTATACAAAAGCAGAGGCTAGAGCTGTGTGGTAGAGCTGGAGCAGGTGGGGGTAGCTGCACCTAACCTTGTCTTATACACTGGATTACACATCAGGGTCCTTGCATGCTTTCCTTTTACATATTTGTACAGAAGTTTTTCACATCACTGGATGAATATTTAGGAAAGCATTTCAAAAAATGATTCAGCTGGCTTTCTGAACAGAGCTGGAAGAAAATACTTGGGTTTTGTCTATGCTAAAACCTTTCTGCCAGCACCGCCTTTGAGCATTTTCAGGGCTTGGATCAGGGATCTCAGCACTTGCCAGGGCAAAAGGAATCATTTTTTTGCTGGCCCTGTGCAAATTTACCCTAGTATGGGTCTGCTCTAACCCTCTGAAGGACAACCTTCATTCCTGCCTCAGCACAGCCCAGGGCAAGCAGTGTCTGCAGTCGCTGCAGGTCCAAGGCTGCTTTGCCAGGGCTGGCTCCAGGGCGGTGTTGGCAGAGCCAGATTTTCCCTGCACTTGCTCCTCTGGATTCTTAAAGGCAGCAAAGGAGCTGGATGCTGCACATGTAAGCATTGACAGGATGACACAAGTTTTCAGTACGTCTCCTGGCACTGCCTGGGGATAGGAATGGGAAGTATCCAGTGTTAGAATGCAAAAAAGGCAAACGGAGCCCTAAGATGGAATAGATGAAGAAGGGCAGTAATGCAGGGAGCAGGAGCAGATGGGGATGAAAACCACACAAGTCACTCTGGGGGATGGAGGTCAGTTACCACCTGTTAAGAGGCAATGGTCATCTTCAAACCCTGACAATGTGTGTAACTCCCATCCCTCTAGATGCTTGGTGAAGAAAGGTTTGCTACAGCTACCAGCCACACCATTAGCTCAGCTGTTGGACATCAATGCCAAAAGCTCTGCTGGGCCAAAGCACCATTTAAATCTTGGCAGCCTTCCTTTTGGTTGTATCTTTGCTTGCAAAGGGTTTTCTCCCTTTTGCTTTTCAAAAGCTGCTGACAGTACAATTGGAAAAAGAAGCAACTTAGACTGTATTGAGGATGCAAAATGGACTGCTGACATCAAATCACCTGTGCAGCTGGATTTGGTGCCTCTGGGTGCAAGCACACCACTAAACAAAGAGCCAGGGAGTGAGGCAGAGCATGGAACACAGGGTCACATTCACTGCTGAATTTTACCTCTGCTCCTTGACACTGAACCAGAGCAGATGACAAACGCTACACCAGCCTGGGCTCCTCCTGCTATCCCCACTACCTAGCTCCACTGCTACCCCAGCAAAACTTGTACTTTCAGCCACCCCTTAAGCCTCTAAGGTGTGCTTCATGCTATGTCATAGATTTTCATACCATAGAAGTCCACTCTGGTGGGCTGCAACACAGCTCTTCTGTTACTTCAGTTGTTTTAAATGGGGGGAAAATGTGCAAGTGGTCATAGTCATCACATTTTAGGACCACAGCGGATGGTTCCTCCAGGCCCAGAGAAGATCCAAGGCCATATTATTTAGGTATAGCCACTCTGGTTTACAGGAAATACCAATGTACAAGCTATTTAGTGTCTCTCGTCTTGGGGACGTGAATTAACCTCTGCACTCTTATTTAGCACTACCAGGGTAGGCTTCATTTCTGGATTACGATGCTGGGAAAGCAGGAAAGGCAGACAGACCTCCTCAGCCCTGTGGCCGGCCACAGCACCCCCAGCCTGGAATGGGGGATGGACCGAGTTCATGTCCTTCCTTGACATCATGCAGAGAGGCAGCAAGCAGGGAAACCAAGGGAGGTCAGACACTGCTATCTGAATCCCCTTTACTGGCCCAGCAGTCAAACCACAGGCACTTCCAAAAAGCAAAAGCTCAAGTTTTGGTCCAGAACTGGACATGTGTCCTTCTCTACATTTGAAAAAAAATACTGTTGTCATTCCACAACAGAGGGGAAAATAACCTTAAAAGCCACTGACAAACAGATGCCATCCCCTGGTACCCAAATGGATAGTGCTGGGGGAGGCAGAAGGGTTTGTGTGGAAAATTAGGCTGTTGCGATTGGGACTGCTGCATTCTTCATTGCCAAAAATGGCCATTGGTAGTGAGGATGACAGAAGGAGATGTCACAGTCATGGGATTAAGGCAAAAGGCTTGACACACTGATTTGTATCCCTCAGCACCACAGAGCTCAGACTGAATGCTAGGAAAGTGGCTTAACCCAAAATCTGTACAGGTTGCCAGGATCTGGGTGATGAAGTCCCCTTTTGTGCGGTATCCAGTCTGCAAGATGAGGGGTTAGATCTGCACTCCGTGCTGTGGTGGGAAGCAGGGGAGCCATAATCTGTACATACAAAGTGTGAAATATAAGGGAAAACAGTGTTCAAATTGCCCACCTGAAACTAGAGACAGAATTTGCCATAGTTTTGTCTCCTTTCTTTCCACTGTACTCAGGCCTTTCCAAAGAGAGGCGATAATCCCTGTGGGGCTCAGCCTCTGACTGTTAGTAAAATGTTTAGGAGCTAACATGGTGAGCAACCTGGCATTCAGCAGGCGTAAAGAGAGATGCAGAGCAGCTGCCCACCAAGTGAACATCCCATGGCTGTTCCCAGCAGCAGGGGTGGCAGCACCCACTGAACACAGGCACCTTCACATCACGGAAAGATGCATGATAAGGAATCAAACCAGGAAGCAGGGAGTGCTGAAATCAAGAGATGCACTTGACAACATGGCAGGAAAAGGGGGGAAATGCCCTTGGCAGTAGATGGAAGGGATTGCAGCACCTGGCTGGAACAGACTTGTGCTCACTGCTGGCTCCAGCCAAATTGATTTCCCTGCCTCCGCTCCATCAAGCAACCCACAGCACCGAGCTCCTGGGCCACTGGAGTGGGAAGTGTGCTTGTCATGGATTGCTTTTTCTCCTCCCTCCTCTTCCAGTGTGCTTTTCCCCTAAGCTGTAGTTCCTCCCAGGTTTTGGCAGACCAGATGAGCCCCGGAAGACTTCACATCTCCTGGCAGGAGCAGCCAGAGGGTCCCTGGAGTGGCAGCTGTCTCTGGATACCAGCACTTTCAGGGGTTCTCAGCTGGCAGCCAGCAGCTCCCTTCCCTTTAACTGCACTTCCAGCTTTCAGCTCTGGATGCAATTTCCAGCCTTGGCTCCACAAAGCTGGAGCCAGGACAGACAAATACCAAGCCTAGGAGCATCGTCTTGCTTTAGCAGTTCAGCATTTGTGTCTCCCAGCTTGGGAATAGAGGCAGAACCCCATGGCAGACATCCCAGGTGCTGGATTGCTTGTTTGCTTTGCTTGCCGGCTCCCTAGCATCGCTTTCCAAAAAGCACCTGCACGTCCAACGTGCCAACAGGCAGCATCTGCACGTGGTCTGAGTTTGGAGTAAACTACAATAGAAATACATTCAGGCTGGAATAGGTGCCTTACACTTTGAAAAGGCCAGCTGGGGACTTGGCCTCTTTATTTCGCTCTCTTGCAGCCCACTCTAATGCTCAGGTAAAGTCAAAGCCTGCCCTCAGATAAATCCCTGCATGGCTTGTTGATTTGAGAGACATCAGTATTTCCTTGGGGATGGGAGGGGAAGAGCTGCCACCCAGCTGTAATTTTTTTAGTGCAATTTTCTATTCTCTCCCTCCTGCAAGAGATTTTCCGCTCTCCAGAATAACCCCAAAGTGCTTAAATTCAGCAGTCCTGACAGGGGAGTTAATCAGAGCTCTCATCCCCCACACTTCAGTTTTCCAGCCAGGCTCCAAGCTCAGTCAGTGCCCCGTGACAGTGGATGGAGTGTCATTGCTGAAGCAGCGGTAACCACACAATGAGGGGATGGGGACAGGCTCTATGCCCAGAGTGTGGACGGACCACAGAGACAACAAGGACATGAGAGGGTGCACGAGTGGAAATCAAGGAGGGTGGCACATCTGGTTTCTCAGGGAGAACTCAGTATTTTCAGGAGGAAGAACACATTTCTGGTGAGAAATGTTCAGCCAGACATCCAACTGTCCACTGATGTTCATGTCTGCCAACTGATTCCAACCAATCCTGACTCAATGTTGGTGTTTTTAGTGAGCTTTCAGGAAATTTCCATCACAATGTCATTATATCACGCGGGCCTGGCAGCTCAGGCTACACTAAGCTCTTAGACCTTGCTGCGTGCATCCCTCCATATGGCTACCTCATGAAGCAGCCACAAACTTTGCACCTCTGGGGGTGACTAAGCCTTTGTTTTAAACCAGAGAAATTTGCATTGTGGTAGGTGCTTTTGGGGGCTCAAACCCTTGCCAGGATTATCAACGAGGAGGGAGTATAAAGATGAAGGAGTTCTTTGACTCTTTTTGTGAATGTTGTAGTGTTAAGTAAGATACACTGTGTTGCCAACATGAAAGATTAATGGTGGCAATGTGGCATATTTCAAAAAAAATGTAAGCAGATTTCTTTATATTCTTTGTTCTTAATTATAGGAATGCTGTTATAAGCACAGGTAGAAGCTGTTACAGAGTGAGGTGACCTGGAAAGGAAAAATCTTTAGGCAAGGCAGTGGAAGATGTGTTAGATATCCTGTTAAAGGTGATAAAGAAGACAGCAATGACCAAAGAAGGGAGGAAAAAACAAACATGAGGAATGATGCAGGGGGAAAATAAGAAGACCAGGCAATGTTGCAAGGATGGAAGCTGGTCTGGAGACACTGCAATCCCAGCCTGATTTACGCTGGGTTTTTGACAGGGCACCACCAGGTAATGGCTCACCTTCGAAGCCTGGCTTGACCCATTACTGTCATAGCCAGTGGCAGAATTACAATCAAAACCTAGATCCGATTCCCAATTTTGGAGGTGTTCGGACGTGAGAGTTTTATTTAAGGCTCCCTTTTAATAAAAACTGGGCAAACTGTGATCAAGGGGAAGGAATTGTCTCCATTTTCATGATTCACATCTCCCGGCACCCAAAAGATATGCATTTCCATGCTCTGATCTGTGCTGCTCTGAAGGACACAGCTGAGAACAGAGCAGGGAGCTGCCGACTAAACGGCAAAAGAAAGAAAAAAAAATGCAGTTCCATTTTATTCTTCCTAACGTTTTGCTAAATTGGTTCAGCAAGCTTCCCCGAGTCTGGGGAGCTGGGAAGGGGAGGGAGAGAAACTTCATTAAGTGAAAGATTCTCGGAGATAATTGGGAGGCCAGGGATAATAGTGGTAGCCTGCATTGTGCTGGGAAAAGAGGGCGCTTGCTTCATATTTGTTAATTGAAGAAGCCAAGAGCAGCTTTCTGAGGGGCCAGGGCTCTGGCTGGAAGACTGAAGGGGATGTATATTTTTACTGGTTTAAATAGACATTAGGGGGCTCCATTTTTTAAAAAATAAGTCTCTGAGTTGCGTTGGCAGCCTATGCAAACAAGCACAAGCAGCACAGTCTGCAGCCTCCCCCACCCTTCTCACTGGCAGCCGGGTCCAGGGCTTGCTCTGCAAAATACTTCAGCCAGGGGAGGTGCCGCTGGATGTGGCGGGGGGACAGAGCCAGGACCCAGCAGCTCCTGCGGGAGGGAGTGTGGGAGGGATGGAGAGGGGGCTACCCAGCCGGGCAGAGGCACATGAAATTTTGAGAGACGCGGAACCTTCCTATGTGGCATGCCGGTCACTGCTTGCAGACTTTGAAAATTAAATTCTCCCCACAGTGCAAGTTTGCAGCTTTATCATGCAGACATCAGGGGTTTGTTAAATAAGATTGCAGTTCTTCTCACTGTGGAATAGATGGAGATCGGTCATTTTTCTAAAGACAGTCTTCTTTTTGTAAATACGTCCAGAGTGCTGTGCCTGGTGATATTATTTGCACATCTATCCACTTGTGCCCTAAAATTATCCAGATTTTTAAAAAAAGAATCTCTATCTGCCTAATTAAAAATCATTAACATGATACTGTCTTACTAGTTTCATGAATACTGCCTTGTCTTTCTTGACTCTTCCATGCAAATCAGAAACATTTTGGGTCTGATTCTCCTTTGCCCTAAGGCTCATTTACTCCATGCAGGAAAAGTCAATCAGCATCAGAAGGAAAGCAAGCAAGGGCTGCACCCACTGCAAGCTTTCTCTGTTCCCCAAGTGGCATAGAGGAATTTCAGCATACAAAAGAATCCAATCCTTGCACATCCAATGCTGTGCAATAGGCTGGGTCCTGTAAACTGCCGAGGAACGTGTTTTTGCTGACGTCAGTTATTGTTTCCCTTCCAAGCTTCTTGCAGTTCTAGGTCTGTTGTGACAATTAGTGATAAATCACTGCTGGGACTTTGGGCCATCCATTGGAAAAGCTCCCAGTAGTCAGTCACCAGGAGAGCACCGGGGCACACAGCAACGTCATGCTTCATATTCTCTCTGTTTTTAATGGTGGGGGGAGGAGGGTTACACTTTAGTTCTGCATATACTGTGTCAGGGTAAAATAATGTTCTTTTCTGGCAGCACTGAATCAGCACGCATCCAAAATTTGCCTTCTTCCGCTGCATGTGCTGCCCCCATGGAAATCAGCAAAAGCCTCATGCAGGCATATGAGGGCAGGATTTAGCCCGTAAATCACAACCCAGATCATAAATACATGCTTGAACCCTCTCTTAATATGATTCATTAAGAAGGAGCTTTTACGGTTGGGGTGGTTTTAATTATCGTTGTGTAATTTTATTGTTATTGTTTCCATTAAACATTAACAAACGTTCCTTATTTTTGGTTAACAAAGATCTTTCTTAGATTGCACAGTAGTTAATGAAAACCACATAAACGCATGCAGAAAGATACCAGGACTCTCATTCAATTAAATATAAAACTTAAAGTAGAAGATCTATAAAAATCCAGATTGTAATGAATCATAAATAAATACGGAAAACTAACAACTGCCTTGGGTAGAGTAGTAAATTTATAGCCTGAAGATTTGCATTTTTAAGGTCTGCAGCATTGTCTGCATTGCATTCGCTCTCACCCAAAGAAGATGCACATCCTCAGTGGCAGAGTCCCCAGCCTCATGTCATTTTCTCGGCTTCTCTAGACAAACCCTACAATTGCCACCATGCCCGGAGTTAAACCTGCCTCTGCCCGGCATGATCTCCAAGTCTCTGAAGCCACTTTCTAACTGAGGAGTGAGAAGTCACAGGCACACCAGGTTTCCTGGGTGTTTGGCCACTGGAGGGCTGGAGATGTGTCCAGCAAAGTTGTCCCCACGCATGCTGTGGAGGATGCATCTGGCACCCCCAGGGCAAGACCTCTCCTCCCAGACATGTTGGAGGAGGAGGAAGAGAAATATGGAGAGAGCAACCAGCTCCTCACCCTTGGCTTCCCACACCAAGAGGGGGTTCTGCAGCCATTTGTTAGGCTGAGGTTGTCCTGTTTTTCCAAATCGGTCTGGAAATCAATTGGCTGTAACTTCCAGCCAGTCATTGGCACCTGTATGAAAAGGGATGGATAAAAGGCTGCTTCAGCTACTGACACACAGTTCTGAGCCCATTGTACATCCAAATGAGTTTTTGTTGAGGGGTATGAAGTAAAAAGGTTTTAGCTGTGTAAAAACAAGCCCACTAGGATGCTCAACGGTCCCATAAGGGCCAGCTAGCATGCTCTTGAGATAGATATCAAGGGCATAACTGGCACATGCACAGACTCCTGCCCGTTGAATGGTGTCAAGTCACTAGTCACCAGCCTCAAAACTCATGTTCCAGCCTCCTTCAAGATTCACGCTGACATTTTAGCTTCGCAAGTGTGAAAAAAATTTGGAAACTCTTCCAGTACTTCTGGAAGCAAAGCAAACTGGTCTCCAGACCAGAGGCTCCACTGGAAACACGGGAATGTCAGCATTGAAAGAGTTAATGCGCGAGAGAAGTGGAAGGATTTGATCATGGCAAAAACTCTGAGGCATCTGCTCCAGCGTTATGAGTGTG
The DNA here is from genome assembly GCF_023634085.1 of Falco cherrug. Lineage (NCBI taxonomy): Eukaryota > Metazoa > Chordata > Aves > Falconiformes > Falconidae > Falco > Falco cherrug. Next base: position 83,335,176 of record NC_073698.1, on the reverse strand, counting down.
TGTCAGTCTGTCTGACACAGCCGTTGCCATGGTGGCAGGGTTCTCCCAAAAATCACAAAAAGCGGACAAGATGGATGAGTGCCTGAGCAAGACACAGGAGAGGGGAGATGGCTGCAGATGGGGATGACTTGGCCTTTGTAGGTGGGGCTTGGTGCTGGTACTGTAGGCCAGCTAATGTAAAAACGAGTCTCGTGAGATCCATGGTCTTTTCCAGCTGGACAGATGTTTCAGGGGCTGGAGCCAGCTGTTAAAAAAAATGGAAATCCCTGGAAGTTTCACCCAACCTAACCTCATCTCCATTGTTCCAAGGAACGTGGCATGATGCAGGGAGCCACTGCCTGCAGTAGTCATAGGAATGGCTGTAGAGAACCTTGAGAATTAAGGCTTTCCCAGGCAGCCCAAGATTCTGAAAAATGTGTCCGTGTGTCTGCTGCAGCTGTTTGGACAGGCAGGAGTCTAGATGTGACTATTAAAGTGAAGAAGTCCCTCAGCTGCTGGCCTCCAGCAGCCCTGGGAGGGAAAGGCTGGGAGCCCTACGCATGCCAGGAGCTGGGGCCAGCTGGGGCTTGCAAAGCACAGGGGGACCAAGGCTGGACATGCTGGGGAAGCAGGGAGGGGTATACACACCTTTGGGCCTGGAGGGGCTTGGAGGAATGGGATGGGGCAGTTGGGGCAACAGAAGTTGAGATAGGAGCATCAGGAGCCTGCTAGAAAGAATTTGGGGTATTTGGACCCTGAAGCAGGAGAGAGAAGGACTAGAGGGGCTGTGAGTCAGGGGTTGCTGTAGTTCTTGAGGACAGTCACCACCTGGGCCCTTGTCACCATGCCCCATGCAAGCACGCAAGGAAGTTCTAAGCTGGGGCTACTTCAGCCTCGATGCAACACTGACAGTGCGAGGAGCCATGCTTGACCAGGAGCTGATGCTGGCACGGGGAGGCTGTAGAGCCAGACCAGGGATTTGTGAGCCCTGAGCAGGAGGACACCTGCTGTTCAACACACTGGATCATCAACAGCGTATCAAATGAGGTCAGCAAGGGAGCTTTAAGCAGGGGTAAACTCATACGAGCAAGGCAACAACTGAGGCAGTGGAGCTGACTGCTCTGGAGTTTGCACATCTGGTAGCATGCAGTTTTCAGTACGTTTGTCTTTCCCTCCATCTTGCCCCTCTGATAAGAGGAACTGGCGGTTCAGTGCTCCCTAAGGAGCAGGCTGCCGCAAATGGGGAACGCAAGCTGCACGTGAGCAAAGAGGTTATCTTTCAGCTCACCAGCGGGAGTGCGGCTCTGACAGCCGAGCCACATGAACCTCTCGCAGGCTGAAGCTGGCCAAGCTGCAGCTATTGGCGCCAGCACACGGGTTGCATCATTCCAGCGCGGCTAGCGAGTATTACAGAACAAGTCAGAAGTATGCTCAACAAACCACAAGCTTAAAAATAAGGGAAAACACATTTCCTCTCCTCGCCAAGGTGGGAGAAGATAGCGCTTTCTCGAGCATTGCCTTTACTAGCACAGTGAGGATAGATCTTAGCTGGTAATTCTTTAAAAGTGAAGCCAAAACAAAACCAAAGTGTTTGGGAGCATGGGCTGGGGGGACCCGCACAGAGAAACCTCTGTATTCATACACAGCGTGAGCAGCAAGTTGTGGTCAGGCCAGCCATACAGGTGAGTATTTTCATGGGTCTGATGCACACCTGCCACATTGTGACAATTAACACTTCTGTACCACTCTTTTTTTAAGTGGAAGGAAACATTTGCAGTTCTTCTAGCCTTGGATCAGGTGAAATAATTTTCTAGTCTTGTTACTTTTCTGTTGTGCATGGACTTAATAGAAGTTACCTTGGATATTAAGGTAGGCATGTTTATGTTTTCTGGTTTTAATCCAGACCTCCAGCACCAAAAGGGGACAACATTAAGTAGGTAAGTGGCTTATATGCCAAGAGTCTTTTTTTTTTTTTTTTTTAATTGATAGACTGTTCGGTTTTGAAGGATCGTTTATGGATTATTTATTGTGGTCTCCAGTGTCCAACTCCAATATCAAGAAGATGGACTGCAAACCCTTAATTATACTTGCATGTCCTGTACATATTAAGAACCTATAAAACAAAGCACATGCATGCTTCAGGCTTGCAATACTTTGATGAAGATTTCTAAATTTTTCAAGCTGCCAGTTCATTTCAAAAGATGGATTACCTCTCTAAGGATTTCATCTACCTAATTATTTCTGTCCTGATTATGTAACTGCCCCGTATTTTTCCTCCTGCTGCTGCCCCTGAGTAGCACCCAGAGTTCAAGTGAATTGGTGCTACTGCTTAGCAAGGTGACAGGCAGTAGCAGCTCGGCTGTATTTGTAGAAAAATGCTGTTAGGGAGGTATATGGCATACGAAGCGCAGGGGCACCAGGCTCACCCCATTGTTTCTGCAGGTGGCAGACAGATAAGAGCACAGAAAAAGCATGTGTCCGGTCAGGTGCGTTTGTACCTAAGCTCTTTGCAACACAAAGTTATCACATAGCAGGGAGCACAAAACGATAATATGATGGTGGGTATACTTAGGTGTCTACACAAGGAGACCTGTGAATGCCTAGCAGGAGGAACATCGCCTGTTGATGGCACGCTGTGGTCCTGCTGGCCTCACTTCCCCACTCTGCAGGAATGACAGGCAGCATTTCAAATGAGACTTAGGAGCAGAAAGCTCTGTAGTGGTTTCAAACCAGCCAAGCAAGCTGTGAGACTGTCCAAGAGAGACCTGCTCCACAGCACAGCACGGCTACAGTTCAAACAAAGCAGCAGTGTGATCTGAGCAGGTCTTGCAGCTGGCAGCCTCCTGCTCAAGGCTTGACGACACACACGGATATATGTGTCTACAAGGAAGGTTTTGTCTGAGCAGAGGGGAGGACAAGTGCTTTCTCCTCTGGAGCCTCAGAGGTCTACATGGCTAAGGGACTGGAATGTCTGCCCCCAGGCTCCAGCTACCAGCAAGGCTCCCCAGATACAGAATTCCAAGCCACCTCCAAAGTTTCCATGTCATAAAGTAAAATATGATAGCAAGCAAGCTTTTTTAATAGTATGACGCTGCAGCTGAGGTTTTAACTGTTGATAACATAGGCAAGGCTCTTAATATTTTTTGCAGGAAGAATTACCCCTAATTGCAGTGCTTTCCTTCTGAAGCCAGCCATGCCATGGATCAAACAACACAAGAAGATGGTGTTTTAAGTTTCTCTTACTTCTTCTTCCCCTCCCTGCCAGTGTATGGCCTTTATTAGCATTACGGCTGTGTAACTCCTCTGTAGCCATCACAGTTCAATGAGAACACCTGTCATTCATTTTCAGTGCAAGGAGGAGTCACAGCATGGGTTTGAAGCCCCCCTCAGTGGGGGTGTGCTGAGAGCTGCTCTTGCCCGTCTTCATGGCAGTGGGTCTGGCGGGGTCCCTGTTGCACTGGCACCAGCACAAGTTTTCCAGGGGTGGGACGCAAAGGTGCCCGTGCTTAGGAGAAGGGGCAATGGGTGCTTCCCCCAGCCATCGCGGTGCAGCGGGATGCAGCGAGCACAGGGAGCACCTCGCTCCTCGGGGACTGGGGAATACAGGTACATCCTGGTGGTGGTTTGGTGTGTCAGGATCCAGCCCAGTCCCAGCATCAGCGTAGGACTGGGCAGCAAGCAAGTTGAGGCAGACACACGTGCCCCAGCTGGTGCTTGGTGCTAGGGCAGAAGGGAACAGTGCAACTTGGGGGGGTAGTGGGTGAGGGGACCTGGCTCGCCCCTACACCTGCCCCACCTGGGTGCCCCGCGCAGCCTGTGTGCTGCCCTTTGGCTGATGCTGCGGCCGGGAGGAGGGCCAGGACCTTTGAAACTGCTGCCCACCCGCCCGGCGCAAGCGGCCTGCCCTTGAGCGATGGTGGGCCTGAGTGGGGCGGGAGGGGAGCGGGGGGCGACCAGGGAGGGAGCAGGAGGGGAGCTGGGGGAGATCAGAAGGGGAGCAGGGCAGGAGCTGGGGGAGATCGGGGAGGGGGGCGGGGAACAGGGGAGATCGAGGGGAGATCAGGAGGGGAGCAGGGAGAGAGCAGGAGGAGAGCACCCCTCGCTCCCCAAGCTGCAGGGTCACCCCCTCTTCTCACACCCTGCCAGGAAGGAGGCATTTGTTTCCAGCAGATTAATTGCAGCCTCTGCACCTGTGGTTATCAGCTTCAATATACTTTAAATTTAACCTGCATCATCTATTTATACACCCAGGGCCCGAAACACGTTTTTCTGTGGACTTGGTGTGGGGGTAGCAGCCCCGGGGAGGGTTGGGGCTGGCTGGGGAAGCTGTACAGCCAGGCTGATGATCCAATTAAGTCAACAAAGAGCCCCAGTGATACGATCTAAGGGTTCAGGAGCTGGGAGTAAACAGGGAACTGCGGCAGAAGGCAAAGCCAAGCAAACATATGGAATAAGTTACGGGGGAGACGGTTGAGACAAAGTGCAGAAATGAGTTCAAGAGATGCCTGGGCTTTTCTCAAGAGAAGGAAAAGGACTCGAGGGGGTATGCTTGAAAAAGCAGGAAGGGAGGATTAAGATAAAGCCAAAAGATGGAGGCCTGCTGTGCTGACTGGCCTTTGCTTGTTCCGGGAGCTTTTTTTTTTTTTTTTTCCCCTGGTTTTTTTTCCTCTCTTTTTTCATTTGACTGTAACAGATATTAATGTAATTAAAAGATGAGGGAGCTACTGGAGAGATCAGCAGTAAGTTAAGGGCAAGCTGAAGGGAGTAGGAGTGGGAGCTACCTAGCAACCAATGCACAGGAGCCAATAAAATGTACGGATAGGCAAAATCCAGGGGAAAAAAATAAAATACAAAGCCCAGGACCATGAACAATGAGCTCAGACGTTGCAGCCCCAAAGTCCTACAGTGGCGTAAGCAGGAGAATTGACAGCTATGCAGTGGGCCAGGGGATGTGACACCAGTCCCAGGGTCCTGGGACAAATTCCCACCTGCCCCCATCTCTGTGTTGCTGTGGCCTTATGCCATGGCTTGATCGTGTCCAAACTCTGGCCAGCACTTTGTAGCACCTGTTGAGGGTTCAGCTGGGTTTATGGCCAGGGCAGTGTTGGCAGGCAGGTGGAGAAGGTGAGAAGCACAGGTCCCCGTGCTGGGCAGCTGAGGGTAGTAGAGGCAGCGGCAGCAAGACCTGGGAACCCAGAGGAAAGTGTCTATAAGTAGTGGGGGCTATTTTGACTGCTGTCTGTAACCCCCAGGGATGGCAGCGTCCCCCACCCCTGGGAGCAGCCTTCCTGCTGGCTCCAAAACCCAGCCTCAGTGGGGTGAGCCACGCTCCTTGCCCAAGGAGGAGGGAGGGGGGAAACTAGCCCACAAAGAGTGTCCCTGCTATGCTTTGACCTGCTTAAGAGCTTTTTATAAAACTTACTTGCAGTTAAAGCTGTGTGACTTTTTATTTCAGGCAAGACCTCACATTTGATCCCGTAATTGTGGCATGATTTATTTTTTAAAGAAGACAGTGTTACAGAAAACGACACCCAAGAAGAGCTCATCCTCAGTCTTGCTGTGCTTTCGGGAAGGACAGTGGCCTTTCTCCAGCAAGCAAACCCCCAGTTTCCATTTTGAATCATACTTCCACATTATTATTGGATGTAAAACTTGTTTGGCTTCAGAGTGTGGAGAATTATCCCAAAAGGTCAAGTAAATTGGACAAGTTGCCTTCTAAATTACCAGGCTGTAAAAAAAAAAATAAAATTATCCAGATTTGAAATTTTGTCCTGTGTATTCTTTCTTTAATGTGGGTTTTTATTTACTAAACTGCTGTTACTATATCACTGAGTTTTTCACCCAGGTGAAATGTGTTGACAAGCTATTTCTAAGAAAATATGGCATGATTAAGGCACTGAGGGGTAAGGAGGGCTAAAGAATTTTTTGCCCTCCCGTGGCAGATTGCAGCTGATATCTCCACTGGTGTCATACATGTCACCTTGCCATGGGCTTTCTCCCAGGCCCTGGGCAGGAGCAACCACAGAACTGAAGAGGAGGGCTAGAGCTCCACTGCATGCTTCAGGGCTTGACCACATCCTTATGTTTATTTGGCCCCCACTCGTGCATGCTGCTCCACACTAATGCCAGTAGCTTCTGCCGTGGCTTCCCTCGGTACACTTGCATAGTTAAAAGTAAGCACATTCATGCTTGCAGGATCAGGGACTTGTTTTGCAGTAATGGATTTGTTGCAGAATTATAGCTAACTAGCTGTGTCTTCTGCAAAAAAGAAAAAAATTGGTTATGCTGGTTTTTGAGTTTCAGGCCATTAAAAATTACCCAGAATGTACAGTCACTCAGTAGCAGCTTCATAGATAAGGATTTAATTATAAGCCCTGCACTTACTTATACTCTTTGAATACCAAATGTATTTTGTGATTGCTTTCAGAGCACACTATTTTTTTTCCCCAGAAATTTGAAGGCAATTGAGCAATTTTACAGTCTGGAGTCCTGATTCAGCAGCCTTCCCTGTTCAGCAAAGAAATGATGTGCATAATTCCAATGGGACTTGGGCATATGCCTAATTGGGACCAATGTTTAAGATCACATTAAAATTAAAATCTTAATTTTTGTACCATTTTTGCGCCTCTGTGCGGAACACAATTTGGTTCTCTGACTCAAACTTTTATACAAAGAGGTCTTCGTAATATCTCCACTTTGCTGCAGATGCTCTTGCATGTACTGCACAAAGCCCAGAAGGTTTAATGGAAACTTTACATTCAGTTTGTATGTAAAATACTTTGAATACTTTCTATGTATTACAACATATGTATGCACTCAGAGAAGGAGGAAGAGAAAAGGAGGCTTTAGAGATGCCCTTTGGAGATGACCCGGGGGTGGGTGGGGGGGTGTTAGCTGAGCAGTTCAGCGTGGGGATAGCTAAAAGTAGGCTTGTAGCTGGAGATTTTCCCTGGCCAATGACAACTTCCACTGTTCCGAGGTTTTGCTTTTGTTTTTACAGTGTTTCTTGCTTTCTTTTGCCTTCCCCATCGCACATCCCAATTCTTGGAGAATTAGATGCTTCAGAACAGCTTTGCAATGCTGAGCTGGCCCAAGGCACCCACTGACAGTGTTGGAGACCCAGTTCAAGTGCAAGCTCTGCTCAGCTAAAAGATTTATACTCAGTCTTCCCTTGTCCTAATCATTTGGCTACTGGCCAGGCAGTCCTGATATTGTATCCTCCTCCAAACTCTGGCTTTAAGCAAAAATTCCATCCTTCTTTCTGTGCAAGTTTATAGCAGCTGCTGTGCTCCTGGGGAACAAATCAGCTCTGATGAGCTTGCATTGTCTTATGGAAAAGCCGTTTTATTCATAAATTTCTAGGCAAGCTGTAGCCAGCATGCTGGGCTTTGTCCCCATGCTCTGAATGACGTGTGATCTGCAGCACTGGGGACCACGCTGCGCTGCCTATCTCCAGCAACCTGGGGGCAACTGAAGAGCAGAAGCCCTGTGCCTGGGATCCATCCTCCCTCCTGCCTTCTCATCCAGTGGGATGGGGAGAGGAAAAGGTGTTTGTAAGCAGTCCCTGCAGAATATGTGGGGAGCATCATGGTCACTTAGCCAGGGTAGGTTAAACCAGCACATGTGTGCTGAGCCCCAGGACTGCTGGTGTGGGTTTAGGGGTGCTAATGGAAATGTGTGGGGCACAGAGAGTGTACATGGGAAATGGTGGTTCACTGGTTTTGTCCAACTTCCATCAGCACCTTGGTTTCACCGGCGAAAGGGATGACCCAGCCAGGGGCTGGAACTCTGGTTACACATATGTTCAAGAGGTACAGTGCATCATGTAAGAGGACCTCCAGTTTGGACTGTAGCTGTGATCTTTCACACCAGCATGTTACAGGGCAGATAAACCTCATTTGAATTTTCCCCAATAGGATTTTTTATGACCTGTTACACCAGCGTGAAAAATAATTCTCCCGGACAGTTGACTTCATTACACCAAAAGGCTTAGGCTGTTTCAAACTGCAGCGCCCTTCATGCTTCTCTTGTCTGCTACAGACTTGCCGAGGAGGAGAAAGACAGGAATATGGGAGTGCTGTATCCCTCCTACCCTGAACCACCCCACAACTGCACAGCTTTGCTTCACTTGTGCTTGTGCTTCCCCTTCCCTCGCTGTTTGGGACACCAGCAAACCAAGCTGAAGTACTGTGAGCCTTCCCAGGTGGGAACCATGGCACTGAACTCACACATCATCCCAGAGCTACAGCATTCTCATCCAGGAGCCCCTCTACTGTGAATAATTGGCCAAACACAGACTAACACGTCATCTGCAAGTATGCCATGCACTGGGTCCTGGGTCCCTTCAGAGTACCCTGCCCACTAAAGGTCACACCACTGGGACCCTAATTCACAGAGGGTCTCCCCAGCATCTGCTCAAACCAGAAGGGTGCACTGCTTCCCAGCTTGCTTTAATGTCCCTTCTCCTGGAGGGCGTCAAGCTTTGAGGAGCTGGACCAGTCTGTAGGGCAGGTGGCAAGCCCCATGGAAGTGTCTGGGGGAAACACATCTCCCTCTCAGCCCCCTCGTGACAGCACAGTTGGGAACAGTAATGGGTCACGGGGCAGTTTTGCTTTAGGAAAGCTACTACCAGCACATTGTACGCTACTATGCTGCAAGGTAGTATCTGGATATTAAATAAGGAGCATAGAGGTTTTTCTCACCATTATAATAACACTGCAAACTGCTATGTTATTTATTGTCATATCATTTTTGCCAAGGGCTTTAGCTTGTCTATTGGTCGTTAGAAGCAGAAGCGTTTGCAAAACAGTTTAAAAAAAATCTTGCGCTGTTATTCCTCAGCTTCCATTTCCGAGCGCTCTACCTCAGGATAATGGTGAAACTGCCTGCACACAAAACGCTGCCAGATGTAGAAAGTAAACGAGCTGAGAAAAAGAAATGCTTTTTATCATTTCTTTCAGCTAGAGTAATTGTACGTGTTACTCGGAACAATTGCAGGAATGAAATTTTCAGAGGGAAGTGTGATTTAGCTGAATTTCAGCTCCCTTTTCCCTGTCTTTTTTTAACACTAGCTGTAACTTGTGTCTATGGCCAGTCGTCCTGGAGGGTCTGTTGGGCTTTCCACAACGTGAGCAACCCTGAAATACAGGCTTTGCCTGTCACCCATCATAGTCTTTAGCAGCAGTCTGTGCCACAGCCACTGCACCGCACACCACGGCCGACAGCGAACAACTGCAGCGCTCTGGCGTTCGCAGCATGTTTGCTTTTCGCCCCCCTGCCACCCCACCACCACCCCCCCACCACCCCCCCGCCCAAGCAATCGACATGTAATTGCAGAATATTTAGAAGAAGAGGAGAAATGAAGGTCAGGACCCCGCAGCCCACGCCTGCTGCCCCCACACCGACCAACCGTCCCTGCCGGCACTACGTGACATGACTCGGCCGCAAGCCCGGCCTCACCCCGGCCGTGACTTGCATGGGATAAGGAGTGGGAAGCGCTGGAGCCATCTCCCCGGTGTCTGAGCCAGGGGCACGGTGTTCCCAGGGCAGTGCCCTGGCTCCAGGAGCCGGCAGGGATGTCTGCTGCTGAGCAAGGCAGGCACCAGCCTGCCAGTCCCTCCGTCAGCAACCCCTGGCTACCGGCTTTTGTCATTCAGATGGTGATGTCCCTGTGTCTGCACCGTTATTGGGCTCTTAATATTTAGCAGCCTGTCGGGCAGCTTTAATTACTTTCTCTCCAGAGCAGGCTGTGGTTTGAGGAGGGCGGCAGGGGTGGGGGGTGGGGGGGTTGCTGCAAAAGGCATTTGCGGAGGTTCACATGCAAGGCAGCTCAGGCTTAAATGCGCAGGATCGTGGGATTAAAAGGAGTGTTAAAAATGTGCCCTTTGTGATATGCCTTGCAGCGCCAGGGGCCGGCGTGCACAGCAGTTATGAATATACGCGGCTGATTTAGGGCCACAGCCTGCCAGCAGAGCTGCCGCAGCCCACACAGCCGAGCAGAGGACGGCCCCCCTGGCCCCTCTGTCCCCACTCTGGTGGAAGCCTCTGAGTACCCCTCAACACACAGGCACCCCTCCCCTCCCCAAACCACCCTCCAGCCCCAGGAGCAGCTGAAGTTCCCCCAGCTCTCCTCCACAGAGGACACAGACCCCAGACCAGCACCCTGGCATTGCTCTACCCCTTTGCTTGCTCCCCCTTGCCCACCCACTGGCTTCCCTAAGTCCCCTCGTGGGCACTCCCCTCCCCGGTCCCCCAGCCCAGTCCTTCTTTTAGTGGCACCCTAAACAGCCAGGATGACACCTTAAGGCCCATTTGCCTTCATTTTGTCTGTCCTGAGTCAACCAAAAAGTTTGTACTCTCCCTGCCACCCACCCCACCGCCCCACCCCGGTATGTTCTACATGTCCTCTACATCCCATCTATTCCAGACCACCAGCACTGGGGAGGGTGGCCATGTGCTTCTGCGCAACTCAGGAATAATCCCACCATGACCTAGGGTGGACCCATGAGCCAGAAATAATAATTCCAAATATTTTAAACAGCCGAAGGAGACTGGCTGAGATAAAATGTCATGGGTAATTCCCTGCCAGCACAAACAATATGAATTACAGAATTAGTAACACAAAGTATCGTTAGCTGTCCTGGCTCCACAAAAATAGGCTGTGTCTCCACAGTCCGAAGGCAGTACAGGGCGGTTTGAGAAGGGTGAGACTGGTGGCACACGGATACTGCTGAAAAGAAGCCAATTAGTGGTTTTCTTCATGGCTTTTGTGGTGTTTCATGACCTCCCTGGTTGGGCATATTCTCCAGAGGTTGCTCTGACCTGGATCGTTGGGATTCAGATGTTAATTATTTTTTTTTATGTGATAGAAGTAAAAGTGGCCAGCCTGGCATTTGGGACATATGCGTTGCTCCCCAGCAGGTTGGAAAAGCATTGGCTCTCAAGGCAGCACGTGGCCTGGCTTAGCTGTTTCTGAAATGAAGGTAAGCCTACAGTGGCCAGAGCAGCTAGTTACATCAGATATTGAATATCTGAGGAAAAAAAGTCCCAGTATGGAGCAGCTCCAGCTTTTCTTGTTTCCCCCTCTGTGTTCACTCCTGCACCATGAGATTCCCACTCTCCTTGACAGCATGTTGCAGGGATTGTTCGTACCAGTTTGCTTCTCAGTGCAGCAGAGGTGAAAGCTGCACAGATATTTAACAGTAATAACCCTCACATTCAACCACTTTGCAGACATTTATTGCAGGTAGCAATATCTCTGTTCTACAGATAGGGATTTTAAGAGAGACAGGGATAACCTGAATCGCCCAGGGTCCCAAAGGAGAAGTGTGGTATATCAGAGCTGCAAGTCTACCTTACAGACCCATGCAAAGCCTGTTAGACAAAATCTTTCTGTATTAAAAGTCTTTCTTTGGGGAAACCAGTGATCCAACTCTCATCCTGTGTCCATTTCGTAAATTGCTTCTCACAGCCCATGCACAGCTTTTGAAACCCATCCTGAACTCCCACTGTTCCACATGCTTCTTGTCGGCTCCAGGTGACGGCCAAACCTCTTCTTTGAAATGAGAAGTATTTTTTAAACTAGATAGAAATTAGTAGTTTATTTTTTAAATGTTGGAATATTTAACTAGATAAGAAATATTTGCTTAGAGAGACTTCTTGTGCAGCTAACCAGCTCAGTAATGCATCACTTTGATAAAAAGCTCTCCCCTCTTCATGTGGTAAATACAGCATACATTATTCCTTTCTGCGTGATGATGTTAAATAAGGGAAGCATGCTGCAGATGGGGGGTTTCCTGCCTTTCTCATTTGATTTAGGCAGTTCCAGATGATGAGAACTCAGATCCGGGAGGGATGCAGTGACTGCCTATGTGGGTTAAAAGCGGCTCTGCCACTGACTGCCTTTATGTCCTTGGTCTTATCACTTAGCCTGAAGTATTCTCAAATTCCTTACTTTTAGGTTTCAGGGAGGGCTGGGGGGTTTACACATTATTGTAATAATTTCCTGAGGCTTTACACGTGACTCCCTGAACTCCCTTCCATGGGAAATGGTCAACAACAGCAAAATCCTGGGTGGGCCCACCAAGCTCCCTGGACCCCTAACCTGGAGGCAAGCAGAGGGGATCCAGGAAGGCAGGATTAGCCAGGAAACACACCCAGTTGTGATGCAGGCTGAGCCAACGGCTGGGAGTTTGCGAGTGAACAAACTGGCACCGCCTAATCAGATGTTAATTCCAGGGAGGGAAGAAGCTGGCTGGAGCCTGCAACGGGTGCTGGCAGCAAGGAAAGGCACGGATCCACTCCCCAATCTGCTCTGCAGAGAGGCGGGATGTGATTTGGGGTGTAAAGCTGTATTAATGTCCAAAGCACTGCTTGGCTCACACAGGAATCCTTTGTGTCCTTAATGAAGGGAAAAAGCAGGGCTTTATTCTGAAGCTTTGTGTATAATCAGATGCCGTGTTGTAAGGCTCTGGAAAACACACCAGAAATAATAATCGGGAGGAAATAAAAGGTTTAGTTCAAAACAGTGTGTGATTTAAATAAGAAGTGAAAAAGAAAGTGCGCAGGATTTGAGCATCGGAAGAATGAACTTTTAATTCATTTGCATTGAGATTACAGGGGGAGGGGCAGCATTTAAACTGGTATAAAAAACTAGTTTAGATGTAAATGAGAGATAATGGTCTTTGGTAAGGAAATAAGCAGGGGGATGAACTTTGGCCATCAGGAGCCCGCAGCAAGTCCTGGCATTGTCGCTGGAGCTGGAAGCCCCAGATGCAGTAATTAGCAATGAGTTTGCAGATCTCAGCACCGGCAGAACAAAAGGGCATCGCTGTGGAGCTGGGCTGCCAGCTGGGAGAAGGGGAGGTGAGCTGGCACGCCACAAGGGATCATTACCCAGCAGTCTGCAGAGGGGAAAAGAAAAGATCCGAGGGTGCAGCCTGGGGCAGGCATAAAAGCGATCTAGGGTTTGGGGGGTTTAATAGTTCCCAGAGCCCTGGCATTTTCAGCTGTAAAAAATTCCCTCGGCAGCTGAGCCAAACGGGTCGAGGTTTTTAAATAGGTCCTGTGACCCACGGAGACAAGTGTTGTTATTCTTTAACCCTTGAAGGCTCAGCTGATTAGTCTGGATCAGGCAGGGATGGCAGGTGGAGTAAGGTGATTTGGTTTATAATCATCTCATATGCTTGTGCTCACCTCCACAAGAAGGGAGAGTGGGAAACCGATCACAAGCCCCTGCTGGCTGCAGCCACGCTGCTGCTCACCCCCTCGTCCCCAGCCCAGGACGGTGTCTGCTGCACAGGCAAGTTAAAGCCGTTTACATACAGCCCATATGCACCTCATGTCCTGCAAGGGTATCAATCTCCGAAGTTTAGCCAGAGATCTGAGGTTCATTACTGGTATTATTTGTATTTATTGGAGAAGAACTGGTCCCCAGTTTGCTCTGGGAAAAGCCCAGCTCTTTCCCTAGGGTCCCTTAATTCATGAAGGGATTGATTGATGTGCTTATTACTATCGTGTTATCATTTTTTAATTGCTGGCAAGGAACGGCCTCCCTGGAATGCAGCATTTGTTTCTGCTGAGGCTGTCATGGCCCAAAATCCTCCAACCCAGGACGGCAGCTTCTGGCATAGCAACCCCCATGCTCATGAAAGAATGTGCCTCTGCTCCTTTCCCTGTGTGTGGTGCGGAGCCGTTTGCTGTGGGCACATCTGATGAATACCGCCTGTTGCCACCTCTCAGTAGCCTGCCTAATCCCAAACAGATTTGTTATAGATTTACATGCGGAGTGACCTGGTTTCTAGGTCCTGTCAGGAAAAAAATAACTCTGCTGTCATCTGAGTGATGCATGAGGCAGGCAGCCCTCAGGTCAGGCCCAGGCTTTACGATCCCAGGACTGGTGGAGGAAGGCAATTTGGCCTCCTGCTCCTGTGCCACTGCGCTTAATGCCCCATACAGCACCTAAATACTGCCGAGGGTGCTGCCAGCTGAGGCTCCCCCCTCGCAGCATCACTGAGCAGGGCTTCATCTCTTCCTATGGGCTTTCACTCACTTTTTGTAGGTGCTGGCTTTGCACACCGTGAGATGGGGTCCCAGGAAAAAGCCCCCAACCCCCCCCCCCCCCAAGAGGTTCCCATGCAGCATTTGAAGCAGAAGAGGTTGAACAGGCTGAAAGCCAGGAGAAAGAGAGGTTTCCACTGCAGGGCAGTGGAGAGGGAGGTGAGGGGCAGCTGTTTTGGTTCCCCACTGAGCTCCAGGTTAGCAGCCAACACCCTAGTGCCATCTGGGCAGAGGGACAGGAGGTGCAGCCCCATCTCCACCCCTGTCCCTGTCCAGGCACATTGAAGCAGCCCTGCTCTTCTACCCGGGTCTCCCACACAGAGACATCAGAGGGTCCTGTGAAGGATGCACAGGGAAGAAAGCACCCAGCCTTCGATAGCCCTGCCTGGGCTGCTGTGATTTAGAAAGCAGGTAGCAAGTCTGTTCCTGCTATGCTCAGGCCCTATTTTTATTAGTTTCTTAGCAGCGCGTGTCAGGGAAAGTCCTGAAGCTCACCACAAGGATCATTTATTTCTCTTTCTCCTTCCCTCCCCCAAACTAATCCCATTTCACCGCAGCACTGCCCAGCAGCTCCCCTGCCTGCATGCTGCCTGCTGTGCTCCTTCCTGCTGCCACACTGCTCTGAGGCCACTGCTCCTGCCCTACAGAGTGTCCATGTCCTTGTGTAAGTACACAGGTGTGTGTGTGCAGGAAAAGCAGGGAGGGAAGGGAAATAGCCCCAGGCTTTCTGCAGCCTTCTGCAGCTGCCCAGTGCTGTAGGCAGCTTTAGCTTTGCAGAGTGGGTGCCAGGGTCCCATCTTTCACTGACGGGTGCTAGGAAGCATTTATGTGTTACTGTGAAAGGCATTGAGTGACCTGGCATGGGTGGTCTCAAGGGGAGGAAGAGCAAAGGCGATGCAGGTCTCTCCTCCCTCCCATATGCCTTCTTTAACCTGGGCTGTGCCACCACTCGCTGCGAGCCTGGGGCTGGAACCTGGGTCCCCAGTCAGGTCCTGAAGGGAGCTCCACCCTGATGGCTTCAGGAGAGCCGAGCCTGGGGACCCACAGGCTTCGCCACTGTGTTTTCAGTGGAGTGAGCAAAGGAGGCATGTGGTCATAATCCTTTGACAGCAGAGCTGGGCGCTGCTTATCCAGATATCCAGTCCCTGCCCTGACACCCATGCCCCAGTGTGGCCCTGAGCAAGCTGTTTGGTCTCTGAGGCTGGAAGCGTGCTATATGGTGGTACCCCTGGCCTTTGGTGAGAGAGATGTTTCTGGTTCAGTCTGAGGTTTCCTAGCAAGCCGTTTGATAGCTGAATATGTAGAAGTGGATGGAGGATTGATATTTGAAATGCATTAGTGGATGGAGGAAAAAAGTGAGTCCCTCCTCAAAATAGCAATGTGCTAGCATGGGCAGCAACCATCTGTCCACTGCGCTGGCTGGCCTGTGCCAGGCAGCACACAGCTGGCATTGCCAGGGGGGCACCGCTCTGCTGTGCCATGCCGGGCTGGTGGGTTTTTTTTTTTTCAAACTTCTCTTTTATTGAAGAAATAGCAGACATTCCCAGCCAGATTTGCTGCTGGCATCATCCCAGCCACATTGCTAGAGTAATGCCAGGAGCCAATTCTGCTCCAGGGCTTGACTGTCATTCGAAATGTGAAGCGGCACCAGTTAAAGCCGCTAAGGTCAGGATCCTGCCAGCCACGGAGGAGGAGGAGACGGGAGACGGGAGCGCAGGCAGGGAAACGCTGTGCAAATGGAGCTGTTTGTAGTAACCACTCCTAAAACACTGCGCTGCACAGATTGGGATTGCAGGTATTTCCCATACCTGTCATGTAAAGCTCTGCTAATCCAGCAGCATTGTGGTTGGCTTTTTCTCCCACACCTGCTCTGCTTTTTCCCAGCAAGAGAAGCATGGATCAGCAGCCCCAGTTCACTCGCCACTTCACACCCCTCCCTGCTTGCATTTGGGAAGAGTAGGCAAGCTTTGGTCTGGGAGCCAGAGCGTACTTGGGAGCCACCCCTCCTAACTCCCAGAGACTCAGAGCTGAGAAACTCACCCAAACTCAGGGGAAGCTTGCACCAAGATGGGGCGTGCTGCATTTGTTAACCCCCATCCCCCTCCTGGTCCTTTTACTGTTTTTCTTCCTTTAGGAAATCAAGAAATGAGTTCTTTGCCACCTAGCATGTCAGAGGAGCCTGGTGCTTCACAGCTGGGGCAGCCCCTGCCTCACCCTGCCCTCTTTGTCTGTCACTGATTTTTATTTCCAAGCTAGCTCTTTATCACCAGTTTAAAAAATCCCCACAACCATTTCTAATGCGTCTCAGGTATAATCTTCCCAGGGAGGCTGCGTCCCCTCGCCACGTGCTCCCTGCACTCCTGGAAAGGCTGGGCTGATTGCATTCATGCATCAGTGTGCAATCATACGGCCACTTCCCTCCCTGGAGGATTTCTCTCTCTGCAGGAGGATCCCTGAAGTCAGGGGGGCAGGGGAAGGATGCACAGGGAACAGCAGTGGCAGCCCTGGCCGTGGCTGCTGGGTACATGTGTGAGGCTGGTATGGCAGGGGCAGAGGGACAGGCAGGGGGAGGAGGGAAAAAACCAGGTAAAGAGGAAACAGCTCAGGCCCTTTCTCTGTGTCCCAGGTAGGCTGCATCACCTCTCTGCACCCCGGACAAGTGCACACCTGGCCCCACCAGGTGTAAATTAAGGCAAATATCTTGCACGTCTGTACCCTATCTGCAGGTGAGACACACACCAACACACAGTTTCCAGAGGGGCTAGAGCAGTAAGGGAGCCTGTGGTGGATGTGGGCACAGCAGTGCAGCGAGGCTCCACATAACCTCTCCAATCTTGGGGCTCACGGCAAGCCCCCCTCCTGCCCCATCACCAAGGGTGCTGGCTCCAAGAAGAGCATGAGCATGGCTTGGAGGCTCTCCGGCAACCCCCAGCATAACTACAAGGCAGCGCCCTGCCACGGCCACGCTCCTGTCCCCACCACCAGCATGGGAGCGTGCCCCAGCTGCTCCTGTCCCGCTCCTTAATTTTTATCCAGTGTCAACAGCTGCTGCGCCACGCAGGAGCGAACCGGAGGAACTGTCGGCTTTAAACTGGCTCCTGGAGAGACCTCCCGACTAGTAAATTTTCCAGCTAATCATGTCCCAGTAGAGGGGACACTCACAAATCAGCACAGCGCCCGGCGCTCCGGAGCAACACTCCCTCCTATGGGTACAAGTAATCCTTCAGAAGAGTGGCCGGGGAGAGGGGGGTGTTTTTCCCTGTGTTCTCAGTTTGCTAACTGCAGGCCTGTGACGGCTCTTCCAGGGTAGCTGTTATCACTGCTCCTCTTCCAGAGGCAATTAGCCTGCTTCCCCCGCTGTTTGCACAGGCCTCACGGGCAGCAATGGGGGCGATGGAAAGATGGGAAGTTAAACTTGATTGCAGAGCCACAAAATCAACAGGATGACAGCAGGAGCTGAGTATTGCGTGAAATAGGATGTAAAGCTCATTTTCTTTCGTTCGGCAATGGATTCATTCCCAGCTCAGGGAGAGCTGCTGGCTGTAGGTCAGACGGCACATTGTCTTCTTGCCATCAGGCTTTCACTCTGCCAAAACCAGACCAGCCAGATGCTTTTATCAGAGTGATGACCCATGTCTTGGGTCTGGAAAGCAAAAGTCCTGGGATATTGTCCCCCTCCATGATGCAGGTGACAGCACTCCACACCCCTGCAGAGCATGGGACAGTGGTGGCCATCCCCTGCGGATGGGCTGTTTCACTGCGTGGCGCAGGGCTGTGCTGTCAGACTGCAGCACAAGGCTTTCCACAGGCAGTTCACATCTCCTCATTCAAAATGTCCCCCCAGTCCTTCTGTCCTTCCTCTCTGCCTCTGATGGGGTGTGAGTGGGTTTGGGGTATGTGGTGCTGGACCAGCAGGAGAGGGATGACACGGTGCTGAGGTGGCTCTTTGCACTTTAGTTTTCTGTTGCAGCCAGAATGCATTATCTGAACCCTTAACATGCATGAAACACCCCAGTTCCAAGCTGAGTCCATTCCAGTCCCACTTCCACTGTAAGCAGCAGCAGGATGTAAATTATGAGTTTCCACTTTTTTAACATTATTCCTGGTTTTGTCAGGCTTATCCAGCTGGTAGCATTTCCCAGGGAAAGCTTTTGCCTTCTCCTAGTGCCCCAGGGGCACCTGAGAGCCAGGCTAGGACAGTTCTGCCACTTGTGCCTCCCACAAGCCCTCAACTGCTCAGGGAGGCTCCTGCGAGGAGCAAGGAGATGACAGCTGCTCCATGAGGAGCCCTTGCACCGGCATGCCCCCTCCTTCCCTGTGCTGTCTCCTCTAACCTGTGGCTGGAGGGGAGGGCAGCCCCCTGCTCTTGCTGCCACAGGGAAGAAAGGCCAGAAGGGAAGCTACCTGGCAGCCTTGGTGTTAACCCAGCATACGTCCACTATGACTGGCTGGGAAAGCGCAGCCTGACACCCGCCACCCATCATTCAAAAGGGGCCCTGACTCCATGTTCTGGTTTGGGGGGCACACGGCCCTCGGCACCTCCCCTAGATGCAAAGACCTGCAGCAGGCACCTGCAGGTGAGTGCGTCAGGCTTGGTCCTTGGCTGTAATCCAAGCTTGAGTCCCTATGCCGTTTTTCCCTGCTGAGACTTTGGGCACTGCTTGTCTTTGCTAGAACCCCTTTAGGGATCAAGCCCTTATGCAAGGATGCTGCTGCCTCTTCCCATAAAAGGACTTTGTCATTTCTTCCAATGCAAAGGCTGAGGAGCATCTAATACAACAGTCAGCAGGCTGTTGCAGAGAGGATGCCTCTTCTCCACTGGCCTCTTGCTGCCTCCATCCAGGCAAGCAGAGGAAGACGTGCACGTATTCACACCTGAGCCCACGCTCACCTGCTGTTTGTGGGAAAAGTCCCTTGGCAGGGGGAGGCAAGTCTTCTCCTGCTCTGCAAAGTTAGAGCTGCTGGGATATTCCCATCTCCTGCCAAAAGCACTGCTGCTGAAATCACATTGCTGCAAATAAAACCGTCTCCTGGCTAATTACTAGGGAACGGTTCACCTTCTATTTTTAGACAAGCTTGCAAGCGTGCGTTGAAGATTATCCTGCTCCTGTTTCTCTCCCGTCTCTTTGCTATGCATGTTTCTCTTCCTTTCTCTGCCTCGCTGTGAGTTGCACTGAACCAAGCTCAGCTTCCCCTGGGGTCGTGGAGCAGAGGACAGCCATGCACTTGCATGCCAAAAACAGTGATTCTAAAGCCATCAAGAGCAATTGCTTTAGCATTAGGTGGAGAGGAAGCAGCGTTTAGCAGAGCCAGGAGTTGCTTCTCAGCTTGCCATGCCCAGCCTCAGCCTGCTGAGTGCTCCCTCCACCTGGCCACAGCTAGGGACCTGCTTCCATCTGCTCAACACACTGTTCAAATCGTCCTGTCCAGGTTCTACAGTCTTCCAAGACAAGGGGGAATAATAAAGAAGGAAAAAAAAAAAAAGCTCTTGCCTGTGGGGCAGTGAGCACATAACATGGAAGCAGGGGGCAGCTGGATGGGGACAGAGGTGGGCAGGAATAACCGCACGAGTTGTAAATCCTGCATGTGCAGCGGCTGCAGGAAAGCATGCCATGGCAGTGCTGCTTGGCACAGAGCTGCACGCCATACTCGTCCTGCCGTGCTCACAGCCGCAGCAAAGAACGAAGTCTGTTCCACTCGCCTGCCAAGGGGGACCAGCCAGCATCGCAGCAGTGCTGGTGCTGCCTCAGGGTGGCAGTCCTCCCTGCCAGGATACCTGAGATAGCACGGCTCAAAGAGCGGGGGTAACACATCCAAAGTAACCCTGGAGCCTGCAGGCATCCCCCCTCCCGCGTGCACGGATGCAGGAGGCCCCAGCCAGAAGGAGTGCATCCAAGCCTGCTTGGCGGGTTAACCTTGGTCCCAAAAGTCGGTTAGGCAAATTAGCACAGCGTTTTCCCTGAGCTAATTAACTTCCCTCACAGCAGGGCTAATGAGCTCCATCGCAGCGCTTGGCTGTGGCAGCTAGCTGGCCCCTAGGAGAGGGGCTGGCCTCGAGGGCTCACTGCAGCCTGCAGCATCACAGACTCCCTCCAGGAAACCCCCCTCTCCAGCCCCCACTGCGCAGCACCACTGGCCCAGGAGTAGGGAGGTCAGTCTTCCCCACTGGCCCTGGGGGCCACCTGCAGTTTGGAGAGTGTGTGGGAGTTTCCATCTGGCACCAGGCGGGTCCAGGATGCTCCTCAGAGCAAGGCAGTAGCAAGCACAAGCCTTGGCACCTCGGAGCAGCTTCAGAGGGACATGGCTGGGATTCCCTCCACCGGCGAATGAGAGTGTTTGCGAGCTGCCTTTCAACATGTCTCTTTTTTGGTGAGCATGGGTGCAGTCCAGCCCTGTGTCCAATAAAGTCAGTGGCCAGTTTTCCATTTATTTCAGTGTCCAGCGAAGCAAAATGTCTTCAGTATTCTCTTCCTCTCCTCCCATCCCCGCAAACCACATTTATTTTACCCTCCACTCGACTCTTCCAGGGATCGATGGGTCGTCAAGATGATGAGTTAGTGCCTGTAGTGACAGTGGCACTTTCCATTACTGCTGATATACCTGGGGGACACATGTCTCCCAAAGACTCATCAAGGGGGGGAAATTCAACAAAGAGGCTAAAACTGTCATTTCAGTGAAGCCACCCCAAAGCCACAGTCCTGCAGTGCAGACAGGACCTTCCCAGACTTGTGAACACCCCCTGGACCCTGGAGAGCTCCAAGGACACCAGCACAGGCACTGCAAACATGGAGCTGAGTACAGGCTTGCACCTAGCCTACTGCTGCTTTGTGGGGTTTTACTTTCCCCTTTTCACTGACTGATTTTCCCACGGAGAGCCATTTGAGTAAACACTTCTAGCTGGGGAATGATTTCTTTTCCTGCGTATCTTTCATAACTAGCAGACACTGGGGTTTTTTGAGGTTGCGTTATTATGACGTTTTAATTGGCTCAGGACTAAGCAAGTCTCAAAGCCCATTTGGCCCCGGCGTTTTCAGGCAGAACTGTTTTCTGTCTCCATTTTGATAGATACTTTACAGTGGCCAAAATGTCCTTGCATTAAATAAAACAAAACCTCCTCTTCTTTTACAGCTCATGGGTGATCTGGTTCCTTCCCTTTCTGCTTTCATTTCACCTTGAAACATGAACCGTACCTGTTCCCCCATCACGAGCTGCCCGCCCCCGCGGGGATGGCTGCAGGGTGAGCGAGCGGCAGCTGGGCTGCCTGTTCCCACTCGCCTTTGTTTCACTACGGTGCGTGCAGGAGCCAGGTCTGAGCCGGCACACTGAGTAATTGCAGGATTTCAGTCAAAGAGGAGGCTGCAAGTCATGAACCGCTAATGAATGGGTGTAGCTGGAAGGGCTGGTGGGGCCGGTGAGGGATGCTCAGGGCCCGTGGGGTGACAGCCAGCCGTGTGTTGTGGCAAGGGCACTGGCTGTGCCACTCCAGCAAGGCTGGAGGATGTATCTGAAATGTGCCACACAATGTGATGTCAGTGGCAGTCAGCAGTGAGACAAACCCCCAGTGGCAGCAAAGCCCACACAGATCATCCCCACGTGCAGCAGTGCTAATCTTTAATTTGTCACACCTGCATGGCTCCCCGGCCTCCTTCCTCCCTGCCTTTTCTTTTTTTTCCAAAGGTGCTGGCTTTGACACTACCTGACACCCCGATGCTCCCGCTGCTTCTCCAACACCCCCCAGCTACCCCTGGGCTGCCCTCCTTTCCCATGCTTCCCATCTAGGGGGCTGCAACCCACAGACCCTACTGCCACCTGGGAGCCACCCCGCTGCCCTGTGCCTCCCTCCCACCCTTTCCTGTTGAGATTTCCCTTCAGAGCAAAGCTGCTAATTGCTGGGTATCAACAGCTCCCGGAAGGGTCTCCAGCGAAGCCAGAGACGACCGCCTGAATGCTGGGTACAGTGCTCATCCACCTCCGGGTCCTGCCCTCTGCAGCGAGAGCAGCAAGCAGCCCTGGCCACCGGCACGCTGCCTGGCTCGTTAGGGTCACCACCAGAGGGCTTTTAATTAGCGATGGCCAAAATGCGCAGATCAAACCACTATGATGGCCCATGCCACGGCTCTGATCCAGTGACACAGCACACACAGGCACCAACCTAGGGACATGCATCATTTATCAACTCCCCTGCCTGGAGCACTGCTTGCTTGCAATAGCAAAGATGCAGCAGCTCGCCGAGCATCGGAGGAGAAAAGCGACAGAGCCGCCAACTAATACCGCACCGCTACCAATACAGTGCCTGTCTGCCCCAGTCTTCCTTGGACTGGAAACCTTTTTGGTCAAAAAACCTCCAGTTTGCTTGCGCCACGTCTCAAAATCTTTTGGGTTTTGGCTCATTCTGAGCTAAGCCACTGAGAGGCTCCGGGAAAGGAAAGGTGCGGGACGGGTGTCAGGCAGCTGAGGTGGGTATCAGGCCTGCGTAAACCCTGCCCTGGGCTTGGGTGTGACACACGAGTTGATGTCTGTAATGTATCACCCTAGGATCTTGTGTCAACAACTTCCCTAGCTTCATTTTTTTTAACCAACCTGCCAGGTGTTACTGCAGTTCATGACCTGAGATCCATTTGTTTTTCTTCTGACTTTATGCTTTCAATATGATTTACAAAAATTGCTTATAATAAAGCTCATTCAGCAGCTGGATAATGGTTGTCAGCGAGTTAAGAGACACTGTGGTGTGTTTAGCACAGAAGCATATTGTGTATCTGGGTCCCAAAGCTCTGTGGTCTTGGGTAGCTTCTACTAAGGGTGGGATGTGCAAAGGTACCTATGAGGTGCCAACAAGGTCATTTGTTGCAAGGGACATGAGGGCTGCAAAACTGAGGAGGGACAATAAATGGCCTCAACAATGAATTCACAGCTGTAAATCCAGATTAGGAGAAGAGTTCAAGGTCTTGGAAAGGCTGCATTAATCCCTTCCTAACCTTGGCCTTAAATACTTGAGCGTCTGGCTCTCTCCCCACTGCATCCCCATCTGGCAGCTGTGACCTGCCTGCTGGGTGCTGCGTGGGGCCAGGGAGGGACACCGGCTGCAGCTGCCCATAGGACCTGACAAAGCAGGTCCTCATCCCTCAGAAACATCTTTTTGTCCTGATGTTACTTGCATGCCTAGAGCACGGGCGCTAAGAGCATGGTGCTTGCAAAGCCACCCCTGCGGGTGGGAGCCTCTCCTGGGCAGGAGGGGAGGGTCTTCACCAGCAGTGGGGCTCCTTCCTTACCATGCCTGTGCCCCAGCAGAACCTGCCCTTCTGCTCACCCTTTCTTGCTGGCATCACCTCAACCACCCTTCCTCGTTTTGGGATTTTTTTTTTTTTTTTTTTGAGTTGGACAGAGAGATGCTTTTGTGGCTAGCAGCTCTTGGGTTTGCCCATCATTCTGCCAAACTCGCTCCACATAAGCCAGCACTAAGTCTGTGGGCTAATTGGCTTTATTTATTGTCTCTTTTGCATAGTGCAGGGGGTTATTTGCTGTTGCTGCTGCTTTGCTTATTTGTTTGGGGCAGGGGTTTTGTTTTTCTTTTTGCCTTCCTCTCAAGGGCCTCTGTAATTATCACCTCAGGCATCAATTATGGCTCAGCAGTGCTTTTGGGCACTGTCCGAGTTTGGGAATTGAACAGCCCTGGGGAGGGGGAGGCTAGGCAAGGGAGCCTGCATTGTGCAGATGCCACGGGGTGATGCTGTGGGGAGGGGCTGGGAGCACCACAGGGATGAGCTCTGGGGTTTCATAACCAGGGCTTTTGGGATGTTTGCTGTCATAAAGGTCTCCCCGCTGAAGCTGAGCTGCATAAACTGTTGGATAATCTGTGTTAGAGGCTTTTCCTCTCTGGCAGGAGAGCTGCTGGATGCCAGCCACATGA
Source organism: Falco cherrug (assembly GCF_023634085.1). Classification (NCBI taxonomy): domain Eukaryota; kingdom Metazoa; phylum Chordata; class Aves; order Falconiformes; family Falconidae; genus Falco; species Falco cherrug. The sequence goes on along the minus strand of NC_073698.1, from coordinate 83,311,232 downwards.
GTGTTTCATGCTTGCAAACCTCTACTTTGCTTCCCAAATTCAGCCGCTCATAATTCTGCCAATTTTGCAAACAAAAAATTGGAGAGTTTTTTGCATGGTTTATTACCAGTAAAATCCTCTTGCTGTTTTTTTTTTTTTAATTGCCAAAAAGTGCAAAGAATGTTTCATTTCTCCTGAAACATGCAGAAAACGTATTTTGTGGGTTTTGGTGTGGGGTTTTTTTTACTTGTTTCCCCTGAAATGGAGGATTTCCATTGCAGCTGTCCCATGACTTATTTTTCTCTCCAGGGGAAAGAGGCTGGGAAGGAGTTACCTTCCCAGAAGGTTGTCTCAGGATCAACACACCCAACTTCATTACACTCCTGAAAAAGTATCACTGCAGAGCCCAAAGCATCACTTGGCAGAAAGAATGTGCTCATATCAGCTGTCTTCCCTTTCATCCTCTGCTACGCCATCTCTTCAGAAAATCAGGGTAATTAATGTAGCTGTGTCTTGTCCTGCCTAACACTTTGCGCTGTGCTTGCCATGTGCTAAGAGCCGTCTGCCTGATTTCTGGTTAGTGTAGATGGAGGGGAAAGAGGGAAGCAAGAAAGATCAAAACCAGAGTGATGCTGTGCAAAAGACCTGAAACTGCATCTGGGCTCCCCACCACAGCCCCATCAAGGGGCACATCCCCATGCATGAAGGGGCTGGCCGCAGGGATGCTTGGAGCCCAGGGATGCTAGGGGCCCATCTGCCTTGGAAGCCATGTCCTAGGAGTCAAGCAATGGGATTAAGAAGTCAGCCAGACATGCTGTCCGCTGGGTAAGATTAGTCCCTGCTAAAGCATTTCTTAATCCTAGGCGCAACTGAAATAATCTAAGCACAGATTAACCAGGTCCAGCTGGAGTTAAGCTCCCTGCTCCCCGTTTATTTTTGGCAGGCAGAGACTACTACTGCTCTGGTGCCTCATCAGATGTTTGCACACCAGACGCTGCCCAGGAGAGTAGGATTTGGAAACTCAAGTGTAGTAGATTCACTTTGCAACAGAGGTCCCAAATCCTGCAGTTTTATCACAAGTTTTGTGATACAGGGTGGCATTTTGTTCCCGGGGCCCAGTGTCTCAGATTTCTCTGACTGCATAATAAACCATCTTTTAGCTTCCAGGAGAAAAAAAAAGAAATTGTTGGCCCTCAAAATGCAAATAAAAGTGTCAATATGAAGCCATCTTCAAGAAAGCCTTTCCCTAGGGCTTTTCTGTGGGGTAAATCAGTGACTAGCTCAGGGAATTACCTCCATCAGCCTTCCACACAGCAGTATTTGAAAAGCTACAGGGTTTGGGGAGAAAAAATATAACTTCATTCCATGAGTCTCCTTTTTACTTTCTCAGCTGAAGGCTCACGTGTGGCTGGGCCTGGACACAGGAGCTGAAGGTCGTTTTGCTTTCAGGATCTCCCTGCTGCAGCATCTTGATTTTCTTTACGTGAAACTATCAGTGAAGGCTCGTTGAGTTTGTAAAGCTTTGAGAATGTTCCTATTATTCTTAGATATTACAAAAGCTTGCTTTTCAAAATAAAATAAACTCTGCCAAAATCTCATCATCTGCCTTTAAGTAATCAAGGAAAGGAACAGCATAAGGAGCATTAAAAATGTAAACTGGTATTCCCAGACCCTTAAAGCAGCTCTGGTTTTGGGGGGTTTGGTTGTGGTTTTTTTTAAGAAGAAACATCTAATTTTCAGTCTCTCAAACATTTCTGGATTGTTTTAAGGTAGCAAGAACACTGTGGCAATGACTCACATTACTGCATTTCGATACGTCCCGTTGTCATCTCCAGTATGAGACACTTTGCATTTTGGCTGAAATATAACTTTCTCACAGGCACATGTATGCATGCATGCATCTGTGTCTCTGCACAGAAATCATATACTGTGAGAAAAAGCTGGGTGCAGGGTTCTCTTGGAGCTAGCGGCTCCAGCGTGCTGTGTTAAGGGCCGGAGGGAGCTGCTGGCATGCCATGCAGCCAAAGAGGCTGTAGCAGGGGTGGCACTGGGTGCTGGTAGCACTCCTTGGGTGCTGTGGGATGCTCTCTCCAGCCTCTCTGCATACGTGATTGCTCTGCAAGAACTGTCAGCTCCGAGAGAGGAATGTCCTGGGAGATATGGGGCAGCTCAGTCCTCTCTTCAAAGAAGGGCCCTGCCCAGGGAGGGCAGCAGGAGGCAGGCACAGGTGCTGACCATCCCCAGGGAGTACCCAGGCACCTCAGGTCTAAACCAACAGGAGCCTCATCCTCCCGCACTGCCACGTTTTCCTGCTGCTGGCAGCCATCCAGGCTTGTTTTATTGCTTCAGTCTTAATTTCTTGCAGCAACAGGCTGGCTGGGTGAGTGGGCACCTCACTGTTTAACGAAGAGCCACGTCTCCATGCTGCATCCTGGAAACTTCTGCATGTGTTTTACAAAGAGGGACAGGTTAAAGAGATGGATTTATTTTTCCCTACAAAGGCCAACACTAGACTGCAAGATGATTGATCAAATGGTCTTTTTCCCCATTTACTGCCCTTCCCAGAAACCTGTTGTATCTGCACTGCAAACACCTCCGATGGGATCTAACAGCTGTGCCATGCACGCAGTGCAAATGCTGCACACCTCAAATGTGTGATGCCTTTATCAGCCTTCTTAAGCGAAAGGTTGGAATTAGACACACACTGTTGCCACAGCACTTTGTAGCCACGCAAGCCTTCTGTATACCAGCAACACTCCGCAGCATCCTGAACGCAGAGCTGCCGGTCCTGCGGCAGCTACGGGGATGAGGTAGGATTGCTGCTGCCCCTTTCTCCTCCCACCATCCTGCTTCCTTTGGATGCATGCTTCCCTTCCCCAGTCTCCAGTGGGATGAAGCAGAGGGCAATCAATTCAGGGAAAAACCCCCACGAGTTTCCCAGGCAGCACCTTTTCCCCCTTGGGGAGCACAGCATCATGGAGCATGGTTATTAACCAGACAGTCCTGAAGGACATTTAAAAATAAATGAAAAGGGCTGTTCCGCTCCTGCAGCTGATTACAGGCATGCCTGTTGGTTTTTTTTTTTCCAGAGAGTGGAAAAGAATGCTTGGAAAAAATTCTGTAATTTTCCCTTTTTGCCAGATCAGGCCTCTGTGTAATAACAAAACCACGGTGCTCACCGCTCGCTGCTCTCTTTGGGACACCCAGGCTAAGCGAAAGCGCGTAAATCTGCGGGAGGCCTGGGGCCAGAGCACAGCTGTCCTGACATGCTATCCGCCTCCCGCCTCCCTGCTATGTCTTTAGCATCTGAAACGCAGGAGACACGCAGATCTGGAGGTAAGCCCTGGTGGGAAGGAGAGCAGCACCAGGTCCTGCAGGTCACCAGTTAAGCATTTCAGCCCAGAGCAGATCTCTCATAAGCCACTTTTTGGAGATAAGCTTATCTAGACCCGACAGCTGAATTTAACCCTGAACTTTTGATCTTGATTTTTAGCCTCGGCAAGCCTATACATTTCCTTGAAATTATACACACTAGATTTCAGCTCCCCTGTTACAACGGCTCCACCGCTCCCTTAAAAGGGACCTGCACGGCTGTGCATGACAGCATCATCCAGTAATGCCCTTGGTTTCACAGCCAGCCCTGCAAGTTAGACAGGCTCCTGGCTGGGGAAAGCCTTCAATTAATGACAGTGGGGCTCCAGCAGGAGAGGAGCTGGATTTTACACTTCCAGTGATAATGCATTTGAAGGTAATATTGCACAGGAGTGGATTATAACCCCAGCACTTTGCTATGCGGGCTTTTGGAAATTTGTTTTCAGTGCATAGAGGCAGCTAGAAACGCTCTTTCTCACTGCATGAAAAATGCACTTGGTAATAGTCTTTCTATTTTTTTCTTTCTGGACAAGCTGACTGCGTTGGGGCTGTCAGAGCCATGACAGACTAGCCAAGAAGGGGTTTGCTAATCAGTTTTCCTAGCATCAAATCAGCATCTGCTATATATGATCAAGGAAATTGAGGAATCTCAATGTTTTTGCAATATTGCTTAGTTGGCCATGAAATATGGGTGGTTCTGAGAGGAACAGCTTATTTCTCCCTCACGAAGATAAAGCAACTTTGGCTAACGATGAAGCATCGCTGCACGATGAAGCCAGCTAATAGCAGCGCTCTGATGAGGGCAGATACACAGCAGCATCCCAGCAGAAGGGAAGGGAGGCGTAAACAGCTTTGCAAGTAAGACATTATTAATATGGTTGAACTACAGAGGGCAGAAGGGATTTCTTTTCTCCTCTTTCACTCCAAAAGCAATATTCTGAAAACGTCTAGGTTCCCATGTTTAGCCAAGAAATTAAACTCTTAGAAATTTAACTGGATGTTTTCTAGCTTGAGTATTGTTTGGTAGCACACAAGACCAGTGTTCCTGGGCAAGGCAGTTGTCTGGAATTGGGCTGAGGAAACACTCTCCTGGCCAAGGGGTGGATAAATAGTATTTAAACAGAGCCAAAGTCCTACTTTTGGAAATTATTTGGGGCTCTACTTGCCCAGGTCGCTCCTGACACTAGGGTCTGAGCTCTGCAAGCTCTCTATGGCTTCTGAAATGTACCTTCTCCATTTGCCTAAACAGGTCTGTAACACTCCCTTGTTTAAGTCTATGACATTTGCCACAGCAACAAAAAGCTCCCGGGGTCAGTGTGAAGTGCCATGACTTTGTGGAGTTCATGGAGACCAAGAGGCCCACAGCAGCTGAGGGCCAGGCCCTTTACGCTCGAGGCAGGGCATATATCCACACTACCATGGGTACCCCAGCCCACCTTTGCAATGGGAGCACCCAGCTCTCAGGCAGCTTTTCCTGGTCAAAGTGATCTCTCGGTTTCTGCTTGGCAAGACAGCTGTGGTAGCAAAGACGGAGGAATTTGCTTCCTTCCCTCCCTCCCCAGCACTAGCATTTTTTCCTAAGGGTGAAAAAAAAATAATCCCAGAGCCTACCACATGCCTTCCCTCCCTCTCCATCCAGCTGGCGAGCGGGGGAGTCACCGCTATGCAATGGTGGGGCTGGCTGTGGGGAGACTGCTCCCAGGGCCAGTGCGGCAAAGCTCAGCACTTGGATGGCTCACAAGGGAGGGAACAGCCTAGTTTTTGTGGCCCTTGTGAGATTTTTAGGCCAACCACAGGCCGGTCAGTTGAGATCCATGCTGAAAAGTGCAAACCTGTTCCTGGGACAGAAACACATAAGCCCTTTTTATCTAACAGCCCTGTGATATAAGCAGCAGCTGGGGATTTATGCTGTCTTTGAAGTAAATTGCATCCCGCTGCACTATAGCATGAAAGTTAAGATTTACCATTGCCGGGACACTGAAGACCCTGGTGGAAGCAAGGGAATAAATAGTGCGGCACTCTTCTTGCTGCCTTCTGCTGTGCGACTCAGCTTCACAGACCTTCCTCCCCTCTCCGCCCCTGCTTCCACTTGCATTGTGTCGGGGAAGCAAATTGGTCACATCTGCATCCAGCCAGAGAGGAACAAATGTGCTGGCTAGGCAGCGAGGAGCTTTCTGAGGGGGGATACCTCAAAGTAAAATGAAAGGCTGGCCATCAAAGGTAGAAAACAGACCAGTGGATGAAAGGGATTCTTTGCTTAGCTTTGGTAAGGCTATGAGGTATTAATAAAATTTAAAAAAGCACAAGAAAACTGGGGCATCCAGAGCAGCACGTTTTTTTCCCCCTCCCCTTTCCCTTCGCTCATCCTCTGTCATCAGCGGAGGGGAGGGATCGGCATCCCCCCATGCTGCGGCAACCACTGTTTATCTTCACTCCTCAGGACGCTGCCATTAGCAGGGCTTCAGTGTGCCGTGATGCTTCATCATTAGCTGGAGGTGCTTGATCTGGCTGGAGAATAAATGAGCCGTTCCCCCCGAAGAAACCCTTGCGTTTCATGGCCAGCTGAGCAAATATTTTGAAATATTCCATCTCTGCAATTTCAGCAGGCAGATAAAACAAAGGAGGATCTGATACAAAAGGGCTGAATTCTTCTGTTTGCTCTCCGGCAACCCCACCAAAGCCAGTAGCAGTAACAGGGAACTGAGTTCAGCACAGCAGGGAAGCACATGCATAAGTCCCATGGAAAATCCCTGTGGTCTTTACAGTTAATCATGTCCAGAGGTGGACAAGCGCTCAACTGATGCGCTGAATCATGACATACAGGCAATTACCCTAAATCAGAGCAGTACCTTCCCATCCCAAAAGGCTCCATTGTGCTTCACCAACTCCTGAAGGGAAGGCAAAAACCCCAAGCAGAAGCACTGTGGTGTAGGGAGGATGAAACGGCCAGGTGTTCTTCTGCCGCCTTTCCAGCACTTTTCTAACCTCGTGAAAAGTTCTGCCAGCTCTTTAAATCCAGGCAGTTGAGATTTACAGCTCCAGGCCCTCTGGGCAGCTTGCTGAGTTTACTCTGGGCTTCTCCCAGCCAGCTGCCTCAAGCCCCGCAGACAAAGTTTCTCAGGGGCTGAGACTTATGAACTGGGCAGTGTTTGGCCTCCTTCCCTCTGACTGCAAATATGTGTCTTCCCCTCTTCTGAGCATCCTGGCCCCCTTCTCAGGCACTCTGCTGAAGCAAAGTCCTTTTGCCACCCTTTCATTGCCTGGGCCCAGCATGGCAGAGGGATGCTCTTCATGCATGCTGACAGAGATCCAGAAGAAGTTGCTGCCTGCTGGGAATAGGCCTGCCCTCACCCCATGCCACTGCCAGCAGCTCAGGCACCTGATGGGAGTTTGGCTCCCAGAGCATCTCAGCTTGTGCTCGCTCGGCATCAGCAAGGAAAGAGCCCCTGAGGAAGTATGTTTGTTAGCTGCAGCATCTCTCCTGCTGGCCAGGCTCCCATGGCTGCACAGCCAAGACCTTGGAAAGCTGGGTTATCCAGCCCCGGGATGGCAGTGCTTCGATCGCCTCCAGGCACTCAGCTCAGCAGGATTCCTCGCTGCACCACTCTGCAATTGGAAGCATTTTCCAGTCCACCACTTGCTAGGAGAAGAGAAATACCCAAAATGAGAGTTTTTGTGGGGAGGGGATGTGATGCTGGGGTGGATGGATTGGTGTCTGATAAAGGAGAAGGAGACCCCTTCCCTGGCTGCTTACACTGTCTCTGAAACAGGCACTCCCATCCCAGGAACAGCTTTGGCATCCATTTATAGGATTATAATATTACCACACATAAAGACACAAGCTAAGCTCTATTTTTCATTTGTGCACAGGGGAAAAGGCAAGGCAGGAGGAGGGCCTGTGTATTCTTGTTTAGGAGCCAAAGACTAATGTACCCAGCAAAGCAAAATTAACACAAATACCATGATTATGCAGGAAAAAAAAACCTGCCAGAGAATGTCATTTCACCAACGATATCCTGCAGTTTCCCACCGGCAAGAGTTCGAGAGGTGGCATAGTTACAGAGTACATCAGGGCAGGCATTTGACTGGAAGCATTAAATACCTCAGAAAGGTGAATGGCCAAGGTCTTTCCAATAATTAAAATGTGTGCAGTCTTCATAGACCAAGAAAGGGACAGAGCTATTGTTTAAACAGGTAATTAGAGCTGTATTTTAAGCAAACTTGAGGAAGTAACGAGCTCTCTCAGATGGAGAGAGCAGCTCTCCTGCTCCTGGTTCCAGCATGAATAACTATTGTCCCTCCACTCACTGGTGGGGGACCGCCACAGTGCTCCCAGCCCCACTCCCTGGCAACTGCGTCTGGGTGGGGAAAAAAAAAAATCCTATTTGATTTCACATTTTTCACTCCCTGTCTCCTTCCTTCTGCGTTCAGGTTCAAGAGAATTGGCTGAGCCACTTTTTTTTATTAGAGCTGTAGCAGGAGGGAAAAAAAAAAAAAAAAGGGACCCAGTCAAGCCCCAAGGGAAGGGAGGAAATAGCATGAGCCAGCGCTTGCTTGCTCGCACACACACGCTCACACTCTCTCACACTCTCTCTCTCACACACACACACTCCCCATTCACACAGGAACAGCAAAAGGGCAGCCATCTGGTAGAGCTGGCATAGAGGCAAAATCAGGCACCCCCACCCCACAACCCAACCCCAGGAGACTAGATAGTCTCCTCGGCAGCCAAATCCATGTGGAGGAGCCCCATGGATGTGCCATAATCTCTTTCTGGACAGCCAGGGATGCGTATTCTTCTGTTGGAAGATCCACACTGGAGCTAGGCAGGGAAAGACCTAAAGTCTTCACAGTGCTGAGGAGGGGGCCAGGGAGCCATGCTCACCCCGGCTCTGCCTCCTGCAAAGGGCTAATCCCTCCCTCACCTCCCTCTAGCTGCTGGCTCCAGATCCCTTTCCACATGAGCTGGGGTGGGTGGGTGGGTGGGGGGTGGGGGGAGATGCCAGCTTCTAATTAACCCCCTTGTACGCAAAACCAGAAAAAACAATCAGACCTGGGGGAAGGCAAGGAGGCACCTTTGCACCATCAGCACAGTCTTCCATGAAAAATATATAAGGGCTAGACATCAGCGATAAGGAAACAGGAGAGTACGAAGAACTGCGCTCAGCTGCCTGGCTTTGCAGCCCACGTTACTTGGGTTGCTCTGACAGTCCAAAAAGAAAAGCCTCAAACAAAATACTTTGAACTACAAAGGGCTTTGGGAGCTGCCTGAAAACCAGGCTTGTGGAGAGCAGCAGGGTGAGGGCATACTGCTCTGACATTGAGCAGGGCGAAGCAAAAGCCCCTGGAAAGCAAAGGGCAGGTCGCATCTGGGAACAGCCCATGGCTGTGCACTGACCACAGCGATTGTCTCATGCTCTGTTTGTTTGCAGCCTGGCTTCAGAAGCCAGGCCCAAAGTTTTGTATGGAAAACTCAGGATGAATTTTTGCTCTGTATTTTGCTCCAGAGGAGAAGACTGATGCCAGCAAGCATGGAAGGGCCAGCCTGTTTTGAACCTGGTCATCTCTCACCCCTTTGGGAGTAGAGCTGGAAGACAAGGCACAACACAATGATGAAGGACATCCTTACCCCTTCAACAACTCACTACGCTCAGAGCCACCTCTTTGACGGTCAAGGAAGGCTTTGGGTAGTTCCCTGAAGCAGTTTGGCTTGCTTAGATTTTTTTCCTTAAATACCAGGTTAAATTATAATAATGACAATACCTGCAACATGCAGAAATCTTCTTTCCTCTTTCCACTAGAAAGGGTGGGAAAGAAAATGAGTGAGAGTATCTTACTGCTGGTTTTGACTGCCCACACGGTACGGCGTGAACTTCAGAAATAATTTCTATTTCTTGTGTCAGGATACCAGGAGGTTTTGTTGCTGCCCCAGCTCCCAGAGCCCTGTAATAATGTGAAACTGTCGCTGCTCTCATTTTCTGTAACGCTATTTCCTGCAAGAAAGCTGTGAAAGTGTTAATGGTGGGTGGAAAGCAGGGGGAAGCTCATCTATGTGGTCTGTAAAGAGCCTAAGGTCAGATTTCCTGTCCCCTGTGGCTGGAATGCTCAGCACTGCTCCGGGGCTGGGGGTCTGGCTGCTGGCAGGACCCACCGTGCCAGCGAGCGCCACGGCACGGGGCCGGGGAGCGTGCGGGGTTAGCCCGGGTCTGCAGGAAGCTCCCCCTCCTGACTTCTTGACTAAAACCACCGAGAGCTGTCTCGGTGGCTGCCGGTGTGTCAGTAGCTGTGAGTGTCCGGCTGCCCTACCGGGGGTCTCACCCCCAGCCCGCGGGAGCCGGGGGCTGAGCGCATGGTCAGAGGGGAGCTGAGTTTCGTGGGGCCGGGTTGCACCACTGGAGCATCTCGCCGCTCTTCCCCGGCAGGGCTGGGCAAACCCCGGGCTTTTCCCAGGAGAGGGGCCAGCCTCAGCAGCACAGAGCAAAACAGCTCCGTCCCCTGACCTCCACCGTGGGCTGACTCTTAAACAGCTCAGAGCACAAACATCCCGGTGACTCATACTGCGAAACTGGGGTATTTTATTTATTTTTTTTTTTTTGAAGTAGGCGCGCTGCTCCATCAGTCAATTACTTGAAGAGCCGCTCTAATTTGGCACCAATTGTTTCCCCAGCTGCTGCTGCGTCTGATCTCTGCTGTGGGCAGCAGGAGCAGGCTGCCTGCACTGGGGCGGGAGCACTGGCTCCCAAGGGGGGAGGAGGCTGCCCGGCTGAGCAGCCCCACGCCCGCAGAACAGCACTAAAAATGCAGGCATTAAAAATATCTCAGGGTCACAGGTGATTGCTAGATAATAAAAATGACTTCGGGAGGCGGTAATGGGAGGGACAGGTCCTGGCGGCAGGGGAGCAGCCAGCCAAGGCTGGCCTGGCCACAGTGGCTATCTGTGAGCCATAGCTGTGGCTGCCGCTGCTCAGTAATGAATGTGATGTGACATTTATGGCTTTTTCCACTGTGGATTTTAAATTGTTTCACAAAGGTTGCTTAACAACACTGTCCCCTTCCTCTCTTCCTTTCTCTCCCCACCTCCTATTTAATATAAAAAATAAGTGACTTCTCTCCCATCACACGAGAAGTCAGCGGCTGAGCCAGCAGCAGAGCACAATTCCCCAACCTCTGTCTCCTGCCCTTTAGCCCCTACAAGCACTCCCTTTTTTCCAAGAAATCCAAGAATAGGAGCTGTACCACGACAGCTGTTTCTAAGTCAGTGAGGACTTTTGACTGAAAAAGAAGAGGCTGGCTTTCAGCGAGGAGCGTTGATTAAAACTGCACTGCCTCCCAGGCATTGCGAAAGGCTGCGGGTGTTGTGGTGAGGCAAGCGGGTGTGATGCTCCCCTCTCCAGAACAGAGATACCCAGAAGCACGAAGAGGCTTTGGCATAGCTCCAGCCAAATATGTGTCTCTGGGCTGTAGCTCCTCTTTCACTCTTGTAACACAAGCATTTCCATATTCTGTCGCAGGCACGCATGCATGCGTTCACACACGCACATGCAAACGCCCACCTCATCCTTCAGTGCTGCCACCAAACTGCTCCTCCAGCTGCACCCGCAGGCAGGCAGGCAGGCAGGCAGGCTCCCCACACACCCGTGGCAGAGAGCAGCCCCTGCCTGCACAGCTGCTCATCTGCACTCCTGCTCCTCTGTTTTACCTCCTGAGGCCTGTTCAAGTTGGGACATATACAGCAGCAGTTCCAGCCAAGGGCAAAGAAGCAGCACAGTCGTTTTGGAGGAAGCCCATCTGTGCTGTGTGCAGTAGAAGAGATGCCTGTGGAAGGACAGGCTGCAGCAGGAAGGCAGAGCGTGACATTCCTGCCCTTTTCTAGTACAATTCTTGGACTAGGCTGTGAAGTTTTTAGCATGTCCTCACAGTGCCTAAACTGACTTATGGCACATGTAACTCTTTTTTCTTCTTGGTGGGAAAATTAGGATTACTCAAAGCACTTGCATTCACACATGCACTCATACGTGCACATATACCCATTTGTATGCCCTGGTGCTGCCTGTAGCAATACAGGCTCTCAAAAGTCATTCCTGCAAGTTTGCTCCACCAGACTGGACCTTTCTGCCTTACTCTGCCAGGACATTGTCTGCTGAAACTGACGCATTGCCCAGACAACAAACAAACCATTGCACCTCATCCACAGAGTTCTCCAGGAGCTCCAGGTGAACCTCCTGCAGTCTTGGATTCAGGCCACTGTGTCTGCAGGTGATGAGGCCTGAGACCCAGGACTTGCTTTGATGTGCTCACAGCAGCTCCTGCTTGAAGGCACTTGGGCTCCACATCAGGTGGCATCTCCTGAGGGCAGGTGACTCCCCACCAGAGGGGAGGAGATGCAGACCCGTGCCAGTGAGGCTGGGTCACTCTCCACCAGGCCAGGCAAGAGAGTCCCAGCCAGATGGAGCCAGGAGAAAGCACTACCAAGTTGTTGGCCAACTTAGGATGTGATGTTGGCTTCACAGGAAGCTACTTGGCTGCCTGTCCCTGAATCAAGATTCAGTGATGCCAGGAGACAGGCACAGCAGGGAAACTGAAAGCAAAAAATGGCAGAGTGGATGGCAACTCGACATTAATTCATTTTTACCATATGTCTGACTATTCATTACACTCTACCATTCTGTTATACAAGACTCCTGGGGGTCTTCTGTGCCATTTTATGGCTAGCAGGGTTCCTCTATGCTTGCGGCACCATGTTACCATGCGCTCAGGCTAATGGCTCACAAGGTCCAGTGGCAGAAGCAGCCCCATCCCGTGCACAGGCAGCTACTGGCAGCGATGTACTCGGGCGTTCACAGCCTGTCCCCGGCACACCACAGGCCTGCCAGGTCACCTGGCGCAGGGGTCTGTCCCCTGGGAGCACGCACAGGCAGGTGACACCTGCTGCAAACACACTCTGGCACCTGCTGAGAGACCCCTACTGAGAAGCAACGGGGGGGGGCGGTTTATGGATTTGCAAATTATTCTGTATTTCTCTGCGGTCTCCCTCTGGAGTACGTTCCTGGCACGGGACCAAGCCCCAGCTCCAGCAGCAAGCGTGATTCATCCTGGCAGGCGGCGGTCTGGGAGGAGGAGGATCACCCGGGCTGGGAAGCCAACACCATGGCTTTCCTGCGTGCACTGTCTGCAGTGGCAGCAACAGCTGTTTCTCCTTGTAAAGTGGGAGGATTGAATTAGCGGCCCCATTGCCTGGATCTAGCTGTCCAGACCCCTGTGCGCCCTCATGGCTTCTCACCCTCACTCCCATCACATGCACACGAAGCAGCAGCGCGCTGCCTACACGGCTGCCTGCACTCTGCCCTCTCTGTATGCCTCCTGAGCAGAGCTCCTGTCCCGAGTCTGCGCAGACCTCCGTCTTCTTTAGGCTGCAAGACTCTGGACCAACTCCTCGTGGATAAGCCCCTCTGAGGGACATCAAGGGGAATCAGAGGGCATTCTGCACAGGGAGGTGCAGGGGTCTCTCTCTGGATGTCAGTAAGAAAGGCATGACAGCAGGTAGTGTAATGATGATATTGCTTTATTAATAAGATAAAATAAGAAGAGGAATACAAAGATAAAGTAATTATTATGTCCTTTCAGATGCTGGGAACCCCACATACGTGCTGCATCGGTTGGCCTCCAGCTGAATAGCCACAGCACAGACTGCAGATCGCATCAGTGAGGGGATGGGTCTCCCTCCTGTAGCATGGTGCCTTTAACCTCACATGACAAAAAAAATCATATTATCTTCTTCCAACAGGCAGGGACATTCTGTCTTTCAGGATGTCTGCCAGAGCACACCACCAGTGACACCAATATCCATCTCAGCATTTTCCCTCATGTTGCTGCATACATGGGTCTGCAGCCTCCCCAGGACAGGCCCCAGTAAAGCAGACATGGCTTGCTCAATGTCACTAGCTCCTCAAATATAATGTCTTCCTCAAGGCTCCCAATAGGGAGAAGACCCTTATTTTTCTTTCTGTCAGACATGTCCTTTTCCGCTAAGTTTTTGTGCCTGCTAGTGATCACAGACTGAAGCCCGACCACAAAGGCTTTAGTTACCCTGTGTAATATTGATGATAAAAAATTGCTTCAGTGTGTTATTTTTCTTTTAAGGGGTGCCAGGTGGATATACTTGCAGGCCTAGCATGGACTCAGTACAGCAGTGACCTGTAAAGCACAGGTACACGTATTTCCTGGAGCACCTTGGGGATACTGAAATTGTGTCTGATGTGAACAACTATTTAGCAACAACTGTATCAAGACAATCAAGACTTCCTGTGTCTGCTTCCTTTGCCATCAGCGACAAAATAAAGCTCCTCGCAGTCTGACATGCCTGGGACCTGGAGAAAAGCACCCAAGCAGCTGTGTGGGAGAAGTCCCAGAGGCTGCAGGGGGAGATCCGATTCCCAGTCCTAGGGTTGCAAGCCATGCAAAGGCCAAGACACACATGATTGAGAGCATAACTAATATTTTTGGCGTTTGTCCCTAAGGCCACTTGGTAACCCACTCTTGGAAAACTTCTCATATTCTGCTTCCATTCTGCTGAAGTGTCTGATCCCCAGTATCTGCACTCCTTCCACTCCTGCACAGCCAGTTTTCCAAAGAGTTGGTGCTTTACTGCAGAGTGCTTTCATTTGAGATTCCCCATTCTGTGCCAAACCAGGAACTGGGGCAGGGTTGAGGGGAGAAAAGTCTTTTAAAAGCAGTATTTATATCATTCACTCAGATGCAGTCTTCTGTGGCACTAGGATGATCTCCAGAAAAGGGGGAATAGGCTGCAGATACTCCCCTTAGTTTGCCTGGGAGCCCAGAAGCAGATTTCCCCTTGTGCTGTGTTCGATTTCTGCAATATTGGCTGCACATAGGAGCGGCTTTTTCTTCTGTGGGAAAGGAAGTGTCCCTGTTGAACGCTTCTGGAACCTGACTTTATTTTTTCCTTCTTCTTCTTCTTTTTTTAATTCATCTCCCACGCAGTTCCTTGCAGCTCTGTGCCTTATGACAGCAGGCAAGCCTTTGGGCGGCACGCCAGCAGTACGAACCAGCAGCGCTTCCTGCCAGAGCCAGGAAATCTCCGCTGCAGCTTGCGGTGCTGGGAGGCTGGCTGCTGCCCTCAGCGAGGCACGGCTCTCCCCACCCTTCCTGCCGGTGGGATGAGAGCTGCTGATATGCCCAAGGAGGGATTTACTGATCCAGTGTGCTCCCTTTTCCAGTTCACAAACTGTTCATCAGCAGCCTGCAACCATTTCGCGTTTATTTAATTTAATGAATGAGTTTCACTGAGAGGCGCTGCAAAAATTCCACATCTAAATCGGTATTTGCGTTCGTATTGGCATATTTCCTAAGGAACCTGAAATCATTTATGTTGCTTTATTGGCTGCCTGCTATAGCTAATTAACAACATGAATTAGCATGGAACAGTCCCAAATTCAATTCTTGGAAAAGCACATAGTTTTTGTCCCTGAAATTAGAAGGCGTCAAATCACATACACAGCACAACATGTATGATACATATGATACATACATGTGTGATGCACATACACCAAATACAAACCTAAGCAATCAGAGATGAGAGCTTACTGACATTAATCCACTTCAAATCATTGTTCAGACTACTTGAGAGACAAACATGCATTCAGTGACCTTGCAGAGCATGCAGTTCCTCAGCTGATGCGACACAGAAAGCTCCTGAAATAAATGATGACTAAATCCTTACCAAAGAAACACGTAAAAAGGATGGGTTAGAGAGGTACCCAGATGAACCCCAATAGCCACCAAGAATATAGGAAAGGATCACATCACTTACTTCTTCTGGTGGAGTAACAAGTAGTAAGGCTAATTAAGAAATACCCGAGCAAGGCTTTCGTGAAAGGTCTGTTCCCGAGGAAGACTCCAGCTCCTGGAGGAGCCATTGCAGAGCAGCCCTGAAGCCAGCCAGGGGATGTGGGGGGTGATATCATGGGTATGTGCAGACGAAGCTCGTGTCAGCAAGAAGGAGACTTGCAGCCCCTGCGGGAGACCTCGCCAGCGGGAGGCAGAGCACCAAAGGGAGGGCCAGGAGGGTGAATGCAGTGACCGGCGTGATACAGGGCTGGGACAGGCTCTGTATTAAAAGTGTCTCTGCCAGTTCCTTGGAAACAACCGAGAACTGAAAGCATCAAAGAAATAAAGCTGTTGCCAGCTGGAGGAACAATAGGCGAGCCAGAGCTATCTTTAGCTCACGGGATTAAATTCAAATTGCAAATGCAAAGGCCTGGAAGAAAAGGCCTTCCTGCACTACCGAGCGCCAGCGTCAGTGCACAGCACAGCACAGCACCAACAAGCATCCGCAGCTTCTTTGTCATCCGCTGTCATAACCTTACCCAAAGGAAGGGTAAAAGGAGAGACAGAGGGGAGGGGGAGCCCATCCCTGCCTCATGGCAGCTCTCCCAAAAGACCAGATTTTCCCCTGGGAGGGATGCTCCCAGGAGTGTGCCGTGCCTCAGCAGAAGTCTTGCAGACTCCAGCATCGGTAACTGTCCAGCTACAGCCACACAGACCTCAGCGCCTGCTGGTTTTCCCTGCTTCTTGTTCAAGGAGGGGGGAGCAGGCAGCAGCTGGATGTACAGGCAGTCAGCACAGCCTCCTGCAAAATCATCAGGCCTCCAGGACAGCAGTGTGGGACTTGGTTCATCTGTGATTCTGAATTTGATGAGAGATGATAAAAATTGACCCCATGTACTGTTTTCCTCTGACACCTTCAGGCTGGGTGGTAGCTCGTGCCGACTCAGTTTACGGGCAGTGGCTCTGAATCTCTGGCCTACTGACAGCTCCCGAGGGTCCCTCTCAGCACAGCAGAAGAAAGCAAGTCCTCAGCAGCGGTTTTCAGGCTTTTCCCCTTCATCAGAAATTCTGTACAGACTGAAAATTAAAGAAGTTCAGCACAGCTCTGTGGCAACCGGGACATAGAGGAGGACTGTTGGGAACACATCCCTGCTGCCAGCCTCTGAAAGGGGGTGTTGATGTGCAACCCTAAGCCAGATTTGGCTAGTTTAGGTTGCATTAAGGGACACATTGTCTTGCCTTTAAGACACTTTAAGATGTTGTCTTAAAGCATCATCTCACTTTAAGACGTTGCTAGAGTGTGCTAGCTAAGGGGCTGACAGCTCACTTAGGTCTGACAGCGCACATCAGGCTGGCTGGCCATGGGGGTACATCTGCACCGTGCCCTCCAGATAGCTAAGCTCACTCCCAGCCAGCTCCCACTGCTCCTGGCTGCCAGCGTGACCGATAACCCTGCCGTGGAGCACAGGGCAGTCCCGGCAGAGCTCTGGGCTGCCGCAGCTATGCCGCTACCTGACTTCATTCATTTATAGCCATCCCCGGTGGCTGCAGAGGGCTGGGGAGCAGGGGCTGAACCCACAGGGCTGCAGGCAGCACTGCCAGTTCCTGCTCACACAGCAACTTGCACTCAACTAAGCACAGATTTTGAATCTGGCTCCTGCGGTATCAAATTGGGAAAAAAGCAAGCTGCAAGTTAGGGATTGCAGGCATGGCAAAGAGAGAGCAGGGGAGGCTGTTGCCTGATAACTTGCCTAATGAATTGCAGGCTTCTAAGCTGGTTTGTTCGGCTGGGGAAATCCAACAAACACCTCACACCCAAGCGCGAGGAAATTGGTTTAATAGTCTCGATGCCTGTAATGAAACACCACCAGGGAGCAGAGGTCCCAGCTCTCACCTCCATGTGCAGTTTTCATGTTATAAAAAAAGCCAACTTCTCTATGATTCCACCAAGTGTTTCGAGGTGTTGTTTTAGAGACACAACAACAATTTTTAATAACAGCGTAAATGACAGTCGCAGAAGATCAAGCATGTAGCCGTCCAGCTAGGGCTATGTGCAAAGCCTGCCAGCAGTGCAGTGATTTTTAACTCTGTGCTGCAGTCATCTGCCTTTTTATGTTTGTTATTTTGTTTTTAGGCAGCCGATTAGTGGTATCTGGAGGGCATTTGCTACTCAAATACTCAGCCTGAATGTGCGTGAAAGGAAGGGCTTGAACAAGTGGCTGGGCTTTTTTAGGAGGAAGAAAAAGGAATTCCTGCTGGCTGCTGCAGCGCTAGAGCTGGGGGAGAAGGCAAGGAAAGGAAAACCTCCACCCCAGCCCTGCTTGCCGAGGGAGGGGAGCGGTGCAAGGAAAGCCTCTCTGCGGTGGGGCAAGCTGCAGCTGTGGCGACGTGCTGGCACGGCCTCCGTCCTTGGACCGCCAAGGCAGATGTGCCGGCACACAGCGGGTTAACAGCTAAGTTATAACTTCAGCTGTTAAAATTCATGAGGTGTAAAATACAAATTGCACGTGGTGGATGAGCTGTCTTTAAAGTTTATATATTACTTTCCCCCGCCCTGCTCTGGTTCAAACCTCTGTTGGCACAAGCTAATTAGAGCTCACCAAAGGGGGAAGTGCGGCCGTGGTGGGGCGGCGCAGGTTAGGGGGGAGGTCAGCCAGGGCCCCTCCAGACCCTGTTTATAGATGTTTGGCTCCGGGAAGCCAGGGGAAACCCACGTCCTCCGCATGCATGAACAATCTCAGATCAGAATTAATCGTTTACTCTCTCTTCTTCCTCTTTCAGACTTCTCAGTTTGAAAGATACAAAGCACTGCCTTTGAAGTTTATGCTCTTTTGTTTGATTATTCCCACCGCTCGATTTAAATGATTTTCCTATTAAAAAAAAAAACCAACCCAAAACAAAAAACCAGCAAAATATTTAAAAATAGTTCCCATATCAGTAAAGGTTTTGCATGGGGTTTTTTCAACAAACTCCAATCTCATTTTTTATGTGGACCATACAGCTTGGCACACTACACCTTCCAGAAGCAAGCTTTTTGCATTTTTTCTTACACTGTTGCCCTCTCCTCAGTACCACTACTTTCACCATCCTAGGGAGAGGAGGAGTAAGTGGAAAAAGGGCAGGTACTGACATGCATATGGGAGTACCATCCCCATCTGTGAGGATTTCTCCATGCCCTAGGTGACCCTATGTATTCTCACTCCGAATTCAGTCCCTGAGGGAGGTTTACTTACATAGTTCTTTCCCCACCCAAGGACTTAGGGATCAGAGATTCAGTACAGAAAAAAAATATGTAAATATCCAGAGCACGGAGAATGAGCATCAGCTTATGCATAGCTGACTGAATTGAACACAAACAATGATTGAGAATAGGATGGGTTGGAAGAGGAAATTTAAATATTTATCCTAAACGCTCTTTCTTTGCATTTCTTGAAATAAATTACTCCCAGCAATTGCAGGCAGAGATTGTTGATTAATTCCAGCAAAGGCAGAGAGACGGGAAAAATTACTGTACATCGTCTATTTCTGAGTTTCAGACGGCGCTTTTCATTTTTCTTTGTAGTCTTTGTGATTGGGCTTTTTGACTCCAGGGTGATTTGTGGGTGGTTTGCAGAGGAGTTTGCTGCTCACGTCATATGTACAGATATAGATAGTGAAGCACCGTCACACGTACAGTATGAGTAGGAAGTGCTTTTCATCCAGGGGGGGTGGAAACACAGGTTATTAACCTGGCCAGAAGGTACTGGGTTGAGCAGCACAGATGCCCTAAAGAGCTATCTGCTGAGAGGCACCTGTGCCGGGGCCACTTGCACCCGATCGCTCTCAGCCACCAGAAAAAGCAGTGAGCACTGGGAGGAGAAGCTGAAACCAGGATGCTGTTACAGCTGGTTGAGCCACGGCTGACATAAATGTCCCGGGGCCACTGGCAATTGGACATAAATTAGAACAGTTGTGAAGCTGCTTTGGTTTATACCCGGGCATCGGTCCAGCTCCAGCTGCCTCAGCAGCGGAGGAAGGTCTTAAAGCAGCCTGTCCTTTCTTGCATGCCTGGCCCAGCACTGCACACAGGCTGTCTGAGCAAAGGGGCCTCGCCATCCCACGTGAGTGTTACTTCTCCCTCGGCCAAAACGGGACCACTTGTGTTACGGTAGCAAACCACAGACTGGTTGTGCTGATATCTCAGTGGCTTTAGGGAGGCTGCAGCAGTTAGCCTGGTCTAAGGTGTATGGGATGTCTCAAGTAAGGCGCTGTGAATTCACTCAGTGAGGGAAATCGTCCACACAGCTATGGGAAAAGGTGGTTTGTCATTTTTTTCCAGCCTCAGGAGTCGGAGCTGAGTTTTGCACGCCCTCTGAAATTGTGTGAGCAGCTGCACTGCAATGCACGTAATGAAAGACTAAAACGGCTTAAAAAACACTGCCATGCGGCTAATCCCTCTGAAACCTGGAGAAAGTCTGAGCTGAGGTCTCACTTGGCCGCTCCCTCCATGCCCCATGCCTGCTCCCGCGCTTCCCTGTGCACGCATCAGTCCAGCTGTGGGGCGGCAGCTGTGCTGCATGCAGCACGCTTGGCAGAGGCAGGCAGCACTGCCAGCACTGCCTGTGACAGCCGCTCCCCAGCACAGCCGGTGTCTGCGGTCCCTGCTCCCTCTGCGAGGGGATTTTCTCATGTGCCAGCTCATGCTGGGCACTGAACCACCCCTTGTGTGACCTGCAGCAGGACCTCCATGTGCAGCCATGTCAGCTGTGAACACCCAGCAATGCCTCTGAGAGCAGCCAAAAACCATGGCAGAAAATCGGTCCCTGACCCCGAAGCCCTGCAAGGTGGCCTTGCAGCCCAGGGCGCTGAGGCTTACCCTGAGCAGGCACAGGCTTCGTGGCTCTCCACACTGCTTTAAGCAGTGCCTGAGGGGCCGGGGACCAGGCAGGACAATGACCTCACCGAGGGTGCTGCAGGGCCTCCCCTCTGCCTCCCTCCTTGGGGCTTGGCCCAAGCGCCTCAGGTTCATGCATTGCCTGCAAGGGAGCTGAGCCAGAGGCTGAATTTGACTTCCATGAGATCTGAAGCTCCAGCAGAGGACATCAGAGGGGCTCCGCAAATTCAGAAATCCATTGCAAACCAGAGGCATGAGCAATAGAGCAGGTACATTTTGCTGGCAGCTCTGCTAGCTGGCTTATAGATAAGTGGCGGCACATACCATGGCTGACCCAGAGGATGGATGGAAGGGAAAGGAGCACCTTGCTTTTCTCTGTTGTCACTGGGATTCAACAAAAGCTTCACTACCATTTGCATTCAAGCCTTTGCAAGCAGTGCCATTGTACATAGGGGGTCTGCAGGCAGTAACGCAGTGCACGGTGACACAGATAAAATTGTGTCCCAATAGCTGAGACTTTGCAGTATGAAACATATTCCCCACACTCCCACGAAATATTATTGCCTCTTCAGTTAATGCAGGTGTCTCATTGGTTTCTCTGTTTAAAGGTATTTCTAATGTTTCCCTCTGATCTAGTTTTCTTTCTTGTAATCAGTGAGAGTGAGACCCTGGGGTCTGCTGGAAATCCAGTCAGAGTCTTCTCTGCATCTGTGGATACCCTGTGAGGTGTGAAAGACCAACCGATGTCCATAGGGCAGCAATTCCTTGCAAAGCTGTCTACAGCACCTTGCAGAAGGGAAGTCTTTGTTTTGGCCACAGCTTTGGAACCCCTGTGGTTACATTAGCAGCATGTTAGGGCTGGAGCATTATTTTCTTCATTCTTCAGTCGTTGTCTTGGTGCTTCTAATAAACAGACGGATAGACCAGAGAGGTGATCAAAATGTCCCCGCGCTGGATACCAGCCCGATAACTTGACATCAGGCAGCAATAACATATAATAAGCCAGTCTCCCTGGCCTCTGCCTCCACTCAAAAGCCACACTGTATGTTGAGTTAGCCAACATGGACAGCCTGCTGTCAGCACAGGCTGAGCTCTTCCACCTTCCTCACAGCTAGTTGTGTCTCACCCCAGACCCACAGTCACTGTCTCCTCCAGTGGAGCAAGGGTTAGACACCAAGCATTAGGAAACTAAAGCATAAAGCATTAGGAAGCCCTCAAAAGATCTCCATAAAGGGAGCTGTGGCCACAGTAGCTGTCCAGTTAACAGGTTGGAAAGGAAGACCTATTTCTCTGGCCAGAGCAACCTTCACTACCACATTGGGCCAAGACTGTGCTAGCTGCGGCTGTGGGGTGGCAGGCAGGGGGTGCGAGACATGTCTGGGCTCCAGTGCCACATGAGCTCAAGTGTGTGGCATCAAGCACAGCATTTTGAGAAAGCAGATCTGGCTGCCCAGGCTGCCAGAACCAGCACCCAGTGGAGAAGGTGCCCAGCACAGCTGGGGAGCCAGCAGTCGCTGCCTCCCCATCAGCGCTCCTCTAACATCCAGTGTTGGTAAGGCTGAGTTCTGTTAGCACCGGGACTTAAGAGAAACAAGAGGCTATTAAACCGTTAGCAGAGCCTGGGGGAAAAGAGTCTTGCTGGTTCAAGGTACACAGAGGGATTCTAAAACCCAGGCTTAAGAATAAAAAGCAAAAAAAGATTGCTCGGAGGCAGTGCTTTTCAAGAAACCTGCAATGTAGTGACCACCTGAGGTTAATCCAGGCAGAGTGGGTGGCAGGCATAAGGAATTACTTGATTGCGGGGGATGGACCAGCTGAATAAGGGATTTACTTGTGAGAAGGGCAGAAAAGGAGGGCTGGAGGAGTAAGCAACTTGGTGGTGAGCCTTTTCACAGCAAGTGATTAACTGCAGTTTCTAATGAGCAAAGAGAGACTAAAGCTGACTGCTTTTTTAAAGCCATTTCGATAACATTGGCCCCGATGTAATAAGCTATTTGTTTGTGCCTACTGGCAGGGACAGCAAGTCGCTGCTGAACATAATCCTCTAGACCTGGTGCCGTCAGCTCGTTTAGATGTGTCAGCGACAGCATCCAAAAGGGCCCAGGCCCCATCACAACAACCATCCCAAGCACTATTTAAATGCCTCGTGCTCTTTTGTGCTCTTTCTCTCTCTTTCTGCCTTCTCTTTACGCTATTCTTCTCCCTCCCCAAGCGTCAGCGGGGCTGCTTCCCAGCCCTGTGCCCCTGGGCTAGCTGGGAGGCTCAGGGTGGGCTGGCCCACAGCCGGGGATCCCCAGACGACCTTCGAATCACAACCCTGCCAGTTCACTGAGCTGCCCTTTCTGATAAGCGTCACTGCTGGTGAAAGCAGGCAGATTATTGATGGGGGGGCACAAGGGGGGGCAGAGGGCTGGGGAGCTGGTGGGAGGGGGAGGGGGATCAGCCTGCCTGCCCTGGATAGTTGAGGAGGTTTGCTGGCTCCTTTGCGATGAGGGGTACTTGTGGGAATCTGTGTTTCTCTGATAATTTTGATGAGTACACAGGCTTTCTTAAAATAGCATGAAAACATCACGCAACAGCGCAATTAAATGCAACCCAAAGAACAGGCTGCACACAGCACTGAACTCGCAGCCCCAGCCGAGCCCTTTTGACCAGGAACACAATGCTCCTTTAAAGCCACAGATTCACAAATAAACACCACTTTTCTTATAAACTCCACTTGCTGCTTCGATGCCAAATCATTCCTTTTGCAAAAGTACTCAAGATCACCCACAAACTCAAAAATCCCAAAGCCCTGCCTGATCTCCCAGCATGTCAGAGCTGTTAACATCACGGTGCGTGCAGGGAGCCTTGGTGAGACAGAGGTGCTTGGGCAAAATCACCAGCAAGCAGAGGGTCCACTTTTATCCCTCTTCCAGGGGCACAGATGAGAAGACTGCTTGTGTTTTGCCTGAAACGCTGATGCTGGGTCATGTCAGAGGCTGGGTGGCTCTGGAGGGGGTGGACATTGGGAGTGGCAGTAGATTATTTTTATTAGCTATTATTTATATTACTGTAATTCCTTCTCCCAGCAGTTTCTGCAGCCCTTGGCTCTGGATACATGCCATCTCTGGCAGGCAGGTGTGACAAAACTCTTAGGAGATGGAGGTTTTTGTGTGAGAAGGGGCACGCTCAGTTTTCTTCTCTGAATTTGCTACCTGGATTCCCTGTTGCAAAACAGAAAGTCAATTGGTTGTGTGCCTCTCAGTTCAAAATCTGCTAAAGGCATGCAAAATACACCATGCTGCTATCTGTACACTTGAATATACAGTGCCTGATTTGCCTGAAGACTTTGCATGTACACTCACACATAATCTCTGACTCTGTAAATTGCCCATAGGTCCCACTCTTGCTCTAGCTCTCTTGATAGTTCCTGGTATATCCCTCTCTTCCCCAAGGGCTCCCCCTTTTTTGTCTGAGTCCCCCCTACACTTCATTCCCCACGCTGCTGGGATGAAGGATCACTTCATTTTAGAGACTTCCAGCTTCACCATGCTGGTGGACCCCCAATCTGCAGGACCTCCGTGAAAAAGGGCAACTGCAAAACAACGTGCTGAGTGCCGCCTTCTCAGGGCAAGTTGGCTGAACTTGTCCCCCAGGCTCAAGGCAGGGCAGCAGGCAGGAGACTTTATGCTTTTAAAGGCAGTTTCATCTAAAAAAATGATTTGGATTTAGTGCTGTTTAATCCCATGGCCGTGGCCAGAGAGAAAAGCACAGGCAATGCCATGCCCATCGAGAGACCTCACGAGGGAATTACCGATGTCACTCAGAGCTGGCAGCCTGGATATAAATAGGCCTGCCCAAC
Source organism: Falco cherrug (assembly GCF_023634085.1). Lineage (NCBI taxonomy): Eukaryota > Metazoa > Chordata > Aves > Falconiformes > Falconidae > Falco > Falco cherrug. The sequence goes on along the minus strand of NC_073698.1, from coordinate 83,287,317 downwards.
AGCTGCTGGGTCTCCACCCTTTTTTCCTTGCATGAACTTGTGGTTCCTGTTAAAGACGCAGGATTATTTGAGGTCTGGCTGGAAAAGAGCAGATGTTCTGCAAATGACACCGAAAGCCCCGTGCCTTACGGAGGCACAGACCTCCCAGGGCTCTTCCCTTGCACACGCTAGCTGGCAGGGAGGGTTTGCAATAGGGACAGGCTTCCTTCTCCTGAAAAACCAATTTTCCCACAGCAAATTCTCATTAACAAAGTCCCACTCCTATAGTTATTTTTAAAATGAGGTGGAAAAAACAGGCTGAAGTTTCATGTTTGTCTGTTCAGCTGTGGAGAATAATGTAAAATAACAAGAAAGCCTGTTTCTCTGGCTATGCCTCCCCCCCTCTCAGCAAAAGATCCTCACTTCAAATGGAAAATGTAAACCTCCCCCCACCTTCTTGCATTATTTTTTTCCCCCTGAAAATCTTTTTCTTCCACATTTCCAAAGCATTGTCCAATTAATTACTTCTAGACTGCATCTCGCAGCATGGCTGAGCAATAATGAACGAATCCTTGTGGCTTACATGCTGGTGGCTTTTTTTAAAAAAAAAGACTGTTAATCAGCTGAATGAGCACAGGGGCAAATCTTATTGAACTCGAGCATTAAGCAGAGAGCCCAGAGCAGCACCGAGAGCAGAGCGTGGCTGCAGCCCGCTCAGTCTGGCCTGCGGCAGGAGCCTTCCCTCGAGTGGGTCCCTGGAGAAGAACGAGTAGGCACTACCTCATGCACATTGCAGCCACTCCTAGGCTGCTTGGCAGGCAGGTGAAATGGTTTGTAAAACATTACCGTTTTCTCTCTCTCCCACCCTCTCCTTTTTAAAGCCCCATTTTTCAAGCTGAGTGATTCCAACGAAAGTAATTTTCATATGTTCCCCCTCCTCCACCAGTGCAAGGAAAGATGCAGCAAAACTTCAGCTCTACCCGCAAAAATCATGAAGCAAAAGTTGTGCTTTCCCTCCAATGACATTATTTCTTTTTCATTGCAAATATTTTGGGACCAGCATTCTCTTTTACTCTCTGTACAGCATTAAACAGTGAGATCATCAGCGTGCTCTCTATCTCCTACCGCAGTCTGAATAATAAGGAGTAATAACAATTCCCATTCCATCTTCTGGTCCTGTTTCTGAGCAGAATGGATGCAGGCTTCTGTGAAGCACAGAGCTCTTTGTTCCTACCTTCCCTTGAGGTCTCTAACAATAAGATCCTTTAACATCGCTTTACTACATACTTCAAGTGCCTTTTCTCCTAAGCACCTCCTGCCTCTGTATACCTGTCTCACTCCTGTTACAGACTTTTGTTTTTTTTAATTACTTAACTGTATACTCTTAAGGCACAATTTATTAATATTTTGACAGTTAGCAACATGCCTCTCACCCAGAAAATGCCTCAAAGCCCTGTACAATTCTACTTACAGATTGCATCTTCCTTAATCTGATCAGTGGCTGTACTGGGCTAGTAAGGAATTCTCTACTTGGGGTGAATACTGGCAATTCTTTAGCAAAGAAATTTCCCACTCCTTGCTAAAATTTCAACACTCTGCAAATGTTGACCAGTGTATGGGTTGAAGATGACCAGCTTGTGACAATATTGTCACATTTTCCTCCTCTCAATATTGCAATTTCAGTAGATTTTTCTGCCAGCTCCAGAAAAAAATGCAGCCAGCTCTGATCAGCAGTGAATCACCTGGCCCACACATCAAGCATTGCATCCTCCAGGGTGGAATGCAGCATGAGACGTTATGCAAAATTAATTAGTATTGCACAGGCTGATTAAAAGCACTTCCTAGGGCAACAGGCTGCTTCTGCCTCTCTCTCTCTCTCTTTCTAAAAAGAGAGCATAAGTTTCCCCAAAAACTGACCAATACAAAACAAACCTGTGACTTGGGTGAGAGGTTTGTACCAGCTGCTGTTAAAGTTGATCTCCACCTGACAAATGATAGCTCTCCCAAAAACCATAGCCATTTTACTTCAAGAAACTGTGATCTTTCCCATGTTTCTTGCACTAACTGGACATGATAATAGCAAGCCTTGGACCTACAGTTTGAGAAATTTCTGGTATTGTCTGTGAGTGTCACAATCACGTTATCATCCATAATTGGCAGTGTACAGAGGAACTTCTTGGGGCCCTTCTAGCTCACCATGGTCTGTCCCTTCTGCTTTGGCCAGGCTTGATGCTGTGCAGGGAGTACAAATGTGGCTTGATTGGATTAAGGCCTTTATTTCTGTGAGGTCTGCTACTATTCACCAAGGTTTAATTAAATTTGTGACCTCCAAGTGGTCAGGGAATGTGTGTCAAGTCAGGCACGTAGGAAAACTGATTCATTCTGCGAAAGCTTTGGAGGTGGACAATGCCATTTGAATCTTTCATGATACTGATACCAAGAAAAGGGCCACAGCATCAAGTATTATGCTTTTGCTGAGCCTCTGGGACAAAGGTTTGAGCTGGGAAGGTTCAGGAGTCCGGGTGAAGGCAAATTTCCCTTTTTATCCCTCTCTAGTTCCTACTACTTAGCTGGTCCAGTTATACTGGGGCAGTGAAACCCTTCCTGAGAGACTGCATCCCCTGGCAAAACTTGTGGAGTGTTTGGCACTGGGGGACTTGGTACGGCCTCTCCCCTCCCTCACACCCCAACCCCCAGACACTTCCTTGGGGCAGTCCCCTCCCTCACCCACTCTGCTCAGTCTCCTGCCTGCCCCAGGGCTCTGCCCTGCTCCAGTGCTTTGTGGAGAAGAAAAGGAGCAACACAGGCCACGTTCTGTGCAGATAAGGTCTTCCTATTGCTGGAGACAGAAGCATAATAGTCTGCAGTGGAGACCAACACACAAAGCAGAGCACAAAGTTAGTCTTGTGGAGTTTGTGGCCTCAGCACCTAGTAATTTTGGTAGCACTGGATAGGGCACACTTTTCAGATTGTAACCCCAGTGTGGTCTGATTGCATTGACCATTACTACTTCAAACCCTGTGGGAGCACGGGATGAGTTTGGCAGTCATATATTCCAGTCAACTACTTTGGAAGTGGTCTCCTACTTTGGCAGCAGGTAGTCCTCATATCTCAGCTGGATGAAGACTCTCTGCCTGGTTTTCTAGAGAGCTGAAGGGTGACCTATTGCTGTTCATGACAGTGTGGTAGGGACTCTTACAGCAACATGAATTTTAATAGTGACAGAGACAGAACAGGGCTGTTGCTTCCAGTAAGATGGCAAGAAGCCTGTCTTTTCCGAGAAAGTGTGTCTCTGAATGGAAAAGACTAGACAAAAGAGACGTGTCTCAAGGAAGGAGATTGTAACTCAGCATGTCTTTGCCTAAAAGGTTGGAAGGGATGTAGGCAGAGGTAGCATCGTTAGTTAAACAAAATATTATATCTGAGAAAAACAACCGAACAACCTGGCCTTTGGGAATGTAAGCACTCCTTCAGGTCTGAAATGGGAAGCAACAATCTCACCAAGGTAAATGTGGGTGATAACAACTGGGTTTATGCTAATCCGCTGGACGATCTGAGGGAATTGATAGCTGGTATTTGCAGGGCAGGCTGGAGGAGATGAGGAAGGGGAGGAGCATTACGCAGAGGTGACAAAAGGAGGTAGCTCATCATTCATTCCTCTCCCTTTCCTCAGGGTCCAAGGCCAGGAAGGTCCTTCCTCATGCTGAGGAGGGATGCGGCTGTATCCTGCCGCCCCAGCCTACAGCTGTCTCCCAGGGCAGCTCACACATGAAGAGGATTGGGGGATGCTGAGGTGGCTTTGCCTGTGATCCAAAGCAACAATAGGTATTTTTGGTATTTCAGACAAGAGCCCAGTGAAGATAAGAAGACCTGTCTTGACGCACAGTAGCAAGTCAGTTAGTACTGGGACATGGTCACAGTGTGGAGGGTAAGGAGGAGACAGAATGACCTTTCTTATAAGAGGAGTGCCATGACACTGAAGGAGGGAAGCAGAAGATAAGGAACAGTAGAACAGAGCTGGGGAAGACAAGGAATGACTGACAAATGCACAGTGGAGGGGGGTGGGAGAGCAGAGGGAACTGTAAATGGCTGACAGATTGGGAAATGCTCTGTAGGTGGCAAAAGGAAATTATAGAAAAGAGGACACGCTTTTCTAGGAGAGAGGGAAAGATACTGCAGCTAAGAGGTAGCTCATAAATACTGAAAAGGTTGAGGGAAAGACACCTAAGCAATCACCCTACCAAAACAAGGCTCCTGCCTGGTCTGCCTCAGCAGAAGTGCTTTCTCTGACAAAACTGGTTGAGGGATCCAGAAGGAGCAGCTTAATCACCAAGAAACATTTAGAAATCCATAAACATTTTTTAGTCTAAAATGAAAGGCAAGAGAACCCTGAAAAGAAGCCCTCCAACTGAAGAGAGACTCCAACTGAAGTATTTCCAAATGGGGTAGGATTTGATCATCAAAAGGACTATTTTCCAAATGTAAATAAATATGCTGGAAATATACCACCCAGAGCAGTAACACATCCTGCAAAACAGCAAAGAGCCCTGTACAGTTTAAAAACACTGTCTTATATCTGCAGGCAACCGCTAGCCAGAATTCTTGTTCCATCTTCTTTGAACAGCTATGGAATTACAGGAAGAGAACCTGGACAAATGTCATCTCATTAGAAGACAATTTAGGTGTCCGTCTGTCATTTAGAATGAATTAAAGCCGTGGAGAAGAAATTGCCTGCTGTCCCCAGGCACACACCAACGAACATCTCAGCAGAGTTTTCACTCTGGTGATGTATGCTAGAGCCATTTCTTGTTCCAAGAGTCAACAAAAAAAATCAGTCTTAACCATGGAAAAATTGCAAAATAACCACATTTTGAATATTTCTTGTAATACGTGTGCCTCTTCTTAAGCTTTGGCTTTGTGTCTTTGTTGGGTTGGTGTTTTTTAACTACGACCCTAAATTTTACTGTCCTTACCCCTTAAATACAATAATCATACTTAATGTGGAGAAGGACAGTCAGCAAATGGTCCTAGAGCTTTAAGATTTCTCTTCCATGGCATTATCAATAGTCTCTTGGCAAAAGAACTCATGGCTTTCCTTGTGTCTGATGGTGCTCAAGTGACTTTAAGTTTAAGCAAATAGCTTAGCAAATGTATTTCTAGGCAATCATCCTCTACACCGTTGTCTGAGCACCAATGTCAGAGAAACACAGTAAGTGCCCTGCTGCTCAAAGGATCCAATACATCCTTCGTCCTCCAAAGCCTGCAGTTTGTAGTAAACGGCCAGTTTTATCGATTCAGTACTTGCCCTTTTCCCCTTTCCGTGTTGCTGAGGTCTTCACAAGGAACCTTGAAGGACAGTTGTCAAGGCTTTGCAGATAAGTACATTTGCATACACCAGGGAGCCCAGCACTGCCTGCTCTCAATTAAGCAGGGAAAGTGTTTCCATGACTTACAGCAGTCAGACGGTGAGCTCTGTAGTCCACATCAGCAGCCAGCTTGACTTTAGGTCATAAAGAGAAGGGCCAAGACGGTGTTTGGTCCTCTGATCTAGCATTCTGCCTGATTTGTGAAGTGTCTCTCCTGGGTCACCTGTGAGCTTGGTCTCCAGCACATCCCAGGGACACAGACAAAACTCTGCCCAAGCAATGCCACAGTTTCCTGGGGCCATCTGTGTTGAGCCCTGCAGACCTTCCTCACTTTTTCAGCAGTCAGTCGGCCACCAGTCTGTTTGCCAGCTGGGCTTCCACACAGCTACCCCATGTCTGCAGCAGATGGCCGGATCCACAGCCCAGGTGGTAGTTGCCAGCACCTTCCCTGTGAGCAGGAGATCAGAGGGACTCTCACACATAGTCCTTCCTGGCTCTGATTCACACTGGATGACGCTTCAAGGTCAGGGATGGCTGAATAGAAATCACAGAGGCACCTGTCGTTCGATCTGGTTGCTGTGGTCTTTCCTTTTCCAGTGTCCCTGCCACAGGGGCTCGCCCCAGCCAAAAAGCAGGAAGGGAGATGGGCTGTGCCTTTTGGCAGCGCATCCGGGGGAAGGAGCATGAGACAGCACTGGAGGGTCTCATGATGAAGCTGACCTCCTCTTCTTCCAAGTGCCTTGCACGTGCTGATCTTGTCATTGCATTTTACCCAGGCACGCCCTTTTGCCAGGCTGAGAATTCATTCATTAATCAACTTTAACATTAAAAGCCACTTAGCGGCAGATGTAAGAGGGTCATCAGGGCAGAGTATGAGAGTCACCTCTGGTTGCTGACATTACAGGGGTACAACCCTGCCATGTGATCCATTAGCCTCTGTGAGAGTTAGGGTACATGAGGGGCGGACACCGGCTGCAAATCATTTTGCATATGGCTTGCAGCCACTTGTGCTTTATCATCGTTGTTGGATATCATTAAGATGGATGTCAATATGTTGCTTATCTGAGGTTTTCAAAGGCCTGTTTGGTCTTCATCACGGAAGGGGCTCCTTGTGCCTACGTTGTGTAATATGGCAGACAAGAGTAGCCTTTCGCTCAGTGCCCTTATCATTTCATGCACAGAGGAGGAAGACTGTTCTCCTCACTGAATATTTAGTGTCTTCCTTTTTCTGTTTTGACTTCTCAGGATGTGTGGAGGTTAAGTTTTCCTTAACTGTTGAAGTCTGGGGCCTTCACTCCATGCCTAATAAATCTTGCTGAACTTAAAAAGACCTTCCCCGAGTAAAAACAAAATAAAAAGAGTAGAGTATTTGGGGTTTGCTTTATCCTTTCTAATTTTCCTATGATTCTCTGTGCCATTTTCCCTTTGATGTATATTTCCATCTGCCGGGTGTTATAAGAACTTTTATATTCTTCCTACAACACGTCCATGTGAAGGAGACCAAGGAGTCCAAGCAAAGGCCTAAGAATCCCAGTGCTGTTTACTCTTGATTGCTATTGAGACCTCTCATAGCTGTGATGCTCATGCCTAATGTCTTGAGCCCAGACATGTTGAGATTAGCTACAGAGATGCAGTGACAACTTCTTCACCCCCTGCAAGATCAGCCTGCAACCTTGAACTGAGACAGGTGCTGGGAGCATGTCTTCTCCTTGCATTAACGATCCTCCCTTTCAGACTGGCTGGTGCTGGGCAAGCTGGCCCTGGCAGGAGCAGCTCCTGTAGAGCGTACTAAAAAGGGAACAGCAGCGTTGCTCTTTTAGCTGTCCCTTACCCCACAAAATCTGCCAAATGCACGGTTGCCAGTGGTGTGGTAGATCCTCCTCTGCTGGGCGGTGCAGCACTGAGCTCTGGCATGACTGATGGCAGTCTCCAGGCTCCTGCTGCTGATCAACACTGTCAGTGCCCCTCATATAATGATGACTTACCTCTTCCCAGATTGGAGAAAAGGAGGCCTGTGAAAAGCACCGTTGCTCATAAGTAACTACTCCTTTCAGCTTCAATGACATGCTGCATCCATCTTTGAGCTCTTCCAAAAATTCCCTCCTGGGACTTTGCTTTCCCTGTAACTTGAAGTGACATGCACCGGCGAGGAGGGAGACGAGGGTCTCGCTCGGCCTCAGTCCTGCCATGTGTAAATGAAAAGGCGGGGTGGCAGGGGGTGGAAGGAGAGGGCTGTGGCAGAGTAAATAAATTGCACCCTGCATGTGTTTTGCCAGCGGGGTTCCAGAACAGTTCTACAGGCTTTCGTAAATGGGAATTCACCTCCTCGATCGCTCAGGGCAGTGCTGTCAAACAGTGTTGCCAGGCTTGTGCCTCATCCAGAGGTCTTGAATATTTCCCAAGTCGCCCCACTTCAATTTACTTTCATGAAATGATTTTTCCCTTCTGGGAGAGGATGGGTGGGTGGGAAGCAGAAAAGCAAGCCCAGAAAGCCCATTGAGAGGCCATGAAAGGAGGGGAGGGGAGACAGCAGGTGAATGGGAAGGGACAGGAGGCTGGATAAGACAAGAGCTTTCATAACACAGGAATTCAGGCTCTTCCTCCCATCTTGTCCCCCGTTCCACCCCCCCCACCCCCCGCCCCGTTGTTTGAATTTATCATGCGTCCTCCTATGGCGTCGTAATTACTAAGATCACCAAATGAATCTTTTGCTTCTGTACACACCGGGCATTCAGCGGAGCTCTAATAGTTGTCATTAAGTTTTCAGGGAGGTGGGAGAAGATAGATTGAATGCATGACTCCAGTGCTGCACAGAGCCCATTGATGGCTGCTGAGTAATGATTTTTTTCTAATTGGTGGAGAGCAGCGGCCCTAATGGATGGAGCCTCTCTGTGCATTTACACTGTCTCCTCAATCAATAACCCTCGCTGTGCCTGGCACGGAGGAGTTCCTAAAAGCCCCTTTGTAATAATGGATTGCTGGAGGTTACACAAACCACTGCCTCCTGCTGAGTCAGCCCTCTGTCAGGCACCTCGAGCTTCCACAGGGCCCCAGCTTTCCAGATGGGACATCCACACAGGGGGCCCTCACCTCAGGTCTCTGCCCCCATCCTGCAGCCACCAGCACCCCGCAGGCTCCCCGGCTGCTGGGAGGGTTTTGTTCCCTGCAGAGCCCATGCCAGCTCGGAGGAGCGGGAACAGCTGGGAAGCTTTTTATTGGCTTTGGCTTGGGAAGTTCAGCTTTTTATAGGAGGCTTTGTGGTTTTTTTTCCCCTCTCATCTTCTTAAAGAAAAATCCACGGGTCAGATGCCAAATCTTTACTGAAGCCAGAATCATTGAGAGGCCAAGCCATGCCAAGCAGGAATCTTGACTTGGCCGGGCTGTGCGGAGCAGGAGCCCAGCTCAGGGAGGACAAACTTCAACTGCCCATTAACCATTTTCCTGCAGCATGTGTGCACAGGCTGCTTGTATCTTATCCCTCAACATTCCCCCATTTTCTGCTTTCCCTTCTGAGGGACGACATGCAAGTAACAGTCACAAGACGGCTCTTGAAATTCAGCCTGGCCAGTGGATTTCCAGGAGGCAGGCAGGTCTGGCAGTTGTGGGAGACATGAGAAAAGGGATGTTATGGGGTATCTTAAAAGGGAGGCTTCAACAATGTGCCTGCTCAGCCTTCCTCTTTCCCACACAAGGGAGCCTTTTACTGGGAAAAAAGAAGGGATTTCCATGGTTTGCTGAGATTTACATATGGCTAGACTTGGTTTCTTCACTGTTACTCTGTTTCTGTGAAGACTGTGTCCTCACAGCCCATTGCAAAACATTTCCAAGTGCCAGCATGTTGTCAGCTGTAAACTCCAAGCCCCCTGGGAAAGGTGCACATTGCTGGGACTGCTGAGAAGTGAACCTGCCCTAGTTATGTGGTCCAGACCCCCATAAGTCACAGGTCCCAAGTGCCCTGTATTGTGTCTGCTCTTGCTGGTTTGCTAGCAAGGTTTTTATGTCTCATCATGTACCTGGGATTTACCCAGCTGCACAATTTGGGCCATAGTCCACCCCAGTCTCTGGAAGGGACATTACTGTGAGAAGGAGAGGGAAGGCTTGGGATTGCCCTGCTGACATGGCTGGCTGCAGCCTGTTCCGCCATGAATGTCTGGATCTTCTCCGGCATTGAGGCAATTGGCACTTTCTGTTGTCCTCTCCAATGCTTGGGGTCCTCAGAGCTTGTAATGATCTCCAATCCTTCTCCCTGAGACTGAATGTGAGTTTAAGGTCTGCCCCCAGCTTGCTTTGGTTAAAAGCTGAAAACACTGAAGGATAAGGCACAAGAGTTGATTTTACTGGTGGGGCCATTAGAAGGGAGGATCTAGCCTCAAAACTTTACACTGGGTGCCAAGCCTAGACCTTAGCAAGTGGCTATTTGGGGCTGGGTGGCAGAGGGCATCTCAGTATGAAAGCAGCATATCTGCTGATTCCTCCAGGGCTAAGGACTTAGCAAAGAGTGGGTCCCAACATCCCTGCATCACTCCCAGTAGCCTAGGAGCATGGCTGGGGACAGGAGGGTGATCTGGGACTCTGCAGTGGCATGAATGTCCTTGCTTGGCACGTTACCACTGGGAAGCATCCCTCAGGGTGAACTTCAGCAGAGGCTATTTCTACACTGTTGGGTACACACCTTAGTTTCAGCTGAAGAACGGGCAAGTAAAAGGATTGTGAAGAAGAAATATTTTTTCTTGGCTCATGCCACAGCAAAGGGGAAGACTACTGAATTGGTTTAGGAGGTGGAAGTCTGATTCATCCTCATTGTCGCTCCTGACTCTCTGAGTGCAGTGAGTGATTTTCTCTCCCTTTCACAGAGGGAATCAGTCATACATAAGCTACTTTCTCACTGAGCAAGGAATGGCAGAGGGAGAGGGAGGGAGGTGGCCTGATCCTCTGTTTTTCAGCAGTATGTCTCCCCAGCATGGGCAAAGGTCTGGGCAAGAAGAAGGTGAATTCTTCCAGGATCTGTGTCCACCCCAAGGTATCATGGCCCATGGGTGTGAGATCATCCCTCGGGTCTTCCTGATCCCTGAGATCATCCCTGAGATCATTATGTTCTCATAATCTGGGGCTGCTCCTTGCCTGTGCCCAAGGTGACAGAGTGTGCACTGGGAGGACAGGGTGGCAGAAACCCCAGCCTGCCAAGGGAGACACAAGCAGCATGCCAGCAGGCAGTGACGATATCAAGAAAGAAGAAGGGTCCAGCAAGGCCCTTTTTTAGAGCAACCAGGACAGAGGGTCTTCGAAGGGAAACTAGTGTGACAGTGAGGCAAAGGTGCAATAGCTGAGGCATCCCAGACAGAGACCCACAGCAGAGGACAGCATGTTTCCTTGCTGCTGCTGTCTTGTGAGTGGAAGAAGTTCCCTGGCCATCAGTAGGGAGGGGCTGGCTCACCACAGACCAGAGGCAGCAAGATAGACTGAAGCAGCGTGGAAAATTTAGAGGGAAGGGCAGGGCAAGAGGAATTTTATTTTTATCTTTTATGAAGATGTTTTAGAACCCTTTTGTAAGGATTATTATCACTTAAGCAAAGGGGCAGGCCAGTTCAGCAGTGTAATTTGTGCTGGAGAAGGGAGCTGTACCTGGAGAAGGGGGCCTGGAGCCAACCCAGGGAAGACCTGGAGATGCCAGCAGGTCTGCCCAGGGGAGCCCTGCCTATGCTGTAAGGGCAGGATGGGCAGCAGCAGGAAGATCTGCAGAGGCAGCTCCGGGGCAGCTGGCCCCACAGGGCCCCAGCATGGGCAGCAACAGCCTGCCCCTGTGGCGGGGGGAACATGGAGCAAGCACTCAGGGTTGCTGCTAAAAGGGTCCCCAAAGGGGAAGGCTATTGAGAAAATACCCAGATCAGGAAAAGCTCCTTAGCTGGCAGAGAGGAGAAGCCAAAGCAATGGCAAATGATACACATTCAGGAGCAGGATTTGGCCCAGCTTCCAGCCCTGAATTGCCAGTGCAGATGGTGGCAAAGGGAAAGGATCTGTCTCATTCACTCTCTCTGTGATAGCTGTGTTAGGTAATCAGTGTTGCAGGAGTTAAATATATAGGTTTTCAGAGCAGGACCATGCTTCACCTATTGTGCAACTGATGTGTAGGTTAGAGCAGGTTTGGCTCATGTCCCATCACAGCAACAGAGATCCTTGCAGTGGGACTTGCTGATGGTCTTGCAGCACAACCTTGGGAAAAGAGCACAAGATCTTGGGAGCCACAGTGCAGCCTGAAGGCATCCAGCCATTCATTTATGCTGCTGCTTCTTCACAATCCACCTACTAGCAGGTGGTTCAGATAAATCAGACTGGAAATATTTCCATAAACTGTACTTTCTATGTGTTTTTTGGAACCAGAGAAAACCTGTGGACTCCATCCAGGAGTTCAGGTAAGGGGGATTATGATAGCTCAGGCAGAAGTGTTCATGCCTCTCTTCCAACCTCTGTTTTTCTGCAGTGCCCTTTCAATGCAAGAAGCCTGCCCGTCTATCTGCAAGGCAAGTCAGTGCTGTGAAGTAATGCAAGATGCCCTCTCTTGCTCATGGCAATAAACTTTTATTCTTTGTTTATTTGCAACCCTCCTCGATCTAGAGGAAATCGTCTTCACTTGGGAAGCATAGCTTGCTCTTTGTTTATAAAAAGCACAACCTTCTCACCTGCATTTGTGATTTCTCCCCTGCCCTGACAGCTCCTCAGGGACTCCAGACCTGTCCTCTGCAGCTTCTTTTCCTCACTTTTCTCCATGCTTTAAGAAAATAATGTCTGCTTTGGACTTTATTATCAGGCAAATCAGACAAACCAGGATCTTTCCAAACTGTCCCTCAAAATAAGCCCATACTCCCATAATTTCTGTAAAAAAGCTTGCAATGAACGATGTGAAGAAAACCTTTTTTTAAAAAAAAAAAACAAACAACACACACAAAACAATAGGAGCTGTCTGAAAGAAAATTGCCACAAAGGAAAGGAGCGAGGGCTCAGATTCTCTGACAATCAGAGTGCTACAGCTTGCGTGAGAATTTATTTCAGAATGCTTCTTCAGCACACACCAGACTCCCAGGAGGGTGTTTCATATCTCATTTCCTAACTTTCCTGATTGGAACTGAGGCTTGCATTCGCTTGGCTTTTTCTGTTTACACTATCGTTCAGAGTCCTGCTTGATTTCTTACAACCTTCCTGCCCTGTGTTCCCCACCCCTTCCCCAGTCCCCTCACCACAGTCCAGAGAGATAAGGAAATACTGAGGATGTGCCAGTGACCAGCAGCTCCAGCAAACTTCAGTTAATTTCTGCCCCTCTCCCAGCAGAAATCACTCCCTTCTCAGAGGTAGTCCTTGGCTATTTACAGCAGTCAAAAGTTCAACTTTTTTTCCCAAAGCAAGTTCTCATTACAGCTCAGGGTAAAGGCTCCCCAAGAAAAGCAGAAACATCTCTTCCATGCTTTCCAGTTCTGGAAAAACCAGCTGAACTGGCCCTTCTGATGGTCTCCAGGGTCTCCTAGAACATGGAGTTAGCCAGTCTTAAAAGGAGCCAAGGGATGAATATCCTGCATGAGTTTCAGATGCGTTCCTTTGACACAAGCAGCAGCTTGCACTCTGTGCAATCCCATTGGCCAAAGAACAGCAGCATCCAAGTCTCACAGGTGGCCTGAGGGTCTAGGTCGTGGCATCTCATCCTGCTTTCTCCCCATGGTACTTCAATTTGACACAAGAAAGTTTCTTCTTCCAAGTGCCATTTCAGTTCAATCTTGCTTCTTTCAGGCTTTTTTTTTTTCAGCTGATGTGGGAATACAACCTGTTGGGAGCAGGAGATTCCTGCATTTGATTACAGATCTTAGGGCAGAAGACCAAAGTGGTATTTAATAAACCGTTACCTTTGCCAAAAGCAGCAACATCAAATCCTGTGAAATGGGCAATTCTGCAACGGAGATAGCTTGAGCTGGTGGGCTGGCAGAGCGACAGCATGTTGTCTCTTGGCTACTGCTGAGCCAGGTTCAAGAGCTTGAACCTGGCTTCAAGATCTGGCAGCAAATCTCGAAGGCACCACATGCCCAAGCATCCCAAGGGCAGCAAACCCCCGTTACATCAATGCCTGCCACCCAGTCTGTGAAGGGGTGTTGCATCAGTTCCAAGAGCAAGAGGGGAGAGTGTGAGAGAGAGATGTTCACTCAAACTGGCAGCTGCTTTTTGTTTCGCGATGGCAGCTGCCAGCAAGAGACAGGCAGGGCAAGGGAAAAACACACAAGAGCAACACGCTAGATGCAAAGCATATTACACGCTAGATTTAAAATAAAATAGCATGCATGAGGGGTAAATATTCAGCATAATGCATGACGACTCAGCCCCAGCATTCTCCTTCCAGTTCCTAGGAGCTGTGGAACTGGATCTCCCTGGGCTGCGCTGGCCATTCTGGAAGAAAAGACAGGGGCAACACTCACATTTTATAAGCAAAGGAATCAAGTGTCTAAACATCAACTTTCTTTATCCACTTCAAGCAGGTGAAAGGAGAAATATCACTTTGGTGGAGAAGGGTGGTCTGTGGATGATCCTGTACAGTGGGCTCATTGTTTCTCTCTCACTGCTGACAGCTCACTTGCTTCCTTTCTGTATTTCAGATGGTTTAATGTTTTTGGCAGGGCAACAGCTCTGGAGCCTGACCTCCCTCCCTCTGCAGAAGCAGTGCTGGCAGCAGTGCCTCACATCCCTCTCCTCTATTTCAGCCTCCCTGCCAGCCTGGTCCCAGCACAGCACCCAGCACCACCTTCCACCCTGGGGGAAGCGCTTTGCCAGGGCAGTATCTGCTTTGCAACAGCTGCCGGGGCCTGGGCAATGGTGCATAAGGTCCACATCTGCAACGCTGAACATCCCTGGCCCTTCACCTCCCCATGCACCCCAGTGTTGTTACTCAGAGACATGCCAGCAAAGGTAGGCATGCATTTCGCACTCCTTTCTTGAGTGCAGAATTTGACAGCAAAGTGAATCTGGCTCTGAGCTCCGTGGTACCACAGCAAAAACACTTTGGCCACGTGGCAGTCACTCCACTGGTTTGAATTTATTTTAATGGTTCTGACAGGCCACCTTTGTACCAGCAGCTTCTTCTGCCAGATCAGATATTGTTTACCTGCCCCACTTTAACTTTATGCCATGTTCAATATCTTCTCTCCACACTGAGCTCACTTCATGCCAAATCAGGTATCATCTGTCCTCCCTTGGCCAGCACAGAGCATAAAGCTGGCATACATTTCCCACCGTGTGCTCTGACTAGTTCAGCAGAAATGCAAGCACACGCCTGCACCTGATCCGGACCATATTCCTCCTGCTGAGCGGTCTGATGGTGCACAGATCTGGTGTTTGCTGCCAGGGGAGCATGGCCTCGGCACGCTCTGGCAGCTGCCAGGAGCACCGGGCACACCATGGAAGCAGGCCTCCAGCTTCTCCCAGCCCTGGCCAGAGCAGCGGGAGCACCTGGCAGCTGGAAGGGTGGTGCTGGGACACTGGCATGAACATGCCAGTGTGTCAATGGAGGGGGGCGGGGAGAGGAGGGGGAAAGTTGTGTTTTTCATACTTCGGGTTAAAAGGGGAGTGAGGTGAGCTCTACTTGAGGCTGAATTCAAGCTGCTAGCCCCCTTTTTAAAAAAAAAGTAAATAAAACCAGGTTACTGTGTTTTTTCTGCTGTCTCTGCCTGCCGGAGCTAACTCAAGTTAGTCAAGCCACACTAAAAACCCTTTCCTTACTTGTTCTGATCAGGGAATGTAAACATACCTGAAGCGGGTCTGAGCTCCTTTTTATGCAAAGAAATGTTTCAGAGGAATCCAAGGAACCAGGACTTTTTTGCATGCGAGGTAGAGGATGAAATAAACTGTCTGAAAACAAAGTGGCTCTGAAGGTGGCCATGGAGATAAAATGGGATTTTCAACTCGTGCATGCAAGAGCAGCATTTCTCAAAGACAGCTTTTACCTATTTCATCTTCTTTCTGTTTATTTTAAGTGAAGCCATTTTTTATCTCCTTCTTTAGGTTTTAATCTTTGTATGGAACATACTCCATGACCCTGACAAAGGAAAAGCAGCAAAGTCCTACCTCTATAATTGTGTTTAGAAACACCAACTGATCAAAGTCCATGGTGAGCAGCGACTGAGTTACTCCTATTGCCACATGTTCCCAGGTCTGACAGACTGCATCATCTGGTGTGTTGATGTATCAGGATTCCACACACTATGAATATTCACCGCACACATTAAATTAACCAGGTGAGAAAATACAGGTTTGTTTTGCATGTTAACTCTGTGTTAACGCTGCCCCTAAGTGGTTAAGCTGGTTTATTGCAAGTTAATTAGCCTTCATTTCAGGCAGTTATTTATTTATTTGTGGAAGACTGTCTGGTTTGGTTTTTTTTCTCTTCCAGCTTTGTGATTAGGCCTTGCCTCTCTTTCTAGTTTGTGTCCTACTCTGTGTGGGTTTCACGTAACCGCAACATTAACCGCAACGTCAACTCAGCTCAGAAAACATGCATACAGGGAAACATGGATGCCTACTACATGTTTATTAGTCAATCCAAGTGAGGCTGTGATCCTGTCAACAGGCTCGCCTCCCTCAGCTCATTTTAATTAGCATTTCAAGGGATGCTTGGTACAGCAAGCTGGTGAAGTTTGAAGTTATGATGGGCTGTTCTTTGCATCTTTCCTCCTGAATTAATGTGCCACTTCACGATCATCTCATTGCCCAGGCAAGCCTTTTCCCAGGTGCCTTGGTATTCATACTTGTGCTCCTATCCTTCTGCATGGATACATGCAATGCACCAAGATCACACCTTCTCCTCTCCTCTGGCTGCTGTTGGAGTGGTACGTAGGCACGGGCACACTGAGCAGAGCAGCTCATGCTTGCTCTGGGGCCTCAAGCTTCCCTTCTTCTCAGTGTGTGCCCCTCTGCCTGCCCCACAGGGAAAGGCAGGTGAGGAAGGAGGGCAGCCACACACAGCTCACTGGCTCTGAAAAGCCTTATGCTGATAGAAGGGACTCAGCCAAACTTCCAACCAAACGACTGTAGAGCTTACTGGCATGCTGGGCTCTGAGGTGCCTTTTAAAATCATCTACCATGGACCTCCTTGGTTTAGTTGCTTCCAGGCTGTGGCTGAGGAGCCTGAGACTGCTCCCCAGTTTGGTTTTCAGTGACCAAATTCTCCCAGAGTGCATTAAGAAGGTGACCACAATGACCCCTTCAAAGTCCAAACTTCTTCAGCTCCTTCATTTCTGAAGCGATTCAGCTCCCTTTGGGACAGTGTGTAGCAGAAGCGCACCTTGGTGCTGACCATGCCTCATCCTCCTCAGGGGTCGGGGTCCAAACAGGCAGGGTTACACCAGCAGCAGGCAGAGTACTTGCACACTGGGCTTGCACCTCCAGAGACCTGGATTCAAAGTCACAGTAGTCTCTAGCTGAGGAAAGCAAACCTGGTCAATGCTGCAGGAGCAGATATGCCTGCACTGCACCAGGCAGCATAGCTATCCATCCCTGCTCAGGGCGTCGGTAGCACTGGGAGAGGAAGGTGAGGAAGAGCACGGGCAGTGCAGCTCAGGATATCTGGATGTACTGGCAGAATCTCTGTCTTGATTATCAGTCTCTTCACAAGCTCTAAAATTCATATCTAAGACACCATAAAAACTGAACAGCAGTGAATCTTCAGGAAGGGCTCCAGGTTTCAGCACAGAGCACAGGCTGCTTTTCCTTCACGCCACCACTGCCCTTCACCTTGAATGAGCGACGTTTGTCTCCTATTCCCTTCCCTCCTGAGCATGCAGACCGGAGTCTGGAGAGGTGTCTCGCTGCCTCGAGCTCCATGCAGCTATACATTACCTCCTTGTAGCGCATCCCAGTGCCAGGACTTGGAGGGAGATGTCTGGCCTTGCGAAGCAGGGGCTGGGGAGCACGACGGGGATGAGCAGGCATCCGTCCTTTCCCTGATGCCCTGCTCCAGCTGCGGAGAGCTGCCTACATCCTGGCCTTGCGCAGCACGGTTGGACACGGAGTTAAGGAGTCCAGACACTCCAATGAGAAAGGAGCTGTGACAGTGACAGGAGCTTGCTCATCTGAAAGAGGCTTTGGGAGGGTATTCACGGTGGCACACTTAAAGGGTCCCTGCTTCTTTGCTTCTTAAAAACCTGCCACCACATCTCTTTGGTGCTATGTTTTTCATCAGGGCAGAGAAAGGCTGCATGAAAGCTCAGGTCTACCTTAAATACCCTTAACCAAGCCTTCTTAAAACTCCTATTTAAATAGAAACACCACAGCCAAGACCGCAGGCTGGAGGTCTGCCCAGTGGCCAAATAAATCAAAATATTCCTGAGATCCTGTTTGCAAGCACCCATTAAAGTCTGACAACTGCCTAATACCAAATGAAAGACAAAAACAATGTGACCCTTCCTGCAAAGCAGCCCAGCTTTATTTCTTGCCCTTTCAAAGCAGGGCTTGACTGCTTTAATGCTGTCCTCTTCCCAGGAGCTGCAGAAAAGGGTTGCCAGGTGGCCTGGCGAGCAGCTCAGGGCAGCGAGGGCTGGGGTTGTGCAGCCGCAGCTCCTCACACCCCCAACCCCACCGCCAGCACCGGCCACCCACCAGCCTCTGCCAGGGATCTCCCCGTGCAGGACCAAAGCCTAGTGCCAGGGTTCAGGCCAGCGTGAAAAACAGTCATTTTTTCGCATTTGCTGCCCTGATGATGTCCGCAGGCACTTTCTGTGCTCTTTATCTGTTTTCTCAAATAAATTAATAAATAAAAGACAGAGAGGCTGGAAGAAATGACAGAGAAAATGAGCAGATTTTGATCTAGTAAGCAATTTAAATCTGGGCTGGCAAGCTGCATTCATTCATTCATTAATTCAGTCGTGTGCTCAGAAAACCCCAGCAGGACTCCCTTCCAGCGCAAGAACTTCCGACTGTGAAATAAACCCCGCATAACCAGATTAACTATGAGGTATGTATCAGCCAGGTTTTCGGCATTAATTCAAGCATACTTTCCTTGCGCTGTACACTGCCAAAGCCTGATTTCTGGACCAGGTGCCGCTCACTAGCAGGCATAAACTCTCTGAAGTTTCCTGTCTTCCACCTCCCCCTGTATTGCTGTTTCCTTGCTCAATAAATAAAAAAAATATTGTTATATGTGCTGTCAGGGAGTCTTGATTCAGCTGTTAATAGCAACGTTATCAATACCTTGTCTTTCAGTCTCACATAATTCAAAAGTGGCTGAACGGTTTTGTTCTGGTATTACAAAAATGAATCACTTCTGGGTTTAGCCCAAGCATAGAAAATCTCACCTTAAAACTTCAACATTTTGAATTCAGAACGTATTTAGTGTGCAGAAACTGATGGGCAAGATAGAAATCTCTTCATAAGCTTAGTGCAGTCTTCCACCTAGCAAGTCTGCACTATACTGAATCACCATATGATTACTGTCTGTATGAGTGACTTCAATTATAGTATTATTATGCTATTTATCATTTGATAAATGAAGCAGGATGGCAGCCCATTTGTGTCAGGTGCTGTACAAACATTCAGATGTGCTCAGACAAGATCCCGAGGACTATCCATAAAATCAACAGGACATGAGTGGGAATCTTCAGACAAGGACCCCTTTCCACAAGCAGGTTGATCTAGTACTGCCATAACAAGCACTGCAGTCTGACTTGCCAGCAAACTCCTGGTTTTCTCTATGTGCTCCCCTGTGGACTGAACATAGAGGGACAAAGTCAACATTAAGTCTGTACAGACTTGTTTTAAAAGTGGAGAGTGAGAGGGCTTGGGTTGTTTGGGATTTTTTTTTCTTTAAGCCAAAATCTTCAGCTGTTCTGGCTCTCAAACCTTTTTATTATTATAGCCATCTAAAGTATGTTTTATGACATAGTTAAAATTCATGTATAGCCTCTACTGCAATTTCAATACTTTATTTCAATTTCAATTCTTTATTTGCTGTGGGGAAATCTAATACATGATAATGGTAAAGCTTCAGTCATGAAGTAAGATGGGATCATCCAGTTGGTACCAAGTTGTTCCTTCTTTCCTCACAGAGACAAATGCTAAAACAAAACTCAGTCACTGAGTTCTCCACCACATGGAGAAGTTGGGGTTGCCAGGACCTTTGGCACACCTGCTCTGCAGATGAAAGTGTTTAATTCCTATTTTTATCAGTCTGGCACCTTTCAAATATATTAGCTCAACTTTGGTTTTTTCAGCGAGTGCCTTTGCACACAGCATGTATTTGTGCTCCTGCTATCATTCTGAAGTATGGAGAAATCACTTACTACCTGGCCCAACTAATCGCCAAGCTGTTGCTGGACTGGAATTTGGAAACACAATGTATTCTTTCAGTGTGGCCTGCAAATCCCATTTCTTAAATTGGATCTTTCCACACAAAGTCCTCACCAAGTCATTGTTTTTCTGGTGACATTTGGCCATCTAAAAGCCACATCATAGACAGCAGGGATGAAAATATGCAAAAATGCATTTTTTATTTTCTCTCATCTTCCCAGTCAGAGAAAGAGGTTCACAGGTTGGAGAATTCATCTTCATCAGTCCTCTAGTGCTATTTACCAAGTTTTAGTCCAAATAAGAACTGTGAATATGTTTAGCTTATTAGCAATGAAAATGCTTAGCTGACATTGATTTTAGAGCTACATGTTTCTGAATAAAAGCTGGTGCTTTTGCTCCTGAGCCACCGGATGAAATGCAAGAGCATGCTCAGAGGCTGGCTGAGATGAGAGTCTCCAAGGTGCATGTGTTAACATTGCAGTGGAAAAAGCAGCCTCATCCCACAGACTTTAAAGAATATATATATGACTTTTTGATTCCTAGACAACTATAAGCATCATCTTGTCTCACACTGATACAACCTGCTTTCTGTTTTCACAAGACTTCAAGGGACAGTGAAAATGTTTCAAAGCAATTTCAAAATGTGAAAAAACAATTAACAATGTTTCCAGGAGAGGAACAGTCTAGGTATTCATGATGGATCCTGCAGTCACAAACAGACACAGGTACCTTTCCCTCTGACAACAGTATTCAGAATTACATATTGTATAATATTCTGTAAATGTAACTTTAATTCATAAATCTTTATAAGTTCCATGGGCAAGGGACACATCCTGGCTTTTTGCTCTGGGATATATACTCACCTGGTAGATAAAAGACAAAGGACCTTCCAGCATCAGAAATACTTTCCCTCTGCCTGCACTGAAGTCTAGTCATACTTCAAGATTTTTTTTCTTAAGCTTGATAAAATGAGCTTCTTCAGCTTCTCCTTGTAGAGCAGGTTTGACAGATTGCAAATCATTCTTCCAGACATTTTTAAATCCTTTCCGCTTTTGCAACAGCCTTTGCAAAGCAAACAGAGAGGGGAAAAGGAACTAAAGCCTTCTGTTGTATACCATATCTCCTCCCGTGAGCACTGCCCAGCACAGCAGAGGAGCTCCCATTTGCATGATTCTCAACAGCCACACACAGCTCCCTGCACCAGCGGTGCTCACCTTAAGAGCAGACATATGCTCTCATTCACACCAGAATGGTTGTCTTGGCAGTGGTGGCTACTTACAACTTTTTTGGAAGTCATAGCCCATGTGCCCCTCGCAGCACTTCTACTTCCAAACACACAGTCTTCTTACTCTAGAAATGTGACCAAATGTTTTCTTTCTCCCCTTGCTGTTTCAGATCTACCGAGGCTCTCTAAACTCACTACATCAAGGGATCCAGACGCTCTGTAGAACTTGATGATATCTACAGTCATTGTGCCAGCTGCAAACTGCATAACAGTGATTTTTTTTCCCTGACACACAAGTCAAAGTTCACTAACTTCATTAGTCAGATTAGCGCAAAGAAGAGAAGAACATGACTTTGTCCTTCTAGGCAGGTGAAAACAACAAGGCTTCTTGCTCCTTCTGCTGGAAGGCTCAAAGGCTTCTGCTGCTACAAGGGTAATGTGTCACATGCAGTCCAAATCCACCACTTCAGCTATGCAGCCCCCTGGATTTCAGTCCTCAGATGCAGAGGCATGAAGGTCCAGGTTACAACTTTATTTATGACTTCTCTTCAGAATATGGCTTAAAATGTGGGGACCAATTAAATATAATTTTCATTATTCAGGCTGTTTTCTTGCAAACAGCAGAGATCTTGAGTGTAATGGCTAAGATCTCTGGCAGAGCATGACGCAAATCCAAACTCTCATTTCAGCTCATACCTGAGGACTAGATTAACTCAAATCTGTCTCAACCCTGCTAACACATCCCACGGACAGCAGTCCTCATCCAAACCCTCAGCCTCAAGAAAGGCTCTGCGTGTCATTTCCCTGAAGGGCAGATAGGGACAAAGTATATACAGTGCATCCACACAGTACCAGGTTTACGTGGTTGTGCAACGGCAGGAAATGCCACAGAGCTATTAGTGTGTTTCAAAATACATTACAAGCCACAGAACAGACACAACTATTCTCTCTTTTTTTTTTTTTTTTTTACTGAATCAGAACAATGGAAAATGGGTATTTCAGTTGCTTATACAGACTGAAACCACAAAGATAGGCACCAAAACTCTTAGCCTGATTTTATATACCACTATGCTTTATCCATAAGGCATTATAACATTTCAAGTTCTGAAGAACTCTAGAGAAACCAGATAGACCTCATCTCTTGATATATGGGTTTGCTTGTGAAAACCTCACTTTGGAGCCAAGAGAGATAGCCAGACATGTCCTGCATCCTAGGCTAATTGTACGAGACTATTATTTATTCCATTCAGTAAGTGTGCATCTGGTAGTGATGATTGCAAAGCCTGTAAGAAGGCTGATACTTCCTAGCAAGTGACATTTTTATGGTTAATAGAAACTGTCATAGAAACCACTTGGAGAGGGATATGTACAGGCTTGATTTTCAACTTAACAGTAAATCACTTCAGATTAGAATTAGATATCATGACAAAATCCTTCATCCTGTAAATTTCCAGAATGCAAGTAGCAGTGGCTCTGGGAGAAACTGTGATAAAACTAGAAGAAAAGTTTCTCATTTGGTTTTGACATCCAGTGTGCCTGAAATCGTGTCTTCTCCGTAAATGATACTGCATTACACGTGCCTGCTCTTTCATTTCTTGCTATTGTATTAATAGTAAGAAGTAGTCCTTCTTCTAGGCCACATCTCCTTGGGCAAGAGGCAGTTCAAAGATGGAAGAGAAAGATGGGTGTCTTGCCAGAGTGCTGCAAGAGCCTGAGTCACCCCAAGTCCCTGCAAATACAAACAAGTCATGAGGACCTAGTGGGGCTTATACCATCAGCCTGTTGAGATGAGGACACAAGGGCTGATGCCATAGGTAAGGTGAGGGTGTCTCTACCTAAATATTCTTATTCCTGGTTTGGAGCAGCTGCAGACTTCTATAGTGCTTATGCCACTGATCTCCTGCCAAATGTCCTAGTAATGGTTAAAGGACATAGGTAAGTCTGTGTGTAGAGACAATATCTTTTGTTAGACCAACAGATTATAGATGGGAAAATTAACCAAGCTTCTGGGCACAGAAGTCCTTCTTCAGAACTCTAAAAAGCACTTTTTGAAGTGCTTCCATAAAAAAAGACAATCAGCACAAATCACCAATATTCTCCTGAATATTAGAGCTTAGCTTTGCCCTTCCAGCAAGATATTGAGTCAGGGTCAGTTTTGCACCATCCACCCTTCAAAGGAGTCTGTTGCCCCCCAGCAAATGCTGGGGCACTCCCAGAGCCCTGGAGTGGTTGTATCTCTGAGCCATGGGTCTCCATTCCTTCCTCTGTTACACAGGTGTTGCTGGCCTGCCTGACGTTACCCTCCTGCCTGGCTGGCTGCAAGGTCTTAGTTCTTTCAGGCCTCCCCCATGCAAGACACAGAGATAAAGCCTTCTTTCTGATCAGCTTTGTCTTTTTCACAGAGCTGGAAAAGCTCCATGGGGCCATGGGGCAGCTCCTCAGGACAGTGTGCAGTGCTCAGCATGGGACAGTGGGGCCATTGTCTTCAGTCTGTGCTTCCATAATGGTAGGAATAACATTTCAGCATTCAAGACACAGGGCAACTTCACCAGGGAAACCCCAATTTTCCAGAGTCAAGAGAAAGCCCCATGAGAAAATCAAATATGAAACCAATGGAAGATAGAAACCTAGGTGTGAAAATGTTTGGGATGGAGCACAGCCATGGAGCCAGATTATATTCCAACTTTCAAGGGTCCCAGTACCCCACTCCCATGGCGAGGGATGTTCCCCGGCTGCTCTCTTTCAACTGGGCTCTGCTTCCAGCAGTGAGAACAAATAACCGTTTCAACAGAAGTGACACTGCACTGTACAACATCTCTCTGCAGCCCTCGCCAAAGCACCAGTCACACACTATTTACCACAAGCTGGAGAATTCACTAAATCTGGCCTATTTTGAATCAAATGGGGGCAGTTCCAGCCCTCACAAGGACAGCCCTGCCAGCTGCCCTCCCTCTTGCACAATAGGGAGAGGCAGGGGACATCCATCTCCCGTACCCAGGCTGAGAGCAGCCACGGCAGTGTGCACAAGGAGACAGGTGGCTGGTGGGGAGCCACAATGGAAAGGCAATTGCACAGCACCTCTCACAGAGTACAGGCACGTGTAAAAGGCTGTAAGCAGCCTGAGCCAATTAATTTCCATATTCCCTTTCAGCCAGATCTGGAAACGAAGCGCATTGCATTCAGCATGGGACACTTGGTCCAGGGGGAAGGAAAAAAAAAAGGGGGGGGGGGGGGGGGGCGGAATGATTCAGCAATCAGCAAATTCAGAGGAGGGGCAGGAAGAATTGTTCTGAAGAGATGAATCAGCATTGGCTTCAGGTGATGGAGGGAAGGAGGCATTTCTGCTCCGCTGATTTGTGCAGCCTGATTGAAGTCAGCCTGGGCACTGGCATTGCATCGGAATGGAAACTGCCTGATAGGCTGCGAACACTATGAGGGGAAAAATCCAGCAGTCATGCAGACAACATCTTTATTAAGTACATTTTGTGACCTCCCAGCTGATTGGACATTTTTTTCCTGACTTATAGTAGATGTTATAGATGCTGGGGGGGGAGGGGGGCTGTTGTGTGGGGGTTTTTATGTGTATGGTGACAGTGCGTGGGGTACTGAATTTTAAGCAAGGCTGCATGAAATTCAATCACTTAATCTTAAATTACAAGCCACTGGCTGCCAAAGCAATTTTTGAGATGGAAATTCTTCTGATTCACAGATTCCTTTGCCTCTTTTAAGGAACAAATGAGTAAACAAACTATGAAAATGTTATTTGCTTTTTCAGAATTTGCTAGCAGGGGAAGATTAAAATTTTTTTCTGTGGCATTTGGCAGGGCCTCCTTTCCCCTCTGTAGCAGGTAGCTAGGAGAATGTGATTCATGATGAACAGATATCGTTTCCAACATTTTTCTATTGTATAGCCAAGAGCTGAGCCTATTGTTTAAAGTGTCACTGGGATGTTAATTAAGGTATACCAGAGATTACAAAACCTATTCCAGTCCCCTTGAAAGTCCTAGAGGAAGCAATGGGCCAAAGATATTTTTAGAGAATATATCCAAGGGTTTGGCGATATTCTGAGAGTCCTTAGTCAGCCAGGTAAAACCTCTTGGGATTACCCAAGGATTACTCACACAAGTAATTGTTGCAGACTCAAACTCTACTGTGCCCACTCTCTGGCAATCAAGTTGTTGTAGGAAGAGCACTCTTCAAAGGAGATAAATAGCAAGGCATGAGTGCTCAAGCAGGTGCTAAGAAGAATTAGACCGTCTGAAAACCCTGGCCCTGGGTCTCATGCCAGCACAAGACACCCGAAACAAGTAGATGGGTTTGGAGATACTGTCTCTCTCTCATTGTGGCTCTGGTCTCCCTCCAGTACAAATTGGGAGCCCATGGTTCTAGTTTCATACATGTGCAAATGACAGGTGGTCCTGAATCCCGCCTGCAACCCTCCCCCCCCCCACACACAGCAGTCCTCTGAGGGAACAGCAGGGCTCATCATCTTGCAGAGCACAAGGGTTGTATTGGGAAGTATTGCTCTTGCAGTGCCACCTCTTTTGTGGTGTTCCATGTTCCATGAGTCGCTCTGACAGGATGAGCTGGGAAGGGGAATGACGAGCCTGGAATGATGGTGCTGACCACAGACAGGGCTTCAGATGTCAGGCCCTGGGGGCCTGGGCTCAACCCCAGCTTCACAGTACCTGAGGTCAGGGCCCTGCAAGGCCAGGTTCCAGACTGTGAATCAGGTTACAGGGATATGGACAGAGAAGTAGGGAGGTGGCACCAGCTCCTCTCTGGGATTTGTGCCTCTGGGAGCGGCACACTTGCCTGCTTCACTTCATGGGGCTGTGATGAGGCCAACCAATGCAACAAACACTGCAGGGCACTCAGGTGCCCTGATAATGGGTCTGCATAAGTACCCTTGGACCAGGTGATCTTTCACATCAGCACATGCAGAAAAGAAGAGAGGTGTTACCATCACCGCACTCGTTCCCTCACATCAAGTTCCCACAGTTACCCAGTTTCTGACTTTCTCCATTGAAAAAAAAAACAACACAAAACCAGTGTCCTGAGGAATAAACATCATGAACCAAGTCATTACAGGACATTTTTGTTCATTTGTTTATTTTCTAGATAGACATGTTCAGTGTAGCATAAAATTATTCACCCAAAGAAATAATTACCAAGCAGGTAATCTTCTTTTAATAAATGGTACGTATGTGATCATGCACTTCACTGAATTTTATTCAATCCAGAAAAAAAGCTGTAAAACAAACGTGGCTTTCCTATTTCCTCCTCCCCTTTATTTTGCGAATCAGGACATCCATGCATTATTGAGGCCTGCTCAAAATGGAGCCGCCTTTAAAGCAGACTCTGTTATTGAGGATTACGTGTGGATTATTGCTGAGAGATCATTCAGAATTGGAGCTAAGCATTTACCCAGAAATCATTTGTAATTCCAGTTGCCCCTTATTTTGGCTAATAGCGGCTGTAAGGACAATTGGATCAGCGCTGTATACCTGTCAGCTGCACCGAAATTCCCCATACAGTTCCGAATTGTGTGCTTCATGATTACCAAGGGAAGCTCAGCGCTGTGCCTTATCTCTTTTATAAATCCTCTTAACGCGGTTGCTGCCGGATCCCCCACACACCTCTGAATCAGCACCTTCTGTCAGTCACCCGGAGGGGGCTCTGCCTTTGGATGAACTGATTCAGCAGGGCTGGGGACCACCACACTGGCAGCACCGGCAGCCTCCTCGGGAAGGAGAATCCACACATGGGTGAATGGGGATGTGGATGCAGGAAAACAAGACAGAGGAGCGAGGGAGGAGGGAAAGAGCCAGCGGGCAAAGGAGAAGCTGCCCAGCATCAGTCAGACCCTACCCAGGCTGCTCCCGAGAGGGGCTTGCTGTGCCCCCAGGACACATATCCTGCCCGCAGGCAGCAGAAGGGAATCCCCCCACCCCCGCGCTACCCCCTCTCCTCAGTCACAGTGAAGGGGACAGGCTTCCCAAATGGGGCAGGGGGCCCAGCTCACCCACCCACACCAGGAATCCCCTCACCACGAGCAGGCCACACGCTGAGCCCACTCTTTGAAAAAAACAACCTTTCCCAAGCCACAAAAGACGGATCACTAACAACCTCAAGCCACAGCATCTCCCCACTGCAGCCATCAGGTTTTTTTAAACAAATCCCCGCCTGACTGAGAGAAGGGAAGGAAAAAAAAAAGGTTCCTTGGGTTTTATCCATTTTGCATGCACATAAAAGATGAACTTCCCTTTGGAAACAAAATGCAGAGAGTTGCGGTTTGAAAGGGGCCTCAATTTGGCTTCGACCGGGTGCAACTAATTGCAGTTGCAAGCGCCGGCAGGTGCGAGCAGGCAGCTGAGCAGCCCTCCCCCCGCCCTGCCTGCCCTGCCGGCTCCCGGCAGAGGGCACGTCCAGGCCTCGCCAGAGACAGCCAAGAGACATGGGGGACGGGAACGCTGGGTGTTTGCATGTTTGCAGCATCTGCCCAGCTACTGCATGTCTGAGAGGGCTATATTCAATGTTGGCAGGGCTGGAGAAGGTCCCAGAAGGTCCTGAAAGGCCCTGGAAGGTTCTAGAAGGCCCTGGAAGGCTCCAAAAGGCTAGCAGGGCCACACGGGCCAAGGGCAGCACTGCACCTGGCCTGGGAAAGGCCCTCTACTCTCTCTGTCCCCAAGCTGTGTTTGCACCCTGCCCAGGCCCTGTGCCCTCCCACAGGGCCAGCAACACCACCATGTCGGGAGGCAAAATTGGTGCTACAGCAAGACCGCAAATGCCTCTGGTCTTTGCTTGATTTCACCCGTTTCACAGCCAGGGAGAGGCTGTCTAGGCCCTGCCTCCCATTCTGGCCTCCCCTCCATCTGCCCTGAGCTCAGCTGAGGGGCCAACGTGGCCCGGTGGCCACTGCCTCCCAGCAGCAGGCAGGGTGGAGCCGTGCAAGTCCTGGCCAGGGTTCCATCCATCATAGACCCTCAAGCCAACCAGCATGCCTCCCTCTTGGCCACTGACCTGATACTTCACTAATGCTGGGGTGTTTGTTTTCTTAGAATGCCTACGTGGGCCTGACTGTGGCTGGTGGCAGTCCCACTGTCTGCAACTGGTGGGCCAGGAGCCGTGCGTTGGTTCACTGCTGCTCCCCAGGTCAGCTTCACTCCAGACAGGGGCTGCTTCTTCCTCTGCTGATTTTTAGGGTGCTCCTTGCCCTGGCCAAATTCAGCACGGCCACAGCAAGTGGAATGCAAAGCACACTTTTTCAGTATCTTTCTTGAAAGCTCATTTTGTCTGCAATGCTTTTAGCAGGGCAGACAATTAAATTTGCCATCTTAATTCTTTCATTATTTTTATGTCTTTTAAGAAGTAACTGAATCACCAAGATAATGCACAGGCTTTCACGAAGGGGTTCTATGATCCCATCGCCCACACCCTTCTCCTCCCACGCTTACCCACTTGTCCCCTTACTTAAGAGCCTGGGGTATGAAATGAAGAGTGTGAACCAGTTTGGGCAGGCGCTGAGGGTATTCTGCATGGTGTCTAGGTACTCCAAGGGCCAGTGAATCACAGGGGTGAGGATGGCAAAGGCAGAGCAAGCCGGCTTGATTACCTAGCCAGAGCTCCCGAGTAACACACACAATGAAGGACATATCTGAATTAATTCCTGAATGAACTAGAGCACATCTGGGAGGGGGGGGGGTGGGGGGGGGGGGTGGCGGGAAGGGGCAGGTGGAAATCTAATCCTAATTTAAAGTTGTTGTTGATAGTCCCCACAGTCCTTGGTAATTAGTTCCACTGGTTAATTACCCTCACTGTTAAACATCTGCACCTTATTTGTAGTCAAAAATTGTCTGGCTTCCAACTTCCAGTTGGATCATATTATAGTTGTGTCAGCTAGATTGAAAAGCCTTCTATTATCACATTTCTGTTCCCCATGTCAGTACTTAGAGACTGTGATCAAGTCATCCTCTCAACTCTGTCTTCGTTAAGCTAAACAGATGGAGTATCTTCTCTAGTCTGTCACTTCAATCCAGATTTTCCAGTACTTAGTCATTTTGTTCTGTGGCCTTTCTTAGATTCATCCTCACCTCATCCACAACCTTCTCGAACTGTTAGACACACTCATCTTTTTCAGGGTTAATCCTCTCTAGATCTGGAATTCCCTGGAGTCCTAGGATTCTGGTCTGTATTCTGTTTCTGGATGTAAGTTCTAGTGTTTGACTACATAGAAAGATACATTTTGGGGGTTGTACCCATCTCATTAAGTGATCTAGACCATACCACCTCGGTGATCTATCTGTTTCACACTTCATCTGGCATTACCACTGTTAAGAAGTTTCCTCATACACAGTGGAGCTTGACATGCCGCCTTCCCTTCCGTCTGCTAAACTTTCCCATTGCAGCACTTTAGAAGGACTGAGGCAGGTGATAGGAACTGGCATGAGGATGGGACAATCTAGCACTCAGCTTTTGCCTCTGCTGAACACAGAGGCCTAAACTTTGCCATTGTAGTCCATAATGCTGGGTGGTTTATTTTGATGATGGCAGAAGTTACCCTTAGGGGTGCAGTGGGTTCTGGCTTCACTTCACCATGGTGTATGGCAGAGAGATCCTGCCTAGCTTTAAACAAGCTGGGTATCAAAAGCACCGATGCATCGCAAAGCCTAGCCACAGCACATGCTGCTGTTTCTCAACAGATCAGCCTGTACAGAGGTGGATGCTACTTCTTCTTAAACAGAGCCCACTAAGGAATCAACATCTCCCATGGATTCCCAGCATGCTGTTTATGGCACACAAAGTGCTTCAAGGAGGGTCACCAAAAAACATCCAGACCATTGTTTTTTCCCTAAGGGAGACATGGAGCAGCTTTTCTTGTGCCCGCACAGAGCACAGAGCTGGGACTGCAGCTCCACAGCACAGTCCACTTTTGTTTGCATAACCACGCACAGGATACAGCTCCAAAGCACAGAAAAATGGGGCAATGCAGGTGGTCCATGGGCATCTGTGCCTATTTCCTGGCTCATGGATATGACCGCAATGTGATTTCCCTGTGATTCCCAGAACTACACTGAATCCCAGGCCCGCACCACCAGTGAAACCCCACAGAGTGGGGTCAAGGTTTCCAGGTCTCCAGTTCCCAAGCATCAGCTAGGTAGCCAGTGGGAAGCTGAACATTAACGCAGTACCAGCTCTTCCTCTTTCCCTTTCAATACTAAATTGCCTCAAAACTAGATAAAGCTTTGCTTGCCCACTACAGTGACTTCTGTAGGTGTCGTGGATGTTGCAGGATGGAAGAAAAGAAGTGGTGGGCGGAAGTGTTTCTGTGGAAATTGCCCCCACTGGATTTGTCCACCATGTGCAAATGCCTGAAGATGCCAGTTACAGGAGCAAACTGAGATGCTGTGCACACTGCTGCTTTCTAATCATCTTGTTCCTGGGTGGGGGAAACAGCCATGTTGTAACTGGGGGTGACCTGTGTTTTGCCTGTTGCACATGGAGTCTAAATTGTGCTGAGCAAAGCCTTGGGACAATTTAAATGTACAGGAGTTTTGCCAATGACTTCAATGGATCTATGATTTCACCACGACATCTGTCGTGCATTAGATTCATCAGTATTGGTGTAACAGGCTGAAAACCAAGACCTGGCCTATGCCAGTTTAAAGTCAGTGGAGGAGTGCTGATATCAGTATTTGGGGGACAGCCAGACCCAGACACAGTACTCTCATTTTTGGTATAACTGCAACCAGACTTGGGTGTTGTGGAGCTTTTATTATCCTAGTAAAAACAATCCCCCCTCATCAAGATAGTTATAATGGTACAAAACCATTTGGGAGGGAGACCTGGTTTTCATGTCACTGGAACTGGGATGTACTGCCTAATTCACAAGTGTACCCTAACATTAATTTCACTAACACTTACAAAGCACTCTGAACAAAATAAAAGTACTATATTGTTTCACTACCACATGGACTGAAACATTTTTATACCATGAAATATTATTTTCATACCATAAAATAATTTTTAAAAAGCAATGAAAATAATTGATCACAGAGATCTAAGTAAAATTAACCACACACAAAAATCTAACCTATTCTCTGCACAAATCTAATAAATACCCCAAATATCTGGACTTAACAGCAAAAGCCTGGTAAACACTTCAGTTTTGAAATAGAAAAAAAAAAGCCTTGGCTTGAAAATAGCTTCTCCTTTCTGCAATTTTTTTTCTCACAGTCCAAATAACAGAGTGAAAAAGAACCCAATCCAATTCCCATAGGTCTCATTAATGAACCTGCAAAGGGAATGTGTTGGAATAGCTGAAGGCTCTCACTCCATTTAAAACATGTAACAAACTCCAAAAATTACTTATCTTCAGTGTTTCAAGGATATACAAAGTTTGTGTTCAAACTGTGCAGCTGGAGATTTCTGGCACAGACAATACGCTAAATCTTCTGGGCTTCCCGCTGTGCCCCTTGCCAAGCTCTTGATGCAAAGCCGGAGCCAGGTCCTGCCTACCCGCAGAAGGTGGGGGACCTTCTCCACCATTAGCCCCACTCCTTCCAGCGAAACCGCTCACAGCCAGGCTGTATTTGGAGGCTGGTGCCAGCTGTCCAAGGGACTGAACTTCCCAGCTATTCTGTGCTTCTTAATTGTACATTCTCCACCCTGGGTTTGCTTTTCTGAAGCATACCAATGAGGGTTTCCATACCCCTGCTTACTTTAGACATGGGGCCAAGAACTGAGTGGTGTGATGCACTGGCTGCTCCACCCCAGCGACTGGCAGGAGATGCTGGGCCTGAAGCACACCTTGGTTTTCCCCTCACTGTGGAGGGAGTGGGAAGCAGTTGCCGGATGTGGAAGTGTTGCTTAGTGCTTTGGGAACTGCAGTCATTCAACGCCGTGTGTGTGAATTCAAGATTTAGTTAATCCACCTGCACATGAGCCTCACCTTCCCTCGTAGCACTGTGAAAAGGTGCAGCCTAAGCTACAGCCTAGCTCTCCAAGCTATTGCATTCTTTTGTCTGTATCAATTTGGCTCTTATGTCCTATGCAACACCAACATGGCTGATCCAAAATGAGTTATCTGGGTTGGGGATCCTGGCTCAGCACAGCACAAATAAAGGACCAGATGCAAACCTTTGCTTTGGGTTCCTGCCATCTCAAATATACATGAGTGGAGCTAATTTTGTTCCAAATAAAATGAAAATTGTCTGGTTTTTTCCTCCCGTGTCCTTCACATAGTTTGGTTTTGTTTATTGAGACTGGGGTTACTCAGGCTTTTAACTAGGTCCTATTTAGGAAGACTGAGTTTCTAGGTCCCTCCTGCTTCATCAGATCTAGTCCCCTGCTACTGTAGGTAATCATGTCTCATAATGCCATTCATGAACTGATCAAGTGCTATCTAAAAACTACTTGGGGATTTTGTTGTTGTTGTTTTTGTTCCCACTGTTCATACTGAGAAGGTGCTCCAGAACCTCCTATTTCAGTCACGCTTTTTTGCTCAGCACGATGGCAACTCCAAATAAGAGAAGGCAGTCCAGAAGGAATAAATAATATTGTGTGGGGAAGAAAAGCAACTAACCTACACATTATCATTAAACAACAGGACGTGACAGGCAGTGTAATGTTTCTGGTTTTGTTGTGAGTCAGGAAGATGAAGGTCATGTGATATCAGCTCTTTCTGCAGCACAATAAACCTTATTAACATTATAAGATAAAAATAAATATTCAACAATTAAGGGGAAAAAGGGTCACACGTTTGCATCTGCTGGGGATTATTGACAGCAATCTGACATTACCGTCAGCTAAACCCACTGCTTTATTTTGTCCAGAGTTTCTAAAGCCATTATATAATGATCAGTCTAATAAAGTCTAGATTAGACGCATTTCTCTTTTGTACAAAGAGACTGGCTTTTGGGATGCCTTTTGGAAAAGCAACATTATTCTTAGGGAGAGAAAGGGTTAGTTGTCTCTAACAGCAATCCTGATGAAAAATGTAAACTGTCTGAGGCCATTTCAGACCTCCGGCAATATTTTATGCTAACAGGTTTATGTCTGTATTAACAAAGTTCTCTAACCACTTAGTCTGTTAAAGTGCAGTTATTTTTTCCCCCTTGCTAGGAAAGCATGTGCCAACCTAAATTTGGATTGTATTTATTACTATTTGCAATCACCTGGTGTCAGAGGCCACATGAATCTTGTAAGTTTATCTGATTTGAGTCTGGAGCGTCCAAATGTACCTTTCAACTTGTTTCTTCATGCTGTGCATGTCTGGAGTGTTTTGCAGTAATACCATAAGCCCCTACAAGTGCACAGAGTGATAGGAAGGAGCAGAGAAAGATACTGTCCCTTGGGTACCACATAGCTTGAAGGAAGGTGCTGAATTTGAAATATTCCGTATCCACTGACCCAGCATCAGAACGCAAGCTACCTTTCTTTTCTTCTTTTTTCCCTTAAAAAGGATGGGGGGAGAGTGCAGGGGGGAGGGAATGTCACTTAAGTAAAAGATGCTATCAAGCCAGGTGGAACTGAGTTATGACTCGTCTCATACACTATTTTACAGCACACATGAAGATTAGCCACACAGCATTGGCATCTATCAGTTACCACCTGCCACAGAGCTTCTCCTACTCCAAGGCTGGGAACCACAAAGTGAGGGGTGAATGCCCTCGAGCCACCTTCAGCCCTACTGGCTCAGGACCATGGTAGGTGGGTGGACCAGTGCCTGGGCTGCAAGTGCTGTTGGGGTGTCCTCAAAAGCAGGAGTTCCTAGGAGATATGGGGCACTGCACTGACACAGCTGCATCACTTCCTCTCCAGAACAGGAGCACAACAAGAAAAATATCCAGGCAGGGGCACAAATCCTGTCCAAAATTAAATGCATAATGTCTGTCTGTAGGCTTCAGTATCATATGGAAACTAAGAGACAGACATGTGGAAGCATATGGACCTTAGTCTGGGTCATTAGCAAATGCTGGATATGCCTTTTAAACCCTAGCGGAATATGATATGGCATGAAATATCTAATTACACACCCTGTTTAATTTTATTTCTGTCTCCTATACAAATGCACACATGTAGTGTAAGGTTCAGAGTTTGCCACCATGCAAAATTCATGAGGACTCTATGACAATAGTCTAACATACTGTGGATGAAGGCCTAGAGTCACCGGGCTGAGCACTGCTCTCCATGTGGCAGCACAGAGAGCTAAAAGACTGAGCCAGGATCCAACTGTGCTGCTGTCATGTGCTGTATGGGTGAGTTTTTGATTGCTTTTGATTCCATCCTTTATGGAAGGAGATAATATTTGGTTTACTTTCCTTGGAGGAAGGGTACATATTTGCCTTGATATTTCTTAAGAATTAAGTCCTCCTTCGTGTTCCAATTAACTTTTAGCACATTTAGACTGTGTCCATGTAGCATTTTTCTATAGTGCTTTTAAATCTAGGAAGAGATACAGGTTGAGCTTGTGTCTGGAGACTGGACATGCACAGGCATTCTTCCACATAACCCTGGATGGTTTCTCTCTCCTTTGCCTGACGCAGTGCAGCCTCTGTGCAAGGTATTAGCCACCAGCAATTAGCACTGGAGTCCTAAGGGGCTTTAAAGCAGGGAGGGAAGGGGCATACTTATGGGGCAAAAGTTCGCCTTTTTTTTTTTTTTCTTTATGCAAAATTCATTCGGGACTTAAGCATTCAAGCATGCCTTTTCTTCCTTTCCTGCATGCCAGAGAGGTCTCCTAGTCAGTGCTAGTCAGTGGAAAAGACACCTTCTCCTCCTACCTGTCTAATACTTGCTCTCAACCTGAGCTGCCCTGCTTTAGAAGGACACGTTCTTTTAATTTTAGATCAGTGATGTTTTGCTGTTAGCCAGTTACCTTGAAATCACTCATATCAGCTGAAAGTAAAATGCAAATATAAGTGTTTATTTACAACTCCCCAAACAGACCACACAGTTTAAAAATATGCACACATAGAAATGCTGAAGTCTTCCTGTAGCCGTTCTGGTAGGTCCAAAGAGATTCAAAGCTTCCCATCAAAATAAATTCACTTATTTTCCTCCAAAAGCTTACCTCTAAATGTTTCAAAAGGCAGGCTTGCTTCTCTGCCAGTGAAAACAAGCACTCTCACTCAGAGATGCAAATGTCAATGCACTAGACCAATGTGTCACATCCTGTTCTCGACTTGACTAAATCAGCAACTCCTTCACTCAGTGAAGGTTAAATCCTTTCCTTCCCCCCCCCAAAAAAAATGATGCAGTGTGACTCATCTTCACTGCAAGTATGTCTGTCCGTTAAATGGTATATTTTATTTCACTCCAAATATTAGCCAACATACTTACTACAAGCATCTGCTAGAGACAAACACGGGTAGTTCATTAATCCCTCTTGATTGAGACCAGACACTGCAGTCATTGACTAATGCATGGTGACAATGGGATGTAGGGGTTCCACCCTGACATCTTCTCTTTTCAGGACTACAGGAACAGGTTTATTTCCTCATCTCAGACCCCCAGGTTTCTGCCCAGCTCCCACTCCCTGCCAACAAGAAAAGAGTGACACAGTAGTTAGTGCATGGGAGACTGTTGTCCATTTGCAGGGTAGGTGCTTGGCTACCAGTAACGTAGACAAAGCATATAGTAAGGGAAAAAGAGGATAGTAACAAGTACTGAAGGGGATAGTGCTCATTCCTCAGGCTGCCTTCAAGCAACATCTTCTAGCTAAGACTGCATCTCCTTGGTTTGTGGGGATCTGTGAGCTCTGAACACCACTGCAACTCAGTTTCTCCTGTGTTTTAGAAAGTTGTTTGTGGCAGGTTTTGCTCTTGGGAGAGCAAATACTCCCAAGCCCTGTCTTAGAGGGCACATTAATTTGTTTTCATGCTAAGAAGGAAAACCACCGAATATTAAACAGAGTGCTCTCAAATCTGAAGAATTTAGGAAGAAGCCTGGCAGAAGGCAGCCTGGCCCAAGTTACTTGGTCACCTTGACAAGGTGACTGACTCACCTTGACATGTTTGTAACTGGCTGACCTTTGTCCTTCAGAGACTTGCTCTACACCCTCTCTCTAGACCTGTGTTGGGCATGAAAATACTCCAACTGCTAATAGTCTCCCCAGCGTGCTGAAGATCTCTCCCAAAATTTTCTTCCACTCATCACAAACTTCCTCCTAGTGAAGACACAGATCCTAACCGACCATCCACCAACCCCTCTCTTTTCATTCCACCTACAACTGCCAGTTACAAACATAATAGAGATGCCTTGCCAGATCCCCTCCCAATTTATTCTGTCTTTCAAGATGTACAGCCTTTATTGAAAGCTCCTCTCAAGTCTGATGGAAGACTCAGTAGCTATCTGTGTCCCTGGCACAGGCAAAGGTGCTTTCCAGGGCAAGGCTGTCTAGTCAACATGCATAGAATTGCAAGAGAGTCTCCAAAACCTCTCATCAAAGACAAACTAATTTGCTGTATTCTTCTCCAAGGTTATTTTTTAAATTGCATGCTGGAGGAAGACCTTGCTAGCAAGTTACTCTCATCTCCTGATGGAACCAAGGCTCCATATTTTCCTTTAGCAGTCCCTCACTGATTGATCTCCCTGTAGAAATTACACCCCTTTATGTGAGGCTACCGTGCTCAGCTTTCTCAAGCCCAAGTCAATCAAGCCTGTGGGGCCTGAGTAGATCCCCTGTAGAATTGGGAGGACTGCATCTAGATGGAGGAGTTCCCCCTGTGTGCAAGAGAGTTCAGGTTCTACATTCCTGTCTCTTCCTTAGTCAGATGGATGAAATAAGAACCAGTTATGAGCCACCTGCAATGAGGGGAAGGTCAGAGTTACTTTCTTGTCTTGGATGAAACTCACATCTCCTCTGGCCTTTGTCTACATAAAAGCTGTTTTAAAAGACAACTTTTTGATTTAGAAAGATGAGGTGGCACCAAACAGCACATTCATGTACTGCTGAATGATTTCTCAATGGAAGATACACTTTCATTGTGACCATCAGCCCTAGGGCACAATGCAATTAACTCAGTCTATTGTCCTGAATCTCTTCACTCTTACACTGGTTCTCCAACTGTATTCCCTTAGTGGCTGGAACAGTTCTCCCTAGTTTGTACCAGGAAGAGAAGGAAGTCACACAGACTTACCATTTTAAAAAAGAAAGGAATAGTATTTCCAGCAAAATGTAGCACAACATGGTCTTGATGCCACAGGGACTTTAAGGGAGCCCTTCTTATGTGTTTGTGGTGCTCCTCACACCACAGCTTCCTTCTTCACCTATGGCCACGAGGGAATGATGTTGTTAAAAGCTAAATACTGTGTTGGCTGGTGCTACCTCTGGCTACCTGGCCTTCAAAGGAAGGACAGTGGGTTGACCAGTTGATCACTGAGTGAGAGGATGAGAGCTAGTTTAGCAAGCCATAGCTAATTCTTCCATTTCCTGGTGTTGCAGCATGTTGGAGTTTGATCCAGTTTGTGCACTGAATTCCATGCCCATGACCTCTTTGCTTTTCCTTTGTGTGTCTGTAACAGCCAGATATCAACAGATAGGCCAGAAGTAGTAATTCTCCTGTGCAGTTGCTTCAGGAATAGTCTAATCCCTGCTCTAGCCAGTAAAACCCTTTAGGAAAAAAACATTCCAAAACAGAAAAAAAAAAAAAAGCTCAAAATCTTAGCCTGAGAAGAAAGCTGAGGCAAAGTTCCCCGTAACAGGCCATCAGGCCATCTACTGCTCACACCCACTGTCCTTAGACAGGAAATCTCCTAAAAGACCTCTGCTGATTCTGGCTCTTTGAGGCTCTGTAGATGTACGTATATATGTATGAAGCAGAGAGAGGACAGGCATGTCAAAGTGTTGATATCTCTCTAATGACAGTTGCAGGCAGACCCAACACTCAGAGCATGAGACAGCATTGTGCCTGATTTACATCAAAGCTACTGTTGTAAAGAAAAAAAAAAAAAGGCCAGACTCCATTTCAGTTACTTAATTCTCTGCTGTAGGTACAGCAGAAAGCAGCATTTAAACCAAGGATAATTGTGTCCGAAGAACACCTATAGAGTGACCTGTAGGTACTTACTATTCAAAATGACCCTTCATTTTATGATCTGTTGCCCACAGGGCCCTCTGTCATATTGCTGGTAGCAGATGTATTTACAGCCTTTCACACCTTCCTTCTACATTTTGGTTGTGTTACTGCACAATTGCTAAACCCCCCTGACATTCTTAAGCATTAGCAAAGACCTAGTCCCACCCAGGGGTAGAAGACAGTGAACATTCCACGTCTGCTTATGTTACAGCACTGATACTGCTTCACCAGTACTCAGCCTCAAGCAGAGGAAGGATGCAGGACCACTGCACTGTATGTGCATCCCCTCACATGTGACATCTTCTGAGTTTATACTAAGTTAGCTTGCACATTTCTGTGCCTTTACTGTTGTAACATTGACGCTAATTTCTCTAGGCTATAAAGTGAAAGTACAACTTTCTCCTTTTAAAAAAAAAGCAGGTTTTCTTGGTTCATTTCCATAAAGCCCAATGCATTATGCATTGTCTCATTCAAAGGTAAATAGTGGATACACACATGGATGAAAAATTAAATCCTGGAAATTCTAAACAATTGGCAGGAGGCATAACCATGGCAAATTGATTCTGTTCCCCCTCTGCAAAAAAGAAATGAAAGAATATTTGTGCATTTTTTAAATTACATGTAAGATTTAAAGACATTCAGGGGTTGGTTTCTTGGTTTTTTTGTGGGTTTTTTTTTAATGAAAGTACATAGTGATTATTGGAAAGTTCTTTGAGTTCAAAAGATTATTTTAAAACAAAACCTCTGGCAACCTTGCTCATTGCTTTACAGTATTACGGGCCTAAGTACCTGAATAATAATGCCTGCATCTATCACAGCAATGATGTGCACAGGCAAACAGAGTCAGACAGAGTTCCATGCAGAAAAGAAGAAAAAACTTAAAGAAAACTGTATTGCCCCAAAGAAAAAAGGTTAATTTAAATATGTAGATGATCTTGCTTGATTGGTTGGGTTTATGCCAACCCTGACCCTATAGTAACTCCAGTCTTACTGATCAAGGGGATTATGCTATAGGCTCCAGGGCTAAGTCTGTAGTCCGTAAGACTTTGCTGTATCTCTGTGTATTGCTTCTCATAGAGCTGTAGTTTGCTATCCAAGGGCATCAGCAAGAAGTCCTGCTATCCTTACTGACCTTCACTTGGACTCAAAGCAGTTTAAGGTGTTGATGTACAGTCTGATCACAGAAGTCTTTGTTTTCTGTCCTGTGTCACAGCCTGGCAGTGGGAAAAGCAGTTAGTGACAGCACCATCCACGAAGAAGGTAAGGCGTTCTGAGCCTAACAGGTATCATTACTGCTGTACAGACACAGATTTGATGCCAAATTGATCAAGCACACGGTTTCAGCAAATCTCTGCTCCTTCTCTACCTGGAATGTTTAGTGCACCCAGTGCACAGCACTAAGAGCAGGCATGATAAAGCAAGCCTCGCTACTCTTGCCCATGTTGGCCAGTATGGTAGCAATCACTGGGGCCAAACAAGCCACTTTTTTCTGTCCCTGTTCATTCCTTATTGTATGTGAGCATGCCTGTGCGTACAGGTGTATATATGAGCTCCTGTTGCCTGGAGGGGGGTGAGGAAGGTGCCTGCCAGGACAAACATGCAGCCTTTCCCACAGGCAGACGTGTGCTCTTGCACAGTGGCCTGGTCATCTGCAGTCTAATTCACTCTGCATCTCTCCTGATGAAGTCCCTCACCTCCCTAAAATAAAGGAGCTATGAAGCAGTGTGGCAAATGGAACAGGTTCTAGGTAATGGATCAGAGGAGCTTATGCTTGCATGGTCATACTAGGTGAGCTTGTTACGTAAGCTAAGACCAACAGAAACTGCCCCATCCTCCCCTCCACTTCCAGCCACACATTTTCTTTGGTTCTTCATGCTGGTGATATTATCTGGGTGGCCTAGAAGGAAGCTAGAACAGGAATTCATCTGACTGAAAAACATTTTTTACTAAGATATAACCCATTTCCAGATGATCATCAATACTTATTCTCCACGATGGTCTCCCATACTGTCCCATCGCCACAGGCTGGCACCTGTGCTCTTCTCTTCTGTGTATCACACCTCAGTGACCCTGATGATGCATTTGACAATCAGCCATGCCTCTGTACATCTCCAGACAGCCCACATACTGATTCAGTGGTATTACTCCCAAAGGAATACTTGGGTCCTGTCCAGACAAGGAGACAATCAAACACACATCGCTATAATGCCAGCACCAATAAAACATTACCGAGGATGGATTCATGGTCTAACTGTACCGCAAGACCTTTGGAAGTGCTTGAAGAGGACATATATAGTTCCTCTAACCCCATCTAACAACACAGAAAACTGGCCACTTGCGTGACCTGATGCTGCAGGATTTGAGTAATATCTCTACTGCTTCATCCCACCTATGTAAAGCAGATAATGAACACAAACTCACAGCCTCAGTTTTCGCTCTTGCCAAGGTTACGAGTCTATCCTCCACAACCCTGAGCTCCGAGCAGGAAGGAGAAGTGCATTCCTTCAGAACAAGAGGGGAAGTGCAGGGTGGAGTAACAGCCACCAGCTGACACTGCTTCCTATCACAAACATACTTGCTCATGACAAGGCTCAGGATCCTGTCTGCTCCTTGAAAGTTTCCTTGTTTACTTATTCCCACACCCATCCTCAGCCCCACATACGTGACCACACATGCACATGTGCACACACGAACACACACAGCGACCTACCCTACTCTCAAGAGAAGCCTGGAAAGACAGACTGCCAGGAAAACAGCCCACAATTGTTTGACATTTGGTTTTGCTCCTACAGGTGGGGTTTCTGTAGTATCAAAGCATTTCACTACTCAGACTTTTACTTCTGTCAGTTCTTATTGTCCATGTTGGACATGGTCACTGGTAGACACAGTTCTGAGTTCAGCAAAGAAGGTCAGAGAAGTAAAGAACCCTTTTTTCTCTGCTTGCTTTTTTCAATGGTACAGTTGCCAACAAGGCTTCATACAGCCCCTCTCTGAACCCTTACAAACACAGAGTCTGAACCTTCTCAGGCCTTTAGTGCCTAATTAGAACCAGAACATTGGTCACATCTCAGCAAACAGAGTGCATCTGTTCCTCACAGGTTCTCCTGTACACCACTGCAGTTGTGTCAGGACTCAAAGCAGTCCCATCAGTGTTCAGGTTTCATCTGCCATTCCTAGAGGATTTCATGACTCCCTCAAAATGTTTTTTTCCTACCAAGATTTCACATTGCCAGGTAAGTTCCCTCATTGCCTGCAAGCAATAGAGCCTCCCTGTCCCATAACTATTATATATAAATGGCAGAGCAGTGGGGTCTGTCTGCTTGTTTTATTGTCACTATGTTCAGGAGAAATTTTTTTTCAGTCAGTGTTCTTCTCATTGAAGAATGCTTTTTCCATTGTCCTGAAACGATTGTTGAACTCAGTGTGGACTTACCAAATTGCTTTCCTGGAAAAAATGTCAGGATTATATTCACAAAGCTGAGAGGAAGACAGCCACTTTTTATTCACTCATAAAGGATGTGGGAGTCCTGGGTTTAATTTCCTCCTTTGCCTGGGGGAACTTGAACCAGCATCACTTATCTCTCAGGAGAATACCATAAGGTTGTGTTGTGCTGCATACTAAGGTGGGTTGTTCTTACTTCCCGCCATTGATGTGTCCTGGTCTGTGCAGAAGGTCTTTCTAGACCCTCGGCTGAGACCCTGATGTGGAAATGGTTGACCTGGCTTCCCCAGTCTGTGCTAATGAGTATTGGACTATTAAGCAACACAAAAGTGCTGTCAACAGAGTGCTTCCACCAGGATCCCCCTGCTCTCATGGCTGTAACACTCTCCCGGGAAACCAGAAGGGCAGATACAGCAGCCACAGAGGGCATTGCACATGCTGTGCAAAGCACTACATCAGGCAAACCCATACGTTAATGCTCATAAGGTGAAAAAATACAGCTCAGTCTGTCAGAGAAAATTACTTGTATAGTCAGCACAAGTTAAAGATAGGAAGACCACATTAGTTCAAACAGAAAGTCTTCCTGATATCACCCAAAGGCTGTGCTGAGGTCAGGGCTGATACACAAGATTAATGCCAAAATCAATGGACCAAAACTAGCGTGCCAGGAGCTAAACCTAACTGGTGGCTGCTGGCATGTTCATTATCTTCTGAGGACATCCATTTTGATACTGATAATACGATAGGTAGACAGAAAGTAGAAACAGTGGTGACAGCTGTTGTTGCCAACTTTCAGACCTAAGTCAACACTGTGACACTGCTGTTATGTGATCTGATCAGACCTTCTGGACAGTTTCTGGCCAGGAGACATTCAGATATCATTGCTAGCTCCACAATTTCAACTCAATCCTGGAAACCTGTTTGGAAGATGAGATGTGGGGTCCTGGTGTCACTGCTTTCTTAGTTTCTGTGTCATTTCCTCACGTTCCTTGTTCTCTGTCCTTCACCTTCTGTTTAAACTAGCCTAGACAGGAGGGGTACAGGTTGTGTAACACAGCTGTGATCTGCAGTCAGGGAGACACCTAAAAGCAATGTCTGAAAGATGCATACACTGGTACAAATTTCCTACATCTCAGAGGGGTTAAGTCCATGTATTGTGCTTGTCTTTTCCTAGAAACGAGGCTGCAAGTAAAAGCACCAGAAAGTCATATTTTTTGTCTTCGTTGTCCTTTTCTCTCCCCTTGCGCATACATGTGTCTTCAAGTGAGTAGAGTGGAGTCCAAATACGAGTAGTAACAACAGATCCAGTCTGTCTCGATGAGTGTCTCTCTTTCCCCAAGAACAGCTACTGCTGCTATGAACTTAAATAAAGGGAGGGAAGCTTTTCTATAAAAACTGTCAACAGCTAAGGGAACAGGAATAATGGACGCTTTTTAAAAGGGAAGTCTTACTTAATACTTTATTTTTCAAGTGCTTAAACTGTTTTTCCTCCTTTTTGTGTACCTTTAATTAAAGGTTAAAAGACTTCTACCGGTGATTGTTTGCCATGGTAACCAAGTAGGCTGAGGTCTCTGAATTCAAAACCCAAAACCTTTTTAAGTGTTTAATGTTGCACAGTGTCAGGGCCATATTAGCATCTTCAACTCACTGAGCCTCCTTTCCCTGAAATGAACACAGCTGTGCCCTAACAGCCAGACCACCAGACTAGATGGGGACAGCTCTCTCAGCTCCGTACTCCCCCTTTTAATCTAACCCCTTCCTCTCACTTCTCCTTTGGGTGCTTGAATGTTTCATTTTGAATTAAATGCAAATTTCATTATGAAAGCTATTTCTTTGCAGTTTGTCAGTGAGAGAAAGAAAAACTAATCAAACCCCTCTGTTCCCACCAAGATGATGTTTTCTTCTTTCCTGCTGAACCGACCTGCACTTAGTTGTACCTTGCTGCTATTTTTAAGAGTGGGGCCCAGCTGTATGCTTCAGAGGCACCACTAAGACTTAAGCAGCAGAATGCACATCATAGCGTTTTCTAGTTAGTTAAGAGAAATGACTGGCAAAGTCATATTTGCAATGCATGCTGTCTGTATCAATGCACGTGTGTGTCTTCATTACATTAGTCACCTCAGCTACTAGAATGACTTGCAATTAAGATTGCAGTAGTACCTGAAATGTCACATTGCTTGTCCCTGTTCTGAAAGGGGCACTGTCTAACCAGATAAAGCAAAGAAAGATATATGAGGGCATGACCAGACTTATCCTTATAACCACGTCAGAATGGCTAAAATGCTACCACACCTAGTAGAGAAATATCTTTCAGCTGAGGCAGAGTCACTGGCCATGTGCAAGCTCTCAGTCTGTTGTACTGCAAAGATGAGCTTCAGACATGGAAGAAACTAACCCATTTCACCTTGCATTTGCAATAGGCCCTGAGTACCTGCCCATATGGTTCTCAAGTCTTTCCTGTGAGACAGCCATCCCCAACCACAGTGGCGCACATGTCTTAAGTTACTATAGCATGACACACAGCATCATCTGCGTGTAGGCTGAGTTTGAATGAGATGCAAGCAAGGCTATTAGAATAGGAGTACCCACATGGCGAATGTGTTGCATCAGTTTTGCCAGTAGATAGAGGTTGGTGTGAGTTTATATTTCTGTCACATGAAAAACAGAGCTGGCACCCTGGCCCCTCCAGCAGAATGTGGGCAGGTGGCCCCTACTTGGGCACCCCAGGAATTCCATGCTGCCTTCTGAGCTCGTCTTTATGGATCACAGCCCAAGGCACCAATGCTCCCCCTCTCTTTGCCTCTCCTGTGCATCCTCCATTGCTTTCTCACCAGTTGAACAGTCTTGCTTATTGATCCCAGGGCCCTTTCCTTCATACTGCATAGATGAACAATTTGACTTGTTACTGTAAGTGGTTAA
The DNA here is from genome assembly GCF_023634085.1 of Falco cherrug. Taxonomy (NCBI): domain Eukaryota; kingdom Metazoa; phylum Chordata; class Aves; order Falconiformes; family Falconidae; genus Falco; species Falco cherrug. The sequence goes on along the minus strand of NC_073698.1, from coordinate 83,242,995 downwards.
ATCAATGAAATTAGGAAAGAACGATAGCACCAATAATTGAATGTTGGGATGGATATAAAGTATAGGCAAGCCATCCAACTTTCCCCTCATGCTCTTCTAAACTAACTGACAGAGGTGGTCAAACTGTGGCACAAAAACCCAACCACGTGTTTTTTTCGTAAGACTCTCTCACTTAAATCAGCAGCTTAAAAAAAATTATAAACCAGTTTCCCCAGGAGAAGAAAAGGCAGTAAGCTTGTGTTTGCTTCTATCCTTCTTCCTCAAAGTTTTTCTAATTCATAAATTTCCCTTATGACAAATATTTTCATATTAAATGTAGAGAAAAGAGTAAGATTATCTGCTTTGAATATCAGCGGACATACTAATTTGGACAGATTCTCATCTGCCAGATGCTGGGAGAGGTTCCTTCTGTGGAGATATGTCAAAGTACCCAAGCCAAGGGTTTGGACTTTTTTTTTTAAGAAGTACTTGTAGTGACTTATGTGCTAATTCAGGCTGCTGTGTTGGTTTTGGATGAGACACAAACCTCTTTTAAATGTTTTTTTACAAAAAAGAAAAATTGTCTTGTTAGTTCCCTGAAGGCCTGTTCTGCAGGGCTCTATGGCCAGCTTCTTTCTTTTTTTTGTAAACAGTTCTCCAATTGCTATATTTCCTAAGCCTTTAAATTTGTATGTCAGAGTATAAAGTTTCTATGGTTGCAGAAGTCCTTATTGAATGTCAGCAGTACTCCATGAAAGCACTTGACTAAGTAGGAACCATCTAACCCTTGGGAGTTATTGACTGCTGCCTCCAAGGGCATAATTAACAAGTGGCAGAACTTGCCATATGGGTCATGATTTACAAGATCCCACAGTATCGGTATTGATTATGATCATGATGTGATTAGATTAGATTAGATTAGATTAGATTAGATTAGATTAGATTAGATTAGATTAGATTAGATTGATGGTACATGCTTATTTAAGTTTTGAGATTTTCAGGCAAATAGTGAATATCCTGTCATGAGCACCACCAAGCACATTTTGAACACAAAACCACTTTAAAATTATAGTTATAGTCATCACATATGCAATACCTTGAGGCATGTATCTATGTAAGACACCGAGCATGCCAGAGAAAAGCCAGATTCCTGTATCTAACACATGACAAGCTAAAGGCAAAAAAGAGTTCAACACACTAAAAGGTAATTTTACATTAAAAAGAACAGCTTATGGAAACGTCTGTTCTGTGCATACCTGCCAGCTAATGGCACATATGCAGAACGATGGCAGCAAATACAGCTGGGCTGGCACACCATGCGTTATTGCCTTGACACTGATCCTAAGGAGACTTTGATAAACTTGTAAAAGGGACAATTTTATTTTTCAGTTCCTCAAAATATTTAAGTACTTTTTTGAATCCTGAAAATTCCATGCATCTGTCAGAAAATATCTGTTTTATTCAATAAAGACAGAAGAAGCCAAGATTACTTTGCTGCCCAAGCCAGGGTGTCTGTTGCCCTTTGGATGTGCTAGAGCATCTAAGACATCTGCACGCAGCTGCAGACATGACAGAGGACCTAACAGAGACCATGCCTTTGCAAAGCTGCGGCTGAAGGGAATCCTGAAGTATCTCATATATCTCTTGTTGCCTAAGGTTAGGCATCTGAATCTCACCCATTTTTTATTTTCATGTGCCACTTGAATTTTCTAATGTCTTCTGACACTCTTTTTCTCCTCCTCTGTCTTACTCTTATGTTCTCAGTAACAAAGTGGGAAAAGTCTAACATGAGAAGAGATAAAGAAGAAGGGGGAAGGGGGAGGGGGGAAGGCATGATGAGGGGGGGACCGACAACCAAAACCCGGAACATTTCTTAATTTTAAAAAGTCCAAACAAAAGGAATCAGAACTGTAAAATCTTTACAACAAAACATTTTCCTTGATTTAAAGTGACTTGCAGTTCTGTCTGATCCACTGTACCGACTAACGCCTGGAAAACCCTCCACCTCATCTATGAATACTCTTTTCCTGAGTATAAATAACTGGCAGGTTGATTCAAAAGCCTGGTTGTGCCACAAGTGATCAGACGATGGGAACAGTCCAGTGAAGCTTTTCACAACATAAGCCCAGGCTAGAGCCTCCTGCATAATCTGGAACACAAGTTAGAGGGCCATGAATGGGGATCCTGTTGATGACCTCCTGAACGGCCTCGGTTGCCGCACTTCACCTTCACTGGGATAGCAGGAAAGAGTAATGAACCCCAGTGCAGTGTCATGAAGATTCATGTCAAGTATTATAACTGCAACTCCTCTTAGCTGCCTGCAAGAATTATTTCAAAACCCCATCTGAGAGAAAAGCTGGTTTTACTGGCAAATGAGCATAGAAAATGAGAGCAGAAAGTGCCCTTCTAGCAGGAAAGACAGCAGATCTTCAGACTGTGAAGTCTGTGGGTGTTTGCGTGTGTATGTGTGCAGCAGGGGAAGAAGCAATAATTTACTACTTTCCAAAAAGCAGCAGATGGATCTAACTCCCTTGATATTGGAAGTGCTTGGCCCTAGAGTCATTGATTTGACTCGGCTCTCTTTGCAGCCAAGGCTCTAAGAGATACTATGGCCACAGCCAGAAGTATTCCTGGACGCAGCTGTGGAGAAGCAGTGGGGCTCTTGTGTCAGAGGATTTGAGGCTCGCCACTGCCCAGGGCCTAAGTGCCTCTTCCTAGGAACACTCCAAGTGAAGTTACCATACTGCCTTGAGAAGGCAGATCTCAGAAGAAGAAAGAAGCTGGGCACCCACCAGTCTTTCAAACCCAAGCACATTCTGAAAGAAAGCACATATATGCAGTTTGCTTAGGTATGGAAAGCTGTGTTACGAAACTTCTGTTGCTGCTTTCATCATATTACAACACCGGGGGTTTTTTTCCTCTGAGGTTTTATCTTCTCCTGGGTACAAGGTACTGCCAAGTCTCAGGTGCTCTGCCATTAGAGTTGCCTAGCTTTGATTGCAACACCATCACCTTGATAAACCCAACACTGAGGGCCCTCCTCTGCCCTTCAGGCAATCACGTAATAGCCCTCTGCTGCATAATTGGTAACTGAAATATGATGGGAGAATCTGACAAAGAAAGTCTCTGTGGCCCTGGTGCAGATGACAGGGTAACTGTCAAGGGCAATATAGTGACCTCACCAGCTTTGTAGATCTTGGCAGGTGGAAAATAGCAGGGAGTTTCACACTCATCTCTGTGACCATCATCTTCCTCACTCAACTCTCCTGTTGTCCTGCCCAGCTCTCACAGACACATGGATCCAGACAAAGCAGAGCGGGCAGCTATATTTCTTTCGCAGCACTGAAATTTTCAGCCAGTGTGGCCTGTTGGGTTGGCAGTAATTCCACCTCCACCAGTGCCCTCGCATGCTGTGTGCAGCCTGGGATGAAACAGGGGAAACCCAGACCCAGCTGCGCTATGATCTGTACAGCTGCAGCCAGCCACGGACTGCTGCTACTGCTCAGGAGCAAAGGAAAATGGCACAGCCACTCTTCATCAGCATCTTTGTGGTGTAGCCCATAATCCTCCACACATGTTCTACCAGGCAAATTATCAAAGCAGAGCTGCAAGTGTCAGCAAAGACTCTCCAGTATCCTTGGGTGATAATGTTCAGTTGTTTTCACAGACTTTACTCGAGCCAAGTTTACAAAAGCAGGCAGAGAGCAGTCCAAAAGTGAGCATGAGAGAAACACATAAATCAGAGGGTACAGGCAGATTCCTTCTCATCCAACTCTGCTGCAACCAGCAGACTACAGTGAAGGCAATGTACCTTCACTCCTGACATTCCCTGAGAAGTCTCTCCACTTCCAATCCCCTCAACATCACTTTTTCTCCCTGGCAGCAGCATAATCCTCTTTCTCTTCCATCATAGTCTCTTGATGCCAGCTGTGTCCTGCCACAAAAAGGCTGGGACTTAGCCCCACCACTGAGACCTGCTTAGACCTGGGTGAGGCATGGAAGAGCCAACCCTGCGAGTTCATGTTGGGGTGATCCAAGACATTATATTAAAGCAGACAGCTGCACACTGTCCACAGGACCTCTCCTCTGACGGTCACTGATGGTCATGCCAATGGCAGAAAAGGAGGATGTGCCTTGTCTTTGCTGCAGCAGCTCACAGCCAAGGTGCTAATCTGTGCCAGAGAGAAAGCACCAGCCACACCTCCCTTGCGGCTGCTCACATGCAGAGGCGATACCCTCCGGCAGCACATCAAGGTGTGTACTCTTAGAACTCATCCCAGTGGGACTTGCCAGGGCTTTATGACCTAGGGCCCCTGGAGCAAGCCTGAGCAGCCCCACCATGGGATGGCTGGTCGTGAGATGGCCAGCAGCAGAGCTGCCGCAGCCTTCCTGCCATGGAGGTGAGCTGGAAAGAGGGGTTGTCATCATGCGATTGTAAACTCATGGCAGGGCGCATCTTTCATCCCTCTGACAGCACCAAGCATGACAGGGGAAAGCAGAGGGACGGTGCCTAGCTGACCCCTTTTGGCACTCCCCAAACATAAATGTTTATTAATAATAATAACACAATAAAGGGAACCAAAAAAAGGCAGCCCCTGCGAAACAGTGCAACAGTTACCTGCCAACTGAACCCTACCAGCAGCAACAATAAACACAGTACAAGTAGAAATTATCAAAGACAACTTGGGAGGAAACCACAAGAAATGGCAGTTGAGCCTTATTAGTGCTATAAATCATAGAACTGGTTTCGGTTCCTGCAGCTCCTCACAAGCCGTATGACGCTGTCTCTCGCACAGCAAGCAATAGGGGTCTGCACAGCCTGGAGGCACAAAACAAAGCAGGCGGGGAAAAGCGCTGCTTTTTACCAAAGTAATTCTTAATTTAATTGTAAATCAAAGGCAGGGGGGTTCTGTTGCTGTCTGTGAGCGACGAAAAGCAGAGTAAGACGTATGTGAGGTGGGAGAAACATGGACTTTCTGGGGTTTGGAAACTTTTTGAAGTGCGTGTTCCAGGCAGACATTCTCACAAGGCTATCTGCTTGTTTATCTGTTTATTTATTTTAATAATAAATCATATAAATAAACCAGGCTCTGCGTTTGCCTGCTTGTCCTTAGACCCATCATACATCTTGAGGTTTTTTTCTCCAGGGGTGATTTTGACAATGGGAGCTACAATGTTTGATTCCACTTCTGACTCTCCTCTGAAGCGGAGGGGGCAGAACGAAGGGTTAGTCCACCACACCTCTAATTTTAACAGTGTTTGAAGCTTCTTGAAGCACAAGATCATTTTTTACCTGGGACCCCTCCATCCCCAGCCATTAAATGTGCGTCATTGATTATCCTTCTTTTCCTGCAAAACAAATCTATACTGAATTGTCTCAGCAGAACTTTAGACTCACCAATAAACACTGTTATCTACCTTGTTCGGGCAAGCAATGAACCTGGGAATTAATAATAATTATTGCTTATTTTTCACATTATTTAAGAGTCAGCAATGTGCTCAGCATGGTAAGAGACCAAAGACTGAGACAGCCATGGCCTCAAGACAAATGCTTTCACCCCAGAAATATCTGTCACTAGGGAAAATTCTGGCTCCCAGGAGTTGCCACAGAGATTTTAAAGGGAATCCCCAACCCAGAGAGAAATCCCAAACGTTAAACTGTGTTTTTAAAGCACACCTAAACAACATCACCCTGGTCATTATGTGATGCCCCATGCACTACTGCATCATAAGGAATACCTAGTAAAGACATAACCCCAGCAGGCAGCACAGTGTGGAACAGCAAAGCAAATGACAAAGACTCAGACCAGAGTGCTCTAAGAAGTTTGAAGGAAGAACGAGTGAAGTTCGGTGTCTTACTGAGATTGCTTTAAGTTTGAATTATTGATTATCTTCTCCTGGCCAGTAAGAAGACAAGAGTCACACAAGCCCGATTGCTTTTGTTCTCAGAAACCAATCCTTAACCATCTCACATGAAGCAGTAAAAGCTTTCACATCCTCAGGCTCAGGCTAGATGAAGGAATTGTGTCTGGGACTGCACATTAGGAGAGGAAGCACCACCAGGATGGTGAAGCCTGATTACAAGGCACCCATGCAGGCATTGCAATACACTCTAGCTTGCTTGTGTTCTCTGCATGTCTGAAATGCCTAATAAATGAGGGAACATCAGTGGAAAACTGATAAATGCAAGGCATTATTTTTGTCCTGTCTTGTGTTATTTCCCAGCAGCAGCACTGAGCTTTTGGGGCAGATTCTCCCAACCAAGCTATGCTCTGCAATAGCAGAACCTCAGAGGAGAATGCCATGGTGGCTTCAACCTGCCATGCAACCCCCATTTGGTCCTTGATCCAACCACTTCAGCTAAGGACATCTTAAAAAGGCTAAAGCAACCCACTCTTCCAGTCAGACAAGGAAACCATAGGTTCTGCATTACCAGCAGGTACCCAGAGAGAAAGGCAGGGCCTAGATGGACCATTTCCAGACCACAGGTACCGCGTGTGGCTAGGGCAGAAGCAGAAGGTAGGTTGTTCACGCTCCTGAGTGTTAAGCTACCGGCAGCAAATGGTTCATGTAGAGACACTACTCTGCATTCGTTGAGCTGCAGGAGCTGGTTCCATCTGTAGGATTGTGTAAGCCTAGAGAAAGAAAGATTTGCAGCCTGGCCCTGGCAGGGGACAGCAGCTGACACTACAGTTTGGTGATCACAGACTAAGCCACCCCCTGCCAGAGGAAGCTGTCCTAGCTTCCCCTGCCTCCTGCCACTAATTTGCACCCTGAGGTCATCTTCGTCTTTGGCTTCACAAGAACTGACCCCTCACACACACTATTTTCCTTCGTTAATTTTAATCCAGACTAATTCTTTCATTCAGGTCACTGTGTGGCCTCACATGCTCTTGCATCCAGCAAGTGAGTGAGCGCTGGCAAGCAGGACCAGGCAGCCAGCAGGAGAGATTTCTTCTGCTTACTACAGCAACTGCTTATTGCTGCTGTGGCTTTTTGGATTCTGTTTGGGTTTTTTAAAGGGGAACTCTCAATTATGGGGCAGAACATTCAAGTTCTGGCTCTCTGCCTATGGCTTCAACACGTTCACAGTGATCTTGGCTCCTGAGCAAGAAAAATTCATGTAAACTTTTCTCAGACTTGGACCAACTGCAGACTCTGCTCACATGCTTCTGTATTACAGGCAACCTCAGAAAACTTTTAGGGCATATAGCATGAACTCCATAGTCTTGCTGGGTGCATACCTTATGCTGACTCTGGTGCCTTGCCAAATTTCTGGGCGTAAAGATAATCTATCCCATTGTCTGAAGTCCAAGATAGCCTGGACTTCTATCAGTCGTGCTGTAGGACACCCTACAGCAGTATATCAGGTACAGAAACATTTTGTGTTCAGCTGCTGTTGCTGGTGGACGGCAAAGCAAAGAAGAATAGGATACCTGGCTTTGTTCTGACTCAGTGTGGTTGATCTTCTGGGTGTACACCACTGCTTTCAGTAGCAGTACCTATATATGCCTGCTTGAAATGACTGTGAAGTTCAGGCTTGATCAATCACTGTCTTGCTCAGGGAAGAGGGCTTTGTGCAGTTTCTGAAAATAAGCACATCACACCAAGAGTTACCTAAAAGCACATCACTTCCTCCTCATCAACAAGATCATGAAGACCGAGAATTCATCGGCTTCTTCCAACATCATCTTCTGATCCCTCCAGTACCAAGCTGGGAGCTGAAGGCAGTCCTCTGCTAGGCCAGCTGCCAGCCTGCAAGAACATTCCAGCAGAGTGAGCATCCAGGAGTTGTACGTGGTTTTGCAGGGGCCAGGGAACAGGTGATGCAAGTAGCCATCACAAGAAGCCACTGCTCCTGACCTGTTCTGCTGCACAGCGTAGGAAGTCTCCCTTTAGGATGGAGGAAGCTGCTCCTTTCCCTCCCACACAAGATTGCCACTTGCCATGTTTCTAATGGTGGTGGCAGGGTTGATGTATCACCTCGTCACACAACTTTTAATCTGCAAAGACTTGCATTGCTTGTCTGAGGATAAATCAGATTACAGGAAGTGAGGAGAGGCATATGCAGGTAAAAGAGGAGAGGTTTGACCCTCTCAGTATGGTTGTTGGAAAGGAAAGTTTGAGATGTAATATCCAGTAGCCCTGGACCAATCAGACATTTGATCTATAATCCCAGCATCCCTTCTATTCTCCAGGCAGTACAAAGAAAATATCCATTGCACTAAGGATTTTTGAAACAATGAATCTGTAGGAGTCTTCAAGAACTTCCTTCAAACTTTCAGGCCTTTCTCCTCAATCTCATCAGCACTGAAAAATAAAAAAGAGAGAAGAACGGGATGCTTTATTTAACAGAGCACAAGCACACAAACGAAGCTAAGGGTCTGGGATATGGGGTTTGTAGCAGTGATGCTGGCTAGGACTTTGGCATATCATTGACACATCCAGGACTCCATTTCCCAACTCATAATGTGCAGTGTTTGTCTAAGGATATGAAATGCCTGAGACAGAGCCAATTTGTGTATGACAACAGTCATTTCGCTAGATCCGAACAAAACTGATGCTGACATCAGGCTGAGATACTGGAAACGGAAATGGCCTTGGCACATGATGGTGAGCATGGTCTGTCTTGTCTTGATAATGCTGTCTTTGATATCTAGCTGCCTTTGCCTTCTGCTGGAAGTTTCCTCCACCCAGGCTGTCCCCTGCTCCCCTCTGTGCCATACTAACCCAGCTTCCTACTTAAGATCAACTCCCCAAACCCCATTTCTACTGTCCCAGCTCCCTCCATCACTGTGTTCCTTTCTGAAGTGTAACAGGCTCCAGATTTTGATACAGCTCTGTTACAGAGAACCAGCTTCTGATTAGACCCTCCAAATAGCATTATCTTCCCACCCCTCTCATTACTTAGAGCTATTCTGAAGACAATAGACGATCAGATGTGCCCAGAGAAACAGCTGGGGTAAGCACAGGGATAGAAAAGCTAACTTAGGAGAAAAGGCACTGACAGAAAAACAGTGAACTGCACTTTCAAGTTTTGCCAGCATAGCAAAGAGTGTGGGAACAAATTACAACTGTCAGTGAGATACCTCTGGCAATGAAAGCCCCAGTTTCTTCAGGAAACTGGTGTAAGTTATACTGGCAAAAGCTGTATCTCCAGTAGGAGTTTGTCAGAAAACCCTTCCCAGGGTAGGCAGAGCCAGTAATATTAAAAGGCAATAATATAGCCCAGCTGTAGGAAGCCTCTTTTCATGGGGAGAAATATTTTCCTGTGACAAGTCTCAAGCAGTTAAGCTCCAGAGAGCTTCACAGTACAGGCAGAAGCTTTGTACATTTTCTATATGAATATGTATTTAATTATGGCTCCAATGCAGAACACATTAACATAAATAAAGAGGAGAAATAGAAAGCAGGAAAGGAGGGACGGGAAAGGTCTGGTTTTCACCTGTCTCTGTTAGCAGCAGCCCTGACTCCTTGTCATTCTAAGGGAGGACACGGAGCTGTGCTTGGACATAACAGCTTACCCATCTGCTCCCAGCAGCTAGGATCAGCCTCCTCAGCCCTGCTGATCTTAGGGATTAGTGCGTGTAGGACCATGGTCAAATAACCAAAAACCAGCATGATAGACTTAGTATGTTGAGAAGCAGAGGAAGAAGAGGGTGATTTTGGGGGGGTGGGGGTGGGTGTGTGGAGGTGTTGAGGCAATCTGCAGACCCACAGACCCTGAGAAGAAGAAAAGTCAGCCACAGGAAACCCTCTGTCCCCCTATTTCCCAGAGCATTTACACTGGGGGAGGCATCTCTCCAGGCCAGAAGAGCTTTCTTCTGGCTGCAGGCATCTGCCACAGGCTCAGTGTCTGAGGGTAAAGTAGGGTTCTCTCCCCAACCCCAGCCCTCCACCACTGTGACTCCAGCACAGCCTTGACAGGAGGCCTTCCCTTACCTGCTGCCTTCCAGGGACCTGCCCTTACACAGTCGCTTCCTGCTACTGTATTAACCCTCCACCTCTTTTGCTACCCATGGGCAAGGGAGACAGCATGCATCTCTGTGTCTCAGCTCTCCTGCTCCCGTTCCTCCTTCCCCTGCCTCGGACTTGGTCCTTCCCATAATGACAGCACTTTATATTGCCAAATGATGGGCAAAAGGATAGATGAACAAGAATGGTCGTGCAGGAGAAGGAAAGCTTTTCTTGAAAACCAAACTTCCTCTGCCCCTCAGTCATGCAGGACTGGCCCCTCACACTTGCATGAACATCCAGCTCCCCTGCCCAGTACATGCTGATGACTTGTAGCCCATCAGCTTTCTGAAGTAAATAGATCATGTCCTTTGCAGAGGACAGCAGAGGGTTCCTTCTATCGAGACTCTGCCCTGACTGTTCTGGACCAGAGTTTATTTTTTTAAAGCAGGGGCCTTTGCCAGAGGCCAAATAATCTCACATTGCTGTACCAATACTCTCACATGCCCATCTTTAACTGGAGTTCAGTGACGTCCTCAAGGATATGGTGAACTTCCAAAATGTGCGATACTGTTTGATCTTTCATTACCATGCTTCAAAAATGCACTCTGAGGGAAATATAAATCTCAGCCATTGACAGAAATCCCTCCCCTTCATTTGCACTAAAGGTGTTTTGCAATCCAGTCGCCGCATCGCTAGAAGCAGTTGAATTCTAGCTCAACGCTAAAAGGCTGAGCAAAAACTAGCTATACCCAGGTTGTTTCTAGGGAACATGCTCACATGGAACTCTGCTCAAAGCAGGCCAAACCCAAACAACTCTTTCAGTGCATGTGGCTACTTGGCATCCCATCTGTTGTAAAGGTCTGCTGATGCCACTGGAGTTGATCAGGTTAATACTAAAAGGACTTTTTCTTTGAAAAAAAATATCCATACTATAGACGGAGTAGAAAGTTTTAGCCTCTTGTGATCAAGGCTGGCTGATCTTGGTACCTACATTCAGGGCTGCCTCAACAAGTGCAGAGCTGTTTAATTATTGACAAAGAAGAAAGTCCTCAACCAGGCTAAGCTTCATTTTAGGAAGAAAAAACAACTTTATCCAAACTGGCAGTGCTTGAGAGTTTTGCTTCTTTGTATTTTTAACATCAGTGCACTGAAAGAAAATACAAGGCCCAGCCTGAACAGTAGCAATGAGTATTTAATATTTTCTTTGCATAACCCTAACAAATTAGTGCATGATTTAAAAATGTCACTGCACATCTGTGTTTGTTGTGCGTTGCTGCAAAGTGGGGCAGGAGGAGGGGGAACATGAAGAAAAGCCAAAAAGATCCTGCAAGCTATTTACCTCTCTGCTGAATAATTTCCCTGGCAGCAAAGCAGGGATGAGCACTGGAACTCTTTGCATGGCCAGGAGGGTGCCTCTGCAGGAAGGCTCCAGGTCCTGCTGCAGCACTTGGCCTCTGGGAGAGGACTGCTGCCAGGGGCTGGTAGGGGCTGCCCGGTAACCTCTGCTGCTTCACATGCAGATATCTGTGAGATCTCGCCTTTCTGTGGGTTTACAACAGTAACAGCTAAGGTCTACAATGAAGTGTGCTCAAAAACAATCTTCTAATTCTTCTTTTGGTGGCAAAAGAGAAGCTCCAGGGTGGGGGTTTTTTCCAGCGAACCTACTGCATTTATTGCTTTAATGAGGAAGCATGGGGTGGGCTCCCTCCATACATCCCCAGATGACAATTCACAGCCCATTAAGCAGCACTTCCGCAGATCGTAACTGACTTGGATGAGACCTGGCTTGCCAGAAAAGACAGGAACAGACACAGCTTCACACACCAAATCACCCACCACCCTCTGGGAGGGCAGTTGTTTTTCCGTGGTGAGTCCCTCTGGGATTTCTCCAGCTGCTCCTACTAGCAACCTGATGTACTTTCACTCGTGTCCCAGGCACTGAGCAAATACTCAGTGGGTTGAAGCGAAAGTACCACCATCTCGTGGTGATAGGCCACCATGTGCCTTTCCAAATATGAGCAGAAAGACGTTCTGGAGAAATGTGTACTGCTTGTGCTGTCCAGCTCCAGAGACAAATAGAGGACAAGTCTCCATGCCTGCCAGTCTGGCACCTTTTGTGGGTAATAAAATATGCTCAATGCTTTTCAAGCTTTTCTACAAATAATCAGAACTGTTTGTCACTATGTTGAAGGAATTAGGGTTTTTAGACACTGCTGGAATGATTAAATAGAGGCCTTTCTTTCAGAAGGGCGTGAAATTTAGCTGAAAAGCAGGGTTTGTGAGTTTTCCGCTAGGCAGACAAACTAGCCAGGACAAATTTAGCAGGAAGAAAGGCAGGCTCTCTAAGGGGGCCGATTTCCCCAGGTGGCATAGGAGCACAAAGCCCACTGACCTTGAGTGTGGTAGCAGCTCCTAATCCTGCCCATGTTGCTGTGTGGGATGAAGAGGACAGAGAAGACACGTTAAAGTGAGTTAGTCAGCCTCCGGGACACGTAGGAGGGTTGTGGCAACTCCCATGGTGACATGCAAGAAGGGAGAGGACTGAGGGCCAGCCTGGGGACAGACATTCAGTTCTCGTTGAGGGATATGGTGTGGGACACGAAGGAGAAGGTGATGCAGGAGCTGCCAGAGAATGGACTGAGTGAGTAGCGCTGAGGAAATAGATCTGTGAGTTGTCAGTACAGAAACAATCACTGAATTGTGCGGCAGGAGAAAGCTACCTAGGGACAAAGTGAGCAGCGAGGAGAGGGACTTAGGCAATGTCCTAAGGAAGGCTGATAGCAAGGAGGAGAAAAACACTGAAGGAAGACAATGCAGAAACACCTAGGGAGGTAGGATGAAAACCATGAGTGTGAAAGGCTTTGGAGCACCTTGGGAAGAAAGGTTTTCGATAAAGGAGGAATGATCCACATCAAAGGCAGGCAACAGCCTGGGAAGGAGGCTTCAGAGTGTGCCAGGAATAACAACTGTGCCTCAGCTCATGTTGCGTTCACTCTCCCCCTGCAGCACCATCCTCTTTACATTTCATCTGTAAACTCTTCAGGGCAGGGACCTGGGCCTCCTCCCCGTCTAGCAGTTCAAGCAATCATTTGCCATTCGTACCAAGAATATTAATTGGATGAATGTGCATGTGGGCTTTTAAATACAAAGGGTGATATATCCCTGAAACCACACTGCCATTGATTTATTCACTGTACTGCCACCCTGAGAGTTCAAAACCCTGCATCAAGTCCTTGCCCTCCTTCCCCTCTATGGAAATGGGAGGCTGTATCAAAGAAGAAAAGAATACAGCATGGGAGAAAAGAGGGAATTGTTTGCGCTTCCACTTTTTCAGTTTCCCAGGATCACCCCCAGCATAGATGCAACAATCTCAGTATAAACATTCAACCTTAAATGCACGTAATGTACACTTGTAAATCTGAAGACCCTGACTACCCTCTCTTCACTCACTTTTGCCCTCCTGCTGCCACAGAAAGGTCCCTTTCCATGCTGGCTGTCTGCCTCCAGCACCTACCATGCACCTCAACTTGCAATGGCAACTTGCAAGATTCCAATTCTTCCAGCCCCTATCTATGCAGTAAGAGCTGTGTTCAGCCCAGAGAGTCTTTAAATTTATTCCTGAATATTTATACTGTAGTTAGCAGTGATCCAGGAAGGAATTTAAGTGTTTCTTTGTGCATCTCTAGCTCCAGTGGCACTTAAAGCATGTACACAAAGGCTTTGCTAAATGGGAGTGGGCCTTAATGCACACTTAATTACTTTGCAGTCTGGGCCCAAATGTTTGCCTATATTGCAGTGATCAAGCTCTGTCTCTTGATTTCCTGTCTGCAGTACAGGGATAAAGAGAACAGATGATGATGTGTGTGATGGAGACTCCATTGGCCTGACCTGGGGATTGCTGAATAACTCATGACTGGCAAAATCCTGGATTGATTTCAGTTGGATTTTATAAGGCATGGAGCTGGAAAGACTGATTTTTCCCCTCCTCATTACATGGCAATGACTAGCCTAGCCATGGCTCCTCATCCTGCATTCAGTATTTGCCATGTCTGCTGGATACCAACTACTTACTTTCTTCTGTTCCTAGTGCCCCAGTTTTTAACCTTTTTTTAATTTCTAGACCCTGCATATTTTCTAAGGTAGAAGTGCCCCCTTTAGAAATTCAGTAGCCACGGGGCTGTCCACACAGAACAGAATTTATGATAATGCTGAAACTAGTATTCCTTACTGCTTTCCACAGACCCTTACAGGTCCATGGAGAGTGGACTTCTGAGCACTGCCCCAGCTCTTACAAAGGCTTTTGTCTGCTCCCAGTTTCAAGTGCTACCAGTGACCACCAGTATGTGAAAAGCATTGTTTGGATTTAGACTGGCACAAAGTCCCTGTAAAAAACTTCTTATCATTTTGCCTTCCCTGTTCAAGTGGATCTATTCTCTGCTTTCAGTAAATTCAAATTTTAACACTACAGATTTTCTGCAGCAGAACTGCCTTGATAACCATTTAGTATGTAGAGTAGGAAGCCATTAAAAGCAAGCAACAAAGAGGAAAGAAGATTACTGCCTTTTAATCTTTCATTTATTCTATGGGCAGCTAATAATTACTTAGACATTATGGCCAGTTACTATTACTTGCAAAGTTTCACAAAGCCCTGTTTCTACAGTCATCTTTGAAAATGGTAAAGGAAACTGCGTATCTAATAGGAAGAAGCAGTTTCTGAGGGTATAGTCACAGAAATCCTAGACCAGATAGTAAAGTTTTTTAGACACCTTCCACTCACTAAAACCAAAAAATATTAGACACTGTTAATGCCCTTCCAAATCTGGATCCTCGTGACTATAGCACTTGCTGTCAAGTGTAACGATGGTAGAAACCTGAGATGAAATTAAAACCTACATCTACTCACAAGGGGCGCAAGCTGTTTCTCTGTAGTTGTTTTTATTTTTATTTGTAAACCAGAACTGCAGGACAAGTCTTTTCTTCCCGTTGCCGCAGTGTTAACAGAAGCCACATTTTCAGCTCTGATAACAGAAAAAAAAAAAAAGTAAAAAAAAAAAAAGTGTGGCAAACCAGTTGTGACTTATTTGCTTAGTATCAAAAGCCATGGAATAAAACGTGTAACATCTGTGTCTTCAGCTGCCATTTCGGGGAGCAGACCTCTCCTTCTGCCAGCCAGCAAGAGAGGCCACGAGGCCACAACAGCAAACTGGCTTGTACAGTCAGAGCTGGAGACCAGCCACAGACCAGAGGCAAGAGCCGGGTGCTGGGCTCCAGCAGCCCAGGATGTTTCTGACTCCACTACTGACAGTGTGAGCACAAGTGAGCTGCTCACAGTGGCAAGGCCAAAAGTCTTTGCTGCCACAAATCACCTGCTTTAAATTCTGCAAGGGGTTTGCTGTGGCTTCACAGAGGGTCTGCATGGCAGGTGGTGCCCCATCCTCTGCACTCTGCAGGCTTAGCTGGAGCAGTCTGGGAATGCAGGTCAGTCCAGAAGAGCTCAGACCTGCTGGTCTTCCAGCTAAACTGCAAAATCTGCCCCTTTTCCTTGGGTTCTGACAAGGGAGGGAAAATAAAAGAGTAGTGATTGGCAGGAAGCAAACTGCTGCTGGGTGAGAGCTTTATGTCATTGTCTCCTTTAATTTCACCATCACTAGTTCTGTCAGTGAGTTTAAATATGAGCAATGGTGTTGCTCAGTATTGTCAAGGGCACACAGAGCCCCAGCCTGGTACCTAAATGAAATCCACTGAAAAATGACTAAATGGGATTAGCACAACCGAAGTGCAGATACAACACACACCCATGCTCATGAATTGTCCTACACCTATGTGCACAGGTGCAACAGCCCACATCTCAGACAGCAGAAGAAACCAGTGTTGGTGTAACGGGACCAAGACCTTCCTCCAGGCAGGATACTGACTGTAGCCCCCTGTGAGGGCAAACACAGCCCTGTAAGAGTGCTCCCACCCAGGCAGCCGCCTCCAGACAACTAAACGACCTGGGGTGCATGGCAGGACTGGCATGGTGCATGGGCCTGACCCTCCATCCGCTCACCCCTGCTGCAGCCCCTCTGCTAGGACTAGCTGCAAAACCTCCAAGAGCTCCTGCACCTCAAAGCAATCATTCACATGTGGGTAAAATCCCTCTCCATGAGAAGCCAAGGCGGGAAGAAGGAAATTCTCACAAGCTCAGGGTCCTGCTTCGGGCAGCTGCCCGCAATGTGGTCCCCCCAGGCTGTAGGCAGGGAGATGGCATTGCAGGCAGAGCCGTTCAAGCAGGAGCAAAGCCTCCTCGGGGGAGGGCCCTGAATTCCGCCATTGGTTTCTCTTTTCGATCTGACAGGGCAGAGACAGATTTTATTGAGCTGCTGAGCAACTCGTGAGGCCTGTCTACTCACCGAGGGTTTTCTAAGAGTGTGGGCTGAGAGGTTTATTGGATCAGGGGATAATTTAGTATCCATTTTTCACAGTGTGTCCATTCATATTAACCTGCCCTCACAGTCTGTTTCCCTCCCTGCTACCCCAGGTACCAGAGGGATAGGAGTGGAGGGAGCACCTTGCCTCTGATCTGTCTCTGATCACCTTATTGACACCACAGATCCCTTTTTTCAGGGTGGGAGGAAGGGGACCCCAATGAGATCTGTCAGCTCACCCCCCAAATGCTGCTCTGCTACCCTGCACCAGCTCTTCCCAGCAGACACCAAGGGGTATTTCTAGAAGACACATTAACTGTAAAAGAACCCATGCCTCACAGACAAAAAAATCTGTCCCACCAGTCAGGAGGCACACCAACATCCTCTTCTCCTGCTTGGCTGCTGAGGATGACCCACAGGGAGACAAACAGGTCCCTGGGACAGTTGCTCTGAGTTGAACATTGCATGCACCAGGTTTCCCCTGCATGAAAGCTTTCACTGCTGCACACCTGCTGCTTTAGACAATGGTACACGTTCTCCCTAGGGGTCATTTGAAGCAGCACCATATTTCATCAGCCCACTTCAGGTCAGGACTGGAAGCCCAGCTCAAGGATCTGGTTGCCTTTTGGAGGGTCCCCCATAGCTACCTTTGATCCAAAGCTCACCTAGACTTGTCATTTGGAGGGAACATCAGGGATGACAAGAATAGCATCTACCACTACATTAGCAATAAAGGCTAAACTGAGAAAATGTAGGCCCGTTGCTGAATAGGGAAAGTCATTTAGTGACACAGGGCACAGATAAGACTAAGGTACTCAATGCCTTATCTATCTTATTTTTCATCAACAAGGTCTCCCAGGACTCTGGGCCCAGAGGAAAACTACCAGCAAGCAGGCAGGCATTGACTCAGGGATTCTCTGAGAGATCTTGGTCTCTTCAAGTCCATAAGACTCAACAGTTTCATCCAAAAGTGCCAAGAGAGCTGGCCCATGTCCTTGCAAAGTCACTCTCTAACATCTTCAAAAAGACTGTGGAGGTCCAGGGATTTCCCTGACAACGAAAGAAAGGCAAATGTGAGGCCTGCCCATACCTATAGAAAGGTCACCAAGAAAAGGGAACTGGGAGCTTGACCTGTGCGTGTGGCAGAAAAGCGAGAGACAACAGGCGTAAAATGAAACGAGAGATTCAGACTAGATGCAAGGAAAAAAGTTTCCCCGCAAAGACAGTCTAGCAGTGGAGCAGGCAGCCCAGGAGGCTGCGCCGGCTCCATCCTGGGAGGTTTCAAGCCCCGACCTGACACAGCCCTGAGCAGCCTGGCCTGTCCTGGGGCTGACCCTGCTCTGAGCCTCCCCGGGTCCCGTCCAATCTGAATTATTCTGTGACCCCATGCTGAGTTGAATTGAACAGCAACAGTAGGAAATTAAAAATACAGAAATATAATCCTACTGTTGACACAAATAGCCCAATTCTCCAGGCTGCTTTCATTCTCGGTCTGCTCTGACTTACGCAGGAAGTCAGATTAGCTCTCAGCCAGGACAGCAGTACAGATCTGTCCTCCCGACTCCTTTGCCAGTCTGAAGCCTCGAGGCTGCTATTGCTAAGAAGAGTCAGATGTGTACAAAGCAACTGCAGAGGGTGGCTGCTTCTGTGAGGAACCAGTCACCACCACCTCCACTCCTTTTCCCAGCTCCCTTTCTCTCCCTTCCCTCTTGCATTGCTCCTTCAGTAAAAACCCAAACATGAAAGCAAGCTCCCAGGACTCATCTTACAGGCTGTGTGTCCCACCTCTCCCTGTGTCACACCGCTCCCTAAACCTTGAGGGACTTCTACCAGGCCACAGTCCCTCTCCTGGGCAGTAACAGCAGTGTCCCCCACAGATCCCAAGTTGAACAGCCTAATGATATTACAGGTCCTTTCACCCTCCTTCCTAGCTGTGGCTGAGGCTAAGTGCAGCTGAGTGAGCCCTCAGAAACAGGAAGCTCCTCACAAGCAGCCCTGGCCAGAGACACAGTTTTGAGGGAAGGCTACAGCAACCTTATGTTTAGAAAAGATGCTTGAACTCCCCTCCTAAGCAGTCATGGAAGCTATTTTCATCTTCAGCTGCTGCAGATTTGTTCCTCGGATGGTGGCTGCACCAAGTGGCTGACACAGACCTGAGAATCAATCAAAAGTAATTGAAACAGAAGAGGCTCAGCAATCAACCTATTAGGTTGCTGGAGCCAGAAAAATGCTGCTATGAGGAGCCAGAGAAAGGGGAACTGACTTCCCTTCTTGAAAACTTAATGCGAGGAAGAAGCTTCAGCTATGCCGTCTTTTCTTACAAGAAGAAGGAAAATCTGTGGAATTCTTTTTGTGTATTTTTGTCCCCTTTAATGGGAAGGGGAGAAAGGAAAGAAACCATTAAACCCTTAGCTGTAAAAAATGTCATCTCGTTCTCTTTTCTTTCCCTCATTCCCCACCCTCCATATGCAATAAAATGATTCTTTGCTGTCAATTGTTGTCTGCTGTGTCAGTGGTTGGAATGGGCTTTGTTTTTCTTCACTTCACTGCTCCTCACCGGAGGACTTTGCTGGCTGCAGCAACCTATTAAGCTGGTTGCTGGCTCTCTTCTGTCAGACAGGGAGTCGCTGCCAGAGTCTGGTTATTTCCAAACGCCGGCATGAATCGGCTCCCGCAAAGCCAGACCTCGGGCCGTTGACAAGAGCATGAGCCGAACTGTTAGGGGGTTGCCAGCCTCCACTTATTAACAGTATATGCCCCTCCATCATCCCCCACCCAGGTTTCACAACCTTCTGGCAGGTGCCCCAAGGGGATTTACAGCAGTGAGCTTAAATATTTCATCTAAATCATTAGAGCAAAAAAGAAAAATTAAACATAATCTTTAAAAAGGAGGAGAAGAGCTTAACCACTTGCATTCATGATAAGGTATATGCAAAGAGAAAATGTAGCACTGAGAATTCAAATTTGGAAAGGACTGCTGTGTATGCCGCTAAAGCAATACCTTACCAGCCTTCTCAGAGAGCCAAAGTCCGAAGGGCCACCCAGCCGTCTTTCCTACACAGGCAGCACGCTGAGCTGAATTACTTAGGTTACAGAGGATGTACTGGTTTGACCCTGATACTAGAGGTTCTTGTTGACTCTGAATTCTAAGCAACGCATCCTTGGTTGTTACGATGCAGTTATGAAACATAATAACTCCGGTTACTGCCTGGATAAGTCCTCCCCCCACATCAATTTCTAATTAATTTGGAGGGAATGTAAGCAAAGTTTCCCCTTTCCTTCTCACCTAGATGATACAGCCTGGCAGGGAGCGGGGGTAGAATTAATATTATGACTGAGACTTCTATTTTGATCTGTGCAATGGGAACAAACTAGTTAACTAAGGGGATTTGGCTTCGATTCTGGGGTGATGAGAGCAGTTCTGCCTTGTTCACGCTCTCTATGAAGAGCTCGGATGCGCAATGTTGTAGGTGCTCCTGGCACTCCCCTGCACCAGGGATTTTTCCACTACCTGGGCAGGCTGTGGAGAGAGCACTTACAACAGTGAGGTTTTCTGAGGGGGGGTTCTACCCGACAGTGGTTTTATAGAGTTGAAGGGAAATATGTCCTGGGCTCTACAGAGCAGTGCTCCAGGTTTTATCAGTACTTACTGCCTTCTGAGGGTACCACTGAAAATGTCTGGGCAAACTGCAGGTTTGGGGACCTTAGCAATTCACACCTGCAGCTAGCCAGTGCCAGTGCAATGGTACAAGCACTGTCCAGATTCACCATCAGCCACAATTTATGTAAAGGATGTGCTCTCCCTGTGGGCTTAAGCAATAACACTCCAAACATACCTTCAGAAAAATATTGCTTTCATGAGAAGTTTACATGAAATAGTGGGGGAGGGAAAGGGGTGAGAGAAATAAGAAGCTGAAATTGTGTCCTGACACTGCTAAGAGAAAAATATCATTTTTTTTTCCCACTAACCCCCTACAGCAATGCTTGATCCAGTATTACCCTCCTCCTCGGAAGCAAAGACTACAATGTCATGCACCACTCAGGGGTAATACTGGAGTAACACAGGAACTCATAATTGCAGAAGAACCACATCCTAAAGAAAGCCTCCCCTGCAAATGCCGAGTCATCAGAAATGCAATGCCCTTCTGCCATCATCTGCAAACAGCATCTGAAAGAGGTGTGCTAGGACCAAATTTGGAGTTGGGGCCATACAAATTCTGATGCTGATTCTAATACATCCCTCACATGCACCTGGGGAGTGTTTAATAGGGCTCAGATGTTCAGAGGTTCTTAACATCTGTCAGTCAAAGGTGTTCAAATGCACTGTGGGTACTTAAATCCTCAAAAAACTGATATGTAACCTTCGGAAAACAGGCAGAAGAGGAATTAAGGTTAGTATTTGTAATGTGTTTTTAAGAAGAAAAAGGACTGAGTAGTACTTTTAGTCCTTCATTACTTCACGCAGCAGAAAGCTGGAAGATACGAGAAGATGAACAGCAGGATAGAACTGATGTTAGTACTGGGAGTGTTGTTGGGTCATTTCTGGGGTTTTATGGCTACCTTTATCAAATAAATGGATGCATTATATGCACCATGAAGGAATAATTCTGGACAGGTGATGTTTGTTGCATCAAAGAGACACTCTCAAAGGACATGCAAAGTCCCCTAAACTTTCCAGGATTAGCGATGAGTGACCTAATTATCTCCTCCCACCACTGGTGCCTAACACTTTACAGAAATTTATGCACAGAATGTGACAACTTGTCATGAAATGCTCAACTTCATGTATCCCATTTTCCTGTAGAGTTCTCTGCATAATATATAAACAGAGGGGGGTGGGGGAAATCTCTCTGAAAGCTCCTGCCAACTCACATCTATTTCATTCTTTTCTTTTGAAAAGAAACCTATTCCAGATGGTTTATCATTAGAACTTTTTAAATCTCTGACATTATGAAAAAACAGGAAAAAAAATATGTAAGGTCAGTTCTAGCACGGCTTGAGAACTTTACATACTGAACCTGGGCCTGTACATGCATGTCCACTGCAGGAACCGGTGGACTGCCCTAGGTCGATGCAGCCAGCCATGGGATATTGCTGACAAGGCAGGATTTGGGCCAGCCTGTGACCGGGCAATCTGTTTTCCTGCCCTCAAAGATCTTACTCTTCCCAGGGCTTGGGCACCCACTGTACCACATAAGCAAATATGCTCAGACCAATGCCAGCAAGGTCATCCTTGCTGTGACCCGGTCAAGCTGTCCACGTTTATATCAGGGCTTCCATGACACTCTACAAACAATATAGTGAACAGGAGCTGCAGTATCTCCCCCTGAACTGCATGACCTCCTGGGTGTCAGGGCTGCAGCCGGGCAGACAGCCAGCATGCTGAGGGATGTCTCAAGCGAGGCCTCTGAGACAAACCTCTGCTTTCAATAAAGTGCCACAGGATTTTTAATGCCCATGCAGAGCAGGCAGCTGTTACCCAAAGGACATTCTCCACCCTAAAATTACATGGAAATTATTTGCCTCTGAACTATGTTTAGCCTACAGAGATTCAAACATATAATTCCAGGATATCTAGTTATTTGATTAAAATGCTAATATAGCCACCTAACTGCTAATGCTGCCAACCAGCCAGACTCCCTGGGGCAGCGCTGTATGTTTGCTTTTCGTGTCTCACTCTAAGCCAGAGTCTCACCCTAAATCGGGGGATCGTGATCACTGCTTTAAGCCCAGGGCTTCAACCTCCCCACCACAGTGACTCAGAAGAGCAGCCAGCTCAAAGGCTAGAGAGGATGCATGGAGATTTGCCCACTGCTTCATTCCAGGCAATTTCCCTCTCCTGCTATGAGCTCCCAAGCAGCAGGAGTTCTGAGCAGTGGTGAGTTCCTGAGGAAGGTACGCCTGGTGAGAAGGCACCCCTTCTACTGCGAAACTGTGATTTTTTAGAAGGACCAGCTAACTATGTGAATGGGTGCCATGAGCTTTCCCCCAGAACTTTTTTTAATCACCTTTTTCTCACTGTCACTACAAGACTGGAAATTGTGCCTTCCACAACCACAATTTTCCAGTGAACAACAGCTCTCATTTTATCCAAAATTACCCCTGTCCAACTTGATTTAAAATTCATAGTTTGTCATAGCTAATTATTTCCACGGAAAATCTAGGAACCAAGTTGCTCAAAACCAATAGGAAGGAACTCACTGCACATCATTTTAAGCTCCTGCTACAAACATTCTTTCATCCTACATCCTTTTCCTGCCTCAAGGTCTCAGCAAAGAACTATGCCCCAGCAATACTACGTGATTTATGATAAATAGATCTACGTTCTTCTAATGATTCCTGGGGTTTGTCACAGCTGTTATTCATTTTTTAATAGTCCCTTCTGCTGAGGGGGCACAGAAGTGATGACCATCCTGATGGTGCCAGTCTTAGTGCCCCAGCCTGACAGCAGGGACTGAGCACGAGGCTGGCAATGCTGTGCGTTTCACAGGGCCTGTGTCTGTAGAAGCTGCCTCACTGCTGGCTCCGCAGGAATGGGGAGAGAGTCTGAGAGGGTACTTTTTCAGAAGAACAAGGAAGGGAAGGATGAGTGTACATGCCTGATTAGTTACAGGCAATTAAACACGTCTAGCTTCCCCTTGCCTCTCATCCCTAACCTCCAGCCAGCGGAACAGCTCGCCTAGCAGAAATCCAGCACAGCCATCTCCCGATGCATGAATCCTATATCCCCTCTCCTTTATAACACGGTGCCTGAACTCTTTCAGCCCCTCAGCATCAAGGCATTTACATGCACTGCATACAGGAGAGTGAAGCACCTCAGGACTGTAAGGAAGGAGATCACCTCTTCTCTGATGACCGATTCTGCCTGCAGTCACAGAGCAACACCTAACCCACCCCCTGAAACTGCCACTGCTCGTCTTGAACCAGAACAGAGGTGGCTTTCAGAGATCCAGGGTTGCAAGAAATTTCTGTCACCCTCTGGTCTGCAGGCCCTTGGGGTGCCCTGGCTTCACACTGATTTGACCCAGGGCACTTCCCTTACAGAAACATTCTGTCTCAATCTAATTTAAAAACTGCTTTTGCTCCAGCACCTGCCCATCCTGACACTCTTCTTGACTAAAAGCAGCACAGTCTCGGGGGTTCTGCCATAAGCTCACTGCTGTCCTAGGTTGGGAAGGATCAGCTGCATGCCCCCTTCCTCCTGTCCTCCCCCAGGGACTGACATGTAGCCTCCTAGGACCCTATCATCCCCTCCTTCCCAGGGTTTTTAGTACTATGGCCAAGCTCTCCAACAAAAGTCTCACCAGGGCTGGGGATCATCCTCACCCACGTTCCCCATCCTGTTTCTTCTGCCACTTCTACCTCCGGGGAACAGGCTCTAGACTGCTTCTGCCAGCGAGGAACACAGCCTCTTGCTGTTTAAGGAAAGAGGTGGGTGGAGAGAGAGTCCCTTGAGCTAAGTGGAGAGGCAAAATCTGCAGTCAGAACTGCAAAAGCTGCTCCTCCCCAGCATACTTGTCCCTTCCAGGCCACAACCTTGGCCTTCTCCCCAGAATACATTTGACCCTGCTGTGTTAGACCCTTCCCACCCGAGACTCCCAGGGCATCTGGTCCATTAACACTAACAGAAGAAAAGGAAAGGTGTCCAGTACTTCACTGGCATTGCCCACCACCTGCTCTGTCCATTGAGCACCTTTCACATACAAACAGATCTGCAGAAGATGGTCACAGATCAGCCTCCCTCTGCCACTTGGGCTACTTTTTGCATCAGGAGCCCTCCCTAGTCTGACAGAAAATTCCATGTACCACAGATGATCTTTTCTGCCCTCCAGCTGCCACTGTTCCTACTACTGCCGAAGCTGTAGAGAGAGCTGGTAAGGCCAGTGCTTATTTCATTACAGCCTGTAACTCTTCCAAACAGGTTACAGGTACATGGATGGAAAAGACAGAAGAAAAAAGCCCATAGTATTAGTCTTACTACAGCACATAACTATATTTGAACATGGTCACCACCAAAAAATCACTACAACTGAACTCATTTTAGCTTTAAGTGCAGGCAAGAGCAAATCAGGATCAATTTTAACCTCCGTATTGCCAAGTCTTATCATTTTCCAAAGACCTTGTGATACCAAATACTCTTTAAAGCCTGTGTTCCAAGATTTGTGTTACATGCCTTACTTGTCAGTCTCTTTTCCACATATACTTCTGCATATTTTCTTTTTGCCTCCCTCATATAGCTTTCTGACTTTGTGAACCTCAGAGTTTCAAAAAGTAGACAGACACCTTCTTCCTCACCAAGATTTTTTATCTCTGGACTTCTGGTTTTACACTAGTTGGACTCAACAGCACTGTAAGCGCAGTGACTCAAATAAAGACAACAGGTAAACTTCCAAAATGTATTTTCCTTGCTGACTCTGATCCAAAAGCCATGTATACTGTTGTGTCAAGTAACACAGCAAATAATTGTGTTCAGATGTGAAAAAATACTGAACTCAAGGCAGAATTTAGCACACAGAAGAGGGTTAAAAAGAAAAGATAAGAAGCTGAAAGCATTCTTACCTTTTTCTAAGGTCTCTCTTGATGCCCAGCATCTCACGTCATGGCTCAGATATACCTCACACAGCCCAAACCTTCTGTCCGGCTCTCGCTGCATGTCTGTTTAGCCATCTGCTGTAAGTTACTTTTACTCAGAATAAACCCAAGTTTTACTCCAAGTTATGTGCTGTCAGTCCAAAGTATCAGCTCGCTGTGCTCAACTGTAGGCATGAGGAACATTAGAAACTATTTCCATAAAAGGGTACTAAGCTGTTATTTGATACAAGGGTCAGAGTAGAGGACATGGTCTAGATTTGACCAAGACAGAGTTTAAAAGTGGTCTGGATAAATGGAGTTTCACTGTAGAGTAGACAGGGTTAAAGGTCAGCCTTTGCAGAGAAAGAAGAAAAGAGTACTATTCCAACTAGGTAATTTCTGCAAAAAGCAGACTTATTTATCAAAAACTGAATTGATCTAGCTTGCACAACATTAAAGCCAAAGAATAAATAATAAACAGCACCTCCATTTGTCACATAGTAAAAAGAACAAAAGTGCACAACTGGGAAAATGTAATTTGGAGAAAAGTCCAATATGGAAAAAAATAAGGCAGAGTTGCACTAGCAAAATAAAACCAACCTGTGATTTATTAGCAACTATTGTGTGCTCTGTGCTGTATTTCTTTATTCAAATAAAGCCCTGTTCAAATTCCTCTGAGATGACTTTTCAGCAACATTTAGCACATTGCAAGGCAGGGCTTGAGGGTCATGAGTTCAGGAAAGGACTTGTGTTCCTCTGTCCTCCAGCCACCTGATCTGAGCTACAGACATGACTTATTCAGCTGTGGTGATGCTGCTGGTGGGAGGGAAGAGTCTGCCTTGTGCATTAGCGTCTCCTGTAAATTATCTTAGGAACAAGACCGATACAGCTACAGACTGAAACAGCATTTCAGCTGTCCTAGGCTGGAGGGAAGCTACAGCTGATGACAAGAAAGAAAAAAGCAAGGAAGAGAGAAAAATGTAATTTTGGAGGGCACGGTATGAAAATTTTAACTGCATTATTCGCACAGGCCAAACAGCAATAAAACACAAATGTGTTGGAATAACTTATTCTCCTCTGGCTTCAAGCAATGCAGGAAGAACTGCTGTCAGGTCTCCTGATGCCACTTTTTTTCCCCCCAGTTTTATTATTAGCCTCCTACATTTTCTCTGCCTTTAATGGCAAATTGCTTTCCAATCAGCATGCTGTGACAAGGCTAACCAGAGGCAGCCACAGCCCATGCAGTACAGGGCCCAGGCAGTCAGTGACAACTCCTATTCACAGCAGTGAAACCTCCGTGTTATTTTTCTTACCTTCCCTGACCCCTTGAGATCAGGGGGCCCTGACCATAATGCTCAGGCAGTGAAAAAACACAAATCCTGCTGGACTTGCAGCTGGGGGAGAAACAACCTCAGAAACTGGGAAAGGAGCTGTCAGCCTTCATTATTAATATCCAGCTGTTAATATTTAATGTCATAAAACCGCGGCTCCCTCCACAGCCTAGTCATCAGACATGCAGGGGTCACACCAGCCAAAATCCTTTAGACAGACGATTCAATGTCCCTCTGCTTTAGCTTCATGCCAGGACTGCTAAAGGTGTTCTAGACGTATCTGAGATGAAATGCTAGAAGCTTTAATAAAGACTGAGATTAAAAAAAAAAAAAGGGGGGGGGGAGGGTACGTTTCTGCCTTCCCAGCCAGATCTGCTCTTCAGTGCTGACCCCATCCACTAAGCCAAAAGGCACCTGCAGCTGGCAAAAAATGAATAGTGCTGGCCCAAGCAAGCACAAGTGTTAGTAACAGCACAGAGGGCACCTACTGCTGCAGCTGAATCTGCAGGGACAAATCACTGCCCTAGGCATGGTGTCCTGGCACAGAGGAAAAGTTTGAACACAAGGTAAAGAGAGGGACAAAATTTAAATCCTTTAAACTATTAAAGCCAGATTATGCTATGCTAGGGAAAAGACCGTCTAGTCCACCCCAGTCTGTGCTCCTGGGCACTGTGGCATGCACCGAGGGAGTGCAAGGCAAAGTGAGCTAGGATATCCTATTGTCTGATCTCTTAGCAGATGAAGGGAGACAGAGAGAAGGCCTCTGTCATGGGGGGCAGGCAAGGGGCATTTTAGTGGTTATTTTCAGAGCCTTCATCCTTAGAGCTCCCCAGACAGGTCAAACACCAATGTTGCTAGCAGGCAGGTTTCCTCTCAGTGGGAGCGGGAGTGCGTCACCTCTGCTGGCACAGAGCCATGGGTCCTGTTCCCCCCTGCAGATCCTGGGCTCTCCCTGCTAGCTGTTCCGCTTGCTCTGCCAACCTTGCCACTAAAGCTGCCTCGCAGTATTAATTTTTAAAGACTTCTTCCTCCTCCCGGGCATAGATTCAGAGACAGCTCCAAAAGCCCACACATACATACCAGCACAGCGTAGCAGCCAAACACGTCAAACGAGATTTTAAGGGAGAATGGGGGAATAAAAAGCACAGCCAGAATGTTTTGGCACGCAGTGCAAAGATAAGCGTGGCACCCCATGCTACATCTGCTACTCCTTGGCCTTCCCTGCCTCTCCTGTTTCCACCTGTAAGCTCAGAATTGATTTCTTTCTCTCTGTTTCTTTACAGAGTGGCATAGTCAGAGGGGCTGGAGCACCCAAGGCAATGAAGAAACATAAGTAATGAGAATCCTCCAAGTATGTTAGTCTGCATGACATGAAGACAGCTGAGACAGTCCACAAAGAATCAGTCAGATCCAGCAGAGCTCATTAGCTCTGGCTTGGGGCTACTTCTGCCAGACCTGGGGTAGCACAAGGTCCCAGGTGTCTTCAAGCTGTACTGTGGGCCCCAGGCCACTGCATCGGCCCAGCGCTGGGCTTTGCTGGCACTGTGGCTCAATACAGCACAGCCCCTTAGCTAGGTGAAGTGCTGCAGAGCACTGCAGAGTACAATGCAGAGATATCTGAGCGGCTTTTCAGGAAATAACCTGAATGCAGCAGTGCCCATACCGAGATGGAGCTATTAAACCTAGCTGGGACTGAGCTGACTTTATGCAGTGCCCTCAGGTGCCTCTATCCTCCAGTCCCAGCTTGTGCTTTTGGGAACACAGTGCAGAGACACCCCAATGGCCCTGCCTACAAAGCCCTCTCAGGTTTGCAGAGATTCGTAGTGCAGACGCAGCACTCTGGGAACACCCAGGGTCCAGGCCCATTTTGGTCTGGAAGCAGATAGCCATGCCCTTGCAGCACAGTGCCAGAGTCCAGCTCAGGTTGTTATGCACAAGGGCAGTTCCAGCTTCGTACCCTTGTTATGGATAATCCACAACCCAATTAAACTGCCTACAGACAGTGAGGAACTGACTGCAAGCGGATACTAAAACAGGGTGATTATGACTGTAGTGGTCAGATGTGACGAACAGGACAAGGCAAACCTCCCTTTCCACCACACTCGGTCATGGTAAAAGTGACTATTTACAGATAGTGTCTCCCTGTCTATGGATAACAGTAACTTCAGATAACTCTTGCAAACTAGGACAACAAGTGAACTCCAGGAGTTAATTATAGTAAATATTTACATAACGGCTGGGCCCTTCAAATTTAGAAGGAATAGTCAATGCAAGGACATGCCCTTTAACCATCCCATTTTATTACACAAACCACTAGGGAGGCCAGCACGGTAAGATTTGCAAATGAAGTGTTTGATATTGGCTGAGACATTAAACTACTTACCTAGTGCTATAAAATGCATAGGTACAGTGCATCATTCTTTTTGCAGAAATTTCAACCCCATTTACTTCAGTTAACTCTTCCTCTGCACTTAATGTTTTGTGTGCTACAAAGAAACACAGTACATAACCCTGAACAGACCTGATGCCACCGCTTAGCAAAATCTGACTTAAAATAAAGCTGTTTTCCCCTTTGCTGTTGCTAAATTTGGCATCACTTATGTAGATTCTATTGATGTGTCTAAACTACTTAACATCCTTGATGTTCTCCCGGTTGCTTGGGAATTGCACAAAAGATTCTGCTTCTATGCCCCATCCCCTGCTTAGTCCACACATGCACTGTGTAATTAAACCAGGTTCTGTAAGTGGTGTAATATTTTATTATCCAAAACAATTTGGTTCTCATGAGCGTTGTAGCAAGTCCTGTAATAGTAAATGCTGTGGATGCTAGAACTGAAGGTGCTGCTTGGTTTCCACCCAGGACATAATTTAAAAGGATCATGGTCTAAGTTTGGGAATCCAAGTCGGTCTCAAGCACCCTCGACGGGCAGAATTCAGATGTGCCTTGGGTAAGGTGCGATCTACACCAGAAGCAAGATGAGACACTTGGCAGCTCTCAGGAAACACCAGTTGTGGCTAGTGGCTGGAGTAACTCCAGAAATACCTGAAGACAAAGCACGAGCTGATCGTCTTCACAAGCTCAGAGTGAAAGAAAAAGGAAAGGGATGAAACACAAAAAATCCCAGAAGACATTTCCTTTTCCCCACTACAAAAAATTGCATTCCCATCTGCACAAATCAAATACAGGAAAGGGTTGCCCGTGGTTGCATTAGACATAGTTTTAGGTGGTCCATAAAAGAGCTCTTCTTACTGAAATGTTATCCCAGGTAGTATTTACTGCTCTATGACTTCCTTTCTAGAGGATTTTTGTGTTACCTTGGGGAGGAAAATGCTGAAAGGTATCATAAGTCAAAGTGCCAAAGTGTGCAGTGTAAAATTAGCTGAGAAGAGAGAATGAAGTGCCCAAGAAATGGTCAAGTTTAGCCAAGGGACAACCACTGCAAAACCAGGAACCCAAAGCACTTAATGAATGGGGGTTTGCATGCATCAGAACCTTCTGCCAGGCTGGCTGATTTATGTGACTGAGAAGGCACAGATGAACCCTCCCTCCTGAGCTTGCTCATAACATTATGGGGTAGGCTAAGAGGGTTACTCAATGTTATTACTGCTGTTGCTGTTGTTTATTTATTAATGCATCTGTATCAGAGACCGTGGCTGATCCTGGGAGTCTCACTGTGCTACGTGCACAGGATGCAGAGCAAGAAAGAACAGCCCCTGCCCAAGAGCACTCCAGGTGCTCCTTTTCCCCAGAACCGGAGCAAGATCCTGAAGCTGTCCCCAGGGACACAGATCCTCCTTTGCACTGCCATGTTAGCCACTTATTATTTCCCAGCATAAATATGTTTTATAGAGAAATAAAGTCTGCAATTCTGAAAAGGGAGTGCTTTCACACACCCGCTTCTCATCTATAAAGGCCCATGATTTGGCATCTCAGGTTAGAGTATGAAATTATGACACCAGAATTGACTTTAGGAGTTTCTGATGCTTCCTTGGATGATTGCTTCTATAACTTATAGAGACAGGGGAGCGTTTGTATTCTACTGAACACATAAATTAATATCCATACATGAAAACGATGTGGAGAGAGCAGGATTGGGGAAGGGATGAGTTTTCTATAGTATGTAACACCGAAGGAGGGCTTGTCAACAGCAGTTTCTGTTGTTTGGAGTGTTGTGGTGAGAGTCTGCAAGTGTAATGAAGTAAAATAAAAACATTTTGTACTTTACTTTTTAAAGCAGCTGAGAAATTTACAGTCTTCTCCATCATCATGCCATTTTGTGGAGGTGGGGGGGGGAATATTTACTAAACATAAATATATATTTTGATCCTGGCTGGCAGATACAAACCAGATTTTCATATTTTCACATGCACTCTGTATACTTCGAATCATGAGCAGGGCAGGTTATTTTGCAGACTAAAGAACAGACGTAAAGGTATCAGAGTCTGGCCTTATAATGCATAAGAGATTTCTACTGTTCATGCTTGCTAAAAGCTTTATTTTAGTCTGTCATGGCAGAGACAAAATTATTTGGTTTTTCTTCTTCCCTACATTTCTAACAGCAGCAATATTATATCTGTTGAAATGAAATTAGAGCAAAATAGGCAACAGAATACCCCATCCCTTGCAAATCCATGGATCTCAAAGCTTGTTAAATCCATGTTAGCAAAGCGTTAAAAGCAGAGGGGATGAAAACTCTAGCCCCACTAAAGTCAATGGGAAAGTCTCAGCAAGGGACAGGAAATGGGACATAGATTTCACCGCATCCACTGACACTGTCTTAGTTAGAAACAGCAACCAGGATGTTTCTGTTTCTCTCACCTCTGATGCAAATCTTTTTAAAATTTAAAATAAAATGTTATAGATGCAACATCAAAGAGTTGGAAACACAAAGGAAACCTTGGCCTGTTCCTGGCCCTATGCACTGGCGAAACTGTAACACTGCATGAGCAGACACAGCAGCTAAGACGCTCCCTTTGGTGCAGCACGCTGCTGTCGGATGCCGCTGCCGTTAGGAGCAAGAGAAGAACGATGTGACACGCTCCGGTGGCTGAACCAGATGGAGGCTTTGGACTCCACTGCCACATTCGAGTTCTCCCCAGATCTGATGGCAAAGTCATATGCCAATTTGTTAGTCTGGAGAGCTCAAAGCGATCCTGAGAGAAACCCTTATTCCACATAAGTCGTCTGGAGCTGATGGATGGCAGGAGCCTCAACTATAAAAATCTCAGCCAGAAACATGATAAATAGTTGCATCCTGTTAAAAATAGGCAGCAGAGCAGCAGTCACATACATTGGCTGAGTAGGAATGCCAGTCAATGACTGAACTGCCAAGGTATTTTGGCGTTCGGCTTCAGAACAGGATTTCAGGCTATTCTTGTAAGTGAACAACCTCTGTAGTAACCTGGTTTTCAGTCCACATTGAATTTCCTCTAAATACCTTAGGAGTTGGCAGAAGCAAACCCAGAGGAATGTTTTGGTTGACTCTGTTTTTTATACATAGCAGGTACTGAAGCCAGCTTCTCCTGGCCAAAACCAAGTTCTTCCCTGTGGGCATCATTTAAATTTGCTTGCTTTACCACCAAATCCTTATTTTGTATAAAGTACTCAAGGGAAAAAGTCACCTCCCTGCCTCCTCCACGAGTGTTTCTGCGTTTACTGTAACAGTAGCATATTTGCATGGCGCCTGCTGCATTGGAGGCTGAGACTCCCATAGTGCAGGTAATAAACAAATATTACTGTGAGCTTTCTGGAGCAATTCTCTCCCTCAAAAGAACTTCTATAAAACAACAGGCATTAGATTACAGACAGAACAGCAAACCTTTTAAAAAATTCTCTCAACATTTAAAACTGCAAACTAAGTACCTTGGTCACATGTGGTTTCCTCTGTATGCAGAGGAACTAATGAAAGCGTGCAAATTTGGGTCGTACACCCCAAAACTTCCTCCCTATGACACTTAAAAGTTTATCTCACTATGAAATTTCCACTTTAGCACCCCAAATCCTTCCCAAACCCATAGCCTCCACCCTGTTATAGCTTCAGGTCTCTTCCACGTTCCTTAAACAATCAAACTAGGTCATCTTTTCACCTCCACGGTGCCCTCCTCCTGTCCTGTGTGACTCCTACCATGCCCACATATGCCCTCACACCACTTTTCCAGCCTTTCAGCTTGGCAAGAGACAGCACATGCTGCAACTCAACCAGAAATATGTAGATTTGGACTGGGGAGCTGTCAGATGCCAAACAGCATGGGTAACGTCCCTCCAGCTTTTCTTTGGTGGGAGTACTAATTGGTGTCTCTCCTCTAAGTACTGCCATCGCCGCTGCCCTCTGCCAAGTTTGATTCCATGCTGACCACTGGAGCTCAAAAAGCTTATAGTTGTGGACTAACAGATAAACAGTGTGTTTGTGTAACTTTTGTGTCCCTAGGAAACAAGGCTGAGACGAGGAATATGAGCTATGTCCTGTTAGCATGTTTACAGATACCTTTCTTGCTAATATTTCTGTCGAACCTGTCCCTGACAGTCTGAGCAACTCAATGCTAGGCACTGTATAAACAGATACTAAGGCATGGTCTCTACTCCAAATAAAGAAGACGAGTATGAAAACCTATACTGTTCAGCTATTAAAAATAATGGCTCTTGTAAATATGCAGTGAGGAATAAATTGCACACAAGCATGGCACACAAACACAGGGACAGCTTCAGGCTGGGGTCATCCATATCTGATTAGCTGAAAACAATGATAGATCCAAACTTGTCCTATCTGAACTCAACTTTGAAAACACACATGGCTTGAAAAAGGTATTCACAGTAGTTCAAATGCTAAATCCAAAGCCCCATCCACTAGTCAGGAGGAAACACTAATGAAAGGGGTAAGACTTAAACCACATCCCTTGTACAGCATCAGCCTCCCAACTTCATACTTCCAACAGAAGTTTATCCTCTCTAGAGACTCACCACTCCACTGCCTCGTCATTAACCATCCATCATACTTTCCTTAATAGCCATGGGTTCAGGACACTCATTGGCAGTGTGAACACTTGTCTCAAAACTCCACTTGGTCCAGACTTGAACCTCTATGGGTACAGCCTCTCCTCATGCTGCTGTTTCACTTCACATTTCCTTGGAGCAGAGACTGGCATCTTGCTCAGCTGTAGTTCAGGAAGATGCCTTACCCGCAAGATCACAGAGATAGCAAACATCTTATCTCTAATATTTTATCAATCTATATAGTTGTGATAGGCTCTGACTGGGATAGTCAATAACTTGATGGTCAGGCCACTTTGCTAGAAGTGATCTAGGTCTGCCCAAATTAGGCAGGGTGAGGCTCTGGAAACAAGTCTTCCATCTGTTAAGAGATTGCTCTAACCAATGGATGGTGCGTGGAACTTGCCCGCAAGCTCAGGAAGTAGCTAAGTGGGGAACACGGGTCTCTCAGCCTACCTTACTAGATGCCTGAGTGCGTTAGCTGCTATGGGCCTTATTTTAAAACTCTGCTATGTGCGTGAACCAAATCAGACTGGAGTTGTTCTCCGTCAAGGCTCTGCAGATAAGCAGGACACTCAAACGCCACCTTTCTTTTTCTTTGCTGCGTCAAGGAGGGGTTATGTAACTTCAAACTGTGCTGATCAGGGCATACAAAACAGACCAAGCCCTTCCCACAGAGTGTGCCTTGGCCGTCCCGGGAAGCTCTAGCATGCGTGCTTGGCTCAGTGCCAAGCCCCTAAAAGAGCTCATGTCAGTTACCAACATGAGTAGAACATAGCTTCGGAACTAAGATTCCTGGTTTGCAAAATACTGCCATGATGCCATCCAGCAAGTAGCTAGAAGTTAACTACACACATTGCAACAAAATGGACATGTGAAGGTTCTCCTCACTGGTTAATATGGTTTGTGGTGTGGTTTTGGGGTTTTTTGAAGGAAATAGGTTTTGGGTGGGTGTAGAAGACTTGGCAGTGAAGTATCAGGAAAGCAAGTCAAATAAGAAGCAGTAAGGACTTTAGGTTTTACATCTCATCTTGAATCCCAGCTTTCCTGCAACTAAATTTATGGGGAGGGGTGTGGAGAGGAAAATCTGCACCTATTTATTTCTGGAAGTGAGGATGAAGTCGTTATGGCTTGCACGGCATGTTTGCTATTATGAAGCTGCAAACAGAGCTACAGAAAGGGCATTTAGTGGGAAATATTGTCAGCTGGCAGTCTCGGGCACTTGAGTACCCTCCATAACATGCATAACAGAATCAATTTAAACCTAGTGAAAGGGACATTGTCTGATAAAGTAATTCCTCTTTGAACACAAGATGGCAGCCTTAAATAAATGCAGCCCCGCACAGCTTTTAATCTTACACATCATTAAATTCCTAATTTACACATTATGTTTTCATGGGCCAACCCATAACTCATTAGTGTTGAACTCATGAGTTGTAAAGACCAACACACTAGACAAATGCTGGTTTCTTTACCAGCTTTTCTTTGGGAGGCAGTTCTCTTTTAATTCACCACAGAGCCAAACTTCAAATTCAACATTAAGAAAGCTTTCTGATCTTGTGTGCTTTGTGCATGCTCTACCCCAAAGAAAAACCTCTCTGATTACTGCTCTGTATCCACAGATTTTACTGACAGAGGGTGGAATAGGGAATGAGGAATACCAAGGTTTTTCTCCTTGTTCAAGATAGTCAAGTTCCTTGGAAGATACATCTTTTTGCGCAAGAATTTCAAACAGACCTTGAAGTCAAAAACAAAACAGACTGCAAAATGTGTAGGTTTTGGAGTTTGTCTTCCCACTTTCCCACAAAATTTAACACACCAAATAATGTTTTGATCTGTCTTTCCATTCTTTTGTCTAGGTGTTGCCTGAAAGAAGACAAGTCACAAGCACCATCTGAAGAGGAAGGGCTCCATGGTGCTCCAATACCACAACACTAGAAATAACTATACCAGAATGGGTGGTAATTGCAAGAGAAAGGCTACAATCACTTTCTCTGCCTTGGAAACTATGAGTCATAAAATGTCAAGCGTAGAAGAAGTCTTTGCAAGACACCTGGTACCACTGCTTTAATATTACATATAAGAACATAAATGGATATTGGAGCAGGTCAGGCCAAGGGCCCTTTCAAGCCAGCCCCTGGTCTTGATTTCCCTGTGCAGGCAGTGGCAGTGGGGAAGTGTGAGTCACCATGTGTGGCTATGGTGAGCAGAGCAGCAAGGCAAGGCTTGAGGCTGTTTGCTTTTCCTGGGCTGGGCTGCAGTTTATCATGGCCGTACGGTCATTGGTCTGCAAGAGCAAGCCAAGGTCCAGCAGCCCAGGGCCCTGTGTGCCCTGTTGGAACTGGGCTGAGTTTCACAGATGGCCAGGAACTGCTCATGACAAGGAGAAGTTCATGATCATCCCTTTCCACCACAGTTGAGCAAGTTGCTAGGGAAAGTCAATATTCCTTGGGGGAATGTTCTACTGTGCCCAAGAAAAACCACAAACCTAAGAGCAAGTAACATTGATGAGGAGAGAGGAGGAATATACCCACCTCAAGTGTAAACAGCTAACAGATCTCCTCCTCATCCTCCACTAAGCCAAGGGGAGGCTGTCCACAACACCAGCAGAAGAAATCTTCATGCAAGTCCTCATCTATTCTCTTGCTAGTCATGCCTCCAGCAGCTTGCAGCACTTGCACCGCTGGACACCTTACAGACCCTTCAACCCTTTTAGAGAATAATGGTGTTGACACAAGTCATCTGCTCGGCATCTCCTTGTAGCTAACTTCTTATTCTTGTAAGATGGATGTCTCGACCCTCACCCAGTCCCTTTTTCTATTTGTTTTATTACATAAGCGTTCATTTTCTCCAGTGTTCTTTATACCTCCTTTCTCTTTTATTTTGGTGGAGGCGAACATATAGTTTTGTTTATGATGAGTGAATGTCCAGCTAAAAGGGGGAGGTCTCTAGAGAAAGACATAACAACCAGGCAAAGTATCTTTCCACTGACACCACTTTCCCAATGGAACCTCCCAGTGAACTTGTGGATGGTGAAGGACAGCCAGTGAGTGGCAGATAAAGGGACTATGTCTCTTTACAGAGAGTAGACTACCTGTGGAAGAACATGAGCTTGTTCTCAACACCAGCATCAGTAGGTTTTGCTTTAATCTCTGGCACAGATTGTCAGTATGACTTAAAATCATACTGGGCTTCTCTATGCTTTAGTTTACTCCTAGGAGAAACGGGTCTAGCACTTGGAGCATTTATATGATGGTTCCACTTCATGCTCCTGCAAACACATTGAGACTTGGGGACCCAAGTTGCATTCTGTCCTTCCTCTACATCTTGTCCATTAGTGATCACTCTAGAGCTCTAATGCAACCCCCAGCAACATCTGTGCAACCTCATAAGGCCATAATTTTAAAACAATGGATTGCACAAGCATACCGGGGAGGGTTGGATTCCTTTTGTGGTTAAAGCATAGCAGGAGGCCCTCAGAGATTTAGGTTCCATTCTCAGCTCTGCCCGATAGTTTGAACAAATCACTCCATCTTGCCAAGCTTCCAGTTCCCCTTTATGAAAGGGGAGCAGCACTTAATGGGGACGGCTATGAGGATTAACGCATGTGACGTGAAGGAGGTGGGGGTTGTATTCTTAGATGTGTAACAGCGAGTACTCTCCTTGGCTTGCCAAGTCGCCTGTACTCCTGCCAGAGATGGGACACAGCCTCCAGAGGGTGGCAATTACAGCACCGTCAAGTACTGCAGTGATGTGTGGCACTGCGAATGGTCACCCCTCCTTGGCAGAGCACCTCTCCAAACAGGGCTGAACCACACAACTGCTCCTGGGTAGGGCAGTGCCCCTGCAGGCAGCCCAACCCTGCCCAGGCAGCTCTGGGCAGCTGCAGAGCCAGGGCGGCTGGCGGGCTCAGTGCCTGCTGCTGTGCTGCCACCTCTGCTGCCATAAGCACGGTGGTGGGGCTCAGTGCAGCCAGAACGGGCCAGCACCCTGCCTGCGCTGCCCCACTGCTTGGCCTGGCTGTACCCTGCCTCTGCCACCCACACCCTGCCTGGCCTGTCCTGCCTGTACCACACTGCTGCCCATGCTGCTTCGCTGCCTGCCCTGCTCAGGCTGCCCACACCCTGCTCACATTGCACTGCTCCTCATAACCTGCCTGTGGCACTGCTTGACCTGGCAGTGCTGCTCCCCCAGAGGCTCACAGAGAGCCCCTAACAGCCTTCTGTTCCCCTACACACACCCCAGTCCTGCACAGCCCCTGTCCAGCCAGCCCCCACCAACTCCTCCAGAGTCAGCACTTCCCAAGTGCCTGCCCCTGCCACTGATATCCACACACACAGAGTCAGCATTATAAACCTTTCCATGCACTCCATCACAGCTCACTCCTGTGGGCACACCCCACCTGGCCATATGGCCCAGTGGCCCTCACCTCTGCACACCCTTTCCCTCACCCACAGCCCCTCTGCAACCTCCCATGTGCCCTCTTCCCCTTGCACCCCGCCTCCCTCACACACAGGGCTTGGACAATCCTTTACACAAGGGCCAGCCTCTGCAAGCCTCACCAGAATATAAACAAGACATACCCTTCAGCTACACGCTGCCAAAGACAGCACCTCACAGCATGCAAAGTGCTCCTTCTCTTTTGGCCTCCTTTGCATACCAGAGTTACTCCACGCCCTACGTATACCCCTTCACTCCCAATATAGAGCTGAAGCATGCAAACACCTGTAGATCCAGAAGCACGAACAACAGAGATGCACATAATCCATCTCTTACAGGCAGGAAACTGACTGGAAACACAGCAAGGTAGTGTGATCAGGCCATTACTAGCAGGAGGCCTAAAAACCCAGTTACAAGCCAGCATGCTACCTTTTAGGAAATGTTACCACTCTTGCAACTGCATTCACCTCAGCCGCATACCAGCTCCGTTAGATGTTGTGTCACAGAGTCTTCATCTGTACTCACCAGCTGCTGGTACCCCATCAATGTTTACCATCCAGGCTGTTTGTAAACAGTGCTGTAGCGGACAAACCCTATGGCAGAAACAAATGCTCTGAATCAAATGTATCGGTCCACCAGTCTTGCTCTACATACACAAACACACAAGTCCTGGCTCCAGGGCTGGGCTGCATGTCTCCTATAGTTCTATACCTGTATATTTTACAGACAGTACATACTTGATAAGTATCCCAAATATAGCCCCTACACTTCCACAGGAATGACTTCCAAAGCTCTCTGTGCAGCTCAGGCACATCCCCAGGAGTACATCCACACATCCCATATGGATTTTCACATTATCCAAGTCAATAGTGCTCTACTGGCAGGGCATGTTACATTGCGGTTGCCAAATCAAGAAACAGATCCCTTAGATCCTATTGGAGGTAGATGGAGTTTGCCCAGAATGAAGACTCAGACTACTTAGAGTTTTACTCTGCTTAGTGATTTGTCCACCTGTATTTAACAAATTAACAAAAAAACATTGAAATATTTATTTTTATTTTTGCAGCAAAACATACATCAGGATCCCATTGTGTCTGACACTACTGAAAATAAAGAGCTGACCCTTGCACCACACAGAATATATCCTAAGTAAGCAAGAAGACACAACAACCAGTAAGTACTGGAGATGATGGCATTATGCAGAGCTGTTCTGTTCTTTCCTCCTGCCTTACCACATGAATTTACTCTCCAAATCTCTTACCATTGTTAACACTGCAGCGGGCTGCTTTATGCCTTCTTGCACTTTGGACACTAGGAAAAAACTTTTTTTTTTTTTTTGTCTGTCACACTGGTGGCATAAGCAGCTCTGCCTTGGTTTTTTCCCTTGCTTCTACCTCCAGCTTCAGGGCACAGATAGTGTCTTTGGTGGGATTTTACCCTACTTTATGCCCTCTCCGTTGTCACAAGGTCAGGTCACTTCCTTGCAAGTGACCTGCTGTGGTCAAGGTTGTTTTCCTTGACCTGGTTTATTGCCTTCTGAATGTTTCAGTGTTTTGACTGTTTCTCAGGTTGAGCACAGGATGTTTGTTGCGCTGGTAAGAGGTTAGTACTGTGAAGCCTAGAGAGTGATATATGGATGGTTCATGCTTTCTTTTGGATTTAATTTTTCATCCTCTAGTGCTCTGTGGTGAAAGAAGTGTTTGCTGCTTGCCTAGGGAGACACCTGACATTTAGACTTTATCTTCTTTAAAGGCTTGGGCCAAAATTCTCTTCTCTGACTTTGGGAGTGGCAGAAAAGGACACACAGTTGAAGTGAAGGAGGGGACAAAGTGGGGTTTAATGGCCTTCTGATCCCAGACTGCAATAAGGAACTGCACAGCCCTCTGCCAAAAATCAATAGCTCCAATATAAAGGGGGCTTTCATCCCCCAGGCACCTTGCAGAAACTCTTCAGTCCCATAGTACTCCTGGGCCTTGTGGTGGAAGAGAAGAAAAGAAAAGCAGCTTGGGCTGCTATGTGGTGTGCTGCTATGATGTCCTAGCCAGGGGAGTGCCCAGTGTCTGGTTTTGGAGCTTTCACAGTCCCTGCACACCCAAGTAGAATACGAGGGCTGAAGAAAAGGAAAATAATCTTCCCCTTGAATACTTTGTGCTTAAACTCAAAGCACTGAAATGCACAGGGTTTCCTTTTTTTTTCCTTTTTTTTTTTTTTTTTTTTTTTTGGCTGAGACCTAATTTTGCATTGTCCTAACCTGATTTGTCTGCCCCTGCCTCTGGCTGTAGCTTATGTCCTGAGACAGTAATGTTGATTTAACAGAGACAGATCTGACAGGAGCAGAAAGAACAGGGAAAGGAGACATTTCTGGAGACAACCCTCCAGTGTAAAATAGAGAGGTGTGTGAATCTTCCCATCTCCAGGGGCACTGGGGAGCAATGATCTCTCCCTCCAGAGCACTTCCAAGAACTAAACATGCTGGCTTTCAGCAACTCGCTCCTTAGCTGCTTATACCTGGTTTGCTAGATGGTTCTAACACCAAGAGATGCTATGGGTATAGCTGGTCTTCCCATAGCTCTTCATTCCTGACTTTCCCTATTCCAACCAACCACAGCAGTAGAGGACAGTTCTGAAGGGGAGGGCAGCTCTGTGGGGCATATGAATGGTTGAGGATGGGTCAAAGATGCCAGGAGAGGTTTCTTCTGTGAATGGAAGGTTGAAAGTTCACGTTCCCCACTCCTAAGGCACAACCATCATATAAAGTTACTTTGCACTGCCTGTGCCCACATCTGTGCCTTCCCAATCATTCAGATATCTGAGCTGCAATGGCTGATGGTCCATTAATAATTATAGCCCCCTTGGCACAGTTGCTAAAAGTTATGAACTTTCTGTAAATGGCACTGTTTTATAGTTGTTGGAATAAATGCTGCTTAGCTGGTTTCCCAGTTTTAGATAAGGATTTTGTGTCTTCCTTGATGTGCTCAGTGTGAAAAGGATCAGTATGGTTGCATTTTGTGGTTGCCACTGCTGGCCTCCCTGTGGATAAGTAGTAACTGCTTGCAGAACTTTAGGTGAAGATCTTCCGCATAAATCTTTTATTTCATCAAGTATGATAGGCTATAAAAGTTAGACCTGCAGCTTTTACTCCTATGCAAGAAGGACAGAGTTATGTTCGGTCCAATTCTCTTTTATTAGAAATTTCACTAATGGGTTCTATCTGTTGGGTGGCTTCTTCATAGTATGGAAAGGCTGGTGAGGTTCATGGTAGGGAAAGGCTGGCGAGTTTTCCTTGTCATGCTTTGAAAGGAGGCCTGAATGTCCTTGGTCTGATAGAATTTAGAGTGTGTTTAATTTCCATGTCGCTGAAATAAAATAGTATTTGTTTTAGAGATTTTGTGAAATACTGTTGTTGTTTTCTAGGCTGACCTTTAGAGGCTCTGTATTGCCGTGGCAGTATGTTGCTATGGGGATCAACTCACATGGGTGAAAGCACAAACCAGTACATAAAGATATACTGGTGCTTTATGCTGCACATATTCAATGGTGCTGTAAATTGGAAACTGCTCCCAGAAATCTGGTAGACTGACTCATAAACACATAGGGAGAGCCTGCTTCAACTTAAATCCTTTTTTTCCTATATTTTCCCGTATTGTTTGGTGAGGGCAACTTTTTCGTAAGTTAGTCACTTATTTTCAGTTTCCTCTAGCAAATCTAACTTGAAGCAAACTGAGGATGAGTCGTGGAGGAGTTAGATTAAGTCAAGGGTTTAAGCTATACATATCTACGATGCAATCAGTAGATATGTATAGAAGTTCTTCTCTTTTTTTTAATTTTTTTCTTGTTTTTTGTATTTTTATATCACCTGTAAGTTAAAAGTATGTCAGTGGTTAATTCCTCCTGGAGAAATCCAATACAAATTCAGAAATACTTTGCTGTCGGACAGATGGCTGAAAGGAAATGATTAATCTACTAACCTTGGATTTAGGAGATATGGATTTGAGTCCCTGCTTGCTGCAGATTTTCCATGTGACACTGATGCATAAATATCCTAGAATATGGCACTAGCCTCTGTGCCTGAGTTCGCAGACTGTAAAATAGCATCACCCTGTCTCTCAGGGCGAGGTGAGAAGAATGAAGGCACATGGCCTCAGCTGGGTAATCCTGGCTTCTTTACAAGGAAGGCTGCAGGTCAACAGCAGCAGGGTGAGCAGAAGATGCCTGGGGCAGTACCTGAAGTGTGCACGGGAGAGAAGCTGATGGCAAAATACTTGGTTACAGTTCTGGAGTGGTGTAGACATACATTACAAACCAGGGCTGTTGGATGCTGTGAGGATGGGTACCATACAAGCACCTGGCAAAAGCAAGGCTCTTTTCAGGAAGTTATAACATAATTTGCAATTGCTCATGCTGATGCAGATTTTTCTATAGTTTCACATC
Organism: Falco cherrug; assembly: GCF_023634085.1. NCBI lineage: Eukaryota > Metazoa > Chordata > Aves > Falconiformes > Falconidae > Falco > Falco cherrug. The sequence continues at coordinate 83,200,891 of NC_073698.1, read as the reverse complement.
TTGAGGCCACGTCTGTTCTGTATGGGCATAGTCAGCACCAGTGACCATCTCCCAAGGGAGTGTCTGAACTGGAATGCAGCCATCCTGAAAGACAAAACATCATTAGAAGGTTATCTGAAGAAAACAGGCACGTGCTCCTAATACCCCTACCTGTTCTCTTTCTCCAGCCCATATCTCATATGCAAGCTCTTTTATACGGACCGAAATATTTATCAGTTCCTCAACTATTCTGAAGGACAGACCCAATATTTGCCAAAAAGCTGTCCCCTTCTTTGGTACCCTACATGCAACATGAGACACACCATAGGCTGGTTATAGGCACCACATCTACTCTTCCAACATCACCACACAACTCAAATTCACAAGTCCCACAGAAGGAGTCTTTGAATGTGGGGCATACTTGTTAAACACATGTAATGACCCCTCTAGTGACGCATCTATAGGGGAGAACAGTTCCTGTTTGTTGCTATGCATGCTGTCTTCAGACCAACCTAAAAAGCAGAGACAAAGGCACACAAACCCAGTATTCCACATAGTACCTCACATATCTTCCATGAAAGCACTCTCCCCCCTGAATCACGGCTTCTCTCTGCCTTTTTGATGAAAAATCCATCATCAAAAGTATTTATTTGTTTTAAGTGAATCCAGAAACCAAGTCTCCGAGCTGCTGTCTTTTGCAATTTCCTGAGCCAGCCCCACTTCTCTACACAATTCATCATCGCTTTCTTTGTGCTCTGCCTGCTCTACCCCCAATAAACATTCAAAGACACTGAGTACAGGCCTTAAAAGTACACAAGCCTGCACATGGCTGTCTCTACACATCCTGAGGCTGTATAGGCTGAATTCTCTAGGATTTGGAGCTTGGGGGAGGAATGCATCCAGCAGACATGTCACGGGAAGGGGCTGTGAGAGGTATTGGCAGGGTTGAATATAAAGGCTGATATGTTGGAGAGAAAAATCACAAACATTCCCCAGCAACTGGGATCATGGTCCATCTCCAAGAAGGGCTTCACATCTGGGAAGAAACTGCCTGTGGGTAATTGGGTTTGCTAGAGTTGCCTCTCTAATTAATAAGTGATTTGACTTGGAGATTGGAAATAATAGTTGAAATGATGGCATAAGCACAGGGGCATTGGGGCTGGTGCTGCTGTAGTATTAAGAAAGGACTTTACTGCACAGCCTAATGACACTATATGGCAGTTTGAGGAATGTGAAGTTGTTTGCCCAGGAGACCAACAATGTGATAATATTGGCATATAACCTTCTAGTATTTGAGTAATTAGTTGCTTAGCTACTTTGGATAGGTCATTATTTTGCAAACTGGAAACATTTGCAAGTGGTGATATTTTCCTCGGTATGGTGAAAGAGCTAAACCTATTCTGGCAGTGTTCAACTCCTAGAAATATATATGCATAAATTGTTTCTAATGAGACCATCTGCCTTTTATAGCCCCTTTGGAACTAAATAGTACCCAAAGACCACTCTGTCTTTTAGATATCTGTGGTCAGAAAGGCTGCTCCTGGCAATAACTGTATATAGTTTTTTGCAGAGAGGCTTTTTGATTCCTACATTTCAAGACGTGTTTGTGTGTGTATGTGTGTGCACACGTGCATGATACTGCTTATATTTGTTAAAATTATTAGAAATCACTGGCCCAGATGTCTTAACAGATAGCAGCTGGTAACTCATCTACTAACTTAGTATTTTCAAAGGTAACAGAAAGTCCGATCTTTCACTTACAGGGCTGGGGGGAGCTTTGCAAATCTTCTTCACCATGTCGGTATCTTCCTGTACGTGCAACTGCATAGTACTATTTTAAAGGAATAGCCTCAATTTAAAATCACTGCTGAGTCACCCAGACTCAGCATCTCAAGCTGAAGCACTCAAATTTTGACCCTCGTACAAAAACTGTGCGATGTGCAGGGCACTGTGTACTCACAGCTCCCACTGAACTCAGCCTGTCCCCCCGCAGGTGGGACACACACAGGGGCTCGGCACCTCTCCGTCTCCAAGCAGCAATCGTCCTGCTGCCCACATCAGGCCTAGGGAACAAGTTTCTTCTTTTACTTGTGTTTATAACCATACACCAATTACTACAAAAATAATATGGTAACCTGTAATTCAGCGCTTGCCTCCTCCTCACCTTCTCCTGGCTGGAGCACAGCAAGTGAGGATAGAGGAGTCAGGTGCTTTTCTTCACAACTAGTTTTCAGTTAAATCCCCTTTCAAGTCCTCCTGCAGCAACACAGACCTTTAAAAAGCTTCCACTGAATGTTTGTTTGTTTGTTGTTTCACTCTGTGACCACGTGGATGTATTGGCATTAGTCTGAGGCTTCATAAAGTCATACTGCCTGTGGTTTCTCTCTAAATAGTCCCTGTGGTTTCTGTCTGAGGAGACGGCCTTAGGTCTGCCCAGGGCAGAGCAAACCTGTCCCACAGCGTTACAGGCAGCACCAAGGAGCACTGGTACTGGTGCAACAGTGACACACCGCTGTCACCTGGGTGTGTAAAAATAGGCACTTTTGTCCTGGTGACTTGAACGTGTGCAGCATCGGCTCTGCTTGCCCCAGGGAGGTGTCTCCCTCCTCTCGCGCAGCCTCACGCCCACAGCATGTCGCCTGTACCACCTGTGTCCCTCGTCCCGCTCCCATCATGGCGGCAGGCCCTGCCACACGCACAGGCACCCGGTGGCACTGCCGTCCAATTGCAGCACCATGCTGCCCAGCCAGCCAGTCACAATACCACGCACACCTCAGAGCGGACCAGTCAGGGTCAGCAGCGGGCAGGGGAGGCAAGGCTGGCAGGCAGGTTATCATGGCACCTGCCCCAGTGTGGCAGGGACTGGGGGCTGGGTCCCCTGGCAACGCGTGAGGCCAGATGGAGGCCTGGCCTCTGGCCCTGCCCTGACTGCAGCTGGGCATACTGGGCGCGCTGGGTACACTGGACACACTGGTGAGCAAGCAGTGTTCGCTTAGTGAAATATCTGGTGAAGGAGGTGGCACACTGGGCCTGTGCAAGGGAGAGGAGGAGGCACATGGGCCGCAAGGCAGGGACACAGTGCTGCCACTGCCGGGGCACCCGGCTATTGAATGGGGAGGTCACCCAGGGACTGGCTGCCTTGAGGCAGGTCTGCAAACCTCTCCTCCCTGAGGAGGCCCTTCCCCGAAGTGAGCAGCTCCAGCCCCTCCAGAGCCCTCAGGCAGACGCGTAGCCTGGACAAGCCCACAGTCAGGCACACCGGGCTTGGAGGGGCCAGGGAGTGGCAGCAAGTGAAGCCAAGCAGCTAACCTTCACCTCACCCCAGGGAGAACAGTAGGAAAAGGGCAAAAGGAGCCAGAAAACCTAGTGTAGGCACAGCCTTGAGCCTGTTTCAAGATTAGCTCAACTAAAAGCCATCGGTGCCCCTAGGACAACTCACGGGAGGGGTTTTTCAGGGCATACCTGGTAGGTGACCAGCCCTGAGGCAGGCAGATGTTTCCGTGATACTCTGTCTTGAATTAAATATTATCTGCCAGGTCATGTTAATTAACATTCCATCTGTCATAACACAGCAGGGTAGTGAGCTGAGGGGGGGAGGATAAACACTTTCCTATTCGCTACCTGCTGTTAATTGGTGGAGGAATTAAATAATAAAAAAAGGCTGCACTCTTTTTAAGGGTTGGTGAATCAGTTCTTTGTGGTAACTCTGCTGCTTTGGGTGAATCTAGGGCCTCAACTATATCCAGCATTAATCCAGAACTTTAGTCAATGAACCTAGTCCATATTCTCGTCTTAATTACAGCCTGACAGTAGCCGTGCTTCGTACAGCTCAGGACAAATGCACATTCAGGAGGCTTAGGGTTGTTATTTTTTCAGTCATCATCTCTACACCCCAGGAAAAAAAATGTCTCCCTTTGAAATCTCACTTGCCCTATTTCCTCTCAGAGGAAAGTTTTTCTGGGAAGTTTGATAAAACTCCTTTGGTGTTTTTAGAGCTGTAGTGCTTTGAAATGTATCTGAACTTTCCTTTAGAGAACTTTTTCTTTTTTTTCCCTTTTGCCCTTCTCAGCTCAAACACACTGCACAATTGCTTGGCCTTGTTGTGTACCTGTCTGAGGTAGGTTAACTAGCATAATAAGAATATCGACAAGTTAGTGTCTTGTCCTATTTTTTTTAATATGGTGAAATCCTGTTTCCTTTTCTTATCTGAAGCATCCAGTAGTCACCACAGACTGTGATGTTTTAACTTACTTTACAGATAAGTATTTGTACACCCCATTGCAAGGGATAATATAACACATGGGAGTTCTTATAAGGTAAGTAGCTCTGCACCAAGTGTGTCCACCGCCACAGCCATGCCAGTTGTGAGAGAGAGTTAGTGTGATCCTGCCTCATGCAGGCATATTCACATCACGCTAACCAGTCATGGCTAACTGCTGAAGCTACTTGTTTTGCTCTTTAGCAGGGCTGTTTTTGTAGTTTTATCCAACAAGCTTTACCGCTACATCTGCATTCACACTGGAAGAGCTTTGCTGCTACAGAGCAGTGGTAGTACCCTACCTACAAAGCACCCCGATGCAGATACCATGTGACTTAGCACTAAGAGACAGCTCTGACAAAGAGCTTGGTCCCTGTTAGTCTTTGTTCCTGTGATAATGGGATTTTCAAGATACGGGGAGTGGGGAGACTGTTTACTTTTTTTTTTATTTAATGGCTGGACTTGGTTTTGGTATTGTTTCCAGTGAAACACACTTTAAAGCAGAACTTTGTTCTTTTCTTGATGAGTTTGTTTGCAAATATAGAGTCTCTATCAGCAGGCCAGGTCTTCTGCAAATATGTGACTTGGTGTGGTTAAAGACCATCCATACACAAATGTTACCATCTGGTTTGTAAACCACAGCCCTGGGATCAGAGGGGGACTTCCCTTGCAGCTTTTGTCAGAGCTCCAAGACACCTTCCTCTGGACTAGGTCACAGCTCTGAGCTGTAGTAATGTCATTACACATCTTTGTGCATTTCAGTAAAAACAAGCAGAAGTTCACATCTTGATCAAGGAAAGAAAGCAGCTGTTACATTAAATCAACATGAGCAAATTGCTTCTGTTGCATTGAGAATGATGTGGCCAGCATCACATGAATGAAATGCTATGTGCATGAAAGGACATTCAACCACAGGCAGGAAAAATAAAAGTTCAAAAGAAAATGCAAGGCATAGGCAGAGCAGGGTCTGCAGAACTGGGTGATCAGAGAAGGACAGCAGGTGAGGAGCAGGGATGAATCTGTGGGAAGTCCAAGAGCATGCGGGGTTTAGTCCCTTTCATTGTAATTGTAATTCACTCCTGTGACAGATCCCCTGGAGAAGCAGGAGAAGTGACAAGACAAATGGCTACATTCATTTTCATAGGTTTGGGCACTGAAGGGCAGAATCCGAATTTGCAGAGTAGTTGCTGTCTTGTGGTATTTTGCAGGGTAGGGGTACCAGTAGGAATTTTTCTCCTTATCACCTCCAACATGAGGTGGACTCACCAGAAAATACCAGAGTGTGACTAATATCAGAGGTGGACAAAGTGGTTACATTTTAGAAGACGTCTTCTTTGTGCTGCTGTGTATCATGTCCGTAATGAATCTGAGAGGTTGATTACAAATGCCCTTGACTAGCAGGTTGATTCTGGACATACACTTCTGGCCATGTTTGTGACACAGGCCCACCACTCCACCTGCAAGCAAGCACTGCATGCATCCTTGCCTCGTCAGCCTCACACTGGGCAACTGAACAGTGACAGGTGAATTTTTGTCATTGGACAGGGCAAGACCCTAAACCACTGGGCTGCCTTCAACACCTCTCTTAGCAAGACCTACATTTCAGGCAGAAAGAGAAGCAAAATGTTACACAGAGTGCGTGTACAGACTTCAGCTTTGCTTGATCAGCCGATTGCAGCTATCAAACAATGCAATCACAGTCCCACTAGTAGCATTAATGGGAAAACGTTCTTGCAATCAGCTTTCTGAAGGTTAAACTGGTAATATTCTATCTTCTACCTACCTATATGTAAGCTGTGAGATGGTGGGGGTCTATGTGTGCTGTGTGTATCTGCACATGGGGACAGGGTTTTTCTTTAGTTTTTCAGCCTCAGGTACCCTCTTTTGGACATTAGGAATGTAATTGGAAGTTTTTCCAGAGAAAAATTGTATTTATTTCTGGCGTCATAATGAAGTCATGAGGGAAAGTGTCTTCACCCCCACATGCCAGTGCAGACAACACACAGACTGCTAGAAATAGCAATCCCTCCAATAAGCCCTGGTGTTGAAATGTTACATAAAGCACAATGATTGGCAGGATCCTCTCTTTGTGTTCCCCTTCTGCCTTTTCTTCCTGGTCTTCAGTTTCAGATCTATCTCTGTAGTGCTGCTCCTTTCTGATTTTACCCTCTTTGCACAAAGACTGTTTTCTTTTAGAACTTGTTCCTGTTCCCTGAACTATTTTTACCAGTTCCACCTCAGTCTCTTCCCCCTCTGACTCATTGCTGGGAATCCTTGCTTGGATCATTCCTCCTTCCCTCGTCCCCACAGTGTCACTCCTCTGCTAGAGGTCAGAGCATGCGTCTCAACTCCTGACTATAAAAAAAAGGGATATCTGGGAAATCCAGTGCCTGGGGATGGATTGGCGGTTGCTCTTCCAAAGGCAGAGCAAACAGGCTTCCTTAGCTTTCACAGGGATTAGCCAAAGTTCCCATCACTCTCATGAGGGTTCTACACCAAAAGGGGAAGTGTTCTTAGTGTTTGTGTTTGGTCCCTTTGCATTGTCCTTTGGATGTTAGGTGTCTGCCAAAAAAGACTGGGCACTGTGTGGTAGGTAGTGTGTTTTTGACACCTGTGTGTTCAGAGACAGGCTACCTACCAGCTTGTCCCTGGAGCTGACCACCTTCAAAGCCAAAACTGTTTCTTGAACCTGCCTCCCAACATTGCTCCTGCAGAAAGTTGTTCTCGTCCTGTTAATACATTTTTTAAAGGTAATAAATTTCCACTTCTTTTAATAATTCATTTTCATCTGACCGGATCCCAGGTGGGTGTTTAGGCTCTCACTTTCTCCTGGGACTTTGTGGATGGCAAGGAGCCTGTAAACCACACCATATAAAAATACTCGTGCTCACACACCTGCCTTTAGCCTCCCTTGCTGCCCGGGAATTGCTCATTTGGCTGGCTGGCTCCAGCTGCCGGTCGGCAGAGGTGCTCAGTGAAGCTGTGTCTTTAAGAGCCGCATCCTTTCCCAATGCCATGCCTTTGGGGTTGTGCTCTCCCTCCCCCAGACCATAGATTCCCTCTCTGCAGGATGTCAGCTGTCCTCCTTGTCTCCTCCCTTCAGTGGGATGGCTTCCTCTGCTCTTGCTGTGATAAGAGTTTGTTTTCTTCTCCAATGTACCCTGGGCTAATACCACGCTCTGCATTTTTCTGCTTTGATACCTGCATTTATGTTCTGGTTTCTCTCCTGGGGCCATACTGCTTTTCTTTTCTCACCCAAAGCAGCTCTGCTGTGTAAGGACAGTTATAACTAATAGCACTGGGCTTCATCAATGAAGCAGAGTTCAATTTACCCTTTGCAGAGATCATAAGGAACTGGGCACAGGCAAGAAACGTCGGGCTAAGATTTATGTGGAACTGTTTGTCTAAACGGGTTCCCTACTTCCTGATTTCCATGGAGTGAGGAAACTGCTAACATCTGCTCTGTGCCTGATACTGCCTCTGATTCCACCGATAGAAACTTTTCCCAAGAGACAAGAGCAGGTAAATTCCCAGGCTGGTGGGTTGGGTCTTTTTTTATATCAAGGGCTCTTTTCCCACCAGGGACAGAGGTACAGGGTGTGGGTTTGCTCTGCAGCTCCTGGCCACACACAGCCTACATGAGCGGTGGAAATTCTTTGCTCCAGGCAGCTTGTACACCACTTGCTCTATGAAGGAAAGGGCAGACACACAGCTTGAGGTCTGCCCGTGGTGGGCATGAGGGCAGAGGAGCTCTTGCTTTGCTCAGGCACTGTGCATTTTAGCATGGTCTGTCCTCTCCAGAAACTCCACTGTGGTTTCCATTGCTGCTGTTGTGCAAGACTAATGTGAGATCTGATGCTTCCCTTGCCCGAGCTGAGGCAGCCCTGTCTCCTGGAGAACAAGCAGCATGCCCAGGGCAGGCTGCCTGCTGCTGGGCACTCCCTGGGTTTGGGGCTGAAGGAAGACTCCAGCAAGCTGCAGACCCACAGAGACTCCTACACCCAGGCTTCAATCAGAGAGAAATTCCGTGTTTTATGGCTTTCTAAATGTGTGATAAAGCACTTATGTATCACATGTGGCCCCCTACATGGCTGTGCAAGTGTCCCGAGATTTTACTGTGAGGATACTCTTGCCTTCAGATGGAAGAAGGAGGTTGAAACTGATGAAAATAGGCTGACTTTATACTAGCCCTGTAACAAAATAGATCGAGGAGAATGCGTTAACTTTTGTTTTATTTAACTTTGCCAACTTTCAAGTCAGCTCTCAAGCACCCAGAAGGTTTTAGAAAATGTTTAATCTAACTCAGACAATTTCCTGAACTCCCTAACTGGACCACCCCATTTTCTGAAACACTGCCAAAAGGCCGTAGTTACTCGTGGGCTCTGGCGTGCTGCTCTTTCACAACTTCTTGCTGTCCTCTCACCCCCACCCTCAAGCCGTTGTGCACGCCTTAATATAGTCCAGAAAGAGGAACCTCCTAGACCTCGCTGTCAGTGCCTGATGAAGTAAGCCCTGCTGATAGCCACTGACGTGTTGGCAAACAACGGCCCCAGTGCGCTTCAAGGCTCCACGCAGCGTGAGCATGAGCACACAGCCTGCCTGCGCTAGCCTGCCTGCTCCAGGTGTGCCTTGCCCACCCTCCCAGCATGAGCTGCTGATCTTGCCGCCTGTCCCTAGGCAGCCTGGGACACTCCCTGTCAAGGGTGTATGGGACAGTGGTGTAGTCTTTCTTTACTCTGGCTCATATGCCAGATTTGGTGTCCTGATGGCCCGTCCAGCAGCCTCTGCCTGTGTTTGGCAAAAAGCAACAGGGGCTGTATTTCAGGGTGATAGGGCAGATATGATGAAGAGTGTCACCTCTCTTCTCTCACCTTCCTCACCACTGCACACCGAGTCTATACAGCTGTCCCAGGGCAGAGAGCAAGGAGGGGCACACATGGCACACAAGGATGCATGCTGATGCCAGAGCCCTCAAAGACGCAGCTTTCAGATCTTAAAAATTATCTATTTTTCTGGCAGAGCTGGAGCATAGCACAGTTTTAAAAGAGCTGCAGCTCATTGGGATTTTTAGTCACTCTCCCACTGAGTGACGCTTGCTGTCTGGGGACTTACCACCATGTGATAAAACTTTCCTCCTGAAACTTAGTTTCCTGCTCTTCCCCTGTGCTTCCTCTGTTGTCCACCCACACCACTGACTCCAAGTAAGGGCAGCAAGCTCCCTAGAGCTCTCCACCACCTACTCATCACCCTGCCATCCTTCCTCCCCTGCCCGCTTTCCCTATCCCCTCCTGGTCACAGAGGAGGTGGGATGACGGGAAAACTGGCTCCGCTTTTCCAGGGATTTCTAGAGAGATTTGCTTTCTTTCCCTGGACCTGGACCTGACTGGCTCATCTTTAGGATTTTTACTGGAAGAAATGTCATTTATCCACAAACACAAGTGAAATAAGAAGTTGGGGGGGAAGAGGATAAAGACAGCAGTAAGAAAAGTGATGAATTAAACTGCTAGGGTCACACATCTGTCTGCAGCTTCTTGCTGGCTGAAACTGGCACAGAACTCGTCAGAAGCCATGTGAAGCCCACGGGGTCAGAGCTATCCCCGCAGCACAGCCCTGCCGTGGGATGCTCAGTCCCAGCATGTGCAGGAAGAGGGGTGGCATTCCCAGCTCCCCAGGCCGGGCTGAGGGGAGGCAATGAAACTTCTAGAGCATAGGGCTTTCCTCCCCTCTCCCCCGGAAAGCAGCTTTGCTGCAGAGGAAACACTGCCAGTAGGGAACAGCAATTTTCTCAAGGCAAACTTTTGCCAAGGGCGAGGGCCTTCCTGGGGACAGAGCCATCTGGGACTGGCAGGGTTGAGTTTTGCATAGATGGCTGGCTTTCCTTGAGTCTTGTCGGTGTCATGCAGCTCTTAGGAGGTTGAACCTCCTGCTTGCACATGCTGGAAGGCTCTGCTCTGAGCCTGATGGCATGCAGGGTCTTCCACAGCTTCAGAGTCAAGGAGTTATTGCTCAGATATAATTTCCCTGTCCTTCACAGAATTATTGCAGGAGGGAGAGGATTAACAGGTATGCAAATCACAGTGGGTGAGGGAGGAAGGGTGAGCTATGCTAAAAAATTAATAAATGCCACGGTGGTATTGCTGTTCAAGCTCTCCGGTGCCTTTTTAGAAAAACTAATGTGTTTACAGGGTGACTGCAGGCCTGATGGGAAGAGGGAGCCAACCTTCCCCCTCCTGGCTCCTGCTCTGGGTCAGGTAACAGGATCTCCTACACAGCTGGGGCTAGGAATAAGCAGCCAGCACACCCCTGCACATGCGCACACACACACACACACACACACGCACGCACACACGCACACACAGCACAAAACTGCAGGATCTCCTGCATCAGATGCTCAGGGCTGCTGCATGCTGAGGAGGGAAGACAGCAGATGATGGCAAGAGCACAGCAAACGCCCCCTGTTAGGGCAGCATCTGAGTGAGCAACCGAAGGGTCTCCCCAGCATGTCTGTCGCTACTGGGACTGACCGTGGTCCCTGACACACTGGGCTACATTGAGACATTATGTCATGCTGCAGCCACACTGCATGCCTGCTTCTGCCGTCTGGCTGTCATCTGTGAGTGGCCAGCACCAGGTAGCAACCTGGGGTGAGTGGGTAGCTGAGTCCCTCTACACTGGGTATCTCCCCAGTTGCCCCGTCCAAGCCCCCAACCCCCTGCCCAGGTCTGATTTAAATGGGAGGTAGCACATCTGCATCCCCATCTCACCTAACCCAAGAGAGTACTCACTGTTGAGGGGGGGCTAATGGCAAGCTAGAGTGATTTGAATAAGTCCCTTAGTGCCCGATTTCTAAATAAATCTGCTTTAAATTACATTGATTTATGATTCACGTATTTTTATTTGATCAGTCAGCAGTGCTGCAAAACCTTCAGGCACTTAAGGTGTTTCTAATCTCCCTGTCCTGTTGTATGGAGGTGCTGCTTGCAAAGGTTTGGTTTTAACCCCTGAATCCACCAGCCACTCAGCCAGGACCGGGCAGAAGCCTGTCTCCTGTCCTCTTACTGGGGCCATCTCTTTTCCTGGCTCTTGTACATCATGGTAGCCCAGTGTGATCATTGCATAGATTATCCAGCATCTCTGAGGTCCCCTGCTGTCATACCCGAACACTTAACATGAAACTGGGATGAGGATATTTTGGACACTGGCTGTGACAATACACATCTCTGGGTGTTTACATTTTAACATTTGTACCAGGAAATCAGCTCTCTCTGTGTCACAGGGTTAGACAAACACCTGATAAAGAAATAAACCTGTCAAATAAATTAACTTTACAAAAAGATCGAGCCCTGCATTAAGTCTCCATTGTGAATTTAAAAAAAATGCCTTACGCCTTCACAAACAGCCTGCCCGGGATACCACATTTCTCCACGCTTGGGAGCCCCCACAGCAGCAAAAGGACCGTCCTTGGGGCTGTTTTGCTGTGATTTGGCACCAGCTGCCGAGCGGACCGGCTCTCCTCCTCCTCCTCCTCCTCCTCCTCCTCCAGCACTGACTGTGTGAGGGATGGAGCTGGCTTACCTTGCTCTGCCTCCAAAGCAATGCCCAGGTCCCCGCCAAGCAGTGAGAGTTACTGCAGGTGAAGTTAAGGTTAACACTGAGCAGGAAAGACTGTAATGTTGTTAGAAACTTAGCCGGGTGTTTGAAGCCCTGGCAAGGCAAACACGAGCTGAGCACAAGGCTGTGTTTTCAAGATGATCTGTAGCTGTAGAAATAAGCCTGGGAAGGGGCTTTCTGGATTTCTCCAGCCTGCGCTGCCCCGGCCACAGCTCCTGCTGTGCTCAAAAGATAGCCCAAGCCCGAGTGCTTGGACAGCAATGGGTTGCTTTCCTCCTGACAGCATTTGTTTACTATTAAATAACCTTGAAGACAGAGACGCTGCTTTGTGTCCACAGAACCATGTGCACAGAACCAACCTGGTCTGAGCCACTGGCTCCTCCAGAATAACACACCCTCCCTGCGATAATGTTTCCCAACAGCCAGAGCGGTTGTTTGCCGCTACCCAGGGTTTTGGCTCCCAGACTCACAAGGCATCTTTTTTGCTGCAGTATATTTGCATCTCTTTGTTGACTTTGCTAATCAAGCTCACTCCTGAGCCTTTGAAAACTAGCAAAGGCACACTGGCTCTTCGGGCAAGGCAGCCATTTCAGGAGAGGTAACCCCTTGGGGACCAGGCACTTTTGGTCACTAGACTGTTAACGGCTGTGTGGGGAGCTGGTGGATGGGCTGAGCATCCAGGCTCCGGAGGCACTCACTCACCCAACAGAGCCAAGGTAATGCCACACTGCCACCAAAAGGGCAATGCTTCCTTGCCCATCTCTGACCCCTTGCCCTGCTGCCACAGCAAGGCAGCACCGCCTCCTTGCCTTGCAGGGGGCTGGGGTGCTCTCCCACCCTGTACCCCCGCCACCCCGAAGGTCTTCTGGGTCTGTCTTCTGCTGGTTTAGTGAGTGCAAGCAGCCCATGGCAGGAGCAAGGGACGTCCCCAGAGGGGCGCCCCCCACCCAGCAGCAGCGGTCCCTGAGGCAGGCCCAGCTCATCACGTAGCCACTGCCATTGCTGCCCTGCTGAGCTGGTCCTGCATCAAGGCGCCCCAAATCCCCTCGGTGCTCACAGCAGCCAGTGGGTAGCACAGGTAGGTCCCTGGGCTGGGGAAGCTGATTCGGTTAGGGCAGCTGGGCAGTGACAAAGCCACCCAGGGGGCAGAAGGATGAGCTCCACTCTGCACCCAGCTCCCATCCCATGCCTAACTCTGCCCACGGGTTGGCCCAGTTCAGAAAGGAGAAGTTTTATGTAGGCTGGAGCATCGCAAAGATACTTAAAGTTGATAATTTCCCTTAAGGTGTCACAGAGAGGGGATATATTATATCCAGCTTCAAACTATTTGTTTCAGCTCCCTTGGTGCTTTATGCCACCGGTTTCAGCATTTCAGCAAGGGAGCCCGAGCCTGGCCCCACGGAGCGGTCAGACACCAAACGCCCATTAGATTCCTGTGGTGGTGGAAGAACTTCTCCTAAACAAGCACCCGCAGACCACTGACATAACACGTGGCAGTTGCAGCCCAGGTCTCCCCACTCCCAGTGCTGGGCTCCGTGATTAACAGCAGTGGTTTGAGAGCAGCCAGGCCAGGCTGTTAGAGAAGAGTCCCTTCGGCGCATGTTGGCTCCAGTGCTAAATTTGCATACTGTATTTGCCAAGGGTTATTAGTGTTGATCAGCTGTTAAATAATCTGCCCTTTTCATTTCAGGAGGCCTGTCAGGACTTGCCTTCGCGTAGGCTTTACTTAAACAGGAGTTTTATGACATATTGGAAAAGGGTTTTCATTAGGGAGCCTTTTCCTTGAAATTTCAACAGCTACAAATACTAAACACTGTCTGACATCACAAGCGCCTGCCACATGTGTTGCCTAACCCTCTACATCCTTAGTGCATGGAAAAGGCTGAAGCCACAGAGCAGTGGAAATCAGGCTACAACCCTGTTGGCACCCCTTATTGTGCCAGGGAAGGACCTGAGAGAGGAGATGAAGATAAGGACAGATCCCACATCAGAAAATTAAATTATCCCCTGTTGGAGAAGGGCACTGGGAGGTTGCTGTATGCAGGTTTTTGAAATAGCCTCACCCGACTCTGTACCTGAGGGGATATAGTCTTTGGGGTGACTTATGGCTGTGTTTCACCATCCTTCCTTTTAGCTGTGTCTCTTCAGGGCTACACACCCTTTGCAATTAGCCAGCGACAGGAGCTCCTGAGCCTGGGGAGGCTGGGAGCATGGGCCAGCAGTTCAAAGGGGGTGGCTTGTGACTCATAAGGAAACAGAAGCATGGGGTAAGAACCGCATTTGGCCTCATGGTTAGGCAGCACCGTCAAAGACCTCTGCAAAGTCAAGCCAGGAAAAAAAATAACTTGAGGACTGAGGGGAACTTTGCAACAGCCAGCTGGTTCCCACACATGTAATTATGCCCAATACCCTACAAATTGTTAGAAGAGCCAGAAAGGAATGAAAAATACAGATGGAGCAGGGACCTGAAGAGAGGTTTGCTATGCACGCTGTCTAGCCTCAAATAGCCTGATAGAAAATATTGTGCTGCTTTGTGGACAGCCCCACACTCCACATCTCCCATTCCTCCTGCCTGCAGACTTTGAGTGGCTGTTGAGCTCCAAGGGCTCTTTGTCCTGGTTTCTTTGGCACAAGGGTCCGCCTTGCCCACCACTTCCAACCACCCAACTGCCCATGCTGGGGGCCAGAGCGCTGCTCTCCTCCTCCTGGGGCTGAGCCATAGCTGGTGTCAGGGCGGTACCTGCAGGGAGCTCCAGCCAGCAGAGATAAAAGGGAGTCGCTGGGGACCCTGCGGACCCTCGATGGCCACATTTCCCTCAGCCTTGCCAGAGAGGTGTGAGTAAGATGAGTGTGGCAGCTGGCAGCGGGTACGGCACCAGGCACAGTCCTCACTTTCTCTCCCACCACTCCTCTAGGGGGAAGAAACAAAAGCAACTATGAAACGCAAACAATTTGACTGTAACAAACCGTAAAACACAGGATCAGATCAGCTGTCTGCCCATTGCTCACCTCACTGGTAGTGACTTAGTTGTGCTTTGCTGGTACTGCCTGCATTGGTCATCAGGTGACAAAACCAGCAGTTAGAATTGATTAATTGATTTCTACATTAAACAGGTAATCCTGCTCAATTATTGGCAGGTTTGTTAATGGATTACTATTTAAATGATTCTGACTTTTTTAATTACATGTTATTTTATAGATGCACATTTACTTAAAAAAAAGAGCACCCCTTACATCTATTAACATATTAAAGAGAAAATAAAACATTCAGGCTGATATAATGCACAATGTGGCATTACTCTGGGTGCTTCCTAAGCTAGGGAAATCTTATTTGTTTAATAATAAGTTGGTCATGAATATGCAAATCTGTATCAGTGCAGTACCTCACTGCTGTCACTATTAATGAGTTGCAAATTAATGTGACAACAAAAGGAAAATCTATTTAGTGGCAGATTTGTGGTTCATACCTGGCTCAAGAGTGCAATCGTCTACAGTTGTGTTGGTCTGCTGGAGCAAAATCTGCACATGGTGTGGACAAGGTTTGCTTCAGGGCTGGCAAATCAGAAACAAACAACATACCGCCTTCACCCCCAAGGGTGGAAGGCAGCGCTGGTCCTAATGATCCATCACACTTAACTTGCAGCAAAATACAATCTCTTCACTCTGCAATCATGGTGAACCCATGCAAAGCACACTAACCAGTAAAATGCAGAACTAGCAAGACTGATGTAGGTGGGAAGACAGCGTGGACATCTAGACATGGTACTTAAAGAGAACTTAATTTTCTTCAGATCTGCTTGGGGATTTTTTCCCCTGACAACACTACAAGCTCACAAAGCAAAACTTGCTGGATTCCAGTCCCTTTGTTCTTCTGCCCCCGCTTCTAGCAGAAATGCAATAGTGAATAAGCACATTTAGAAAAGACCTAATATATATCTTCACAACTGTGGCAATCAACTCTTCTGTCTTGGGCAGTGATGCCAAGCCCTCTCCTACCAACACTGGACCATACTGAAATGAAAATATGATGCTCTGCAAACAATTTTAAACTATGATACTGTTTTTTCAGTTAGCTTGCATCTGTACAAACTGAAAGTAGCAATCTGTGCCTTTTTCCTATACAAACTGGAGAAATGATGCTGAACATTTACTAGCAGCCCCACCGAGCCTGGGAATGGCAGCTGCCTGCATTTACCACCCCTTGACACCTTGTTCATATTAATGCACAAACCATGGGTCTCATCTATAGTTTTGTTATTTAACACAGAAATGAAGGGAGGAGTCAGCTTCAAGCTCTTTGATTCATGGGGTGAGCTTGGCCCCTGGGAGCAGTTTTGAAGACAATTTCCATTCTGCTTCTGTGATCCTGCAAGCTAGAAGCTGGGTCAGGCTTCCAGTGGGCATCTGGGCTCTCTCCTTTTAGCAGACTGCTCCCCACAGAGCACACACAAGGGCCAAACACCTCTGGCCCTTGCTTGCCACTCACTGGTTCAATGTCTTTGGAGCAAGTCTCCATCTAGGCCACCAGAGCAAAAGGGGGGAGACAGCAAAGCAGAAGAAATGAGAAGTGTCCAGAGGGAGAAATAACACAACAGAAACTCCCAGGGCCAACCCTACTATGCAGAACCCAGTCCACTGCATAAGGCAAGGGAGGAGTTCAGTATTTTGCATCCTCAGCAGCACCGCTTACCTCAGGAGAAACTTCCCGGCACTGCTGATGCTGTGACCCCCCCCCTCCCTGCCAGGCAGCCAGCCTAGAGCCTCCTGTTTCCTGGGACTTCCCAGCCAGCACCAAGTAAAAGTTTGACGAAGGAAACTCCCTTCAGCGAGGCTCACCTGGCTGCTCTAGCTGGAAATGGGTTGTTTCCTATTGCAGCAGTGGTTCTTTAACACCTCCACAGGGCAGCACAACCTCCCAGCCAGAAAAATCCAAGTGATAAGCAGGGGAAATTCAAGAAAACGCTTTGGCTTGGGCCCCAACAGCATCAGCGCTGCACTTCCACCTTGCAGAAGGCAGGACACAGGATTGGCAGGGTTTTACTGTCCCCAAAGGCAGCGTTTCTGTTTCCTTTTTTTTTTATTAAGCTGGAGCAATGCCAGTGGTGTGAAGCAAGTATCTTTGGCCCAAGGAGGATGCACAGGAAAGCGCTTTAAAGGAGAGCAGCATGAATCCAGAAGCTGAAATGCTGAACATCAGCCCCAGCCCTGCCCTGCCATGCTGGCTGGAGCTAGCTCAGTCCCTGGCTCTGAGCCATGCACCACCCAGCCAGCCCCGGTGCTGGCAAGGCAGCCAGCATTTCGACTCCCCTGCCTATACTCGCTGTCACCAAGTTCACTCCCTGCCAGCACACCACCATCTCTCCTCTTCCCAAGGTAACATTCCCCCAGACTTGCCTACTGCTAAACTACATATGCAGCCAGCCTCTCCCATGACAGACTCCCCCAACCCATCCAGAACAGGGTCGGCCAAGCCAGCCTCATGCGCCCAGCAGCACAGGATGCTGCCCTACTCTGTGGAACCCTCCATGCTCTCTCAAGCACCCTCGCACATTAAAGTCTTTTAAGAAAAGTACATCCTAGAAGATAAAATGGTTATGTCAAGGGGCAGCACTGCGATCAGGTGTTCCCCGCCATGACCCTATTTTTAGAGCACAGACAGGCCTCAGGGCAGGCACACACTTGCGTTACAACAGCATGAGGCCGTTACTGTATTTGAGCACAGATGCGAGTGCCAGCATGGAGAAGGCCCAACTGTACTACTCAGTGGAGATAGTGGAAAACTGACTAAGCGGAGATGTTTGGGGAGCACGTGCTCAATGTCATTGGAGGAGGAGCTGGCCAAAAGAGGAAGCTGCGTCAATCTTCTATTTGCCTTCGGGGCACAGCGAGAAGTGAGGTGTCTGCCATGCACCCCTGGAAGCGGTATGCAGGTGATTTATGCTCAGCTCAAACCATCCAAGTGTTAGGCAATTGATCAGATAAAGGTGCCCGTAACAATTGTTTTTAACGTTCTTCCTTGTCTTAGTTTTTCTGCCCCACATCTGTTTTCTGGGAAAACCAGGTGGTAAAATCAGCTGCCACTGGAGAGCAGGGATGTCTGTGTTTCGGTTCCTTGCAAACCTGAAGGATGGCTTAAAAGGAAATCCAGGGTGTGCGTTAAGCCATACAGGAGAGACCATCATCACCCTTATCCAATGTCTGGAGAAAGAGGTCAGTGGTTGCATTAGGACTAAAAATTGTCCCGTGCAGAAAGGGGACTTCAGCTGCCAGCAGCAGACAGCTGTCAGATCCCTCTCTTGCCTCTTGGCTCAGCTACAAAACCACCTTACCCCCAAGAAGCAGTCCCGTGGTAAGCCACACAGTACAAACATTTCACAAAAGACTCGAAGGCAATGTGCCACAAGAGGCATCAGCTCTGTGTCTTTCCCTCTCAGGCACCTTCAGGAATGAGGCATCATTCTTCCTTACCTTCAGGATGAGGATAATTCACACCCTTTCTTAAGCTCCCCCAAGAGCAAAGATTGAACCCACAGTACGCTGTCCATTAAAATCAAGACCTCTGAGCCTCACTGCTCCAGATGGAAAAACTTTTTCCCAAATGCTTTTCTCAGATGGACCAGATGCTGAAGACCCTTTTGGTGGGTGTCCTGGCCCTCATCAGAAGAGCAGCACAATTTAAACATCTCAGCTTGAAGCATTTGGCTATCACAGGACATACTCCTGTTAAAAACAACCCCAAAGCAGAACTTAAAAAAAGAGTTTGGGTTCACAGCAAGAACATCTTTCCACAAGGGGAAGGGCAGACCCAGACCCTTAAGAGAGGGCCTGCCCAAGCCCAGGGAAACCAGCCTCTTAGGCACAAGTTCCTGAGTTGTGTAAAAGTGACATTCTGGTCACTGTCCCTTTAGATACGCCCCCGCAAAGTGTGCTCACAGCTTTAACGCTCCACATTAAAACTGAAGCATTTACCCTGGTACGATTTTCCTCTGCTCTGCACATACCACTGAAAAGAGAATTCAGTCAATTCAACTTACAGCAATGACAAAGGAGGAAAAATAATTGAACCTATTCACAATTCTTTAAGTAAAAGGCAATGCAGAAAGTATTGTGAATACCACTTTCAAACCTCTATCCCACAAAAGGCGCCCGCCCAATGTTTTCTTGTAACCTTGAATTTAGAAAGCCAACGCAGATTCTACCTCAGATTTCATCAGCTGCTCGCTGGCACCTGTGCCAGCTCTGCTCCGCTCAGAGAACCGCTCATGGAGCCTCATTTCATAAACATTAATGAGTTGGAGCTCATTTCGCATCCAAGCACAGAATTAATGGGAGTCACTTCAGCCTCTTCATTTCTCAACAGTTTTATTGCCTTTAAGAAAATTTTTGTAAAATATAAATACAAAGGCAGGAGATTTACTTACAAAGTTAAAACACAGATCTCAAACATAAACACACAATTCAGAAAATTTAGTTTATGTACAGTTTCAAGCAACTTCAACATATGTTAGTTTTTCAATATTTTACAAGGTACAGAAAAAATAGTTCAAAGTCTTCTTTAAATAAAGAGCATAAAATGTTTAAACATATATAAACAATCCGGTTTGATGTGTGAAAACTAAATTTCACAGCTTTTAAATTAGGATATAAAAGTTCTTACAATTAGTTGATGCGTATGGATATGGTTTAATTTATATTACAAACTATTGAATTATATTCAATAGTGCTTACCTGGCCAAAGCAGGTAATTCTGTAAACAAAAAAACAAAAATAATATCACCAAGTGCCTTACCGAATTCTATCTCCCAAACAAGCCACACGACTTTGATCACATCACCTAGAAAAAAGTATGTTCTGTGTAATCAGTGCTTTGTATGAAACAAAGTCAATGTGTGTGTGTTCTTTAAAAAAAAAAATGTGTTCCAAGTAATAACAAACTTATCCCAAAGCCTGTGTGCATTTAAAGAAACATTATATAACAATTTTGTAAAAACTGATTGAAGTTAAAAAAAAATTCTTCCAAAATCCATCCAACTGGAATTCAGATCTCTTATATAAAGGAAAGATATTTTCATATTTAATAGTGTCCTTTCTTTACAGAAACATTTTCATTTGAACACATATACATAAAGAAGTAACTGTATAGAGCACTGTACATTAAATGGCCTGATGGTTCACCAGAGGATGTCGAAGGGAGGGTCCTCATGCGGATGCAACCAGTGAAGCGAGGAGCCGAGCAAAGTCTTGAGTTCGCTTGTAAACTCTACCAAGTCCAACAGCTCTTTGCTCTCCGGGTTAAAAGCTTCAAGGTCCATAGCGCAAGAGAACAACTGGCTGAGGGAAGTCTGTTTGTAAAACTCTGCCTCTGTGATGGTGACAACTTCCAAATTGGGGAAGTTGCAGCGGAAGATGCGAGATGACATTTTTAGCCTCTTCACCACGTCTGAGAGCAAAAGCCAGTTCCGTGGTCTGTGGAAGCAAAGGAGAAAGAGGCTCCAATAACTGACATTCACTCATGGGCTTCTTGACTCTTCACCGTATTGCTGTGACAGACCCTCCCCGACTGTACCCACACAAACAACGCCCCTGAAATCAAGGCCATCACCCACAGGGTGGAATACAACAGATGTGCAGGCGTGTACATATTTACTCACAGTACCACTGCCTGCAGCTTTGGGGAAGGAGGGGGAGGTACTGGAGCCTATAAACCCAGGGTTCACGAGCACACGTGTGTGTCTGCAGCCATCCTGAGACGGCTGCTCATACAGTTAAAGGTTTGCCTGGCTGAGCCTGACTCTCATTTAGCAAGGTAGAAGATGGCTTAGAGTTATAACCAGAAATTTCAGCACCTCTGACTTCCAGAGATGCCGATCTTAAATATGCCAACAGAGGGTTGTTTTTCTCAGATTAAGAATACATTTTTTAAAATTCATTCTTCATACTTGTCCACTTCAGAGAACTCATTACATCCATCACTCAAATAATAAAAACACGTTAAAACCTGCACTCCTAAAAGATTAATATTTAAAACTATTTTTCCCACATCTGTCATCAAAATTGGTGCAAATGACAAATGGTAGCTATTTACAAAGCTAATTTATAACTTGAATACAACAGATAATAAAATTTTCCAGGTCTCTGCTTATTATTAAGTATCATAGCATCTTCTGTAAGATGCTCATTTGTTTGATCCTATTCAGAGCTTTAAACCAGTTTTGCTACAAAGACCAGAACACCAGTAACAATGTCATTGCGTCATCCACAAAAGCGCGCCCACTTAGCAAAACAGAAAAGCCTATTAACTAAAATTGAAAACACCTTACAAACAAATTTAAGTGCTGCAAGCACTTGTAGTTTGGGATGTTATACCAAGGTGCCTGCATGGGACAAGGGAAGGAATCTGTGTTCAAACGTCACTCATCCTGCTCAGGAGTATGGCACTCAAACCGCAGCCCTGACAAGTCAGCCTCTCCCCCTCTCACCTCCTATTCGCTTATTCTAAAAAAGCCTGGCAGGTAACGGAGTTGCGCTGTCATTCACATTACATAAACACAAACTTTCCCCCACAAACACAAACATCTACCATCCCAAGTAGACCATCTCCGCTTTTTTTACGCCAAAACCTGTATTTGTTCTTACCCCTGAGAGAGACACACTTGAATGTTGTAACACGGCAAGGGAGGCTCATCCGAAAATTCAAATTCAAACACATCGCTAAACCCATCTTCATCTTCATCACCTGGGCCGGGAGGATTTGCCAAGATGTCAAATCCAGATTCATCTTTTGGATCTAAATAAAATTGAATAAAGGTGCCAAGTCAGCATTGAAGAGACTGTTGCAGGTCTTGCTTTTTCTTCCAATAACGTGATCTGTAAATAAAATCAGTTTGCTTCCTTCCTAGCTTCCTCCGCCATAAAAACAAAACAGCCCCCACCCTCACATACTGCATGTTTTGAAAGTCTCCGCATACAAAGAAATAAAGGATAACATTTGCTCACCACACACAGAGCTGCCATAGAAATCCCAGTACAAACCAGGGTCATCAACACTTCGACCTTGCAGGTCAGTTAAATACTCTGGAGAGGAAAAAACAACAACAAAAACATACTGATGAGAACAAAAAGCTGGCAAGTGTAGCAGACCGTGTGTCATACAGTCTGACTATGCATCTTCCATACCTTCCATCAAAAATCCCCATACCATGTTCGTGATGCACATGCTATAAACAACAGCATATACATAACATTCTCACAAATATTCCTGGAATTTACTTTTCTCCTGCATCCTTTCTCCCATCTCAACAAATAATGACCCATCACATCAAATAACCACCCCAAGGTCTAATAGCGACAGACCCAACCTGAAGTTTCAGAAACCGAGAGTGGCAGTTTATTATTGTGAAAGATAGGATGTACCACACTTTTTAGCCTGCACAGTTAGTTATTCTGGACACCAGTTTGGGAGTTTTCCCACACAGATACACTCGGAAGATATAGTTCTTTTCTACAGACATAATTTGGGAGATTTGCTAGCTGAGTTGATGAAAAGATACTGGAATTCAAGATGCTACGAAGTCCAAGATACTGGACTTTACTAAAAGTCATGATACACCTATGCACTTTCTACACTGCACCATTTGAACAGGTAAGTAGATGAGTACTTAAACTCATCCACTGTGAGCACTGCAAACATTTTCAGAGCTAAGTTATTAGGGAATGCAAGTATCTTTATCCAAAACTAACAGGAAAAAAAAGTAAAACCACGTTAGAACATGGACATGTTTAAGCACAAGAGCCTTTAAGAGCATTTCAGACATGAGGCAGAACTTGCAAAAATACAAGTACTGAAAGGACAAAAAGCAAGACCACAGGAAACCAAAAAAAAAAAAGAGATTATGTTTAACAAACAGCTATTCAATTTGGCAAGTTTATTTTCATTTCAAGCAGAAAACTGAAGGCACTGAAACAGCCTGCTGACCGTCTACCTATCTATCAAATCTGATAGTGCCGTAATCCTTACGACTTATTAAGAGTTTCAATTAGAAGGAGCCTCCATGCATGGGGGCTGCATGCTTCCCACCTGCAGCCACTGCGTTTTCACAGGCAGAGAGGGAATTACTGCAGCCTACCCTAACACTACTCCTTGGCATGGAGCCGTCCCCACCAGGCAACAAGGACTATGGGACCAGGGAATGTCCCTCCACTTGCCACGACCAGCAAAGCCCCACATAATGTGGCCACATACCTGTGAGGAAGGTCTCCATGAGCTCACTGTGGGTCATTTTCACAATGGTCCTCCCAGAGTAGGTTGCAAGTGTTGGATCAGCACCATAAGACAGTAACAAGCGGACAATTTCCAAGTGATCATTTTCAACTGCATCATGGATTGGTCTAGGGGGAAATAAAAAAGATCATAGTGTTACGTTTTGACTCAATAGTATTATGCAAATGTGTCTGACAAGAAACTTCTGACTTCAGATCAAAGTTATTTATAGCAAATAACACTATTAATACAGCTGCCAATCACCTTATTGTCAGTTTTACTTGCACATCATCCCCTCCCCTCTTTGTCTTTTCAGAGTCAGACTGCTCAGGGCAGATATTGCTGTTACATCTATTCATTGCCATACATATTTCGAGGGCCAGTAAAATAATTACAGCGCTGTAACAGAAAGCAGGAGTTTGCATGAAGCCTCACAAACGTAATTTTGCTGCAAGTCACTCCACTGTTCCAAATCTCTGCCAATTCAACAGCGCGCTGTGGCATAAGGCCTCATCTAGCTTGCCTCTGGGCAAGCACGGAGATCAGTTACCCAAAGCTCTGAAATTATGTACACAGAAATAAGTTATGAAAATTTGCTAGGAATTACACTTCTGCGCTATACCCTCTTTAAACAGTACTTGTGAACATATTTGCAGCACAATCCAACCCTTCTACTCAGAGAACTGAAAAACGTGTTATTTTAAGTCCAGTCCACCCAGAAATTAACGCATTTTACACGGCATGAGCAATCTATACAAGCTCAGACATAGATTTTGTGAGCCTACAGAAGGATTATTCATTAATACACATGCCTGCAATTCCAGGTTTAGAATTCCTTATCGCTAATTATAAATCGCATTAACTTTTGCCTTTAAAATTGATTATACGTAACAGGGAGTTGTCTGGAAGTAGAACATATTACCCTTCAGACTAATGAAGACGTGTTAAAATCCCATCTTTTCCTTAGACAGTGATGAGCAGGGAACTGAAAGTGGAGTCAAATGCATGGCCCGTGATCATGCAGCTTGACTCTATACCCCTTCAGACTGCCACCACCACTGCCCCACAACAAGGCTTCCAAGCTCTCAAGCAGATGTATTAAAAGGCAAAAGAAGTAAGCGAGGACTGTAACTAGGACCGCATACTGCCTTCCTAGAAACCTTTCAGAATGACATTACAAGAATGTCATCTGGAAGCACAGACAAGCAAAACCCTCGGCTCCATCTACCAATCTGCCAAGCAACACTTGGGTAACAACCAGGGCTTAAACTCCCTCCTGCAAAGAGGCCAAATCCCACCGCTTCTGCTGCACGCAGCAACGGCCCCGCCATGTCACCACTGCTCTGGTACAGACTGCCATCCACGTGAGCTCAGGGCAGAGCTCCTTCCTCTGCAGGAGGAAGCAGGTCAAACCAGTCAGAAGAGGAAGGCACACGACCATATTCCTATCTATCACACAGCACTGCTGGTAGCAGGGGGGCTCTAATCCATCTCAGAAAGAATATTCCAACTGTGTTTACTCAAAGTACTTTCCAGTAGGCTGTGACTTAAGGTGATTAACATCTGTCACACGTGAGGCACTCTTGCTTGCCCCCATCTTGCTGGAAAGCTGCACGCAGTTTTGTTTTTAACATATGCATCCTATATTGACACAAGAAAGGTGCACTTGGGAGTTTGCAGCTTGATGGCTATGGAAAGAGGGCTTACCCCACACTGCCAGCCTCCTGCGCACCCCCAGGCAACCAACACAGTGAACAAGCAGGTGACCCCCAAGCTGCTGAGCGCAGTCCTCAACCCAGCTCGTGCCACCCCTCAGACCCCTGGCACCAGAGCATGCAACATGTGTACATGCACGTGCATGTCAAAGCCCAAAATGCTGCTCTTTGGAAAGCCACTTTCAAATTTTAAGACCAGAGAGGTCTATGAGGATCAGTTACACAGGGTCAGGATATCCCTTCTCAATTTCACAGGGAGTGCTCTTAACATAACACCAAAACTATGTGATGCCCTTGAAACAGAGTGCTGGACAAGCCAGCATCCCTGAGGTTCCCTGCAAGCCTCACCCTCCCACCTCCACCTACTGACTCGGTGCTTCCACACAAGGACTGCTGCAGCATCACGTGCCTATGCAGCACCCGGCACATCCAGGATCTGGCCAGGGCTAAACATCCCAAGTGATCACAAAAGGTAACGAACAACAGGGGTGCTGACACCAAGGCTGAAGAAGTATTGGGTGTTTCTGGCTGCCAGCAAGCATCTGAGGGCTGAGCTGTGGGGTCATGACATTTTGAGCATCTACAACAGGAAAGATCAGCCTTGCTGCAAACCCTCCAGTCCCCCACTGGGCATGAAGCATCCCTGGCTGAAAGTCTGGCAACAGGCAGCATGAACAGATGAGAGCTATGGCTGCCGCCAAATGCTGGGGACGCTTTTTCCCCCCCCACTCCTTTACTTTACTTGAGTCTTTAATTTTGAACTGTGTTCCATTTTATTTTAAATCCAGAATTAGGATTTTCTGGTTTGGGGGTGGGGGTGGAGAGTGTTGTTAGTTTACTGGTTTGTGGGATTTTTTGTGTGTTTTTTTTTTCTTGAACTGACTTACCTAAGTGGCTTTTGAAGCAGTAATGAATTCAAGATGATCCCTTAACTTATTAAAAACAGCATCTAAATCACCACGCAGTGTTTCAATCGATTTAACAACACCCGGATGAGTTTATTAAAGGGCGCCTGGGCATTCTGTGGGAAGGAAAAACGGCAGCGCCTGGGCTGTAACCCCGGGATGGGATTCCCTCTCCCTTTCTACGTGTCACCCAGCCTGGTTCAGTGGTGCAAACAGAGGCAGTGGTAGCAGGGCAGGCAGCAGGGCAGGCAGACCCAGCTTTGTCACCTGCCAGAGCACAGGGAGGCCACCCTGGGCATGAGGCAGGACTTTATAGAGGCAAGGGGGAGGAAAGGCGCAGTAAAGCCGCATGGAAGGAGGAAGAACAATAAACAGAAGGAAGAGACGAAAGGGAAGAAAACACTGGCAAGGAGCAGGGGGAAAAAAAAAGGAGATTCCCATAGATAAGGCAGGGGGAAAAAGGCAGTAACAGAGCACTGACAGACTCTTTTACAGGCTAGCACAGCTCCTTGGCAAGCTCAAGAGCAGGACCACGCAAAGGCACAGCTACTTGTTTGCTTCTCCCACCAGGGCTGGCAGAGGAGGGAGTATTTTTCAGTCTTGGAAGAGTTTAACCATCCTCTTTGTAGGATGCAAAAGTGACTATTGGAGTCGGCAACTCTTTCAGATGTGAAAAAAAAGAAGATCCCTGGGAGTCCTCTCCTGAGCTGCTTTGCCCATATAATCTTTTCTGCCCTCAGCATGGTGGAAATAAACGCTCTCTATCCCTAATGATATAGTTAATGGTAGAACAGCTCATTTCTAAAACAAATACTTCAAAAGGCCCCAGAACGATCTGGGGACATTCGAAAGCTGCAATATCCTACAGGAGACACACATCCCAACCCTCTCTTGTGTACTGTCAAATTCTTCCTACTATTTTTACCACTACTAGAGTTAGGAAAACATTTCACTGGGGGTTTATCATTCCACCACCAAAATTATAAACTATTTAAGCCAGTCAGGGTTTGCTCTCAGCCTTTCAGGCACCACCAGAATTTTCCTCATTGCAGTAAGAGGTCTCATAACTCGCTGAGCAATACCGTATCTTGGCATCTTATTTTTACCCCCATCTACTCTATCATGCAACGCTGCCCCATGGAAGAGGCAAGGCACAAGTTACAGGAGGGCAGCTATGCCGGCTGCCTCTTCTTTAACGCAATTAGCTGCTGGAGGGTATTGCTCTGCCAAGACCAGCTGAAAGGACACAGGAAGAGAGCCATCTTGGCATGGTCCTCCCAGGGAAAAAATAAAAAAGGCTGAGCTCATCAGCCGCCAGCAAGAAGGATAAAGCAAAACTGGCTACAGAGAATGAATCTAGCAAGCTAACTCTGAAGCAAAGGAGAGGCCTCACTAACAGGCAGGAGATGCCTGTATTTTTGGCATGCAGCTTTGTTTTTGAAGTGGTGCCGGTTCAGCTAGGGCATGCTGTGGAGGCAAGAGGAGAACAAGGAGATAAAGCCAAATACACTGGACGACCATCCTTGCTAATGTCAGGCACTGGTCATCGAACCCCCTTGTTGAGCTACTGCACTTACTGGGGTCCTGTCAGGGAAGGAAAGCCTCACCTCTTAAGCACAGTCTATTATTATTTATAGGTAAGACGATTAAGAGCCCTTAGTGGCTGTGGCACCTCTGAGACAGGTCTTAAAGATCTCGCCCTGTTCTACAATAATCTTTGATTAGCCACTAATTCAGCAGCAGAGTGCTTGTGTATTCAGGGTCTGCAGGCACTGCACTTGGAGAGCCACCATCAACACAGAGTTTAAGGGGAAAACCACAGAAGACGGCTGTACTTAACCTGACCAGATGTGCCCTTAACAGGGCAGAGAGGGACACTGTGCACTGCAGGCAGCAGTAGGCATGCAGGCAGAGCCCCAGCGCTGAGCTGAGGGTGAAGGGAAGGATTGCACCATACCTACACACACCCACCCCACCCCCACCCCGATGCCGTCACCTCCTTGCCCAGCCACTACAGTCTAGTGCTTTGTTTGGTTTTGGGTTCACCAAGGTTTCTGATAGTATCAGGAACCAGAGGCTGACAGCCTACCTGATCTACTGAACTCACAACAGACTGGCTGCATAGGTACATAAAAGGCAACACCAGAGCAAGAGGGTCGGGTCTTTGCTTCACTTTCAAAACTTGAACACACACATGCAAAACCACCACTTTGATCAGAGCACCCACAGCACTCCAGGTAGGACTGAAAGAAGAGATGCACACTTTGCAAAACTCTCCTACATCATTCACATTCACATGGACATTTTGTTCAGACTGAAGCCATATCCTCACTTGTCACAACTTTTCAGAGTGCCCTCCAAAAAGCTGACCACAGAGGCAGCTGGCATCCAAGTGACACCCCAGGCTGTCACATTAACAAAGGCAGCGTATGCAATTACATTACAGCTCGTGCAATTACATCACTCCTCTATGTGGATTTACACTAACTGGCTGAATCAAACTGAACATCCACTGTTACTGTCTCAAGACTTGAGAGCTTCCAGCGCTACCAGAAATACCTTTGGCTAGTGGGCTTGTGAGATGGTGGATGGAGGGGACAATAAGGCACATTCAGCGTAGTTAAAGAAGAAGGGGAGGGGAAAAAGGCTTTGATTTTTTTGGATTTAAGATTTCAGTATCTTACTTATTAAGAGAAAAATGGGATTTGTCTTATGAATGTCATGATTTGCTTTACAGAGACAGGGAAGTCTGGCCCTACCAAAAGGCAGTGGATAACACTCATCAGAAGTTCCTTACAGAAACTTCTGCTTTCCGTCCTCCCCAACTCAGGGCAGCTAGACCATCTTTCATCTGTGCATTAGATGCGTTTTGGATTCACACTGTCTGTTAGGCAGCTTTTCAAACAAAAAATAAGTCTGCCATCAAAAAGGAAAGGGAACCACAGGCTGAGTTCTGACATTACCGTCTATGATCAGATCATTACTATGTTCATTTCTAAAATGCATTTTCCCCCCCAAAACAACTTTTCAGGGCACACAAGCCAAGTTTCTTTCTTGAAGATCGGCTCCATCTGTGAATCGAAATCAAAGGTGGACTCTGAACTGGTGGGTGATTAGGACCGGTCTGAAACTTCCTGGGGTTAATTTTCTGTATAGCTTATTCCAGCAAGTGAGATAAAAATAATGTAGGGTTCTTTTTATGGCAACTTGCCACTGCTGCATAGGTCACGTATGAAAGCTGAAGACAGCACAAAATGTGGGGCTGTTTGTCAGTCTAGAGAGTTGAGACTTCTTACAAAGAAGTGGGAGACAGAAGGAATCTGGCAATCCAGCCAGAGCTTCAATGTTTCTCCAGAAACGTTTCCTTTGGGCCATGATGGGCCGGTAACGACTGACCATTACCACCATGAACTTCGAATGGACCACCCTAGCTGGCCCTCTTGGGACTTTTGTTTTCCTGACTCCTCCCTTCCCAAGTTAATAAATAAAGAGCTTAAAAACAAAAGAGGTAGACTCTTAGTCATGCTAATTTCACCTGCCTATTTGGATGGTGATTGTGAATGAGATAAACCATTTAAGATAACAAGCTGCAGGAGCTTCACAGAATACAAAGTGACCTGTCCCCAAAATGCATAGACTGGATAACATTCTGCATATGCTAAGGACAAGTGACCCCAAGGTCAGCCCCACAGAGGTGGTCAACGAGGTACTTCAGGAGATGTACATGCAGCATTTCTAGCTCCACAAAGCAAGAAAGAAAAGCTTACTATCTATTCTGCAAGCACAAGAACTCAGCACCCCTACTATTCTATGAAGAAAACTAAAAAAAGCTAATTCGGGATAAAAAAAAATCAACCCAAAATATCAAAAGAGCAGATAGTTTTAACAGTTCCACAAAACAACACTTTTATAGAGCATATATAGGACTTGCACACCCAATCACTGCAAGAGCCTGAAGTGCTCTTAAAAGCAACCCTGCTAACAAGGCAAAGCCCACTGTTGTGGCACAACTCGAAGGACTCGGAGAACACACAAGCAGGGTTGCACCTCAGGTAATGCTCCTTCCTGCCCTGTCGCTGGCAGTTTCACAAACTCTTGAAGAAAAATAAAGCACAACTTATTAAAATTCCCAGAACAACAAAAAAAAATTACACCAAACTCGAAACACAACAAAAGTGTGCCCCCACCGCTATATTAACTGGAGAGCACAGGAAGTCACCGAGTCCGGCACGCTTCTGCCCAAGGACCAGCAATAAGGAGGACACCATGCAAGAGGACCCTGGCAGCATCTGACCTGCTTTGGGGGTTTCATGCAGGACGGGGGATAAGGGGAGGATAAAGGAAAGACATAAAGAGAGAAGGAAGGGGCACTTCCTCTCACCGTCATGGCCTAAGAAACCACTGCCTGGTGGCTGTGGCCACCCAGTGCTGGGCCAGGGGTGCTACTAACCTGGTTCCATCCTGAGCACTGCAGTTGACGTCAGCCCCATACTCGAGGAGATGCCTCACGATGCTCAGCCAGCCTCTGGCACAGGCCTCATGCAGGGCACAGTAACCCGCGTTGTCGCGATGATTCACATCACACACCTTGTTTTCCAAACAATACAGAACCACTTCCTGGAAACAGGAGGAAAAACAGATACATCGAGTTATTTCTTGCTGCAGTGATGCACAGATTTCTCTTCTTAAAGAGCTGGGGAGCCTGGGTGGGTGGGTGTGGAAGGCAAAAAGGGGAAAACACAAAATCCCTGTGATATGCCTAAGTTACCCTCTTTGAGTCAGTCAAAAGGAAAACGGGAGCCATTGAAAGCCGTATTTATTCAGGACACAGAGCAGAGACCATGGCTTTCCATGAGCAGATTAGCTTGGACAAAGTGGCACCAAGAGCTGTGCACCCTGCAGGGACCTTCCCGCAGCCCCCAGTGTCAGCAATCGTCACAGAGAGGGAAGGCACAGATTTTTCAGACAAAACTTGCAGCTTTCCACTTCTCAAAACTTCCATGCATAAAGCTAGCAGGAAGGTTTTACTAGTACATCTGCATTTTTTAGCAGAAAATTCTGCAAGCACAACAGCAGCACAGCCGACGTCAGTTTGATTTTAAAAAGAAAAAGTGCATGACCCGAAACAAAACACATTTAAGACACACAAAGAACGGTTTGCTATTCACAAACAAAAAAAAGCCCGGCTCTATCAAGATCGGGGAAATCCCATTTTCACCCACCCTGGTTTTCTGCATGCAGAACTAAAGCCAGGCGCCAGGTTCCAATAACGAGCCCGGCGCCGTGGGAAGCCATGTGAATTTAACACAATTCATCTTGCAGTCAAATATACCACGGTCGAGAGCCTAGGCCAGACTCAGCTCTACGCTGTTGTGCAGCCTTGAAACAATGACTGCTCCATCACTCAACCAAAAATTTAGGATGGTGCGAGTCTTCCTTGATTTGTGTCAGATGCAAAAGAAAAAAACCTACCCATTTCTAAGTGACACTGTACATATAAAATAGCCCCTGCGTTCCCAGATTAGCAGCAAGCCATTAATTTTGCATTTGCTCCTCCTGAAGGCTGAGTGACATCTTCGCCAAGCCAGATAGGGCATGGAGAAGGCAAGTGTTTGCCTTGCCAATACAAGAGAATAAAACAACTGCTGGGTGTGATGCATTTATTCTTCCCGTTTTGAAATCTACCGGAAAGCCCGCAATAATCTGTTCTCTGGGTATACCTGACCTGAGAGCTGGTATCTAGGATACAGCATGAAGCTGCTCTTTTAGCAGGCCCTCACTAAACAAGCTGAAGTGGGGAGCTAATGAGCTGCCCCGTCCCAGGCACCAGAGCATCCCCCTCACCTGCCACCGGACCACCTACACCTGATGCACCCATCGGTTTAACCTGGGATCCCCACACACCCGCCTCCCAGCAAACAGGGGGCTCTTCATGTTCCTGCTTACCAGCCCGAAGCCCAAAAATCAGTCCAGAATGGATGCTTTTTACCCTGCACTTCCTCAATCCCATAAGAAAGGGCTGTGCAAAATTATACCCTGGAGGTATGAATTTTCCTTCAAAACCAGACCACCCCGCCAGGCAAATTAGCAGATGGATATAGGTAGCAGAAGCAGCTGCCATATTCAGTTCCACTTTTAGCATGCAGTTACCATTTAGAATAGATTCTGCAACTCAAAATAAAAGCCCTTTCATCTATTTTTGTAAAAAGGAAAGGCTCGTCGTAGGGCAGAATACCTACTACTGGACGAAAAGGACAATTTTGTCGGGCAATTCTGTGTTAAGAGGCTATAAGAAGAATGTCATTAACCACAAAATGTAACCATAAAGACCATAAAACTCTACATTGTTAATTAATTAAATGCCTCATTAACTTTTTTTAACATGATTTATTCAATTTTCAAAAAAAATTAAGCCATCGCTGCCGAATACAGGAACATGTGGTGCCACAAACACACTTTTGGTTTCATAAGCATCTCTCACTAACATTAGAGAAAGGCTGTGAAAGTGCCACAGGGCAATTTAATGTCTGTACAGGTGCTCTATTTAAACCAGCAGTGAAAATCACTCGCAGTTAATCCAAAGAGTCAAGCTAGCACATCACCAGGCAAGATATGTGCCACCACCGCTTCTGCTGCCTGCAGTTTGTTAGACAAATTGCAAACAGTAGCGTTAAAAGGTGCATGCAAATATGCATGCTCCATCCTCACCTAACAAAGAGATGCCCTTCCCTTTACTGTCTCCCACCCATGCCCTGCAGCAGCTCCTGCCCCTTTTCCAAGGGAAGGGGTCACCATCCCCCTGCGCATCCCCCATACCCTGGGCGCACACGCTGCCACTAAGAAGCACTATTGCCCTCCACTTAACCTCGAAACATGGCCCTTGGGCAAGGCATTATAAAGCTGAGCCATAACGCTTCACCACAGCCATGCCAAGTCCCAGAAATGATGCTCGAGGTGATGCTCATTCCCAGGCAGGGTGCAGGAGCTCCCTAGGGGAGCTATGCAAGGGCAGGATGACGCTCAGCTCCTGCTCCTGCAGCAGAGCCACTGGGGACCCAGCGCCAGACCCTCGTGTGAAGCATCCCCAGGGCCAGACATTCTTCCCCTGCCTAGGTAAGCCCTGTCTTCCTGAGCGTTTAAAACGCCTGTAAACAAACACCATCTTTCCCCAACCCCTATCACACACCACATATTCCTCTAATTTCACTGCCTTCCTAGGCAAGATTTAATCCCAAATTCACCAGAGAACTTTCCAAGTCCAGTCACACACCAAAAAGCAACAAACGGCACAAAGACAGCCAGTGTTTCCTCTCCCATCAAATTCATTACGCAAGCCTTTTGTAATTTTTTTCCCCAGAAGACTCTACGCTCCCTATAATTCCCCCTTCACAAAAAGTAAATTACAGTTTTAAGACTACTATTATCTCAAGTCATTTGTTTCAAATGGGGAAAACCAAATGGATTTGAGAGCGCCCATACACTGGGATGGGTTGTTAATACCCTGATGAAGCAAGGCTTGGCGCAGAAGCCTAGCGAAGGAAAGGCAAAGCTTCCCACCAGCTTCAGCAGGGTTTTGCTCAGACCCTATGGATTTCCAGAGCCAAAGACTGTTTGCCACACTGCCGTTAAGTAGCCTTGTTAGCTGCAGCCCTACAATTTATCTGACCAGACACATTTGTCCTTCGACATTTCACTCTCACATCAGTTTTCACATGCAAAATTCTAACAGCTTGCATCCTGCTCCTGCAACTATCCGGAGCACAACTGCACCATGCGACTGAGTAGGGCAGAGGTACCTGAGCTAGCAGCACTTGGATGCCCTGTGGGTCCAGGAGCGATATATACAGCTCGTCAGCACCTTTGCATGCTTAAGGTGCCAGCACTGCCTCTGGGTTTGGGGTGGGATCTCTGCATGGCCGCAGGGCCCTGTGCAAAGGCAGGCAGGCAGGCAGGCTGCCAAGGGCAGGCACAAGATCATCCAGTCTCAGGGCAGAGCTGTCAGGGCTGCTCTGTCCCATACAGCATTCCTGCCACTGTCAGGGCTCAGTGGTGCCCGTGGTGCCAGCCACTTCCAGCTCCCAAGTCCTGCATCAGCACTCAGCATCCCTCTATAAGCTGTGGCCCTGGTGATGCAAACTCGTCTGCCTCCTCTGCCACCAAGCTGGCAGGGGGCCACTGGGCTACCCACTGCCACCACAGCAGCTATGAGAAGCCTTCATGTGCCCGTGAGCATCCAACACTCCCACTTCAGCAACGACCCCTGGCCATGGCACCGCAACCACCAAAGGCTGCTGCCCCACTAACGAAGATGGCAGAAAACAGATGTGTGCAGCTACCACAGGTCACAGATCAGCAAATTACTTTGACCCATCAGTACATATTTATTTATTTATTTCTAATAGAGGAACCTGTAACTTTTTGACCATTATAATCTTTCTGGCAGCAGCGGAAATTCAGCTTTCTGCTAACTGCGGTAGTCTAGTCACTAGCAAGAGAAACACCACAGCTACACAGCTTCCATGACTGACCAAACTATCACAGCTCAACACAGGCCAAATAAAGCCATGACAGGGTGGCACAACCACCCACTGCTCTGGGCCTTGAAAGACACAGGCAATGCTGGATCCTAGCAGCAGCTCAGGCACATGGACTGGGCTCTCCTCTCTGCCCCATGCTCCGCCAACAACAGGACCCACTGTTGTGCTATCAATGCCAGCCAAACAATCAAGTCAAACCAATTGGAATATTTAAGCCTATGAAAAACGTGGTGTTCACTTGTACTTCTGGGTGAATTCAAATCAGAAAATCAAAATCCCCAATCAGCTGATGGTGGGAAGGCATGGTGAGCACACAAGGTTACCTCAGGGTCACAGGAACCCCACCTCAGTAAGCCCTGGCACCCCCAGCTTTCTGCAACCAGCCCACTCAGGGCCAATGCTGTAGAGAGCTCCCACCATCAGCAAACAGAGCACTCGGCCCCTGCTCGAGCAAGACCTCAGCCCATCACCAAGTTTCAGAGCTGCTCACGTTGAGCTGTGTTCAATGGAGCACACCAGGCACAGAAAGCAAAATGCCCAAGCGTACTCACCCTGACACACACCACGCAGGAAGAAAATACACACCAATAGCCTGGAGCACACGCTAGACCACATTTTGATTTTGGATCCATAGGAAATGTTAGGTCCATAGGAAATTAAATCATTTACATTACGGAGATTACCATAGCAACGTTGCAACAACCACTTCTCCTTTTCCTAGCTACAGCTGAAGTGCCCTGGGTTAGAAGAAGCCTTTGTCTAGGGTAAACACAACCCTTCCAACAAATACTGTCTTCCAGAGCTGGAGAAGGCCCCTCTTCACACAAAGCTCTCCAGCTCTACAAAGGCCTTTTCGAGGTTTCAACAAATCCCTGAGGCTGGGCAGGCCCCACCTGGGCCCGGGCTGATGCCACCTTCCAGCACAGGGCTCAAGCCCAACTCTGAGGTCCAAGCAGCCCTCCCACTGCCAAGGCAAATGCTGCAGCCATGCCGAAGCCAGAAATTGCTCTCTGCAATGAAATGCCTTCTTGCAAGATGTGAAGTTGAGCAACAATGACACTCATACCTACGTGCCCCTATTTCCCCAATAAAAGCGTGCTTCAAAACAGCAGAGCTAGGGGATTCACTGGTTTCTGATTTTTGTAGCAACAGGAGGGCTGTTTCATTAGACAACATTGTTCCAGCTACGCCAAGCAGCTCTAGACTCTGAGCACAAAGCATGCAGAGAACCAAGAAGCATATGATCATGCAAGAGGACAATCCAAGCACTACATCCCACGTCATGTACCAGACACTCCGTGGAGAAAAAAAGAGCAAAAGGAAAAACCCTTCCTCTAAACTACACTTCTTCACAAATAACAAAAGCAAAAATCGTACAGCTCAGTAAAGATCACCGTAAAGACTACTAAAAAAAACCACAAACAAACAACATTAATTCTGTTTGCAGATGGTTTATATTTAAACTGAGGCAAGGGTTACCAATAAAACTTTACCCTTTGCCCGTTCACACAGGATGCTGCTTACCCTGTGTCCCCACCAGCTGACCCAGCAGCGATGGGGACCCATTCCCACAGCAACCTGTCCCAGGCCCCACATGCTGGAGAAGGGAATGCACCAAGGGGGGCGTGGGGGCAAATGTCAATGACCAAATTCAAAGCTGCTGCTTTGCAAAATTTCCATCTATGAAACTGTAAAGAGGGTTTTAACTTTTGAGTTTTTTTTAAAAAAATCATCATCCTGCAGGGCGCCGAGGGACCCTTACCTCGTACCCAAGGCGTGCTGCCCGCTGCAGCAGCGTTTCCCCCGCGTTCTTATTGACAATAAGCCTCCGCGCTTCAGGCGGCATGGGCCGGCTCGGGGTGGTCTCCTGAGGGGGGCTTGCAATCGGCAGCTGTGAGGGCTGTGAGACGGGTAGTAATGAGGGAGTCTGCTGCAGGCGATCGTACAGCTTCTGCTCATATGATTTGGCTGGTGAGGAGTCGCAGTCTGAAGTAGGCTCTGGTCGCTTTCTGACTTTCCTCGTTACCGTGACCTGTCAAAACCATTATGTGGGGGTTTTTTATCCTCATTTTCACAATACAGCGATGGGATTATATTTTGCCAGCAGAGAATTACGCTTTCCTACTCATACTTCATTTTTTAAGAAAGACCTGCTACAGCTTTTAAATGCAAGATGCCTCACCCTCTACAATAGTGCCTTTAACTTGGGTTAAGAAAAGCAAATACAAAATGTGCAAAGCATCCACAGGCGAATCTAAATGCATTCCCCGCTACCCTGCATGCATGACAGCGCATTAGTTTTAAGCAGGCTGGCTCTGCCTTCTGAGAGGCTGGTGGACAATTAAGTCTAAATAAAGATACCTTATCTTCAGCATTTTCCATATCTGTGGTGTCATCCCCTGTCAGAGATGACCTCCTTCTCCTCTCCTGCAGTGCCAAGTGTTTTGTTTTACACTGACGTTTCCCTGATGGCTTCTCACACTCGCTGTATTTCTGCAGCAGAGATGCATGTTGGAAATCCTCCTCTTCGTCTGTGTACAGCCCATCTGTCTTCCGGCTTTCTTTAATTTTCTGCTGTTTGGCAGCCAACCTCGAGGCTGGAGTACAGCTTGGCTGAGCCTGCCTTTTGCTGTTTGCATTGGTGGATGAAAGGCTCTTCATGTGCGGAGACACTGGGAATACGGGCAAGCCTAAATAGGAAGGAAAGGCATTACACATTGCATGGTGTGTTAAAAGGAAAACACATTGCTAGCACTTAACACAAGCTCCTCAACTGCTTAAGAGATCTACCAATTACATTTCCAAATCATTAATATTTTAAGCGTTCCACACTCAAATTGTAAATACCATCTTGCCAGTTAACGTTACATCAACAGCTATAATGCCCTGATAAAAATCACTATGTGAAATGCCCTGCACCGGCTGCTGGGGCACAGCGAAAGCCCTACGGTGCCATGCCGTGCCGTGCCAGCTTGGTGCTGCTGCAGCCCAGCCACCACAGGCAGAGCGGAAAGCCGCTGCTGCACCGCCTCGCCAGAGGGAAAACAACTCGCCTCCTTACCTGGAACTGCTTTATCTGAAGGGGAACCAACTCCTCCGGCAGCCTGGGCCCGGCCGGGCTTGTCCGCCTTTGGCGAGGTGTGGTTGCAGGGCAGATAGAAGGATGGTGGGAGAGGAGGGGAAAGCAAGAGAGGTGGGAGCATGGATAAGGTCTTGGTGGGACAGCAGGTGGGGGGGAACGTTGAACTTAGCCCTAAGGTGGCAGTAAGATGGGGAACATCTCCTTGGGTAGCATTTTTACTTAGAAAACAAACCAAGAGAAGGAAGGCTACGCAAGGAGCTGTCCCCACAGAAGCCTGTGCAAAGTCTCTTACGAGAAGGGCGGGGATTCCGCAGGAAAAGCCATCGGCTGTGTTTTCCCAAGAACTCCGTCCAGAAGTGAATCCTTCTGTGAGACCAGGAAGCCCTGGGACATCGGGGAACTAAGACCAGGCCTCTGCCACCTGTGGCAGGACACCGGCAGCGCCAGGTTTCCTCTGGGGATTAGCTCTAACAAGCTGGATCCCACAATGTGGGCCACATGCAAAAAGCATGATGACTTTTTTTTTTTTTTTTTTTTTTTTTTTTCCAGAGTGCAAGCAGGTTTACAACAAAACAGGGACAGGAAAGTTGCCTTTTTATAGTCTGAATTTCCCTTGGGAAGAGAATTGAGGTGACCTCAGAACCAACTCCTCTGCAGAAAAATTAAAGGTTGCTGGAAAGGAAGGGACACTTCAGCCAAACAATACCATGCCACTGAAGGGAAGGTGTAGAAAAAACCCTGAGCACTTGAAAGAGGCTCCTTTGCTCCAAGAAGTCTCTGAAGCGATCCTACTTTCAGGACAGAAGAGATGGTAGGAGCAAATATGGCAGCTCCTCAGAGAAGAGAGACCTTTATTTAGAGAGACTCAATCCAGAGCCAGTCAG
Organism: Falco cherrug; assembly: GCF_023634085.1. NCBI lineage: Eukaryota > Metazoa > Chordata > Aves > Falconiformes > Falconidae > Falco > Falco cherrug. The sequence continues at coordinate 83,162,660 of NC_073698.1, read as the reverse complement.
TAAAAAAGAAAATAAAATCTAGATTTCTCTTGGTGGGCAGCTTCACACTTTTGCCTTCCTTTAAATAGATCTGTGAAAGCAACTCGCAGAAGCCTTTCTAGATTAAAGATGAAAACAGAAATCCCTCAGTTCTTTCAAGTCACTTTCTAGAAAAAGATGCATACCATGGCTTGCCAAGCAGATGTCAGGGAATTTACGGGACACACGATGTTGCAGATTGTTCAACAAAAATCCAGTAAGTTTTTTAGCCTTTGCAATCCTGAAGGAAGGCGCCTAGTCGTAGGCTGAGCCTACAGATGCAAGGCTGTCTTTCCAACTCTGCAGACAGCATGAAGTAAGGAGTGTTTAATTCTCCTGTTCACAACTAACCTAATTGGAGTAGCACATGAAAAGCCCAATTCCAATACAGGAGTATCATCATTATCTACTTAGTCACTTACTAAAAAAAAACAGCAAAGATGAAAAGCAGCAGCAACGTAGTCTGGTGAGTGCAAAGGGAAGTAAGAAACTGCTGCATGTAGGAAAAACCGAATAGAAAGAAAAAAGCCTCACAGGTCTGGAGAAGGACAGAAATGTCAAAAGCGTGGAGGAAAAAAACACCGGAAGATAAGCCTGTCCCAAAGAACTGCAGGCTCTGCCACACAGGGATGCCAAGGCATTAAAAGCAGAAGTTTAATCACCACAAAAAAAGCATACTCCCAGCCTGCAAGCTCCACGTAAACTCTGTGCTCCGCTTTGATCCTCCAAAGTGGTGACAGCAAGCACTAGGCTAAACGTGTGCTGCAGCTAAGAGATGGAGAGTAGCAACACTATGCCCAGGAGCTTCAAGATCAGTGACATTGCAAGGGACCAGCACTATCCAGAAAAAGCCACGTGTCGGCCCGGGAAATGCAAGACAACACAGGCAGAAAAAAGGCAAGTGAATAATCCTGGAATCCCACCCCATCTTTCTGAGCACTACATATGTGAAGGGAGAAGATAAACAAGAGTGAGCAGGAATATCCCCAAATATCCATGCGGAAAAAAAATAAACCAAAAAAACCCCAACCCCCCCAAAAAACCCAAAACCCAGCCTCCGACTGATGTGGGTTGTGGCGAGTCTGACTCAGAGCAGGACCTCCCTGCCTTCCCACAGGAGCAGGCTGCAGAGAGGTCCACACGGAAAAGCAGCTGCTGCCGCGTCACCTGAATGCTTGCTTGTTCAGCTCCCACCCCAGCAGCTGCCTCCTCCTGCTTGCCAAGCCAGCGGCTGCCGTGCTGCCTGCAACCCGCAGCAGCTCCGAGGGACAGGCAGCGGCTTTCCCAGTGGGCAAGATCCTCCAAACTCCTCTCCTTGGGGCTTTTGTTTCCACGCTGCCTGGGTTTTCTCCTCGTGCCGGGTGAGTGGCTGCAGCTCCCTGGGGGACTGTCAGAACAGCTGGCTACCACACAGTTGGCAGCACCAGGAGGTTATTGCTCAGCTGGGACCCCAGCAGAGGCTGTGTCTCCCGCCTTGGCCACAGGTCCAGGCATGTGGCACAATGCCCTGAGGTTGCAGGCATCCCTATACTCACAAACCTGCTGCACCCCAGAGAGCTAGCACAGGCAACATCACCTAGCAGGCAGGCTCATAGAATGCTCTGAGTTGGAAGGAACTTTCCAGACCATCTGGTTCCAACCCCCTGCCACAAGCAGGGACACCTTCCACCAGACCAGGTTGCTGACAGCCCCATCCAGCCTGGCCTTGAGCGCTGCCAGGGATGGGGCACCCACAGCTGCTCTGGGCAGCCTGTGCCAGTGTCTCACCACCCTCACAGTGAAGAATATTTTCCCTATACCTAATCTACATCTACCCTCTTCCAGTTTAATGCCACCTCCCCTTGTCCTGTCACTACATGCCCTTGTACAAAGTCCCTCCCCAGCTTTCCTGTAGCCCCTTCAGGCACTGGGAGGCTGCTGTGAGGTGTCCCCGGAGCCCTCTCTTCTCCAGGCTGAACAACCCCAACTCTTTCAGCCTGTCTTCATAGGAGAGTTGCTCCAGTCCTCTGATCACCTTCCTGGCCCTCCTCTGAACTCATTCTAACAAGTCCATGTCCTTCTGATGTTGGGGGCCTCAGAGCTGAACACAGTACTCCAGGTGGGGGCTCATGAGAGCAGAGTAGAAGGGAAGAATCCCCTCCCTCGACCTGCTGGCCACGCTCTTTTGATGCAGACTAGGATACGGTTGCCTTTTTGGGTTGCAAATACACATTGCTAGATCATGCTGAGCTTCTCATCAAGGAACACCTACCTCCAAGTCCTTCTCCTCAAGGCTGCTCTCATTCCATTCTCTACCCTGAAATTATTTTGGGCAGGCAACATCCTGGCTCTTGTGGTTCTGACCTGCAAGTGAGACTACAAGGAGGCGACAGCTGAAAGTCACCAGGGGAACACTTCCAGCAGCCACTGCTTGGCCACCCAGACAGCAGACACTGACTGAGTGACAGAGGGGTGACAGCCCGGTGGCAGCTTGCAATGCATGATTCCTCCCACACTAAAATCCCAGGTTGAACACAACTGGAGCAACAAGCCCAGAAGTCAGTATCCTCTATCTTCCTGGAAATGTGCAGAAACAGATGGCAAATCACCCTGTAGTTAGACTAAGGCTTCACAGGCACAGGGGCAGACCTCGATGCCCTGCTATAGCCTGCTTCTTGGGAAACAACCAGCTTCCCAGCAGCAGACTGCCACGTTCACAATCAGTGCCTGGGCACCAGGAACAGCTGTTCCCAGCCCCAGAGCAAAAAAAAAAGCTGCAAGCAACAGGGTATGTTCTCATATTCACAGTATCTGATTGTTTAAGAAAAGTTTGTGAACTAGTCCTGGGCAAGAAAGACAAGCCAAAAGTCTCCATCCCCATGCAACTTTCATGCAGAAGATGCTCTGTTGCACAACAGGGGAAAATGTCCTCATCCTAGTGAACTAAGAAAAAGGAAATTCAAAAGTTTACACTTTAACAGGGCTGGAGAAGTGTCAGCAAAGTGATATGAATGATCTCCAGTGCTTCTGCGTAATGAATTGTGAAGCATAATTTAGTCAAGTTTATGGATTTACTGAGGCTTCCAAAAGCAAGAGGTTTTTCATAGCCATGGGACAACTGAATCTGAATGCCTTTGGGAACAGCGCATAAATCTGGCGCCAACTCTTTTTCTCTCCTGAGGTCACGCGTTAGAGAAGCCTGTCACTGCCACGGGAGGCATCGTAGGGTAAAGCTAGAGCATCCTTACACAATGCAGTTTCTTGTTAGTGACCCTCGTTTAATCTCGACAAGGTATCTCTTTCTGAAAAGTACAAAGGGGAGCAGGTTGTGGGCAGAGGTGTTTGAGCCAGTACCACGCTTGCCAAAGCAGCGCATAAAGCAAGGGAGTAAGAGTCAGAGCTCCTTTTAAACCAAGTTTTGATCCCCTGCTCCATGAATCCTTTGGGAGAACCTTCCCCAGCAATAAGCATCAAAAGTTGGGGTTTTCAGCCCCCAGATAATCCTACCACGGGGAAAGATGGGTGAGGAGTTTTAGGAGAGAAGTCGATACTTTTGCCTGTGACTGCTTCGGAGATGCTATCCAGGAAAACTCTCTCACTGATGCAGGACAACCTGGACTCAGTCCTTTCCATGGCTTTGGACAAGAGGATCTTCCCTCCTCATGCTCCTTTCTTTTGAGGAGATCTCAGCTAAGCGGCAGGTTAGGCCAGCTGGAGGGTGAATGTCTACCAGTTCGATGAAGCTCCCAGGTCTGCCAAGGAGAAAGGAGCCCAAACGTCCAACTTGCAGCTTCCCCTCCCAGAAACAGCCTTTCCTCAAAAGTAGGCAAAGGATTTGGAGAGGTAAGAGGAGGAGAGGAAGGAAGAAAATTTGAAACCTTTTACACCTGAGAAGCCGAAAGAGGAGACAAGGGTTCACTGCTGTGCCCAGGAGATGTGGATTCATGACAAGGTACAGGCAATGTGCAAGGTGAGGGGGACTGGCCACATGGGCTGTGTGCTGCCATTCCCCACCAGTTCTCCAACCAAGCTATGGCAGCAAACGTCGCAGGAAAGGGGAAAAGCAGCAGAGCAGACTGTGCTCAGGAGCTGAGGACAGTGGGGACAGGAGAGCAACTGGGCCATCCCAAAGGAAAATTTGACAGATTGCCTCCATGGGATCTCTTCCAGGATAGAGAACAGGCAGAAAAGGGGGAATAGGATGGGGAAAAGGAGGAAGCAGAGCAAGGGGGGAAAAAACAGCCAGAAACAAGCCAAGGAAAGTTTATGTGCTTTGAGGAAGCAACAGCTTAGGAGAGAGCCACTGGGAGGATCTCTGCCAAGGGGCTGGGGAGTGGGGGCAACAGGGGTTTAAAGGACATGCCTGTGACAAACCAGCAAGGCATCCTCTTCAAGAAGAGGATGAGCTTTGCTCTTAAGCATATGCACTGGGAAAGGCAGGGAAACCCAGCAGTGCTGAGGGTGCTGGAGGAGTTGGGTTCCCATGATCGAGAGCTGCTAGCTGTGCTGTGCTGACACTGTTTCAGAGGGTCACAGCCCCTCCAGTCCCATGTGTGGTTAAACACACTTACACCAACTAGCAGCCTGTTTGTTTCCCCTCACACCCAGAAGCATGACTGTGCTGTACGTCCCCCCAGCTCTCCTCTAGAGACATAAACTTCATCTTCACGTTATCTATGAAAGAGTATTTAAAGCCAAAACACACACACGCACACACACACAAACACATAGTTACACACACATACACAAACACATTTTCTTGTCTGCCAAATATCAGCTACAGGGCAGTTCTTAAAGAGGAGGTGTTAGTCCTTATACAAATGGACATCTATAGAAATATATATATATATATATAATTCTTAAAAAAAAATAAAAACAAACTCTCGACAATTCCTTAACATTGGTGGCAGCATGCGTCACTGTAAATGCTAAAGCCGGCTGGTTTCCCTAGTAGTCTCTGCATACCTTGTTCATTGTCACTTGTTTTGAGGGACTCTTCAGACCAACTTCTATTGCTTTTGGCCTCTGACCTTTTCTTGGTGTGCCTTTCTTCTGTGAAGTCTTTGACCTTTGCAGTGGCCTCTGGCTGAACAGCCTCAGCTAAATCTTTCCTGCTTTGCCGGCCCAACTTGCCGGACGGGGATCTCTCTGGTGACACCTGCTGCTCCCATAGTTCCCTAAGATGCTGCAGGTGACGCTGCTTTTTGGGATGGAGCCCTGTTAATTCAATGCACACCTTCAGGTTGGTCACCTCATTACAATTGGGCTCTTCTAAGTGGTTAGAGGAATTGTTTGTCATTTCCCTCTCAGGCCAGTCATCTAATGGAAAAATAACTAAAAATTAATCAAAAAGCCCCCTCAACTTAAAACAAAAGCTACATTTCACTTTCGGGGCATATAGTCTCAGCTTTACCACCACACTATGCATTTTAAAGGTTTGCTTATTAAGGGTTACATGCACTACAGTAACTTGCACTGCTGTGGCTACAAGCGTCCAACGACTAGTGCTTTACCCTTATATACCAAGTTTTTTATATATACATATATATACACACACATATATATACATGCATATATATACATATATATAATTTTAAGTGAAATGACAGTGCTCACATTAGTAACTATCAAGTTCAAAAATGGAAACACATTAAGCCAAAGGGACGTTCCTTTCACAAGACATTCCTTGAGACAGACCAAAGCAAAATGCTGACTTACCTTTGGAGTTCTTCTTCTTTTTTGCTTTTGATATAAGTTCATCCTGCAGTTCATCCACAAAGCTTTCATTTTGGCTGCCATCATTTTGCACTCTCTCACCAGAGTGTTTACGCTTCCTGTCCAGACGTGGACATGGATGTTGGCCAATATCTTCTGTTGGCTGATCTTCCGCCTTTTCATATATAGAATGTCTCTCTAAATAACATTTCTCATTTGAGAGATCTTTTTCCTCGGGAGTTTCAAGAAAGTGACCTTGGTTGTTTTCCGTACTAGTAAAGTTACCTAAAAATTAAAAAAAAACAAACACCACAAGACCTAATAAATACAAAACAATTAATTGTGAGAAAGTTATGCTCTCTGATCTCTTCAATGTCATCTCCATCATGACTTATGGCTCATGAGGCATGCAAATAAATACAACACTGTACTTTGAAACAATTTTCATCTGGTCAGCCTAGGGCAACAGTTTTCTCAACAGTTAAGTAGAAAACCCCCAAAAGCGTGAAGCTTTATGTTGGTTTTACATCAATTTAGTAAGTAAAATATTCACAATACTTGTATCCATAGGAACATCACAATGCACTTTTTAAAATAAAGAAATATCTTTAGATATCAAAAGCACGGACCCTTTTGAGAAAGCAACCTCACCCCCTAAAACCATGGCAATAACCCAAGCTCCACTTTGCAATGAATTTGTTTTCAAAAATACCTTCTGATGATAATAAAGTATTAGCTTTTCGCTAATTCCTAATCCTTCCCTAACTTCCCCCATCGAATTGCACAGTCTGACTTAAAAGCATTCATCCCTTCTTCTGGAGATATAAATGGGATACAGAGCACGCACACACACATACACGGGAATACCACTAAGAATAGCTGTGATATTTTGCAAAAAGCACTACTTGAATCCAAGGTTATAAAAAGGCTTCCTCACTGCAAGTAACCAGCCAGTCACTGTATGTCACATGATCTTCGTCACCTGCTTTTAAAAAAGGCCTCACTTTTTTCAGGGAGTATTTCCAGCAGCAGCGAGCAGGTGAGCTTTGAAAAGCTCACTAGAAACTACTCCGAACAAATCAGCCACAAAAACACCCACGTTGCCATACTCACCCTAACTTCAGCTTCCCCTCTCCAACAGTGCTCCCCTGAACTCAAGAGACAGCTTCAGCAATTTTAAATGGATGCCTGACTTAAAATTGCACTTCATCATCATCCTGAATAGGTATTTTTTCTTGGGCTTAACCAGACTAGCCGAGGCACAGTTAGGCAGCCATGCAGTACAAACGGCAACACAGGTTAATCAGCTTCCTATTTATACTTCTGACAAGCAAGTTGCTTTTCCCACATGTTTTAGCTCTCCTGGCTGACCGATACTCTTTCTGCACATCTGCCACTGTTCAGCGAACTGTCTGTATGCTCTGTCCTACTTCCGCGCAGCTCACTGTCCATTTTCCTCTTCCTCCCCCTTGCTCTTCCTCCTCCCACTTTCTTTCCTTCAAATACCTCTGCTGGTTTCCTACCTGAACCCCTGACAGCTCGTTTCCCTTCCCTCCCCTTGATCCTCCCTGTCCTTACTCAGCCTCCTCCCCGGTACAGCCTGGCCCTCAGTTTCTGCTCTTCCCCCTCGTCAGGGCAGACGTTGCTCCCCTGCCGCCCCCTCTCCCCTGCAAGACCAAACACAGCAGCATCCAGGCACTGGCAGCCCCTGGATGTAGATGTACGCCCAACTCTATCCCACCTTATCTTGAGAGTACCTTCCTACAGCTCTGCCAACACCTTCTGGTTTCACAACCATCCTTGAAATATCTGTTGTCAGCAATGGAAAGCTGAGGGGGAAGAAAAAAAACTCTCTGGAAAGGTTTTTCTTAGGCTGAGATTTTTCTTCATCGCAACTTGGAAATGGCTCCAAGTAGCACCTAGAGTTCTGGAGATGTTTGCAGGCACCAGAAGACACCCCAGCATCATTTTTACGCTGCTTGGGAAGCTGCCTGCAGGGCTGTTTTATAAAACAGCAGAAGATATCTGGCCAAGAAAAATCAAAACAAAAGTTGACTTTTTCCAGGCAAGTGGGACACTCCAGCCATTCTGCTATTTGGCGGTGCTCCCTCTCCACAAGACTGTCTGGCCAACACCTGTTTCCTTCAAGACTTTCAAATGCAGTTTGTCACGCTTCTTCCAGCCAGCAATGCTGACATGTTCCAAAAACCAGGTATCTCAGCTTACTATGCCTCTGAATCGCCAGTGTCCCCCTGAATCAGAATGAATCTGGCAACACCCCATGCTTGCACATCTGGTATGAAGATGCTGCCTAACAGCTGTACCCTATAACCACACCAACAGCACCAACAGTCCTGTTTCACACAGCAGAAAAGAAGCTAGACCAGCCACGTTGTAAGTATCACTTTAGAAATAGCTTCTATCAGATTTCATTTTACGTTTTTAATGCAATCTGCTATTTTTTCCCCTTTCATAAGGAAACATTACACATATATGGTCTGTTTCCCTGAACAGATCAGGTAAGGGCACCCTGCCACGCTCCCGCTGTTAATAGCCTTCGTGCCTCCAGCAGTACCAGCAGCTACACACTGTGGTTCACGCCGAGAGTTGCTAGATCAGGACAGCTTTCCTGCTCCCAACACTGTCTGGCCTGAGAAAAGGCAGGCACATCCTGACCAATTCCCAGAGAAGCTTTTGCAGGGTCAGAGGAAGAAGCAGGGGGTGGGGGGGAGGCACTGATGGGCTTAATCTTTGGGGCTTGCAAAACACAGCAAGCTAATTCCAGCCTGCCACCACTGAAAGCAACCCACCACAGATTAATTCCTTCTCTATCTGCAAGCACTAGGCACAGGGATGCCGAGTACCGCTCGCTCAGACCATCCGTGTTAAAAAATAAACAGGAAGGGAGATACATGTGCTGTAACCTTGCTAACAGCTTGTCACTGTTGGCATTTCTCCGGGGCTCCACATGCCAAGGAGAACAGCACACACCTACTGAAGTTTGTCCAAAAAGCCCTTGCTGCCAGTGGCTCTGCGACACCTTTGCCTCCACTCTCCAGTCACATCCAAGTGGGACCCCTCTGCCGACCAGAGCTAGGTCTCCTCGGCCGCCGAGCCAGAAATCCCTTCTCAAGAACTGCCCCGTTGCACAGACGTCTCTGGAATCCATCCTGCTAGATGCAGTTAAAACCATTAGAGGAGCGACATCTCCACACGTTAATCCAGGTTGTGTAATCATCCTGCATCGACACAGGAGGACAGACACGACGAAGCCAGGAGCTGCACGGGACGCGTCCTTGCCTATCTGCTCCACTGCCAATACTCTCCGTCTCTTCTACAGCCAGATTTTCACCACAAAAGAACAAAGGTCAGTTGCTGTTCGGGACACAGCATACCCCACAGGCTGTCAGGCTCCACGCAGCTTGCACAGACACATCACACGCTCAGAGGTTTTTCCCCTTGGCACAGTGGCAACTGCCTCACAGAGCACAGGCTCTACTTAATATTTTACCACCGGATTCCACTCTGTCCTCAAACTGTTTTGCAAGCAACCTGGATCAGACGCAGTGTCTCCCCAAATTAAGATATAAATGGCAACATGAAGCACAGCAACGTAAGCATATCGTGCAGGCCCAACAAGGACAAGGAGACTTTATTTGCTTTTGTTCCCTCCTGCCGTGTATCTACAACACCCTTTCCTCTGCCCAAGGAAGAAAACAGCAACAAAATACTTGGGAGTTTTCGTATCATCATTATTCAAACAGTGATGAGGTAGCCAGGAACACACGATAAATGCTGAGTTCTCATAGCAACACACCTCTATGAGTAAGGAGATTAAACTCTTAAACGTGCCTCTTCCTCAAGCCTCCAGCATCTGCCAGTCTCACACCAGTGGTGAGAACCAGCATCAACAGCTCTCCAAGTACTTCTCACTGTCCTACCAAACTAGAAACAAGGAAAAATTAAGAAGATGCTTCTTCACATAGTGTTTCTGCCTGAAGCAGTATCTTCTTAGTGCACAGGTTACAATCTCACAAGAAATAGTTGCACGCACAAACACGCTACCCAAAAAAACTTTCCTTCATTTTTCCATTTTCCTGTTGCTTTCAGCTGCTCGAGACCAGGCCCTCCCACGTGAGGCAAACAAGGAAACATATCTCAGTGTTTAAGCTGCGATTCTTTTGTTCAAATAACATGGCAGCTAAAAAACAGCCTTTCCTCTTCCCTGAAGCAACCTCTCATTGCACTCACTTACGCAAGGTACCCTTTATTCATCAGAGGACAGGAATGACAACCCAAATGCTAAAACCCAGTATTCGGCATGGAGATCACAACAGTAAGAAATGCCGTAAGTCACCTTCAACATCCGATCCTGAGTATCCCATATCGGGCAGAGGAAACACAGCTCATTTAATTTTTCTCTCCAACTACCTCTGCTTGGGAGCTTTCCACATTTGTGTGGAAATGCCAAGTTCTGCCTAAGCCTACCACACTGCACAAACAAACACCATTCTCCCTGCACAGACTTTTGGGGTTTCCCCCTTTTTTTTTGCCCTACGTCCCGTGGCAAGAAGGTAATAACTGACCAGGGCAAAGGACATGTTTACTGTTTCCATCTTTCATTTGTTCAGGTATACACACAGCCCAGTGAGAAAAGAAAAGCAGGGGATTACAATGCAAAGGGATGCCAGCACCTCACTCTGATGCTGAGTATCTGCTCCAAAGGCTTTGGCACATTACACACTTTACTTTCACACATGGAAACTACTTTAACTTTTTCCCCATTACTTCATGCTTTTAGATCAGGCTTTTAACATATCAGCTTTTATTTTTCCCAGCTAAGGCTTAAATGGACAGTGTCTTCCTCCTAGAAAATTACATAAACAGGTAAAATCACATTCCCTCATCAAGAAATTCACAGCTTGTAGAATATATTCAATCTTTCACACTCGGATATGATTTTCAGTACCACTACAAAAGCTTTGTTATGGAACGGACATGCGATCATCACATGCCCATATTGATGTGCATGTCCGTGCCAATAGCTTAAATCACTTGATCTCTGAACAATCCTATGACTCATGACATATGCATCCCATAATTTATGATGTTTGTGCTATGGAAATGCACCGGAGCAGCATCGCCTCAGCAACATTTACAAGTCACCTTGGCAACAAAGCAGCTTCACGGCTGCTCTCAGAATGCCCGGCAAAACCCAAACAAGATGGGAGAGAATTAAAGCACTTCTACTTCACTCCTTGGCTTTAATTGCTCATTAATTAGCTAACACGGCTACCTCTCTTAAATCAGATCTTTATAAAAAAACAAAAGCAAAACCAAAACCCCACATTTTACCCTTCTCCAGAAGGCACGACGAAGCTTAAGAAGACACCCGGTACGGCACTGCCAAGTCAGAGGAGAAGTTTAAGGAATCGGGTATCATGCCTCCGTTGTTTGCTTCCAAAAAAGCCCATACACATGCTACACAGCTAGGAAAATGATCAAGTCCCAGGGCAAGCTAAAAAAAGGGAGTTTACATCCTATCAGATGCCTCTGTAAGCATCACCCGCCTGTGCTATTTAGCCTTTTGTTGCTGTAGTCACACCGGTAGATTTAGAGGAGCCGGGGGGCAAGCAGCTGCTAGAGCCCCCATCAGCTCCTGTGCTCCACACCAGGCACGCCCAGGCACCAGCAGAGGAGCCCTGCCAGCCGGCTCCATGCCACAATCACAGTTTTGGTTGTGGTTTTCATCTTCCCTGCTGACACCGGGCAGGTGAAGTCCTCCCAGCCAGCGTCACATCTAACAGCTTGCCAGTTTTACTCCTAAATTCCCTGCTCACACATGGAAAGGTGTGCCATTTGCTTTTAGCCAGCACTGGACAAACTCTACATAAAACAAGGTAAAACATCTTTTCAGCAGCAAAATCTTTTCCAGGAGGCAGAAAGGAAAACAGAAGAGGTTGCAAACCATCAGCTAGTTCCCATTCGAGAGCTTTAAAGCCAGCACGGTGGTTAGAAATTGGAGGGAAAGGGAAGGCAAGAGATAAGTAGCCCTGGATCTTGCTGGTGATAAACAAAGGGGAAGAGCAGGCACAGCACACTGCCCCTTTGCTAGTCACTTGGCAAAAGATACACCAAGACCTCTGGCAGCTCAAGCCCCACCAGAGCCCAAGCCATGACAGCAGAGGCATTCAAGAAGTGTGAAACTCTTCTTCCTGATTTATCAGCTGCTATCCCAAGGGGCAGGAGGTGAACCACCATGATAAAAACCTTTTACTGAGACCTGAATCTGTACCAGTAAGTATTTGCTGCTGTAGAGGCAAGCATACAGAAGAGGAGCTCCCTCCACAGAACAGATCTGTGCTTTTAGGAGTTTAGACACTCAGCCAAACTCTGAAGTAGCCTGTTAAGTCAGCGCTAATTAGTAGAGGAGAGGAACGAACTAACATAAGACTGAACATACTTCCCCTGCTTCCAACAGTTATTTAATAGTCTCAAACACATTTTAACCAGCAGATGCAAGTGCCAGAGACCTCACTAAACAATGACTGTAAGGACGCATCGTTATCATCAGCCTCTGGCAAGGATGGGAGGGGGGGTGTTTCAGCAAACAAGGGTGCTCTAACGCTTACTTTTCCTCCCTCCCCGCAGCCCCCCACCCCGAGCAGCATGCCCCATGCCTCTTCTCCCTCTGTCCTGGTTTCAGTTAAACCAGGACACCAGGACACGCTCCCTCCCCTGTGCCCATGCCTGACCCTGCACACCACCACCACCCCTCCCCCCACTCCCCCACCCGCCCCACGGACTTGTCTTGCCCCGCAGCCAGAACAACCTGATGCTCTTTCCGCTGCTCTACGCTTTCCACTGCTCTTTATGCTTTCCGTTGCTCTTTAGGGCAGGATTAGCAGAGGGCATCACCAGGGCACCCTGAGCCCTCTGAAGAGCAAGGGGGGCTGCAAGGGGAGCGCCAGGGTGGCAGCCTGCCAAGCTCTCGGCTTCAGCATGGGGACCGCAAAGGCAGTGCCTTCCTCCCCAGAGCTGCTTCAGTACAACCTGGAGAAGGGAAAGCCCACTCAGCTTCCAAGGACTCAGCCTGCCTCTCCCTACCTCCTCCACTTTCACAATTAAAACTTCCCCTTGCTGTTTTGCCAGGCCGATTTCTGTTGAGGCTGTTATTTCAGTGACAGCAATACCACAGTAACTTGATTTAGGTGAGTAACCAAGCAAGTACAATTGACCAGCATGCTTTCTGCCCAAAAGCATTAACCAAAGACCAAAACAATAATTCAAAGTTATTACATTGCCCGAACAAAATTTTTTACTAGCCCTCCTCATGAATTTCCACCTACAGAAGAGCACACTTAACCACCCAGTTACACAGTGCATGCGCACGTGCACACACGCATGAATGCACTCTACAGTGTGTTTCTTCTTGTTTTGCAACACTTTCAGCACCATTTTTTTAAGTTGTTCAAAAGAAAGCAGCAGAAGGAGGAGCTGATCCAGTCCTTAATTATACAAGAAAAAAAATACTGGGAAATGGATGGAAGCTACATGCTTACCAAGAGTTTCAAAACAAAAAGTGACTTTTCTCACATACATTAAAAACACCCTAATACCATTTATTTATTTATCTTGTTTTTAGGACAATGTGGCTCGCATACATTTCCCATAGTCCTCTGACACCTTTTTGACACAGCCTAGCGGGAGCAGCCAGCCCCATGGGGAATTTCACAGCTCCCTGCCTGCCTGTGAGGACTGGTGCCAGCAAGCCTCACCCCCCACCCCCCAACCACTGCAGCAAGAAGTCATGCAGGCAAACTAGCTTCTCATCGTTTGGAGTTTGCAGCCAGCTTTTACAGATAAGCCAGACTGGCAGATCATGTCCTTTTCCACTCCCCATCACCCTTCTGTCCTCCACCCTTGCTTTGCCTGAAAGCTGCAATGTTGGCACCTGCCAGCGCTACAGCAACTTCAGGAAGCTGAACTCCTTGCCTCTCTCTCTTCCCCCACCTCCTTTCTGCATTTAAAATATAACCTTGGACTTTTGCTTTCACTGGTTGATGTGGTACCCCATCAATTAAAAGCATGATCCCTTTATTGCAGTAACTTCAGTGACAGTTAACTACCTCCTGCAAAGCAGGTACAACAGTAACCAGTAACTTGCAGACCCCAAAACAAGCACAAAGACCACCAGTCGTGGCAGCTCCATACATGCAGAGGCTGAGGCCAGTGACTTTAACCAGCAACACTGTGAGAACATGAAGATTATGGTGCCCGTGCAGCTTTGCTGCAAGCTACCGTGGCACAGAGACACACACGCACTTCAGAAAGCCATCTAAATTTGCTTACATCTGTCATTGTCATTTTGGTCAGCAATGGCATCTTCCAGAGCGACAGACTTTGGCTTCTTTTCACTGTTTCCTTTCAAGTTTTCCCAGTCTGCCTGGCTGAATCTGCAGACCTCTGAGTCTTTGGTAGCTGTTTGGCCTTCTCTCTCTTTCATCTCCAACTCTGAGAAGCGCATCATTGCACGCTAGAAAGAGAATTGATATGAAAAAAAAAGTCTTGCGATAAAAGCTACTTCATTTACCTTACCTTATATGAAAGCATTTCCAAAGAAAAATCGGCTCAAAACCAAGGTTTCAGATAGATAGCTAGGGTAGGAGTTTAACACACCTGACTTGTAAAACAGTGTTCTAGCATCTATACGCAAATAGCGACACAATTCTTGCATATATAAATGTGTGTGTATATATATATATATAAGATATATATAAATGTATACTGTATATAAAACAAAAACATTCCATTTTGGAGGTAAAAAGAGACAAAAACAAAAACAAAAAGAAAAAAACAAAACACAAAACCGTACAATGAATAAAGACGACCATGGCCCACAAACTTCCCTTTGTGTATTTGGAAATGAAATTTAACTCAAAGGTTTATGTAAGAGTCTAGTAATAAAAATTTGAAGAACTGACCTCACAGTAAGCAGCAGGTAGACATAAAATACTGTCCTCTTGTAATCCTTCCATCTATGTAATTAAAATGGGCACTCAATGGATCATTTAGATAATTTCATCCATTTTTATAAGCATAAACCAATTCTTTTCTTAACAATGCAAAACAATTTGGCTTAACTCATCCCTTCATTAAAAGTAAAATACCTTACGGATATTCCTATACAGTATCTGTCTGTCATCCCTCAGCATCAACCTCAATACCGCTCCTACTCTTTCCTACGCGTTCGCTTGGCGTAAACGTTGCCTGAGACCCGCTAATACATGGCTGCAACTCCTCTCCATCAAACGGCATGTTTGGCATACTAATCACAACTTCTGGGTACACTTTGCTAGCTGGCACTACAGGCCAGCTGAGAAATTACAGCCATTGCTAGCACCAAGGTAACATGCATGCCTGTCCGACTCCCCTCTGTAACTGCACAAACATTTCATATGTACATTAACATTTTTATCAATCTTAGTAAAAGCCCTTCAAAGCTTATACTACCGTGTACATACGTAAAAGCCATACATACTATTCTTTACATCGCCTCACTCGTTAATGAACTTACTTTGCTATTTAAAACCGTTTCTGGAGAGTACGCCCAAGCAAAAAAATTTCTGATCTCCCCACCTGCGTTGCTTCTCTCAACTTTTTAAAACTTGACTGCGACTTGCAACAGAGAAATAACGACAAAAAGCGCGGCAGTCGTTGGACCGCGCGGACTCACCTGCAATGCCCGCTGCTCCCGGCTGAGCTGGCTGGAGTCTGCATACAGTTCAGTCGTCACACACTTGAATCGATCACCTACGTAACCAGCAGAGTTTGCAATCCTCTTGGCCAACTTAGATGGCTTGGGTTTCAATATTTTACCATCAGCAGATTCTGTGTCGTCGGCTCCATCTTTGGTATAGGTCTGGCTGGCATCGATGCTTGGTGGCGCAGTCCCCATGCAGAATGGCTTCGCGTCCTCCTGCACCTTGCCAAAAGCCAGAGCCGGAGCATCACCCTCATGAGTGCTTTCCAAGAAAGCAGGAGAAGGCTGGACTGTCACTCTCTCTTTAGGCTGGCTCACAGATAAATCCTCTTTCCTTAAGCCGAACACCGATGAACTCTGGGCTTGCTTGAAATTATAGGTTTCGTGAAGATCATTATTTCTTCCAAACTCCTCTCTCATTACAATAAAATCTCTGTGCTGCGACGCCTGCTCTACCTTGTGCTTTGTAGGGTCATTAGCCTGATTACTACTTTCCGCAGCAAAGCTGGCTTTCGTTAAGTTTGCTTCGCTTTTAGCATCTTGCTCGTCTCGCAGAAGATCCGGGAAGAGGTGTTTGTCGCTTTTGGCTGCGTTTTTACCGTGGCCAGAGTTCTGGTGCAACTTCATGCTCTTGTCACTGGGTACTTCGAAAGGCATCTTCCCACTGCTCTCCAGGAGCTCTGGCAACCGGCCCCGCAGAGCTGGGTCCTCATAGCGGACCCTCTCATGAGACCGTGACCTCCTTTCCGCCTTCTCCTCCTTATTGATCTCCAAAGCCGAATGCTGCAGCAGCATGGGGTGCACCATCCCCATCCCCAGCGCGTCCTGGTAGGTCATGAACTCCCCCCGCCCCGCTGGCAGGCTGTAGGGGAGGCCAGGTTTGGGAGCGAGGTGGCCAGGGTAGAGGCTGCCGTTGGGCAGCAAGACGGGGTGCGGATACACATGTCCTTTCCCGTGGATGGAGAGAGGGCTGATAGCTATCCCCTCTGGCACCGGGTACGGGAGGTAACTCCTGGGATAGGGCAGAGGTGGGGAGCGAAACGCCTCATTGGGCGGCAGGAAGATGGGGCTGGAGGCCAGGGCGGTCTCGTTCGCCTTGAAGTTGGCTTCCTGGCCACATGATTTGGCCACCTTACTGCTGTGTTTTGCAGGGGTGGCAACGGGCTGCCCAACGTGCTGTATAACCGAGGCGGTGCTCTCCGCAGAGCTCCTGGCCATCTTGGCGCAATCCACATTGGCATTGGGAGCTGGCGACGCCGATGCAGGCCGCCCCCCCTGCTGACACCGTCCCTGAAACACTGCCAACAACCGCCTCCGTGCCGCCCATCCTGGGGCAGGAGGAGCTCCGCTGCTGCGGGATCACCCAGTCCAGTGCCTTGTTTTTCAGCTGGACACTCTTCCCGCTCTCCTCACTGGGGCTGGGACCAGGAACAATCCAGGAGGATGGTGCCGTGCTGATAATTTCAGGCCTGTAGATGGGGCAGCTGTTCCCAGGAGAAATGGTTTCTTTCTGAACGATGTCGCTGCTGGGCAAGTGCGGCCCCGCTCCTGCTCTGCCGTGCACCAGCACCGTTGGCGTCATTTTCTTACCGTGGTCCGACTTGCTGGCAGTTTCTGCATCAACAACTTTTGCTGACAAGTCCAGCGGTTTGTCGGTGACATCTTTGGTTGGGGTCTGCTTTTCCAGGAGCGGGGGGGGACCTGCCGTCTTTCCGGTCATGGCCAGCTTTCCGCGCATGGGGGGCAGCCGGCAGAGGTGCCTCCCCAGCGTCACTGCCCTTGGGAAGTTTCCCGTTGGAGAGGCGGGAGGGTGGAAATTCACCGCCGACGTTCACATAGGGCTTTGGGAGGGTAACGGCAGAGGAGGGCGAGGTGGTGATCCTGGGAAAGTGTTTATGGAAATCAGTGTAGGCATCCCCGACCTGCGCAGGCAGGGGGAGGCGGGGGGATGGCCGGGGTGAGTGTGGCAGTAGAAGCGTGGGGTCCGCCGGCATGTTGGTGGGGGCCGGCTTGGCAGAAGGGACCCGGGGCTGCTTGCTGCTCTGGATGTGGGGGTAGGCGTGCGCGTCGACGGGGTTGCCAGGGCTGACACCCATTTTCCACGACAAGCTCTTATCCGGACAGTGCACCAAAGGCGGGATTGCTGGTGAAGCAGAAGCAGTCGAGAGCCTCATGGGCGACGCCAGCGATGAAGGGATGTGAGGGGCAACATAGTGGGAGGGAGGCAGGTACAAAAAACGTTCACCATTTGTACATACGGGCGAGTAAGCCAGGTGCTGTGGTAAGCTGTAGGTGGACTGCTGAGGTAGCAATGCCTTGTACATGTTCAATGAATACTTATTTGGTGAATCAAGGAAAGGGTATATGGTGGGTGTCGCACCCTCCATATAGGGGTTTACCCAGGGGAGCCTTAGGTAACTAGCACCATTGACACCGAGAGGACTCTGCCTGTCACCCGCAGCTCGGTCCAAACCCAGTGTCTCCCCTGTTGGGACAGAGTTTTTTTGTATTCCAGGTGGTGTTTTGTATATAGCACTGAAGCCATTCGGGGCTTTTCCAGAGACAGCTGCATTTTCTACTGCTTCAGGGGGATTAGACTTAAACTGTATCTCTGGATTTCTTTCAGGAGTAAATCCAAGCCCTGCTATCGAACTTGTAGCATCCCGTGATTTTTCCGAGCCGAGTCCACACAAGCTGGAATAGACAATACTACTGGGGACTCTGAGTCCTTCTCGCATGAGTCCAGACCTGTCCATACTCAGAGCTGCGAGACTGTCAATGCGATGTGCTGTTGTTGCATCCACCTTTACAGAACAAGAAGTATGTTACTTTCACATTTCACTAACATGACTACCGCACAAGCTACAGATACATCGGCATTTTGGAAGAGAAATGGTACCAATGCAAACACACTGTTCATTGTGGAAACATACAGAGGCTGACTGCACTGGAAAATGGGAGAACAGGAACCTACAGAGCAATATGTATCACTGGAAACCACAATACAAATGTCTCTGCATCCAAAACTCATCAGCTAGAAACAAAGGCCTGAGGACACGCAGCCTAAGCAGAAGTGGCCCAGAGACGATGCTTGGTGGCACCACTCCCATGTGGGAACCAGCTCCTCAGCCCCAGCACTGCCAGACAAAGAAGATGTGGGCTGTGGCATGGAGAGCGGGAAGAGAAGGATGGAAAGCCTCTCCTCCTCTTCCTCTAAGACCTCGCCCTCCGCTGCAGCTCTGCTCCAGGGCTCGCCACTGTTACATGATTCATGGGGCAAAGCGTCCGAGGACGCAGCACGAAGAAAGGTCTGCCGACGAACTTCTTCCCCGCTTGCTGCTCCCCGCATATGCTCAAAGAAGGAGAAAACCACCAACTTTGCTGAAACATTGATGTACTTAACGCTCACATGAACTTTTTTTGCTACACATGCTGTTATGCTGTGTGACATCATTCATAACAGAGCAAAAGAAAGAATATGACATCATAAAAAACACACACCACAAAGTCAGCAACAAGATTATACAAGATTAACAAGATAAATAAAACAAAGCCCCATTTCACTGTTTCACAGCAACTACTCGCATGTGCCCAAGCCCAGCTACAGCTGCAACAAAAAGTGTTTTAATCATTTCTCCAAATGGATCATGTAATAAGACCCAGGGGTAGGAGTCAGGGTGGAGAGGACAGGCACGGTTTCAGCTACAGCATGAAGCTATTAACTTCTTACCACACTGTGATTCAGGTGATTTTCTTCCCTCAACTCCAGTCTGCTTTTCGGTGCATCACCATCATTAACGGGAATTTTCCTATGAAAAAACAGAAGCTTACTATTTGAAAACATCCTGCATATCTCAGATCAGTACAAAATTGTACCTCCTCAATATTTTGATTCCCCTAGAGAAGTCCCATATGATAGCATATTTACCCTTCTGCGTACCCATATATAGCAACTACTTTAGAAAGCAAGGACCATTTGAAAATAAGCATAAAAGGTTTTGACACCAAAAACACACCAAGCAAATCTTAGAGCAGCCTCTTCCCACACAAGTGATTTTTGTCAAGGTCTTCTCTTTTACCCCTTGCCGTTTTCTTTTTCCAAGGAGAGAATATCCCATTTTAACCATACCCTGCTCATGTACAATCCATAAACGCTGCTGAGGATAAACTTAAAACACACACGCTAATATCATACAAACGTCAGCTGTTCCATGCTAAAGAGGGAGCTGCACATCTGTGCTGTACCAGTGTTGCAGCACTGGGACTTGTTATCACAAAAAGCACCGATAAAGAATATACCTTAGTGCCAAATTTCAAATCCCAGGGATAAAACTCACTGACATGCAGCAGAAGGAAAGTTTCAGCATTACCCAAAAGAACTCCTTTCAATCAAAGTGTTTAAAGGCACATAATCACTTTAAAGCAGAAATGTGATTTTAATGTGTTTTTTTTAACATATTCACCTTTCCTGCAAGTAGCACGTAAAATTATTATCCCTAAATAACTGAGAGGAAAGTGGGGAGGGAGAGTGCAAAAGTGAAGTGAGACATTTGGCCATTTTCCTTCAGCTTATGTTTGCAAATAACGTTCCCTGCAAAGACCAAAAACTTTCCGCAGCTTCTCAGAGGCTTTTCACACAACAGGGAGAACACAGGCTCAAAGAGAAGACAGAAAAACACTAAAACCACACAAAATTGGCCCAGAGGACTGCAGGCGTACCTGCAGCTTCTGTTCAGTGTCATCTTGCTTTTTAAAAAAGCTGCGGTTTAAGGGAAGAGAACACCAGCCAGTGCCTGCGCCACCCCATCGAGAATTATTAAGGACTGAAATTTTAATCATCAAATGAATGATATTCAGCAGGAAAAAAACGTGGGAAGGAAAAGAAATTAACTTGTAGGAGACAGAAAGGCCACTGTTCCTATTTCACAGGACAAGCTGTTGGTCCGATGAAAGGGAACACCAAGTTGCAGGCAGGAGCCTCTCTGCCTCAGAGAGTCACCACAAGAACAAGTGCACTATTTGGTTTAATTCCCCTTCACAAATAGGAAATAATAAATTAATTGTAAAAGCGCATTTAAAGGCTGCTTTGGGGAGTAATCTCTTTAAAGGGCATCCCCACTTCACTGACCCAGGTTGCCTGTTAAATAGTAAATCAGCGGCTGCTCCACCACTCTCAGGCACATCTCGTTTCTTGCTCTCCCCCATCCCCCTGCCCAGCCCTCCCTCCAAGCTGGGCTGATCTCGATGCAAGGCGGCAGCTATCTGCTCCCGTACTAGGGAAGCGAGCAAACTTCAAGACCTCACACTGCAGAATCACAGTGTGGTTTAACTTGCCAGAAGCTTAAATATTTACCTGTCTTCATTAATTCCACACATGCGGACCCTTTCATTGCTCATCCAGCTATGAACGTTGCCATACAGGGGAGTTGCAGAAAGCATGACGTCTTCTTAAAAATCGTCACTTTTCTTCACAGTTTTATATTCTATTAAAAAAGAAAAAGGAAAAAAAAAAGTTGAGCAGATTTGTCTAGGAGGAAGTGCAAACAACACGGCGGAGCAGCCAGCCTCCCTCCGGGTAATTAATAATGAATGCAGGATTGGTGCGGGGAGTGAGCTGCCTACGTTAACCGCTAAGGGAGATACCCTGCAATAAAGGAGCAAATTGAGGGCATTTATAGGTCAGAGGAGATGAATCTTTTCCCCAGCGCGCATCCAGAAAATTAAGAATCATTCCAGGCTATCAACAAATAAAAGTTTCTTCACTGCGTATCATTTCTGCAAGAAATGACTCAGCCAGCCAAGTCCCCAAACCTTCATCTCACCTAGGCTGAACCAAGGAGAGACCCCATGGCTTGGGGGAACACTGAAAACTACCCACAGGCACTCACAAAAACCCTGCATTAGGAACACACAGGAGCAGGAGTGCATCTCAAGAACAGCCACATACCGTGTGTACTAGCTATGCTGCTGATAAAGCTTTCACTCGAGGACTTTAAACTGAAGAGACGCTGCTACAGAAGGGATCTAAATAAAAACCTCCCCTTTAGCATCTGCACATGACTAACTTAGAGAAAGGGGTTAAATATAGTAAGTGGGTTGGCGAGCTCCCCACCCCTTGATTTGATTAAGCTCGAAGCCCTGGTGGCTTCTGCATCGGAGCTGCTGCTGCTGCTGCTGCTGCGAGTGCTTTCAGTAATTCAATGATGCCTGCTCACTCCAGGGAAAGAAATCATTAGCGGGCTCGCTGGAGAAGTATTAGCAGTCCAAGAGGATCGGCGCCGTGTGCAGCCGGAGAGGCAGGTGAAAGGTAACTGCATTTTCGCGTCCAGCAGCGGAGAGGAAAAGGCTTTTCCTCCCCTCTACCTTGCCTAACGCCACCTCCGCTCACGTTAAATTCTAGTTTGCTGCATGAACGAAGTGTCAGGACAAGCTGCGTTTTATTAACAGGATTATCGCGGCGCATGATTTATTCCAGTGCAAGATTTTAATTGCTCTTCGGAGGTTGAGTCGTTTCTTTTGACTGAGCTTCAGCCTGCATCCTGCTGCTAAATGCTGGGTTAATAAGTAGGGGGAGCCTTTAATGCACAGGATATCCCTCAGCTCTTCCTCTCTCACAAAAATAGAAGCCTTTAAGCGGGAGGCATGATACTCCTTTTACACACACCAGCCAGTAACGGGCGACTGACCACTGGGAGTTTAATGCCTAACGTCTCCCAAAGCATCCATGCTTCCCCAGCAAACTCATTTCCTTTGTCAGGATACAAAATATGCAAATGATCACTTTGGCATTTAATGGGGAAGAAGCCCAGACTGGGCCTTTAACACAATACTTCACACACGTTCAGAGAGGTTTAAGAACTGAAATGGCAGGAAAGCCTTGTTCCCCAACACTTTTTTCACCCCTCAGAGAGGCCTTTTGTGCAAAACTCCACGTCTGGAACAAATGTATATTAATGAAACGGCATGTTGACCCTCCTCTCTCCAGAACAGTTAGCTTTCCCTAATGAAGTCCGCAAAAATCACTGCAAGAAAACAAAAATCCGCCGAGATTAGATACCGCGCTATCATTCAAAAGGAGTTATTTCACTGGAAAGACGGTTTCTGGACAGATTTACTGGTTTCCAGATGCGCCGCTCGTAATGTTTTCAATAGAGGCAGCAGCAGCATGGAGAGAGTGATTTAGGGTTTTACGTAAGGTTAGTAGCCACCCTGTGCGCTGCCTCATCACGGAGGGACGGGCACCGGCTTGGAGGAGACAGGCCCTGGCGGCACACGGCCCGCTCCCCATGCCCCTTCCCTCGGGGGTGCACGTGGCCGACCCACGCTGCTCCTCCAAGGGGCGGCCTGCGCCCGCCCGGCTTCCTCGGTGGAAGTGTATCATTAAGATAAGGCGCAGCGCCTGAATTAGAGCCGTCAATCCCCTGACATGTGCAGATAGCGAAACGCTGAAGTTGCACGGGGGGCCCCGAGAGCTTCCCCTGCGACAGCCACAGCTACACCGGGTAATCCGAAGGCCCCACGTCCCACCACCGCCGCCACTACCAGAGGCAGGGCAAAGCCCGCCAGGGCACAGGACACGGTAGGACGTCCCAGCGGCCGTCCGGGTGGGTCAGAGCCCACGCCCCCACGGCTGCCAGCCCCTTCCCCAAAGCTGCCCCTCGGCACCCACTGCCCCGGGTGCGCGCGTGTGTGCAGCTGTAATCACCGCCCTGATGAACTTCTTGTGAACTGTTTGAAAGTGGAGGTCTGCTGAACGAGCAGCGGCGCCACTGCCAGCCATAATTTCATTGCAGCAGCAGACTTTTTAACTCTTCGCATGCCCCTTCCGTCCTCGTCCTCCTCCTCCCCTCTCCCGGCAAGCGACCACCCGTCGGAGCCGGCGGCTCGCAGGGGACTCCTGCGGCTCGGCCAAACGCCAGCAGCTCCGCAAGCCCTCGGCACTGCCGGGGGGAACCCAGGGTGTGGGAGGGCACCGCTCCTATATTTATACCCAGCTTCCGCGGGGGCGGACGCAGCCGGCCCCGTTGTGCAACCCCGACGACGGGCTGAGCTCACGGAGGAAAACGAGGACACGTCTCCCCCCTTCTTGCTCCTCCTCCCCGCCCGTCACCCGCCGAGCCACCACGAGCCCCCCCAACCGTTGTCAGCGCGCCCCAGGGCGCCGCAGCCCCCCCGCCGCCCCCGCTGCTCTACGCGGAGCGGGGCTCGGCCGCCGGAGAGCGCACGGCATTTCCTCCGGGAGGTGTCTGGCCGATAAAGCCATTTGCGGCTAAATATAGACGGTGATGCACGGAGGGGGAGACGTGCAACGCACACGCGGCTCCGCAGCGATGCCGCCGTGTGAAACCAGTTGTGAAAAGCGCCTGCAAGCACTAACCTGCCTCCCGCCGTGCCGTGCCGCGCCGCGCCGTGCCGTGCCGGGAACACCCACCGCCCCGCTCTGCCCGCGCCGCGCCGCAGAGGCAGGCAGAGACACACACCGCGCCGCTCGGGCAGCTGATTAAAAAGGGAAACGTTTGGGTCTCCCTCGCAACGTCAACAGACTTTTGGCAGCCATTGACGCCAGCAGCAGCAAAGTTTTGTTAACACGCTCCTGGCGTGGAAACGAGAAAAACCCGATGCCCGCGGGGGGGGGGGGGGGGGGGGGGGGAGGAGAAGACGACGCCGTTTCTCCGTGCCTCCGGGGGAAAGAGGAGGGGAAGGCAGCGCTGGCCGGGCCGGGGGCACCCCTCTCTCGCACCCCCAACCCCCCGGCCCCAGGGTGCCCGGCGGCGGGTGTGCGAGGTGAAAGTCTCTGTGGGAGGGGGGCGGGGGGGTGTGTGTGGAGGAAGCCCGGCGGGGCCGGCGGCTGCAGCGAGCCAGGAAGCGGGGCGGGAGGAGAATTGCAGCGGCGCACGAGTTCCCTTTTGGCGCCTTTACTCTTTTCCACCTCCGAGCTCCGCCTGGCAGCCCGCCAGTTTCCACTGCACACAAGCCACAGCGCCAGCAGCAGCAGCGCGCAACGGCAGCCGGCGGGGAGGGCTGCGCGGGGTAAAAAAAAAAAAAAAAATCTGCGAGCGCCGGTGGCACCGAAGCGGAGGCAGGCGCTTCGGCAACAACCCGGCCTTTCGGCAAAAAACCGATGCAATAAATTACCCGCCTCTGATGCCCCCCCTGCCACCTCCATCACCCACCCACCTACCCACCCCCCGTCGCCGCCCGGTTCCAGGCCACTGAAAGGATCATTTCTAGATTTGTGAAAATCCCTGCGAGAGGAGTGAGAAGCAATCGAGGACTCGTAGCGATCTACTTCGATTAGCCCTCAAAGCGTTCATCTAGCGCTTGATTTAAAGGGCAGCGCTCATACGGTATTTATAAGCTTAAATACGGGCAGCTGCTTATGAATGTGTTTGGGTACCTCGTTTATCATATACCTCCGACTTACATATTTACGACTTATAAAAAACAACGACCTGTGCCACGGATAGAAAGGAGACCTTAAAGACACTACTGCTGCACCATTTACAATGCACCATATAAAGCTCTGGCAGCAGCCAGCGATCTAATATTAGACAAGTGTTTGAAGAACAGGGTTGGCTGCGCTTTTTAAAAGCAAAACAAAAAAACCAAAAAACACAACCCCATGAGTTATTTTTTGCAATCTCCACACGGCATCACCGCTAGTGACACGTTTTGTAAACCAGAGGAGGAAGCTGCAGACTAAGTAGCCGCCGCACGGATCCGCGGATTAGAGAAGAAGTTTGACCTTTACCCGGGACGTGTGGCATTTCATTTAACCATAAAGCTAAGCACAATGCGCCAGCGAGATCGCTAAACCGATTTAAAATACATATTGAGTCATGCACGGCAGTAGTGCGTTTCGGTTTAGGCAGCGCGCAGGCAGCGCAAGGGGGTCGGCGCCTATTTTAAGGCTCCTGCCGCAGCCACCCCCGTCGTCGTCGTCCCGTCCCCCGTCGTCCCCCCCATTCCGCGGCTCCCACCCCGTCACGTGCCAAACGGCGACCGGGACTTTGTGCCGTGTAAACACGGCGCGGCAAAGCTGACCGAGGGCAGCCGGGACCGCCAAGCCAGCACCAGCGCCGGCGGGGCATCCATCCTCCCGGCCGCCGGGCACCGCCGCCCCGGGCTGGCCGCCGCGCTGCGCCCGGAGCCGGGCGGAGAACCCCCCTCCGCCCGCAGCGGGGCTCCGGCTGGGGCGGCCCCCCGGCACAGGCGGCCCGAGGTGGAAGCGACCCCGGCCCCCGGCCCCCGGCCCCCGCTCCCGCTCCCGCCCCCCCCCCCCGTGCCGCCTGTCACGCCTTGGACCCTGCACAAACAGTCGCTGCGCCGTAGCGGCAGCGGAGCTTTGCCCCTTTCCCATATGCTGCGAGGCGAATCATTGCATCGCTCTCAGCGCCGGCGGCAGCCAAAAAGGGATAAAAAAAAAAAAGTTTTCAATTAATGATAAGCCTAGGAACTGGGGAAGGGGGCGGGGGAGGAGGCCAATAAGGGAAAGTTAAAATGGCTGGCGATCCTTCAAATAACCCTGGCCGCCTTCCCCGGAGCCCACACGGCACTGCCTGCCGCGGAGCCCCGTGGGAAGTCCCGGGGGCCCCGACACAGCCTCCTCAGGGCGGCCCGGGGGGGGGCAGGCTGCCCCGGCAACCAGCGATGCCCACACCTGAAGGTTTCGGAGCATCTGCAGGGCGGGGGCTCTCGCTCCCATTCCACCCTCCACCCACCCCCCATCCCCCTTAAAACGCATCGAAGGGGTGCGACAGAGGAGAGGTTGCAAAGGCTCACACACACACACACACACACGCCGTGGGGAGGCGAGGCGACTGGTACCCAACTTGAGGTATCGCCGCATGAAGGATTTCCCGGAGATTCGCGGGAAACACCGACCCCGTCCGCAGCACCGGCCGCCCCGCACCGCCGCCCGCCCCCCCGCCCGGCCGATGCCTCCGTGTGTCCCCCGCGCACGCCGCGGCGAGCAGGCTGCTCTCTTGGCCGGGGGCGGGGGTTTCCTCCCCTGCACGCCGCACCGGGCAGCCCGGCGGTCCAGCCTGCCGCCGCTCCGCCGTGTCGTGAACGCGGCTGCAGGAGGCGGTAGAGCAGGGAGCCGCAAACCGGCTCTGCCGCTGAAACCCCCGGGCCCCCGCGTAGACTGGGCCCCCCGGCGAGAGCGCGGCCTCCCTCCCTCGCCCACCCGCCGCGGCATCTCCCTCCCCAGGCCATCCGCGCCATTTTAGAGACACACACACACTCACCCACACACACACTCGCACACACACGCACAGGAGCGAGGTTTCCGCTGCTGCTGCCAGAGACAACAGGCAGCAGCCGAGCCCGGGCTGCGAAGGAGGAGCAGCGGCAGCAGCGGGAGAGGGACACACACACACACGCACGCACGCACGCACACCCACGCACCGCGGGCCGGGCAGAAATGTGCATTTCAGGTAATTTAAGGCCGCATTCCCGGCGCGGAGAAGGGAGAGCGCAGGCCTGCGCGCCCCCACCCCATTAACCCGCCTCGCACTCGGCATCCCGGGAGCACTTCATTGTTGCCTTTATTCCGTATGGCTTTTGCTTTTCAGGAGGGGGATAGAAAGAAAGGGGGGGGGGGGTGGAGAAAGGAAAAAAAAAAAAAAAAAAAGAAAAATACCACCAAGCCAGCCCCTTCCCCCCGCCCGTCCCCCATTGTTCGGCCGCGGGAGGCTGGGCGAGCACAGCGCCACGGGCTCGCCATTCACCGGGCTCCGCCGAGCCCTGCCGTGCTCCCTCCCCCTCTGATAGCTCGGGAGACTTGGGGACTAGGGGGGAGACACCCCACACACACATTGAATACATAAGTCCCTGCGCTCCTGCGAGAGTTGGGCGAAAGCCTGCGCTCACTTCCGCAGCGTTATCCTTGCAGAAATACCGGAGCACGGCCCCCGTTTCCTTCCCCCTGCGCCCGCCGCACCCCCGGGGGGTGGGGTGATTAATGGGACGTACGCCCTTGGTTTCCCTCCGGCCACCCCGGCGCACCGCTCCCCGGCGCGGAGCCGCCGCGGCACGCCGGGCGGGGGCGGCCCCCCCACACATCCGTCGGGGACGTTGGGAGATATTGATCACGGACGACTTCATTTTGCGTAATTGCGGCTGACAGGGCCTGTGGTTCCCTCATTTACGGAGCAACAGCTTCGAGGGGCTGATAGATGGGGAGCCGCTCCCCCCACCCGCTCCCCCCCCCGCCCCGTCGCAGCCCCGCAGCCCCAGCGGGGACGGCGTCTCCGTGCCTCATGCAGCAAATGGCCGGCGCACAACAGCGAAATATTAAACTTAGGTGCCTCCATCTCTCGTTTTACCTAGCGCGGCCGGCCTGAAAGCCTCCCGCTCCCCGCAGGGCTTTGTCTGCACGGCCGCGCAGGGGCCGGCCCCCGGTGCACGGGGACCGCCGGCGGCCTCATGCAAGAAAAAGTGCCTGGGAAGTTGGGGCTGATTTCTCCCCGGGTTTGGTTTTTTCCCCCCTCCTCCTCCCAACAACAAACAAATAAACAGCTCGGTTTCTGCTAAACAATGCATAAAAATTAGCCTCGCCCTAAAGTTTATGTTGGGCTTAAAGCACTAACGTTTCTCCTTGACGGGAAACGCTTTCCCGAGCACTTCTGGAAAGCGCTGGCGAGCCCTCGGTTACGAAAGCATTATTACAAGCACCTCGACAAACATCTCCACAAGCCAGTACCCCAGCCTCGCATCACCTTCCCCAGACCTTTAGAAGAAACGCACGTCCAGGGCGGACACAGCCTGCGCTGCGCACCGCCCGTCTCGGCGTGCGGAAAACACTGCGGGGGGAAAGGAAACGCAACAACAACGGTCGGTTTTCTTCCGTCAAGAATTTAAAAAGGAAAAAAGAAAAAGAAGGGAAAGGAAAGAGAAAGAAAAAGGAAATAAAGTTGCCGGTGGCGGCGATGCCCCGCCGGAGAGGGCAGCGCGGAGGCCCCCGCCGGCCCTGCCTTCCCATCCCGGCGCTCCGCACGGAAACAAAGCAGCGAATCAACTGCGATGCAGATGGGCGGCTATGAATTTTTTGCTGCTGCTTAGAGCTTTAATTACTCGTTCTTGATCCGTGGGACTACGACACGACACCGCCAAGGTTAAAATGCCCTGAACAGCTCTGAGCAGATGTGAACGAGTTGGCAGACGCGCAAATGAGGTCTGCCTCTAAGCATGATAACAAGTGACTAATACATTGCATATCGCTGAAAGAAAATTATTTTTCTCTAATTTGCATTAGCGCTTTTTTTTATTTTTTTAACGCCAGCGACATTCCCTCCTCAGAGGCAGCAGCATAATCCTGAAAATATTACTCCGTGACTTTAAAAGATTTGGAAGGAGGCTGAGATTGCCAGTGTTTTGGCTATGCGGGCTTGTTTATCTTTCCGCCTTTGCTCCAAGGCGAAACTAGTTTCGCAAGCAGTATTCTTGCAGGAAAATGGCACGTCATATAAAACACCAGTTTATAGGAATTGATGCTAAAATTGTTGAATGACTACTGGTGCACTTTTGCCACTAATAGCACAGCGTAATCCATAAAGGACCAAGGGGACCGTCAAGGCCAAAAGAGAAAAAGAATAGACTGGAGAGAAACAGATAAAGCCAACCCATCGACCAAAATGACAAGGGTGTGGGGGAGGAAATAAGCATCTCTCCCTCCTACCTGCTTTCCACCCCAGAGCCGCCTCGTCAAAAAGACAATAGTATGTGGAGGTCACTTACTATATAAAAGTGATTCTTGTAGGTAGCAAAACTATGTCAGGTACAAATATAGGCCGGAACCCAGTTCTCCAAGTTCCCTCGACTTTCCAGAGGCTCTTCTGAAAAGGCTGGGAGATCACTTTGGGTACCAGAGCAAACTTCAAGAACAGGCAGCATTTTATATTCTATGCTTAAAAGGCAAACCGAGGAGCTTAGATGCAGAAGCTTTGAGGAGAGAATAGCTACTCGGGCTATTTATGCAGGAGGAGATTTTCACCAAGGACCTATTCAAGGGGTCCCTGCACGTCCAGGTTATCTATCAGGGGCTGCCCGCTCCAGAGGCAGCAACTTCTCCGCTGCCAACACGTGCTCGGGAGGCAAACCCGCGCTGCCAGCCGCCGCACCGTGCCCTGCCCGAGGTCCGCAGCGGCTCGGACCGGGGCTGCCCTCTCCTCCCGCAGGGCTGCCGGGACTCCTCGCTCGCCGCTCCCTCAAGTCGCCGGGGCCGCCGCCGGGAGAATTTCCCAGCGCCGAAATTTCCCAACGCCGAAGCCTGCCGGGGTCGGGCGCGGAGCCGCCCGCTCTCCCCGTAGCCTCCCTGCGCTGTAAATCAAGAGGCTGGGGGGGGAAGGGGGGGGGGGGGGGGAAGGGGGTGGAGAAGTGGGGGAGCGGCTTCTCCCCGCCCAGCGGCGTTTGCTTTAGCGACGCCGGCGGCAGGGGAGCAAGGCTCGGCGCCCTGCTGCCGCCCGGGGTGCCCGTCGAGCCCCGCAGCGGCGGGCGGTGCCTCCGGGAGCGGCGGGGCGGCCCCGGGGCTGCTCCGGCCGCAGCGAGAGCTTTTGTGTGCGAGTGCCGGCAAGGCGCAGGCTCTTCGCGCTCCAACAGCTGTCACATTATTTGCACTGGCTGTAAACAGCCTTCGCCACCCCCCCACCCCACCCCCCGAACAGAGTTAAATCCAGACTAACAATCCCCAGTTAGAGATCAAACCAACAACAGCAGCATTGTGTCTGCCTTCATTGCTCTACCATCAACTACTGCAGCTGGTTTACTCGAAACAAGGAACACCCTCTACCCACCTCCCCCGCCCCCCGCCCAGAAACGTGCATGTTCCCGGCGGTTGGTCAGGCCGAGCCGCGCTGCTCTGGGGGGCTCCGCCGGGCCGGGCCGGGGGTGTTGCTCCGCCAGCCCGATGCTGGCGGGGTCCCGGGCTCTACGCCCCACAGCGGAGAGGGGCTTCCAGCCAGCACTCCCGCTCGACGAAAAGCCTTATCAGAAGTTGAGCTCCGCTCTCGGTTTGGCTTTTGGCAAGGGCGAGGGGGGAGCCCCGCAGCAGCGGGGGGGCCGCGCTCGCAGCGCCGCAGCGCTCCGCAGCACACGGCGAGCTCGCCCCCGCGGCGCGGCCCCGAGCAGCCCGGGCTCCCCGCCCCCCTGCCCCGCGCCCCGCCGGGCCGGCGGCACCGGCGCCCGACCTCTTATCGCAGCGAACCTCCCGCCGAGGGGCCCCTCGCCGCGGCTGGCCTTGCCCCGGCCGCTGACCCCGCCGCTGGCAGCCCGCGAGCAGCCGGCCGGCAGGGACGCGTTTCCAGCCTTCAGCCCTTTCCCCCCGTAAGGAAAGAAAAAGGAAGAAAAACCCCAATAACCTAAAACACGAGTCCGACTTCACTCGCTGTACAACCAGCTGGCAGCAAAGGAGTGTACTGCACACCCTCAGCCGGCCTTTTGTTGGGCACAGCTGGAATTTGGGTGTAAACCCCCGAACCCCCTTCCCTGCCCTTAATTATTTTTGTTTCAGCGGCAAACTTAAGAGATGTGGAATTTACTGAACAGAAGCAAGGGAAAAATAAATCAACTCGAGGAAACCTTTCCTTGCCCAGCATTACCCAAATAATGCCTAGCACCACCCAAATCATGCACCTCCAAGGGAAAGGCGCAACACAGCAACTTCCTCCAAGATCTGTGTACAAACGAACCCTTGAGGAGGCCACGGGAGCTGGAAGCGCACTTTCTAGGTGCTTAGATGCAGTCTGGGAGTCGGCACCAGCAAGGGGAAACAGTTGATTTTATTGGAAGCACATCTTGGCCTGCCTCCTGCCAACGGGCAGTGCTCCCCAGGCAGGTAAGGTGCTTCACACCATGATACGGCTCCAATCGACTTCCAAGTCGGATTCGCCGACAAATGATTCCAGTATGTACTCACAGGTCAGTATCATCGACTATTCATTGCCTTATACGTAGCTAGAAATCTGCTGGCCTGGTAAAAACCACCGTTAACACAACAATGTCAGCAAAGGCTGCAACACACTCTTGTGAGAGACCAGCGATTCGTGCCTACTGAGGCTCTTTCAGCACAAAGGCTTTTAGGAGGAAGAAGAGAGAGAAGGGGGGAAAAAAGGAGGGAGGGCTCTCGTGTTTCAGGGCTGCTGTCCCCTGGGAACCAAGAACCAAGTGTAGCTTCAATCAAATGCTGACTTCTCCTCCGGGAGCTCAGTAGGAAACCTGATCTCACTAGCTCATGCTTGCCTCTATGCATATATAGGCTGGGGTTTCTTTCATACCAGCAATTTGTATAAAGACAAGAGCCAATACAGTTTATTGCAAACGAGATCTTGCAGTAATGGATCTAGAGAGATATTTCTGTAGCTAAAATAAGACAACCTTCAGCCACCTGCTCAGGGCAGGCTGCGCTGCAGCCGCCCCCAGCTCTGCACGCATGGCTCCGCTGTGGGCGCCCCTGGCGCAGCACTGCACGGCACAGCCTCCCACGCATCTCCCTGAGCCCTGCATCCTCCCCAGCTGGCAGCAGCCGCCCTAGGTTGGGTTTTTGTGCAATGCCAGGTTACACTTCCATTAA
Organism: Falco cherrug; assembly: GCF_023634085.1. NCBI lineage: Eukaryota > Metazoa > Chordata > Aves > Falconiformes > Falconidae > Falco > Falco cherrug. Next base: position 83,130,615 of record NC_073698.1, on the reverse strand, counting down.
AACGTTTACCCTGGGAGATCACTTCCTGCCTGCAAGTATTGTTCCGGCTTCCCCTGCTGCTCACAACTTTAGCCAGAGCTATTTCTTTCCTCGCCTACTGTGGTGTGCAGACCCCGGGAAGCATCCACCCCTGCCCGCTGGCCCTGGGCTGCCCTGGCAGGGCAAAGCATGGCACAGCATGGGAGGTCTGCGGGGGGGGGGGAAGGCAGGCGAGTCCTCCAGGCGGAGCTCAGCATAACTTCACACCGGGCTGCTTAATTCTGCACGGGGCTTTGCTAATACACTTTGTGCTTGACTACTGAAACGGGAGGAAAGGAAAACACTGCACGGGGAGCACGACCAGGCCAGAGCAAGGTGAGCCAGGAGGACTGCAGCCTGTAGGGAAGGGTTTCCCCCAACAACCAGCTCAGCCTCCTACTGCTATGGGCAAGCCAGAGAGGCTTAGAGCACAACCCAGCATGCCGAGGCGTGGGAGCAGAAGGGATTGCCCAGGGATCAGGGATCCCTGTAGGATCTCTCCATAGCCAAGAGCTTTTGCATGGAGAAAGTTTGGCCTAGGGAGGGAATTTACACCTAGAAAGAAGAGCTCAGCCCATCCCTTCTTCTGCCATTAGCAAGTTCCCTGTGAATTTCAAGGAGAGATGAGAATACGCCCCTCCAGCTTTGATTTCACTTTGCTGTCTCTACCTGCAGCCATGCACAAATGCCATACTCAAGCCATGGCTAAATGAGCCTGGCAAAGCTCTCCCACCACCTCCAGGAGATCCCAGGCCACAAAGCCACCCCACTCCCGGGGAGCATGGGGAGAAACACAGCAGTGGGGGCAGGACAGGCAGCCCCACAGCCCCTGTTCCTTGCAAGCACAAGGACAGCCATCAGGCTGCCCCAGGCATGGGACCTGCTGCCTGTGCAAGTACAGGCGTACTTCTCTCTACTATCAACTGTACCAGGCACTACTCCAATACTCCCATGGCGGAGAAGATTGGACTTTTATAACTGAGGATACAGGCCCAAATGTTTTGTAATACGCAAATACCGAAAGACGTACAAGGCCCCTAGGTGACGTATTCCTGAGCATTAAATGAACACCTGGGATAAAAGCAAGAGCTACTCCAGCTGAAAACAAGAAGCAAAGCATGCTCTGAGAAAGAACAGGCTAGCTGGCAGTGCTGGCAGACTGCAATCCACTATGGGCCATCTGGAGGTGCATGGGGAACAACCCTGCCGCAGAGGTGCGCCGGTGCAGCTCCCAGCCGTGGGAGATTGCTTCGAGGTCAGCGGGAGCTGCGGAAAGGAGAGCGCTTTTGGCTGGAAGTGCTCTCGCTCCTCCTGGCCGAGGAGGAGGCGGAGGAAGCACAATGCCAGGCTTTCCCGGTGTAGGCTCAGCCGCAAAGCGCAGCCCCAAGCCTCCCCCTTTCCCCAGTGCTCTATTGAACACACTCAGCTCTTTATACAAGCCATTCCCAGAGTGGCTGGTGGATTCTGCGCTTTCCACTTTAATTGTCTTATCCAAATAAAGCTTTGTTTTCCTTAGCACGACAATCCCAACATTCAGGCCGAGATTTCCATTGGACAGAGGAGATATTTTATTCTCCGATTGTTTAGAGAGTCGGGGCTTACACGGAACAGCCCCGGCTTGTGTGCCTCTGCTCACAATGGGGTCTTTGCAGCCCCGGTCTCCGTCATGTAGATTCATTTTCCAGAGCCATCAGGATAAGAATCATTTTTCTCTAGATTTCATAGCTTTCCAAGTCTACCTTAGACTTTAACAAGTCTTTTAGTTTGCACCAAGACAATAAATTTAGTTTAATTTAGCTTCCGGTCTTTAATTTTAGCAGGTCCTTTTTTTGCATGCAAATCAATATGGCAATTACCATCTAAAAGCTCGCCCAGCCCTAGGTCAATGTAAATTGATCATTGTCCGCCTTCTACAAAATAACACCGGGAGTCTGTGGTGCATAATGAGATTATACTGGAAACTGTCTTTCAGATCACAAATTATATTTCAAGCTGTCAGGATCTTCTCCAAGTGGACTTCCTTGCATGTCTAATCACACGGCACCAAATCTGTCAGCTCACAAGGTAGGTTTGGGGCGCAAGGAGTGCTTCCCTGCAGAGGGAGAGTCCCAAATAATTTAGACAACAGTTTCGGAAAACAGGTACTGAAGCATGTCCTCACTCGCTAACTTTTCCAGCAGTGGGAAAGAGGAGGGGAAAAAAAATCTCCACTCGGCCAAGAACTGCTGTCCAGCAAACAAGGAAAAATGAATTTGCTGCTGGAAAGCAGCAGCAGTTTCCTAAACCCACATTTGCAGCGCGTTCTTGGCCTCCTCCTTTCCATCCCCACCTCATCTGCTCGGCCATTCAAAGGATCGCTGGCTGCCTGCTCCGGACAAACTCCCACAAAAGATACACTCCCCCAGGAGAGACGCCCCTGCCCACCACAGCCTCGGGACCTGAGGGGGTCAGGTCGGAGGGAAAGGCTGCTGTGGAGCAGGGACCGCTGTAAGCCCGTTCCCTGAAAGGACAGGAGGATTAACGGGAGCTGCTCACGGCCAGGGGAACTCCCCCTGCCTGCAGCCCCGGCCTCCGCTGCCTCCTGCACGCACACGCAGCCAGCCGGAGCGGCTGGCGTAGCTACAAGGGGTTAGCCCAGCTCCCCCAGCCAGCCCCCGCCACTCGAATCATTGCAAAACCAAGACAGAAGGCAGCAGGCCCACTCTGGCCATCAATTATTTCTAAAACAACACCAGCCTAAGGAGGAAGTATTAAACTCAGCTTCATGCTGCTCTTTCTAAGCCTGCACTAAAACATGATCTATTGCGGTGTTCAGGGGAAAGATAGCATATCGCGTATCACCTGTGCAACCCAACTACGCTGCAGAGTCCCAGCAAGAGCCCACAGCTTTGTCAAGATGTCCAGAAATCAGAGCCTGCTTCTCCTCTGTACTGAGCACCAATTTACTCCAAGCCACATTTACTCTGAGGGCAATGTGGCTGCTAGAGCTATGACCTGAGCCGGAGCAGGCCTTTTGCCCACCTTTGCAGGGGCCACTCACCGGTCAAAAGTTGAGAGACCTTTTAAACGACAGCCGCAGATTGCTAAGACTACTTTGGTATGCATAGCACTCATTATTTTGGGCTGTGGTGGCCTGGGTCCATTTTATCCACAGAGACCTGAAAGCGTGTCAACAACTTTGCGCAGTCTCGCAGCTGCACAGATCCCCAAAGTTTGCTTGTGTGGACTGTACAGGAGCCCCTGGAGCTTAGCCACCTCACCTCTGGCATCCCTGTTAAGGGGACCCAGGCTTCCTTATCAACCTTTAAAAAAGTGAATTATCATGGGATGTGGGAAGAGGAGGGGAAAGGGACAATGACTTAGAACTGCCCAAGATGCTGCAGATCCTGGCACATTCTGGTGAAGTGTGTGACACAGCGCCCAGATTGTCCACCAGCACAGGAATAAAGCCAAGGCACCAGTATTGTTTCAAGACCCAGTCCATATTTGGGCATTTGGTTCACACATCCTAAGCATCACTTTAAATATCAGAATAGAGACATTGGCCAATGTGGTTCATAATGCACTCAAATGGGAGAAGTCATTTCTGTTTGGTCTCAGATTACCAGCTTGGTCTTGCTGGGGGGGGGGGGGGGGCGCGGGGGGGAGAGAGGGAAACCCTGCTGAGTCTGTTTGCACTGGTCTCTATTAGATATGCAACAAATCTGCCATTTCCGGCGTTGCTTCTATCTAATTAGAGATGTATTTAGATGTGACGTGTAAATAAGCGCTGAGCTGCCTGCTGCCCTGGCTACGCGGACTGCTCGGGAGCATTTCCAATAAGGCTGTAGCGCCCGGAACCAGGGCTCAGACAAAGAGGAATGGGAATGGTCTGCGCTGCAGGCGAATCCAACAAAACCAGCTTTTATCTATCGCTCTAAAGCCTTAACTGCTTTTAATCTGTACCGCCCAGGCTTGCACGCCACGATCACATCTCATCCACCGAGGCCGTCTCAGTACAAAAGGAAGCTCACACGCACGCAGGGGCTGCAAATCACCTCCGGCCCGCCCCAGCCCCAGCGCAGACCCCGCTCGCCGCCAGCCCCCGCGCTCCAGGAGCTGTGCGCGCCCCCGTGGGCTCCCCGACGCCCCGAGGCAGGTCCGCCCGGCTGCTGCGCGCAGGGACAGGAGCGGCCCCGCCGGGAGCGCACCGCGGCCAAGGGCGCGGGGAGCCGCCGACGGGGCCTGAAGGCGGCCGCGGGAACTTGCACACACACACCCCACGCCCCCCCAAGGCCGGGAACCTTCGCGGTGGGGCTTCCACTGCAATCCGCGGCGGGGGGGGGGGGGGGGGGGGGGCACGGCGGGGCCGGGGGAGGCGGAGAGCCGCCGGGGCCGCCCGGCCGGGCCACCCCCGGGGCCCCGCCGAGCCCGAGGGTCTGCGGTGGCTCCCCCGGCCCCGTGGCCGCCCGACCCCGGCTCCAGGCCCTCCTCGGAGCTTCCAGAGAGAGGAAACTCCTGGGAACGAAATAATCTGGCGCTCGCCTGGTGAACTCTTTTCCTGTTGTGGGAAACAGCTCTTACGAAGCTGTTAGATGGACGGGGCAGCGCCGGGGGCCCGAGGCGCGCTGCACCGGCCCCCCCCTGCTCCGGCAGCATCCCTGCGGCCGCTGCTGCTCCCGCATCTTTCCAGGCCGGAGCAGCCGGCCTCGATCCCCTCTCGGCTTTAAGGGTTAACAACCATCGCCACCATAGAAAAAAAAAAAAAAGAAAAAAAAAAGAAGAAAAAATATCGCGGTGACCTTTTCCTCTCCGACTCCCTCACTCTCCCTTTCAGGCTCCGGTTCCTGAGCTCGCAGGGAGCCTGAGCGGCTGTCTAGACCGATCTATCACAGACGGACAAACAATACCAGGAGAAGCCCCTGCCCGGTCCCTCAGCCTCCGCCACTCACCTTAGAAATGGCGAAGAACAGAAAAGTGACCGCGGTACCATCCTCCCTGGTATATTTATAGCCTTCCACACAGCCCACCTTCATGCCTGACAAATGAGATTTTGTCTGCTCTCTCAGCATACGCTCCAATAAACACACACACACACTTTTTTTTTTTTTTTTTGTGCCTGTTTGCTTTTGGTAACATTCCGGACTCGTCCCTCCGACCTCGGGGCGGGCGAGGGCTCACCACGCCCGTGCGCGGAGGCAGGTTAGATAGCCACGGCGGGAGGGGCTGGGGGGGCGGGGGGAGCAAGGGGCGACCCCGGCCGGTCATCCACACGCAACCTCCCAACCTGGAAACTTCAATGTCCGTATTCATCACGCCCTCTTCGCACCCAGCCCCCCTCACCCGAAGTGCTCCCTGGTCCCTGCCAGCCCTCCAGGTTGCGTATTAAAGAGGTATACGGGGTGAGGAGCCGGAGGTCCAACGCTGCAAAAGGCTGGGGAATAACTAATGAGCTGTGCAGCCCATTGATCCGGTGCATACTTCCTAATTAACTCTGAGTCACCTATTTGTGACAGCAATTCAAAGAACTGCACCAGGGATAAACTGCAACCCCGGCGCGCGAAGGCAACCCGGGGAGGGGGAGGCGGCCAGGCGGGGGGGCGGGGGGGGGGTGGAATTTGCTCCTAATCCTCCTAAAAGCAATTAGGGTGAGCGCTGCGCTGGCTACCTCTCGGGAAGGAAAAAAAAAAAAAAAAAAGGAAGGAAAAAAAACCCACCCAGAGGCTCCGACAGCAGAACCGAAAGGAAATGAATCGATGTGTCGCAAGCGCGACGGCACCGGGCTCCAGTCAGATAGGCAAGCACCAGCCTCGGGGACGAGAGTAGGCGAGAGCGGTGGCCCCGAGGAGCGGCGCGGCGGGCAGCGGCGCGCACAAAGCTGCGGGGGCAGCGCGGGCTGGGAGGGGGCAGCGCGGGCGGCGGCGACCCGGGTGCGGCGGAGCCACCGGCGGGGGGTTGCGGACGCAGCCACGGGGGCAGAGACCTCGCACCGCCCGCCCCCTCTCGCCCCCAGCTTTGTTCCCGAGCGACCCTGGCGGGGCACGGCTCTCCCCGGCCGCCCCCCGCGGTAGGGCCACGGGGAGGGGGCGGGGGAAAAAAAGTTAATAGAAACCTTTGGAAAATCCGAGCTTGGCTACGTTGTGCGGGCTGGGCTTCCCCCTCCCCCCCCCCTTTTTTTTTTAATACAAACACGGATACAAAAGCTGCAGGCTCCAAAGAGTAGATGAAAGCAATGAACGGAGTTTCTGGAAAAGATTCATTAGTGGGAATTAATGCTGCGAGGAGCTCCGAAGCGATACCATTAAAGCCAGTACCCACACTTTGTCAGTTTTACACAGCTCACTACGGTCTGGGCTTTTTTTTTTTTTTTTTTTCCCCTCAGGGGAGGTGCTCTTCGCCTCCCCCTCGCCCCCTCCGCGATCACCAAACCCAGGATCCGACAGACATCGCGGAAACGAGAGAGAGGGAGGGAAAAAAACACACACGCACACGCACACATCGAGAAAGAAAAGAGGAACGTGAACGCTCCGCAGCCCTCGCCCCCGGACTCGCTCCGCGAACATCAAATGCATGCCTCATATGCTGCGCAGAGCCGCCCCACTTGGCCCCGGCTTCACAAAGCAGCCTCCGCTGCCTCCCTGCCTGGCCGTCCCCCTCCGGCCGGCCCTTTGATGGCAAGTCCCAAGCCTCCCTCCGGGTCGGTCTCTCAACTCCAAACTACATTTTAGGGCTGACTAAACTTCCGTGTCACGCCGGACCTCACGCCAGCACAGCTCCGCGCACGGGAAAGCCCCGGGCCGCCCTGCCCCACGTGCGCGGCGGCGCCCGCCCCGCCGGGGCGGAGGGAAGGGGGGGAGCGGCACCCGGGCTCTCCCGGCCAGGGGAAGGCAGCCTGCAGCGGGCTCTCCCCGCCGCTCACCTGTCCGCCGCCCCCGCACCGCCCGCTGCTCTGGACGGGGAGCGCGGGGCCCGTCCCGCCCGGCGCGGGAGCCGTCCCCGCTCCGCGGGTCGCCAGCGTTTTTCCTCGCTCGCCCCGGCCCCCGGGAGCCCCGCACCGCCGCTGCCCCGGTGCCTTCCCGATCGCAAAGTAGGAGACGACGGGAACACCGCCACCACCCCACACACAGGCGCACCGGAGAGCCGACAGCGCTACCAGCAGCCGCCAACCCCCCGCCGCCGCCCGCCCCCCCCGCCGCCGCCCGCCCCCCCACTACCCCCACCACGCCGCCCCAAACAGGCATCTTTACAACCAACTGCCTTCCAAACTTCCCCTCCGCCGCCGCAGCCCCGGAGACGCACCGGGAGATCCCTCTCCCCCACGCCGCCGCCTGCCTGCCACTCCCGCCCGAGCCCCGCTGCCCCGCGCCGTAACTTTCGGCCGCCGCGGCGCCGTCCCCGCGGCGGGGCGAGGGGAGCCTCGCGGCCGCCCCGTCACCGCGGGACCCGGCGGCGGCGCTTCCTCACGGGAGCTGTTCGCGGAGCGGTGCACTGACCTTCCTGCCGCGCCGCGGGGCTGCGGCGTGCGCGGTCCGCGCCGCGGGTCTTACACCGTCGCCTCGCCCTGCTGCTCTCCCAGGAAGGGCAGCCCCGTCGGGGGTGGGGGGGGAGAGGCAAGAAAAGTTTCCCGAGCCCCCTCCCCCTCTCCGTGGGTGCGTGTGTCGCGGCTTGCCCCGGCGCGGGCGGGCCAGGGAAGGGGTGCGGGAACGCAGGGAGCTGCGGGGGGCGGGAGCGCGGCCGCCGCCTGCGCCGACGGGGCAGGTGCCCGCGGGAAGGGCTTTGCTTCTCGGCTGGGCTGCGCTCAGCAGCGGGAGCGGCAGCCCGCGATGCTCATTCCGGCTGCCGGCTCTGGTTTGGCAGCGCCATGTTGCTGGCTTGCTCCGGGCGAAGTTCCTGCGCTGGCGAGCGCGGCGCTCCCCACATCTCGCCCGCGCCGCCGTCTCCCGTGCCCTGGCCGCCGCGGCTTTGTGTGTGTGTGGCTGGGGATTTAATTCTCCTCCTCCTCTTCTCCTCCTCTCTCTCCCTCTCTCTTTTTCTTCCTCTCCCCCCCCCCTCCCCTCTTTAGTCCGCCGGGAAAGCCGCTCTTCCTCACCTTGCCGCTGGGAGACCGGGCTCCGTCTGCTGCACGCTGCGCTCCCCTCGCATCCCCCCTCCCTCTCTCCCTCCTCCTCCTCCTCCTCCTCCTCCTCCAGCCGCCGCCTCCCCTCCCTTCCCCTCCCCCCGGGCAGGCGCTGCACCGAGGGAGCCGCCGCCAGCAGCAGCGGCAACGGCAGCAGCAGCAGCAGCGCCGCCACCGCTTTTTCCCTCTGCAAGTTTCCCCCTCCCCTGGCTGCGTTTCCCTGACCAGCCAGGCAGGGCTCGCCCGGCCGCGCACCCGTTCTCCCCCCTTGCCCTGACTAATTGATTTGCGCCCCTCGCCAGCCCCTCGCCTCGCCCGCTCCCCGCGGCTGGCACAGGTCGCTGCCGAGCTGCGGTGCCCCGGGGGTACTCCGCGCTCCCCGGCCGGCGGGGTGAGGAAAGCCGCCCCCCCGCCCCGCTGATACTCCCCTCGCTCGCTACCCAGAAGGCCAGTGGAGATCCGCAATTACCATAAAGCTCCGCTCACTCCGCTCCACCAAGCTGTCAAAACCCCGGCGGCGGCGGCGCTGCCAGACACCGCTGCGAGGCTCCGCGGCGGGTTGCGCCGCGCTGCCACCCCCCGCCGCCCCGCTCGCCTCGGCCCCGCCGCCGGACGCCCCCGCGCCTCTCGCAGCGCTCTCCCCCGCGCGCCCCGCCGCACCGCGGCGCCCGGGATCACGCCCCCCGCAGTACAGCCCGCGCCCCCACCCCGACCTGCCGGCTCCGGGATCCCCCCGTCACGCAAGGGCATCCCCGCCGGCCCAGGACCCGCCGAGGGCTTGCAGCCGTCCTTACCCCCTGCAGGGGTCATGGCGCGCACGGACCCTTTCTCCCGCAGCCTCCCACCCGCAGAGGGGTTCCCCGGCCCCGGGGCCCCTCTCTAGGCCCACCCGCCGCCCCCAACTTCGCGTGATCCGCGGCACAGCCGCGCCGATATACGCGTTTTCCCCCGGTCCGCTTCTCCGAGCTCTGAATCGGGATGGAAAAAAAGCCACTCGTTTGTCAACGTCTGCATTGCGGGGGGGCCGGGGGGGGACCTTATTAAAGCGCGTTTTCGCCTGATCCGGCTTTGGCAGCCCTTAACGCGCTTTCTGCTACGTGTGAGCGGTGTGGCAACCCGGGGTGGGATGGCAGCCGAAGCGCCGTTTCCCTCTCTGGCATTTCTACGGCTGCTTTAAGATTTCTGCCCGGGTTGTGGAGCCCTTTAATCTCCGGGTTGATAGTTATCCGCTGCATCTATTTACTTTGGCAAGGCAACTTTTGGCTCGGCGAGCTCCACTCGTAAATTTCAGGTTCATAACGCCCATCCCCGCCGATATTCCCGGGTTTGGTCCCGCGGATGCCGCGGCGCGGAGGCTCCCGGGGCGGCCCCGGCCTCAGGGCCAGGCGGGCCCTTGGCTCCGCAGCTCCCCCGCACCGCCCGGCGCCTTCCCGGGGAAGCGGGAGTTTTGCCACCTCAGCGCCGCCGGCGCCGCATCCAGCCCTTCTCGCCGCCGCGCCGTGTGGGAGCGACTGCCAGCCAAACACCGGGCGATTAACACGGACAATTCGCCCCGGGGGGGATTTTTAATCGCCACGTTCAGGACCCTGCGCGTAAAAGGCTGCTGAGACGCTGCGAGCTGCAAAAGCTTTCCCCGCCGAGAGCGCGCAAGCAGCAAGGAGGGCGATGAGTGTTCAGCGCCAAAGCAGGACTGCCGGGGCTGCCTGCCTGCTCTCCGCCGCTACTGCTTGATAGAAGACCAGGAGATCCCGAAAGTTGTCCCTAACAAAGACATCCCACCCCCCCAATCCATAAGTTTATAATCGAGAATCTAAGCCTCGTCTGGAAAAAACGTGGGGGTCACCAGATGCTCGGGGAGGGGGACACGGTGTACACCCCACACACGCGCACACCCGGGTCGTGGCCAGAGGGTTAGCATTTCATTAAACTGCCATCACGAGGCTTTAGGTTTTCGCCACGTCTCTCTTAAAAAACTCGCCCGTCTCAAAGCAGAAGTGAAATATCCACCGCCTGAAACCCGAAACTCCAGCCGCACCGCTCGGCTTCCTCGCAGGGGAGCCCAGGGAGCCGCCGAGCGCGGCGGCCAGGCTGCGGTGCCGACGGGGCGTACGGCCCCGGGCAGCGTCCGGGTTTGATCCCGGCGCGGCGGGCCACGCATCTGAAAAGGCTCGCACAGGTTTTTTTAATCTCCGATAACAAGCAGAAGGACACCTGGCCTATTACGCTGTAAAGCTATTTTTTATAAAGATGTTTTAGGGCTAGACATTAAAAGTTATTAGACTGAACACACGTGAGTTACAGGCACACAGCTGGAGGAAAGGCCTCTGCTGGTTTGTTGGGGTTTTTTTTCCCTTTCCTAGGGAGAACCTCATTAAAATTGCTTCTTTCGGTAGGAAAGCAGAACTAGCGTGTCTCCCGGCGAGGTGGCCGTAGCCGCGGCTTCCTGGCTGCGTTGATCCGGGCTTTGTCTGTCCCCACAGGTCTGGAACCGCGATGCCATCGGCCCGCACTTGTATCACAGAAGTCGCACACTTCCCTTTTCCCGGGCTGCGAACTCCGGATCACATGTGTGCGCCTACAGCGTGTGGCTGGGTGGTTGGGGATGCGTTTTTATTTTTTTTTTAACTAATGACTTCAAGTTATCTCGGGGTAAACTCGCTCCACTTTTATTTTTAAGCGTAGTTAAACTTTCTTTCTTCGTGCACGCAGTTTCCTCCGTGGAGGGGAGGAACAGACCCGCGCTTGTTTGCCTCTGTGCCTTTTTTGTTCCCCGGGTCCCCGAGCTTTGCAGCAGGAGGCTGGCGGCTCCTGGCGAAGACATTGGGGCTTCAGTTCGCTCCTCCCGCGGCCTGGCTCGGCCCGGCTGCGCGCCGCGCCGCCTTCCCCTGCCGCGGGTGAGCCAGGCACCGCCGAGCTAACCTCGGAAAATTCAGAGCATGCTCTTGCCTTGCGGATTACACCACCACCACCACCACCCCCGCTCCGGAGGGAACTGACCCCCGGGTCAGGCCGCTGCACACTGCTTTCTCCCCGGGAGCGGAGGGGGGGCTCCGCGCACAGATGCTTGGGGCTCCGCGCTGCTGCCGCTGCTGCTGCTGCCGCCACGGAGCCGGGCGAGGATGCGCTCGCAAAAACGGCTGCTCCGATAATGCTAAGTACTTAACCTCCTCGTAAAGACAAATCCATTGTTAATGGCAGAATGGGCTTCTCGCAGGAGGCTTCCAAGTGGGATGGCTTTACGCCGGCTCTCATTTACCTCCAGCGCCGCCTCTAATTGGAACACACACACACACACACTGCCCCCGGCCCGCGCACCTCAGAAAGTTGGGGGTTAAACGGCAGGAGTAGCGAGGCCGGGCCCCGGCACCCTCCACGGCCGCTCCCCTGCCCGCCAAACGGCAACCGGAGCACGCGGGTCTCCCGAGCACGGGAAATGAGAGAGAGGGGAGACAGGCGCTGCGAAGGTAAAATGAATTAATGCGAGCGAGGTGCTCAGACAGCCTGGTGATGAGTGCTAGGAAAAGCCTATAAATAACAGATCACTGTCCTAAGCTCTGAATTGCCCTGCTTGAGTGTGTCTTAAATCAGACCTTTATCATTGCTTATTGTAAGGCAGTGGAATTTAATGGAAGTGTAGAAATCTGAATAACAAAACAAGACAAGCCTCAATTGGCGTTATACAGGGTCTGCACCGCTTTCAGACCTGACACGGTGCCAGCATATTGTTACACCGACATGCAAACTCCCCGTGCAATCAAGGGGGTTTTGCATAGCAGAAGTACTATAATTTTACTTCGTAGTTCATGGCTACTCTGTTGACAGGAGATCCATTATTTTCTCTCCCTCTCCCCAGAAGAGCCCGAGACGCGCTCGGTTCACGGACTAAGCGCCGCTATCTTTCTTACAAAGCCGAATGACAAATCTCTCCGGTTGTGTTTGCTTTGCTCCGCGCCTCTTCCCCGAACCACTGAAGAGCGGAGATGCCCGTGATCCTCCGGGCCCCGTTTGCCGCTCGGACCGGACAGCCCGGGAGGGACAAGCAGGCAAACAAACACACGCACGCCTCGGCCAGCCTCCAGCCGGGAAGCTCGGCCTGCCGCCCGCCGCCCGGGGCCGGCTGCCGCCGCGGCGGGGGAAGCGCTTGCCGGCCCGTGCAGAGCTCGGTGGGGAAGGCGCAGCGCCGAGCCCACCGGGGCGGCCGCGGGGGGACGGGCTGGAGGCACGGCCCCTGCCCGGGGTAAGAAAGGGGGGCGGCAGCCCGCTGCAGGATAAGGGCAAGCTAGCTGCGAGCTGCCCCCTCCACCTCTCCCACTTGCATACCTCGGCCATTTTGTCTGCTTGCGGCGCGCCTGTGTCCCGTCCCCCCCCACCCCCCCCACCCCGCCCCCGCCCCGTCCCCTCGGGCAGAGCGCTGCTGCGGGCCCCTGCCCCGGGCGCGGGGGCCGGGCGCTGCCGGCGGCGGGGCGGGCGGGCCGGCCGGCCAGGAGGAGGTGAAAGCAGGGCCGCCGGCAGCCCCGGCCGCTCCTGCCAGCGGGGAGATGCAGCCGCTAGGCAAGGCCCTGCAGGGGAGGGGGCGTGCGCCGCACAAGTCTGAAGAGGAGTAAAAATAGCGCCGGCGAGGTTGTCGCTCTCCTCGCCTCCCCCCAGCGCGGCGGGGGGCAGCGGGCGGCGCGGGGGGGGGCTCGGCGGGGGGGCGCAGACCGAGGACAAGGGCTGAAGCCAGACAAAACCCCTGGCCCGGCCGGAGAGCAGTGTGGGAGAGGTTGAGCCTTCGACTCTGAAGGCGATGCGCGGGAGCCGGGGGCTGCGCCCCCTTTTCCCGGTGGGGTCCCTCAGCCCCGGGGGGCGCCGGCTGCGCCCCGTCTCCGTCCCTCGGCGGCCTGGGAAGGAGCGGCAGCGAGCGGCGGCTCGGCGGAGGCACGGCAGTCAGCACGCTCCTGGGTTTAAATATAATACGGCGGCCGGGGGAACCGCCATGGTTTGAAGGTGTGTTTGTGCAGACTACAGCTTGTATGTTAATAATTGGATACAGTCGATGAATCACCTCCGTCCTCCTTCTGGTTTTGTTTTTGTGTTGTGTTTTGTTTCGGAGGGGGTGGGGAGAGAATGCGAGGAGACGATGCCGTGGCTCGGCGCTGAATACCAATTCTGCACCCGGGTTCATAAACACTGGGGTTATTCACTCGCCCCAGAGGTGACAGCGGAGGCCTCCGCCGGCCTCCGAGCCCGCGCCCCGCGGCGCGGCCCCCGGGCTCGCCGCCGTGCCGAGCGGGATTTGCGCCCCGGCTGGAAGCCCGCAGCAGCGGGTGGCTCGCCGGGGTGCATACATATGAAATTGGAGCCTGCAACATCAAAGCGGCAGTGGAGCGGGGGCAGGGAGAGGCTCTCGGTGTGTACACGTGTGTACTTTTCCAGAGAAAAGTCCCTAATTTTTCAATTCGGATCCCCCCCCCCCCCCCCCCCATCACTCGCATGGCAGACACGCGGAGACATTCTTTAGTCCTGTACTTAACACTTCACAGTGTTTTTAGCAATTAAGGCGAGAGGGGGGTGGGTATAAAGATAAGCCACTTTTTCGCCCTGCAAGTGTGAAAGATAAGATAACAGTAAGCTGGGGCAAAACGTCTGCTTACAGCCTCCCCCCAGCGATTCTGATCGGTCACCTCTTATCGCAGAAAATGTTCATTTCGAAAGCAGCTTCAAAAAACCAAGGGAAAATAAAAGTATTTTCCGTACAGAAATGCCATTTAAAACCCCGTTCCCACTTCATCTCCCAACGTCGCGTCCCTGTCCCCCCCCGCCGTCCCCCCCTGCCATCGCGGTACCCAAACCAGGGCAGCAGCCGCCTCCCAGCGCGCCTCTCGGAAATTGCCAAACACGCAGGTAATCTGAGGACTGAAACCTGCCAGGCTCGGAGATTAGCAGCGCGCCCCGCTCCGCGGCGCTCCCCGGCCCTGCCCGCCCGCCTCCCCCGTCGCAGGCGGGGGATGCGGCCCGCCTTACTGGCCCCTCGCTGCCCGTAAAGCCGGCAGGGAGCTGCGCTGGGGGGAAGCCCCACGCCGGCCAGCACACGCGGCGGCGGGTGAGGCAGAACGACAGCCGGGCTGCCTTTTCCAGGTCGTTTCGCTGCAGCACCCCCGACGGCATCGGGACGGCGATGCTCCCCCGCCTGCCTGCCCCCAGCCAAGCTGCAGGATCTGTTGGCGGCGGCCGCGCTCGGCGTCGACTCGCTTATGCTTCCCCCCCGCAGCCCCCCCAGCCGCTTCCCTACCCAGCGGCCGCCCCCACGCCCCACCGCCCGGCAGGCACACTCGGAGGCCGCGGGCGGGCACGGCGCCCGACGCTACACGGCGGCGGGCCTGCCCTCCGCGGCACCGGGCAGGGCCCCACCGCGCCCGCCCCGCGGGCAGGATGCGGGCACTGCTCCTCCCCGGCCGCCGGGCAGCGGGGCTCAGTGCGCCCACGCCTGCCGCCGCCGCGGCCACGGCCGGGCCTACGCGCTGCCTCTCCGTCCCCGGGGGCTTCCCCCCGGGCCCGGAGTTCCCCCCTCCCGTCCTCGAGCCGTCGCCACCTGAGATAAGCCGAGGTGCCGAATAGGAAACGCTTCCCAACAGCTCCCCGAGGGCAAGGCGCGGCTATGCCGTGCCCTCACTGCCCTGGGAAACCTCCGCACCGGCCTCCACGCCAGGCAGTGGAGTGTGTGTGGTGTGGGCGGGTGGGCATCCCCTCATCCCCCGGCAAAGCCACATCCAGGGCCCTGCACGGGAGCCGGGAGAGCAGGGACGCCCCGCAGCCCCGAAGTGGTCGGGGCCACAACATAGCCGGGGTGGCTCGGTGGGGAGCTGAGGCGGTGGGGGGGCCTCGCCGGGCTCACCGCATCCCCCGTCTCCTCCCGCCGCCCTTCTCAGAAACCCGTCGGTGCCGCGCTCTCGAAGTGAGTGGGTCAGCAGCTGATGACAAGGGGAAAAAAGAAGAGAGCGAGCTAGCGAAAAAAAAACCCACCACCTTCCCAAACCCTAGCCTGGAGAGATTACTCATCCCCAGAGTTCCCCTAAGTCAGAGAAACTTGGCCAAGTCCCAAGGCCGAGCCGTTAGCCCGGTCTGAAGCTCCCCGGGCACCTTCCGCCGCGGGGCCAGGGCCGTAGGGCGCGGTGGGGGCGCAGGGCCGGGGCCGGCGGGGAGCGCACATCCCCATCCCCGGCGCTCTTCGCGCTCGAGTTATTGTGGAGCGTTTTATCTTCACAGTCACATCGGCAGCTAACGAAGCTCGGCGGCTGCAGCCCACACGACTTTGGTTCTCTGCATTTATCCTTCAATAAAAGCCGATTCCTTTATTAGAAACAGGAGACGTGTCTCCTACCGCCCCTATCAAATCCCAACTGGCAAGGCGCAGCCGACACCTCCCCCTCAGCCCCCCCTGCCCGAGGGGGCAGGCGACACCACCCCACGGCCTACGCCCCCCCTCCCTCCGGACCCCCCACCGCGAGCATCCCGCTCTCCCCCTCTCCAGCCCCCTCACGAACAGGGGCAGCCCTCGCCCCCTTCCAGCGGGGCGGCCAACGCCCCCTCCCCGACATCCCCCCCGGGCAGGAGGCAGCCGAGGCCAGCCGGCCCCTCGCCGCTGCGCGCCCCCCGCCCCAAACACCCCGCGCCGGCACGGGCAGCTGCCTCCCCCCCTTTCTCTCCGCCAAATCAATCGCCCCCACCAGGCGCACCCACACGACTTTCGTTCCCCTGCATTTATCGTTCAATAAAAGTCGTTTCCTTTATTAGAAACAGAGGAGACGCTTCTCCCACCGCCCTCACCTCATGCCCCCTCCGCGGGCACAGCCGGCAGCCCCCCTTCCACATCGCCCCCCGCAGAGCAGGGCCCGCCCCCCCCCCCCCCGCTCCCACCACCGCCGTCCCCTAAAAATAACAATAACAGTAATAACAATAATAACAGCCACCGTCCCCAGCAGTCGCGGCAGCCAGCCCCCCCCCCCCCCCCCCGCTTTCCACCGAGCCCAGCCACCCCCTCCCCTTCCCTCTCAAATCCCCCATCGCTAGGCACAGCCAACCCCCCCCCCCCGCCCTCCCGCCTTTCCCCAGGCGCAGCCAACGACCCAGCAAATCCCTTCGCCAGGCACGGCTCGGCCCCCGCCCGCCTCGCAGCCCCCCCCGGGCACCGAGCAGGTCTGCGCGGCGGCTGCTTGCGCGACTCCGATCGGAGCTGCCGCCGCCGCTACCGCGCGGGGAAGGTTTCCCCGGGCGCCGCCGGGAGAGCCGGTGCTCGGAGGATGCCAGCCCGCCTCGCTGTGCCGTGCCGTGCCGTGCCGTGCCGTACCGTACCGTGCCGTGCCGTGCCCCTCCTCCGCCCCGCGACTGCGGGGGGAGCGCCCGGCGGAGATCTCCCCGCCGAGGAGGGGCCGGAACGGAGCGCGCTCTGTATCGCATTAAATTAATCGCCCGGCTCCAGAGGAGGCAGGTGATTCTACCAAACACAATGAGGGGTTTGAGCGCTGCGGAATAAAGCGCCGTTCATGGGGCCGTGGGCGGCAGTGCCCGGCTCCGCCGCGGGATTGCTGGGTCCCGGGGGATCCCAGCGCTGCTCCTCGCTACTGGCCCCAGCGCGGGGAGCCCCGGCTCGGCGCACCCCACCCTCGCTCTCAGGATGGATAAAGGAAGGGCACGGGAGGGGGAAGCGGCGAGCAGCGAGCAGCCGCCCTGGCAGAGGGGTAGCAGCAGCCCTCAAGGACGGGAAACAGGGTAGGGGGGGAGCTGTAGGCAGCCCCCCGCCGTGCACCCCCCGGGGGCGGCCCCCTGGGGTGGGAATGAGCATAAGCCTCTCGCGGGGGGGCAGGGGCCGAGCGGCGGGGACCGCGCAGCCCTCAGGCAGGGCCGGGCGGTGGGGAGCGCGGGGCCCCCGGGCGGCCTCCGGGCGAGCGGTGCGGTGCGGGCGGCGCTGCCCGGGTTCAGGCGGTGGCGGGCGTTGTTTTCCTCGGAGAGCGGAGGAGGAGGAGGAAATCTCCGGTTTTTTAATGAGGGGGTGCAGCAGCGCTGAGCGCTGGGATTACACGGCAAGGAGACAGAGCTGCGGGCTGTGCGTGCGCGCAGGGCTGGTAGTCTCCGCCCGTCTGCCTGCTAATCGCACGTTTTCCGCTGTTAAAAAGAAACCAAGACGCTGTGGCCGAGCCCAGCGCTGTCTCTGTGACTGTGACATGAAAAGATGGCGCTCTCTCCCCTCCCCCAGCCTTCCTCTCGGTTTACACTTCCTCCCCAACAGCTTTTGCCTTCCAGTTTCTTTAAAACCCTCTTTTCTCCCTTCCTTCCCCCCCTCTCACCCGGCCGGATACCACAGGCTTCCCAGCCGATCGGTGGGTCTCCCTCGGTTGCGACGTTTTTAGAATGTTTTTTAATCTCTATCTCGCTCTTTTCTCCTCTCTTTTCTCGGAAACCTCGATCTTCCCCTCTCTGTCTCGCTCTTTTGTGAACTTCTGCCCTACTGGGAGGCAGTTTGCGGGGGGCGGGGGGGAATATGTGAGGAAGCGCGGGGAGGGGGTTACCCCGCCGCTTCTTCCCCCCCCCTCCCATTTCCTCTCTCTCCCCCCAGGCAGCGGGGGCAGGGAAGCAGCCGGATCGCGGAGCGTGCGTGTCGGGGGGCAGGAAGGAGGCTCCGGGAGGTGCCTGCCCGCCCCGGCGACCTGGTCACGCTGCGGCTGCCCCCGCGCTGTGGGAGCTCCCGCTGGGCGGGGGGGGAGCTGCGCTGGGGCTGCGCGGCGGTGGCAGCCCCGTCGGAGGAGTTTACCTGTCTAGAAATGTTTTACGGTGCTGCGCGCACCAAGGTGGTCCCGGCTCCCGGAGCGGGTCCCCGGGACTGACCGCGGCCCCTCCCCGAGGCAGGAGGGCTGTTCCACCGCCTTCCACCTCGTTCTCCACGTTCATCACCAGACCGTTCCAAGTGCTAAGTTGTGGGGTTTTTTTTTTCCTTTTTTTTTTAAAGCCTGCAAATTAAATTCAGCGCCGCTCTCTCCTATTTTAGTGTCTGTTATGTTAATTGCACTTAGCGCTGTGGCGCTGCTCGCCAGGGATGCATGAAGGCCTCGGAGATTAACCGCAGGCTCCTGCTCGGACCTTCCTCAGCCAGCAGCGAGTTGCGAGGGGCTGCTGGGGAGTTTGCACAATCTCGTGTGCTGTCGGGGTGTGCTGCTGCTGGCCGGTCGCTCTGAATCCGGGCCCAGCGACTCCTGGTTTGGAGGTCAGGCTGGCAGCGGCTCCCTGTGCGCCCGCAGATCTATTTGTGTAAGGATTTGCATTGCGGGAGGACAGGTATTTTTCCTCCCCGTGGATGGTAAAAATGCAAAATTAGCGCGACTGTTTCTAGGCAGAGACGCCACGATTACGTGATCTCGCTGAACCTGTCGGTTCTGCTTTCTGGAGCAGCAAGGAAACCGGACACCTTCATCAATGACTCCTGGAGCCGTTCTCCCGGGCGCTCGCCGTATTTATCACCATCTAACCCCAAGCAGCCTGCCAGTGCCGTGTCGCAGCCCCTGCCCTGCCCGGGGATGTCCGTGCGGCCAGCTTTGCCCCGCGGAATTACCCGGCCTCTCCGCGAAGGAGTGGGCATGTGTGGCCTTCCCAGACGCTTCCTTTCTCCAGTGCCTACTTCATCTATTCGTTATCAGGGGACGGCGTGTGGAGTGACTGAGCCTAATAAGTTGTCCACTTGTTCATTTCAGGAGCATTGATTTCTGGTTCCAAGGCACTCTGTTCTAGCACTGGCTACAGCTGCGGGGCATTTCGCAGCTGGTCTTTCGCCTAGACAAATATCAGCGAGAATGTGAGCATTATTAGCCACATAAATAAATCATTAACGTGCACACAAATGTTATTTTAGCATAACTTCCAAGCAGAAAATATCCCGATGGGGCAAGACGGAGAGGCGCGTTGCGCTGGACCGGCCCCGGCACAGCCTGGCCGGCAGCGGCGAGCAGGGGTCGGCGCCCCCCCCCAGCGCGGAGCCAGGAGATCGGCACTGCTCCCCCGCTCCCGATTGAACATTAACAGGGCCGGCCCGCCGTGGCACGGCCGCGGGGCCTTGCCTCGCAGACCTTTGTCTACTCTCCCGAGGCCGGGCGGGGACGGCGGGCGCTTTTCTCCCCAAACGCGACGACACTAATGAGATTACCGGCCGGCTGGCCGCAGCTGATGCCGCGGAGCGCAGAGCCCGCGGGCAGAGCCCGGCCCAGCCCAGCCGCTGCGCCTCGTTAACGCGGGGCCCACGGCAGGAACGACGTTCGCTTTTGGCCTCCCGCGAAGGGCTGCGGGCCCCCCCCGTGCCCCGGCGGCGGGGAGCGGCAGCCGCCGCCGCCGCCGCCCGGGCCGCGCTCGCCCTGCCCCGCGGAATCCCGCGGGTGCCAGTAAAGCCCTGCCTGGGAGCCCTGCCAAGGCGGGCTCGCTTTGATATGCCGCGCCACGGCCGCTCCTCCGCTTGCTCCTAATCACGCAAATGCGAGCTTGCTCCGGCACTCTGCGTAATAAATACTGAGCGTATTTCGCCGGGCTCCCAAAGTAAATATTGTATCGGAGAAGCGGGGCTGCGCTGGGAAGCTGAAATCTTCCACTTTTTCGCACTTAGCAACCGACTGGAGCGTTGTGCGCTCCCTCCCCGAGCCAGGCTCGGTGTGATTTACTTTCTGGTTGCGATGCAGATATTCGCTTGTCAGTTCAAGGGCAGGACAGAAACTGTGCAAGCGGAGTCTTGTGAACGGAAATCTCTCATTTACGAGGTTCTGCTCCACCACCAAAAGCCACCCTCCAGCACCTTTGTTCTGCACGCAGCTGCTTTTATCCGCCCAGCCCCCGCGCGCCCCAGCCGCATCTCCATCCGACCCTTCTTTCCCTGTCTCGCTCCTCAGATGGATTCCCAATCTTTTCCTGACTGACCCTGGGGGAGGCGGCGGGGGGGACGGGGGGGGGACACGACGGGGCGACAAGGGGGAGGGAGACCTAGAGAGGTTGATGATGAATGACAAGGCAAATGATAAAAGCCGAAGCGACAGCAAAAGCAAACAGAAGTGGTCTCTGCTCTCTCGCAGGGCCCAGCCCCGTCCACAGCCACGGGAGTCGCGCCTGTGCCATGAGAGCAAGGTTGGCCTCCGCAGGCAGCCCGGCTTCTCCGGGGCGAGATAAACACATTTCGGTCACGTGGCGAGCCTATACCGTGCCATGCTCCTATTTGCCTTCCCCGCTCTCTTTTCACAATAACATGCCATCCGCCAGCCAGCTCCGAGGCTAACCTCACCTCCCCTGGCGCCCGGCCAACCCGCCCGGGCCCGGCCAGTGCGGCGAGAAGCTGCGGGGCTCCCGAGGAGGCTGCACCCCGGCCCAGGGCTGCCTGCATCCCAAGCCGGGGCTGGGGCACGGTCCAGCTGCATCCCGGTCTGCGGCTTGGCCGGGGACGGGCTGGACCGTGACTCGGGACTGGGGCAGGGGGGCTGGCTGCACCCCAGCGGGAGCAGGGGCCGGGGCTGGCCGCATCCCCGGGACATGGCGCGGGGGCAGCGCGGTGTCCCCGCTAAGCGGCCGGGTGGGGGGGGGTCGCCCAGGGACCGCAGGGGAGGGGCGTGTGCGGGAGGTGCGGGCTTCGGAGTGGGGTGGAGCGCCGCATCTCCAAGAGCGACGGCCGGGCACGGAGTGGGCTCGGCTCGAGGAGGGCGGCCGGGGCAGCCGCAGCGGGACGCCAGCTTTGCCGCTTTAAAATGGCTGAAAAGGGTGTCCCCGGGCATCCCCTCCCCGGTAGCAGCAGCAGCAGCGAGCGCCGTCGCCCCGAGCACCGCGGCCGCCTGCGGCAGCCCCGGCTGGTTATGGGAACAATGAGCCACCGCGGGCGCGCCGGTGCCTCCCCGCTGCTAGGGCCGGACGGGGCCAGCGCCGCGGGGCCGGGGTGCAGGCGGCGGGGGGGGGGGGGGGGGGGGGGGAGGAGGCTGGAGCCAGCCCAGTGCCCCCCCGGCCGCCGGAGCGAGCGTGCCGTTTAATCCCTTTATCCCAGCTCGCTGGTGGCGGTGCGAGCCGCCGGGCCGGCAGCCATCCGCCATCCGCCCGTGGAGGCGACGTGCTGGCTCCGCGGCGCAGATGTCGCCGGGTGGGAGCAGGGAGCCGATCCCCAGCGGCACCACCGTCACAACGGCAGCAACGGGGGGCGGCCCCCGGGGACCCGGGTACCGCTTGGCCGCGCACCGGGGGGTTCTCGCCCTTCGGGGCCCCCGAGGGCTCCCTGACGTCGGGCACCGGAACCGTGCCCCAGCGTCCCGCTTGGGGCCCCGCGGCCTCCGTATGGCCGCTCCCGGGGCAGGCCTCGCCGTCTCCCTGCGGGAGCACGGTCTGCAGCCTGCCCTCTCTCCGGGCCTCCCCGGCGCCCCCGGGCGAGGCGAGGAGCAGCCCCCGGTGCGGTGCCCAGGTTGGGCTGTCGGCGCTCGGCTGCCCGTGCTCCGAAATCCGGAAATTATGCAAATGTCCGGGATGCTCTTCCCTTTGATCTGAACTTCCTCGGAATGATCCTTTCTCATTACGGAGCATGAAAATGCCTCTCGGACGTGTAAAGTGAACTACAGAGCTCCTTTCATCCCCTTTTGTTACCCGCACCGGGCTCGTCTCTGCAGCCCCGCATTCCCCAAACACCGGGAAAGGGGACGGAAAGGGGTTCCCGGGGGAGGCGGCGGGACGTGGGAGCAGCCCGGGCCGCCGGTTGTCATGGCGAGGCCAAGCGTCTTCCCCAGTTATGTGCGACTGATGGGTTTGTGCCCCGCTCGGCTCCGGGTTCACCTTCTCCCCGGCTGCTCGGCTCCCCGCCGACCTCCCCGCCCGCGCCCCGGGAGGCAGCGGCGCCCCGGCCGCCCCGCCGAGCCCCGCTTCCCCGGCTCGCTGATCACCGCCTGCACATCAGACGCTGCGGGGGGCAGCAGCGGCGGCGGCTGGGGGGGGTGCTCCCGCCGACGGGAGCGCAGTCCCCGAGCGACTGTGAACTCCATCTTTTGCTGCGCTCCTTACTACCTCTTGTTTCAGTTTTGATAAAACCGAGAGTGACGAGGCACTGCATGTATCATAGGTTTAGTATGTCCACGCAACCGTGGATATGATTTTCAAGACTCCCGAGAGCCATGGCTGGGATTTTTTATCTTCTTCCCCTCGCCCTCCCCTCCCCCCTTCGAAGAGATACTAAGAAAGTTTGCTCTGTCTTGAAAGCTACTCTCCGAGTAAGAAAAACATTCTGACCATTTGCTGGAGGCCATTTTATGAAACCTCAAGGAGGTTAATAGCTTGCATAATTTCTGGAATACCTTTTTTTTCCCTTCCCCGCCATTCACTCAGACAAGGCAAGAGCTCCGTAGGCCAAGCGCTCCTGTCACAGACAATGGATTCCCACCTATGTGAGGGGCCTGCACTACAAAACGGATGGACTCTGCTCTGCTCGTGCACGGTCCAGAGAGAAAGCCTGCAACATATCTGTGAGATGAAGGGATGCATGTGAAAGAGGGCACAGAGCAAGGGAGCTACCCCAAGTGCTTAGGTTGGATTTTTTTATTTTGCTGGAATTTGCAATGTTTTCTAGAGAAGCAGCATTGATGAAATTGTGCCACTGCAAAACAAAGCTGAGCAAACAGGAGAAGGAGAATTATTTTAACTGTTTTTAAAATGTTGTCGTGTTTCTTAACAGCTGGTTAACTCCAGTGCCTAACGAGCTCTTGAAAAAGAAGTTTTATTAATGGAAAAAAAAAAGGCAATCCCCCTGCTTGCTTACAATTAAATGATGACAGCTTATAATGCATTCCTTCAAGACCTCCAGTAATATCGGGGCTCAGGGGATGTGAAATACCTAATTTATAGATTTTTTTAAACCGAGAACAGAACGTTACGATCAGCTGGTTTGACCTGCTACATACCATGAGCCAGTGAATTTCAGCCACACGTTCTTGTATCAGACTCACAAACTCTGGCTGAGCTTTTAACCTGGTATTCAGTCTTGCTCTGAAGACTTTTAAGTAACAGAAAACCCACTGCTTGCCTCAGTTGTTCCTGCGATTATGTCCCCCCCTTTTTTTTTTTTTAATGCACCTATTTCTGCTCAGAATTCATAGAGCTTCATTTTCCAACATAGGATCTCATTATGCCTTTGTCTGCCACATTAAAGAGATCTCTACTATCAGAAATCTCCCCATAGAGACACTTAGGGCACTTAAAGACTATGATCAAACCAAGTCATAGCCTCCTCTTGGATAAATTAATAGATGGGATTTCTTTTAGTCTTTTGCAATAAGATGCGATTCCCAGACCTTGAATCACTCTTGTAGCTCTTTTCTGATCCAGTATTAATTTGCCAATGCACTTTTAACATGCAAACACCACAACAGAGCCAGACACGGTATTCCAGCAATGGTCTCATTCATGTCAGAAGCATTAATGGCATCATTAAGTTTACTTGTTTAAAACCCCATGCAGATTACCTTTATAGATAGCCTTAGCAATACTGACTTTATTAAAACCCCATTTAAAAAGTCGCCTGTCTTCATGCAGACTAGTGTTGTTCATCAAATTCACAACACTGAGCATCACTTGACCAAACTGCAGAGCTAGCTTAGTTTTTCTAGCTGAGGCTTTTGCAGTGCTCCATCAGCCCTACTCTTCAGTAGGGCTTCATATATTTTTCCTTTTGTCTGTAAGAAGAAACTGCTGCATATTCTCACAATGGCAGTAGCCCTGGCTGTGCACTAATAGAGAAGCACATAGACAGAGCTCCACTACACCATTCCCTCTTTTCCCTCTTCCTCTCTTGCAATGTGGAAGCCCCAGGTAAATTCCAGCAAGAGTCGGGGTAGTTCAATCCTTTCAGTGTCTGTGGTGGGCTCAGTTTTGAGACACTCCTCCCCAGATGGTTCACAGACAACTTCCATGAGGGCTTCTTCAACCACAGCAGTCCGCTTTCACACTCGAGCCCATTTCCCATCCACCTTCACATGAACATCTGCTCCAAAAGACAGACATTAAGCATGGTAGAGCTGTCCCACCAGATACCAGATGAAACATGTCCTCCAATAAAGAAACAGGAGCTGCCCTTCCTCTGCCCATCCTGGTGATATCCATCCATTTTTCAGTCTACCTCAGCTTCTCAGATAGCCTTGCTGTGCAACAGCATCATGGAACAGCAGGATCTCAGAGGACCAAGATCCATGTGCCACAGCATTAACTCCACTGCTCCAGTACCTTCTCAGTCTCTGATCTCCTCAAATTACATCAGGAAACACTGCATGCAGTGAGTGCCATTCCACCAGGTGCCGCAAACCTGGACTCCAGAGGTGGCCTGAGCTGTAGCTGAGATGCCCTGGATTATTTGAGTCAGACTGGCTCCCAAAAGCCTCAGCTGTCGCTAGGACTGCATTGTGGTGGACTTCATATAACAGGAGTGAAACACAGCCCCAAAGATCTCCTTCCGTATCATTTGTATTCTCAAAAGCAGAAAATCATACAGTACAGACACGGTCTTAGAAATGGCAGGACCTCAGCTTCATACACTATCCTTGTGCTCCTAGCAGGACTCATACCTGAGCCACACTCTTTTGTTTATTTATTTTCCTCCCAAATGATAGCTCTTTTTCCACAGGCCCAGTTGGAGAATCACATTGATCATGATGTCACAGTCGTGCATCAGACCAAAAGTGCTTTTCTGGTCAAAGGCAATCAGACTGGCCTGTGGCATCTCCTAGCTCACTGAGTTCCCCAGGCTGCTCCCACTGACACCTCTGCCCTAGCAGAGGTCGTGGTACATGCTGGAGACCAAGTAAGCATAGTGCGCCTGCACCACAGGCACCTTCTAGTGGGAAGGCAGCTACGACCTGCCCAGGAAAGCTGGTTGTCATATAGAAGTGATTCCCCATCTGCACAGAGCTGATTAAAGGGACTTGTACACTACTTACTCTGCTACTGCCTCCAGGGACATGGTGCCAATACAGCGTAAAGCCTGCGTAGCTATGCTTTTTACCCTGGGGTGAACTATGATGAAGTTCGTGTTATGTTAGAGGACCTTGAAGCTGCTACTGCAACACTCGGGAGAGGCTCAGCCTACCTGAACCAACACCAGGACAAGGGCAGCACAAGATTAAAGGTTAAGTTGCTTTTGTGTACCTGCCCCACCTCATGTTCTGTGCCGTGCAGCTGCACCACAACTGCCCCTTTAAACTTTAATTATCCACAATAAAATTATTTTTCCCATGACACATGGCACAACCCTTATGTCCTACTAGTAGCAGTCCTCCGTTTATACTTTCCATGTGCCCTCATTTTACTATGAGTCAGACACGCTTGCCCTCTCTTCCTATGACTTACACTTTCCTACCTCAGAAGACATATGTATCAGAAGATGTATCTGATGGCCCAGTTATGGATATCTTCTCATACAATTGGCATAATTCCTTTCCAAAACCACTGCTAGATAGACATCAGGTTCAAATCAAATTCTCTGTTAGCCCTGACCATGAAAAAGCGAGCACAGAGAGGTCACCTTTGTTGTAACAAAACACCCTTGAGTTGCACTTAATTCTAGTAAGCAGCACATTATCCTCACTCGCTGTACCAAATGCAATTTATAATTTTAAAAAGCAATAATAATTCAAACCATCAGACCTACAGCTTTGAGGCACTGCGTACCACAGGATGGGATTGCTTTTCTTTTGAATTTACCCTGCAAGTACACATTGCCCAACCACTTGTGACAACCTGCTCTTTCTTCCTTCCAGGCTGCTGCAGCCAACAGTACTAGGGTCTGAGCAACTGTTTTGGGGTCTGCTCTCCTCCAACCCTCCAAGGGGTTTGTCATTAGTTTTCATGGAGAGCAGAACGAGGCCGTATGTGGAAAACCAATATTGACATTTTCTTGTTTAAATATCATACATCAGAATGGGGTCATGGGAGCCAAGGCCACCAGAAAGGGTTCCCCCACAAGCTATTATTTCCTTTTAGAAAGCACCAGGGACCCAGCAGTCTCCGCTGGGCCTCACACCCACATCTCTGCTCTTCTCGGCAAGCTGGCTGACTGCTGCCAGTGCCACTTAGCAAATACAGATGTTCAGGTCTTTTTCTTTCACCACGGGTCTCACTCATCCCTGCGTG
The DNA here is from genome assembly GCF_023634085.1 of Falco cherrug. Taxonomy (NCBI): domain Eukaryota; kingdom Metazoa; phylum Chordata; class Aves; order Falconiformes; family Falconidae; genus Falco; species Falco cherrug. The sequence goes on along the minus strand of NC_073698.1, from coordinate 83,104,358 downwards.
GAGGCCTGGTACTTAAACGAATAGCTCTTTTAAGCCCTCTTTTCAAGGCTATGTGAAACACACACCCCATCTGTGCTCACCTCCGTCTTTGCTTGGAAAAATCTACAGTACTTTCCTATCAAATTTGAAACAAATAGCATTAAAACTTATTTTAAAAATTAATTGAACCAATACATCAACAACTTTCATGTTTTCAGAGCCTGCATGGCCCTCGCCTGGGAAATTAGAACTGCAGGAGGGTAATTTTGCATTTAAATCAATGGAGCTCTCTTTCCCGACAAGGTTGCCTTCACACTTTGCAAAGCCAAGCAGTCCTACCAGGGTTCAGAAGAAAGGGGCCTGTTTGATGTCCTGCACCTGCAGCACACCCAATCTCCCTGGAAGGAGGGGTTCCTGAAGGGCTCTGGGGGCGTAGCCCCCCTATTAGTGCCACTCAGGGCAATGCTGTTGCACTAGGGTGGGCTACTTCCACACCTTACACCTCGGTTCCCTTCTCCTCCCATTCATCCAAGCAGCTCCTCACCTGCTGTGCCTTATTCCTTGCATTTTCCTGCTGTTGCCCATGTGAGAGCGATCCACCCCAAAAGCGGGCAGGCTCTCAAGGTGAGATCAGACACTGAGCTAGGAAAAAGTGTGTTTGGGGACTGCTCCGAAAAAGGAGCAGAGAAAGCAACAGAAGACATGCCCTTTCCCAGGGAGGGAACGGCTGCAGGATTTCTCGTTTTCTCTAAACCCCTGAACGGATTTGCTGCCAAAAGAAAGGTAATCCACATTATGTAGAAACAAAATTACATTCACATGAACACACGCATACAAACACACACTGTTCTCTTCTAACTGCAGGGTATCAGCTTTGGGAGTGGTGGCCTCAGAGAGCTGTGGCAAAGGAGCCCCTGGCTGAAGCCAGGAGCTCCCCTGCCTCCCTGTACCACCAGCATTGCTCTCCTGGTCAGCTGCTATTGTAGCTTTCGCAGTTTTGCTTTCGTTTTTTGGGCAGGCAGGAACAATCTGCCTTCTGTGCCTAGAGAGTGCCCAGCACACTAAAGCTGCTGTCAGGTAACACAATACTTGTGAACCTGGAAAGATAAAATATCACTGAAATTCAGCGTGTGTCGATTACCCTATTTATCTCTACACATCCTGAGCCTTACCCTAGTCCAAAACTTAGCCCTGCTGCTTTGTGTTTAGATGATAGCCACAGTAATTAGATGATGCAAGACAGAGTCATACCCCAAAGAGCTTACAAATCTAAACAGTGCCCAGACAGGCAGCATAAACAGAGGTTGTAAGAATATGAAGACATGGTTTACGTGGTCATGTAGAGGTCTTGAAGAGTTCCTGGTGACAGGACTTCTGAAATAATTTTTCCCCTTCTCGGGAGCATTCTGGAGGCAATAAGATGTTAGGAAGTGGTGAAAAAGAGAGACTTTGCGACCTGACAAACCATTACTGGGCAAATGACAAAGGTGGAAGCCCAGCTGCAAGAAGGCCTGCAGGCTAGCAGGGATGGGGTGCCTGCAGCCAGCTAGTACTGGCAGGAGAGGGCTGGGGTGAGAAAGGAGCCTGGGGTGCACCTGTGCTCCAAACTGAAGCAGCTTTCATACCTTTCGGTGTCCGGGCCGACTGTCCCAAGCCATTGGGGTTTGCCAGTTCTACTTTAGTAGTGTTCTCCACTGCTTTGTTTCTGAGGCCTAGCCATCACCACATAACAGCGCTTCCAAGATTTCAAAATGCCTTCAGGGCAGCAAAGGACAGCAGCAGGAGGACTATCTGAACCATTTTGGTCTGAGACATTGGGACTTTGATCCATCCAGGCGTTAATTCAATGAAAGCCAGACAGGATCAGGCTGAAACTGGCATTATGCACTGTTGGAAGCAAATCCAATTCACATAGTTTTAAGCACACGCAAACCATTTTCTATGGGGACCTGGAGTGCTTTACAAGAGCGCTTGAGGGACCAGGTGACTTTTAGCATGGTGAACTTCAGCAGCATAACCAAGGCTTAACACTGTGGCCATAGCCCTCCCCAAGGTAGGGATGACTGCAAAGGCCAAGGCAACAAGTTGGAAATGTTTTCTTTCCTTTTCCATTGCCACTGTCTTTTTTTCCCTGACTTCCTGTTACGTACACTGCTTGAAGAGAAAAGCACTGTATCCTACCATCGTGACACAAGCCTGGGTTTTTCTCTCCCTGCTAAAATGCTGGAAGTACCTAGCCAGAGAACAGCTCTGTGCAGAACCTAAAAAGACATGCGGAGACCCTAGGGCCATTTTTGCCTACCACTCTTCAGGTTGCTCAAAACTTTCAGTCCTACCTTCAGTCAGTGAACAAGACCCAGGGCTACAAGCACCAGTGGCGTATTAATACCTACACAGTATCTCTCCTGTCACAAAGCAGGGGACCTGCCAACTACACCCAAACCCCATCAGGCCCCTGGGAAATGGGTTCCAGCCACAAACCTTGCCCCAAATACGGAAGAAGGACCTCATCTCAAGCCAACCTGAAAGAGTTGTGCAGACACACACACATCCGCTGTTGTCTTGTTCTTGCACTCTTCCTTCAGGTGCTTCCTTGCCACGGGAGGGGGTGGTCCCCAAGCCCTCACTCACATGTACCGACAGGACTGCTTCCCAGCCACAGCTTATACTCTGCTTTCCCCAGTCAAGGGTTACTCTGACATCTTCACACAAGCATACACAGGGGTCCTTCTAAATGCTGTGTGCACGGGGTCTTTTGCTCTCCCACCCCACAACAGACCAGGGCTCAACCTGCCTACACATATGCCACCCCACAGCTTGGCCCCATGTGCTGGCCAGAGCCTTTCCACATCTCCCACTTCCTCCACAGCTCCAACAGCAGCCGCATCTGCAGTGCCAGAGCAACTGCTTGAGGTACAACAAGGGCACATGAGTCATTTACCTCCTAGCCAGCCCTGTCCGCTGTGCTCCAGCGGGAGCGACACAGTGCTCTTGCTCCTGGTTCTTAAGTGGCGCTCAGAGGTACAGGGCAGGTTATAGATTTTTGCCTCTCTCTGGCTTTTGGGCTTAGCAGCAATGCTTTGTACTCAGCAGGCCTCGCTGTGTGCTTGGCTGCACAGGCTGCTGGCTTGCTGCTTTCCCCCTTGGCTTCCTCTGCCATCCCCCACGCATTACAATCTCCCCCAAGGGCCAAGGCAGGAGCTAGGGAAGCAGGCTCTGTGGGGTACTGGGACTGGGAATTGCCCCAGGCTGCTGGTGACAAGCATTAAAGTAGCTGGCCTGCTCTGCAAACGCGGGGCAGTCGGGAGCAGGGGGTCGTGGTGGGCAGGGAGGTTTCTCTTGCATGACCCGGAGCTGGGGCCACCACCGGGTCGGGGGGCCAAACCACCCTGGCTGGCTCCTGTAGGGCTCCCGCGGGGCCGGGGCACAGCTCATTGCGGAGCCAGACACCGCTCCCAGCCCCACGCTGTGTTTCACAGCCTCCTCGGGGACCAGGGCATGTCTTACCGGGACGTCTGCCGGCCCCGCAGTCCTCCCGGCCAGCTGGCCCCATGGGACACCCGGGGCAGCCCTGCCCCGCTGCTGCTGCTCCCAGCGCTGGTCCCGGCCCCAGCCCCGACGGCGCGGCCCCGGCCAGCCTGCCTGCCCGGTGGTGCTGGCCTCGGGCAGCGGGTGTGCCCTGGGCTGCAGGACGTGGCATAAATCGACCCGAGCCACAAACCCGGCGGTGCACATCAACCCTGTCGTGGCTGGAGCCTGCGATGTCCCGCCTAGCTGAGGGTAGGGGGGCTCCAGAAAATACACAGTGCGTGCTTGGACTGCATCAAAGGTATTTATTTTGATTATCCCTTGGCTATAACTTCCATCGTTCCCCTTTGTTTTATAGCTGCTCAAGTTTACTTGCAGAATTAAGACAGATTTTGGGGGGAGGGGGAGGAAGGGGGTAGGAAGCCTTTGTTCTCCGGAGTGTGCTTGTCTTACTTTTGCATCATGTGGCCTGAGCGGCACCCACACACACACACCCGCCCCGACCGTATTTACTCTATCTCGAGTGAGTCCTTTGAAGGAGAGGGCAGAGTCGTCGTTAACCCTCTGCGTGCCTGCTGGGCCCTCCCGGCAGAGCCAGCCTGCCTTTGGTGGGGACGCAGCAGGTCCTGAATCCCAGAGCCGCGGGTGTCGCTTTGACGGACGGCATCGTTGTGTCCCGTGCCCCCCCCCCCCCCCAACCCGCAGCCGGTCTCCACGCCAGCCGTGCGCACGGGGAGCCGGCAGCGGTGGGCCTCAGAGAGAGCCCGGGGATACCCCCTTGATCACTAGCAGGCTAGCCTGCTTAACACGAGGTTGGAGATGCCTACAAACTCGAAACAGCTGCCGGGCTTTGCTCTGGCCTGCCTGCTAAAATACGCCGATCTCCTTTTAATCTGTTTCATATTCACAAATTAAGCACTTAGCCTAGGTAATAAATCATGAGGCAGTTTACGAGACTAGCAGGAGACAAACAAGTGGAAAGGGAAAACAATCGCCTGAAAGTGCATTCAATGTAACTAGAAAGACGCGTTCGGAAACCCCAGCCCGCGCTCCCCGGGGCGGCGGCAGTACCCCGCGGCCCCGGCCAAGCCCCGCCGGCGGCGGGGGGCTCGACCCCAACCCGGCAGCACCCGCACTTGTCCGCGCCGCGGGGCTCCGGACGGCCCGGGCTCCCGCCTTTGTCTCCCCGCGTATCGGCCGGCCGCACCAGCTCCACCTGGGAGAGACTCCCGCGGCAGCCGGCCTGGAAATAATGACTCGGGCTGGCGATAACCTCGTCTCGCACACCCCCCCACCCCGGCTCGGCCTCGGCTAGGGCGGGGGTCGTGAAGAGGGACGCTGGAAAACATAAAAAGTGCGGGCTCGCCCCACGCCGAGCCGCTCGCAAGCGCCCGCAGGGTACGTGGCGCTCCCCGGTGTCTCGGGGGAAGGCAGCCCGGAGAAGTGCCCGGAGGCTCCCGAGCGCACATGCCCGGCCGCTTCGCCCCGGTGCTGCCGGGCGCGCGGGGGGGGGGCGGGCAGCTAGAAAGTAGCGCTTTGGCTACCAGCGTTGGCCCCGGGCCTCCTTTCTGGGCTGGCAGGTGGAGGGGAGCACCACGGCTGGCGAGGGACACACACCCCCTTGGGCCACCGTCACGCTCCCCGTGGGAAGGGGCGGCGCGGGCACGACGGGGCTCCGGAGGGCAGGGCTCGACCCGAATCCCTCGGCTCCCGCGGCGGGAGAGGGGAATGGGGAGGCGGGCGAGCGTGCACGGAGTGCCGACGGGGCGCGGGCAGCAGGGGTCCAGGGCGCTGTTGCCCACGGCGGCAGCCCGGGACGCCCCGACGCTTTCCCCGGAGGCTCTCCCCGGGAGAGCCGCCAGCCACCCCGGGGGACGCAGAGGAAGGCCCCAAGACAAAAGACCTGGCGCTGAGACCCCTCCTGGCAAAGGCGCTGCCTGCCGAAAGTGTTTCAGCAGAGACTTTTCTCTCTCTCCCCCCCCGCCCCCCCGGCGGGGCTCCGCGCCGTGCCGGTGGCTCCGCGCCGTGCCGAGCCGTGGCAGAGGGGCCGTGGCCGGCTGCGGGAGGGGGAGCGGGCAGAGGAGGGCATGCGGGGCGAGGGAGGAAAGGGGGGGAAGGTGGGCAGCATCCCCCCTTGAGAGGTGAGGGGGGGGCGGTGATTTAAAGGGACTCCCGCGAAAGGGAGCGACACAGACCTGCGGCCGTCCGCCGAGTGCAATCTGCTGAGCTGTGGGTGCGAAGAGGCGCTGTCAGGGGCTATTTATCTCTCGCCGGAGCGGCTGCTCCGGTCCCCGCATCGCCCGCCGGTAACAATGGCAGCGGCCGGCAGCTTTCCACGCGCTTGGGCGGCGGAATGGATGGCGGAAGATGCCGCCGCGCTCCGCTCAGACGGGCTCGCTCATGCATCCCTCTTGGCCAGAGCCTCTCGCTACTGCCGCTCTGCAGAGAGCTCTGGCCTGCTTCCCCCCCACCCCCCGCCCTTCCCTAGTTTTCCATTTTCAGGACTTTGGCGCGGAGCCAGAAATGTCAGGAGGGGATGAAACTTGACACAGAGATCTCAACCCCGAGCGATTTCCTCTTTGCCCCCCCCTCCACCTCCCCCGCCTCGGTCCCCAGCCCCTAAGTTAACTTGAAGATAGTTTGGCCATATTTCAGTTTGAAGAGAAGGGGAAATTGCAGGTCACTGGTGCATGGTCGGGCCGGGTGTATTTTTTTAATTTAAAACGGTAGACACCGAGGCCTGAAAAGCATCTGCAGCCCGTGCACTTTAACCGCTCCTCCCGGCCGCGGAGCGGTTAACCCTGTGTGCCTCGGGAGCCCGCCCAGCGCCGGCGGCATCCCCTGCCCGGGGGTACTCGGGCCCCGTCCGGGCAGCGAGCCCGGCGCTGAGCCGCGGAGGGCGGCCGGGGCGGCAGAGCCAAGCGCCGCACCGGCCCGGCTCCCCTCCCCCCCCCCCCCACCCGCTTCCCCACCAAACTTCGGGGCTGGGTCGTACCCGTCGGCAGGATGAGGCCTCCGGCGCGGAAGGGCGGCCAAGCGACAAGCAAACCGTTGAGGGGAGCCCCCCCCCGCGCTGCTCCCCCCGCCTCGGCCCGCCGAGCCCCCGCAGCGCCGGGGGGGATGCTCGGCTGCTCCCTCTGCCCCCAGCCCGGCCACCTCGGTCCGAGACCCCCCGGAAAGCTCCCCTCGCCCCTGGCCAGCTGGGCTCGCTGATAAGGGCGGGCGATGGGCGGGGGGGCCGGAGCCGGGGCGCGGCAGGGAAAGCTCCCGAAACGGGGAGCGCAGGGAGCGGAGCCCGAGCTCACTCCGGGGAGGATGCCTCAGCACTTTCTCTATTATGCATTTCCAGCACAAGGAAAGCTAATTCCTCCGCTGAGGGCCTCAATCAGGCATTTATTTGACACTCATGATGCATGAACGGCTAAACACTAGTCTAAGCGGAGGATCAGCCGCTAGTTTATAGCTCGCGAGGTTTTTTCTGATGCAGGTGAATTATGTTGATCTCTGAATGCCTCGTATTCCGGGGGGTGGGGGGTGGCAGAAGGGGGGTGGAGGGAAAGCAAGCAAGAGGGGGGGGGGGGAGCGTGAGAGAGATAAACTTCTTTAAGCGCTTCTCCCGCACACCCGCGAAACTCTCTGGCCCGGAGTTTTGGCTGGCACCCCTCCCACGACCCTCTCCTGACCCCCAACCTTCCCCTGCGGTACCGCCCCCCCCCCCCCCCGCCCCTCCGCGCTGTGTGCTGGCCCTGCCGAGCCCCTTAGGCATCCCGGCCCGGCCGGGCCGCGCTGCAAGGCCGCGCTGCAGGGCCCCTCCACGCCGCGGCAAGGAAACGGTCCCCCGGGGGCCGGAGGCATAACATGGAGCGGGGAGAGTCACGGAGACAACATGGAGGGGGGAGAAGAAGAGGAGGAGGAGGGGAGAAACCATATGGAGCGGCAGGGAGGGAGGCGACGCGTAGCGAGTGAGCAGGGAGAGCACGGGAAGGAGCGGGGAACCGGCTGGCCGCCGCGGCCCGGGGCGCCGGGGCAGGCGGGGGCGCGCAGGCGGGGGCTGGGGGCACGGCGGGGGGGCGGCCGGGCCCTGTTGCCCGCGCTCTCCAGGGGCTGCGCTTTCTCCCTATCTCCCCCGCGCTTTCCCGGGAGCTGCCCTTTACCCACCACCACCACCACCCCCGGCCTGCCGTGGACAATTTATTTTTAATTTTTTTTCTTCTTCTGCTGGCCTCTTTCCAACTGTTGTTCCAGGACCGAAAAAAATAACAATTAAGTAGGAGTCATGTCTCGTGACTTGCACAATCTCTTCTAACGCCTGAGTTCAATTTTACACAACATTTAATACAAATATTAAAAATCAATATATCAAGGGGGTTGTTAATGAAATGTTACAGTGAGTGTGTGTCACCAGATAGAATTTCGGTGGGAAACGTGTCTGATTTAGCAAAAGCTGAATGCGGTTGTATTTTCTATCCTCCTGCTAAAAACAAAAGATAAAGGTGTTCATTAGATCATATCAAATCGAATTAAACTCTATTGGCGGGTCCCTCCAGCAGAACAGAGGTCTGAAAAGCAGGGGATGGAAAATGAATCTCAATGCATCTCTTGACAACGGAACAGGAATCGGAACGCATTAAAAATAAATCAGAGCGCTGCTGTAGGTCACAACACAAGGATTAGACTGTACTGGAATAATGGGACGGGAGACAGAAAGGCAGAGACTACCTTGCAGGTACACCCCGGCACTAGAAGGGGAAACCAGATTATTTTAAGCGATAGGTTACGCCAGGTCTGTAAGAGACAGTCTTTGCCCCATTCAGGCTGCTTCTTCATCGCCCCTTCCCTGGCTCTCGGGACTGCAGGGCTCCCCAGCTTCTCGGCATGCTGCCAACTCAGCATTTTGCAGGCTGATGGTTTTGCCGGTCGTCGTCGCCCCCTCCCCCCACCCCCCACCCCACCCCGCCCCGGCTCATTGCACCTCTCCCTTTCCTCCACCCTGGCCGGTCCCCGCTCTCCCCGGCTCGGCTGAGCTGCCCTCCGTCGGCCCGGCCTCCCGCACTGTTCAGCTACTCCCATGACCCCTCTCAGCCCTTGCAGGAGGCCTGGGGAGCCGTCTGCAGAGCGATCTGCCAGAGCGCTGGCAGCTGCCCGGGCGGCGAGGAGCGGGAGCGCCGCTGACAGCCGCCGCCCTGCCCGGCGCCCGTCCCGGTGGCAGCCCCCGTTGTCTCCGCGCCCAGCTGCGAGCCCTGCGCTGGGGGAGCGGGGGGGGGGGGGGGGGGCGGGCTCTGCCCTCTGCCGCCTGTGCGTGGGGGATGACCGTGACGGTGGAGCAGCGCTGGGAGACCAGGCCGCGGCTCCGTGGGAACTTGGGGTGCGTGGCTCGTCTCCCGAGCCTCCTCCCGGCGTACCGGGGACCCAGTCCGGGCCGTGCTGCGGTGGGAGCCGAGGGCAGCGCCGAAAAGTGCTCCCCTGCCCCCGCCGTGCCGGGAAAGGGTTGTGACCGCCGGGGCGGGGGTTACCGGCCTCTCCCCGAGCTCCGGTCCGACTTCCCCAGGCTTGGACTTCGCTCTCTGCTCTCCTGCACCGGCTCCCTTCGCCCTCCTCTCCCGAGGGCACCGCCGGGCCAGTCCCTTCGCCCCCTACCCCCCGGGGGCAGCGTGGCTTCACAGCCCCGGTTTGTCGCCGGGTGCTGAAGAGGTGGCGGTGCCCCCCAAACCCTCCCCGAGCAGAGAGACTGCACAGCCCCTACTCAGATGGGGGCCTGCGGACAGTGCAGGCCCACACGGGGCGTTAAGGCGGCCCCCAACCGAGCAGGGGCTGTGCAGCGCTGCGAAGAGGCTTGGAAAGAGACTTGTGGGGGTCTAGCGACCGGAGGAACGAGGACGCCCACCCCTCACCTAGCCCCCGGCCCCTCCGCGAGCGGCGGGAAGAGGCAAGGCGGCCGGTGCCGTTGGGGAGAGTGCGGGGTCCGCGCTGCGCGGCCGCCTGCAGAGCCGGGATCGAGCGAGGCGGCGGCGGGAGGCAGCAGGGAGGCTGGTGCGCGGCAGCCGGGAGTGCTCGGCACCGAGCCCGGAACGCGCGGCGAGAGCGGGAGCGCGGCGCCCCCGCGGTGCGGCCAGCGGTGCCGGCACCGCCGAGCTCTGCCGACCCGGCGGCGGAGCAGGAGCCCGGCGGGCACTGCTGGGAAGCCTCCGGCAGACGCCGTCCTGCCGCTTCGCGAACGGGCGGCTCCACTCCCCCTCCCTCCATCTCTCCCTCCTTGCGTCCCCGGGGCCGGCCGCGCCGCACGGCAGCGGTTAGGCGTGCACCAGCGCCAGAGCGCGGTAAACAAGGGCGGCCAGCTGCCCCCGCCCGCTGCCAGCCCGGCGGCACCGCGCCCGGCAGCTCGCCCCCGGCCCGCTCCAGTACCAGGGCCGCGGGGAAGCCGGCGCGCCGGCCCCGGAGCCGCCGAGCGTGGCGAGGTGGGGGGCTGGGCGGGGGGGGCCGGCGCTGCTCCGCGCGGCTGCATGCTCGCCCCGCGGACCGTGCCGCGGGCTCATCACGCCGGGAGCGCAACTTCTGCTCCGACCTGAAGTCGCAGCTCCTCTGTTTGTTTATTTCCCCGGCCGCGGTGGCCGGCTGCCAAGCACGCCGACCTTGCCTATTAAAAACCCATTTTTCTTGCCCTGCGCGGAGCAGCAGTTTGCTCGCCGCGCTCCGTTGTTCCGTTAAAATAAAGCGCTGCAAAGTCTGCTCGGGGGTGCGGGGGGAGGGGGCGATGGGGGTGGCGGTGGATCTGTGCCCGCCTCACGCGTCGCGCCCGGGGCCGGCGCGGTCTCCCGGGGTGCCTCCCGCCGCAGCCCGCTCCCGCGCCGGCCGCCGCCGTGCCCCGAGATCGCGGTGGGGCGGGGTGACCGCTCTGGCTCCCCGGCCAAACCATTTCCTGCCCTACGGAGCCACGGCCCCTCGCCGCCGGCCAAGCGGTAGCTGGGTCTGGCCGGGGGACGGCGGGCAGCGGGGCTGGGCGGAGAGGCGGCGGCGGCGGGCTGGAAAAATCAACACGCGGCAGCGGTGGCGGAGGGCAGGGGCTGATCCCATTAGCCGCGCCGAGCCGGAGCCGGGCTGAGCCGGAACAGCGGGGTCACCCCTGCCCGTGGCGCCCCGGACCGCCGGCCGGAGCGGCGGGAGGGCGACGCTCGCTATCCCCTTCCCCTGGTGTCCGCCCCGGGGCCCCCTCGCCCTTATCGGCGGCGTCAGCCCAGGAGGGCGGCGGAGGCGACGTCGCTGCCCACCCTCGAGGACGGGAGACAGACGGGTTTGTGCCGCTGGGCGCGGGGGGCCGTTTCGCCTCGCCGCTTTATTCAGCGATGGCGCTGCCCGCCGGGACGCGCTCCGGTCAGCCCGGCCCGGCCGGGCCCCGGCTCGTAGCTCCCTCACCCTTGGCACTGCCCCGTTGCGCCCAGCCTCCTCCGACACCCGAGGGCGTCCTGTCTCCCCTTCTCCTCTAGGGCGATCTAAAAGTCGTCCGAAGCAAGCTGCTTTTAGAGCAGATACAACAATAAAGTATATTGAAATAAGTCTGCGGTTGGTGAGTTTCCAGCGATACTTAATGGCACTCGTGGTAAACAGTCCCTCTCTGTGCTAGCGGGGAAAATCATCCAGACACAAGCACATTCCACCCTCTTTAGGGCTCCCTGGCTGTTATTATAGTTATTGCATTACTCTGGTGTAAGCCTTTTGTAACTAAGCTTCTATAAAGCCCCGCTTACAAGCACCCTGATTAGAATTTTCCTTGCCAGTAACCAAAGGCCACCCGCTTTCCAGTGCTATACAGAGGGAGCCGTCAACAGCCACCCCTCTGAATGTACGCTTTGTTCCTGGCAACAAGGAAACGAGTGGGCTTCTATTGGGGAGAAAGCAACCCTTCTTTTAAATATCACACAGCGAGAGCTGATGGGGCACCGGGCTCCGGAGGGGCCGTGACGGAGGGAGACAGACGCGGCGGGGTCACGGGAGCGCGGAGTGGCCGAGCCCTAATGCTACCCACGAAGCGGCTGCCGCTCAGCCGACGGTCAGAGGATCATCTGGCTGATCCCGGCTCAGGGGCGGGCGGGGACGGAGCCGGGGCCTGGATGGAAAAGAAAAGGAGGGCGCCGGATAATGGTTTCCCAGCGGCGCACACCGCTCCGGCACCCTGGCTTCCCTCTCCCCAGGCGTCGGGCGGGCAACGGTTCGCCGAGCCGGGGCGGGCTCTGTGTGTGTCTGTGTCTGTGCGTGTGTGTGAGCCGAGCGCAGGGGACGGACGCGACCTGCCGGGGGGCCCGCCCGGCACACCAGCACCCCCTCTCACCCGTCCCACCGCCCCTCCGGGGACACCCTGGGAAAGCAAGCGTCGTGCGGGTTAGGACATCGCCGTTTCTGCAAACACGGCTGGTCTGCCAGGCACCCCCATCTCCGGGGACGAGGATTTCCCCGGGGATGAAGATTTCCCCGGGGACGGCGGGAAAGGAGCCTGGCTCCCCCCGGGAACTCCCCCGGGCGGCTGCAGCCCGGCCCACCGCGCCGGCAGCGAGCGAGCGGGGAGCGGGCAGCCGGCCGGCCTCCCCCGGGGGGCTCCGCAGCCAGCCCGGCTATTGTGAGCGCCCGAGAGTCCGTCTCGCCGGGTGTAAGTAATTACTGTGATATGTCCAACATGTATGTAAGTGACATTACTAAGGAGGTGAGAGCTTGGCGCTCAGAGGGCCGAAATGCTGGGCTTTCGCTTTCGTTCAGGATGTGTGTAACAGTCTTTTCTCAGCTCGCCTGATTTTTAACTTCCTCTAAACCTCTCTTTTTTTCTTTGCTCGGAGAGCAGCAACGAGAGACCCGAGAGGAAACACGCTGCTGCTGTGCAAAATGTGGACCATGTGTGGGAACTATTTACTCAGAGTGCAACTGCAGGCACCAGGCGAGGGGGCTGGCAGAGCCGGGGGGCGGTGGAGAGAAAGGCTACGTCTCTCTCTCGCTTCTCGCCCCCCCCCCCCCCCCCGCCCCATGTCTTCCCTAAAGCCAAACCACGTCGCTGTGTGTGTGTTACGGTGCGTTTTACTGACTTCTCGCTGGGCGCGTGTTGGTTTTTTTCTTTTTTTTTTTTTTTCTTCTCACCAGTCCAAGGCTTTCCCGATCTGCTTTTGTGCTGACCCACCATAAGCCTCCGCGGGCAAAGGGTTAAATCTTCGGAGCCGTGCAAGGAAGCGGCCGAGTTTCAACAAAAAAAAAGGAAGAAAAAAGAAAGAAAAAAGGGGAGGGGGGGAAGGAGTGGGAGCGTGAAGAAGCAAGCACAGAGAGGGCCGCACGTTCCCTGATGGTCCTTTTGGCTGCTGTAGAATAATAAAAATAATTAATAACAATAATCACCACCCTTTCTTTTCTATTTGGCTATATCAGGAAGTGCCTCTGGCCTTGAAGCTCCCTATTACCTCTCTTCCTCTCCCCCACCCCCCTTTCCTGGGAAGTGAGAAGAAAAAGGTCTGCAGCTGACAAATATTATCCATCCTTTTCATCGATCGGAGCATATACAGATGTGATAGCTTGATGTACGCTGCAAACCGGCTGATCCATCGCTTTCTCCCTCTCTCGCTGGCTCTGGTTCGGCCCCCTCCTCCCCCTCCCCCTTTGTTCTCCCCCCCCCCCGCCTTTCCCTCTCTCTTTAAATAGATTTCAAGGCGCTGCCTGTTGGAGAGCAGCTCTCCAGAGAGAGCGAGCTATTGCTTCCCTGCCGATAGCCTCCCCCCTTCTCCGGTTTCCAAACAGAAAACAATCCCCGGCCCGAGGAACCTGTGCTGGGGATGCAGGAAGGAGTTAAACCGGCAGCGAAGAGCGAGATAAGGAGGCAGCTCCCTGCACCATCTCTTTCGAGCCCTGTGTAAAAAAATAATCACAAAAAGAAAAATAAAAATACATATCGGTGCTCTCCGTCGTGCACCATCACGTGGGGAAGGGCCAGCTTGTCCCGGGCCACCATCCGCCCTGGCTCCTGGCCCCGGCGGGAGCTGTCCCAGCCCCGCGCTGGCCGGCGCAACTCGAAGCGAGCGGCTGGGAGGCGGCTGGCGGCGCGGAGCGAAAGGGTTAAGCCTCCCCTCCACCGCCCTCCTCTCTCGCCAGAGAATAAGCGCTCGCACGAAGCGTTTCTGGAGAGGCAGGCTGCGAGCAGGCCTTTCGCCGTGGATCCATGGCTACCTCACCGCCTGTCAGTGCCATGATGGCCCTCCCCCGGTGCCCCGAGCGGTCAGCACGGGCTGTTAACCGGCACTTGCAGTCAGTTTCTCGAAAGGTTAGCCAAGGTCCCCGGTTCTTACAGACGGGAGGCGTTACGAAACCGCCTTTGTATCTGCGTGCACTTACATAAAAAAGGCGAGGAGGAGGCGAGGGAGAAGGGAGCAGCCCCCCCGGGCAGGGAGCGAGCCGGGCCGGTGGGCTGGGGGCTCTCCTCGGGCGGGCGTGGGACCCCCACGGGCATCTCCCTCCGCAGATGCACCACACCACCTGGCCGGCAGCTCGCCCTTGGAAGGGCTGGGGTGGCCCTCGCCGCCAGCCCCGCCAGCCCTGCCCGGTGCTGGAGAGAGCCAGGCGGCGGCGGGGCTGCCGAGGCGAAAATGGAGTGGGAGGAGGGAAAAGTGCTATCCGGAGAGCTGTTGTGACAGATGCTAAGCCTTGCCCTACGCGTGCTGGTGAGAGAAGGAGTTAAAAGCAAGCTGCTTTTTCGATCGAGCTGCTTCCCCGAGCGTCGGAAGGAGCGGCTTGCTAGAAAGCCGTCCATCAGCAACCAGTCCAACCTGCCCGTGATAATATGCGATCAACACCAAATCACCCCCGCTAGGCACGATCCATCATCGCTACGATGCAATGGGCCCTTGTATGGATGTGTCTACACGGGGGGCGGGCGAGGAGAGAAGGGGAGGGAGCGGAAAAGAGAGAGGGAGAGCTGTGTGGATGTGTGTGCGGGGGGGGGGGGGGGGGGCGCATCATCCACCGGAATGGGAATCGCCGCCTCCCCCGGCTCTCGGAGAGCGGAGCTGCCCGAGCCAGCGGAGCCGAAAGTTGCTGGGCCGGGGCTGAGCGGGGAGCCTGGCACACGGCCCCGCCGCGCCTCCGACTGACATCAGCCTCCCCTCCCCCCTCCCCCCCCGCTCCTCCTGGGCAAGCTTGACTGGCGTAAAATTAATAATTAATAGGGTGAAATTGATTAAAGGGCTGGGCGCGCGATAGGGGCGCTCGGAGAGCCCTTCGCCTTCCCGGCCGCTCCGCATCCGCCTCCCCGCCGGTAGGGGCCCGGGAGCGGGGACTGGCCGCCGCCGCCGAGCCGGGGGAGCTCCGGGGCAGCCCAGCCCGAGCAGGAAGGAAAAGGGCGGCGGGGACCGGGGAGGGGGAGGAAGGCGGCGGCTGCAGCAGCAAACCCCGCTGGGTGGCTGGCTGTAACCGAGATCGGCCGCGCTAGGAGCAGCGGCGGCGGCAGGCGGGGGCTGGCCCGACTCGGCTCGGCGCAGCTGGGTGTGTGTGCGCGCGTGTGTGTACAAAGCCGGGTCCCGGGAGCTGCCCGAGGGCGGTACTCGGCACCACAAGACCAGCCCCCCCTCCCCCCCCCTTTTTCCCTACCGCGATCACTCTCTGCCACGGAGGGAGTGGGGAACCGCAGGGGACGCGGCCGGGCCAGCGCACGCCTCAGCCTCCAGCCCCGCGGAGGTGGGAAAGGGTTAAACGTTGGAGGGCGACGAGGGGGGGGACGGGGGATGGGGAGCGAGGGGAGGGGGGATGCCGAGCACAGCGCTGAGCGCAGGGAAACCACAGCGCACCTGGGCTCGGCTCGGGAGCCGGAACGAGCCGCCGCCTCCTCCTCCCTCTTTCCCTCCCTCCCTCCCTCCCTCCCTCCCTCCTGCCCTTCCACCAGCTCGGTGCCTGCCTGGCCCGTTTCGCGGCCGTATCCCTGCAGCAGCGGGAGCTCAGCTCCTCTGTTCCTATCAGCTGCTCCCTCTAACCTCAGTGACCCAGATAAGCACGGCTGCCTCCCACCCCCGCCCGGCAGCGTGCCGGGGGCTCCGGCCCGGCTCCCCACCAGCCCTCCCTGCCCGCTGCGCCGCCTGCCTCCCCGCGGGGCCGCCCCCGGCCCGGCCCGCCGCCTGCAGCCCCGGCGGGCTCCTCCCGGCCCGGCGACTCCAGCCCCGACCTTCAGCGGGGGCAGCAAACCTGGGCCGGCGCCCGCCCCCTCGCTGGTCTCCCCCCTCCTCCCCCCCCCCCCGCTGCCCCTCTCGCACGGCTTGGGATCATTGTTAGCCCGAGCCGCGCCAGCCCGCCGTCAAAATAATAATTAAAAGCAAAACAAACACCCCGATCCGGTCTTTCCTGGACACGCGGGTCGGAGTCACCGCAGCCCAAGTGTTGTTATTCCCGGGCTGGAAATAGCCCTGGCTCCGCCCTGGACAATCGCCTGTCAGAGGCCTCTTCTCTCCCCTCCCTGGAGGCCCTGCCCTGCCCTGCTTTATTTACTTTTGAAGTGTCTGGATTGATGGAGAACTGCGGACGGCACTTTCCTCCCCCGGCTCCCTCCTGCACCAGGGCTCCACCGGAGCCTCTTACCGCACCCGGCGCTCCGCGCCAGCTCCGCATGACCCAAGATAACCCGGCCCCGGGGAGGCCGGGGCGAGCGGGGGAGGGCGCTTCACCAAGCCAAACAGATCGATCCGTCCCCAGCCGCCGCGGGAGCCCGGGACGGGGGGGGGGCCGGAGGGGCCCCTAGCAGCGGCGCCCGGGCGGGAGAGGGGAGCCGCAGTCCCCGCCGTCCCGGAGCGCCCCCACCCCCGGCTCGCCCGCCGGGGAGGAGGGGCGGAAGGGAGATCGCGGCCGGGCCCGTAACGACACAAGGGATAAACAGCAAAGTTATCACCAGCCGTGACCAAAATAAATGCCTGTGATAAAAAAGCACTGACAGGATGATCCATTACGCGGGTGTCACTGCCTACAACGAGGTTCAATCAGATACGCCGGTTGCCGTGGACAACGGGGGAAGCGGCGGTACCGGGCTGACGACTTTTCTGGAGGGGCGGGTGGTGGTTGCCATCAGGGAGGTGACACGGCGCGATCTGCACGAGGGTGGCCCCGGCGTCGCGGGAAGGGACAGACCGCGGGGGCCCCCCCGCCCGTTTCTCCCGCGGCCGCCGCTCGCCCCGCTGCCCCTACAACCGGCTGCCCGCCCGGAGGCGGCCTCGAGTCACCGACACATCTCTGAGAGGGAGAGGTGCGTTCTCCCCGCGGGCGGCCCCGGGGACGTGCGCCGTGCGCCCGGGGAAGCACACCCTCCCGTCTGGGATGCCGTCGGGTACCTCCCCGGTTCATGCCCCCCCTTCCCCCCCCCCCCCCAGTGTGGGGCCGGGAGCGCGGCTCGGCACGGTTCCTAACCCCCCTCCTCGGGCGCCCCGCGTCCCTCCGCAGCCCGGCGGTGGAAATCAATGAGCGTTTGTTCCGTGCGGCGCGACCGTCTTCTGAGCGATGCCCTGTTATTAGCAGGGGAAGGGGAAGGGGGAGGGAAGAAAGGCTCTCTGCGGGCTCGGTGCTGCACGTCCTCGCCTCCGGCAGAGCCGCCTGCAGGTGCCGGAGCGGGGGCAGCGGGGGCCGAGCTGGCTGGCAGCGCCGCCGGGAAGAGCCGTGCCCCGGGGCGTCGGGCTAATCGCACGGCAGGTCAGCTCGGCGGGACGCCGGGGCCCCGGGCGGTGCGATTCATGAAGGCTCGGAGGCAGCGGGGACAGGCTGCGGGCCAGTGCCCCTTGTGCCACATTCCTCAGAATCGGGCCGGGCCGGGCCGGGCCTCGCCCCTCGGCGGGCGGGGGCGGGGGCGATGGGGACAAGGTCCCTGCGCCAAGCGGGGTACCGCCCCCTCTATCCCGGCCCCCCCTCCCGGGAGCAGGCAGCCTTTGGCAACGATCGTGCCCGAGGTGGGGGGACTGCGGGGCACAAGGGACACTGTCCCGTCCCCCCGTCCCCCCCCCGCCAGCGGGAGGAACGATGCCGGGGCCGTCCCCGCCGGTGCCACGGTGCGTGACACGACAGCCCCGTGCCTCCTCGGGATGAGAAACTTCGCGGCTGCTAGCGACGGGTGGCTGCGCCGCCCGCAACGCATCCTCCGGTCCCCAGCTTCCCCCCCGAGCGTAAACGCATCCCCCCCGCCGCCGCCGCCCCCTTCCCGTCACGATTTAATGCTTTTCATGTTCTTCGGCAACTGCGTTTCCGCAGAGAAACCCCGGCGCGCTCCCAGCTCGGCTGCTCAGCTGTATTGTGGCGAGCTCAGGCACAGCCGGAGTGAATCCATTACGCCTCGATCCTACAATACAGGTTTATGCGGATACCCTCTGATTTACATTTAAAACAGTGCACAGGCATTGTCTGCTAGCCTGAAAAGAAAACACAGCCCCGTAACTTCAAATGACCTTCAAAGCAATGCAATTAACTCTCGTAATTATCGGTACACGCCTTTTAGAAAAAGACACAGGTGCTCGCGTCGGTGCTGTTCCACCTGGCTAAGCAGCCTCATCCTACCAGGGAATGACACCTCCACCCTTTGCAGTCCCCAAATCTGGGACTCGCTCCGCCGTTCCTACATTTCGAAATCTCCCCTCATCCTCCCCTTCCCCCGCCCGCCGCCTGGGCTGAGGGACAGCTTGCTCAGCGCGGCGAGGCTTTGTCACACTGCCACACACACCACCACGTCGCTGGCTGGTGCCGGCGGCGGGCGGCGTGTTTTGCTTTCCCGGCTCCCACAAAGCGCTCCCCTCCCGCCGGCCCCCGGACCGCAGGCCACGCAGAGCCGAAATTTAGGTTAATAGGATGGGCTTTGATCCGTGGTCCCCTTCGCCCTCCCCTCACCCCGAACGACATCGATCCGCTGCATTTACTCCCGCGCCGACCGGCCCCCGGTGCTCCCGCAGTCACGCTCTGCGCGACCGGAGAGAATAAATATCCCCGAAATACCGAGCCGGTGGTGGCCCCTGGCCCTGCCTGCCCCGGCCCCGCGGCCGTGGCGGTGCGCACGGGTGGCCGGTCCCCGGCGGCTCAATGTGCAGTGTCATGATGGCTCCCACGGCCCGCGGGCAGCACCGGGGGCGGCACCGGGGGGCGGCAGGGACGCGGGCGGCTGAGGGGGCGGGGGGGGGAGCTGTCGGCCCCGCAGAAGCCGCCGCCCCCCCTCCCCTTCTCCCCTCTTGCACACACACACACACACACACGCACGCACGCACGCACACACAAAATAAATAAATAACGAGGCGGCTGGAGCCATCTGGGGTTGGATGGCTTCTCATCTCATTACAGAGCATTAGGAGAAACAGGCAAATATACAGCTATTAAAATTAATCGCCTCGCGCTGTCAGCTGAACATAATGGAAATTATTTATAGGCTGCCTACGATGCCTTTCTCGTCACGGAGGCTCGGTGTGGAGAGGCGCACTCACGGCTCCCGGCACGGAGAGGCGTGCGGGGCCGTGCGGGGGGCGCCGGGCTCGGCTCGGCGCGGCCCCGGCCAGCGAAGTTTGGGATCTGGGGGGGGGGCGAGGGAGGGGGAAAAGGCAAGGAAAGGCAAGCGGCGGAGGCGCCGCGATGCACGCGTCAGGGTGGGTTATTTTCAGGTGACTGGAGAGGAAGCGGTGGAGGCACAAATAGGGCAAAACGCGGTGCTGGGGCCTCCCCGGGCTGCTCTGGCGACGCGTCCCCGGGGCGGTGCGAGGCAGGGCCGGGGGCAGCGGGCGGCCTCCTCCGGAAAGAAACCTCCTCTGGAAGCGGCGGCGAGTCCTTTGCAGGCACCGTGCGGTGCGGCGAGGGCACGCTGCGGGAGGGGGGCGATGCACTCCCCGAGCGATCTGCCTGCAGATCTCTGCTGCCAGATGAAATGTTGTCAGCCCTTCCGCTTCGGCCGCTGGAGCGGGTTTCGGGGCTGTTTGCTTCTGCTCCGGGGGAGACGGGAGTTTCTTTGCTTGGGGAGAAAAAAAACCCCAAACCAAACCTAAACCCAATCGTCTATGCCAAGCAGAGCTGGCCTGTTTTTCCGACCGAGAAAGTGCGTTTGGGAAGCGGGGAAGCGCTGCCCGTGCATTTCTCCGCTCCGTCCGGGGCTGTTTGGCCAACAGCTCGCCGGGGCGAGCCGCCAGACCCCCACAGCTGCGGGGCTCGCCGCGCTGCTTTGCTGGCGTGAGGACTGCAAGCCCCCTCCGCAGGGGCCGGAGGAGGCAAAGTACGAGTGCCACTGGCAGCGGGAGCCGCCGCAGCAGTCCGGGTGGCACCGGCTGGGACGGGGGGAAGGTGCGAGAAAGCCCGAGCGGGAGGCTGAACGCGCAGCTCCGCCAGGCTTGAGAGGTTAATAAATACACCCGTCCCCACTCCCCAGCCCGCCTGAGGCTAAGACTCGCAGCTCAGCGGGTAATTGACAGTCTCAATCCAAAATTGAAACATGTGTTAACAACAACGCCACGCATCCTAGGAGCTACCCGGGAGATCGCCACCTCACGGTCTTTATATATTATTTGAATCCACCGGAGGAAAGTGTCACGAGGTTTTCAGAGCACGTTTCACCCCTACCTGTAAATCAGCTCTTATCACTGCTGGCTGCTCAGACGGAGCCAGCCTCTGCTTTATAGCGCAGGAGGAGGAGAGCCATTGCTCTCTCGCAGCGCCGTTTCCGTGCCACCTCCAGGCGAAGCCCGCCGGCAACCCCCGCCCGATCCGGCCGCTTCCCGAGGGGACCCCCCGCCCCCCAAGGGTGAGCTTATACGGTGGGGCAGCGCCGGCTCGCCCGTGTTCGGGAGCGGCCGAGGACGGGCACATCTGAGCCCCCGCCGCCGGGGCTGCGCGGCTCCTCGGCGCTCCCGCACGGCGCGGCGGCGAGGACGTGGCTCCCGGGGAGTGCGGCCGCACCACGGCCCGGCCCGCATTCCGTGTCCCTCTCGCATACCCCACGCCCAGGCAGCCCCCCTATCCTTGCCAGGGCAAACAGGACTGGTGTCCGTGTGTCGTGTCGTCGTCCCTACCCTCTCACCCCCCGCCAACGTCCTTGGGCGAGTGTCACACAGCTGCAAGCGGGAACCGGTGCCGGTGCAGCATCTTTCCCATGGAGTTACCCGTGTTTCTAGGATCGGGCAGAACAGAAGCAGTCCCTCGCGCTGAGCTGAGGGCCTCTCTCTCGGCAGCGCTCCAACAGCCGGGGTTGGCTGTTCTCTGAGGAGCAAGGAAACTGGGGTTCCCCCCTCCCCAAAACCCCTTTAAACCGAAACCCCTTTAAGAGCCTATGCTGTCCTCGGCAGGAGGGATCGGGTCGGGGCAGGGAAAGAGCAAACTTGTGCCGCAGTAGTTGGACGTGCAGAGGCAGGACAGCACTGGCAGGGTTCCCCGGGAAGGGCAGGTCTCCAGGGCCTCCCACCGCCAGCTCCATCCCTTCCCCCCGCCGTTGCAATCGCCCCCTTTTCACACCCGCAGCCTGCGCGAGGAGCGGCCTCCGCTGCCGGGGGGGTGGCAGCAGCTCCCCCTGCCCCCGCAGCTCGACCCCGCTCGGGAGGGCTGCTGCCTGCGAGCCCTGCACGGAGGTCACGACCAGCGGCGCAGGCAGATGGAAAATCCCAGTTCCTGCCTCACATAAACAAGGTGGGGACGGGCAGAGCGGCCCTGGGCGCTGCGCGGGAGGGGAAGGGCGTGGGGTCCCTCCTCCATGGCCCGCTGCCCGCTCAGCCACAGCTCTTGCCCGGGGAGCTCCCTCCTCCGGTGGGCAGAGGCCGCGCTGCAGTGCGCGGAGGCGGATGCTCCGGGGGTTCTGTCCGGGGAAGGTACGGGGCCGCCGGCGGGAAGGGACCTCCGGGGGCGGTCCCGGGAGCGGGGGCCGCCCGGGCAGGGCGCCGGCACGGCAGCGGAGCAGAGCTTCTGCCCGGCGTCCTCGGTCCCGCGGCGCGCCCGCCCCCCGCGCCGCTCGCAGCTCTCGCCCACGCGTGCACTTACACGCACGCACGGTGAGTCACACGGGCACGCCGCCTCTCGCACACCGTGTCACGCATACGCTCCGTGTGGCACACACACAGCCTCTTTTCGATGGCGCCGTGTCACGCACACGTTCCGTGTCACACGAACATTGATTCCCACGCACCCTCGCTGCCTCTCTCGGGGAAGCACGCCAGCTCTCACACATTCGCTGCCTCTCTCACCCGGGACACACACCGAGGAGCTCGCATACAGCCAGACTCTCTCACACCCGGGCTCTGTCACACGGCCACACACGCTCACGCTCCGGGTTTCCCACGCAGGCACACGCGCGCCGCCTCCCTCGCAGCACTCTCCCGGTCCCCCACGCACATCGTCTCGCAGGCGCTCGCCGCCGCAGGCTTCCACACACTGAGCCGCACGCCGTCCCCGGCTGCTCCCCGGGCACGTCGCCACCCACACACCCACACGGAGCCTCCGCCGCTCACGCCCGGGGCGACGGGCGGCCCCAGAGCCGTGCTCGGCCGCGTGTATGCGCTTGTGGGAAACCCGAGGACCATCCCTTCGGCCCCTTTGGCAGCGCTCCGCCACCACCGCCGGGCCAGCTGCGCGGCCCCGGTCCGGAACAGCTTGTGTTTGTTCCCACCAGACGGGAGGGCGGGGGGGGGGAGGAAGGGTCAGCCGGTCCCGAACCGCGCAGACCGGGGCAGGGGGCACCGCGGGGCGCGGGCAGCGGCGGAGGCTCCACCTGCCGCGGGGCATCCCCGTGGGGGGACATCCCCCCCCCCGGGACACCTCCGCCCCGCTCCTCCTTCGCTGCCACGCTTTATTTCACCCCCCCTCCCCCCACCCCCCAGCCCCGTCTCCCCCCGCTTCGTCCCGTCCCCTTCCAGGCTAATACTGCGGCTGTGCTCCGGCCCCCGGGCGGGTGGCCCCGGCCGAGGCAGCGCCGTGCGCTCGGCGGCTGCGATGTGCGTGCTGCCAGAGCCAGCCAGGGAAAGGCCAACAGCGCCCGAGGCGCGGGCAGAGGTATCGGTTGATCTCTTGGCAGATCTGAGAGCGGTTTGGCCGCCGCAGCCGGGAGGCGGGCCCGGATTATTCATCACGGGCGGACGAACACAATTCCTCCCCCCCTCCCCCCCCTCCGCCAGCCCTGGATATTTTGTCCCGGCCGTGCAAACAATATTCAACTTGTATCCTCTTCCGTGAAGGCACCGGGAAGCCGGCGGCTGCCAGGAACAGGCTCCCGTGCACCGCACGGCAGCGGGATCCTGTTTCCCTCGCAGCCAGCGCAAAGCGGGTTCTCCGCGGGCAGCGGACGCTTTCTGCCCCCGCCCGGCACACGGCGGCGGCCCCCGGGTCCTGCCAGGCGTCCCTGGCGAGGGGGTGGCCGCCGCCCGGCTCCCGGCCGCAGGCGAGGGCCCCCGGCGTGCAGCCGCAGCTTTGCAAACCGCACGATCGCAGCTCTCGGAGGGCGGCGCGGAGCTGGCAGCCAGCGCTGCCTGCCCGTGCCAAGCCGCGGGCACAGCGGGGCTCGGCGGCCCCGGGCGCAGCGCTGCGCTCACCAGCCAAGGCCGAAATAAAAGCCAGCTCCGCAAGCGCCCCCGGGGTTTGCCTGGCGCCGGTTTCCCCTTTTCCGCCCGGCAGCCGCCAGGGAAGAGCGATCCTCGCCCCAGCGGGAGCCACCGGCGGCGCGGGGGGGGGGGGCGGGGGGAGGAGGGGGGGGAGGAGAGCTCCCCTGGGCCCCCCTTGCCGACCCCGATCCCGCGGAGCCCAGCGGCAGCCGGGCTTCCCTCGCCCCCTATTGGAAACCGCCGCGCGGTGCGGGGCCGCGGCCATGGGGGTTCCCCTACACGCCCCCCTCGACCGGGCCGCCGCCTCCGGGCGCAGGAAACGTCCCCGCCGCGCTCAGCGGCGAGCTGCGGCTGCGGCACAGCCCGAGCGGGGCCCGGGGGCCGCGGGCGTCCTTCCCCTTCCCTTCACGTTTCCCTTTCCCCTTCCTTTCCTCGGCCCCCCCGCTGGGCCCCCCCCGCGAGCGCACTCAGCCGAGTCCATCTTGCTCTTAAATCAAGCCGGGATATTTAAAGCCTAAGTCCCGGTTCATTTTCGTCCTGGACCAAAGGCGCTGGCTACTTATTCGGGCAGCTATTGAAATACCTCCCCCGACCTCCCCTCGAGGTTACGAGCGTTTGCTGCCGGAGAATGTCACCAGACTGTTTGGTCCCGCCGCCCCGGCTCACCGGGACGCGCCGCGGGAGCCGGGGAGCGTTGCTGAGGGCGAGGGGGGGATGTGCTTTGGGGCGCCGAAGGGAAAAGACCTCTTTTCAGCCAGAGAACCGCGGTACTTCACGCCCACTTCGTGGTTTATTACTACAGGAGGAATCTGTTTGTAGTCAAACCGTATTACATTGGGCCGTATCGATTTTCCAGCAGTACTCCCCACCGATTTAATTGTTTTTAGGAATGTCAATTGCAGCTCTCACGTTCCCTGAATTCATCAGCGCTCAAATGATAAACCTCATCATCTCATACGGCAATCTCCTCGTTCCTTTCTGCCTGCCCCTCTCGCCCCCCCCCCCCCCCCCAGCCCCACACACTGACCGCGCCGTGTGTGTCTCAGGGTATATTAAACTTCATGCAGCGCCCCAGCAGCGTGCTCCCACCTCTCTCCGATTCATAGCCCCTCCACTCCATCTTTGAAGTTTTAATGTCTTGAAATTAATGCACTGAAGAAATACACCCCTAAATTAGCCACGGTTCCTGGTTTCGGGTTCTACGGCTCAAAATCCCCATTGCAGCGCTGAGCAGAAAATACAGAAAAAAACCCCAACCAACCACCAAAAAGAAAAAAAAAAACAACCAACCAAACAAAAAAACCCCAACCCACACAGAGAAGTCATCGAGTCTTTAAAAAATAATTAGGAAGAAAAACAAGCTGAAACTGCGGACAAGGCGCTGGAAACTCCACGCTGCTGCTGCTCGTGGTTGCGCTAATCCCTGCAGGCGGGAGCAAGCCAGTGCCTCGCCCGCCGCTCCGGCCTCCGACTCCGCGCTCGGCCGCCCCCCCGCGACGGTGGGGACACGCGTGGGCAGCCGCGGGGAATCCTGCCAGCTCCTGGCCAAGGTCACCAGGCTCCCAGAGGTGTTGCCGGAGGGTGTGTGTGGGGCTACGCGGTGCGACCCTCCCGCGGCGGGGACGGACTCCCGAGGGCCAGTGTGGGGACCGTCCCGGGACGGCGAGCGCAGCCCGCAGTGCCCGTAGGAGGACAGCGTCGCGGCCGGTCCCCGCGGGAGGGGACGGCTGTCGCCGAGAGCCGCTTAGCACAGTTTTTCCGGCAGCTTTTCCTGTTGCTGCTGCTGCGGCTGCCCGGGAACCACTTCTCCCCCCTCACAATGCGCTCCGCGGGCAGGCTCAGTCCCCGCGGCGGATTCCCGCCGTGGCAGCCGTTAAGCGGGATCCTTCCCAGGCGCACTCGGCGCGTTAGTCCCCAGAAATACAGTAAAGAGCCTTGATGGGGAGCAGTTTCGTTTGTGCTACAAAGTTAGCTGCTATCGCTTGGGGTGGCTGCGGGGGGTGGGGGTGTCACTGCATGGGTGGGAGATCAAAGGCTTGATGCGAGCTTCCCCCCGGCGCCCCTATTTAGAGGGATCGGGACTTAGCGGGCGACCCGCAGGCAGGAGCTTCTCCCCGTGGTGAGTTTGGGATCCTCTAGAACGTTTAAGGCGACGGCAGCGACCGCCCTGAAAGCAAGAATTACCTTGCAGACTCAGGTAGGACCACCCTCCCCCCCAGACTAATAAGATGTGCGGGCAGCGCTGCCCGTTACCCCCTCCCCCCCGAAATTTCCGCTCAGCGAGGGGACCCAAGCACCCTAAAACATCACTCGCACGTAGCGCCGGGGGGGGGGAAGCCCAGGCTCTGACCCTTCGCTCCGTTCAGGAACCCCGGGACTTGACTTGATCCCGCTTTTGCTTTCTGCCATCTCCTTCGCACGGCATCCTCCTGCTCCTCCTCAGGGGGAAGGGCAGGGAAAACCTTGCTGCTGGCTCCGTTACCGGGAGGGCTGCGAAGCCGTGCGGAGCGAGGAGCAAGTTGCGCGCCCGCGGTGTGCCAGGCGCGGGGAAGCGGGGTACCGGGGTGCGCGCGGGGGCATTTCGCACCCCGCTCCCCCCGCCGGGGGCCGGAGGGTGGTGACGGGGGAAAGTGGCGACGGGCGGCACCACCGGGCATCCATCACCTTGCGCTGCTGTCTCCCGCGGGCAGCCCTCGGCTGCTGTTTATTTTGTTATCAAATCAATTAAGCTGCCGCTGTCGTATAAAACGGGGGCGGGAGGGGAGGGAGGAGGGGGTTTGGAGTAGGGCTGTGGCCACGCCTTTGATACCGTCTCACCAAAGCAAAGAGCTCCTCCTGTTGGAGAAATGTTTTCCAGCTGGATGGGAAACCCAGCACGCAAGCGATTTATTATTTTATTTTGTGTTATGTGGGTTTATGTTATTATTTTCTTTTACCTTCTTTCAGTTTTACTTTATTTCATTTTTACTTTATTTCACTTCATCTGTCGGTGGTCCCTGCACCAGCAATCACGCCAGGCACCTGGTTCATATGCTGTCGTGTAATCTACTTCTCTATCGCCGTCATGGCTGGCCACTGACGCAGGTGGGAGGCCTGGTCAAACACTGACCCCCAAACGCTGGACCCTTCCTGTGCCGTGCACAGGGACCCAGCCCCGGAAACACCAACAGTGCCCCAACAATACCTGGCACTTTGTAAGTAATGTGTAACAGATGTGGGATTTCTAGGTATGGCCCGAAGTCTCCCATAATCTGCAGTAATCAGTGGTCACTGGAAAGATTTATGCTGGCTCCTGGGGCTATCAAATCAGCTCTTATGCAGGGTAATAACTGACCTGTGCACTACTAAGTTCATGTCCAGGATTACCTTGAAGTTCTTTTAACCTTATGGTTTCTGTGGAATGAACTAAGCTGAACTGGGTAGCCATTATAATCACAACCGTTATCTTTTGGGGAAACATCAGAAAAAGCCAGGTATTTGAGGAGCAAGGAGATTCTCTCAGAGCCTTGGGATTTGCTGGGAAGAGCTTCTCTTGAAGGTGGCATCTGGCTGGAAGCCTTGGTCTGGCTGCCTGAGGAGAGCACCTGGCCAGCCTGCCTGCGAAGAGCAGGGCTGCCAGATTTCAAGCAGGGACTTTTGCTCCCTCTGTTTAGATGAGCTCTGCTCTTTACCTCTCTAGTTGCTGCCAATGATTTAAGACTGTACCCTACTAAATAGTGGCATGTTCTTATCTGATTCTTTTATAGTAGTGCAAAGAGGATCATGATCTCTTCAGTGACAGAATGCTATGGTGGAAGAGGTACTTACCCATTGCATTCTCTCCTGGCTGATGTGATCTAACCAGGGGGCCTGAACCCTGTAACTGGGCTACTTTAATCCCAAGGTATAATGCAAGATGGACCCTGGCTTCTCTTCCTACCCTGCCTTTCCCCAAGGTACAGGACTACTTACTCCATCAACCTCCTCTTCTTCTTTCACTCATTTGCTTCCTGGGAGCCACAGACGCCGAGTCTTTTGGAGATCCCTTGCACTTTGGCATGCCACTGGGGGAAGGAAGAGTTGTTCGGAGGGTGCAGAGCTCCTGCAGCTCCCTGCTACTCAGATGTGGACAGCATCCTGCAGCTGCGAGGAAAAGAGTGCGATAGTGGTGGTGGGAGTTCAGGGAAGGTGGAGGAGAGGTGGAGTTACAGCAAGGCTGGGCATTGCAGAGCAAGGCGAGGCGATGGGGCACCTCCAGGCAAGTGTCAGACAGGTATTGGTCATACCTGTATCGCACCAACTGGCATCTGGTCAGCAGAGGTCATGGACATTTTGAACTGTGATACTACTGGGATAGCAATGCTCATTACAGATACTGTCATCAGGACAAAAATGGTGCTTATGCTCCCTCCCCATGTTGTAAGTACTCTGAAGGCAGAGTCCAGTGTGCTGGGTAGGTATCCCATGGGAGATGCTTTCAAAAATAGCCACTGAGTATGAAGGCCTTAACTTCTGGGCATTCAGCTACACCCCATATGCAAAAGCAGGTGCACTTGGAATCGGCAGCTATTACAAAAAAATATCCTAGCTTAATTCTGGTTGGCCAAAAATGGATAAAAATGCTAAGACATGTAGTAGTGTTGGAGGACGGTGGAAACTGGCAGCAGAGGTGCACTTTAAGATATTTTCTACTGCTTTTGCACTATGAGTTTACCCATTTTAGAATCATTTGTTTTGTCACCTTTGCTAAGTACAGTTTATTTCTGTTGTTTAACCAACAGCTGCACTCTCCCAGGCCACCTGCTCCTCCTACCCCACCCTGCAGCAGCCCCGAGCTTTGTGAGGTACTAGGGCCATGTCCTAGCCAGTGCACAGCGTAATGGCAAAAAGGCAGTCTTATGTATTCACACCAACATGGGGAGAGAAGTGGGAGGGGGAAAACTTAGTGAAGTCAACAGTTGTGACCTTAAGGTGTCAACAAAACAATCTGGAAAGAATGACAACAAAGTATTGTTTTGTTATGTTTTGTGGTTACTCCTTACTGCCACTCTTGTCTTCTCTCAAAATTTACTGAAAAGAGAGAAAAAAAAAGTGTCTCACCTATACCAGGCACTACCAGAGGCATAGAAATAATGAAGTTGCCAGTGAAGTCCTCAGCCAGCTCTCGCAATCTGCAAGCGTCATTTCACCTTCTCCACATTACGTCAGCCACATCCACCACCCACAACCCACACACCTCCTCCCTCTCTCCCCACACAAGGTGCCTAACCATTAAGCTCAAACTGTGTGGCGTGGTTTGCAAAAGGAGCAATTGTGTGGATCGGCGGTGTCCTGTGAAGCAGCTGGGGTTCAGGGTATGTGGTCTTAGCAGCTGGTGGAAGGGTGCTATGTGAGAGGATTGTGGTTGATGCAAATCTTTTGTTGCTTGTAAACGGGAATTGATTGTAGGAGGGTTCATGATTTTGAGAAGTTCTGACCTGCTCCCTGTGATAGTGTGTGAGTTAGGTGGTGCACTGAGGAAGTATGGTGCTGCATTTTGTTTTCTTGACAGGCGAGTCTTGCATGTGGGCTTCAGGTTAAAGGTTTTGAGTGGGAAGGGAAGGAGGAAGCCTGTGCGTTCTAGAAGTCGGTGGGGTGACATGCCGAAGGTGAAACTGTGGTTAAGGGCTTCAAAACCTGAGTGAAGGCTTGGCTAGGAACTTCATGGCTTTCTAATGTTTTTGTTGGTGGGATGTGCCATGAGCAACTCTTAACGGATTTTTAACAATATTTTTGGTTTGGTGGGATTTCTGTGCAAACATTGACAGATGGCATGGGTAGCTCATGTATTTTCATCTCTGTTCCTCCTGTAGTGTCTTGCAAAGCCCTAAATATTCACGTATCACCTCACTTTCTGACTGACCTCTTTACTTGACTCCTCTTCTCTGTCTCCTTTTCCAGATCATGTCCTGTATTCATTCTATATTCTGTTGTTCCTAGAGCCCAGGCTAACCCTTTTCTCCTGTCTTCTGACTCTTCAGTCAGCTCTTTCACTGCTCTTTTTTTACAGAATCACTGGAGATAGCCATATAAGTTGATATATTACGGGCACTGAGAAAAAAAAAAGGTGGCAAAGGAGGGAGAAAGGGGATGGAATAGTATGGAATAGTAAGGAGGGCAGCAGGAGGAGGGGTGGTGAAGGTACTGAAGTATAGGTGGGGGCGGGCTTGTCTGTAATGTGCTCTGTGGGTTTTCAGGACTGACAAGCTCCAAGGGGGAGGGAGATGTGAGAAAACGGGTCTGTAGCCAAGCTGGACCTGAGCAGAAAGAAACAGAGGAACTGCATGCTGACAAAGCCTAGGCAGCCCCTCTACCCTGAGCATCTCTGATGTAAGCTCTCCCTCCCCTTCCATGCTGCCCCCCACAACCTTACTGCTGCAGCTGTGCTGCATCTCCTCTGCCCCTGCCAGCTGAGCTGACCGTGGCACAGCTAACCAATATGCTGGGGGAAGAGACTGAGGGAACAGAAACAGGGTTGGGTTCCCGGGGGATTAAAAGCCCAGGAGCCTGTACCCCTGCGGGGGTAGCCCTCAGAGGGAGCCCCTCACTCTTGCCTCAGCTTTGTGGTGCAGTCAGGGCTGGTATGCACTGGCACAGAGGTGCAGCTCCTTTGGCACAAACTGAGTGCAGAAGAGTGGAAGGTGACATGGGCGAGACATCTGCAAGGAGCGCTGCTCAAATACTACTGATCTGATGTGGTACCACAGGGCCTGGGGCCAGGCTTAGTCCTTTGCCCCTCTACTGCAGAGATGCTGGAGCATTTGGGGCTTAGCAGGGCTTAATCACTTACACACATCCAATGCTCAGCCGCTTGCTGATCCCATCATGTGCGCACGCATGCATGCATATCCCACTCATCTCACTCCCCTGTTACCTTGAAAACCCACCTCTGTAATTTCTATTATCAGGTGAGCAGTGCAAGAGAAAGAAGGCTTTTAAATTCACACTGCTGGCAAACCTGACCTAGTCCTGTTGGCTAAACTCAGTATAACTTGGATCTGCCACCTGAGGTGGGAAGAATGATTTGTGGTGCCTGAAATTTCCCAGGTACAAAGCAACAGAATCCTTGAGGTGACGTCAGATCTTCCATCTGTAATATCTGACATTTACAATTATTTAGAAATAAATGTGAAAGAAAATGAGCATCATTTAGAAGTGAGTAGATACGTCAGAAAACAATGTGTTAACCCCTCTCTGCCTTATGGAAGAGCTAGCCTCTAAAATCTGGAGATTGAACTCAATCAGGAAAGTTTGATACAGAGGGATTTGATTCCTGTTTTGGCTGCAAATTCCAAGCCAGCTTTAATGATGGCCCCAATACTGATATCCTCCCTCTTATTTAATTGAGCACAGTTTACTTTAGCTAATATGCACACCAGAGTCCCCTAATATGAATCCCTACCATAAGAAATCACTGACACGCCTTCAAAATGCCACGGGAAGTGTTCAGTCATCACTTGAGAAAAGAGAAGATATTCCAAATGACTGAAAATGGGGTGTATAAAAGGAAGGAGTTAATATTTAAACAGGCTCTGAATTCCCCCCATTAGAGAAGCACCAGGAGTGAATTTGTCCCTTGCCTTTGCACTCATACACACCTCTGCAACAGTCACCTTGCCTTTTTTTGTGGTGCAAGCCAGACGAGGAACTGATCCGAGCTTTCGAGCAACAGGCTGTAGGTTATCAGCATCACAGGGTGGCTGGTTTGTTTATACAGCTCCTAAAGGAGGTGATGGATTAGCCACTCTTTTTGCACCCTACTGAAACTAAAAATGTTTCTGGCCTCACCTTAAAGGAAGAAACTGGGTATTTGCCTCTATGTTCAGTGTTTTGAACCAGATGGCCAGAGCCAGACAAAAGACAGGTGTGAGCCAAATTACAAGAATATAAACATTTGTGACAAATCACTCCAGTAACCTTTCTTCCTCTTTCTTGACAGCTTAATGCTGCTATAGATGTTAGCTTGTGTGGGACAGGTAAGAAGGCTGGCAGGGCTTAGTTAAACATAGTTTTAAATGCTAGATTAGAAAAACCATGAAATTTTACTAGGTTGTGGAAGATTGGGCTCTCCTTTGTTAGCGATTCTTACCGAAGACAAACTTTACTGGTATTCGTGTCTAAAAATACTTTAAAAACTGCTTCTTGGGGAAGAATATAGACTCCAGGTGCCTGACCACAACAGTAAATTGCTGTCAGTGACACAGCCTATGCATATTTAGGGGACCTAGCTTTGCCCTCTCCTTGACAGGATAGTGGGTTGCCTTGGGGTTCATCTGCTCATATCACTTTCATCTGTCATGACATATTCATATGCAACCCAGCTGCTGAAGCTTACACTAAGAAAGGAAACTTAAAAGTAATTGGTTGATGTTTATGTTGTTCCTTAGGCTACACCTGCATAGTCCTTTTCAAGGCTTGCTATTTGAAGAATCATTGACCTTACATATATATACTGTCCTATATCTTAAGTAATACACCTTTCTACTGTTAACCTTTAAATAATGCAAGTGCAGAAAAAGCCTTGTCACTGCTGAGCATCACCCAGTAAAATCTGACTGCAGTTTAATGCCAATACTAAATACATCATAACATTTTAGTAAACTCATTTCTGAGGTGAGACTGATTCTCTTAGATTTACTGGGAGATTAGACACCTTTTCAACTTGAGAGTTTTAGAAATGCTCATTGTTGGAGCCAGCAATCTGAAGATGATGAAAGCTTTTGTGCTGGGGCTGAGCTTGGTTTGCTGCAAACTACCCAAGACAAAATTGTGTCCCACCACAGGCATCTGCCTCAGACTCAGTCCCTGCAACAGAGACATTTGGGGTCTCCTGGCAAAGCAGCCATTGTCACAGCGGGCCCTGCCTCCTCCAGTGCTGGGTGAGGAGATGACACCCTGGTCCTGCCCTAGCTCTCCATGAAATGGCAGTCTATGGGCTCAGATCTCAACAAGGAGCAGTGAGTATGTTGGTACTGTGCTGTGTATAGGAGTTATCCTGGTGAAGAGGGGAGCACAGACTAGGTGAAGAATATGGCAGTGGCCACTTCTCTCTGAAGTGATTCCGAAAGGGATTCAGGCTGAATGATGCTGAATCGTCACAGTAATAAAGTGATAATCATTGATTTGAGTATCCCCAGCACAGCATTGAGTCTTAAATTTTATCATTAACCTGGCTGATACAGTTATAGGGAAAATGAAGTGTGTAGCCACCATCTTTCATTTAAAAGACCAGTTAAGCTGAAATAGGTAGCTATGGAAATAGGTAGAAGAGGATGTCTGTAGGTATGATAGGTAGGAGAAGCCATATGGACAGCTTCCGGAAAGTCAGCCAGCAAGCAGTAAGCATAGCATCACTTGTAGCATGACTGAGAAAATGCTCAGAGAAAGGGCTCTGGGGTTAAAGTGCTTCCAGAAAAAAGCTGAATCTATAAGCCAAGAAATTGTCTCCTTTTGCTTAATTCCTCCTGCATTCTAGGAATCAAGCATTTGCAAATAAACAGGGCTGCACTAAAGAAATAACTCACTGTTCCCAATTTCTAATAGAAGTGAATGCTAAACTTTAGCCATGCTGCCCACCAAAAAGAGCAACTATGCATTGAAGAAGATGCAAAAATATAAATTCATTTTCAAGAAATTAAAATTGTCCATGTTTCTTTCTGGTAACTCCCAAGCTGTGTTTTCTATGATACCTTGCCTCTGGTTCTGCATGGAAAAAGCAGTAAAAAAACTTGCAGGTTAACAATACGGCAAAATGCCCTTATTTATGGTCTTTGAGGCTTGCAAATGCTGAGCCCTTGTCTATTCTAGAGAAATGGCCGTAGAGTACTGTGACCGCCAGGTCACTCTGAGCCAGCATAAGCTCCCGTGCACGCAGGGCTATGGCTGCTGCTGGCTGTGCGTAGCACTGCCTTGGCTCCCTTTGCTCCCAGTGGAGTTAGCACTGTCAGCAGTGTTGGCACAGCCTCAGCTTGGGTTGTGTGCTTAGGCGATATGCTCTGTATATAGCAATATGCTATATATATATGTGTATGGTATTTCCTTAGGCAGTACGTTACTAGTATTGGGAAAGGTTTAAGGGGGGTGAGGGAAAAAGCACCTTAACATAGAGACTCACACAGTAAAGGCTCTGTGAAGGAAAGCCCCATATCCCCAAAACACAATTTCAGATCTATTGTTAGAGAATAAAAAGACAGTAATTACAATTGGAGACCAATTGCGTGCTATTGCCAGGGAAGATAATTCTCACCACAGATACACAGCTAGCTCTATTTTTATTCTATAATTTCTTTTTTCAGCATGCTGAAAAACTCAGAGAAGAACAAGTGACAAACAGAATTCAGAGGTATCCAAGTAAAGTTACTTTTGAGCAAAACATAATCTATCAGGATAACATTTACAGTGTCTATTTTAATAAAAGTCCTCAAACTACAGTTCTTTGGAATTAAAATAAATATTGTTATAATGCATAATATAGGCAGCTGGTTTCTGGATTGTGCTGTGCTATCATCTATCACTGTAAGTAGTTTTTAATGTAAAAATGAAATATACATTCTGCTGCAGCTACTTGTGTTTTGTGCTGGGTTGGTTGTTTGGTTTTAACCATATTGTCTTAGATGGGGAACATGAATTGACTATCAAAGGGTGATGTTGAATATATGTCTTTTACAGCCGCTAGCCTGAGTGATTCCTTGGGTGAAATTATATTAGATCAGACTGTATTGTGCTTGGTGCATGTTATCAGTGCCTACAAAACCAAGGCAGGCCATGGCTGGGCACCAGGACTTGCTGAAGTGCAGTGCCACAGCCCACAGGGGGGACATAGCCATTTGGGTGTCCTGACATATTTATTGCTGCACATTGACCCGGCAGCTCCAATCCAGCGCCTGCTTGCCTGCCACACGGATTCAGTCACAGGCTTAAGTTTTGTTGCACTCATTACTCCAGCTCATGCATTAGCAGGCTCTTTGGACTTGCCTCAGCATACCTAGATGTGCTATCCTTGAAACAAAATGCAGAATAGGGTCACCCTAAACACACTCAAACATTAATTTTGGCCTGAATGAAAATGCTTAGTGTACAAAAAAAAAAAAAGCATCATAATGCAGAAGAGCTCAGGAAAAGTGATGAACTAGAAATATACTTGTTAGGTGAGCTGAAACTTGTGTTTGTGTCATCTGAGCTATCATTTGTTTTAGAATACAATAGCCCATGATCCCAGACCTGAAATAAAGAACATCAAAGTTTATGCACTCCACAAGTCTGTTTCTGTATATCTTGGCTGCTAACTGTAGGATCGTGCAGTGAAGCAGAGAAGACAAAAAGTCTGTTCAGAGGGAGCCCTGGTTTCCTCCAGCGTCAGCATCTGGAAGGTACAGTGAGAGCAAGCCACATCAGGAACAGCATTGGTGAGGCTCAATGACATCTTCAGAGAGATGGGGGAGCAGCTTCAGAGAGCTGCACTATCAGCAGGACACCTACAGAAAACTTTCCAAAACTGCAGATGAGAGACACTGGAGGCATGTTTAGGTGGCTGGAGATACCCAAGAACTGACAAGCATCTTGAAGGAGTCATCTGTGCCACCCTTCACATTTGGGAAACAAGCTTTCTTCAGTGTTTAGGACAATAACTGCAAGGGCACCTTCACAAACCTTCACAGACCCCTGAAGACTGCTTTGCTTCTCTAAGTCAGAGAAATAATATCCCTTTTGTTTCACTGGACTTTTTTTTTTTTTTTTTTTTTTTTGGAGAGAGAAGTGGAACATGTTTCTTCCTTTCCTGACAGGTACAGAAAGATCGTTTTCTCTTCTCAGCACCATTCAACAAAAAAATGGAATAGCAGACAACCTATGTTTTTCCACTGTGATGTTCTTTGCTTCCTTTTATACCTTTCTCTCTGAAAAGTATCCACATCCCCCTGCCCCCTATTTCCCAAGGTTTTCCTGGTGATTGTGTGTTATTGTGGGGATTAATGCAGGGGAAACTTGAAAGCAGCAAGAGAAGCCTGCAGGCTCTGTCGAGTGTGAGAGATGGGCTGTTATCCCTCATACCTCCTTGTTGCGAATCCCACGTGGTAGTGTGCTAGTGAAAAGAAAACCTGCTCTGTGCAAGTGTTTGAATCAGTCAGGGCAAAAAGCACCTGTGTCCGGGTTGGTTTTAGCAATAGAAGGGACTGACTTTGCTCCCACACTGGGCAGCCCCCTCCTCCAGCTGGTGAGAGCCTTCCTGAGAGCACTTGCAGCTTTGTCCTGCTCTGGGCTTGGCTTACCTATCCACAGCGTCTTCCGTGCCAGGGACAGGGCCTGGGCTGGGCACCCTGCTCCCACCCCTCAGTCCCACTGCCTGGGGAGGCTGGAGCTCTGGGAGCCAAGGTTCCAACTGAGGCAGCTGGACCTGGGTTGAAAACTGGAGTGCTGGAGAGGAGGAAATGGGCAGCTGTCCTCTACAGTGGAAAATCTGCCTGTTGGGTCCCATCCTGCCTCTGCCAACTTCAGCAGGAGCTTTGCCTCTGGATAAGCCTACTATTTTCTGAGCTCTTCCTATTAAGTTCATACTAGCTAGTAATAGTCTGATCCACTGTAATAGTCTGTCCCTGTTCACAGACTGCAGGAGCAGGTTTCCCTTTGTGATTTACAACTCTTCAAGGCGACTTAATACCAATGCTCTTTAGCAAATTAATTTTTTTCCACAAGCCAGTCGCTAAGGGCATTTGCTACTTGCTATTCATGCTGTATGGTTGGGTGCTGTATCCCAAGGTATTGTCCCTGTTCCAGGACTGGTCTCACCTCAGCACTATAATCTGGAACCGCCTCTCTGCTTGCAGATTGTTCACAAATATACTGAATTGTTCCTTGGATCTACTGTGCTCACCAGGAAAAAAAAAAAAAGGGATATTTCCAAGACAGCTGCAGAGGTGCTTCTGATACACACGCTCTCATTGGGCATAGGGTCGTGCATTTTATTTCTTCCAAGCACTCTAGGGAAAAAAACACAGATATATCTGGGCATTGGTGAGTAATATATATAAACCACTAATAAACAGAAATTTTTTTTAAAAAAAGATGGCAAATAGCAGCAAAACTAATGAGGAGTCTGATTCCTGGGACTGAAGTGAAAGCTTTTCAGTAGCATTCACCTTGCTGACATAGATAGGACCGGAGAGTAACGCCAGAAACCAAACCTCCTTCCCAGCCAGTACAAATGGTTTAATAGTACGTTACGTAGACTTCCTGAAATAGCTGCCCCCTGATTCCTCAGCTGTGCTTGGGGAGGAGGTGGGAGGGAGTATATATGAATGCTAAATGCCACTGCAGGCTCCCCTACGCAGGCACCCCCATCGATGCCAATTTTTGATCCAGCAGCACAGGGCGGATTAGCAGCGGAAGATTAATTCCTTCCTGTCATCTCCCCGGGGAGGTTAAATGATCTCAGGAGCAATTTCTCTTGCTAGGAACACTGTAATCCCGAAGCAGACTGCTAACTGCTACAGTTTATGTGGGGCTCTAATGATGGCAAGGAGGTTCCAAGTTTGGAGAAGGGTCATCGGCCAAAGAGATGTTTATTTAATTAAATGGTGATTTCTTGCAACCCTTCTCTCGTGTGAAACCTGTAGCTTGGAGGAACCGTTTGGGTAATTTTTAAATGTCTGAAGGAGAAAAACCTTAATTAATTAAAAAAGGGGTCCTGCTGAGTATAAGCAGTTGAACATGACCCATGGACTTGACCTTAGCCATGCATGCTCCGCATCTGCGTCCTCGCCCCACTTACCCAGCACAGCTACTTGAAAATGAAACTCTGGTTTAAACTTTTTGGCTCGGTTGTGCAGTCTCTGCACCCACAGCTTCCTGTCAGTATGCTCCTCTGTAGCCTGCCACACCAAACTGCTCTGAGCCTGGTCCCCAACCTATGCTAGAAGGTGGCCCCATAGATCAGCAGAGACACAGGCAGCTGTGTGACACCCCTGCTCCTGTTCTCCTCTCCTCCCTGAGGAGGCTGTCTCACCAGTGGGAAGAAGACATGGGAGTATTCCTGACTGCAGAATCAGGGATAATAAAAACTTGTCACGGTGCTGTCCTGCCTGTCTTCAGATGACAAGGTTCCCTTTTCTCCAGGCCACTTCTGTGTGGTGAGGAGTGTGCTGTCACATCACTTCTGCAATGCAGTGAGCACATATGGGGCTTCCCTGCCCCACAGCATGCACTCGCAGGCAAAAATAAAATGTGGACCAAGAAGCGAATAGTAAGGAAGAGCTGAAGGGAGATGAGATGAGAGGAAGGCTTCTGGTAATCATGGGTTTGAAAGGGAGTCTCAAATAGAGATGGTTCTTGGCAGCAGGAAACAGAAGACGGCTCTAAGTGGGGAGAGCCGCGTGAGTGACATACAAATGGGAGCGTGGGAGCAGCCAGCCCCTGCGGCTGGAGCAGCAGTGGGAAGGGGAGGGGGGCCGCAGGAAGGGTGAGCAGAGCCATCCGTGGACTTCAGATATGCCTGGCACTGGATGAAAGGAAGAAGGTGAACGGGGGTCTGTGGGCGCTTTTATCACAAGATGTACTGGCGGGTGGATCTACAGGACATCAGCCAGTCTAAT
The DNA here is from genome assembly GCF_023634085.1 of Falco cherrug. Classification (NCBI taxonomy): domain Eukaryota; kingdom Metazoa; phylum Chordata; class Aves; order Falconiformes; family Falconidae; genus Falco; species Falco cherrug. The sequence continues at coordinate 83,066,719 of NC_073698.1, read as the reverse complement.
ACAATGCCTGCATGCCTGCTGTCACCCTGGAGATGTGAGAAGCAGGGCTGGCAGACGCAGGGGGTGCATCGTAGTCACTGCAGGTACCACTGGCTAAGGGCATTTGCAACCAGCAAATTATCCTGATGCAGCTGACACGTGGTAACTCATTACTCTCCTCAGCAACCTGTTCCTCTGTCAGGGTTCTTACTCAAGGGTCCAGCTTCGATTTAAACCTGGCTTGTAGGGGTTTAATGTGTACCTGCAGATTCCTGGCTATTTCAGACTTGTCTCTACACAGAATTTAAAGTAATTAATTTAATTTAAATAATTTAAATGGAATTAAAAAAAAACAAAACAGTGGAGACCTCTCTGTAGGTACAGCGTTCAATTAGATCCCAGCGGTTTATTTTTCCCTGTATGTTTTCAGGTGTAGTGTAAACTTGTATGCATACTTCAATCTGTATATGCCTGTTTGTGGAAATGGAGCGTTTGAGCTGAACCGCTTCGCCATCCTGCCTTTGGAGAAATCATGGCAGGGAACATCAGAACAATAAAGATAGAGGAGGGGGAGGCAGGTGAGGAAATTTTGAAGTGAAAAGCAGAGTGAGAGATGGGATGGGGGTTACAAAGATGAAAAGCAGACCATTAAAACCGGGGGTCTGATCCTGTCCCCTGCTAGGAATTAGTAACAGTAGTTCTGTGTGTCTTATGTGAGGGCACAGAACTGCAGCTGCATTGCAAAAGATGAATCTGGGGAAGATTACCAGCAGCAAAGGCAATAGCTTGGAGGGCTTCTTTGCTGACCATGTCTTCAGTTCCAGTCACTTTATGCACTAATCCAGTCAAATATATGCTTAGCTGTAAGCATGTGGGCAGTTTCACTGATTACAAAGGCACTACTCAGTTGCTGTGAAGGGAAGCATGAGCTTGAGAGCTTTGCTTGCTTCATCAGGCTTTCTAAGGTACACAGCCTGTAAATCAGCACCTTAAACGATACCCTGACACTGAAATACAGTCACTGAGAATTAGAATAGAGGGAAATCAGAGACATGCAGGCTGGATGCTTTTTAAATAAATTGAAGAGGTTGAGGGTGAACTTCTTGTGTATTAATAGTTTATTGCAATGGTTTACATGTGAATTGCTCCCCTGAAGTTGCAAGATTGCTGCTATTCTGTTATCCTAACAAATCACTAGTGGCACCCAGTGGCTAGAAAGGTTAATCAAAAATTTACCTTTGTCCCTTATGATTCCCCTTGCACAAAAGTTAGCGTTTAAATGCAAATACCACTGTCTTGGTATTACGCGTATTAAATTCAGACATAGCTATTCTTGGGTGAGGTTTCAGCTGGAAAGTATCTCCTGAGTAACGATTGCAATTTCTGTTCACGGAGGCATTTAGCCTACAAGGTAAAATGCTTAGCCTTCTAGCACAACACACGGCAGGCTACAAACCCACTGCATTTTGGCGCAGTTGTGGGATAGTTAATGCTTATTTATTCTGTGAGAGCACTAAACCTGCACAAATGAAAATTATGCCTGTTGTAAGAGTTCCAGGACTTTCCTCCAGAGAACACTTTCCAAAATTTGCTGACTTTCAGTACTTACGGAATTTCAAGAGCCAAGTGATCCATAGGAAAGTTAAAGCCCAGCTAGTAAATGAAATGAGCAATTAACCAAACTGATGAGAGGGAACGCCAAAACTCCATAGCCGTAGTTTCTGGATCTTTAGCCTCTACTTGGTGCATATATAATGAAAAAATGTGTCTTCTAAAAGACAAGTAAAAATTACCTAATTTGTTACTGAATGATACATTAAATGGGCTTAAAGTACGTGCCTGATACTGCAGGCTGCGGAAGTGATTTCAGTAGGATCAGCCACATGACACGGGTTTGTAGGGGTTTATGTGTTACAATGTTGGGGTGCAGGCAGAGGCAGAGGTTTGTTATCCCCATTTGCTCTGCGGGCTGTGCTGAGCTAAAGCCCCTTTGCACTGTGTTGTGCTCCTCTGCCACCCCCTCCTCCAGCCAGTGGCTCGCAGCAGGTCACAGCCACCTTGTCCCCACCCGACGCTTCTGCTATCAGGCTGATGACAATTTCTATCAAAACTTACAGCTCTACCTGCACACCATTTTCTGCTCCCCCATCTCCCTGTTTGTCAAAAGCTGGCATAGCAAGGGAGGGAGAAGATGCTAATCTCATCCCTGCTCCATTTTAGAGACAGGAATCCTGTGTGTGGTAGGAGGATAACGCCAGGGGCCTCGGTTATTGGTTTGCTGTGGCTCCCTGCAGCGCTGCAGGAGCAGAGAGCAGCAGTGAAGCCTTTTCACCAGGCAGGTGACAACGGAGCGGCTGTGCAGGAATCACATGCTTATACTCTCCCAAGCCCCCTGTGGCGTCCCAACAAGGGCCATGGCAGGGAATAACGGCCACGGCCAGGACATTGCTGCAGCCTTGTTGTTCCCAGCTGCCAGAGCAGCCTTTTGGGGCTGAGGGACGGTTGCACCCAAGCTCAAGCAGTCCTGTAGCAACTACCAAACATGAGGTGGAGAGCAATGCTCCCTTTTTTCTGACACTGGCCCAGGCCAGGAACAGCTGGTTTTGCCTGTGGTGTGTTGTGTGGGCTGCTATAGCTTTGGGGAAGCACGGATTTAATTCCCCATGCTCTCCATGCAGGACACCTCTGGAAAGCTTTACTTGCAGTACTCAGACCTCACTGGACCAGGCACTATGCTGGTAGCAGTCTTCATTTCTGTTTCAGCCATTTTGTACATTCCTTGCCACCACAAGGACCCAGACCACCAGTCATGCCCTTTCCAGCTTCTTTTTATGGAATATAACACTTACGGCTGCAGATCATTTACTACAGTTTGTAATGGGTTGCAGGGAGCTGCTGGTGAACCTGGTGTGTGGGGTGGATGTTTTGCAGATCCTTTGTTGGTCTATTCTTGTCTTTTCCAACACTGCAATAATAAGTAGAAATGTAAGTCTTAGGGCAAGAGCCTCCTGACCATCAAGGTCAAATCTCTGCAATTACAGGTGTTATCTATCTTTCTCTAATGTAAGTTAATTTCTCCTTGCAAAAACTGGATAACCTCTCTGTGCCTCAGTGTCCCTGTAAAATGGGCACATCATCAGACAGGAGTTTGGTAATGGCAGGGCAGCGCTGCAGGTTTACATCGCTTGCCAAGCACTTCACGATCCTCCACTGGGATGTACCGGGAAAGTGCAAGTTTACTTTTAAAACTTACATACCCCTCCAAATGGTTTCCTTGAAGAGTTTTTACGTTACTGTCATTGCTCTTGTCTCCCAGCACATTCCTTAACTGAGGTGTGTGTCATTGCCTTCATTCATCCCCTCATCCCCCCCGCCTTTCCCTGCCTTCTCCCAAGGCAGGTGTGAAGTGTGTGTGCAGCAGAGTGCTCTGCCATGGTTCATTGATTTCTCTTGTTTGTTGCTTTCTTTTCTTTCCTTGCTTTCTTTTCTTTCTCCCCAAAGAAAGCAGTGAGTGGAAATGCAATAGGTGATGTAAAATTTGCAAGCCAAATAGAGCATACATTTATTCCCATGTGCACAGCTTAACAGGAGGCTGAAAACTGTTCACTGACTCTTCTTGTCCGTGCAAGAAGAGCTTCTTGCCTGACTGGTGAGTATAGACTTTAACCCATGTGGACATACTGGTATAACAGGGTTCAAATGTCCATTCTGGCATGTCAGCATGTTCTACCTCATTCTCAATTATATACTTTGCAGCTTTTCATTAAGAAGTCATAGTTCTGTGTGACGTCTCATGTTTGGAGGTGGCTACAAAAACCTGTTGGGTCCTGGCTTCTTTCTTAATACAGTAATCAAATGCAGAAGTGCTAAACCATTAATTCTAGAGAGTTTGGGGTTTTGTTTGTTTGTTTGTTTTTGTTTGTTTGTTTGTTTGTTTTAAATCCCAAGAGTATGAAATCCGAAGAAGACTTAATACAAGTATTCCTAGGGGATGGTGATCATAAGTGTTGTGACCATCTGGGTATACAGCTGGCTAAACATAGCGTCTACTTCATCTCCTCCAGGAGGGATCCTTAGAAGGGGCAGAAAAGGGCTAAACCAGTACAAAAGCCGACCTTTTTTTCAGTAAGAGCATCCTCCCTGTTTTGGAAGTGTTAATCGTTTGGCCTCCCTCAGCCACGGAGGCTGCTTTATTGTGTATTTATTACTGAGATGAAGGCTGGAGCCAGAGTTCCTTGGCCCATTTATAAAGCAATTTAAATGAGACGGCTGCTCTGGGCGGCAGTGCTTGGGACCAGGCTGAGCCGCCGCAGCAGGCGTGCCAGCGGGAACTGCCCTCAGCCTTAGGAGCGGGGATTTACGGTTCACATGCAGTTCAAGCGCGGCTCTTGCCTTGGGATTATGTACGTGGCCAGCACCAAGGCATGCAAGACGGGCTGCTGGGCAGTCCTGAATCCTGCAGCCAGGGAGGGGGGCTGCTGGTACCAGGCTCCTGCATGCTCAGGGACCTTGCTGCCTGTGCAGCAGGGAGCCCCAGAACCGGGAGGTGCTGCTTTGTCTCCCCAGCTCCTGCCTCTCCCTGCTCCATCCCTGGTGGCTGTTGCCCCTCGGGAGCTGCTGCTGCGTGGTGCCTGGGCTGGCAGGGCTGGCAGGGCTGACCACCCCCCCGCAGCCCCGGCGGGGAGGGAGTGCCGTTTCAGAAGAGGGCTGTGGTTCAGTAGCCAAGTGGCGTGAAGAGACTTGCACTCTCCTCGATGCCGCTGCTGTTGTGGCAGAGACAACCAGGTGATGCCAGCTTTTGGGGCAGCTGCCTCTAACCCTGGAGTGTCATGGCTACAGCACGCAGCATCACAGGTGGGACCAGTTCTGGCCCTCCTTCCCACTATCCCAGCCCATTCCAGCCCCAGGACCAGACTCCATCCCATCCACCCATGCTAAACTGTGTGATCATCACACCTCGGCTATGGTGTTTCGGCACAGGGCCTTCAGCCTCTGGCTGTGGCTGCCTGAGAAATGGCTGTATTCCAGCAAATCCCACAGCCTGCCAGGCCTCATCGGGAGCTCTGGGGGAAAATATAACTCAAGCCATAAACAAGTTAGTAAGGAACAAAAGGATATGTGAATGGACCATCAGTGGGTCTAAATCATCAGCTGAGACTAATTTACACCTCAGAAAGATGGACATATACCTTACCCAGGAAAGTCCAATTATAAAAAAAAATTGAAAAAATATCCAAGCTGTTCCTGCTTACAGGAACACCTTTCTTATCAGGACAATCCTTCAAAATCTAGCAATCGCCAGCAAAGCCTGAATTCACTACCAATCCACCTTCACCTCTCACATAGCTTCTGCACCAATATCACACTGCCTTCAAAGCCCCCAGACCTCTTCTTCCCCACCCTTGCTCCCAGCACCTGCAGCCTGGCATGAAGTCCAGCCTCCTGGTCACTGATCTCCACCAACACAGCCATGCAGGCAGCTTCCTGGCACATGGGGCTGCAGTGGTACGTACCATCGCTGTGTTTTTCCCAGGTAAGCGTTTAGGAAATTTCACAGCTTTCAAATGGAATTAAAAAACAATGGGCAGGCACCTTCTGTGCCATAATATGCCTAAACAGAGAGTGACTTAGAAGAAAACAAGACCCATTGTGTCAGGACAGATCAAAGATCCATCTGAATTGGTCAGGCATTAAATGATCATTGTAGGTCCATTCCAACTGAAATATTCCAGTCTAGTCTAGTCTATTCTGCCATGCCGTCTTGTCTCCACCAGCAGCTGGCCACAGCTGCAGAGGGAGGAGTACAAGTGCAAGACATGCATGCAGTGATCCCACTCAGAAATATCTGCTCAGCCTCAGCGAACTTCGGCTCAACAGCTCCTGCCTTACAGGTATTGCCTTGGCTTATCTGGCTTTTGGCTACAGGAGAGGGGTGTTGTGGCAAATGGAGGATGAGGGTCAGGGTCTGTTACAGAACAAAAAAAGTCAGATTTGTCTTCAACAAAAGAGCCCCATGGTAGCTAACCTCACCTCCACTGCAGAGGCCACTGCTAAGGGTGCCAGCCCCGTGCTGCTGCCAGAGCACAGTGGGCTGTGGTTACACATCAGAGTTCTGCTTTCCTGGGTGTGCTGCCACCCACAGGGTTTTGGGGTGTTTAGGCCAAGACTGGTTTCAGAAGCACTCCATACCTTGGCTCCATGTGCAGGTGGCTTTCATATCCTTTTGTAATAAAGCCTATTTACTCTTACCATTCATTGAGCCCTCTTTCCTGCTTCCTTTACTTTTCTTCATTTTCCTTTCCTTCCCTTCTCTTCCTTGCCCTGCCCTGCCAAACACTATGATAATAGGGTTGTTAGGTCCATGCTATTAACTTGCAAGCTTTAAGCCAGAAAGCGCAAGAGTTAAGGCTCTAGGACAACGTTATCTTGGCCATGGGCACACCTGTAGTGCTTTCAGGTGTGTTCATTTACACCTTTTGTATCTGAAGCTCTTCAGCCAGACTGCCTGAGCATCCCTCTGAGCTCCTGCACAAGGTAGGGCAGAGAGCAGCACCCCACAGGTGCTGTATGCCTTTAAAAGCTTCCCTACCTCCACACATTTCATTGATAACAGAAGCAAAATACAATGCAATAGTGTTTCTTTCATTTTATATATAGCCTAACTTTTTAAAACTATGTGACCTCAAATTTTGAGTTTAGGGCCTTTATTTTGTTGCTTGTTTGTGCCAGAGGGAGAGAATGGGGTCAAAAATCCTGTTTATTTCTTGAGGAGAGTTATTGAGGGAGCAGCTGAATGCTGTTGTGTGGGTCATGCCTTGGGTAAGTGTCATCATACCCTCACAGCTCTCCTGTTTGTCTGGAAATGCTGCTCTGCAGTGCTGGATTAGCAGAGCAATGGCATCCTTGTCTGCAATGAAGCAGCTCACTTCTTATAAAGGAACAAGACAAAACCCCTCCCCACATTTTTTCTTATTAAGAAGAAAGAAGGAAAAAGCTTCAGTCATGGCAAATATTCACAAATAATGCTGAGAGACCCACATATAAAGGTAGGGTTTTTTTCTTCTGCATACTTTCCCCCTTCCCCCACCTTCCCTGGGAAGGAGATAATTCTTATTTGCTTTTTTTCCCCCTTCCCTTCCCCTGAGGCAGTGAGGACCAAGGAGAGTTACCGAAGTTTCTTGCTTTGTTTTGCTGAGAGAATTGCAATGCCTCCCAGGTAAATTGTCTCATCATCAGTCAGGCTGAGTAGAGGAGTTTGTTATTAACACAAAAATGTGGGGAAAGTAATTTTTCATTTTTACTGAACCTAAAAGTGGTTGAACAAGATCTCTTCATATTTTTCCTTTCAAACTTTGCTGAAACACAATGTTTAAATGCCAGAATAAAAGTGCCACACTGAAGAAAGGCACGCTGGAAAAGAATAGCTATAATGGCAGCCTTAACAGTCGTGACAAGTAGGATAAATCTTCCAGTCTGTGGATGATTTGTTAAGTGTTTTGCAAATATATATACATATTGCAGATATATGTTATGTGTGTGTGTGTGTGTGCAATCAATACAGTGTGTGTACAACAGATGGATGGATTAGATAGATAATTATGTGATTGCGAGTCTCCCGTTATATTTATGTTCACCCATTAAAGCCACTTGTGAGTTATCCCTCCTCTCCTCTCCTGGAGATAAAGGTCATTAATGCCATCAGCCCTCAGGTATGCTTCACACCCTGCGCAGCCACAGAGGCAGAAAGCCAGAGATCCTGATGCCTGCTTTGGCAGCATGGTGCAGCTCAGCCTCCTTCATTTTTGAGGAAAATGTAAGCTGGAAAAAAAGTTAAAAAGTTCAGGTGTTTTTTTTTTTTTTTACTGCCAGATGCAGCAGCTGAGGTGGGATAGTTGTTAGTTTTGCTACTTGAGGAAGCAGAAAGGTGTCTGCATCAACCGGAGGGTGACCTTGTGTAGAGGGGCAGGATGCATGCCTGCTCAGGGTGGGCTGAGGGCACGCTGGGCTGTGAGCGTGTCCCCAGGTGAGGCCAGCAGCTGCTCTGCTTCTGCCGATGGCCCCAGCCCAGCAGATGCTGGGGTGTCCTGGCTGGACTCGGCTGGAAAGCCCGACCTCTGCATGCTGTGGGGTGACAGAGCGAGCAGGGACGGAGCAGGCACAAGAGACACCCCACGATGTGTCAGTCGGCTGCCCGGCTGCCTTACCCTGTCACGGCTGCACGCCAGCCTCCTTGGAGCCTGGCCGACTACTGGGAAGAGGATTTCAGTCCACACCCATTTAGTCACCGGCGTCTGACTTGGAAATATCTGACTAATTAGGGGTTGTATGTAATGTAACCTAGGCAGGTTGCGTTCCTGCTACCCCAGCCTTCCCTGCACAAATACCTCGAGTCCATGCAGCGGGCTGCAGGTCCAGCAGCGATGGGGACAACCCACTGATGGGTCTAGGCCAGGTTTGCAGACAATATCCTGGCCCCTACCTACACCAGCCAGCCACGTTGCTCCTGCTGGCTTCTCCTACAGGGCTCACGTGGAACAGTGGGGATGTAGGGGAAGCCTTCTCTGTCCCTAGCGCCAGTGTCCCCAGCAGGGAGCTGCCCCTGGCAGCGCAGGCTTTTCTGGACAGGCACAGGGCAGCAAGGAAGAGTGGAGATGGTCCAGCAGGCTTCAGCACTGATTCTTTAGGGTCACTCTTAAGGACATGGACCTGTTGGAGCAAGTCCAGAGGAGGGCCAGGAAGGTGATCAGAGGGCTGCAGCAACTCTCCTATGAAGACAGGCTGAGAGAGGTGGGGTTGTTCAGCCTGGAGAAGAGAGGGCTCCGGGGACACCTCACAGCAGCCTCCCAGTGCCTGAAGGGGCTACAGGAAAGCTGGGGAGGGACTTTGTACAAGGGCATGTAGTGACAGGACAAGGGGAGGTGGCTTTAAACTGGAAGAGGGTAGATTTAGATTAGGTATAGGGAAAATATTCTTCACTGTGAGGGTGGTGAGACACTGGCACAGGCTGCCCAGAGCAGCTGTGGGTGCCCCATCCCTGGCAGCGCTCAAGGCCAGGCTGGATGGGGCTGTCAGCAACCTGTTCTGGTGGAAGGTGTCCCTGCCCCTGGCAGCGGGGTGGAACTAGATGGTTTTTAAGGTCACTTCCAACCCAAACCGTTCTATGATAAACAGCCCTAACTAACACTTCATTTTGATCCTTTTAAGCCATTTCTAGATCTAGCTTAGTCTCTGCTTGACCTCAGGGAAGCAGAAATGGGGCACAGAGCAATGTTTTCTGAATTCTAGAGAGGATCTTCTGGAGGGAAAAAAAACCCTAAGAAAAATCAAAGACTGCCTTGTTTCCTGTTTTGCTAACAGAGAGAGGAGGATAACTCCAGTACTCAGCACTGTGGTAAATAAACTGGTGAGGTGGGTCCTGCCCCCCACCTCCAACCCAAAATCTCCAGTGAATTTGCTTTGCTGGAATGGAATTCTACATTTTAGATGTAGACTAGACTTTCGATTTCAAATTACTGGGTTTTGAGTTAAAATACTGAAAAAAAAAAAAGTGACCTTGGGCTCACATCCTGATACACCACCAGTGGGAAGAGGAGTATTTGTGAACCGGCAGTTGCTTTTCTAGCTGTGGTCTTATGAATCCATGTGCAACAGATGAAACAACATCAGCCAAAGTCATTTTACCTCCTGCCTCTCTGCGAACTGCAGCTCAGCTAGGTCCATGGGTATACGCGGCTGCATCCTGCCCACCAAAGAAAATACAAAGACTAGTGATCTCTGTGCTCCTCGTCTATTGATGGACACAAATGACCAGTTTAGCGCTTTCATTTCCACACCGGGAATAGAGGGATTAAAATGCCACTATCTCCTGATTGTAATGCTTTTTATGCAGGCCCTAGGTAAACATTACAAGAGTCAACAAACCACTGTTAATAAAAATTGCTAATTAAATGAGGGCCAGTGGCTTGCTTTATTGACATAAGTATTTATAGGCTTTTTCTGCTCTCTTGTATTTTCCAAGGCTCTGTATGTTTTGCGTTTACTTGTGCTCTCTGTTCCTGCTTGTCCTTCTAATTATTGCTTTATAGGGGTTTTTTGTTGTTGTTTTAACCACCCTGAGTCAGACATAAGGATTTGTCTTATGTCAAGTCCATTCTTTTCTTGGAAGAACTTCTCTAACACAACACAATATTTTGGAGTTTGTAAATAATACCATACATTTCCTAAATCTGTCTTTTGCAGTGTGATACTAGCCAAGATAGCTTATACTTTGGGATAAGACTTGGATTTTTGGTACACATTTGTCTAGCTCCTCAAGAAATGGGGCTTTAAACCCTGTGTGAAAGGAATTATAATTCAGCTGAGCTTATCTGTGTTAATTCAGGATATGCAGTTGACTATCAGAAAAGCATCCAAACTGCAGCTCAATAAGAGACTCCAATGTGTTCAGTCATCCTTCTGCAGAACATGCAGACCATCATCATTTAACTATTAGCATGTACTATTAATTCTGTGGAAACCCACACTGGACACAGCACACAGGACTGAAATGGCACACAAAACAGAAGGGTGACAATGTCAACTGGAGTGCCACACTGCTTTAACTCTCAGAAGACTCCTGTGTGATAGTAAGGTCTGAGCATCACATCAGCAGAAGATTCCTTGGGATAATATACCCCAAGGATGTGACACTGCTGCTGGTTGCTGTGGAAGCTAGACTTGCACTAAATCAACATCTCCAGGTTTCCCATATGCCGTGTGCTATCCAGCCTGACTTTCTGTTCAGATATGGTGAGGCTGGCATGTCCTGTGGCTTCTGCTTGTGCAAGGTTTTATTCTAGAAGACATCAAAGCCGGTTACCACCTTCTCATCATGGCCCTTTGTGGGATACAAATGGGAAACCCAACTTGTCATCAGATGTGCTTTGGAGACTGATCTTGAGTAAGCACTGGACAGGAATCAGGGATATTGTCGAGCCAACACTGTTGAGAATGTAAACAAAATTGAATGGAAGTGAGTATGATGTAGAGCTTGTGTCCTTGAAAGCTAATTTAGGCTCTCTTGGTTCTGGTTTAGTTTTAAACATTTCTGGTGGGATGAGGGAGACAAGCATCTGCAATATAAAAGATAAGGGCTGGAGCCTGACTAATATTAGTGTTTTGAAGGAAGAATTTTCACAGCCCATCTGAAAGTGATTTATCCCTACTTGGAGATACTCCCAAGCACAGACCTGTTCCAGAAATGAGCAGCCCCAAAAACAATAGGCCTCAAACTGGAGTGAAGAGTGGGACAAGTGCTAAGGATATTCTGAAATAATCACTCCAATCAGCAGGTGAATAACAAAAATTGCCAGTTAATAAAAGGCATCAGGAACTGCAATTCTGACCATACTCTTAAAAATAAATAACAATAAAAGGGAGTTAAAAAGAGGTAAACAGCATTTGAGTGCTAGGCAGAAGGCCTGGCACACTCCAAAACATTGTAAAGCACCTTTCAGTCCCAAGGGAGATTGCAGGTTTGAACACATGAAGAACTTAACTGCTCGGTAAGAAATTATCAGGTGCCTGCTGATCCATGGCAACTGTCCCTGCTAATTTACATGGTGGCATATGTGGGATAATTTGAGATCTCTGCAGCCTCTGTGGAAGACAAGAGAGAGGTCTACACCAACATGAATGACCTCACGTTTGTTGCAGCCTAAGAGTGGTTGTGAAGACAATTGTCTTCTGCAAGTTGACTGGTGGCAACTGGTTCTCCTGTGGTTTCTTCTTGCTGTGGCTGAGCATGGATGAGTGTGTCGTTGCCTGTATGTTGGCCATATAGGCTTTTCTTACTGTGATGTAATTCTTTCCTCCCTCCTCAGGTAACCAAGTTAGGGAGCCCAGTGTTGCTCCCCAATAACAGGACTGTTTCTGTACAGACGGTGAAGGGATAAGCAGATTGTCCTGTGGTGAAAAGTGATTTGGGGACCTTCTAATAAATAACCACCATGGTTTTGACACTACTATGGCATCCTTCTAAAATGTAGGTCTCATGTGGCCACATTTATCTTCTAAGGCCCTGTACCCTAAGGTCTGTAGGCCCTGAACACATTTTTTTATTGAAAATAAGGCAGTGAAGAACATTTGTTATAAAAATGCGATCTGCACAAAACTAACATGAATTTAGATTTCATTACAAACATGGAACCTGGCAAAGGTTAATTGAAACATTTGCTGAGGGCCAATCTAAAGTTTGATGAAATCAAAGGGGGACTTTAAACTGACTTTAATGGTCTTGAGGTCAGGTTGTAAGGCAAATTGGACAAGTTTCAAGGTCCCTAGGTCAATGGATTTATTTTTTTTTTTTAAATCAAAACCATGCCATGCTATTAGTTTAGAAAGACATTTCAGCCATCAGCCATAGAAATCATTTGGTACCAGTTCAACAGGAACCAGATCAGGTCATGCTGTCCACAACGCCTGGCTCCTTGGGTGTTAAATCACCCTGGTGGAAAATGCCTGCCTCGCTGGCAAGGGGTAAGGGAGAAGCCAGGCATCAGGCACTGCTGGGTCTGAGAGTCCCAGGCCTTACCTGGGGTGACCCATGGCATGGCACTCTTAGGACACAGTCCTCACCAATGGACCTCTCCTCAGCAGAAGGCAGCAGCCTGAAGACCTACAGGGCACAATGCAAAGCCAGTCATCTCTTCCCCTGCGTATTTGCTTGCGGGAATGGGTGGGTGGGTTGTTTATCTTGTGGGGAGGAGACTTTTCCTTTTGACCCTTGGGAAAAAAGGAATTGCACTGTGTATGTTTACTGAAAGTCCGCTGTGTTCCCTGAGACATGGAGATAGGGCACATCCTTATAAATCAGGATGGAGAAAAAATAGAAACAGAAAAGAAATGGGCTGGGAGAGCTGCATGACAGTGTGCATGCATGTGTGCACCCAGCCAGCAAGGGGAATGACACTGACACTGTTTCAAAGGAAGGTCATCGTGTAGACCATAAATCTCCAACAGTTAGAATTTGCTTCAATCGTCATCATTAACTCTTTTTTACAAGAAGTTCAGCAACTATCAGAAAAATTTGAAATTATTATTGATTTATGTGGCCCTGCAGCTGTTCACAGCTAGTGATTTAAAGTTTGATGCGGCTAAACACAGCACGACCAGCCTGAGCCTGCCTGTGGGCGTCCTGTCCTTAGGAGGGTTGCCAGTGCCTGCAGCGATCGCGTGAGTAAGGGCCGGGGTGCGCAGGAGAATGGTACAGGCACATGCAATATGGGTGCCCAGGGGCAGCACCGCTGTGAGTGTTCTCACAGCCAGGCACCAGCAGCAGGCAGAGGAGGAGGAGGAGGACAGCCTTCTGGGACGGAGCAGACCTTTGCCATGGACTTGCACCCTGGCCTTTACTTTTGGGTGCTCTGGGGGAAACAGACTGCTGCTTTGAGGTGGTGGAGCCATTCTTACATCTGCAGCTGGTCTAGTTTTGCTACTTGGTTTCTTCCAGTTAGCTTCGGGCCCATGAGGTTTCGCTGAGCACCAGGCACGGTTCATGAGTCAAGTTCTCCAAGACTCTTTCGCTCAGAGAAGAGGGGGAGGGGAAAGTTTTCTCTAATTGATCACAACTAATGTAATTAGTACTTTGCAGGTTTTCTATCCATGTACTTTTGAGACCTTCATTAGTCTTAACACCCATTGTCATTCTAATTACTTTCAGTGAGCCTACAGCAAAGAACAGATGTCATTCTCTTCTGTGACTGCTGCATGAAAATATTAGAAAGACACAAACTGACCAGATGAATGTTTAGTTAAATTCCAGTTCTGCCATTAACTTGCATGGCGGCCATGGCAAGTCATTTCATTTTGCTCTGGGCTGTTTTTTTATTCATATAGAAAATGGAAATAGCAAACTGATCCATATTAAAGGTCTACTCCAGCCCCAACTAAGATAATAGAAACTTGGCTTTGCTTAGCTTTGCTTGGCTTGGTAAATCTTTTTGGAAACGTAAGCCTTACTGTTTTGAAAAAAACCCCACCATTAATCACTGGGAAAATCTATTGTGTTGTTTAAATAAGCAAAATCAACTGAGGAAAATAACTGCAGCCTTCTCAACAATTGAGAAGCAAATTCTGTAGGCCCATGTTTATAACACGCGGAGCATCCTGATCTCAACACGCTTTCCACCACTGCCTCTGTTTCCACTGGAGCACTAGGCTGCTTCCTTTAGAAAGTCCAAGTCCACCAGAGGTCAGAGAGGACCTTTATTTATAAGGAGTTTAGTTTGCGGTCCAAGAGCTCCTTCCCAAGCAGTTGGACACTTTTTATCAGCCCTTGCTTGCTAACTAGAAGGATTAACGACCACTTTCCAATTCCATCTTCTGCTACCAACGACCAGCTGTCATGCTTGACTGCCTCCGTTTCCAAGACCAAGGGGCTAGGGACATCTAATGGCAACTGCATGCATAGCAGATCATCATCTCCCCCTGGAGCCGGCTGTCCTGTAAGGTAGGGCTTCCAATATTTAACTCTTACAGTACCTCAGAAGCGTATCTGTGCAAGACCAGCGAAATGACAACGGCCGTGTTGGCATATGACATCCCGGCATCCTACTAGAAGAAAAAATAAGTGACGTAGATGACTCTGAGGCAGAAAATGGACAGTGGTCAGTGTATGCATTCAAAATTTGTTCAGGTGCCTGAATGTTGCTGAGCCATCTTGGCTCTGTTCTCTTCTTCCTTGATGAGTGGAAGAAGGATTTAGGACAGGAGAGTTGCATGAATGAGTTACTACAGTATTCTTGACAGCATCCTCACACTGGAAAAACATCACGCTGAAAAAACCATATGATCTTCCATGGAAGAGGAGGGGAATAAAAGAACAAATCCCTGGAGATTAAGGAAGGGAAAATAGACTGGATCGAATGGACAAATGCCCTTTGTTCTGCCTCCAGGGTGCCCTGTGCCCTAAGCAAAATGGGGCCATGACATGAAAACTGCAAACTCCTGAGTGTATGCTCAGAATATGTAGTATTTCCTAACTGTCTCTGCTGAATGGAGAGAAATAGGTGCTGTTGAGCAATTCATGTGAAATGCACAATAACAAATATACCTTCAAGAAGGTGCTCAGCAGCTGGGTGGTTTACTGCCTTGCCTGGGAAGATCCCTCAGGGGTGACACAGCTGATGACTCAGGCAGCATGAGAGATTCAGCACGGGATTTAGGGGAGAGTCTTTGCTTAGCAAAGCCAGTGACTTATATACTGGCATAATCTATATGTCCAGAAACCTCCTTTTTGTGCAGCCCCCACCCCCCCTTCAAAACAGGCTAGATAAATAAGCAGAGATCAGACAGGGACACAATTCTGCAGTGCTGAAGGCCCCTACCTTTTACAAAGGAGTCCCTGTTATTTCTATAGACCTAAGTCCTGACGTGCAGTGGGCATGTAAAACGCCTGGGGATTCCAGGCATGCTCCAAGTGCTCATGTCTTCTCTGGAGATGGCCCCTTGCTAGCAGAGGTGGGACAGGAGCTGGAACAAGGCACTGCAGAGTCTGGGCCTGATCGTGATACCGGTCCCTTTTGCTGCAACATTCTTTTCCGTTAAGACCAGAACAGCAATGCTCCATGTATTCTCCAAGGGTGGTGTGAGACTCACTGTTGACAGGCGAGTCATGGGGTACCTCAGTCAGCACTAGAAATTATCCCCATCTGTCCCTTCCCCTCCCACGGTCATTCATCTCAGACTTCAATGTGGACAGAGACAACTCAACTCCTTCCATGAAACAGCCAAAGACTTAAACTGACTGCCACAGTGGAAAGCTGTGGGCAGTTACTTCATAACTGCTGTAGCAGGAGTCACTGAGGATGGCCTGTCAGCCTCCCAAGGGATTAGTGTCCTGTATGATATGCAACTGAAAGGTGGAGAAGCAAAGTGCAGGAGCAGCTGCAGAGTACACTACAATTAAAAAACCCCAAAGCAATGAAAAAAACACCCCAAATCCTGAAGCTTCTTAACTACAACTAAGGCCTCCATAATCCCTGTCTGGCAGAAGCATCCAGCCACGCCTTCCACCAAGGGTGGCTAAGGGGGTGCCCAGGGAGCAGAGCAGGAGGGCAGTCTCTCTGCTTGGTGGAAGGTTGCCCTCAGCCCTTCCTTACCAGCTGTGCTCCTCTGACTGTTGTGAGGTACTGTCCTTTCCCTCCCTGTGTGGTGGCATCTTTGCTTGCTGAGAAGTACTGCATGCGCAGTTTCCTCCACAGAAGGTATTTAAGAAAGTTGTAACTGTCGCAACTAGCCATGACAGTTAAATAACTACTGCCTAGCACATCTGTATCAGCAGTGGAGTTACAGCCCAGCTCTTCCTGACACCTAACACAGAGTCTGTTCCTCTAAGGCTGGTCAGAAGATAAGTGACAAAACAGTAGTGTGACAAAACACAAGAACATATTTGGTTTTAATTTTATTTGCCATGATAAAACATTGGCTATATTCTGTTTCTGATATCCAGTTGTATGCTATCTGCAGGGAGTTTCATGGCTTGTCCAAGGCCCATTTAATTCAGTGGCTTTGTGTCAACTTCATTGAGTGCTGGATCCTACTTGGGCTGTAAATGAGTCCTTTAATAGGTACAGCTGTAAAAACATACCTAGCTACTTCTCTGTAGGCCTGTTTTTTTCTGTAAAAAAAAAGTGTATTTGCAGAACAATGGAGTTTCAGATCAAAGGAAGCCATTTTCCATTTCAAGTTGAATTTGAGAAATAGTTATGACCTAATTAAAAAGAATGAAGAGGGAATGTTGAAATTTTGGTATATTCAAGCCATCTTGTTATTTTTTTGGGAGTAGCCTTTGATCCATGGTGGTTCAAGGGATAAAGCACAATCCAAGAGGTGGGACACTTAGGTATACAAGCCTTATCTGCATATTTTGGAATAAAAATTATAACCAGGCTCTTCTCCATGCCAGGTGCAGCTCCTAACCACCAAGCAGTCCAGAGGGATGTGCTCTCCATGTCCTGACAGAGCTATTGCTCTCAGCAGAGCCACTTGAATATCCATTTTAACTGAAGAAAGAAAAGGACGTTATAAGTCAGTAATTAGGACGCTCACTTGTTGGTCCAAGTGCTGGAGAGCTCTAACATGGACTCAGTACTCTGTAGGCTGATATGGATAGTGCTCATGGGGTTTGAATCAGAAACAGTCAGATGAATGGCTTTCTGCAGTGCGGATGATCAGACTAAGCTGAAGAGAGAAGGACAGCTTTTCCTCTATAGTTTTATGAGCAGTACTTAAGCTAATGTCTAAGACTTGTGATCTAGTCTTTTGTTTTTAATCTCCATTCTTATTTAAAACACCCCAAAGAAATCTTTTGTTTGCTCAAAAAATGACTAGGTCAATCCTGAGTATTTTTCCTTCGATTTTTGAGCTCTGACGCTGCACTGAAAAAGTGACTTTTATTGCAAGCTAAGTCCCACATTTTTCTGCTCGAAGAGGTTTTCACTGTGCTTCAATGCTAAGCTGTCAAATTCCACGGGACCCTACCACCCTCTGCTTACCTCCTGTTGATTCTGAAGCTGGGAAGTGCTGTATGAAACTGATAGCCTGACTGGGTGTTAGCTTGGGTCTTGAGGCAATTCAAGGGTAAAATAATCTAATGCAACAATATGTCAGAACTCAGCATTCAAGGTATCATCATTCTTGACTAATTGCCAGTGCCATGGAACTAGGCTTCTGTTGATCACAGCCAAGGAGAAGGCTGACATGGTGTATCTCAATACACACAACTACCTAATCTGTAGCTTGCAGTAGACTTATTGACCATAAAGAAGATTTCAGAAAGGAAAAACAAGGCAGCATCCATGAAAAAGGATAGATAATAGCTGATTCAACCAGGCTTCATTAGTGGAGAAAGATGGCTAGCTGTGGGATGAAAAGCAACTCTGATATTTTCTTGAGCCAGAGTCCTTTTGATCTTAAGCATGTCTTGAAATTTTGGGTTGCTTTCTTAATCATAAAATTATTTTTAAAAAATCCTTTTTAGAAAAGGCTGTCCCAGTCTGTTCTGTACTTCCTGCACCTGGACACCGGGTGACAAAGGTGTTACAGCTTTCAGGAAACAGCGCATTTGTCAGCGTGGAGCCCCCAGCTGAACAAAGGGCTGGATTCATGAATGCAATATCAACCATGGAAATGTTCCACCCCTGCCCCTCCCCGGCTTCTGACTCAATCTGTTGAAACAAAAAATGAATTGTCATTGGATTTTGCAGCCTTTGAGGTTCTGCAGCAGATCAATACATCTTGGACATGCTGACGGACCCTCATTTGAATGAAGCTGTGCAAGAAGTGCAAGAATTTGAGCTTAGATTGTGTGCTACTCTTTTGGGTTTTGTTTCTAGTAAGGAGAAGTAATACAAAGCTGCTACCAAAGAAGAGATGAGAGGCAGTCTCTACAGCAAGGAAAAGTAAATGTGCAGTGAATTACAGTCAGATCTGACTTCACTCCCACACAGCAGCACCACTTCAAAATTTCCCTCACCCTGGAGGAGCAGGGTACCCTTTTGACAGGAACCTGGTGTTCGTTAATGGTGTTTGCTCTGCCTGACATGACATTTAAAAGCTCTAGACCAGTACCACATTTATTCAGTGTTGTCATATTCAGCAAAACCTTTAAGCAGTTATTCAGCTTGAAGCACCTAAGTAGTCCCACTGTCAACAACAGGACTTCTCAAATGCTTAAATTTCTGCATGTGTTGAAGTACCTTGCTGAATCAGCGCTTCAAAGCCTAATAGTCTGCTGAACCAGAGTGATCATTCCAGTCTTTATCCCCAAAACCTTACAAACACCCCTGGCATGCAATGTACAAAACTAGTTTTAGTTAATTGGACAAAACTGTATATGTACACTCCATGACCTCCGAGAGTTTTGAAAACTAATTATGCCGGTGTCACCCTGCATACCTAGTTCTATGATTCATCACATCTGCCTATAAGGAATGTGGCACTGGCATCAGATATGCTCTGTGATTTGTCCTAAAGGCTGGCACATCCCTAGCTCTGGGTGGTTTCCTCCACAGCTGTCACAGAGCGCGGTGTTAGCTACCTGTGATAACCGATGAGCAGACAGATGCCTTTTGTGCTGCCATTTTTAATGTGTTTCTCTACATACCCCTTTCAAAGACTAATAATTTCCGCCAGGCAGGAATACTGTCAGCCTGCCATCAGATAAGTTCTCAGGCAGAGAACTGTACCCCGCATTGCCTATTTTATCTAATAAAGATTTTTCCATCTCTGGTCTACTGCTTATAATTTAGCCTTCATAAATTGACTTGCCAACACAGTTGGCTGGACAGAAAAAAAGTAAGATGCTGACGTATCTTCAGACTCCTTTCAGCTGACATAATCCACCCATTGTCAAAACAGGTAAGTAGAAGGGAAAACATTTAGTAATCAGAAACTGATTTTCACTTTACCATCCTCCCGCCTTTCTGGTACTGTGACAAGAAGTAAAGCTTTGGTCATTCACATGCTGCCATAGGACAACATTTTGAGGCTAGAGCTGAAATGAAGTTTGAGATTAACCTTTTTGTTTTTTTTCAGGAGGGGAATAGCTACTCAACTTACCTAGCCAAAAACTTCAAACAAAACCAAGGCTGTGAATAGCACAGGTAGCGTCAGAAGTATTACATCTGTTTCCTCACAGGTAAGAACAGCTTTTTAAGGGTGTTTATTCCCCTTTCCCTTTGCTCCTTTTTTCAGCTAAGTTTGGTGACACACGGCTTGGTCCCTACTCTCAACGGAGACACCAGTGCCCTGCCAAGCAGGCTGCAGCAGCTTCTGCGCATGCTACGTCCACGGACATGCATGGAGGCCTCCCACTGCACAGCTGGCAGGATAAAACAGTCCCTAGATATCTGAAGAGTAGACAGTGAACATCCCTTGCAGATGATATCAGCAGCAAGTATCAGGAGGTAACTGGGCATTTCTGAAACTCCCAGGGGCCCCAGTCCACTGGGTGCAGGCAGGGAGGGCAGGAGCAGAGCTTTTATCTGTGTGTTTGGCAGCCTGGTGCCCACATGAAGTTTGTGTTTTCCACGTTGCCTTAGTTCAAAGGAGCATTAATGTGTGTGTTACTAATGAGATAAAGTGGCTGACTGCCTGCTATGCTGGTTTAGGGAACAAGCACAACTTTTACTGCTCTGGCTCCCCTAGTGCTGAGCTAAGAGGACATCTGCCTCGACCCACACAGCCCCACGGAGAGGTTTGCTTCTCTTCTGCCTGTTGTCCTCACCTGCCAGTGCACCTGAGGCAAGTCGTGCTTTCCCTCTGTCACACCATTATGTACCATAGCCCAAATTCTGCAGACACTTAGGCATACACAAGAGACCCCACAGAGGAAAGCCAGCAGGTTCCTGGGAATGAAGGTGTTCAGGAACACATCTGCATGACTGAGACCCAGAGTCCTTGTAATCTGGGAAAAACAAGCAATGGCTTCTAGCTGTCCAATAAAAGCACACTAGACCCTCACCCTGCTATATGTGTTAATCACGCTTTGATAATTGTCTCTAAAATTAAGTTTAATAACAACTGAAATGTTTTAAGAGTTTCCTTGGCAGCTGAGTTTACAGAAGGTGCTACCTAGGCATGCTGGAAAATAAAATAAAATTATACTATCTAACCTCTGGGAGAAATAACAGCTTGGATTTGTTAATTTTGGACAACATCTAAATTCTTCTGCTGGCACATTTTTAAACTACAGTCCTTAAATGCATCTCCTCATACTTTTACAGCAGCGATAAGAAAATTGGCTAAAGAATGGTAATGCCCCTTTTGGATCCTAGTATATCTTTTGGGTCTCATTTGTTTAGTTTAATGAAAAACTAAAGTTAGCATAGCCATATTCCAGTCCCAATAAGAATAGCCTGTGTTGGGATAATAAACTAATCATGGCAGGGGCAGGCAGAGTGCCTCCACTGCAGGGCAGAACCAGCAGCCACTCAACAGCCCTCAGCAATGTGCAACTCTTCCCAGCTTCTCCACATTTAGGATAAAACAAACATGCAAACAAGGCAGAGCCCAGTCCTGAGGACCTCCCCAGGTGGCCTGAGGGGTGCCAGATCACAGAACTGGTGTGCAGACTGGTACCTGAGAGACCAGCACAGGCACAGATAGCTGTTCCCACTTCATAACTCTTGCCACGCTGGGAAGCCAAAGGCTGAATAAATACCATTTTACAGAAATTTGTAGCCACTGAAAAAACAGCTTTTAACACTAAAATTTGAGGGGTTAAATTGATAACTGAGTTGGAATTTCTTCAGCACGTAAAACAGGCAGCAGAGAAAGTAGAGGCGTTCAGATGGAAGTAAACAAATATTTTTTGTTTCTTAATCATAGCATGTTCACCAGGTGTTTGACAACTGGATCGAGCCTTTAAAGTCATAACATGTTACCTGAAGATGTGGCTTGATTACAGCCTAGACATGAATGTATAATATCAGTTTTCCAGAGGCCAATTACATTATTTCATGTAGCTGTTCCATGAAGAGTGAAATTATTCCAGTGTGTATTGATCATTTTGGTTTTCAAAAGCTGTGTCTTAGTCCGATGACAGTAGCTTTCAGAGGTACGAATGCTCTCTGCAGACAGTGCCCCTCAACTTGGGGTACAGCTAAAATCCTGAAAGCTGTGCTGATTTAATTACAACTATTCAAAGAGAATGAAAGATTTTATTTAGAATTCCCTGAGATGGAAAAGAAGGGGGTAATGGAAATTCTTTTATCATCCCAACTGCAGGGGTTGTGACTGAGAGTACACTCTCATTTGCTGTCTATACAGCTGTAATTAAATCACTCCAGCTTTCAGAGTTTTAGCCATACCCCTAAGCCGGGAAAAAAATTCACAGTGAAAGAGATGAGATAACACTACATGAAAACAGTCAAAACAAATAACTAGATGCAGTGGCAAGAGTTTACTTTCTTCCAGAGAATTCAAGAGCCAAGCAGGACACAAGGCATGCTGCACTGTGCCAGTACTGCTGGCAAGGATCCGGCTGCACCTTACAGTCACCCACAGCAACACTACCTAGAGGATCATGGTGCTACTGATGTGTCCCACTAGCCACATCTGCTGGCTAATATAACAGAAGCCCAATCCAATCCATGACCAAAATTTAAGAATAAGGGTTTGGAAAAGCTCCATCTTCCCAGGGATTCTAGAAATCTTTCTTGCTGAGTGCCCCAAAGAACATAAGCTCATTTTAATTGGAAAAAAAACCCAAACCCCCCCAAAACCCCCACTCCACAATGACAGGAAATCAGCACACTAGTTATGGAAATAAAAAAAAAATAAAATAGAGTGAAGCTCAACCTCAGAGCAGGGCTTTGTTATAAATGGATAAACTGATCAAGTCCTCTATGTGTTTGGAGACAGATACATTGCAGCTGTTACCTGCTGTGATCCTGGCCAAAAGCGCAGCCAGGCTGCAGGGGAATTGGGTGAGGTTTTGGGCAGGATGGCAATGATAGAGGGGGTATGAGAGGTGGCTGCCTCCTGATGCAGCAGCACCCAGCCAAGCAGGCTTTGTGCATCCCAGAGGGCAGTGACATACCCAGGTTAGGATGTCAGAACAGGCAAGTGCAGGGTTGTGGCCCCACTGCAATGAATCATCAGCCCAGCTCCTGCCCCACCAGGTAGGCTCAGCTTTGGGTGTGAGTACAGATTGTTTCTCAGCCTGTGAGCCTTGGGCACCCCCAGTTTCCCAGCCTTACACAGCGGCAGGCCGCTGCAGCTTTGGTCCTTAGTGGATGTTCAAGGCTTGAGGGCAGAAAACGCTGTTGTTGCTGCCACCATCCCATAAAAGCACCAAATATGATGTCTCAGCATGTGGCAAAGCAGAGTGAACAGATGATGTGGGTGTTCAGAGACAGGGGGAACATCCTTAGGGATACAGAGTATGGATAGCAGTGAAATTGGTTCCATGGGCCAAGGACAAGTGGAAGACAAGAGCAGTTAGCCTAGGAAAGGATCTGACTCAGGACGCTGAGACATTTTGCCTTGCTTGAGGCTAACCAGTGTTTGGTAAATAGGTCGAACCCTGCCGTCCCACCTCATCCTGTGCACCTCCATGATGGCAGGTACCATGCAACCCTGCACATGTCCTGTTACTGCTTTGCAGTAAATCCATCAATAGACTTAGGCAAGGAGAAAAGCACTCAAACACAATCTGTGATAATAACAGAGAGAGTAAATGGTCCCAGCATTATCGCATCCTTAAAGCTCCACTTGGGGAGCTCCTCCCTGGGCATTCATGTTTACAGTAAATTGTTAGGGGCTGACTCTTTCAACACAAGGAGAAATACCATATAAAGCTACTGCATCATGTATAAGATATAGGATATAGCAGGGTTATGAAGCATAGGTATATGATAATAAATATCCACAGCATGTGGCCTCAGGGGTAAAGGTAGCCCTACCTATCTCTCTTTACAGGGTAACATCTTAGCTGTAGTGTCTGGCCCCTGTTAGAACTGGACATACCTCTGAATCCTGGGTAGCATTGGCTTGCATCATTTCAGATGCTTGATCCTGCCATTCTTGAGCAAATCTCCCGTTCAACTGCATGGGCATTTTGCCCAATTCTCTGCTGCTTGGTTGGACCTTTTGGAGGTCAGGTTAAGAAACAGCGGGGAAGAAAGTGAGTGTAGCACTCTGTACCTGCTAACACACCAGACCATCTCAGTTCTACAGCCGAGCGGAGCTCAATATCTCCTTTTCAGGACAAATAACAGTCAAATCCCTGTGATAGATCATACAATTATTAATTCTGTTCTCAGGCGATACACATCAGAAGATGGAAGTCCTCTGAATGCAAGGTGGTAAGATAACACTTCAGGGAAAAAACCAACACCAACACACCTATACTCACAGCCCCACACCCCCCATTTAAGTTCCCAGTTCACTAAAATTTCAGAGGTAAACAATAAAAGTTATAGCAAAAAGATTCAGGTCACTGTAAAGACCAAAAGATGCCTCACTGTAGATGAGATGATGGCCTGTTGTACAGAAACCAAATACAAACTGACCTGGACAAAGACTAATTAAAAAGTGTTGCATCTGTTTGCATTCTCTGTAACTAGTTTGGCTTGTAACTGTTGGAGCTGAAACTGGAAATTGATTTCTCTCTGTACAAAAATCTCCCAGCTATTCAGAGGTTCAGCTTGCTGGCTGAGATTACCCATTCTCAGAAGATAAGTGATTTTTAAGGAGTTCTCCAGAGACATGTCACTCGGGAGACTTTCTCCTGGTTAACTATTCTCCAGCTAAACCAAAAAGCACAACACTTTTCTCACCATCATGAAAGTGGTCTAATGACCTGTTTCCAACTTGGTTTCTGAAGTCTCAGTGAACTTTAACAGAAACTTGTCATGAAGGCGTAGGACTAGTCATATGCTGCAGTCTGGGAGGTGGTGAGAATTCAGAGATATGTGATAGGAAGAAATTCCCTGCCGAGTGTGTTTGCTGAGGATCAATTTCTAACCGTGCTATGGCAAAACCAGCCAAAGATATTAGGGGAAGGAAGAAAACTCCTCCGTGAACTTGTGTGCAGACACTTTCACAAAAGCCCTTGCAGAGCTTGTGTTTTCCACCAATGTTCTGGCAAATGCAGTGGTATCACTTGTGCAAATGCTGGTGAAAAACAACTATAGGCATATCTTAAGGTTTTCTCTGAATGAATGTTCACAAATAATGCTTTGGAGAGCTCTTGGCTGGAACAAAACCTATCTAGTCAGAATTTCCAGCACAGCTAGGGACACTAGACTAAAACAGCAGATGAGTTGGAAAAAATACACCCTATGTACAGAAATGTCATGGGGACCTTCCATGACCCTCCCAGTGATAACACAGCAGAAATGACTAAGCACATAAAACCGTAAACTTCCGCACTGGGAACTGTGTCTCCTCGAGCTCTTAAAAGTCTGTGCGTAGGATATTGCTGTAAACTGGGCAGCACCAGTGCCTTCATTGATCAGGCAGGATGTATCCACTTCATACTGCACTGCGGGCTTTCCATTTGTGTACTCTTTCCTACGTTTCAGCGGAATTTTCATTTTAAGCAAATTTCAGCATAATCACTGTATTTGCTTAAACCTGCACATGTGCGACAAAGCTGTTCCTAGCCCATCTGCTCTGGCAGCCTCTGTCCTGTAAAACGGACACTCGTCTGAGGTGTTGGAAGCAGAAGGAGGGATCCCCTGTCACATGTGCAACTGAGGGCAGAGGCACTAGGGAACTGTTATCACCAGACACTAAGAGGCACGTGATTCAGGGCCAAAGTTTTACACTCCTCACACATGCATATGTATTTTACCTCATTATTGGCTTCAGCTGTACTTATTATTACCAATTTGTGTCCTGATGCTATTTTTCTAGGCAGCCTCAGTGGGAGACACTTGTGTGCAGAGCAATATTTGCATTTCTGCAAGCCTTTACGGGTATACATATTGTTAATACGCACATAAACAGGATGCCATTCATATTTAAACAGTGCTTTTGGAGTCGGATGGCATCACAGCTGAGGGAATGGAAATGCTCTGATTTGTATCACTTATTTCAGTGGAGGCTGCTTCCTTCACATATTCTGACTTCTGCAGAGCTGCTGTAATAAGGTAGTTATATTCACATAGGATGAGACACTAGGCGTTTAATAACCCCCGCTTCCTCCCCCAGAAGCCTAATAAGCTTGCTTTGCCAGTTGATCTTTACAGTCACTCGCCCCTCCGTTTTTTCCAGACTACTGTGCTTCCTTTATACTTCAGCTCTTTTCTTCAATGTCATTTGCATATATTCAAGGCCCTAAAGAAAAACAGCTCTGCATTAAAAGACTATTACAGAAATATATGCTATTTAAGTAACAATAGAACGTGTTTTTCATTGGGAGGGAAAAAAAAAAAAAAAGGATATTTTAGTTCCAAATAAGATTTAAAAGGATGTCACATGATGTTCAGTGTACTTTGGCTCACAGAATTTGTCCTGCAGTTTGTTGCAGCTTCTGCTTTAGTCAGTTCATCTCTTTTGCAGAAATAGGTTTGTAACAAGACTCTGTGTGTTCAGTCATGCCACCTCCCTCTTTGTCCGAGGCTTTTCCCAAGTGCAGATGACCAGATGCTTCGCTGCACTGCACCCTCTACTGCGATTTGCTAAGGGGGTGTAAAGCAGTGCCGCTTGTGCTGGGCAGCATTTCACACAGCCTTCAGCAGGCTGCAGGGAGCCCAGCTCAGCAGGGCTCATCCAGGCATCACTTCCAAAAGCTTTTCATTCCTAGGAGTCACGGCTGTGTCAGGCGGGAAGCTTTTCCACTGCCTTTATGAGATAAAGTGCCAAAAGGGGATGCATTTGCAAAAACATCAGGTGAAAAAATTCATGTTAGACAAATCCCCACCAACTTCGTGGGTGTTTACGTTGTGTGCCTGGGGGTCTGTCTCATCACCCCCGACAGGTTTAATGGCCAGGGCTGAAGCAGTTCTTGTCCCAGCTGTCTGCCATGGCCTTTGGCTGGCAGTCACCGTCACTCAGGAGAACTTGGTGACTGGGCTGGGTGTCCTCTCCACAACTTTCTCAAGGCACAGTCCTGCAAGTGGATTAAACTGACCTAAAACCACATTGCTTCCCAAAGGGATGGTCCTGCCTTCCTCCAACCTGGCTGCATGCTCCTGGTGCCCCCATGCTGGTGCTGCTGATCCTGCAGCCACACAGGGAGTGGGAGCCAGGCGCGACAGGGCTGAAAGCTCACCCAGCAAAAGGAGAAAAAGATCCTTTTTCACCAGGTCAACAAGATGAGCTGTCCCACCCTGCAATGAGGTGGCAGGAGCACATGGCTGGGAGAAGTGGGATCTCTCCCTTTCAGTAGTCCATTCCTCATAGTTCAGCTAAGCTGATGGCAAAGTCACATTTTGAGTTTACTGCTTGAGCGGTAATTTAAGCTGCTGTCAGCTTTTGGTTCTCCTTGGCATCTGGGGCTGGCTGGCAGTGCTGCAGCCACAGAGACTCACCAGTGCCTCTGCTAGGGGACAAGACACTCCACCAGAGAGAGAGAAGGGCAGAGGATGGCAGCAGTACCTGCACCTGCTGCAAATCCATCTTCTTGCTTCCTTCTTTGGGAGGGCTGTTTTTAACTGGATCATCTCAGTGACCCAACATGTCGAAGTGCAGCTTCACAAACAGTTGCATCAGTGCAAACAAGGTGGAAGCAAGCTGGAAGAACATGGGGACAGGGGAGTCCCTTGGGCCAGCCTTGCCACGGAGCCACCGTGCTGTGAGGGCCACCACCACCAACATAGGGCTCTGGAAAGGTTCAGGAGGGAAGAGGCTTCCCTCTTGCATTTGAGTGTATAAATGTGTTACCCATTCCCTTCAAGGAGCTTTGCCCTTGCCTAGGCTTTGTGAAGGACTAAGCAGAATGCATGAAACATCCTAATGTCTTCCCCGGTGGCAGAAGAACTAATGCTCTAAGAGGAAGGACAGTTTGGCTGTATTTTCAGCATATATTTTTTTGCCAGTGAGTGAGGAGGTGGCCGCTTTATAAGTGTGAAAACAAGAGGCAAATGACAACAGACTATTGCTTCCATCCCTGTGTTTCAGAAAGCAGCAGACAAACCAGACGGTTTTTGAAGGCAGGACAAAAGGTCCTCCAAACAGAAATCCGCAGGGTCATGACTCTTCAGTGCTATTCTCATGAGAGAACAGAGAGGATTAAAAAAAGAAATCCTAAAACCCCAGTGACATATTTACCAATTTTAGATGTGAAATAAAAACAACTAATTTCTCCACCTTTATCCAAGGATTTCCATCGCCTATTTTTACTGGGCATCCAGGGCAGACTCACAGATAACTGCACTTCATCATTCCACCAGGAAGCTCATTCAGACTGCAACTTGGACTATTGGTTTTTAATTTTAATGCAGTTTTTCATTGTGATAGCTCTTCCATCTGACACAGAATTGCCACGTTGCAAATTGAATACAATAAAATTGCTAATCAGCCCATTAGAATATGTTGATGGTATAACATCTATTAGTTATTGAATAATGTCTTCCTCCAATGTATTTTGAATTAAGTCTGCATGATAACAAAATTAATCCAGATAAGTATACCTACCCATAAATGCAACATGTACATGCACGTGCAGACAATCCCATACAAATACCAGGGAAAGAAAGTGTGTCTTCAAGTAGTGAAATAAAGAATTAAAACAAAGAAATTATCCATGAAGTAAGACAGGCTAGAGCAGTTTGCTCTGATCATGTGTCTTTCATGGGAACACAAGACCTATTACAGTCTCCAATCTCATATCACACAGAATTTCTTTGACTTCAGGGGCTTCTTATCCTGGGAATACTTCCCACATTTTACTTTCCCAACAGTTAAACCAAACCACTCTCCTGCACTGACATCTTCTTACCCCATTTTCTCCTGCTTTTTCTAAGCTCTTGCCTGACAGTTTCTTAGGTCCTTAATTCTGATATGCAGAGGCTACAATTTTTCTTAGCACCCCAAGAAGAAAAGCCCTTAGTTCTTTTAAGGTCTCACTCAATTTCTCTACCCCAGTGCAAGTCTTCCCTTGCTTTACTATTGCAAAGACGCAAAACATGAACTTCTTTTCTTGGCTTCCCTTCCTTGGGGAAAGATAATTTCCTACACCGGCAATTTCCCCTGTCAGCATCCTCTGGTGCTACATCCTGCGTGGCTGAGAGCTGCCACACCAAGAATGCCTTTGTGTGAAGCTGAAAATAGATAGAAAGTAGCAGTGAATCCAAAATTTATCTTCCTTGTTTAGTATGCTCTGTTAAAAGCTCCTAATCATTATAAAGGAAGAATTGTTGAAGCTGTTAAGGGGAAATTTGTCCCTGTCCCCAAACATATGTTCTTTATATTCAGCAGAATCAACCTTTATGGTAATCTTCTAAAAGAAACACAGCAGTCCTATTGTAAAGCCCTATAATTTGGAGGAGTTTATTTTCTGATAGGAATCTTGGGATTTTAAATGGGTCAAAATCCAGAATTAGCCAGTAATGCATAATAAGAATATAATATTATAGAAACTTTCTCGTAAAATAGTACAGCCTGCTGTAAGAGCAACTGTGGTCAGAATCTTACTGACAGTTTGATTTTCATATATTTGAAATGATAGTCCAGGTGGATTTGTAACCTTGGGCATTTGAGAAAAATGTCACTAGGCATCTCTGCATCTTTATGTACCTAAATACCTTCAAGGATCAGGTTCTCAATGTGCCTAAAGCCCATACAAACCAGCATCTGTGTCACTTAAGGCACATGTCTGAGAGTAATCTACTTGCAAGAATCATTAGGACTCTTACCATACGCAGATAAGAAAAGGAACAATACACTTGAAATGTGCAAAGATGATTCAGTTCAATCTGAGGAGAGTTGCTTTGTATTCCCCGTCAGTTTAACAATCGTTTCATCTTTCAAGGAAATTATAACTGTGATTCATTTGGACAAAGTTACCAACTTCTCTTTTTATCTAAGTCCTATTATTGGTGCTTGTCACAGCCATTCAAGGACCTCCTGGGAACCAAAATGGACAATTGCATCCTCCTCTCTCTGCCAGCAAGAGACTAGGTATCATTAACAATGCTTACATTAATAGCAAATTTTGGAGGGACTAAATGCGCCCCTGCAGGACACCATGGATGAAGAGACAGGATACACATTTCAGTTCAAAGTCCTGTCTGTGAGTGGAGGTCTGTGACATTTTCCCATTCAAAATTAGACATTCATAAGTTCACTGCAGCAAGGTGCACATTATTGTTTTGGTCTATGGAATCAATAGCTGTGAGAGAAGGAGTGCAAGGTGGCTTTTTGAAAAAGGGAGTGTTTTTCACAATGGAAAGATCCATAATGTGTAATAAGTGGCTGTAGGTGGTTCCCTGCCCTTGCTCTTTTTTGTGCCGTATAGGTCTCAGGGCTCTGAAAGGAACTGGAACACAAGGTGAGGTCTTTTATCAAACTTTGTGTTACTGTGGATAATGTGGCATCCATATTTTGCCATATTATGTGAGCAGAGGAGACTTGTAGAAGCGAAATAGCTTGAGCTTTGTCTAGGTGAGGTCAAAGTGGGGCTGGAAAGCAGAGGGGAAGCCTGGCTTGTGGCCAGCTGCAGCCCACCAAACCTTTGTGTGCTGCCAGGCAAAGGGATTTCACATCTACAGCCGAAAGCCAGCTGATCTTGGAGGCTGTAGTGATTTTGCCTGGCAGCAGCAGGCAAGGGGCTACACTGGGATGAGTGTCCTGGCACTCCAGGGTTGGAGCAATAAGCTGGTTTGAGCAGAATGCAGCCTGCACCCCTGGAGTTACCACAGCTCAGGACACCCTGCAGCAGCGTGTTCCTGCTCCTCGCTGCTCCTCCATCATTCTGGGTGCATTTTACCTGGCAATGAGAAACCATTGCAGGCCCTGCTTCATGGGTGCCATGCCACTGAGGCTTAGAGGACACTGCTCTCAGGGGATGGAGGGTGGGAGATGTACAGCTTGACACTCCCTTCTCAGGGGGGGTACGAGGGGGCTGAATTTTCTAGTGGCCAGGGCTTTTCCTGCAAGTTGCAGCCCATGTCAGACTGAGGCAGTGCTCACCCCCAGGCTGAACTCTGATCCAGAATAAACAGAAAAATTCTGCATTTATGCTGTTGCCAGCTGTGTCAGATGGAAGTACTTACTGCACTGCAAATAACTTTTGTTACATGATGCCCCACTGCAATGCTTCATCCACTAAAGAAACAAAGCTCTGAGAACCACTGGACTTCGGGCAAACGCCAGGGTTATCCCTGCACCTCTTATAAAAGATTTACGTCCAGTCTGGAGTAAGATGGTGGCATCAAAAAACCCCACCATTGCTATGAGACTGAAGGTAGCAGTGGCAGTATTTAATGCCTTATCTCACTTAGGTATGGTCAAAGTTGCTATATTCATTCCTTTCTAAAGTGGACCAGACTGGTATAAGTACATCTATGTAATCTGGAGGCTATGTAACTATAAGACAGTCTGCCTAGTCTCAAGATCATAAACTGAGATAAAAGAGAGCATTAGGTAATCTACTCCATCTTCCATCCCTTGCAGAATCTTTCCCTGTTAAGTCATAGAATCATAGAACGGTTTGGGTTGGAAGGGACCTTAAAAACCATCTAGTTCCACCCCCTCTGCCACAAGCAGGGACACCTTCCACCGGACCAGGTTGCTGACAGCCCCATCCAGCCTGGCCTTGAGCGCTGCCAGGGATGGGGCACCCACAGCTGCTCTGGGCAGCCTGTGCCAGTGTCTCACCACCCTCACAGTGAAGAATATTTTCCCTATACCTAATCTACATCTACCCTCTTCCAGTTTAAAGCCACCTCCCCTTGTCCTGTCACTACATGCCCTTGTACAAAGTCCCTCCCCAGCTTTCCTGTAGCCCCTTCAGGCACTGGGAGGCTGCTGTGAGGTGTCCCCGGAGCCCTCTCTTCTCCAGGCTGAACAACCCCACCTCTCTCAGCCTGTCTTCATAGGAGAGTTGCTGCAGCCCTCTGATCACCTTCCTGGCCCTCCTCTGGACTTGCTCCAACAGGTCCATGTCCTTGTTACACTGGGGGCCCTGGAGCTGAATGCCGTACTCCAGGTGGGGTCTCATGAGATGAGAGCAGAGTAGAAGGGAAGAATCCTCTCCCTCGACCTGCTGGCCATGTTTCTTTTGATGCAGACTAGGATACGGTTGCCTTTCTGGGTTGCAAACACACATTGCTGGATCATGCTGAGCTTCTCATCAAGGAACACCTCCAAGTCCTTCTCCTCAGGGCCGCCCTCCATCTATTCTCAATCCCTGCCCAGACCGTATTTGTACTTGGGATTGCCCCAGTCCAGGTGCAGGACCTTACACTTGTCCTTGCTGAACTTCATGAAGTTTGCATGGGCCCACCTCTCAAGCCTGTCAAGGTCCCTCTGGATGGCGTCCCTTCCATCCAGCATGTCAACCACACCACATGGCTTGGTGTTGCTGGCAAACCTCCTGAGGGTGCACTCAGTCCCATTGTCCATGTCCCTGACAAAGTTGCTAAGCAGCGCCAGTCCCAATACTGACCTCTGAGGAACACCACTCCTCACTGGTCTCCACTTGGACATCGAGCTGTTGACCTCAACTCTTTGAGTACGACCATCCAACCAATTCCTTATCCATCCAGTGGTCCATCCATCAAATCCATGTCTTTTCCATTTAGATACAAGGATGTAATGCAGGACAGTGTCAAATGCTTTGCACAAGTCCAGGCAGATTATGTCAGTTGCTCTTCTTATCCACCAGCGCTCTAACCCCACTGTAGAAGGCCACCAAATTTGTCAGGCATGATTTGCCTTAGTGAAGCCATGTTGACTGTCACCAATCACCTCCTTATTTTCCATGTGCCCTAGACGTAGTTTCCAGGAGGATCTGCTCCATGATCTTGCAGGACACAGAGGTGAGACTGACTGGCCTGTAGTTCCCTGGTTTTTCCTTTTTTCCCATTTGAAAAATGGGTGTTACGTTTCCTCTTTTCCAGTCGGCGGGAACGTCACTGGACTGCCACGACTTCTTAAATATGATGGATAGTGGCTTAGCAAGTCCCACTAGTGCTTTGTTGTATATATTTTAAGTGTCCAGAATGACTGAACTTCTACTCTTCAGAGATTATCTTGAAACTTAGCAGGACTCTCCAGAGGGAATTTTTTTGTTGTTGTTGCTAGTTAGTCTTACATTTTGCCTCCTTAGAATTAACTCCACAGTTCCTGTTTCACCCTGTTGTGGTTTAACCCCAGCCAGAAACTAAGTACCATGTTGCCTCTTGCTCACTCCCCGCCAACCCCACCCTGAGGGATGGGGAGGAGAACTGGAAAGGAATGTAAAACTCGATGGTTGAGATAAGAACATTGTAATAAATAAAATAAAAGTAGGAGACACGCACCCCAAACCAATATTGATAATAACAACAATAATAACAATTATAATGAAAAGGAGGGAGAAGGGGAGAGGACTAAAATCCAAAGGAAAGGGAGAAAAAGACAAGTGATGCACAATACGGTTGCTCACCACCTGTTGACTCATGACCAGGCAGTCCTGGAGCAGTGGTCAGCAGACCCTGGACAACCCCCCCCCAGTTTATATACTGAGCATGACTTTCTATAGTATGGAATGCCCTTTTGGCTAGCTCAGGTCAGCTGTCCTGGCTCTGCTCTCTCCCAGTTTCTTGTTCCCCTCCAGCCTTCTTGCTGGCAAGGCCTGAGGAACTGAAAAGTCCTTGACTTAGTATAAACATTACCTAGCAACAGCTAACATCTGTTATCGACATTATTCTCACACCAAATCCAAAACACAGCGCTGCACCAGCTACTAAGAAAAAAATTAACTCTATCCCAGCTGAAACAAGGACACATCCTAAAATATGTTATATTTTGATCTTGGTTCCTTTCACAAGAACCAATGAATTCTTATTAGCATCTTCAGAAGAAGCTGAGAGTGATCTCAGCCAAGATAAGTCTAAGGAGGGAGTGCAGGAATGTACACTGCTGTAAGGAACAGCCCCATCCCTTCTTGCTCCATCCAGCTTCTAGATGCTAGAAAGCATCTAGCACAGCCTGCTCCTGCTGCAAGCAAGCAAGCTGGCTGGACATTAGAAATACTGGTGAAATCCTGGCAAATTATGTCAGGCTCTCTTTTTAAGTAAACTCATAATGAATGCTTTGAGCACGTACCTGAAAAAACCTGATTGCCAGGCTTCAGAATCTGGAATAGCAATGATACATCTAGTTTGTGACTAGCTGAGCAGCAGCAAACCCCTGCCCGCACGTCCCACTTGTTTGTCACCTCAGTGGTACCAGCAGGAAGCACCTACTAGTAAACCAGTGCTTTTCTAGTGCCTCTGTTATCCTTCCCTACAGCATCTTGCCCCACGCCGCATTCACCTCTTTCCAGTGGTATTCACATATGTCAGAAGTGTGTTGTTGGTTATTTTGTCACCTTTCTAGCTGTCACTTTGTTGAAATTTACATTTCTCTCTTGTCTCCTAAGTCAGAGCTCAGTCTCACTGACCTTCAGCAGATACCACTGCAATTATAGCCTTTTTCTCCTGACCTTCTTTACGCACATTTTATTGCAGACTAGCAATGTTTACCCTTTCTTTAGCAGCTGAACAAGCTGATGAGCTCCAAGTGTAAAAACAGGGGGTCTTCTCAGTGTACCTCAGTGAGTGGGGGTCTTGGAGGTAATAAGAAGAATGTAGCGTAAGGCTTTGGCCCCTCTGAAGAAAAAGCTAATTTAAAACCAGTGCTTTTCATGTTGTCAAAGAAAATCAGTAACAGGCAAGAAATAATCCTCTTATATAACAGGTCAAATAATAGTATGTCATCAAGGTGCTTTTAACTTCATTAAAATTTGTCCCTTGATAGGTGACACTTTAATTATGTGACCAGGTAATAAAATAATACATGCCTGAAAACTTATGTCCAGCCCACACATAATTAATGGTCCTAAATTAACCCTGGATGATAGGGTAGAACTTAATCTTAGATAGAAAATAATCTACTGGACATTTTTCACATGCCTGTTTTGGAGTTTTGAACTGACAGTTCAATTTGGCAAAGTAAGTGACATAGTGACATTAATCTAGCCCATAAGATAAACAATAAAGGTAACAAATGCTTTTTAATCTACACCGTAATGGTGCCATGATCCAACAAAATGTCAGGAATGTGAGGATTAGACTTTTACATTGCTTTAGCATAAGTGTTTCCCCAAGGGTCTTGGCAAGATCTTGAGCTGGGAGGTGGGTTCCCAAATGGTGTATGGAGAGAAGCCTGGGTGATGGCTGGAGAGGGCTTTGTTTCACTTCCACCAAGCCTGTTGCAGCACTGACTGGACAGCTTTCCAGCCCCATGGGAGAAAAGGTGCAAGATTTCCTCAAGGAGGTAGCAAACACCATTTTAATCTCGGGTACTTGGATGAAAGTTGGCCGGAAGAGCATGTTTCAAAGGTCTGGATTTCAGTATAAGCTTGCTGCTGATCTGTGAAAAAACAAATCTGGAGTGTTTTTTTCAAGCATTGCTATGAAACAGAGATGTAGTTTGTATAGGTTTAGGCATGAAAAGGGTGATTGATCTAAAGGCAGTGTACTTTGACTTATGTATCAAATATTTGAATATGCCTGTCTGATAGGAAAGTGATCTTAGATAACATGAATTTTTATATACTGACCTTTAGAAATAAATGATTTAAGAAATAAAACCAATCTGTGCCAGAAAATCTTAATCTGTGAACCTTAAGTCTGCTTGCCTTTAGTGCTATTTGTTGGACTAAAATCCCTGAAAAAAAGAATAAACTATGTTGGTCAGAAAACTTGGTGCAAGTCATAAACTCCAAAGGCATAGCTCCAGGATTCAACCACTGTGTCCTAAACAACACAAGTCTCATCTAATGTATAAATGTCTCCAAAGCATTTATCGCTGTAGTGTCTGGGCCGATCACATAGATTTTGGGATACAGTGGGATCTGTCCAGAAGAGATGATCAATTTCCCATGCAGCTGCTGTGCTGCCCTTTGGCTTCACCATTACATTTAAAAGAATGGAAGTAACTCTGACCACAAGCATGTGGTGTCCTGATGTGACTTTAATGCTGACATTCAGGTAGGATTATTGGGGTTTAGATTTTCTTTGCTGCAGTTCCCCAAACATTTTCCGAGAGTAGAACCTCTGGCTATGCTGCTCCATTCATGTCCTGCTGCTCCCAAATATCAATTTTGGGTATCAGCAACTCCAGCAGTAAAAATGAACTGGAAAGACAAAGGTATGCTGTTTCAAAGATGCCCACGTGTATCTATCACTTCTACCCTGGAGAATGGGAAGCTATTGGGGAGCTTTGATGGTCTACGGGGAGACAGACCAGACAGGGATGGGACTGACCTAGCCCGGCCTGGAGGTTGTTCTATTTTATGCCTGAAGGGAGTATAAAAATCCCCATGCCACCAGGAACCAGCAGAATCTGCACCTTCCACCTTCCCCAACCCCTGGTATTTCCACTAATGGCCTGTCTCTGATGCTGGGTGTAAGCAAATGCAATGTCCAAATGCTGAAAGTTATGGAAGTTACCCTCAAAATGTACTGTTCACCCCTAACTGGCAATCTGCAGGTAGAAGAAGACAAGGGTAAGTTTACATGTTAGAGTGTGCCCAAGTGCCCAAATGCCACTCTTGTGGTGGTGTTCCTTCAAAAATAAAGCAAGCAAGCAGTGACCATCAGAATGTTTCTGAAGTGCAAAGCATGTAAGAGAAATTGTTATTTATTGATAGTGCGCTGGAAACTCCCTGGGAAGCATATCTGCCAGCAGTGATATCTGCATGTCAATCTAACTCCCTTTCTCTATTCTGTAGCAAAAAAAGAGCTGCATTATTGCTCTTGCTGCTGTGATCTCCTCTCAGGCTGCTCTAATACATCTCTCCTTTTGGGATAAACCCCCTAGCATGCCATCTGTCTTAAGTTCCAGTTCCTCCTCAGCGCCCACCACTGCTTCCCACACACAGCCTGAACCAGAGGCTCCTTAGTACCCTGCCCAAGCCTGCACTGATAAACCATGGGCCGAGGGAGGTTTTGGAGGTCACTGACACTTCTGTTGGCCCAGAGGACCTAAGTGAAGCGGCTGAGATAGCAAGGGACACTGATGCAGCATGTCCACATCATCCCTGTGGGCTCAAGCTTTGCAAGTGTGTTTCCTCTTCCCTGTGCAGAGCTTGCCCGGCCAGGACAGTGTGCTCATGAACGCTGGCACGGGATGCATCAGGAGAGCATCAGGCAATGGCAGGACCTGGTGTTTACTTCCCACCATTTGCCCTCTGCTGGGCTTGAGGCTGCTGCCCAGCGGTGAGCTAATGAGACCACTCTGACCTCAGAGGACTGGCAGAAAAAGTTTTCAT
This sequence comes from Falco cherrug, assembly GCF_023634085.1. Classification (NCBI taxonomy): domain Eukaryota; kingdom Metazoa; phylum Chordata; class Aves; order Falconiformes; family Falconidae; genus Falco; species Falco cherrug. The sequence continues at coordinate 83,029,785 of NC_073698.1, read as the reverse complement.
TACAGAGAGTGGCTGTGGAGCACTGGCATGCTTGGCAGGACAAAGGAACGTGGTACTGTCTCCAGAACCATTTGGATGCCCAACAGCTGAAGCAACCAAGGTTATGGGGTAGCATCTTGTCAAAACCCTTACAGGAGGGCAGGTAGAGTAGGATTTTCTGTGTTTCCAAACAGCATCATTTAGGTGGTGGGAGGCCGACTTGGTGTCCAGCTTATTCCCTGGGCCTGAAGTTTTTTACTAGACAGCCTCTTCCAGGTGCTCTGATCCAGACACTGGTTTTGGATGCATTTTCCCAAATCAGGTTTCACACTTGGCTCTCGCCAGATATTAACTAGCAATCTGTTGTGCTCCTGCGGCCAATGGACAGTGCAGGGGAAAAGGAGTTTTTATCTGAGTCTGTGTGATGAGAGCTGGATGCTGTGGAAAAGGAGCAGCCTTCATGGAAAACACGCTCAGGGAACCTCCAATGTACAAAAGCCAGAAGGTAGCTCCCAGCGCACTGGATGCAGGTAAGGAATGGAATGGAGCGGGAAGTATGAGCCTGGGCCAGTGCGATACGACATCAGAGAACAGTGATAACTGGAAATGCTGCCCAGGTTTGGGTAGCAGGATCCTGTGGGTGAGGAGCACAATGCAAATGAAAGTGTGTTCGATCTGGTTTCCTTTCAGGCTGCAGCTCTTTGTAAAAATCTGCCTATACTGGGGCTGTTTGGCAGGGTGTCCTGCAGGGAGCCAGCACCGCATCACACACTCTGCATTGGCAGGACGTAGCCAGGCAGACAGCACAGTTACCAATTAATAGCAGACAGCAATATTTAAACTAATAATTAAGGGGATCAGCATAAAACAAAACTCTTATTAAAATTAACAACACAGTCACTAAAACTGATGCTGTTTCAAGCTATTCATTATAGCTAACAACCAAATCTAGCCAACAGCACTTGATCAGGGCTGGTGCTGTTTTTAGTTTTATGTCTTCTGGAGACAGGGCTTACCTGATTTCAATGCTCTGTGGACACATCGACGTAACCAACTGGAGTTGACGCCAAGTGGGAAGGACTCTAGTTCATTTTGCTGCCTCCCATTATGGTTCCAAAACCACACATGCACACCACATCTTTACCAGCCATGAGGTTTGTGCCAGTGCAGTCTCTGGTGCAACGCACCACACAAATTCAGAGCGCTAACAGCTGGCAGATCTCCTGTCTACTCTGCAAGTGGAGCGTCCTGGGTGGCACGGCACTGCATGACTCCAGCCTTGGGTCCAATAGGTGGGAAATGGCCCTGAGCTATTCACTGCTGTGATCAGGTGAATGCCTTAGTGCAACTGCAAGAGACAAAGTAAAGACACAAAGAGTATTTATAGCAAGAACCCTTCCAGCACACTAAATTGCTAAGGTAGATGCCTGTTGCAAATAACTTTTGAACATTTTGACAAGGTATGAAAGTCTTTAAAGTTAATCAGCCTCCAAACTGTGCTTGCAAAGGGGCAGGCAGACAGGGCTGTATTAATGTTCCCACTGAAGGGAAGGCTGCAGTATGAATTTGCACCTCCTCTGAGAGAAGTGAATCCACACATGACAGGATCCTCCAAACGAAGCTGCCCTGAGTGATCAAATTATCACAGCATAAGAAATATTTGACCCCTAAAATAGGGGGTTCCTGCCCCTCAGCTGATGTGATACAAATCTGTGATGCATCCTCTCCTGGTCCACTGCAAATACACAGTAAAACATTTGCTTGAAATGCTTTTATACTTCACCCTGCATTTGAAATGGTCTAGAAGTGCATGCAGCATTGTTTACCATGTCTCTTAAGGGGAAAACCTGCTCAAATGTGATTTCCAAGAGACTGAGTTGGTACAACAGCAGATGCTAAACTGGCAAAGAAAACTGCCATCAGATTTTTCCTTCAGCTTTTTATCTGTCTGCCTATATCCTTCATTAGACCTCCCACTCTCCCTCCTGTATCCCTTTGAACTCTCCACTTTTTAATCCTAACAAGGTCGCACTTTTGCTTCGTGGCTTCAGATCCAGCACTCTTCCTGCCAAACTCCAGCCAGCTAATTGTTCAACTCCTTAATGCTTTCAAGGTCGAAGGACGTGGCACCTCCCCCTGACCTCCAGGGCACTTTCAATCTCTTATGAGCTGAAGCGAGCAGCCACCTCGGTCTAAAACCTCCTCATCAGCTGCACTGCAGTAGCATCAGAAGGACCCAGGGAGGATCAAGGCCCCCTTGCGCTCCGATCTGCATAAACAGCCAGTGAGAGACAGGTCCCGTCCTCCTGAGGTTATGGGCTGAAAGGGAAAGCAGGCAGAGTGAAGGCGAGTGGGATACACGTAAGCGGAGTAATCATGATGATGCTAGTCACATTGCTTGTTAGTCTCTCTTTTTTTTTTTCCCTCCCCCCTGATATGAAAATAAAATAAGTTGGCTTGTTTCTGGGAGTGTTGTAAATTAGTATTTGCAAAAGTGATCATCTGTTTCCATCCAGCTTGGTTCTGTGCCAGTGCTGCTCCAGGCTGCGCTTCCTGAGGAGGTCCTGTGGCTCTTCAGGAATAGCACAGCACGGAAGCACCAGAAGATGAAGGAAAAACACTTGTTTGCCCACCCACCCCATCAGAGACGGCTGCAGTCTAGTAATAAGCCTGCCACCAGCAAGCTGAATGCAATGTAGCCCAATGTGTCCTGTCAGCCACCAGCTTAGGGCTGGAGAGACGGGAGGGACTGTCCCCTCGCTTACCCTCATTACAACGCAAAAGGGAGGGAACATCCCAGCTGGTTCACAGAGCGTACACCTGCCAGGGGAGAAGGAAAGTTTTGAGAACTGGAAAAATTGCCCTGAAGTAGGGTACAATATCACTTCAGACTAACCCTAAGGAGAATAATTTATTCTGCTCTTCCTTGGGCAGCGGAAGCGCACCAGCATCACAGAACTGCAAGGACAAAGGACAGCCTGTCCTGTCCCGATGCGAAAAAGTCCTACCTTAAAAGTGAGGCTTCAGAACAATGTGTGAGAGTTTGATTTGCATCCAGAGTGGAATCGTGCTTGCCAGCCATCAGGCTGATGTGATTTGAAGCAGCTGAGATATTAAATGCACTAAACCAGAATGTATAATAGCCATGCTGGCAGACCTTTAATTATTGTCGTGCTTGTGGGCACTGATATCATTCAAATTAAAAGCTTTCCCCACTACTTGCATTTTTTTAATACGTTGATGTACTCTGCACTGATGGATTGTCCTCTCTTGTCCTTCTCTCACAAAATGCTTGGCACAATTTGTTCCAGTGCAGAAATAAAAATTACTGGCACTCACCTGCTGTATTTCTGGTGCTCTTTTTGTTTTGTTTTAAAGCATCGACCCCCTAACTAGAAGAAAAGTTTGGTGAGTTTGGAGGGGTAGTGTTAATTCCTCAGTCACCAATCCTTTCTCAGAAAAAGCAGGAATGCTCATTATTAATAGCAAGACTGAAGTGCTGGTGCAAGCTTCCCTAGAGCAGTGCCTTTGACAGTGCTGGCTGGTGACACGGAGAAGTTTCCTTGCTGTGTGCTGCACAGATGCCCTGATTTTCCTCTCTCAGCTGGTCCAAACAGAGGTATTTTCAGCTAGTGCAGTGCTCAGATACAGCAGCAGAAAGCTTAAGCAGCTCCTCCGAAACTGAAGCAGCTTCTCTGTTTGCACCATTGTCACTGATACCAGAATGTAGTTCCTTGTCTACTGCCGTGATAAGGCTGCTCACTTGCTCAGTGTAATTCTGGAACAAGTGGAACTGTTTTAAGCAGAATAAGCACAGTAGCAGCACAAAATACGTATCAGAAAAGTTGTCCATGCCCTCTCCTGAGATGGAGAACTGATAAACTAGGCAGATTAATATTCTCATTTATTACCCTGGATGACAGGCATGGCACATCCTATCTCCATCATATGGAGACTCATTTGTAGGACATGCAGCACTCATGTCTTCCACACAGCTTCCAAATTACAGTCCCTGATTTGACACAGCTGGTGCAAAATTTCTTTCAACTCTTGCTACATTCTGTGGTTCTGCTTGCTGTACTTGTTACGCAGCTCGTTTTACCTGTGGGGCAGTGATGGAGCACAGTTAGAAAGGGGCTGAGGCTCAAACCAGGACAGTGCTTACCCCTACCTCATCTCTCCCTAGCCCTGAGCCTCGGCCTCTCTGCAGACCCCAGAGCAATGCTACTGCTTCACAGGGAAGGTCACGCCTTGTAGCCTGCTTTGGCCATTGGAGACTTGGTCTAATTGCCTGCATGCAGAACCAGAAGGCAGAAAACTCCTGTGTTTATAAACTTGACTGCAGCACTAAATCTTTCACTAGCTTTGAGCAATTCACCTTTCTGCCTTAGTTTCCCCATGTGTAAAAGTGAGATAACGTTTACTTTCCTCCCAGGGATATTGCAAGGATTAATTAGTTAACTGAATTTGCTTGAAAGGTGAAAAGCGTTTTACACATGTTAAGTATTGTTGTTTCTCTGGGGCAAAACCCCCTCCCTCCGCTTTATACAAGTGATTTTAAAAGCTTAAAACCAGAGAAAAGAAAAGCTGAGGATACTGTCTAACTCAAAACCAGCAGGATGTGGGAATGCTGATGAAGGGAGATCATCCTAATATGGAAAGGGCTGCAAACATGAAACCTTTCAGACCTTTGGAAGCCAGATGAGGTGAAAATGAGCAGCATTTTAGTGGACAAGTGGACAAGATCTCTTCCTTGGCTCTTGGCTCAAGCCCAATGGAGTCAGCAGCCAGCTGTCCTGACTGTCTGGTGGCCTCTGAATCCAGTCAATCTGGCAGCAGGCATGGCATGGGCCTTACTGGAAAAGATACTATCCCAGTTGGGCTTCCAGAAGAGCGAACAAGTTCACACTGCAAGTTCACCATGGCAAGGTGAGGAAATCTGCACTTTCCCTGCCCAGGCTAGGTCCAGCCTTTGGAATTAAATGCTGGATCACACAGCTATTCCTCCTGCTTCTCACCAGCATTAAATTAAATGAATTCAAAAGTAAAAGTCCAGGACACAAAAGGAGCTACTGTCACTGAGAAGACAAGAATCTGCCTAGGAGTTTAGGATGAACAGCAGCACTAGCTCACAAAAAGAAAAAAGGAAGGAAGTAAATGAAAAGCAACAGCTCTCCTAAGGTGCCATTTAAAGTGGTAAACAGGACGAACCCAATTACACTAGTTACCCTTGGAAGTGCTGTTCTGCAGCTTCTCAAGACGCTATAGCTTAGGCATAAAGGCAGCATTAACAGGGTGTCCACAGTGACAACAGCCAGTCTCTTCTGCATGTATTAAAGTCCCTGGGAGGCATCATTACCCTCAGGTTCGCCTCCTCACCAGAGTGTGGTCTTTCCAGATGTGCTGAAGGAGTACCCCATGTGTATACTTTCTATCACACAGCAGGAAAGGTCAGGCATAATTAGGCTGAGCTGCCTACCTATTTTGCCTACAGTAAAATGGGGGGGAGTTTACGCAAGCTGTTTTCTTACCAGACCTGTCAGTCAAGAAGAGATTTAAAGTTTATCAGCGAGATGCTGAAGAGTACTTGCTCACTGACACAACTGGGTCCAAAAGATGATGTCTGCTTATAGCCTGAGTGATGTGAGAGCTAGCAAAGGCGAGGCTATATAATCAACAACTGGCAAAAGAGGAGGTGTGGGTGTTGCAGTACCGTTCTGTAAATGGCACGGCCCCTTGCATAGCTGTCACTCAGCTTGCTCGTGTCTGCCCCATCTCCCTTCTCTCCTTTCCTGTATTTGTACCCAATGTGCCGAGATGTATTTGCACCTAAATTGATACACACATTTTGGCTGTAAATGCACTTAGTGGTCCTGTATCTTCTCATTCTTATACCAGTATAAGACAGGAGAAATCCTAAAGGAAATTCATAAGGGCAAAACCAGTGAAAAACAAGTGGAATCGAAAGGAGGTCCAATTTATAGAGGCTAAAAGCTGATTTTCTTTTGAATGGAGGCTAACCTAATCAAAACTAAGAAGCTTCCAGATTTCAGGACTTCTACGAAAGAAATTTTTTAGACATAAAGAACTGATCATTCCTGGCTGTCACAGGCAGTGCAGACGATGAAAGCAATGGATGTATCGATTGGCTCCAGCTGAGGATATGGCCAGGTGGAATTAACATTGTTCTAAAGAGCAGCACTGCATGAGTTTACACGCAGAGAAAATTCCACTTGACAGGTCTTGGTGTAACCTTCCAAGGTAAGCGTGGGCCTGAGATACGTTCTGTATTCACAGATAAGAAAGGCAGACTGTGAGGCATCTGCACAACGTTCTCTCCAGTCCGGATTAGCCTAACAAATGTGTTTGTGGACTCCTGTTTCACTGGTATTAGCGAACAGTTCTTACTATTGCTTAGCATGAGAGAAGGGGGAGAAGTTAAGAAAAAACCCCAAAACATAGTATTAAGACACTGCTGGAGCCTGAGGTCAGTATTGCCTGCTGTTCAGAGTTGCTGCTTCTGTTTGAAGGACCCTTTGCCTCTCTTCCTTTATCACATTTTCAATTAGCTTTCCATACACATCTGCTCCTGACCTTAAAATAATCTCCTCTCCACCCCCAAAGGAAAATGATTTTGTAAAGAAATTGCTTCCAGAATCACAGTTCTTTCCTCAACCTTCAGTGGCTTTGGTAGGCAGTCTCGTACATTCCAGCTTACTCCAGAAAGAATCTGTGCCTTGCTGAGCATCACATTTTGTGGCCAAGATTTTGAAGAAAGCAAATGGGACCAAAACTTCAAGCACCAAGCCCATATTTAGGTATGTGTGTTGAGCGCCCTTTTTTTTCAGCAGTGCATAGCGTGTTGTAGCTCTAGCTGACTTCTTTTCCTTCTGCTACTCTTTTTCACACAAAGTCCCAACATGACCATGGTGTTTTGATACAATGGCAGGAGTATTTACTGCCTGGTAGACTCAGATCTGTATTTCTGAATCCTGTGATGGTACTTTCTGGAAAGGCTGAAGGGTAGAAAAGTGAATATCCCTGGATCTCATGGCCATTTAGCACAAACAGAAAGCCACAGCTGAACCAGAATATTTCCATGGCATTGAAAAATTTGCTTTGCTCCCTCCAGAGACATTTTCATTCACTCCTATTTTTGGCCTATGTGCTAATTACATTCACTGAAATTCTCAAAAATGGGCTGTACAGGGGACTCACGTAACGCAAAGGGCTCTTGCTTGTGTAGAGGAGTATTTCACCAAGTAACAGTTGGGTCTTGGTTAGTCCTAGTGTAGATAGTTGAGGGTTTAGTCTTGTTTACTGGATTTTTGTCACTTCGGTTTGTTCAGCACCTACTCTGGTGCCTGGGTGTCCTTGGTGGCCGCTGGGGAACACCTTCTGCCCCTGCAGTGTCCCACCAAGAAAGCCAGAGCTGCTGGAGGCAGCAAGGAACATGCAGCCAAGAGGGAGCTCCTCAATATGGGCACAGAGGGAGACAACTCAGAAAGAAAGGCTGGGAAGATGGAAAATATGGATTTAGGTTATCTAAAGGAAAGAGGTACCACAAAACACTGACAGCAGAAGACACACTGGGCTACAGAAATTCATCCCTGCCATAACTTTTATTTCAGTTGGTTACCCAAGAGCTGGATTTGGTGTGCCTGGCAGAAATTGTTTGGCTTAGCCAGTAATGTTAATTGGGAAAAGTGAGCAGTATTACTTTAATTGCACAAAAGAGAGGGAGGACAGATCCCATTTCAAATTTCAGAGTAAAGCTTTTTTTAAGGGGGGGATAAATATTAATACCAAGGCTGTGCTGATGAGCTTTAGGGGGGTTGCTAAGCAACACAGCCCTTTGTCTATAGCCCAGGCAATGCCTGGGAAGGGACCGTGTAGGAATAACATTCATATGGCTTCTATAGAAATGTATTTTTGTAGCTTTTCAAAAATAAACAGAAACCCAAATCTGTCTCCTTGACTTTTTTCTTTTTTTCACATGAAAGACTATCTGCTGAAAATGTAGTTAGAGCTGCAATCTGCGAGCACCTATTTTGAAGATATTGTGAGCCTGATAGCAAAGTCGGGGCAACATGCACGTGTTTTTAACACATCAATATTCACTTAATGTATCTCTAAAGAGCGTAGTTTATTTTAAACTCTCCAATTCAGATCTGTGTACTAATTTGCTGTTTATGGCACCAATCATTACATTTTCGTCCATTATATTTTGTTTTTTCCAGGTCACCTTTAGGAATTTCATAAATACATCCCAGTCTAGCATATAAATGAAATAGCTAATAACATGCCATTACATAACTGGTAGAATAAATCCACACATTCCAGATATTAAAATCATGTATGTGTTGGTCTAAGCCTTGTAGTAAAATTCAGCTTTACAATCGTTCAAATTCAATATGTTCATTTTTATTTAAATCTTAGAGCCTAGGAGTACAGGGCAAAGGAACAGCTTTTGATTTGAGACTCACAGAGAGAAAATTATATTTTATTAAGTTAGTGAAAATGCTGACTGCAGAGAAATTTTAAATAATTTATTTTTGAAAAAATGAAAGTACTCTTGTGTTCTGATATGACAGAAAAGCTAAAGCTTTGCTGTTTATATAAGGGAGCAGAGGTGAAAAGTGGTAAACTCAGTGAACTGCTAACAGTCGGTGCCTTTCTTCTATCATTTGTCCTGGAATTGCCTCCTCAAAGTGCATACAAAACACATTTTAAACTACTAAAGCCATACTATTGCAGAAAAATAGAAGGTGGACCAGAAAAACCCACTGTGCTGGCAGACAGGCTGTGGATTTGATATTTACTCCATATAGTACATGTCATCCCGAGATCCTCTACACATGCACAGAGGGTCTGGAGCAAGATGTTCCTACCCAGAGCAATCAGCTTGGGAAAACAATGCTGCTCTACTTTTACCTGCACTTTGTGAAGAAATGATGACCTTGAAAGAAAGGGAGCTCATGCCATTAGTTACAATTGCCTGTCCCAAGGAGCCAGCAGGGGAGCTTACCAAAAGCCCAACTGGAGCCAGTGACAGATCCCAGCTTCTTCCCTTACATCCTGGGTCCCCAAGCTCCCAGGCATCCATGCTGCCTTGAAGGAGACAGGGACCAAAGAGACAACCGGGAGCTGTTACTTTGCTGGCCATTGAGTGCTCCAGCTCCTTCCTTATCTACAGGTCAAGTTCTGGTCTATATCACAGCTGTACACTTGCCCCTAAGGATTCTCCTGTGGTGTAGGCAAAGCAAGCAGCTCCTCCAGGCTTATTAGGGTGGCATGCAAAGAATACTCCTCCTTTCCAAAACCACAGAGGCTTGTAAGATCCTGGTGCATTTACAAGTGAAAGATGACAGCAACAGAGCAAGAGGTGAAAACCTCAAAAAAAAAAAAGGTAAAGAGAAGTTGTTACTTCTTAGTTACTAAAACACACAGTGAAATACTGGAAAAGAAACCATTTCTCTGTTGATGTGGAATCTACATGAGATCCAAAGGCAACCATAAGGAGGTTCTTCAGAGGATCATTGCCCATGTTGTCAGCACAACAGCTAATTTCACTAAACTCAAGGTGAGTCCACCATCAAACATGTGGAAACTGCTGGGCATATTAGCGCTGATTGTTTTGGGTCTTGTTTTTGAATGAAAAGTTTTTCTTTACAACAAGATTATCTCCTCTGCATATGGGTCCACAGTGCAAGTGTGATATCCAAAAATTAAACAAGATACTACTGGACTCCCAACAGGGTGATGGATAGCATATACCTGTGCTTGCAGAAAATTTGGACTGCAGACCAGTACCAAACTTCTGATTTCTCAGAGTCCACCAGACACTGTTTTTTACGAACACTCTATGTAAAAACATGGTAACATGGATGTAGTTGTGCATGGCCTCATAAACAGCAACAGTCTGTCTACCTCAGTTTGGGGGACCATGGACATATATCAAAGCTGCTGGTATCTGAGACAGATTCTCTTAAGATGTACGTCCACTATCTGTCTTATGTGAATTCAGCAGCTTCCTTCCTGTATATGTAACTTTTTTGGCTTCACTTTCCTCCTTTCCCAGCTCCCTCATCTGCTGTAGACTGCAGAAGTATCAGAGAAGTCATATGAACTTTTGAAACCCACAAGAGTGTTTTTAAATGCATTGGGCGGGTAGATGTGGGAGACTGGATCACAATGCAGGTAATAATGTGCAGGCTGCTCCTGAAGAATAGCATTCCCAGAGGCCTGATGGCCTGCAGCCTCTCCACAGAAGCAGCACAAGGCACTGGACAGGGAACACTTTGTCTGTCTGCAACACAGAGCACCCAACAGCGAGCCAGACCCAGGCTGTCTGAGCCTGGCTTGGAACCTCTGCCGAAAAAGACAGCAAGCCATGCTGTTTTCCTATATCAGCCTACAAATAGAAAAAAAAATGATTATTTGATCTGAGGATTGTCTGCTCAGACAGGCAAGCAATCGGCTTGGACATTGCAACACTGGGCAACCATTCCCAGTGCGCTGGGAACAAGAACAAATTTTCCAATTCCTTGTCAGAAAGAGGTAGACCTGGCATCTGTCTTTTGCTTTTACTTGCAGGTATCTGCGTCACTCAGTCTTCTACCCCAGCGTGGGACTTTGGAGATGGTTTAGAGCATGTCTGTGAATACTTTTTCCAGCACCCGTCTGTGTGTAACTAGCCTCCTCTGAATGCTTTTTGACATGCATTCAGATCAATCCAGTCAGTCTCTGGTCTGGGAGTGAGTCATCTCCACTGTTTTGTTCTTCTGAGGTGTACTGCTGCTTAGCTCAGGGACAAGGGGCATGCCTGCAAATACCACATTGGAGATGAAATAAATAGGCTCTGAGCAAACCCACAGAACTTACTAGGACCCATTCATACAAGGATGGGTACAGGTCCAGCTAGAGCCTACCTCCTTATATATGAGTGATGGAGAAATTTTTTTTTATTTTTGCAGTGTGTGTGGCTACTATAAAATTAGAGCTCTTCCATAGCAACGCTATGGAATTTCATATAATGGTAAGTTATATGCAGAATCTGTGCATGACAAAATTAGACTATGCATGTATAAGGTTTTGAATTCAGCTTACCTAAGGCAGAAGGGACTGCATTTTACAGTGGAGCTCAGGATGTGTTGTGTCCATCACCTGCAATGCACAACTCAAAATTGTAATAAATAAATGATAGGTGAAGAGCCAAAACATAGTGGTTTTTTTCCCAACAAAGATGTATCATGTCCTTTTCTTCTACCTATGTATTACCTGCTCTACAAACAACTCAGTCTTGATCATATCTATTCATTCCCTGTCTTGCAGCAAAGACACTTGTTAAGTGTCTTCCTTTTGACTTGTCTCAAAGGAGTTTTCTGCTAATGTAATGCTTCCAAGCCTGTCCAAAATCAAAGCAGATGGATGGTGTAAGTGGGACTCCTGCTCAGCAACCCCTGTCTAGAACATAATACTCAGCTACCCCTGCTAAGTGAGTTCCTACTAGTTAACATGAAGAACTGTCCATGTTCTAAAATCCACTCAGGCAAAAGTATAAAACAACCTGCAAATGGGCTGCTGGGGGTGAAAAAGCTAAAGCGAATAGATCTTGGAGTGAAGAGGTGAGCCATTTTGTCTGTATCCTGCTAGCCTCTGACATCACTTAACTGATGAGGAATCCTTTTCCAGTACATTTGATCAATGTTAAGAGGGAGAACTAAAGGTTTTTGGATGCAAATACAGCAGATTTTCACAATAAAAGCACATTTATTACCTTCCATTCTTGTCTAAAATACCTAGAGCAGATGCAGAATATTGTTGATTCATACTACCCGCTTAAGCAATAACAACTGAGTCACAGGGCATTTCCTAGGGATTAATGAGTAGCTGGGAGAGTTGATGGCCCAAAGCAAACTGGAGGGCCATTAACCCCAGCCAGCCATTAATTCCCTGGGAAATGCCCTATGCCTCAACTGTTATTTGCTGCTGTGACCTCCATCCTCTTCTTTATACTGTTATACAGAGGAAAAAAAGATGTTGAGCAGGGATGATGCTAGATGCTGCTCCTGCCAGAGATGAGTATTTCTCAGCCCAGGGAATTCCTGGCCAGGCCAGGAGACACTAGCAGCACATTGTGCTCAGCTGTGCTCATGTGCTCAGCTGTCAATCAAGAAATAGTTTTCTAGAATTTTGCTGGAAAAGTGCTTGTCTGTCCAAAATGCACAGATAGCAATGAAGTAAATTCTGTTTTGAAAGATAAGGTATGAGCCACCAGGAGTGCAATGGTCAGTGCTCTAAGAGCTGGGCAAGGACCACAGAGCCCGCCACATTGAAGTGCAACAAGCTTTACAGAAGAACACCCTTAGAATTAGTTCTTTCTCCTGTGCATGTCCCCTATGTCTAGAGTCTCAGAAAGAGCAAGGAGATGGGGACATCTTCCTGCTCTAAAGCCAAATGCAGCAGCAATGGTAGTAGAAGAGATGCATAGCATCTTACTTGCTGCATGATACAGAATACGTGCCACGCCAGGTAATACTAGCTGGAAGACAATTGCTCCTATAGGGCATGTAATGCCATGGGTCACATGCTAACCTGCTGCACGTGTTCATTCACAACAGAGCAGTTTCTGCCCTCCCCTTTAAGCCCCACCATTCTCCTGGGACACCACCCTGGCACAGCAAAATCCTTAGGTTGGAAACCTCTTAGAGCAGCTGTGGCTGGTTCCCTTCCCCTCTAAGTGCTTGAGCTCAAAATACCCTCCTCCATCTGGAAAATGAGGTTTCCAGGTCATTTTAATGCAGTTTGCTGTTTTTGAGAGCACAAACTTTGTGCCAATTCACAACCTGCATAACTTGAATTAAATTAGTAGGGCTACGCAGAACACAAGCCACTGCCTTCCCTACCCTCCTTGGTAGTGGACATAGCTGACAAAAAAACCCAAGCACTTAAAAACTAAACAACATTACATGAAATAAAGACTTCAAAGATAAACATATTTAAATGAAATGTGAAATTAAAACAAATCATATCAAGGCTTAAAATTATATCATTTGTTTAAATAACATTCAGCAACATATTGTTACTGCTGAAGTTCTAGACAGGTGAACTAGGTGGGTTGCCTGGGACAAGCATTTGCTGAAGCAGAAAACCAGATTTGGAAGCAGTAGGCTTTTGCACATACAGAATATTTAAGTACTTTATTTTATTCAGTCAATTCTATTCAACAAGTGCATTTCAAGTTGAGAAACCCTAGAGAAGTTTAAAAAAAAAATAAAAAAAGGGACGACTTTTTTTTTCCTTCTCCAATTTATGAATAAAAATGAGTTCTGCAATAGCTTGGCTATGACTTACTTCAGTGACTGATAACTTACTTCCAGTTATTTACTTGTAAACTTAGAAAAAAATGTCTGTTTTTTAAATTTTCTCATGAGATATCACTTAAGGTAGTTTATTTAAGTAACAAAAAGAGTATTAGGCCATTCTGGGAAATTTTGATTGAATTCTAGTTTTCATGCAAACATAGGTTCATAAAACCAAGAAAACAAATCTGGAAATAAATGAACCATCTTTCATTTTCCAATTAAAAATATGACAAAACTAAGAATCTGATAAAGTGATTCTTAATTTATCATCATAATGCATTGCAACAGGCTGCCCAGGGAAGTCGTTGAGTCACCATCCCCGGAGGTATTTAAAAGACATGTAGATGTGGCACTTAGGGACATGGTTTAGTTGTAGAATTGGCAATGTTAGGTTAATGGTTGGACTCAATGATATTAAGGGTCTTTTCCAACCTAAATGGCTCTATGATTCTATGATTCTATTATAAATGTGCATAGATAAATACCTTTTGTTAACAAGAAGAAAGACCTCACTCACTGAGTACTTCCTCTTTTTATAAATCAAGGTGTTCTAATGGTTACCAACCCATGAAAACTAACTTTTCTTTTAAAAAATAACTAGCATAACTGACAACTGCAAAAAGAGATAAAATCTATTATTTAAACCAAGATTTCCTGCTTGGAGATTTAAATCTCGATTTAAACCAGTTTGCTGTGGGTGTTGGAGTTGGCTTACAGCCTTCAAATAATTGTAGGGAAGAAAGAAAACTGCTGAGACACACGCTATAAATATTTGCTGGTATCTGAAACTGCAGCGATGTCTTTACATTCCGAACCTCTGGGTTATCAGCATTAAAATACTGGGTAATGCCCCTGAATTGCACTGAAGTAAGTGACTGAAGGCTAAGGAAAGCCACAGCAATTGGTACTTGACTATTTTAACTTTGACCTAAAATGGTGATCATAGCTTTAGAACACTGTTTAACAATCGATCTATTGCTCAGTTACTTTCCAAATTAATCTTTTAGTATAGGACAGATCCTGTGATCCCAAAGTTTCATGGGCAGCAGGTAACCTCCAAATCATGGCACCAGCATACATTAGAATTGCTTCAGGACAGCAAATAGAAAAGAAGAGAAGCAGAACCGTACACCATAAAAGAAAAGTATGGTTACAGGCACAGGCAGCTAGAGAAACCTGCAAAATGACAGTTCATAAAGCATACCTATATAAAGACTGAAAACCGGCACTGGTAAAGTAAGGTGGTGTAATCTGTGCCTTTCCATTTTCTTCAGCTCCTGGTGAGCTGACTCCAAAGAACAGTATTTTCTTCTCTCTTGGCTATGCCAGCAGTCTCTAAATCCACACAGACAGAAACACACCTACAGCTGGTGTACATGCTCAGAAAGAGCTTCTCAGTTTATCCAGTTGCTTGAGAGCTCAGCCTGAATGCTTTGGATGGTTGGTGCTACACCCTACATCTGTATTTGTCGGCTTTTTAAAAAGCATCACGTCTTACTGTGGTTCCCAAACAAATCTTTGTCAGTGGTCTAAAAAAGTCAAATGTTGACTTTTCTATCTGCTACAGGCACTTTCAAATCCAATTCAAGAATGGCTGGTATCCATTTAACTTAAGACAGCAATCATGTAGATTAAAAAAATTATTACTATGAGTTGTTTCAAAAACAATTTAAGGGTTCATCTGCACTTACTTTCAAGTGGTGTAAGACCAGATGGAATTTACCAGCTGCATGGGTTTAAAAGAGATACAACATCAGTGCTACCTGGTGTAATGCTTAATCTCAGTCTTGTGATGGTGAAAGTCTTCACGATGCTTTCCCTTGCTTCCCAGTTTCCCCCCGTTAATGTAAGAGACCTGCAAAGCAGTACATTCTCCTAACTGGAGACATAGTTGTGCTGGTATTCAGATGTGGTTTGTTCTGGTAGAAATGCTCCCTTGCGGGACAAGGGAACACTCTGCCACTTCATTATTTACATGTAACTACATATATAATGGTATTTTTTACAGATATGACAACACTGGTGAGAAGTCACCCTCACAACTGACATCGTTACTTGTGTGCAACTTTTAAGCTCTGACAAGGGCAAAGAATGACCACATCCAGTCAAATACTAATTTAAACTAAAAAGTCAAATCAGTAATTTCAGTGGGAGAGAAAGATTTAGGTACTTCTGAGCAAAGCCCTTCCAATGAAGCAGCCCTTTCCTCCTCTTCCTCCTCCAGGTCTCCTGATCACTTACAAAAAGAAACTAGTTGTGTATGATGCTCAAAGTGCCGTTTGTGAGCAAGCAGTCAGTAACAGTTAAGGAATATGGTATCTGCCAGAGAGCACTCCATCTCACAACACTAAATCTGCTTTTCTCAAAATTAGATGGCAATCTGACTGTGGCTGGACCGAATGTTAGGTATATAGTAACATTTGTATTACTCCATTCACCGTGGAAGGAGAGATAAACTCTTTCATCCTTGCCTTTACATTGAAGCTTTGACAACTGTGGTACAGAAGCGATAGCTTTTTTGTGTGTGTAAAGAAATGGAATAATTGTTGATACACAGCTTAATCAAGAAAAGAGCAATCTTTCTTTTTAAAGATTCTGCACTGCTTGCAGACATTTTATCAGTCCTACAAAACCATTCTCTGCTGTAACTAAATATTATCCATTTTACAAATGGGCATGCTGTGATATAGGAAGAGACTCCGTCACACAGCCACTGGTAACAGATGACACTTCAGTTTTGACACATGGGTATTATCATAACCATTAGACAAGGCTACCATCTTAGGAATGCAGAGGTACATTTGCAAAGGGTTTTGAAAATACAGCACTCATCTGACGTCACAGCTGAAGTCAATTGGATTTCCTTAAGGTCAATAAACCCCAGAGCATCTCATAGGCTGCAGCCCATATTCATTGCTCTGGAGCTCCTCAGAAAGGCAGGTGGACTGTGCGTGAGAAATGGATCTTCCCACTTTTCAGGTTTGCAGGAGGACTCAGTGGAATGGACAAACATGTTACTATTTGATGGGATCCACTTGGCTGGAAAAACTTCTTTCCCCAAGGCTTCTCTTTACAGCAATCTGCCTTGGCTGTGAAAGTCTGGAGGAAGCTTTGGAGCTTATCTATGCTGCTGCTTGACTGCAGCACAGTGAAGTAGGCTTTCCAAGCCTTAGAGAAACATGCTGATCAGAAGTCCTTTACCAGGCACTCAGAGCCCAGGTGACAGTGCTAACCCTCTGGGCCACCTCTACACTTTACCTGTTACGAAATTTCAATCCTTCATCACTTGTGATGAAATAGAAACCAGAGGGTGGAGACACAATGAGCATTTTTGAGAGCCCTCCTTATGTGATAGTTTACCCTGTGATGGCTTAAATACAGACCAGAATGAATGCTCAAATCAAAGCACAAACTTCTTTGGCCTCAGGGTAAGAAAGGCATTTCAAACATTGCTGGCCTCAAGGTACAAACCCAAATATTTGCTAAAAAACAGAGAGTTGGCTTTTCTAAGGCAATGCCTTATTGCTGCTTCTCTGGAAGGCTTTCTCTGCTTCCCACCCTTCAGGAAGAACATAGGCAAGGACTAGGACCACAGCCTCTATCTCCTGTTCTCTCTGCTCCTGTAGAACGGTCACCTCAGCTCCACAGCTGTCAGCCAACACTGAGAAGCAAAAGGAATGCAAGATGAGAGAAAAACTATCCTAGGTAGCTTACATTGCTCTCATGCACTTGGGTCACTACACAGACCTCAAGGAAACACTGATTTCATCACACCTATCACAGGATCAGGAAGCTTGCTGATACTATAGCTTCTCTGTGCCTGGCACAGCACCCCCTCTTACTTGGTGAGAGGAAATGTGGCTTGCAAGGTGTTAAGAATGTAAGAATGTGATTAAACAATCACCACCACCCCTCTAGCTCCTAGTCCAGTTAAGACAAGGGATGGACAGGATTAGGCAAGACACAGATTCGGGAGTGGTTTGTTGGTTTTTTTGTGTCATCTTTTAAAACTTACTCTAGCCTTTGCTCAAGTTAACCTCTCCCTATCCCCCTACATATTGTACAATCTACCTGCTGGGAACTTACCCTACCAGTGCAGTGTCAAGTCTTCTCCTTGGCACCTTGGGATGGTTTTAGGCTCAAGCTTAGCAGCAGACTGCCCGTTAACTCATGATTTAACGCTGTTCCCTCATGGTTGGCAGCAAAGTCGGGGAGTCAGGGAGCAAAGGAAACCCTTGCCACAGTTTGTTGACCATTTCCTTCAGCCTCAGTGCCAATGCAAGCAGCCCCTGCACCTTG
Source organism: Falco cherrug (assembly GCF_023634085.1). Classification (NCBI taxonomy): domain Eukaryota; kingdom Metazoa; phylum Chordata; class Aves; order Falconiformes; family Falconidae; genus Falco; species Falco cherrug. Next base: position 83,012,140 of record NC_073698.1, on the reverse strand, counting down.
CTGCATGCCCCTATACCATGCTACATCTTGACTGTGCTAGAACAGCTACTCACGGGGCCATGCTAGGAACCAGACTGAAGAATGGTTATGAGTTAAAAATAACCAATGCAACAAAAAAAATAGCGATTTTTGACTTAGAATGGTTCCCTGACCCAGCCGAGCCACCACACATCAAACTGTTACAGGTTGGTCAGGCTACACCTTTCACATGGTAACCTGAGATGTGATGTGGATTTTGTATTCCATCAGAGACCGAGGCACTGCAAGGAGGTGCAGATGGTCCTGCCAAAAGCCAAGCAGTTAACAGAATCTGAGCATCTGATACCTAAGACGTGTCCCATGGGCGCCACAGCTTGCCAGACAGACTGAAATTAATGTCACAGTGAACTAAGTGGCAACGGGTCCTCCTCCTTCACCAAGTGCAAACCAAGCATTTCAGATCAGGAATATCCAAACTTTTTGAGAGGAATTTTTGAAATTAAACATTACAAATTGAAATATTTTAGGACATTCCATCTCATAGAGAAATCAATTTCAGTTCAGTTTTCAACCTGAGTCCAAATGAAAAGATTTTAAACATCTGAATAAAACTGAGCAAAAAGTCTTATTTTCAGTGAAGTAAGGATTATATTTATACCATGTATAAATGATATCAAAGACAAGTAGGGTTTGCACAATATACAATGCACAAAGAGGACAAAAATACAAGGATCAAACAGGTATCATTTTTACACAAATCTCCTGTAAATGAAATAAAATACCATAGCAACATATAATAACTTTAACAATTGCTATACAATATATCATCATGCCATATTGTCATACAATGTACACATAACAATTTAAAAATTGCACATATGCATATAAAATATTCACGACCTGCTCCTCTGATACTTAAGTATAATCCTAGTATTATTTTAATCGTAAACATTATGAAGTAGCTTTAGGGGAAGACTCCAGAATATGAGAAATGTTGAAGCAATAACTTAATTTCAAGAAAAGTGTATGTAAAGGGATTGGTTGTCAGTGGAAGGTAAAAAAGGCTTTTGTTAATTTGGCCTTTTAAAAATGCTTTTTAAACAAACAAATACATTTGACTGTTGTTGCCAGTGACAGAAAGTCTCAAATATATTATAAAAAACCAGAAATATCTCCACCAAAAGACTTTCTTCTTTCTATAACATATCTTGCCATTGTCTTGATCAAAAGTCTACTACTCACAGATATAAATGGTTTGTATCGCAATTATTAATGCTATATAAGGATTTCTAATAATAAATCCATATGACTATATAGATACAGTTGCTACGCCATGAACATACACTGAACAGTCAACAGAGTATTGGGGGAGAAGCCACCAAAAAAAGAAGTTACAGCAGGTGAGAAGAAGTTGAGAAGAATTTCTGGATGAATTATGGATTTACAGAAAATAGGACTGAGGAAAAGTCCAGGAGGCAAAACTACAAACATCTCTGACTTTTTTTTTTTTTATTCTCTCTTTTAAGACCTACCTCCCTAAGTAATCTACCATTAACGCTTCCTTACCATGAGGCTGGGAGGAAGTCTCTGCTGCGGTTTCAAACCCTTACATCCTGTCTGCCCCAGCCCAGAGCTGGTGAACAAACTGTTCTTTTTTCCTCTTTGCAACAGACTTTACCACGAGATTCAGGGAGCAATTTAAAGCTGAAAAGGAGGAAGTTATCACGGAGCCATAAAAGGTTACATGGGACAAAGCTTTGGGAGCAGAATAGCTGAATGTTATTTATCCAAAATAAACAAAATTACCTTGGATGAAAAGCACTGTGAGTTACTGAAGGAATGAGTTGGGGAAATAGCAAAGAATCAGAAAGAAGTAAGATCCAAGATTTCATGAAACAACTTAAAAACGGATTATGTGAGGCAGGTGAAGCAAGTATTTCCTGAGCAAGAACAGGGACACGATGGCATGCTGAAGCCTTTGCTAGAAGTGAGCTGTCCTTTTTAATATTAATGATTTCTTTTTTTCTCTTTGGTGTGCTTGGAATAAAATGACCTGGGATACATGCACAGCATCTGCTTCCCCGCGTTGTGCTCAGGTGCAATGGGAGAGTAAACAATTAACCAAACTCGATGCAAAGGAGAAGCAAACATTTACCTTTACAAAAACCCTGTCTGCAGGCCTGGGCTTGGAAATCTCTGCACTTACTAGATCTATGGAAATGACTCATTTTTATGGTAACTACTCAGTGATGTTCACTGGACAGTTTCTTACCTAAAACACATGTGCCCAGAAAAATGCTTTTTTATCAAAAAAACTGCTTTAGCAGAGCCTGCAATAGGTAGGACTGCAATAAATAAATTAATGGTATACAGTCCTAGTAATAAACACTGGCTTATGAAAAAGATGCCACACATCTTATCTCTCAAGCTCTCTGAATTATGTATTTCTTTGTAACATTCAGGGAACTCCTGGGAACTGATCCTTACATGGGGAGGGCAATGTGAGGAACCCACGTGGCACAGCTTTTTCACTTAGGGTCTTTTGGACTGGGAGGATAATCCTTGCAAACTCTCGAGCTCAGAGTCTATAACCAATTGCTTGCCACTGTTATTACTACCTTTTTGTGATCTGCTCTGAGAAAACACTGATTCCTGCAGCACAACTCCAGTGGTGCCCAAGTTCACCTATATACAGGACCACGGAGTCAAATGCAGAGACCAAATCCTGTCCAGGGCTCAGGACTGAGATTTTGAGCTGTCCGTTCTTCCCCTCCCAGCAACATTTAATTCTCACAGAAGCTGCATAAACTGAACTTGAGGAAACTACACCTCCACATTTGCCTGGATTTCCTCCTCTCTTCCTCCCTGTGGGTGTCACAAAAAGCTTAAAATAGCTTGTGACTTGCGGCACTTTTCCTGTATCTATTGCAGATATTTGAAAAGGGTAGAGGGAGGGAGGTTAAGATCTGAGGTAGTATTTATAAGCCTAGGGAAATCATTATAACGGTGCTAATCTAGCTCAGGACCAGCCACCTCTTGGACCCAGAGGTCAGAATTTTAATTCCACAGCGTCTCCTGATTTTGCTGTTTCAGAAATGCATATCATGTTAAGAAATTAGGAAGCTGTGTCTCCTTTTGTCTCAAGGGATTTGGCTTTGTTCACCATTCTGGCAGCCCTCTCTGTCCTTCAAATTAAAAAACCCTCTCATACCTGTCACTATTTTTAGTGTGTGTTTTTGAAGGAAGAACTCTGTCTACATTGAACAGATCCCCAAAGACAATCTCCAGTGCAGACACATAGTGACATATGAAAATGAATGTAATGCTCTGAACGCTGTGCCTCTGCTTCATAGGCCAATTCTGCCAATCTACTACAATTTGTGATTCACAAAAGTAGACCTTGTCCTTAGACACAGAACTCTAATTCCTCTCTTCCCTGTGCCAACCGACTGAAACACTAATTCTTAAGGAACATATTATTGCCCATTTGCTGACATAAAAGGCTCCTGGTATGAAAAAAGCAGCTTTTCCTCTACTGCCCTGTGGTGGGAAGCAGACTTGCACAGCAAGGTGATGTATTATTAGAACCAGAGAAATTCACGAAATTCCTTCATGAGATTGAAATAAATTCTGTTTCGTTTGTAACTGTGTTTGCTATTTTTGTTAAACTGCCCCCTCTCAGGTCCTATCCCAAGAAGAAATCCTGTCAAGAAGGATTAATTTTGGCCAATTCTCCTTCAAAGAGTCACAATCAATAATCTCTCTTGTAGAAGGCAACCTTCGGGAACACAGTAAAGGATGTTAATGGTAGTTCCTATGGACATCTCACTTTCTCTAAAGGCAACAAATGAAATATTAAAAACTAAGTAGCATTTAAACGAGTCACTCACCATGAAGTCTGTCTCAAAGCACACAGGCTAATCAAAACCAGAGCAACACAAGGGACCCTAGCTTTATGAAAATAATCTTTTCTCCTGTATCATCAATTTCATAAAAGGCCTTCAAAATCCATAAGACTAACACTGTTTCTCACTCACAGAGAGAGAGAAAAAAAAAAGTGTGTGAGCATTTCAGGCTTTTTAAAGGCAGTAATGTAGCAAATTGTAGCCTTGTATAACTCCATTTAAGTAACCCAAGTTAAATACATATGGCCTACAAGGTTGCGGTAAGGGAATTTCGTAGGCTCTAGAAAGTCAGAAACATTACAATCTCCTTACTATCACCTGTAAGTGGGATATCACACCACATTTTTTCAGCACTAAGTGGCTTATCAATAGACTCTCAAAGAAGAGCTTCAGATTTTGTTACACACCCTGAGAACCTTTACTTTGAAACAATGCATGCTGTTTATCAGTCAGCACCATAAGCATGTATACAAATATATATCTGTGTTTTTGTTGAGAAAGCATAAACTGAAACATCCCATAATACCTTTCCTGCCAATATCCGCCTATGACATTATTATGCACTTTGTGCAAAATTGGGTAGGTCTGTGATCTGTCAGGTATTAGAAGTAATAGTTGGGGTTGTCTGCCTCTGCAGCTGTGAACAATGACAGAAGGAGGTGCTGGTGATGCTGGCTCTCAGTAATTAGGCCATACATAAGACACGCTGCAGCAAACTGCCTTTTGCTCTCCTTGTTCCCTCCTCACCCCAGAGAGAAAACACTGAGCTTCACTGCATCAGTAGCAGGCCTGTCTCCTCATTTCAGGAGTGAAGGCAAGATCTTACCTGTCACAGTTGGTGCAGCATTGGCAGCCACACAACGAAGATCAACCAGAGCCAAATCGTGTCTTTTACTAGACCGTGAGGCACCACAGATCCTCCTCCCTTTTACCTCAAACAGATGGTAATGACTTTTCCTTCTCTCTGTTACCCTTTGCTCCTGGTTGCCCTGCACGAGTTTCTCTGCATATGACCTCTGTATTGTCCACGCTGCGTTCAGCTCACTAAAACTGCAGGCAGAAAAGCAAAGAACTACCCAAACAACCAAAAGGGATAGCAGCCTCCAGCAAGAGTCCCTCCCATGCAGCACATCAAGTGCATCAGGCGCTGGAGAGCCAGTGTTGCACTGCGTTTGTCAGCCAGAACAGGACTTTAAATACTCCAGATAGCTTCACTGAGACTACAGCTAGCTACAATTTCATTATAATGAGTAATATATATATAAAAATAAATATATATATCTCCTGCAGTCCCATAGTTGTGAAAATCGTTCCTATGCAACTATACTCTGGCATCTCCATTTAGCTGGGCTCCTAGCCTTTTCATTGTGAGGAGAACTGAAAACCTGTAAGCTGAATGCAAACTGAGACAGCATCACTGCCAGAACCTGCAGGAAACCATCAGCCTGCAAGGCCTGACCTGTCCTTCTCCCCTTCCCGGAGTCTACAGGACCACAGCTGTTGGTGGCTGCCCCCAAGCGTGGCCGCGAGCATGGTGTGCTCTCCCAGCCTCTGCTTGCCCCGTGTGGGTCTGTGTCACAGGCAAACCATGGGAGATGTGCAGAGCACTGCAGGCAGCCCAGAGGCAGCCTGCCTGGGATATGTCCACCAGGGTAACAGGCCTCCAACACCTGGGGATACAGTGCTGCAGGGCATCCTCCCACCCCTCCAGAGGCTATATTTCCAGCTTAACCCTCCGCACTGATAGGTAGATCTGACCAGATGAGCTTGCACAGGGTCCCTTTCAAGAGGCAGAAAAGATATACACAGTGAGTCCAGAGGCCATGCAGTATGCACCTTGCCCAGTTTGGCACCGAGCTCACCACCCTGACAGAGCTCGCTGCTGGGAGGCACTGGGGCCTGCCAGGTCCTTCCCATAGCTCCCCCCTCGTATCTACTTGTGGGCACTAATTGCTTTGCAGCGTGTGCACTGCAAGGCTGTGTAGCCTCAAGCAAGAAAGCCGGAGTCCACTTTGTCACAAATATCAAGAGCAACCAAAAGCTTGGGATAGCAAATTTCCTTGCCTTGAGGTTAGCGCAGCAGCTCCGTACCACCTGGAGAGCAGGGTTGTCCTAAAGACAGCTATGAGCTTCCCACTTCCCCAGCATATATGAGGAACATGTGGAGAACATTGACAAGCCCAAACCTGAAAGTCAGGGACATGCATTGCTGAGAACAGGTACACATTCTCCCTTCTCAAGGCATGGGGCTCTTCAGATGGGCACAGAGAATGAATCCTCGTGTTCTCCACTGTTTCTGAAGGAGCGAAAGGGAAGCTTCGCCCTGTTCCAGCAAGCAAATTAATTTACTGGACTCCTATGTCACCTGTTGGAATTGGGAAATAATTATTTTCCTAGGACACCTGACTGCAGAACTTACATTCCTTTTAAGCCTAAGCATGAAAATGTCTACTAATGTTCAAAGCAGAACTAACCAGAAACAAATTCTTTGACGTCAGCTTCTCACTGACAAACTGTGGACCAAAAATTATTCACAGGAATCCTTCTGTTGGGACATTTTCAACAGAAACACTTCATATTTGACTGGAATGGAAGCAGACCTCATCCTTTCCATCCAACTAATTAAACAGGCCAAGAACATATCAACCATTTCAAGAGCATGGGCACAAGGTTGCTTTTTTAAAAATAATTTTAAATAAACTCATCGCTAGTAAGGATATGGAAACAAAACGTTCTATTATCACAAACATCAGAAGGAAATGCAAAATCAACACACAGCAAATACTCTAGTATAGCTTTCCAGGTCCAGTCTGAATGAGGTTGGAGACGATACCAAATGGGCTGTGTCCCTCAAGTATTTGTACATGCATTCAAACAGTAAAGCAAGCAAGGAATCTGACTATATATTCTTTGCTGATACTAGACAAGCTGATCAATCGCGGTGAAAACTCATTCATAATCAGATGTTTGAGATTGCTGCAAAGATGCGCAGGGCTCTTTAAGCATGTGCTGACCTTACCTGCATACCTAGCATTACGCACATTCTTAATTTTAAGCATGGGAATAATTAATTTAATATGAAATATTTCTGTGAGTATTTGCAGGACTGGATCCTAACTCTGAGCTGGTCTTCACAAAGATATTCAGGAAAATTAATCCAAATTAACTAAAGGCTTAATTTAAAGCAGATTAGTTAAAGCATATTTAACCCTGTAAAGACTTTTCAAAATTAAAGTAGTCTTAATTCAGCTTTGTATAAAGCTTAATCCATTTTCAATTTACACTTTAAGTGAATTTGGACTAATTAAGTTGAATCTCCTATGTAAATGAGCCTGAGGTCCTAATTCAGAACTGTGTCCAAGCACAGGTATAAAACTATCCCTATTCATAAAAACATACCCTTGAAATCAGCTGTTTTCAATAAGATGCACAAAGGTTCTTAAATATTTTCTCTTAACTATTTTGTATTCTTAAACTATTTGAGAATTATAGTTTGATGCTAAGAAAAAATCATAGCCCAAAGGGCTAAAAGGCAGATAACTGTGTTTTATTTACTGTTCTCTAGATGATACCAGTTTCTCCAGTGTGTGTACAAGAAATCTTCAATCATTGTTTTCTGTTAGGAAATCTCTGATTGACACAGAATTAAAAACTGGTTCTTCAGGCTGGAATTATTTTTTCCTTAGAAGGTGAAAAGAAGATTAACCCTTCATTTTCTGGGAAGACTTCTTAATGGAGTGTTGTTTTCTCAACTCAAACTGGTAAAGCACCCTACCTGTTAATTTCAGCAATTGCATTTATCTAGGATTTTACATCTCAGATTTTGCAACTCTTCTTTTAAATCTCACCTCCATGGAAGCGTACTCAAAGTGTTTGAATCTGTATTATTTTCTTGCTGTATATGCAGCAAGAAACTGAGAAAAAACCAAGCTTTATAACAAGGTTTGAATAAGTATTTCTGAATAAGTTTGAAGAGAGGTAAAACTAGCAGTGTAGCATCAAAGGTGTGTTAAGTGACAAGTTTTCTGCTGGCTACATAAGGTGAACTAAGAAAAAAACTACCTCCAGAATAAAATTTGCCAACTAAATTAGACATGGAGCCGTAAGAGCTATTTACAGAGTCATGGAGTCTCAGCAGACATCCCACATCTGCTTACTTTAAGTGGGTTGGAGAAGTCAGCTCACACGTGTTACAGCTCAGCTCCTGATCCATTCAACTTACTGTCCAAATACAAATTCCTTCAGCTCTCCCTGGTACTTCAATAGTCTTACTCACCCAGTGCAACAAAGCACAGGACAGCAATCTCCAAGATGCTAAGGACCAGAGAAGTTACAATGTGCTGTATCCTAACACAGAGAACCAATACAATATTTCCTTCCTCTCTCACTGAGACAGTACAGCTTCTGGAAACAAGCTGGCACAGATAGGGCTGACTCACGTATCTTCACCTGATCTTCCTCTACTAGAATGGGTATGGGTGGAAGCAGATTATGTCTGCACCACCACGTACCCACAGTCCACCCAATGCAGTGATGCAGTTATGAGTGATGCCCACCTGATGACCACAACAAAACTGAGATTTGACAGCTCTCTACATCAAATTCACCAAGTGCCTGTATTTTGGTTAGTCTTCCCCAGAAAGAAGAGTCCAAACAGATGATTTCGTCATCTTTTTCTAACTCATGAAAGAGAGAGAATTTTATCCTATGTAGGTTCCTCAAACATGTTTATCACTGTTAGCTGAGCACCATCCAGAAAAAAGGAAGAGGAGCTATTGCAAAGAAATCCAAGGTTGATTACTACCATCCTGCTCACTGACTGACTAATTCCTGCTGCCAGGAACAGCAACTTGTTTGGCCCTCCTTTCTTTTACCATCTTTCCTTCCATTGTTCTTCTACTGTCTGGTGAAGTTACAACTTCCACCCTTCCCACTTCGATAAAAAAGGCAAATAGAAAAGATATTCACCAGAATATACACATGGTTGCCTTCAATAGTGCTTTGTGGAATGGCTGTGCTCGTGAACGTGGCAGTCAGCAGCGTAATGTGGAGGGAGCACTGCTTGTAAATGGAACTTCTTTCTGATTTCACTATTGTTTCCAGAATTTCCATGGCTCACTTTTAGTTGAAGAGATGTTTCTGCCACATGGAGCTAAAAGAGCTTTTTAGATGTGTTTGAAGGCTGTTAGCCACCATCATGTGCCAGCCCTTCTCTCCTTGTGTTCTGTAGCTACTTCACATCAAGCACCAGCGGTCTCTGCACTTGCTGCTCTCCTCTTGATCCAAAAGCTTTTCCTATTCTTCAGTTTGCAGATGTGGTCTGGATGAGGACCAGTATCTAGCTGAGGTGTGTACAGTAAAATAATCACTCCAGACACAGAAAGGCAACTTACGCCATGCACACATTAAGCTGGCAGTGTTTAACTGGCACCCAGATAATAAGCACATCTACTTCACTGCAAAACATGGTCAGGATTTGTAGCCATGAAATGGACTTGATAGCCTTTAAATTCTGTTTTACTGTGCTGGCTTACAGAGATGGCTTGGAGCCGATGTGGCAGCTCATTAACACTCAGTTAACACTTCTCTATATAGCACAGCATTGACTTTTACATTTTCTTATTTTCAGGGGAGCAATGCATGTGGAATTAAAGGGAGGGGTAATAGCTTAAGACACAAAATATTATGAACAAATCAGTTTTAAAAACATAGAAATAAAAAAAGCTACAATATACTGAAAGTACCATTTGTGAGTATAGAGTCCAGGAGAAGCATTACTTTTACCTTGCCAAGTTTCCGATGCATATGATTCATTCTGAGAGTCCCAGCTTCAGGTACCAGAGACAGACATCTACAGAGGAGCAGTTTGTTATCTGAGGAAGCATGCATCTAAATCAGCTTCTGTTTTCAACCTTATAGTGGCATCTGTTTTATTTAAAAAACCTATAACTCAGTTTTAACTGTTAGGCTGCAAAACTGGGGAGAGTGCAACTCTCTTTCATGGTGTAGCCTTCAGCCAGAATGATCTTTTCTCACACTAAAGCAGTAAAAGAGGAAGTGAAAATGTCAGGCTGTGTTTGATTGCCAGAAAACTGCCTGTTTCCCATAAGAAAAGAGTAATTCCCATGTGAAATGCGGGTCTTGTCTACTAGTTGTCTCAGACCTCAGACAGCACAGTGAGAGTGTGCAGGAGGTTAACAGGCAGATTATCTTCCAGCCTTCCCCACTGCAACATCTGTCTGTGTTAAAGAGCAGCCTTGCACAGCACGTGCTGAAATCCCACTGAGGTTGCTCTCCATCCACATGAACCCCAGCCTAGCAGCCACCAGGGATCTAACAAAGGATCGGCAAGCAACAACCTGCAAAGTGACCAAAGCTAACCAGGGAGGAGGCGGGCATGCTGAAGGTGGCCAGCAGATACAATGACAGCCTACAGCTCCCCAGGGTAACCCCCCCTCCCTGCCTCAATGACTTTTATCAGACAGCCTCTCCTGGAGTGCTCAGCAGAAACAAAAGCTGCTTCTCTCCACACAGGGCTTTGCCAGGCAACATTTCCACTCTTCCCCCATCCAGGTTGAGCCTGCCAGGAGAGAGCTGAACTTTTCTGGCAGAAGGAGGTACCCTCACACTCCCCAACACCTGCAGGAGGTCATGAGTCTTTTAAAGGTCTGTTTCTTGCTAATCCAGGCACCCTGTGGACACCAGGGGCCTGAGTGAGCTGCACAACAGGATGCCCCGCAGAGCTACCGAACTAGTTTTAAGAGAGCCAGCGCGGTAGCAGGGGAAGCGTAGCTACATTACTACACGGCTCCACCTGGCCCAATTAGCCCCACTGGAAACCACTTTGGGTGTCTTTGTGTGGCCTTGCATTGTGCCAAGTAAACAAATACATACCACACATTTGCAAAGACAGCCTTTACAACTACACCAGAAATGTTCATGCACAGATTGAATCATTAAGCAGATTTCAGCTGGATGGCTGTGCATGAACTCTGGCATTTCGCACATGGAGGATGGCAGGCAGCAACTGAAGAAGCAGCTCCTGGCCTCTGAAGGGGGCTCATCTCACAATGAACCAGTCCCACCTGCGGAAGCTAAAGGGCGCTGATCTTTCTTTTGGAAATGTGATTGACAATGGAGATGGAAAGCAGTAGAAAAAGCAGTGAAAGATGATAAATTCAGACAGAATTATCTTTTTGGTTAGTGACCAAGAGGAATGCCTCCATGTAATGCAATGAATTCCTCTTTGGTGGAGGGGCAGATGGGACAAAGCCCAGCCTGATGCAACCTGGGGTTTTGCTTGTATTTGCAAATGAAGTAACTATAAAGAGGACTTTTAATGACCTCTACTCTTCTCTTTTCCTTTCTCCCTGGATAGCCCTAAAAACATTCAGCTGCAGGCATCTTTCTAGTTGATCAGTCAGTGCTGGGTATCTTGAGCACTTTCTTCCCAGGTATTTGATAAACTGTAATTCATCATAATACCACCTTTGGTTTTATTTTTTTCAGATCTACCACTAATCCAGTGGGGTATATTCCATCCTCGAAAAGCAGTAAAATCCTTCATATTTTTAACCAATAAATATTAAATGACACCTTATTTTTTAATATTACATCACTTATATATTCAAAAACTGATTTCAAGTATTGATCCAGATGTAAGTTAGAAATTTAACATCTCCATATTCTACATTCTCCTCTAATTCTCACCTTATCAGCTGGACGTTGGAGGCTCAGAGTTTCCAGCAGGAAGAAAAAACATTTTACTTCCCCCAACCATAGAAAAAGCAAAGTAATTTCACAGAACATTTTACATGAAAAATCCAGCTTTGCATCTCCTTTCACACTCCAGAACATCCCAGATCAGAAACAGAAAATACTTAGGGCCTCATAAGTTGGCAAAATATGACTCTGTTACAGCAAAATAAAAAAGTGCACCTTGCCACAGGAAGGATCTCCCCCATTTAATACTGTGTCCCTGGCCAGACTCCTTTTCATAAATGGCTGAATTATCTTATATGATACCTCATCATCCCTGTCTCCCTCTCACAAAGAAGTTATAAGCAACTTAGGCTATGTAGAATGGAAAATTGCAACCCCAACCATTAAAGTTTGGTTAAAAGGTCTGAAAAATGTTACAGTGGGAGGTGTCAAGTGAGCTTAAGTCAAAGAGTTACTACCTGCTTCACCTGTAATGTCTTCATTATTGGAGCCTTGGAAATTACAGTGATAGCTGCTACTAAAACACCTCAGACTAATATCCCTACATTAATCTCTTTTTGTGATATTGGAAAAATGCCTGTAAGCTAATAAGTGCTCAGCACATGGGAGGATCAGATTTGATATAAGTGAACTATTTTTTCTGGGGCTTTGGCAATTAGCTACATACATAAGAAGCAGAAAATAGGACAAAACCAGCAAAGTAATATGAAAGCATGTGATTTATTAAAAGACTTACAGCTGAAGAATATGAATGCCCCCTTTTTGTCTCTATATGTGATCTACCAGCCCCTCTTGCATAGCTCTTTGAAGGCAGAGAATCCAGAAGTAACAGCTGAATTCTCAAATCAAAAGGCCAATGAGCTGGAATATTCCCCTCAAAAGAGATGATGGTGGCTTTATTGAAATTACTTTCCAAGAAGTGGCTGGCTCCCAGAGCATGGTGGGGGAGCCAGCCATCTCTTGGAACAGATTTGACATAAATGAGGAATAATCCAAGGCTGTGTCCATGCCAGACAGGCCTCTTGTCATCAGCCTATGCACTGCTGGGATGTTTAGCCTCAGGACCCCTGACTCCAGGAACATGGGCTTCCCCCTTGGCCAGTGGCTTCACTTTGGCTCATTCAGAATAAGTAATCAACAGTAGCACAACCAGGATTTTCAAGAAGGTATGTGGTGGGGCATAATGAAAGGGAGCCTGAGCCTTAGGGAAGAGACTACAAGACAGCATTGCTAACTAATGCTGCTAGCAACAAAGCTCTTCCACAGCATCTCCTCTGCTGGGAATGAGCATGATTACCAGCCAAGCTTACATTCCAGTAGGCTGCAGGGGTATTTGAGCAAAAAAGCCATCAGATACCCTGAATGGAAGATCACCTTGCTCTTGCCAGTCTGCCCAATGTAGGTGAGCTGCTATATTTACAGATGCCTTGGTATACAGAAAAATGAAATAACTACAAGTAACTGCAAAAGCACCCCACATTTACCCAGTATAAATAAACTTGTAACACATCTTGCACACAAACTGTTTGGGTTCTTTAGCATTCAGTACTGTGGTTCAAGACCTCATAGAACAAAAGAAAACAGCACTTAAAGAACCTTCTGTTTGTTTCACTATACAGTACATACAATACAAACTTTGCATCCAAATCTAGCAGTAAGTCTTTGTTGCTTTCCATTGTGCAAACTGCCAAGTTGCACGTCAACAGTTACCGTAGCATCAGAGAAAGTTGCACATAAGAGGTGGAATTATTTGCAAACTAAGATGAAGTGTTGATGATTGTGTCCTCTCATACAATAAAAGCATATTTCACTGAGCTCCAGGATGCAGAGTAACAGCATGATCCCTCCTGTGATCTTGCTCAGGGAAAGGTCACTTAGCTAGAGAAATTATATTTACTTTTGGAGCATTCAGCTACATAAGCTACCAGCTGGGAAAAAAGTGTCGCTTCTACACCCCCAACGTGAATTGAAGTTATGAAGGGTTAAAAATGAGAAATGGTGGAAGATGGTTCAATCAACTGATCTGTGCCCACTGCTCCAAAAAGAAAGCCCAAATGTTCCCAAAGTAGGGAGGATTCTCCAAAGCATTTAAAGCCATTCTCTATTTCATAGATGAAAAGGTGCGTACACATCCACGTTACCATGGAGAAAACTACATCTTTTTTCTCCCCTACTTGCACATTTCAGGCTTTGAACTTTAGATTAATACAGGTCATTTTTTACCTTCACCTACCCTTCACCACAACACAGATGTTCCTGAAACAGAAAAGTAAAACCATTTACTAGTGGACCCATAGGGTTAGATTAAAACGCCAAACATTACACTAAAACTCTCAAACCTTTGGCATATTTAAGCCAGCACTGCATTTTTCATGGTACCTATTTTTCTAGCACATTTGGACCAAATTCTGAAGCTGAGCACTCCGGCCAGATTCTGATACTTTTCACAATGAGTAGTGATTTTCCCTTGAAGAGCCCCAAACTCATAGAATTTGTATGAAGAGAGACAGGAATGTGACACTTTCTAGCATTCAAAATCTGGATTAAAGTTCTTATTTTAGAGGTTTGGTCTAGCCCATAATCCAACTCATTTGGCAGCACTTTTTCTTCTAATTGAGATATATAGTTCAGCACAAATGAAACACACAGTTAAAGAAGACACTAAAAAGCCTTTTTCCAACAGTTAATTGAAATTAATTTTAAATTAGTAGAAGTCTGATTATAGAATGATGTCATTTGCATGGACTAACTTCATTCTAACATTAGGCTAAGTCAAACGAACAAAGCTAACGAAGGTGAGAAAAGTAGCAGTGTTTTTAGCTGAAATTAATACTTTCAGCACTGTATGTTAAAATAGGTAATAATCTCCAAATCTTTACTTTGATACGTGCTTTATTTCCATATACACACTAGTGGCAGGACATCAATTAATTAGTAAAATGAAAAGAAAGATCTCTAAGGCAATATTAGCATTTAAAAATTCAAACATCATTGTTCCTTACGCTGTCGTCTTTAATCTTAAGTTTTGCTTTTGGAAACCGAACCTAACTTCTCCAACTCATATATTGCTCAGAGCTCCCTGATGCTAATCTGACTGCTATTCTATAAGGGTTTCAAAAAAGTGAGAACACTTCAAGTATAAAAACAGTACAGAAAGGAGACTATGCAAAACGGTATTTTCTCATTCCTTATGCACCAAAACAGCAAGGGATCTTCATGGCTGCAGTGCACACTGTGATTCCCCAGCTGCTCCCGAGGGAGCTCTCGGAGAACACCACGAATGCATCCCTGCCCCACTGCCCACAGGAGCCAGAGCTTATGTAGGGCTCCGGGAGGGAGCTTCTCTATCTCCCCTTCACACATAGTCAAGGCATCACCAGGGTGCTCATTCAGAGCCAGAATTTAACACTTGCCCTTGGATCCCATGGTTTAGATGTAGTCTCTCTCTATCCACTTTATAGACAAGAGCAGCTGCTCACCACTGCACCCCCAATCCACTTGAGAAAACTCTGATCTGAGAAAATGAGCTGACTTCTGTCCCAAGTCCTGCTTTATCAGTAAAATTTTCTGTTAATTACATTGGAGCAGAAAAGATCTCATGAATTGTTGAATTTGAGGTCCTTTATTATAGAAACTACATCACAAAATCTCTTTCATAAAATTACCAAGCACAGTCTAATAATACGCTGCTTGCCACCACCACTCTTTCTGGGACATTTTTCTGAAACCTCACTATTTGGATGACTGGAAACCTACTTCTCTTTTTTAGCTTTAATTTATATACCCTTGGGGATTTTTACTACAAGCAACGATAAGCATGCCAAAAAGAGCTTACTTTAATTCTTGAAACCAGCATGAGCGAAGAAGGAAAGTCATTAGGAGAAGGTAGCTCTTGGGAAGTAAGCAAGTTAGGATTTGAACGTATAAGAGAAAATAAGCATCCGCTATTTCCATATTCACCAATGAATGGTCTTAACTGAATTTTCTGGACCTGCATAAACTTTCATCTGGTTTGGTTTTATTACCAGGAACAGGGTTCTATTATTTAGAACTGAGGGAAGCTGTACCTCCACCTCCCCTCTCAGCACCTAGCCAAACACACACACTTCAGATTTATGGATACCAAAGAACTGAATGATGTTTATGAGGACCATTATAGAAAAATTTAGATATAATCCAGCCTAGAAAATGTTCTGCTTAAAAATGTTGATTATTTATTTACAATAGAAAGGGCCATGTGCTTTCACAGATTAAACCCACCATTTTCTACCCAATTCTAGCTGCAAGCAGGAAAGGATATAGAATCTTGAATTTAAGTTCAATTTCTGAGTTGACAAATGACTCGGTCTGCATGCTCACACCAGTCCCTTACTCTCTTTCTGTCTCCATTTCCTCAACTTTAAAATATGGGTAATAATAAATAGTTCTGTATCCCTTGAGTGTATCTTAAGCTTAATTAATTCAATGCTTTACGAAGTGCTTTCTGATGCAGAGATGGGAGTGCTACACATATCCAAAGGATTCTATTTTAGACCATTTGTAAATAAATAAAACTGTACTTTTTAGATCTTATTTTTAATACAGAATAGGAATGACCTGGCCTCAAGTAATCTTCTCTCATGGAAAAGGCATTGGAAGCCAGGTCTGTAGCCAGCATTTTCTCCCAGGTCAGTAGTTCTCCCTTGCCTGGGGAATGTGAGAACGTGGCTGCAGGCCAGGCCTCTCGTGCACAGAGGGAGGGAATTGGAGCACCAGGACTCTGGCCAGCACTTGCCAACCAAAGCTGCACTTTTCTCATAGAAAGCTAATGGGAAAATGCATGTGCACGCCAACAGGTCTTGCTCAACTGAGAGCTCTGCAGCTGTCCTGCTAGGAAACAAACGTGACACAGGGGCAGCAAATTATATGAGAGCTCAGGGGCCCCTTGTACCTTCAAGGGAGGGGAAGCAGAGGTCAGAAACTTTGGCCGGTCTGGTACTTCACTAGGACTACAGCTCCGCAAATCAGATTGCTTAAGGTAGAACACGATTTCTGGAGCTGATGCTCCACTGCAAAGCCAAAGATGAGAAGCCCAAGATGGGACCAAGTTTTTCAACCAGGGTTAAAGTGGTTATATTTATTTAGCTGCAAATGTGTGTGGAGTAGGGAAGGAACAAGAATTATCGGTCTACTAATTCTTAGTCAGGAAGGGTCTATCACTCTCTAAACCTAAAGTAACCAGGGCAACTAGTATGCTTGCTGGTTTTGCTCCTACACGTTACAGTGAAAATTAATCAGAAGGTGGCTTCTGGCTAGCCATGATGTTTCTTTAAAATGAAAGAATGATTTCTCATGGACAAAGCATGGCCAAGCAGTTAAGCAGCACGTTTAGACTCAGGAAGCCCAGGGTCCACTCCTCCTACTGGAGGCATAAGATCGGTACTTGTATTTTCTGCCAAGCTCATCACTGGGAATGGAAAGTGCCTCACACTATTTTAAGTCACCCCATCTCTATGTCTCAGTCCCCCATGTATAAAATGGGAGACAATAGCAAAGAAGTCTCTCAGGGACTGTGAGATGCTCGGATGCTAAAGAAAGAGAGGCCATATGTGTTCCTAAAATAAGTAACAGCATGGATAGGGCTATTTTGGGACGACAGAGCTGTGCTAGCTTTGCATGCAACTGCCTCCACCGCAGCAGAAATAAAAGCTATAGGAGTTTAAAAAAACATGTATACACATATACATATGCCTGTATGTTACGTTTCTAAGGTAAATGATTTTGGGTTTTCCACGGCTCAGGTGATAGTATTCAGAAATTCTGGCAGCTACTGAGCTCCACTTTAAGCGGCATAGATAAAGCTATGAGCTAGTGTCAGGTAGCGCAAGAGTTATGGCGTTACCGGTTGGTATAGTTTTAAGGGTGATGGCCAGGGAAAGGGACAGTGGTTTGGTGGTTGCCTGGGGCACCTGGTGTACCCTGGCCACCCACACAGGCGGGGAGAGTAAGGTGAACACCAGTGCCATGTGCCGCACCAGAGTGGTGCAGTGAAGAGCCAGTGATGGTGGTAATGCTGTCTCATTTCAGCAGGCTTCTGGCTGAGGCTCTAAATACCAGAGTTAATCACCTAACGTGCCTAGTGGTGGCTCATGCCCTTCTGCAGGTCTAACTTTTTATACCTACCTCTGAATGATAAAAGATAAAAGCTTTGAAATATATAGGTATAAAATGAAGAGCATGTGGGGCACACATACAGCTTATGGCTGTTTGCCATCATGAAGGTTTCACAAACTTG
The DNA here is from genome assembly GCF_023634085.1 of Falco cherrug. NCBI lineage: Eukaryota > Metazoa > Chordata > Aves > Falconiformes > Falconidae > Falco > Falco cherrug. The sequence goes on along the minus strand of NC_073698.1, from coordinate 82,994,260 downwards.
GTTTTCCTTGTCAAGTACAGCAATGCCCCAGACTGTGCCATAATCCAAGTAGCAGGGAGAAAAGACAACAGACAGGATCACTTGAACTTGTAAACAGACTTTCAGCAACTGGAGATGAGAGCAGGTCACAACAGTTGCTGAATGCATGTCTGGCACCTAGGTACCTCATCACCCAGAAATAGTTTAGGTATTTATTTAGATATGGACTTAGAAATTTGGCTTGTGTTCAACATAGAGATTTAAGTCTGATTTGATCAAGTATCTCAGAGTTTCACCTCACAAACTGGTCTTTTGTATGTGTGTATTAACACATACAGTCATATGATACATTTCTTGTTGTTTAAATTAGAAATGTTACAGTGATGTTCACCGACTTTTAAATCCCTGAACAGATGCAAAAACCAGAGGACTGTGAAAATTTCATGTTGAAAATTAGCCATGTTTCCCCAAATCTCAAAAACACTCACATTTGTGTTAAATCGGTTTACATATAATAATTTATTTGCTCTTATTTATGGGTAGTTCTAAGGCTTCTTTACCAGCAAATAAAGCGTATAGGTACGTGTACATGCAAGATAAATCATTAGACCAAATTGCTACAATCAACATAATTTTGACTCAGGGCTCAGCTCTGAAAGGTGCTGAGCACCACAGCCAGATGCACTTGAAGTGAAGAGAATGAACGTGTTCACAGAGATCAGTGTAATATAACATTAAAGACAGAGACAATTGGAATGACTCGCTATATTGGGCATAATTGCAAGGTTTTGGTAGCAGAAGAGGCTGCAGGGGTGACCTGTGTAGAAGAAGAAGAGGGACTGCCCTGTGCTGGTCACAGCTGTTTCCAGCTGGCTCTGCAATGGGCAACACTAACCCACCTGTACATCAAGATTGAACCAAAGAGAAGAGCATATGGTGCCTCAGCAAAAACAGATTTGAGAAAGGTGGTAGCCACCAAACAAGAAGAGATGCCAGAGGAGGAGGGATGCCAGAGTAGGCACAGAACAGGAAGAGATGGCCAAGCAGGGGCAAGAGAGACACCAGAGCAGGAGAGACGCTGGAGAAAAAGGAGGCCAAGAGGAGCCCGATCCAGGGCAAAGTAGGGGCACAGCAAGAAGAAAGGCCTGAGCAGGGGTGCAGAGTCTCTGGAGCAGGTATGCCTCTGAGGGGACTGTGACCTGTGGAGGAACCTCATCAGAGCTTTTGATTAAGAAACAAGGAGCACTAAAAGAAAAGGAAAAATCGTGCACTGACTGCCTTCTCCTGTGACAACCATCGTCTTATCAAAGGGATGAAGCATGTGGGGTGAGCAGTGAGGGGACTGTGGATAGGGAAGGGGAGGAAAGCTTTTGTGCAGGGAAGTGGTATTTTCCCTAAGTGTTTGTATTTCTCAATACTGGAATCAGTACTTTAAAGTTTAACTGCAATCAACTAAATTCTGTGAAATTCCCCAACTCAAGACTGCCTTTTTGTCTGCAACACTTGCATAACAAAAGAATCAACCAAAACCTTTATTCCAAACCTGAAATAACTACCTACAGTTTAGAAAAACCGAGAACCTTTGCCCTCAGCTGTCTGTCTCCATGTTTTCACCATACTTACCCCAGATCCAAACAGGCCTGCGTTTTATGAATTGGACAATGCCCAATAACTATGGGAATTAAAAGATAATAATGTGCTAAAACACTGACTGCCAGAGTTAGACAGACACAAGGGACAAAAAGAAATGTTTTTTCCTGATTATCCAGCTGCTTTGAATTCAGCTGAAACACAGTCTCTCTCTGAGAAACTAAGTGAAAATGGCTCTCACCGTGCAAAGCCGACCCGCCTGCTCACTCGGGAGGGACTCAGCCAACCCAGGACATGGAAGAAGTGACATGAGCTTTCTGAGGAGGGGGCCAGATTGCTCCCTGTGCCAAGATATGTTGAGCCCAGGAGAAGGGATGGGATGCTAGGGAGCCCATGCTGATTCTCAGATGATGCTGGCCCTCACCCAGGCTTTTTCATCACAGGGTGCTTGAACTTATGAGAACTGGACAGGGTCCCTGCAGGGCTGGAACTAGATCAGCACCAAGAGACTGGAGTTTCTTTCTCCAGTTTCATTTCCCTTGGCATGTTGAGGATCCCCCATTGCCAGACTGACCAGCTCAAAAGCGATAAGGAGTTTGAGAATAAGCCCTGATGGTTGTTTAGCACTCACAACAGCTAGATAGACCTTGGAGTTTCCCCACTTTTTCCACCCTAAACACAGGAGTACTGCAAATGCTAAAGTTAAGGTAAATTCATATTTTCACCACAGCCCCTGAAATTCTTCCCCACATATCCCATTTCTACCAAACAGGTTCAAACATAAGTATTTTGTGGACAGAAGCTAGAAAAGGCCAGGAACTTTGCAGAAAGCTCTTATGGATGATTTATGGGCAGACCATTGCTAATTCACAAAGGGTGTCCAATTTTTAAGTATGATTGCCTTTTCAGTCACTCCACAGAGCTCCAGATAAAACAAGGCTGGGATTAGCACTTTAGGGGATGTATAACCAACAATCAGTAAAGCTGAGGTATGCAGACACTATTTATCTCAATGAAACTCTTTCTACATTATGATGACCTGAATTTAATTACATCGCCTTCATTCATCAGCTGACATGCAGTCTCTCCAGTTAGATTGCCTCTCAGAGCATTGAACTTGCAGTATAACCAAGAAGACATCAGCCCTTAAATCATCTTTTCTAAAACATGGAAACACACAAGCTCTTTTAGGTAACAAGATTTTTTTTTCTTTAATAGGGCCTCTTGGTTTGGCATGTTGAGTCTAGTATACCCACGTCCTGTAAAACTTTACTGGCTTATTTGTTTTGCGCAAAGTAGCACAACACAGCTGCTCTTTATGGACTGAAACTTTTACCTGGCACTGAAGTGATCCTTGGCTTCATTTTATAAAGCTGTGGAAAACCTCAATCTATGATTATTTTGTTAGCTTTAAAAAATACTTCTGTTTTCACATGCCTTTAGTACTCTAATTGTGCTGGGGAGTTAGCTGCATAATTTCCCTGTGTTGATTTGGAAACTATTCTTTCTGCCATAAGATCCATGTGTGTGTTTGTAGCATGGAAAGTTCCAGTTTGTGATTCAAAAGCTGCCATTCAATTAGATATGGACATTTCAACTTCAGTTTGGCAAAAACACTATACAGTGATTTCCCAACATCACAGATGCTTTATCTGCAAACAAACCCTCCAGATGCTCATGCTGTCACATACATACTGTTGAAGACTGTCCAACAATGCTCCAAGATCCTAAAAGCATTTACAAAATCAAGCTCAACTGCATGCACCAACAGAGAAGTCACACTGAAATACGATGAGAGTGAGGACACTGCAATGAAAGCAATGACCACAATGGGCAGGCACCAGCAGGAGCTGAACACCTCTGGACAATAAGCTCAGGGTGCAAACGGACCTCCAAAAGTCCCAGTTGTTTTGTTCTTCATTTTGACAACCAATCCATCATTTGATTTTAAAGACAGGCAAGAACAGGTTCAAAGCATTTAGGGCCTGACTCAAAGCCCCCCTGTAATCAGAAAGAAAATGCCATTGCTGTAGGGGTTGGTGGTATAAGTCTGTGACGTGTATCTGAGAAAACATCAATTAAAAGGTTATAAAACAAAAATTGTCAAATTTCATGTGGAAAACTTTTTTCTAAAGCTTTATTTTTCATATTAGCTTTAATTTTGCTTGTAGCCCTTTCTGTTTGAAATTTTGCTGCTTGTATCCATGACCTAGACCTTACAGAAGAGAGCATCATTACAGTCAGCTGCAAGGAACATCCATCACAGACAAGCCCCCAGCCTTGCCCAAATACAACTCTGTTTCTTAGGCTCCTCAGAGAAAGACTGCAGCCTCACCCTCATAAGTAAAGAGGAAAAAGGTCCTTGTCATCATGATGACAGTTCACAGCAAGATACAAGGAACAAAAAAAAAATATCGTTGCCTGAACCCATCCATAAGGGAACAGGCAGTTTCTGGGGGCTTCTCTGCAAGGAAAACCACCACCACCACGGGGTTTTCCCCTACAGCAAGAGAAATCACCCCCAAACTCTCCCCATTGAGACTGCACTTCTGCAAAAGTCATCTCCCAGCGGAGAAATGGAGCAGCCCATTACCCTGCTCAATACCAGCTAGAGGGAGAGAAGATTTTTCACTCATTATTTTCTAAGTTCTGTTTCTGTCAGGGGAAAGGGCTCTGGAACACTGTCTGGGCCATCAGTAGAGGAGGGTGGGGGTTGCTGTGAAAAGGAAGAGATGAACAATCAAAAGCAATCAAATCATGTAACAGCAGTGTTTGGAAGAATGTGGGGAATGAAGAGGGGTTTGTCTCAAAATTGCTTTCAATGCAATGTGTTGAGAGATACATAATACCGGATGGAAACACCAGTTCAGTAAAACATTAAGCAGGTACTTAATGTAAAATTAAAGATAAAATAAAAATTAACTGAAGGCAAGTGTAATCCACAAACTTCTCATGAGTCTTTTCAGCTAATTCTTTGCCTGGATTTATTGCTTACTTGACCCAAGAAACCACCATTCCCATTTTTCTCTTCTAGGAATGAGCCAAAATCGCTTTTTTCCACCCTTCCCCAGAAAACTACTTTAGTAAAAAAAGAAATATTCTCCACTTTCCTTCTTATGGAGAAGACGTGGGGTTATACCATGGACTTCAACAGATGCTCATAATTACACAAGTGTTTTCCTGAATCAGAGTTTGGAAGAGAAAATGATATATAGCAGTGGAATGCTAATTATAACCCACTGAAGTCACTGGAGAAGGCCTAGCAGTACTATGGCTGAATTTGGCAGGGCATGAGTATATGCCAAAGGTTTGTTTTAAAGGACAAAGTTACCAAATGTCAAAAGGACAGAATTAGTATACTTGTATATATTCTTATCTCAGAATGCTGTGTGCAGATTCTGCAATAATGACTGATAAGATCTCTCAGGTTCATCTGTGCCATCAGTACTCTTTAAAGGCACAGGGTAAACTATCTTCCAAAGCAAGCGTAATAGATTTTGGATCTGAAAAATATTTAGCTCCCAGGACAGTAGCTATATGTGCAGACACAAAGCAGAACTGGGAAGCATGTTAATCTGACCAACTTGATGTTATCCCAAGGGTGGGAAATCTTTTCCTTGTCAAGGGTCAGAGACCCGTCTAGCCCCATTACCACTCACCTTACCTAAAAATGAAAAGAATCCCACAACATGAAATTAAGAAACAGGTCACAGCCAGCCCACAGCCAGTATTTCCCATCCCTGCCCTAAATGAAGCTTTGTGGAGCATGAACCTTATCTTCTTGTCTCTAACTGTAAAGCCTAATGCACATAAATATCACACTGTAAAAAATGCAGTTTACATAGTGGAACAGTACAGGTTCTGAAATGGCCCACACTTCTGTAAGTACTGTTCTGTTCATAGCCTTGTTTATGGAACATAATGTGTAAAGACTTTCTGCAGACTTAGAAAACAAAGAAAAAGAAAGGTTTAAAGATTTAACTACCATATGGATTTCAAAATGAGGCAAGGTTTTTTCCCAGTCTTCCTGATGTAATTCCTGATACATTTGCCTGATTTACAAAATAAGAAAAATAATGCTCACTCTTCCTTTCTGCTTCACTAGGCTGCTATGAAGACCATACATATACTACACTGAATATGCAAAATAGTATTTAACTGTGATATTTGATCCCACATTCAGTAATCAGAAAAACATGTTCCTTTAAATTCCATCTAGTTTTACTGAAAAATTATTTGCTTCAGAAAATTTCTTTCTGGCACTTTCAAGAACTGTATTGTGTGATAACTTTGTTTTATTCTCATCATTTATTGGCTTGTTAAGCCATTTCATTTAGTGTTAATGATGCAAACCATCTTGTTTAATGCTTTGATGCTTCCCAACATATTATTGCTTTGGTCTGCAGAATAGGGCACTTTTAATATCTCTATTTTAAAAAACATAATCATTATTTAATTTTTATTACATAAGTTTTACAAAAATGCCGTCTCATAACAAGTAATTTGTATATTAACTAATACCACAACAGCTTTTAAAAATCATTGCAGTGTTCCAGAGCATTGGCCTAAGACATCATAGCAAGAATTTTATGAGCTCTTGTGTCTGGGACAAGTACTGTGATTTATCCACACTACAATGTCCCTTTTTAGCAGCCAAACACAGTACAGAGCAATGCAGTGTCACTGCAGCATCACTACACTGGAATGCCTTGTTTATTGTCATGGGAATGTTCTAGGCAGAAGTTTTCCAATGAACGAGACAGTGTAGCATTGGGGGCAACCTTCACTTGAACAAAGTTCTTTGTTCAATGTCAAGAGAAAGTGACTTTTCTGATTCTAAGAGACTGTTGACAGCAAAAACACAGGCTGGAGCAAGCAGCAGTGGCAAGCTGAGCTGCTTCAGGGGAATACTGCAAAGCTCTTTTATGACAACTACAAACCTGCTGGTGGGGCATCAGAGGGACTACACTGAGATCTCAGCAACAGAACTGCCAATGAATACAGCCCTCTCTTTGTTACTAGAGGTAAGACCAAGCCCTTGCAACCTTACATGGGAGAAAGAAATGGGGATAGGTTGAAAATCCAGAATTCTTGCATGGCGGCACAGAAACATAGCAGGGGTACTTTGCTTTACTCTATGTACTCAGGCTGCAATCTCCCAGCCACTCTTCACAACACCACCACGACCTATATGTTAACTTGAACCAGAAATTTCTTGTTACTTGAGTAGTTCTTCAACTTTACCAGGTAATTATAAAACCTCTTTGGCACCAGAATTGCTTTGATGTGTGTCAGACCCATTGTTCTGACCTCACTTACTCCTTTCAGGCAGATGTCTCTGGCATCATAGACAGTCAGCCCTGGACTGGCCCTGCTGCTGACATTTCTACCTTGTTCCTAATGGATGTAGCAGTTCTTCGGGCTTCACTTATGTTTTGAATGGTTTATAAGAAGGTAAATGTTTTTAATGCGCTCCAAGAACAGACAGTATAGAGATTCAAGAAAAAAAAGACTGAATTCTGCAAATTTACAACAGACATTCTCTGTTACATGATTAGTATATGTAAGAATAGTGTACAGTGCCTGTGTAGTAGGGTCTCAAAAAAAGTAACTTTCTATCAGCAAGGTCCTTGTTTTTATAGGTCTTACTGTGTTTTATTTTTTTTTTTAAGAAATAGAATAAGCAAAATTTATATGACTTTTTGGTGGGGGGTTTTTTGTGGCTTTTTTTTTTTTTAAATCCTTGCCCCCACTATTCCAGGTTACAACTTTTCCTTTTCCATTCTAATAGTTCCAGTAATCAAATTGCTTACTTCAAGGCTCTATTTCTTCTTGCACAATTCTCAGCTTTGGTTGTGCCATTATATGAAAGACATTTTTGTCTGACATTTCATAGAGGCTTATGGGAATAATACACTTCATGCACCACCTTTGTATTTCATTTCAAGCCACTAAAAAGCAAACTTCATTCAGCCTCATTGAGGTTATCTGTCTTATCCCAAGTCCACACTGGCTAGGAGAGCTCTTTCACACAACTGCCTTGCATTTTCCATTGCTAAGGCTGCTTCCTTACTCACAGCTCAGCCCTTTTGACCAGTTTCTCTCTTTCACTTTTTGTCTTTTTTAAACACAGGGGACCTGCATAATAGTTATTTTAAATCTGACAGCAGCTCTCCAATAACCCAATGACTGACAGAAAACCACGAGATGGAAATCAGCTGAACAAGTCTATAATCAGTTTGGGAGACCGCTAGGGAAAGTACCCAAAGCAAGCACCAAAATTTAAAGAAACTGTTAAATGAGACACAGATATTGCAAGCGTGAAAAGCCTTTCTGTGGCTTACGGCTGAAATGCTGAATCCTTCTTTACCCTCCCAAAGGTGTATGTAGCTACACTGTGGTTTCAAATTCCATGAGGTAAGATGCAATGGAAAAAGGGTCGTTTTCTCAATAATACATATTGTGTATTAGCAAAAGCATTCTCATTATCTCCCTTAAGTTCACAATTTGGTCTTACAGATGTTCACTATTACACTGCCATCCCTTCAGCTCTCAAGCACGCTATCTCCTCCCACAACAAGGATCAGTAACAAATGAGACCCAGGACGCAGTGCAACTGAGTACAAGTAGAACTGGCCTGATTTTCCCAAACACTAAGTGACTACTAAAGAAAGCGTGATTAACAGGAGAACGGTCAGCGTGTTTGTATTCAGGTATCTCATTTGGAAGCCCGATTTGAAGGGCACAGAAAAGAAAAATGACTAGTGGATACATAGTCACTTAATTCAGGTATGAATCTGTGCTGGTGCCTAGACAGTCCGACGTTCAGCTAGTGGCTCCTGCCTCACTGCTTGCAGCAGTGTCGACGTTTGTATGGCCACACCACTTACAGAGCTGATCTCACCGAGGAGTGACCCACCCCAGAGGAAGAAAAGCTCCCTCAACTTGAGCTTCAGCACAAGGGAGAGAGCACAAACAAGGGGAGGGAACCAGGAATTTTTCTGGCAACAGCAGCAACCAGATTAAAATGACTGTTTAATCATGGCTCCTGACCTTAGAGGTAAGGCCAAGAGGTGCAACGCAGCCTGTGCTAATCAAATGCTATCAGGGCACCGAAACAGGGAGGACTGCACTTCCCCTACTCCCCTCCACGAACTCCTGCCCCCTCCCTTGCCCTAGCTTTGATAATCATCTCACCTTTCAACAAGTCAGTTCAGCTTCCTGAAGTTTAAGAAAACCAACTCCCCACAAGAGCTGGGTCAGAATAACCATGCAGTAAACTGAGAGGAGGCCCACAGCCAATGTGATACAGAGGGGGAGATAACCAGACTTGGGGGAGAACAGAAACATTGCCACACCTTTCAAAAGCAAAAAGCTATAAGCTTAGATCAGCAATCTTCACACTAATGGTTGCAATGATTACCTTCAAATTATAGGACACGTCTAAAGCACGTGGACTCTTCAACAGGAGCTTCTATTGAGCTCAAGATGGAGATAACATAAAAGCTTAATGACAACAAATTATATTTTAAGTCTTAACTACTCCATTGTTAACCATTTTAGTAGAAATAGCAAGCTAAGGTGTTTATCTGCTGGTAGTGACTTTTCCCCTGGGTGAACTTCAATTAAATCTCTTCAAGCATAGAATGTCAAATTTAACTCTCTCCCTCTCACCACATCCTAAATCTTCTCAAACTGGAAGAAGAGGTGCATTTCCAGAAAGGCTGAGTAGTCACAACAGGATATTAGGTTTGTGGGGCTGCAAAACACGATAGGTCAGAGCAGAGAGGCCTCATTAACCAAAAGTATAAAAGATCACATTTGTCCTTCTCAGTTGGTGAAGTGATAGCGACAGATTACAGAAGCCAACTCTTATACCTGCTGGCTGTGGAGAAAGTGTAAATTAGCTTTACCCTTCACTGAAATGGAGCCAAAGAACCCTGCCCTCCTGTTACAGCTGTGTATGACATGCAGGTAGTTACTGCCGAGTTGCTTACCTGCTGGCAAGTCACTCCCCAACTTACTGTGTGACAAGTGGCTGACATGCCTACACCTACAAGCTCAGCCTACATTTTGATGTTAATATTAGGCAGCTGTGCCAGAGAAAGGATAATGCTCTTGGAACACTTGTGTATATTCTGTATTTAGGACAGGATGGAGGAATGCCATTTCACAGTACCTAACCTAGTCGCCCAATGGCCCAGTGTCTCCTCTGTAGCTGGTTAGCCTCTAGGGTTTCTTGGAAACTGGGGGAAATTGTAGAAACAAAACTGAATATCAAAGTTGCAGGTGGGAGACCAGGTAGAGAAAGAATTGGAATAGGACAGAAGCTTCTGGGGAGAAGATGATTGGCTGTTTCCCTATTGCACATGACCAAGGCCTGTCTCCTGCTTTACCACTTTTCCACTCCAGAGCTCAGAGCCATGATTGAAAGGATGTAGGAAGGATTTAAGGCTTTTCTAGAAGGTGCTCAGAAACTCTAAGAATGGCTGTATATCAAATAAAAACACAGTCTAACTTACTGTTTTAGGTTTTGGATGGCAAAGGTACCAGCTTTGGTCTTTAAGAAGAATTAGGAACAGAGATGCTTTAAGTGTTGTCAGCTAACATGTGTGACCAGCAGGTCGAGGGAGGTGATTCTCCTCCTCTGCTCTGCTCTCATGAGACCCCACCTGAGTACTGCATCCAGTTCCAGGGCCCCCAACATCAGAAGGACATGGACCTGTTGCAGTGAGTCCAGAGGAGGGCCAGGAAGATGCTCAGAGGGCTGCAGCACCTCTCCTATGAAGACAGGCTGAGAGAGGTGGGGTTGTTCAGCCTGGAGAAGAGAGGGCTCCAGGGACACCTCACAGCAGCCTCCCAGTGCCTGAAGGGGCTACAGGAAAGCTGGGGAGGGACTTTGTACAAGGGCATGTAGTGACAGGACAAGGGGAGGTGGCTTTAAACTGGAAGAGGGTAGATTTAGATTAGGTATAAGGAAGAGATCCTTCACTGTGAGCGTGGTGAGACACTGGCACAGGCTGCCCAGAGCAGCTGTGGGTGCCCCATCCCTGGCAGTGCCCAAGGCCAGGCTGGATGGGGCTGTCAGCAACCTGGTCTGGTGGAAGATGTCCCTGCCCCTGGCAGCGGGGTGGAACTAGATGGTTTTTAAGGTCCCTTCCAAACCATTCTACAATTCTAAGCTTCCATGGTGCAGTTTATGAGACTTTGCAGATTGTAAAATTTAGCCTGGCACTACTGAAGGCAAGTTCTCCCTAATAAGCTAATAAATTGTTGTGGATGACCTCTTGCCTTTTATGAAACCATGTAAGCTCAAACAAGTGGGATAGAATAACTTAAATTCTCCACTGACCTGGAAGGAAACAGTGCATGCCGGTTTCACTGCAGTTCCCACCTAGTTCATTTCCTAGTTCTGACTCAATTTCTGTCATCCACTTCAGTGATGCTCTTAGCCACTGTTTACTAGAAAGGCTGGGTAGTAGGACAGAAGGGACACCAAATGAAGTGCCCCAGACAGGCTGCATTTCAATTAACTTTTGGTTTGAAGATGAAAACACAAACCCGGCGAGGCTGCAACCGCATTTTTGACCAGCAGATGGTGCCAAAAGTGCCCACGATCCCGGGACGCTCATTCAAAATACCTTCCAAAGGCCGCTGGCAAATCTTCACTTTGCTGAAGTCCTTACTGCTGGGATTATCAAGACAAATTGAAGGAAAATGTAATGAACAGATCAACTACAATTCATATGCATCACACACACATATATCTTAATTTCTCTCCATAATTCCAGGGAAATATTTGGTTTCTTTCTCCCAGGCTTTCTTCCTCATTAGTGCTACAACATCAACATTGGGAAGCTGTGTACCTTTAATTATATCAAATACCCTTAAAACCATACTCTCCCCCTACCTTCAATGCCATTAAAAATAGCACATTAATTTTTTTTTATTAAGCTGGCTTAATTAAAAGATAGTGATTAATGTGACTTTGAAACTACTAACATTAAGCAGACTACAGATGACCATCTTCCTCAGAACTGTTACATCAAAATTACATTCTTAGCAGAGTGCAGTGCTGTGTACCAGAACAAAATGTTTGTAAAATACATTTCTAAAAATCCGCTGTGATCACTGAAGGCAGAGAAATCCCTCAGGGGCTGAGAGGGCAGCATAGGCTGAAGTACAGGCAAGAGAGGCAAGGTCCTCCTCCTCTTTCCACTAACTTGCTGTAAGAGCTCAGGCAAGTCAGTCACTTCATCAACACTCTGTTCCAGCCACTACCACTATTCAGACTGCAAACCTTGCAGGCCGGGGACCGCCTTCAGCAAAACTTGTGTACAGTGGCACTCTCACCTCCAGTGAGCCCATAGGTGCTGCCAAAAGTCATAAACAAAGGCACGGAGAAAACTGCTAGAAAACGTCAAGAGATTACAGGAGCTGCATTGCAGGATCTCAGTTTTAACATTGTAACATTTGTTCTGACACATAAAAAAGAAGCATAGTTCTCTTTATATGATGTGCATATAGAACGCAGCAAAAAGAACCCTAAAATGGGCTTCTCATGCATATTTGCAGGCTTTAACTGTAGCTCCGTCCCACTGATAAGAAAGCTAGCAATCTCCTTTTAAGATCACAAAGTCAGCTATTGACTGATAGAAGTATAAGAGAAAGGCACTTTTCCTTCCTTTCACAAAGTAGTACAGAAGACATCTCCACCTTGTAGAGAGGGAAGTACTTCCATTTTTCTTATGATCTGAGTCTTCACGAAATCGGCTCTGACACAGCCTAAGATTTAGCTTATTAACAAGGGGTTTGGGGTTTCTTACTGTTTTCGGATTTTTTTCTGAGCCCTTTAGAAATTGCTTGAGCTGCCTTTGGTTTATTTAGCCTTGATGTTCACATCTGCAGGAACAACTGTTTCTGCTCACACAGACGAAGTCTGTAAATGGGGACAGGAGAGAGGAGACCACAAAGCAATTCAGTGGCAAAGACTAACAACTTTTCACGTGAGACCTGCCTGACAACTGTAACCGGTATAAATCACCAAGCCAGGCACAATCATCTTGTCTCTCATCTCCCAGCCTCCCCATATGTCAGCAGCCCCAAATTAACTGCCGAACAGAGAGTGTCTTTCAAACTTGTCACATGCCCCCACCACACCAGGACAGGGGGTATCCAACAAACCCATACTGTGTTAGGCACATGTTCCATTAGCATGTCAAAGTCAGAAAGCATCACAGGAGCTTCTGTGCATAAATCTTCTGTGAGACTGTAAAGCCTAGGACCAAAAGGGATATTGTTCGCCCCACCGCGCTTCTGAACTTGGTAACACTGAATGGCACCTGGCACTGGGAATCATTCTTTGCCATAGGATACGGCTGGCCTGGTGGCTGCAGCAGCTAGGCGAATATTCTCCAGGTAAAGCACTGTTTTGGAAATGATGGTTGAGACAATTACTTCTGCTAGCAACTACACCTGGTTTAGTAGTGACACAATAAAACCAAATGATAACACAGTAGTCCAGTACAGACAAAGGGCTTTTGACTTAGCCTTTTCCTTGCATTTCCTCTTCTACCATCATCCACAACACTGTTAGCACAGACAAGGCTCTAGGCAAAGGCAGCATCCACACAGCACATGAGCAATTCCTGCTGAGGACATTTTTGCACAGCACACTACTAAAAGAACCAGTGAATACTGGTATTTTGCCTACAGCTGGCACTTTGATTTTGTGACTGCTACTAGCAGTATGTGGCTTTATAAAAATTATTTCTGACCTAATGTGCATGTTGTCTCATTTTTTTACTTGCCCTGAGCAGAAGCTCTGAATGAAATAAGTTTTATTAGAATAATTCTACTGCATGTAGATTTTGTCACAAGTATTGCTTAAAGGATTGCAAAACGCAGTCTCTTCAAAGGACAGCTGGGATCTAAATTAAGCCTAGAGAAAATAGCTAGAACTCTGTCAGCCTGTAAAGTGATGGTATTACTCTCTTATACTGGGCTTCACTGACATACAGATATACCCAGTGGGCACTGAAAACCAGTGTACAGAGTTAGTGAGACTTGACTGTTTCATAATAAAATTTATTGCTTCTACTTACTATTTTCCCAAAGAAGAAACCAAGATGAAAACAGGAAAACACAAGATAGAAGAGAGAATTCTTCACAAACTGTGTTTCTATCATGATTTCAAGAAGAAAAGCAATACAAGTAGCAGAGAAGGAATATAGGAATATCCAAATGCAGAATTCTGATTTATCTTCTATTTCTAAAATTCATTTATAGTATTGCCAGTACTGAGAGTTCAGAAAAAAAAGGGGAATGTGAACCCTAAAGTCTCAAAGATACAATTCTTACTGCAAATATGAAAAAATAAGATGACACTGTGGTTCTAGCATGACTTCTAGAGTGACTGTTTTATGGAAAACAGTATCAGCATAATCATAACGAAATTTTAAATGATTGCTAACAGGCATAGATATGAAACACAGAGATAGTAACAAATATAAGAGAAACAACTTATTTAAAACAGTGTTACTCACTTTGCCCCCTTCTTTTACACATCATGTTTGTAAGAAGTCCTTGATTTAGAAGAAGGGACAACCTCTTCCCTCACGTGCTCCTTCCCCTGCTCTGCACTTTCTGCTACATCCCCATCCAAAATACCATCACATCCACCTAATGCTCTCTAGCAGTTTCACAAACACTGCTTTGAGCCACCCTTCTTGCCTTATTTCTACACATTTTTTGGGTGTAGACCCAATCTGAAGGGAGGGGAGGATAAGGGGGAAAATGCAGTTCTACAGCTGCTGCTGTGACAAGGCAATCCAGTGTATATGCATATTTCACGTCCTATGATCACTTATTTCAAACTACAAGCATCTTAGTGCAGGAACTGTATTTTTCCCAGATAGGTTAAACTTTGTGAAACAATGCTAAATTATACACAGTAAACAGCACACTTGCAAAATCAAGCACCCAAGAGCCAGTAAAAGCCAAGAATAAAGTAACCCACATAACCTTAATCCAGAATCCATGGGCATACACATTGTGGTATCATTTCAGCTTACAAGATAGGATACTATTTTTTTAATATCATCTTACCTTGCTCAGTGCACAAACAGGCTGGGCTTATTGAAAAAGCAATCATTCAATGTTTTTGTTCAGTGATCCAGGCCTTGTCTTCTGTATGTTCTTTAATCCTTTTCTGAAGGCAGAAAAAACCAAAATGAAGCAACTATTTTGATCATGCTCTTTGCTACAGTATCCAGGTAATCTCACAAACATCTATTTGCATTTATTTTACAAAAGCTGTTATGCAGTGCTGGTTTTGTGATGCACAATACAAAGTAAAGAATATATGAGTATTAATTTGAAGTGCTTGTAACTTGCCTGGCTGCTGAATTTCAGAGTACTCTACATGTTTGGCATGGTTTTCATATTCAAAGTATAGTTTCCACCTGACAACAGTGGGAGCAGCAGCTCCTCTTCATTTATGCAAATCATCTTACAGACAAGGAATAGACTATTCTTGCCACCTACGAAAAGCTGGGTTTAAATGATTTGCCCATTGTTACACACCATCGTGTGGGAGATGCAGGGATATAACTTTAGCCTTTTAAATACCGTTCAATTGTTGTACACACACTTTCATTTTACTACTTGGCATTCCCCAACTCATTCACTGCTTCTCCTAGACACAGCCCCATTTTTGGTGCAGAAATGTTGCTCAGGCAGATTTTCAAAGTCTTTCTGTAGTTGGCTGGAATTTCTAAATACACAGCAGAACAGCTCTGGTCAGACAGCTGTGTGGCTAGTAATCTCTGTCATGCTTAACACATAAATACAGTCTTATCATGTAGATGTGACACAGTTGCCATGTTCCAGCAAAGCAGACAAAATACTTCCTGGCACTGCTGGATTTCCTGTGAATTTACACACGTTGCTTTCTGAGGAATGCAGGACAGAAATAAGACAGTTTTACTTACAGGATGCTCTCCACAATGAAATGGAGGTCTTCACCTCATATGCTACACGGCAATTCACCCTAAAAGCCCAGTTTTCTCTGCCTTAACTTACAGATAGTCTCATCAAGATCCCCAAGCCTAGAAATGTACAAAGATGCCAAGAAACACTCACAACTTGATTGTTCATGTTGCAGGAACACTACACATACAATGAACAGCACGCGCCCAGCTGCCTGTTTCTATTACAATCAAGAACAGCTGAGGTGAGATGAGCATGGATACATTACTGTAACCATTCCCAACCACCACCCTTCAGGGAAGCAGCCAGGGATTTCCCAGACAAACACTCCATCTCTATCCCTCTCCTTCCCCAGCTCAATAACCCTCTCCAGCTTGATGGATCCCATAAATGTCCAAACCACAAACTACGCCAAGGTGCCCACCTCAGATTCAGCTCCCTTTGCTTGCCTGTCAGAGGTGGCGCGCTGAGGCAGGTATCAGGCATAAACACAAACTCAAAAATTATTTATTATTTCAAACTCCATTGAAGAAATAGAAAAGAAAACAAAAAACAGTCCCCCCCCTCCCCTCTGAAACAAGTTCCCTCACTAGGCGGACCAGCTCACTCTTAATATGTATTCTTGCCCTCCCCTCTGCCCCTCCCAAGGTACACCAGATGCACTGCCAGAGGGGCGCAGAGGAAGGGACGCCACGGCCGCACAGCCAGAGATGCCCGCGCTACACAGGTGCGAGGACGGAGGAGCAGGCGGCCTTGCTTTCTGAATGGTGCATTTAACTGCCAATCAGAGCGCTTTCCCGCCCCCCGCGCCGAGGCTGCCCGATCCAACCTCGTCTCCGTCTAACGCCATCCCGGTGATGCTGATGAGTGGTGGGAGGGGCAAGGCCCCGATCCCGTGCACTCCGATTGGTCCAATCAGCCGTCAACTCACTCCGGCGAGGCGCCGCCTCCTCACCGCTCCCCTCTGAATTTACGGTGCAGAGAGGAAAATGGTGCAGAGATCTCTCACGATCTGATTGGCCAAGTGGAAACGCCACTCAATTTAAGACTCCGCCCCCTGGCGGGACCGCATCTCAGCTGACCGGTCAGCCCCGTGACAGGGTAGGGGTGTGCTTCCCTGGCGAATGGTCAGTTCCGTCAGTCACTCCTGCAGAGTCCCGCCTAACCGCCCTGAATCTCACCTGCAGATTGGCTGTGGCGGGTGTCCGTCAGCGCTCCCTAGTGGGAGGTGCGCTCGGGGTTCTCTGTCCGACGGTGCGGCCCAGCGACTTCCCGGCGGCGTCTTGCAGCGCGGCGGCCGGCACGGCGGCGGACATGGGGCGGCGCGGCGGGGGTCCCTGGGCCCTGGAGGTGGCGGTGCTGGTGACATCGGCCTGTCTCGCCGGTGAGCGAGCGGGGTCGAGCCGGCGTGGGGGAGCGCCGGCCTGGTCAGCTACCGCGGGGGGCTGCGTCGCCGCTGCGGGGGAAGGGACGACCGCGCGCCTCAGCCAGCTCGGGCCGCGGCGGGGGGAAGGGGGCGCGCGAGCGACTGGGGAGGGGGGAGTGAGCGCGCGAGCCGGGGGGTGCGGGAGGAGGGAGGGGCGGGGCCCCAAGCGGGCGCGGGGGCGCTTGGGGCGGCCTGGGCGGGAAGGCCCCGCAGGCCCCGCACGGCGCCAGGGCTTCACCAGCCCGTGGGCAGCGTTGGGGGCGGGCGGCCGGGCGGGCGTGTGTGTGTGTGCGCCGGTCGGCCTGGCAGCCTCGGGACCGAGGGGTGGGAGTGGGGGGCTGGCCTCTTGCTGCAGTTCCCTGCCCCCCCCACCTCCCTCCCCCCCAGCTCCTCCTGGCACTTCCCCCTCTAGCAAAGGCAGCGCGGAGCATTTTGCGGGTACACGCCGTTTTGCATGTACGAATTCTGGCGTTTTGCGGAGCTGCTGTTGTGGTGGCTGGAGGGTTTCTGTTACTCCTCGTCAGTCAGGCATGTCATCTGCACTGAAGGCTTCCAGGCGCTGTACATAGTTTTCACTCGGTATACCATAGTTCTTGAGTCCAGCTTCACAAAGGCTTTTGAGAGCTGGAGTTCTCCTGAGGTGCAGCTTTGGCAAGGTGCAAGTTTGGTTAAGTATTCTGTAGGTGGGTGCATAACCATATGTAGTATTAATTGCATCTCAGAATTTACTCACTAGACTTCAGTGCTCATGTGGCCTAGTGAGGTGCTGTGGTCAAGCAGTTACAGTGTGTCTGAGGAAGAGGCTTGTGTTCCCAAGTTCTAATTCAGGTTTAATCATTGAGGTCTTGATCAAGTCTGGCTAGGCAAATTTGACTGAAAAGGGTAATGCTCTAATTTTATCCACCTAAGCGATCTTAAGTAAGCCAACTTGTCTGACATAACGTGTGACTGTCTTACACCCTTGTAGAGAGAGACCTGTGAAGGCCTACATGCTGAGCAAAAATACTTGTACCAGTTCTGTAAATTCCCTCGTAAACAAATTGGTCTGGAAACATTTCTGACCTTCAGAATGTGGGTTGATACACCACTAAACCTGATAGCAGGCCATCCAATGAACACATACCTATTTAAAACAAAAAATGCTTGAATCTACTCCATATACACCTACTGGTTTGGCCTGTTTCCTTCCTTTTTGCCACCTTTCCCTGACCTGTGTCACAGTGCTTTATTCCTTTAGTATGTTTATCATAACATAGCTCAGATTTACTGTCAACGTTTATATGAGCTATCATGATCCAGGCTTTAAAACAGCATCTTCAAGGTCACATTGGTTAATGTTAGGGAAAATGATAACTGCACAACACATCAGTTTACTATTTTTGTAAATGGCCTTCGTGTTTGCAGATGCCCTGGAAAACTATTGTATATAGCTGCTTGGATTGGTAACTAATTTTCAGTGATCATATGAGTAAATACTTCTATTTTCTTTCGACGGTTATCTTTATTCATGCCCTTTTGAAGTATGCAGTCGGACTAATTGTATGATTAGAACTTCAGGTTAGATGGCCTGCAGATATTTATTGCTCTCATACGTTATTTTCTTGAATCTTGTGTTAGATTAGTTTTCTGTTAGAAACCTACAGAGATTGCTCATTGGGGGAATACACCTGAAATTTTGTGTTGTGCATGTTGCTGCCTCTATGCACCAAATATGTTTTAAAATTTATTTAGATAAATGTGTACACGGTATTGCAGTTACGCTTAAGTGACTTCAAAATAGGAAGCTAGGTTGAAATAAGCCCATCTCTTATATTTATGAAGTCCTTTCTGACTTTATTACACAGTTAATTACTGTCATCATAATACAGTTTAGAAATAGGCTTTTAGTCAACTTTGCTATTCAGGGTAATAGGGAAGAGAGTGAAGGGGGATCTCAAATAAGTGAAAACCCCACATGAGGTGTATTGCAGATTGCGGCTTCACACAATCAGCTTAGGTCCAGTACGGCATCCAAGGAAGAAAAACATCTCACAACGTCATTTGATTGAGAAGGCAGAGCAGAGAGCGCTGGAACTGTTCTGCAGGAGCCAGGCTGTCGGTGCCGGCTTAAACAGAGCACTGCCAGGAACAAACTCTGCGGATCCTCCTGGCGCTGGGTTCAGTGGCTCAGGCTGTTGTCTGCATGAAAAGAGGTGCTATGCCAAGCACTCCTGGAAGCAAACAGAGCTGTGTTGCTGCATAGCTGCTTTTGAGCTAACAGGATTTTTGGAGTCTGCCTGGCTCTGCTGAGAGTTAGCTTTTCCAGAGTTCAACTCTTAACACCACTCACAACCTGCTAGTGAGTATGAGAAATGTACTGTGCTGTTGCTTGAATAATTGTCTGGCTTCTGTTAATGTGGATTTGTCTGCCCTTAGTTATTGCTGTATAGAAGTGTTATTTTGTATTCCAGAGCATTAAAATGATTAGTTCTTAGTAGTTATGTTACATAAACTGATAGGCATGAGAAGGAGGAAGAAGGACTATAAGCTCTAATGTGCTGTTTTCCTATTATATAAGGGAAAGACTGCAAGAACTCTGACAGCTTTTTATGTTTGTTTTTTAGGTGTATGCGGTGATGAATTTAGTATCTTACGATCACCTCAGTCAGTTGTTTTTCGAGATGGAAGTTGGCCCATTCCTGGCGAGCGGATCCCAGATGTAGCTGCGTTATCCATGGGCTTTTCTGTTGAAGATGTATGTTTCAGGTCTTGATTTTGAAACACCTCTGAAACTACAGACCTGCTCACTTAACATGCAAATCTTTCTGTCATGTGCTGGAATATATAAAATACCATCCTGTTTGTTTTGAGGAATTCATGACTGACTTGTCAGAGTGTGGTTTCCAGGCATAGAGCTGTATTGGTCATGTGAGCAGCAAAAGGCTGGGCTAGCTGGCTCATTTGAATCATCAGCTATAGAAGGAAGCAAGCAAGCCTGTGGAGTCTTTACAGTGCTGTTCTTAAGTTCCTCTGAGACCCAACTACATGCTATCCCCCCCATCCGTGGTCACGTACTGAGAATCTCTGGAAACCAGTGTCATTTCTTGCCTATGAGCTATCCATAGAGCTCTGTTCTTGAGTACTCTGAAGATTGCAAGAAATGGCTTGGCTAAGCAGGCATTTTGTCAGGTCAGCAAGCTTGCCTGCTGAGCATAGTTAATAAGAATGAGTAGACTGGATACTTAGGAAGTAATCCAAAGACTTGAAAACCTGATTTGTGGTAGTGTTTTCCCAAATTAGGGTTTTGAATATTGCTTTAGAGATGTTTAAAGTGGGGCACATGAGTAGGAGCCCTTGGATTGATTCCATCTTACCTACTTACTTTTCTGCTGGGCTTCAGCAGGGATGAGTGGCTGTTGAAGCAGTATGTGAAAGCATAATAGCCAGACATCTCTAGCAGCGTCTGAGTGCAGCCAGATACTCAAAGCTACATGCTGGGATGTTCTCACAGTGCTAGTGAGGGAGGCCGGTTCCCATTTCTCCCATACTGCAGTAGGGAAGAGGTCTGATAAATCTGGTTTGAATGCAGGTCTGTTTAGCCTGTGTTTTGGAATTTGTCTGAAAATATCTTGCTGTCAATTAATTACGCTTTTTTGTCATTAAACTAGTAACAAACTCTTATGAGTAGTATTCCTAAGAAGTATATGTTGATTATTTATCAAGAAAAAGCAATACATGAGGTGGTATTGTGTGCATTGCATGTGAAGACACTCAGCAAAACAGTGGGGTTTGGCCCATTTTGAACACTGGACTTTTGGCGTACTGGTCATCCAGAGGTGTGACATGGTTATCATGAAAAAAAAGTGTTTCAGTACTTGCTCTGTGCCTTTGCCAGTTTGGAATTCATTTGCTGTGATGGGTCCATAGCATCCTTCAGAAATAGCTCTTATTTCAAATCCTAGAAGCAGGCAGGGAAGGAAGTGTTTAGATTACTCAGTTAAGCCCCGACACTGGAAGTTTTCTGCAGTAAGGCAGAGATCACCATATGGGTAGCTTCCAACCCTGGTTTGGAGAATACTGCAGGGCTCAAACATTCGTTTTGCTGTTTACATCAAGGCTGTAGTCTAGGAACATAAACTGACAGTGCAGTAGGTGCACTGTAGAGAATTTGGCATTCTTGCTGCATTACATTGGGGATTATCAACCTCAATATTCCTCTCTTAATAAGGCAAGATAAAACTGAACCCCTTTTTTGTCCCTGATGATGCTTTACAAGGTTTTTCTTTTGTTTCTTTGAGGTGAGACAGAGTATAATGTCAATGGCATTTAATTCTAAAATCCAAATAAATCTGTTCCATAAAAGTTAAACAAGCAGTTATGTCTTTTAAACAAATGGAGAAATCTGTTTGAATTAATTCCAAATAGATGGATTTGTATGTTATTCCCGAATAAACCTTCACTGTGCTCTTACTGATACATAACTGTAGGAAGCTACTAAGGAATCTTTTTACGTTTTGAAGTTTTAGATTAGTAGGCTGTTAGTATGATTGACACTCCCACCCACCCCACTGACCCCCAGTTTCTTTCTGGTACTGAAAATACCAAGATGTTAGTGTTTTAGTGTGCCTAAACCTGTTTCTATGGTGTTTTGGGAAGGACTTTGGTTTTGTTTGGGTTTTTTTGTTGGGTCGTTTGTTTTATTAAATTCAGCCTACAATTTAAATTCAGCCTTATTAAATACAAACTGTGATGTTACTAATTTAATTATGGGAAATAACTCTTGATACATACAATACGTATAATGCTTTCTCAGCGTAACTTTGTTAGAAAGTTACTGGCAGCTTTTAAACTAACAGTTTCTTCATGGTTAACTTGAGACAGTATTATTCAAGATGAAAGCATTCTAGTATTAAGTTACTTCCCCATGAAATTTCCAGTAGGCTGTCCTGGAGATATCAACAACATAGGAAGTTACTTTGCTGTAACAGCAGGGGAGGACTCCTCTCTTTCTTCCTGTGAAATATAAGGTATTTTTACTGTTTTGTAATAGGACCTTCCCTGGCCTGGACTTGCAGTGGGTGATCTGTTTCACAGACCACGAGCTACTGTGCTGGTAACAGTGAAGGGAGTAGACAAGCTGGTGTTGCCCGTGAAAGGGATTTCTTACCCTATTGAGAATGTGAGTATCCACATTTGGAATTATCGCGTGATTTCTGTGAGTCTTGTGATCTAATGAGAAGTACGTGACTCCCTATTGTAGTCCTTGACGTTTATTTATTCTTACTTCACTTGAAGTTCACATGTCCCCTTGAATGATAAAATCAGGCTGTATGGATAAATAATTCAGTCAGGCTCCTGTACAAGGTGAGAGGCCTTTAAGATCACCCAAGGCCTCCTGTGTTGAATTCAGTAACTTGTTTGACTGCAGCATGTTCTCCTTGAAAGGCATCTAGTTTTAATATATTTGTACCAAAAGGCAGAAAATCCACTGCTTTCCATGTTAACTTACTGATTCATAGGCAGAATTACTAACTTTTTTCGCTTAGGCTGAGTATGTGTGATAGCATTTTGTGTGGTGTTGATTCTTTGACATACTGTATCACCCTCTAAGCTGTCTTTTGAGTTTTCCTCAAGTACTTGACTGTGAAATATAGCACTTGGAGACACCATTTGATTATACTGTATCAAAAAAGAAAACAAACAACATTATGTTTACTTATCACTGTCTGTCTTTGCTGAGACTTTTCTTACACTTGTCACAGTGTCACAGAACCATTTAGGTTGGAAGGGACTTCTTGAACTCATCTAGTCCAAAACCCTGATCAGGCGGGGTCTGCTAAAGCAAGCTGCCCAGGACCGTGTTGCGTTGGGTTTTGAGTATCTCCACAGATGGAGATGAAAATATCAGTGTCTAACTGGAATGTTATGTGGCTTTACGTTGAATTTAGGTCAAATTGTGGTTAACACAGATCTGCTTTCACATTAGCTTTTGAGCACAGTTCAGTAGTTCAGGCACAGTTACATGTTGGCATTGCTGAAATGGTTTCTAGACCAAAACTGATTTAGAATTGTCTGCACCTGACCATGTAGGCATTGCTAACTTGTGGAAGCCTTAAATATACTTGAAGTCTTCAGTCATATTTGCACTTGTAACTTTGATAAGGTTCTGATATGTACATAATGCGTATTTTCTTTATTTCCCATTGATAGGAATTATTATTCTTAAGCTTTAATTGTTTCAGTTAACCAGTGCCATGGCTTCAGATGAGCTGCCCCAGATGTATGCTGGCAAAGTACTGGTTCTCTGATACTCAAGAATGAGTTTCAAATGATCATCACTGAGTCCATGTTCAGGGCCACTGGGTACAAATTGACCTAGCTTACAGACTTACTAAAATTTATTAGCAAGGATGTTTTTTATGCTTTTTAACTAGAATTTTTAACAGAATGTGCCATTCTGATGCTTTTTACATGAAACCCAGAAGTAAGTGTTTAGAAAAACTTAACAATGTAATTAGCTTGCTGGTAACGGCACTATACTGTGGTAGGTTTTCTTATTGTTGGTAATTTTTTATATGGCTCTTCTCTTCGGTGTTTCAGCAGTTAGCCTTTCTACTGGTATATTTTCATTCATCAGTTTTCTGGGGTTCATAACTTTCCATTTGCACTAAGGTTGGTTTCCCCTTTTGTATTGCTTCTATATTTGTTGACAAATAAGGCTATACTCTTAGCAGAAGCCTCTTAATTACACAGTCATGGTCCCTTGGAGTTCTCATTTTTGTGTCTGCCATATATACAAATAAATAGTCTGTAGCAGTTCATGGGGGTTTTTTTGCACATTGATTCCTATTACTTGTCATTATTACTTTGGCAATATTCATACTCTTTGCTCAAAAAGAGCCCGTTATTCCAGACTTCTGTAGGTAACCAAATTATCTCCTTTTATATCATTAGGCCCCATTTTACTCAAAAATCTAACTACACTTTGTCTTCCAGGCTGTTCCGTTCAGTCTTGACAGTGTTGCAAATGCTATTCATACCTTGTTCTCTGAGGAAACTCCTGTGGTCTTGCAGCTGGCCCCCAGTGAGGAAGTGAGTATTGCTTCACTTCTAATTCTGGATGTTCTAAATAGTAAACCTCTTTCCACTTGTGTGGCTGGAGGAAAACCAATGGATTATATGAAATATTTTGTGGTGGAGAGAGATTGCAAGTATGATTATTAATGTGTCACTGGAAAAACTAAAAACTAACCCCTGTTGTTATTAAATAATGGCTGTTCCTGCAGAGAGTGTACATGGTGGGCAAGGCAAACTCCGTATTTGAAGATCTTTCTGTTACACTGCGCCAACTGCGAAACCGTTTATTCCAGGACAACTCTATTCTCAGCTCCCTTCCTCTTAACTCCCTCAGTAGAAACAATGAGGTAAAAAAAAACTTTAATCAGTGGGAACTTTAATATTAGGGTTTTTTTCTAATATTCTTAGTTAGCTTGTGCTTTTACTTTCTTTTTTTTCTTCTTTTTCGCCTTGCTTTGCCTAGGAGAGCTCTATTTTTTCCAGTAGAACTCTAGGAACTAAGTTTTAAGGTTTTTGTAAGTAACTTTATTGAAAGAGTAATTTCCTTCCAGCATGTTCTGATGCTGTAACAGACACAACCTGTTGTAAAATACTGAGACTTACAACAAAATAAGACTCCCTAACTTTGGTTTCATCAGAGGAAATTCCTTTTCCTTCTGCCTCTTTCCCCAGGTTGACTTGCTTTTCCTGTCAGAACTACAAGTCCTACATGATATCGCAAGCCTGGTAAGGTTTTTTGAAATACTTTCCCCATCTTGTATCACAAACTTCAGACATCTCCTTTGAAGGTAGAGAAGCCGTAGCCAGGCTATTTGACAACCAGTGATATATATTCAAATGTGTCATCAATTGGTTGCATCAGTTACAAATAGCTTGAGAATGCATTATTTAATCAGCCCTGTCACTGGTGGAAGAAAATGAGAATCTTATTCATTTGTGGTTTCTTTTGCATTGCATTTGGTGAGAACAAGGAATTCTGAGCTGCTGTTTCTCCATACCCAATGATACAGGAAGTGCTCAATGAAGAGTTTGCCAGGGCTTTCCTTGTTTTCTTACTGGAGAGGGATAATGGTAGTTGAGAACATGTTCTTTCCCTGTCCACCATTTTACTTCAAAATATCACTGTAACACTGTATCTGAGAAGACGGGAGTGACTTTTGTAGTGTGAATAGTGGTGGTGATAGAAATTCTTTTAATTCTTATGATCTTTTTACTAAGAAACTACTGTCTTGTTGCTGTCATTCGGGGTTTGTTCTGGTTTTTGGTTTTGGTGTTTTTGGGGGTGGGGGGATGTTCTTTTTTTGTGTCTTTTAACCTGCAGCCCTCAGCTACTCAGAGTTGAAAGAGTGAGTCATGAAAAACTCGGAAGCTCACATTAGGTGAAGGGCCAGTGGAGAGAAATGGGGCTTTTGACAAATTGAGGTAGAACAACTTGTTTTTGTCTTGCGGACTAGAAATGCTGTAGTTAAAGTAGACAGGAAGATAGAAACAGATCAAACTCCTTGCTTTCAGAGAGTATTCTTTTATGCAGGCAAATATCATTGCTGCAGCTTCATACCTGTAGAAGTGCAAGAATATCACTGCTCTTGTTTTAGATAATTTGGATTATATTGGTTGGATTTAATGACAATGGAATGATACCCCTTAAGTAAAATTTTGTGCATGAGTAACAGCAAGGTAGAAATTGCAACCTACTCAGTTTTGCAAGGGCCAGCTTCAGTGGAGGGAATAGTATCCAAGTACTGTAGTTCCGTGGGTGGTTTTTTTCCCTCTAAGCTTTATTTTTATGGCAATTATAGAACAAGGATTCTGATGTGAATAAGTATAATGCTTCTTTATAGTAGAGCTCTGTATTACATGTATATAACCTTGGGTTAGGAATAGATGCTACATGATGAGCATCTGCTTTCTTCTGTAGAATAAGAAAAGAAACAATTGTGGACATCTTCTAGTTAAGAGATAAGTTGGCAAGAAATTCCACTTCCTAATCAATATGGAATATGACTGTGGAAAGTGAGGCTGGATTAGTCCCAGCAAACCGATTTTGTGAAATGTGTTTTTAAAATAACCTTTGTATGAATTAATTTCTTTCTGCCATCAATCGTGTGACATAGCTATCTCGACACAAGCACTTAGCCAAAGATCACTCTCCAGACCTGTATTCTCTGGAACTGGCTGGTTTGGAAGAGGTTGGAAAACGATATGGGGAAGACTCTCAGCAGTTCAAGGATGCTTCTCAAATTCTTGTAGACTCTTTGCAAAAGGTATACTTTCTACCTAATGAACAAAACTCACAGAACTACTAAGGAAATAATGTTTTGTGTTACCTACAAGGGAGTTAGTTTATTGACTGTCTTCTGCTTTGAATTGCCACTTCATTAATGATAGCTTGCCTGATGCTTGGTTTTTGTTATTTGAGGTTTTTTTAATGCAGTTGTTTAGTTATAAAATGGAATATTTCAATTTGTCACTCTGGAAAGTGTTGACATGGTTCTACCATGTGTTGAATATTTTGTGTAATGAGCAGGAATACATTGAAACCATATATCAACATGACCTGATGTGTGTTTTTCCTAAATAAATACCTTGCATTTAAAACCCACCACTATGTCTCAGAAAAACTGGCTCTCAGAAATGTGGAAGTATCTTTATCCCAGGGTACAGTGGTTAGTTTCCCCTTGCCCACAAAGCCATATAAATTAAATTTCCAAGCCTCTAAATTAACTGCTGTTCATCTGCCAGTGTGTTCAAGAAAATAATTCTTCAGCAGGTCTTATGTAATCTTTAGATAAAAATATTAGGAAGTCACTTCTGAGAATTTCAAAAACATGATGGAAAAGTGTAAAAGCATGAATTTGCTAAGTCAAATAACTGCTTTCTTTAAACATTGTTCTTCGGCCTCTTTGCAGTTAAGCAAATATATTTTAAATACTAGACATATTAGTCCTTGGACCAGATTAAAATATTCAAGTTCATAATTTCCCAGTGGAAGATTGAGAACCTAAATATTTTGTTGAAACTGTCAGTCATACAATTGGGAAACTGTACAGTGATGGGCTTTTTGTAAAAGGGATGAAAGGATGAGTTTCAGCCCAGAAGGCAGTCATAAGCTACAGTCTGCTGAACAGTGGTTGAGGGGCTTTAAAGAAGTTTTGTAAACCACATGAAAGTTGGCAGTTTCTTAGTGGAATTCTAAATTAGTATAGATTTTTACAACTTTTCATAATTATTCCTGAAGCTGACATCTTATGGTTTAGTACATCTTGCTAACAAAAACTACTTAATTCCTGGCTACAGTGTAAGTTTTAAATTAAATCAAATCACTTTTGCTTTTCTAGTTTGCAGATGAGATGTTTAATCTGTATAGCGGAAATGCAGTAGTAGAAGTAGTAGCTGTAAAGGCATTTAATTCTCCCCTCACAAGGAAGACTCGCTCCATTCTTCAGTCTTCACAGGTAGTAGATGCACATTTTTCTATATCTCATTTATTAAAAGTGATCCAAACTGCATCAATTCTTCACTTCAACATAACTTTTTTTTTTTAATAACTAGGACACTGACTATGATTTAGGCATGAGTGTGAAGAGATCAGCTTACCTGTCTTGATCTTGACTTAATCATATAGTAATTTAGGTTGAAGAGGGCCTCTGCGGGTCATCTACTCTAACCTACTGCTCAAAGCAGGATTAATTCACGAGTTAGATCAGGCTGCTCAGGTCCTTGTCCAGCCAAGTTCTTGAAAGCCTGTGGTGGAAGTCCCACAGCCTCTCTGGACAGCTTGTTCCAAAGTCTTAACCACTTTTACTGTGAAAACTTTTTCCCTTATGTCTTGTTAGAATTTGCATTACTGTTGTTTTCTCCCCAGTATAGTAGTGCACGTGAGTCCTGCTTCCCAAGTGGGGAAAGGATTGCTTTCCTTGCCTTGCTGCCTACATTCCAGATGCAGTCCAGGATGCAGGTGCCCTGCGTCATTGCAGGGGCACACTGCTGTCTCCTGTTCGCCTTGTGCACCAGGACCTCTGGGTCCTTCTCTGCAGAGCTGCTGCCCAGCTGGTCAGTTCCCCAGACTGTGCTGTCATGTGGAGTTATTCTGTCCTGGGTGCAGGGCTTTATATTTGTCCTAACTGAATTTCATGAGGCTCCTGTAAGCCCATGCGTTTGGATTCCGTTAATGTCAGTCACATAATCACTTTTGCATTTTGTGCCCTAGTATCAGAATTGTCTAGACAAAAACACATCTCCTCTATTCAGATTGCTTAGATTTTCAATGTAGTCAGAATGTGTTTTGTATGCAAGCTACCTTTAAAATAATGCACATTTTCTTTATTACAGAGTGAAACAGAAAATCCATATAACCTCGCCTATCCATATAACTACAACTACGCTGTAATCTTCAACATTATTCTGTGGATGATGATAGGTCTTGCTTTAGCTGTGATAGTTATCTCCTACAACCTCTGGAACATGGATCCTGGATATGACAGCATTATTTATAGGATGACAAATCAGAAGATAAGAATGGATTGAACTGCACTGCATTTCAACACAAGGAATGATGAAGAGTAAGGTCTCCTTTAAACTGTATGGAAAACAAATATTCTGACATGGTTAATTGTGGAATTTTTTAAAGGTGTATTTATTTCTAAGTATTTTTTTTCCCCTCTCAAGCCTATTTTAAATGTTAGTGGTAGCACCAGATGGGATTTAGAAATTGAAATCTGCTTGTTTAAAAAAAAAACAAAAAACCAAAAAAACAACAAAAAACACCACCAAACAGAAAAACCTAAAAATCCCCAAAGTAATTGTTATGAAAGTAACATCATTCCATTTTTCTATTATGTAACATGAGTTTTTGAAATACCCTGTACTGCCTGTGACTGTGTGCAAAACAGATAATTTGAAATTATAATAGCAACATGTTGTTTGAAACTTTTACACTGGAAGATTAGAAATTATAGCTAAATTGTTGTGTTGCATATTATGAACCATTTGTAGATGTTTGATGTAAATATAATGGCTATATGTAACTTCAGAGAGGATAGTAATTATTCTTTAGTAAAATACTAAATATAGAAATATTTCTACAAGACCACAATTCTAGTGGCACAAATGGCATTTTGATCTCGTGTTGATGGCTCAGATGTGAGCTGTAGACAGAAGGATCCTTCGCCTAGAACATCAGTGATTTGAAGGTAAATGACACTAGTGTGGCTGGTCTATACAGTGGAGAGTCTATAAATATTGAAGTAGCACCAGTCTGATCATAGTTTAATGTCACATACAGTTGGAAGTTCCTATTATGATGCTTCATATTCCTTCCATTTGTGTTTTTTGTTATTATTTAAAAAAAATTCTTTTTGATTATAAGAGTGGACCAACACTTGATTTAAATATACCTGGATTATAGTCCTGCTTCAACCATTCAATAAAACAAAGAACAGTTGTTCTTGAATGCATTTCTTCTTTGTGGCTTCATAGGTGTGTATACTTCTGTTTAGTATCTGCTTAGCTGAATAGAGTAGGTGCTGGCAGCCTCCCGCATGTGACAGCGGGCCTAAGTCTGTAACAGCTTAGTTTTTACTGTCTTTCAAAAGCAAAGGGTGGAAGATCACCTTGTATGGATTAATTTTCCTAAACCAAGTAGTGACTTTAGGAAAACAAGCAGTTAATCTCTGGCTTGAATCTTTTTTAGAACTACCTACTTTTTAGAAACTCATTTGCTCTTGTGGTAAAAGGAATTCTTCCAGACTACAACAACATGAATGGAAACTTTTTATTTCATCATCTTGTCCTCCAATGTGCTTACCTTTGAGGTATTTGTTCCAGTTCCAGAAAAGATCTGCTCGTTGAATTGGTCTTGTTTACTGGGAATGTCTGATTTGGAGGTGTTGAAGTTGTTCGTGTCTTGGAGATCCTGAATGGCGCTTCATGTGGAATTGAGTAATGTGCTGCAGCTTTGCCCAAGTCCAGGAAAACCAGTTTATATATGTTATAATAATTTGAAATTACTTTTAATGGCACTTAAAATTAATCTGGCTGATTAAGACCAATAGTGATTTAAGATCAATAGATAGAAAGGAAGAGTTGCACTGCCGGTTTCTCTGACAAGAATGTGTAGTCTAATTATTGAACATTCTGTAACAGACTTGCAGATTTGTAATAAGAATCAAATCCATCCAATGAAGCTGTACAATTTTATTATAAAAACAATCAAAATACTGCTCTATCATCCCATTTGATAGGCATGAAACCTAATGTTCTAAGCAAACTGTTACAAGATGGTCTTTTAAAGACATTTAAATGTCTTTGTCTGTTTTGAGATCAATTAATATGGAAGACAATACCACAGAACTTCAGCAGGAAGCATGGTCTAGGGTAAGAAAGGGGGTAGTATATGTTAACAGTAGAATCTTGCCAAATAAACTATACCCTAAAATAAATTAGGTATGTGGCAGGAGGAAGAATGACCACAGTCAGGTTACTGTCAGAGTGCAGGGACTAGTTTGCAGTGAAAGGTTAACAAACAAAAAGGTAAGGTAAAGGTAAATGCTCTGGAAATATTTAGAAGCTTGCATTGTTTTCAGCTGTCTTTGACACAAAGCAGTTGAAATACAGTAAGCTGCTTTATGGGATTCTGCTTGTCCTAAACTATGCTAAGAGGTTTAAAATGTTAAAGTACTTTTTCAAAAACAATGCCTCAGTACGTTTCCTGATATTTCAAATCACTCCTTGAAATTTCTAATTACCAACTTACAGTTGTTAAGTCTTTTTATATTAATTCCCGTATTTCTTAAGGAGATGCTTAAGCTCCAATTTCTGAGACTTGTTGCATGAACTTTCTGGTCAGTTGCAACATCTTTGCTACATCCTACATCGATCAGAAACTGTGCTAAAGTGACCCTGTGTACAATCAGAAATGAGCAGCTCAGCTCTCCCACAAGAGTAAAGCTGTTGTAATTCATTTGAAGTAAATGGGAAGCACGATTGTGATAGACTTTTCCTGAAGACTCTCTTAACGGAAGAACAGTATCTCTGGGGTAAAAATAAACTACATCGTGATTCTGTTAGGCTGAGCACTGTAGTACCATAAAGTTTGAGAGTGTTCACCT
This sequence comes from Falco cherrug, assembly GCF_023634085.1. Lineage (NCBI taxonomy): Eukaryota > Metazoa > Chordata > Aves > Falconiformes > Falconidae > Falco > Falco cherrug. The sequence goes on along the minus strand of NC_073698.1, from coordinate 82,963,111 downwards.
GCTTTTATAAGCAATAAGTAACTCAAATTGCAGCTTTGTAGAGAGTGTATTCCGCAAGGCCTTTTAAGGAGGGTGGAAAAAAAAAAAAGCAAGGGGGATAACACTTGTTGCACGTTTACTGTATAGTACTAGGAGTCTGTTTTTGCAAGATTAGGCTGTCTGGGCTGTGGGCTTTGGTGAAGATTTACTTCAGCTTGAGCTTCTTGTCTATATTGAATTAATGCCTTCCTAGTTAATTCAGAGGTTTAATCAGATTAATAGTGCACTTCAGATACTGGTGCAGAGTTTTACAGGAGCTGGCTGTTTAAAGTGACTGTATAATTAATTGTAAGTCTTTAATGTCTGCATGTCACGTATACTTAAGTAGCTATATTGTAATCAGTCTGAAGTTTGCAGTATAGAGTTTGTTTAAATGCAGGACCTGCCATTGAGATGGTCATCCTGTCAGCTCTGTTCCAGCTGCTTGCTGCTGCTGCAGGCTCTAATTTTACTTTTTCAAGTTAGTCTTAGATTACTTTGAAGGGCACATTTGAATTCCCACTTCTCATGTTCGTATTGCATTTGTTCATTCTGATGTCTGTGGGCCCCCGGCTGTTAGTAAAGTTGCTTTTGGGCACTCTAATGTGTGTGATTTCTGAAATACTAGTTGCTTTGTGCACCTTGGGCTAAAGCCGCTGCCCTTTGGTTTGAGCTAGGTAAGCAAGACACATTATACTGTACAACAGTACTGGTCCTTAACTGCTAGTCAGACAGGCAATTACAATACTGATCCCTGAGCCAGGAATAGCATTTTCCTACTTAGAATTCAGTTAATTAGGATGAAAAGTGCTGTCAACACTATTAGACCTGCTCTTGATCGTTCTCTTTAAATTTAATCATCCCAAGAATACACACTGTAAAAAAGATTTATGTGATAATGGCAGAAATCATATGGTTTTTGTGCAGCGCTACCAGGAAAGCAATGAAACCGTCACGTGAAGCTCTGTGAAGGAAGACCACAGAGAGCCACAGTTTTGGCTCCCAAAGGGAAGTTATCACTGTTCTTCTGAGGCCCTCCTGTGAGGCTACAGGGGGGAGCAGGGTGCAAGGAAAATATTGCCTGTATTGGGATCCTGTGTGCTTGAAGTGAGAAGGGCAGGAGCGTCAGGAAGCAATATTCAGCAGCAGGGAACTTCCAGCCAGGCTGGGAAACCATACAGTGCTGTCTGTAGGATTTAGGATGTAACAGCTGCAGGGAGTGGTGGTCCAGTCACCACGGGGTTTTTCCATGGGGAGCTTGGCCTCTGGCAAAAAGAGCAAGATGCATTTGGTTGGGTCTGCTTCAGACCTTAGTTGTGTATTGCCCGGTATTCGGACTGGGGAGTACCTGGAGTCTGGGTAGCTGTTCTCCTGAAGTGCTGATGTTTCTGAAAAAGGAGAGAATTTCAAGTCAGAATTGAAGCCTGAGAATTGCTTTTGATAGTTAGAGTGAAGAGAGAAAATAAGCCATAAAATAAAGGCTTCTTTTAAGAGTCAGGATGCTGCTTTCTCTAGATAATCCCCCCAAGTCTACACTTGGCAGAAGGGAGGTATAATCTACATTTTGTGTATGCCCCAACGTTCCAGACTTCTCTGTGGCAGGCATAGCAGCTTTCAGAGTTCTTCCAGCCAGTGCACTGCTGTTGCAGCACACGGGCAAGGGAAGCCTGAAGCAGATCTGAAATGTGTTACATTCAAGTCTTAAAAGGAAGTGGAAATGAAGAAACCACGTCAAAACACAAATGTTGAGCAACCTTGCAAGTCATTGCTGGGATTTATGGGTCAGCCTCAGCGGAGGAGACAAGGACGCTGCCAGAGTCTAGTGTAAGGACATGAGCATCTGTCTCAGAACAAAAAAACCTGCAAGAACAATGACAGTTTGAATCCTATACTGACACAATTCTTGGCTATGGTGAAGTGGCTACTTTGTGCTAAAATTCACAGGTGTTCTCCAGGAAAAAAAAAATAAAAAATCATGCTCAAGTAAGGGTTGGGGACTGTCCTGCTTTTTAAATTTTTTTCTTTGCAGGCCCTAAACCATATTCTTAAAAATTTTCATCTTTGTAGAAGGTGGAGAGGGGATCCACACAAGTATTACAGAACAGAACAGAAGGCAGATCAAGGAAGACAAAAGTGGAACTACAGGATTTCAAATCCAGCAGAACAGAAGAAACTGGAATAAACGGGGAACCCTGAAGTTTTATTTCCTGTCCTGTTCTGCCACTAATGCAGGGTGTTGCTGTGGAGGAACTACACTTGCTTGCAGGCACTAAACCTTAAAGGGCTTATGCAGCTCACGGCGTGAAGGATGGAAAAGAAATGAGTGAGAGCTAGCCAGCATACACAGATGCCCTGTCCCTGCAGGAGCAGGGCCGGTATGTGGTGTGTTCACTGGATTGGAGAGCAGAGACTCCAGCAGCTCCCTTTGTGCAGAGCTCGCGCAGACACTGGCACCACTGCCGCCAGATCCTCTCCAGGCACTCTTTGTAACCACAGACTGCAGCAGGTCTCTGAACTGGGACAGCTCCTGGGCAAGCCTTTGATCTTGCTTTAATGACTGCAGTCTCCTGGTCCAGTGACAAATTCGGGTCCCCCAGCTTGTGTTCTTTTGTTTTTGGGAAACTTCTGGAGTCAGCGGAGCGCTAGCAGATACTATAACGCTTCACGTACTTCTGAGAGACATGCGCCCTGGTGCAATGTGACTGCTGTGACATCACCACGCTGCTCTTTCTCCTCAGTCTTGTGCAACTTCACACTAAAGGACTCTGGCAATCAAATTTAGTAACACCGTTAATGTCACCCAGCATCACCAAAAATACATAGCTAAGTTCTTGGCATGAGTACACATCATAAAATATTAAGAATGCTTCATAAGGGAAACAAAATTCATGGTTGCACCAAATGTTTTTATAAAGGCAGTCGAATTTCACTTTAATTACGCTCCAGTGTGTGAATTTATGATGACAAATTTACATGCCCTTAATCTAGTGAGCATATGCTTTTCATTAGGCAGCAGGGACAGAAGCAGTATGGCTAATCTAAATTCATAGTAATTTATCTGGTAGCTTATAGCCAATAGTTTAAGGTCACTGACTTGAAAGACTTCAGTGCTGTCTACCTACTTACCTGATCAATCCCCTTATTTAAAGTACTTCCTTAAAATGCCATGGTCAAAGTACCCAAGGAATTGATAAAAAAAAAAAAAAGTCTGTTGCAATACCTGTGTAATCAATTACTGCATTTGGAATACAGCAGAGCTAAATGGGAGCTCTAACTACATCCTACAGTAGGTCATCAATCAAAATCTTGACTAATGTACAGCATTGGCTTAGAAAGAAAAAACCCTTTAAAGTCATCAGACAGCTCTCAACTCCTATTTCTGTCACTCTTAGTCTCTGCTGCAGAAAAGAAAAAAAAGGAAAAATTACATAAACCAGCTGTGCCAATTATTTTCAATCGACCTGTCTCAAATGTTTCAGCTAGCTGGCAGAGCCAAGGGGAGACAGCTGCCCTCCAGTGCCAGTGCTCCCCATGGCTGAGCTGCTGCCTCCACGGCTGCTGGAGCACCCCACAAAGTCATCAGATTTGCAAGCAGTGAGTTAGCATAACCTCATCCCCGCTGGTGAATGTGCAGCTCTGCCCTCTGGAAATCTTTAGGGAGGCGTGCGTGCTCTAGGTTGTTGCGTGTATCCTTGGGAGCAGAGAGGCTGTTTCACCGCTGCATGTGGCCTGATTTCCAAGGGAAGCTGCTGGCACCCACGTGGTGGGAATGGCTGTGGGTAACCTGAAAGGAAAACGTGCTGGAAGGAGAAAGGTCGATCAGCTGTCAGTCATGCAGAGGAGCTGATGGGGTGAGGAGACATAAAAAAGCAAATCGCAAGACAAGCGCCCTCTCTGAATTGGTCTTGATCGCTTCTGTGCACGTGTGTGTGCACACACACTTGCATTGGTCTTTACAAATGAAACGAAAGAAGAGGTTTCCTCCCCCTGTTAAAAACATTACTTCTATTAAAAGGTGGAAATACTTTTACATTCTTTCCACATTTTAAAGGAGATTTTTTAAAAAAGTATACTCACATTTTGTAAAAATGAGGATTTATCAACTCAGAAAGCTAACAGGAATACCTCCACCTAAAAAGATGTCTACTAAAAACCTCTGCAGCAAAACCGTGCCCATACTGCTAACACCCCACAGGTGATACTGACTACCAGAAACTGGCTTTTATGTTTGTTACTTTTGCAGAAAAACAAAATAAGCGTACCAAAAAAAAGCAGAAGCGAATCAGGAAAAGAAGCATGCTGGGACACAAATAGCACCGTAGAAGCGTAACGGCCTTGGTGTCAACCTGCAGCACAGCGGTCACTTTAATTTTGCTTTTGTCCCCTAATTACTGGTTTTTACCCAAGGGAATGAAAGAGTCGGTATCAAAGGGAGTACAGAGGGAGTCACCAGGGGCCAGAGGCAAAACTGAAAGAAATGCTCCGCCGGACACACGCCGAGCCTGTGGTGCCCGGCCTCCTCCGGCTTTTTGCCTGGTTTTCAGGGAGCCCAGGGGCACAAGCTGCCTGCGCCCCGCAGGGCCCCCGCACGGCTGGGCACAGCAGCCCCCAGCCCACCGCCACCCCTCGCTCCCCCGCGGCCCCGCCGAGCCGCAGCTTGTCCGAAGGGCAGTGGGAAGCCTGACTTGAGAAAGGTGTTTCGTGGCAGTCTGGCCGCCCTGCCGTCCCAGGGCAGAGCTGGAGCCTCCCGTGCTCCTGGCGAGGAGCTAGCTGCCAGACAAACCGCTCCATCCCAGGAGCCTCGCTGGAGAAAGCAGCTCTGGCATGCCGCAACAGGAGTCACGATCATTGTCGTGAGATTGGCTTCCTTGTCTTGAACGGATAGTCTGGGTTTAAACCATTCTGCATTTCAGTTCCTCCTCTGCTCCCTTTCTCACCCCCGCCCCCTCTTTTTTTTTTTCCCCTTCTGTTATCCCAGGGGTTCCCAGGAGTTCATCCACACGGGAATCGCCTTTATTTCTTTTTTCCACCCCGTGTTTGGCCACTTGCGTGGCACAGACCCGATTCTTAACAAATTCCACAGCTGCTGAAATCGTCAGTTGTTGGCAGTGGTAAAACAAGTCCCGGTTGCTGTAATTTCCAGCACTGTGTAGGAGTCATTGCTTACTGTAGCCTAAATTAACTATTTGGCAGGGAGTGGGGGGGTGGAAATCTGAAAAGCTTAAGTTTTTAAATCCTATTGCCTGCCAGATTCCTTTATGGAATTCCCTGTAACATGCAACACGACCTTGGCTAGTAAATAAACACATTTACATTCTTACCTTCATTTTTTTCCTCCTCAAGCTCTTCTTCTCCAGTCTCTGTTAAAATTTGGTTTTGGTCATGTTTCTGTATTTCAAAGCATTGTAGCCTCTGCATTCCTGTCCTTCAAAAAGTTGTTTATAAACCACATCTCTTGCAAGCGTTGGAGTAGTACCAATAGACAAAAATATTCTGATGGAACAAAGTATTACTGCATGAGGTGCCTCATTTTCCTGGTATCTGATGTCTAATGTGAAACCATGTGTGCTTTAGCCAGGAATAAACATTTCTGATCTTGGGCTCTCCCATGAACTGCAAAAAAATAATGGTGGTTAAATTATTTTAAAAGCTGTGAATCAGAGTAGGGATCTAGAAAAGACCAGGATATGGGAAACACCTGGAACAAACAGGTTAAGGCAATGGCAGGTTGTTTACCACCTCCCAATGTTAAAAACTGCTCAGGCTGTGACCTGTCAGCTTCTGGGACTTTTCCATCTGAAGAGCCAGTGTTTTACCCCGTGCTGGTGTGGAAGGGGAGGCTAAGGTGCAGAATGGAGCGTGAAAGATCCAGTTGTTCCTCAGCCCACCCAAGTCAGACTGACTGCACACCTACATGGCTTTGCTGCAGCACAGACCCAGCCACCCGTGGCACAGGTCCTTCGTCCTCCCACTTTGTCATTCACACCCGTAACTGTAAGTAGGTGGGACGTGGAGCCCCCCTATCAGACCAGGAGGACAATCTCAGCTGATTTTTGGCTGTGTCCCCCACACCGGCCCCTGGACGGCCTGAGCCCTCCCCAGCAGCTCCCCCCCACCTGGATATGCTGGGAAGGTGGGTGCAAGGCTGCCGAGGTCACCCCAGCTTGCTGCTTCTGCCACGCTAGTGAGGATGGGCTAGAGTCAACGAACATGTAATAAGCTGCCATCCGATGTTCACCGTCAAGAGAAAATAATTGCCTGAGATTGCAAAGTTTTCTTTTATGCTACAGTGTTGAAAAAGAAAATCAGCCTTATAATCAAGTTGTCCTTGAAAGCAGCAAGGCTGCTGGGGACACCAGCTCTGAGGGACACCTGCTCGGACCTGGCAAACCTGAGGAACTCCCACTACCAGGGCAATTCCTGGGAGCAGGATAAGCTTATGATGTGTCTGTGCAGGGGGGCAGTGCTGGACCCCGTCCCCATGTCCCCATGCTCTGTGAGAGTTCAAACAGAGACACCCCAATATTTCTGTGTCCAACACTGAAACATCGGGAAATATTTTTGGTGTTAAGAGTACAGGGAAAACAACTATGTTGCTGTGTCGGAAACAAATTTATAATCTGTGAAAGGCAACAAATTTTCTCTAATCTTAAAGTCTGTAAAATGCTAGCTTTTGGCAACGGAGCACGGATGGTCAGGATAGGGAAGGATGATTGGAGGGGACCACACACAATTCCTCAAAGTGGGCACAGAGAACAGAAGCAGAAAACCCTTCCAACACAAAATCTTGGTTTTGAAATACTGAAAACATTCCATCTGAAGGGATATGTCTGTGCCCCTACCGAATATACAGCAGAGCCAGACAGCAAGTAACTGTGATGTGATGTGTTAAATAAAGGGAAAAATATTCCATTTCCTTACAGATCCAAGTATATTCCAAGTACCAATGAGGTTAAAAGTATTCATATAAATTGAAAACCTACCACAAATTTTAGGAGAATATGTGGAATGCAGAGGAAGCTAGCCCGGAGGGTATTTTTCCCCTGAAAAATCAACACTTCATGTAAAAGAACGTTTCCACTGTCATTATAAGAATTGCTGTTTAAAACAACAAAAAGAAGAAAAAAAAAAACCAACAAAAAACCCCCCACTTGCTAAAGGTAAAATTAGATTTGTTCTGTCAAATCATCTGTGACAATGGAAGAGTGGAGGGGGAGGAAATGCCACATTTGCTAAAAGCTTTGTGTTAACTCCTGCTCTGTGGAGGAAAACAGCCCGGGGCTGCAGGAGGAGGGGAGGAGGGCCCGGGGAAGCTGTTAGCCAGGCAGCTACAGAGACTGAAACCCGGAGTTATTTAGAGCTGGAAAACGGGGTTCTGACAGCACAGTTTTTGTAAGCGCTTCGCCGAAATTAAAGGTCAGAAATTACCTGCGTGGGCAAGCAGTTCACAGCCGAGCCCCAGCTGTTGTTTTCCTTTTGTTCCTAACGCTCCCACGTCAGCCTCTGCCCAAAGACTCCCAGGTACAAGAATGAAATAGAAGTGTTAGACGGGGGAAAAAAACCCCCCACGACTCAATTTCTCTTTGCAAAACATCAAACACTGCCAAATTCAGGAGAACACTGCGGGCTCCAGCCGGTGGGTTCACCTGAAGCAAAACCAGGGGGGGTGGGTGGGTGTCTTATGTTGTTACGCATCCTCCCACCGCTGGCAACGAAAGGGTTAACCACATCTTCCTTTCCACCTGGGTTCAAAACCACATTTTTATTTAAAACAACAATCTTCCCCACAGCCCCGGTGTGGAGCCCCGGGTGCAGACCTGCTCTTGCACAGACAGGCCTCCGCTGGCTCCGGTGCCAGGCTGAAGCGGCTCCTGGGACACCTCTGGCTCAGGAGCTCCCTGGGAATCAGTTCTCTGGGGCACAGTTTGCATCATCTTAATTTGTCAGCTTTACCCTGCTCCTTGCCAATCCCTGAACCGGGCTAATACTGCTTGTTTTAGCATCTGGGGCACCCTGGCAAAGGTTTGGGATGGGGTGGAGAGGGCTGCTTTTATTAATTTGTGTATTTAAATGCCTGTGCAACTCGAAGGGGGAGGAAAATTTGGAAAATCAAAGAGAAGCAGAGTAAGATTTTGACGTCTTTCCTTAAAAACAAAGATATGTAAAGCTAAAAACTAAGATATTGAAAAGCACTGATGTAAAACAATGATACAGGCTGGTCAGCCGCATTTTCTGTTTGTTGTTGTTGATTAGCACAGTGCTGCTATATTCAGATCTGCAAAAACACAGTGATGTTCACGTTGGAAAAAAAAAACCCCAAACAACAAAATCCAACCCCAAACCCCAGTACCCGGTCTCTCTCCACTGGAATTAGAATTTGCATAAAATATTAATTTTGTAATAATTCCATTTAATTTTTTTAAAATGTTTAAATGTCTTAAAATTTCCTCATAGTGTTGAACGCTGTAGATATAAATAGGTTTTCAAATAATTACATTTGCTCTAAAAGTCGATAACGACAGGTTGGCTTTCTTATTTTTTTAACCACTTCCTTGTGTAAGCTTTGCTAACTTGAGTCCTCCAGAGTCACAGCGTGATGCATGCAACATTTATAGGACAAAAAGCTCCAAGAAACTGTGGGATGAGGGAAAAGCAGAGAAAAATAAAATCCTTTTTAAATTCCTTTTTTTTTGGAATTTATTTTGGTTAGTTTGGTTAAGTGAGGAGCCCAGCTGCTGGCAGAGGCAGGTAAGTGTCTGAGAGCACTGCATAACTGCACCGAGGAGCAATACAGCAGCTCACGAATGCCAACAGTGGAGGCAAAGGCGAACGTGCAAGGCGTTCTCTGCAAAATTGCCAAGCTGGACTAGAACAAGAGACTTGTGAGAAGATGGAGAACATTTCTGATACCTTTTGAGGGGACTCCCAAGTTTGTCACATAGCAACCTAAAAATCTGCCTTTGCTTGTTCAGACCTTCATCAGCAAATACTTTGTTTAAGGCCAAACAAGGAATCCTACAGAGTTATCTGCCTGCTGCTTTCCTAAAACTAACGTCTCTAAAATTAATAATGGAGTTAGGTGGGGAGAGCTGAAGTACCTTCTCAGACACCTCTCCTGCTCTTCCAAATCTCTCGGAGTCTCTCCTTTATTCATTCCTGCTCTCTTTCACTTACTTATGTGGAGACAAAGCACCCTCCTGTCTCTTCTTCCAATCCACCCCATGGATCTGCCTTCTGCTCTGCATGGGACAACCCAACCTGCTGACCAAAGCTGTCCAAGGCACAAAAAGCAGAACAGAACAGGCAATGCCAGCCTGAGAGATGTTCCCGCTCCCTCCCAGTTGCAGGGTGGGTGTCCCGGCCATGGGGAAGGAGGGAAGCAGTTATGGACAGTCCCTCTACACAGTCTGTGGTGGGTCCTCCACAGGATGCTGAGCACCTCTGGGCCAGCCTGTGCTGCACTCCTCCCTCTGGCTCCCTCCGCTCCTCCCTAACTTTAAGACAGGTCTTCGAAAGAGAGCTGTGGCTGGGTGGGTTTTGTTGTTGTTCTTGCAGGAGAATGAATCAAGATGCTTCTAAAAGCACAGTTTAACAGCTGCTGCCTGACTGTGGTCCTAACTCTGCCCAAAGGGAATGGAGCACAGAAACAAGATGGAAAAAGGGCAGTTTTTTCCTTGGAAACTTACAAATATCACCTCAGGCTCACAGCTTTCTGTGGCTGACATAATCTCTGTAGCGCCACAAAGCTCAGAGCAGTGAAGATCTCCAAGAGCCTCACTCTCAGGGGATTCTGAGAGGACTTGTGAGTTCAGGCAAAAGCACGTAGCTTTAAGATGGAGCCTGCCAAGTTTATAAACAGCATTTTACAGTGCATTTGCCTGCAGTTGATCTGGGTTTGGAGATGCAGGAGGCCACTGCCAGCCCTATATTTCTCATGAAATGTAAAGCAGAACACCTTGTCTTACCTTTTTTTATAGCCGTATAGAACAGTCAGACCCCTGGCACCTTCTGCAACATGCACAGTGAATTTCAGGTCTCCCTCCCAAGCCCGTTCAGCCAGGAGGGAGAAGGAACTCTCATTTCTACAGAACACCATCAGGTCTCTGAGATCTCCAGCCCCCCAAGGAGAAGGAGAAGAGCAGAAGCAGTGCCACAACCACTCTGTGCCCAGCACTGGTACTGCTGCCCACAAATACCCTGCACAATGTAGGGCTGTACAGTACCACATATTATGAAAGAAAAGAGGACTCTTTGGAAAAACTCTGGTCAGGATGACCCCTGTGACTTGCTGCCGGTGTCTGTCTCTGAGGCAGTCATAAAAGATGGAGGAGCGCTGCTGCACCCCACCAAACCGCTCCAAAAACTTTCAGCTGCCCACAGGCTAAGCAAACCTGCCGAACAAAACCCACACGGCTGACAGGTCACCTTGGGCTTCAGCTGCATACCTGTCCAGCGTCACTACCCGACCGTGACTGCCACTGAAGTTTCAAGGACGTATCATCTGAAGTAAATGAAACAAACTGGAATAATCCTCTTCCAGGATGCCCGGAATGTGCTGTTTGCTAGTCAACAGTGTGTTTAAATAAAAGGTTGATTCCTTCAGACTCAAATCTTTCCCTGTTTGGGCAGCTGACTCTTCCATAAGAGCTGAATGTAGATCATGCCAAACTGTGCAGTGAGCAAGAGGTGTGGGGGTGTGTAGGCATTTATTTTTTTTAAAGTACCCATCTACAACAAAACAAATGCAGAAGTGTGTAGAGGAAAGCAACTTACAAACCTGCTTTCAGGACCAACGAGTGTGCTTTTGAAGCTCAGATGAATTCAAGTTGACTATGGCCAACTATGCATAGACCAGGGCACCTGGAGCATAGAAAAGAATGAATTTATTCCTAAAGCTTGCCCTGGTCCCCATTTGTGAGGTAGCACAAAAGAAAAGGCACTACCCAGCACAACAGTTGCTCCCAAGGTAAATTCCAGTCCACAGAAATCAAAAGGAATTTAATGTTTCTGAGCATCTAGAGGTACCCCAAACACACATTAAACATGTGCATCCAGCACGGAGCTCTGTGAAAGTGAGGTGCACCTACACTGCTACACAAGAGGGACAGGACCTAGCCTGGGCCCTTGGAACAAATGGCCCTGACTGAATCACACCCACACGTGTCCATACCCACCCTGAGCCAATTCAGCTCGCAAGGAGTGAGCCGGAATGGTCCTGCACAGAGCCGGGAAGCTTGCGAGCCTGCAGGTCCTGTGGCTCAGCACAGCAAACCAAAGTTCACTACCTGGCCCACTTTTATTTAGCAGGGGAAAACACGCTCAACCAGGGCCCACCTTTGGAGGCTCCTGCTATGCAGAAAATTCAATAGTGTGATGGCTGCAGGTCTGCAAGAGCTGCCTGGCAAAAGCCGAGGTTTGCAGTATGGTTTCCCCAGCTGACTCCTGCATGGCTGCTGGTCCAGCGCCACAGGTTGGAGAACATAAGAGGGTTTTTTCCATGGCAGCAGCTGCCAGGAGGGTGCTGCTGGGGCAGCTGCTCAGCAAACAGCTTCTCATACAGCGTCAACTGACATGTTAACCCAGAGCTGAACTGGAGAACTTGAGCCCAAGAGCGCAGAGTAGGCAGAAAGGGCAGAGCTAGCTTCAAGTACAGGTAAGGTCTTGGCTGGTAGCTGGTGTCTCTCCCCTGGGCACTGAGGTGACAGCTAAGCAGGACTCGTGGCTCGGGAGCTCAACCAGTCTGCTTCAGTGGGGTGTGGGGGGAGGATGTCTTAGTATTATTTGAAGTTACACTTCAGTTCTCACACAGTAATGTTATTCAAAGAACTATTTTAACATAGCTAAATCCCTAGAAAACAGTCAGCTTTGCAGGCTGTCCAAATAGCTAAGGCATACATCCATTTTATCCTTTCCTTTCCCCACCCCCGAGCTCACTTATGGCACGTATACAAACACTTCTTTTCCTTGCAGCTTTTGATGGGAGGAGGACTGAGAATGGATGTAATTAAACAAGATCTAGTCTGTCCCGCTAGCTGATGTTTTAACAGATCAGCAAGTCAAAGTGTTAGCTCTTGTTTAATAGCACCAGTGTGAGATAATTGCAGTATCGTTCCGTATTGTGGAATTGCTTCTGTGGAGGGAGGTACACAATGAACAACGTGGCTTCTCAGCTGTGCATGAAAATCATGATGAGTTCCTACAACATTACAGCACTTCATGAGCAAAGGCCTGATAACAAATATAAATTGTTATATATATATAAAAGAGGAGTGGCTGGAGAGCAGCCCTGCAGAAAGGGATCCAGGATGCTGGTTGGCAGGAGGCTCAGTGTGAGTCAGCGGTGTGCCCTGGCAGCCAGGAGGGCAAACCTCATCCTGGGCAGCACCACACACGGCACACCCAGCCGGCCAAAAGAGGCGGCCATCCCGCTGTATTCAGCATCGGTGCAGCCTCACTTGGCACTACTGCGTGCAGCTCTGGGCCCCATCATCTAAGAAGGATGTGAAGGTCCTTGAATGCATCCAGAGGCAGACAAAGCAGCTGGCAAAAGGGCTGGAAGGAATGTCCTATGAGGAGCAGCTAAGGACTTTGGGTTTGCCTGGTTTGGAGAAAGGTGGCTGTGGCATGACCTCGTTGCTCTCTGCAGCTTCCTGAGGAGGGGGAGAGGGAGGTGCTGAGCTCTTCTCCCTGAGATCCAGTGACAAGGTGTGTGGGAACACTTCAAAGCTGCAGCAGGGGAGGTTTAGACCAGACATCAGGAAGCATTTCTTTACCGAGAAGGTGATCAAACACTGGAACAGGTTTCCTAGAGAAGTGTCGGTACCCCAGGCCTGTCAGTATTTAAGAGGCACTTGCACAATGCCCTTAAAAACGTGCTTTAGCTTGGTCAGCCCTGAATTGGTCAGGCAGTTGGGATAGTCGATCGTTGTAGGCCCCTTCCAACCGAGTCTATTCTACTCCACGTAACCTCGAGGAGTAGGGCAGGAGCTCCTGTGCAGAGCGGCACCAGAGACGGACACCACTGGCAGCTCCTAGCCCTGCGCCTGGCTGGCTCCATCCCCGCTTTGCGGGATCGACATTGCACAGGTCTGAGCTGGAAGCACAGCAGGGTCCGGGCCACCCTGCAGCCCCCCAGCCCCCATCTCCCTGTGCTGCAAAATCGGCTCCAAAGGATGCTCCATCTCTTTCAAATACAGCACTTATGGTTTGCCTGCTGCTCTGCAAGCTCGCCAGCTGCTTTCAAGGCTGTATTTGTCACAGAAGGAGCCTCAAAAATAAAGATGCCGGATCGGGGAGCAGCCCGGTGGCAGCAGGCAGGGCCAGCAGGAGGGGGGCCGCGGGCAGGGTGGGCTGCTGCGGGGTCCCTGCCCGCCGGGCAGCAGGCAGGTGGGGGGCTGCGGGCCAGCGCTGGGGGCTTGGCCCCGGGCCTGTATGCACTAGTTCACGGCCACGCAGAGATGCGAGTGCTTCAAAGCCACAGTGCAGGTTTCCTGAGGGTAGGGCAGGACTCCCCGTTCATTTTCGATTAGCTGCAGTGACCCTGAGAAGGGTCAGACATCAGGGAGGCAGGTGCACCCCCGGAGTGGCAAAGGAGAGGGGACTGCTTCTCATCTGAACCCTGGGAGGTGCCTGCCCTCAGCAAAATGCTTCCCCACCTCAGAGTAGCCCGTCAGCACATCTTTTTTTTGTAGTTTCTGACAAAGTCCCCCTTCAGTCTCTGCTCTCCAAAAGGGAGCCTCAGGTGCAGCTGAAACCCCCCCGCTCTGGTATTTGCACCCTCGATGACAATGGCCTTTTAAAAGCACGCATGTGTGGTGGTGGTGGATCACGGGAGGAGTAAAACCGGTCAACAACGAAGCTAACCACCACGCTTTTTCAGCCCCCAGAGCCCTATTTCACACAGCAGACAGAGCCCATTTTCCCCTGCAGCACTTGCTTACGCCGGTTGCTCCTGGCGGCCTGCACTGGCTCCCCAGCAAAGCACGAGGGGACAGTCCTGCTCAGGGGGGCTCTGCTCCCCCGCCTCCGGGGGCCCTTCCAAACTCCAGTTCCAGGGGCAGGAATTCAGGCTGCAGCGAGCTTGCTGCATCTGTGCCACTCTGCCCAGCCTCCCACCAACACCAGTACAACCCTTCCTCACTCAGCAACTCTTTATCTTTTGGAGGAGCGGCAGCCAGACGTTTCCTGCAAAACCTATTACGTGGGAGTCGTTTCCCAAAGTAGTTAATGACTGTTCTAGAATAACTAGAGGGGCTGGGAGTACAGGGGGAAGAGCCCCACAGGGAAGAGCCAGCACACCACTGCTTCCCAGGAGCACGATACTCCTGGAGCCAACGTCAGGTCTTAAAAACATTCCCGAAAAACTATCTACCCACTGAACATCAAACCACCACCAGCGGCTGTTGGAGCATCTCAGGAAAAGCCTCACGTATTTGAAATCAATGGGATTTAATCAAAATAAGAAACTCTCGATTATATTGCTATTGTGGGGTTACACAACAGTCACACTTTGTAACTACAGTCTAGATGCTACCTAGAGATAATGCATTTCAATTACACGTTTATTTATTGAAATATATTGTTACCTTAAAAACATGGATTTCTGTGGTGCGTGGAAAATTCGGGTCAGGGAACAACTATAACCACTTGAACTAAAATAACCAGTATAGCACAACTTCTGAAGAGATACCTTTGACAGTTTAATCATAAATGTGCTTAAAATGACCCAAATATTCTCTTAATAGTCTATCTGCTATTTTTCAGCTAGAAAATTTAGCTTTAAAATGCCTGCTAACTAGAGTAACTTTCAATTGGTAGATGAAACTGAGCACACACTTAGAGACAAACTATAGCTCTTGAAAGAAAAAACCAGCTTCTAGTTTACAGAGCTTTGTTTTCGTCTCTGCTACTAATTATCAGAACTTGTTTCCTGCAGTCTTTGTAAATGCAGGGAAAATATTTGCAGTCTCAAAGGTAACCTGCAAGACACTCAAACCTGTACAGATAGCAAGTAATTTAAACTTAGTTTCAAGCAACTCTGCCTCGCCTCCCCTCCCCAGCCCCCCCAACCTCACGTTGATTCAGCTCCATGTCTGTGTTTGCAGGACTCCAAAAAACTTCTCACCTCTTCTCTATATTAAGAAAACTTTTAACATGATCAATATTTGTTATCTGAAAAGCCACAAAGCCTATTGCTATCATCCGGGATAGCTTTTTGGATTAGTTAAGAATCTGTGTTCCTGTCTGGCCCTGGCTATCATTGCTATGCCAGATCCGTGGATCAGGTCAGAACTGCTATTTTTCTTCTTATAATTCAACTTGTCTCACGCTTGTCCCCCAGGCAGATTTATCAGAAACAATCTATAGGTACTGCAGGATACTGCAACACTTACAGTGAAATAAATGGACAAGTCTCCTGTAACTATAAAAATCTACAGAGTCCCAAAGCAGCAGGTGGACATAACACCTGGCTACCAGAAAACTAGACTGAACATACGAAAGACAAAACTTCAAACTGCATTTGCAAATATACACAGCCACTTCTTTTAAAGGAATGAGTGTCACTGGTCAGTGGGAAATGCTTCCTTTTACTAGGAGCATTTTCCTTAAGCATTTAATTATGTAGGAGAAAGGCTTAAAATGCGTTGTATGTTAAGAGGAGTGGCATGTGTAATATAAAATAAAATTTGATCTTCCCGTAATCTCAGGTTGGGAATGTCAGTTCACAACCATCTGTTACTAGCGTACATATTTTGTTTTCTCTGCCCTTTTTACTTGCAAGTGCTGAAGCTCTAGAGCAGGGGGGCCCTTGCCCACCAGCACCTTGGCCAAAGAACAGCAGATACTTCTTTGCACATCAGAAAGCTGCTTTTAGGCACAAGAACGCCCAGACCTTGAATTCAGTCTAGTAGCCAGCGTCATAGCCAGTCTTTTTCAACCATAGTTGTTATCACCTCTCAGTTTCAAAACATCAGTTTAGCTCTGAAAAGACTGAAATACAAAACCTTTCCAACTGAGTTGCTGCAGCAGCAACATTTAAAGACGGCCAGGGTTTTTACTCCAGTGGACGAGTTTTGTATTTCAGAAGCAGAAACTGCATAACCATCTGTTAGATGCACACAGTTCAGAGAAGCCGTGATACAATACCGATACCCAAAACCACAAGGTACAAAGCTGAAATCTGAAGTGGACATCAACCAAAAGATTATTTCTAAAGGCAGGAGCTTTGAAAGAGACTTTCATTCATAGGGAAAGAATGTGACAGTTGTGGGGGCAACAGGTAGCCTTAAAGCCAGATTTTTAAAATGAGTTTAAAACATCCTTCAGCTGAGCAGGGAGCTGACAGAGCTCTGCAATGGGAGTGAGGCAGCACAGCAGAAAGCTGCTCTTTCAGGAAGTCAGGAAACCAACTTGAACTCAATAAAAATTTGAGAATACTGATCCATGAGGACAAATGGTTAAATGACAGAGTAATTTCTAAGGATGGAAATTTTATTCAATCACAAGAGCGAGCCTTCAGTCATTGCTAACAAAGTTATCTACATACATTCAGAGTTAAATGTGAGGTTGTTGCTTTTCTTGATCAGCCTCTCCAATTTCATGGTATATGGTTCAAGCTTCTACCCTTACCTGCCTTACCTACCAGTAAGACAAATAAGAGTCTATTATTATACAGGTGTCTATAACTACAAACTCCATGACAGATGAAAAAAGGTGCTTTTTTCCACTAATCTTTGCTTTTGGGACAGATGTTGTTCCTTACAACTTTAAGAAATGAAGCACTGCTTTAAGTAATTACTGGTTATTTACGCAATCTGGAAAACCTAAAAACTCCGTTTTCCTATGACTTGGAACAACTCAGACCCACAAAATAAATAAGGTTTTGTTTTGGTAGATATTTTTTTTTTTTTTTTTTTACATTAGCAGCACACATGTGTGTGCAGAAAGCAGATCACATACAGGAATAGCCAAGTAACTGTAAATACAAGAGATCTGGCCAATGGCTACAGTGGAGAGGAATAGAGTTTAAGATTATACAACATCCAGGACAAGATTTTTTAATCCAGTTTATTAAATATTGCTTTTTGGGGACATGTTTACAACAAGCCCAAATAAATTGTTTAAGGATTCAAAGCAGTCTTATTAAAATACAGCTTCAATATAAAGTTTGTCACAGTTTTACAGTATTCAAAAATGACAGACCTGCCTTAAAAAAAGACTATTACACCAAAACATAAGAAAAACAGAAAAACAAACAAGTTTGGCATTTTCATAATCTTTATAGTATAAAACAGAATATTAAATCTATTACCAGCAAGCGGATACTTCAATCTATTACCTAGTCTGAAGTGTATCCCGTTAAAACACACTATACAACAGCACTATACAAAAGTTGTGGTGATACTCATTTGATGAAAGTGCATCCCTGAAAGTTTGCCAGTTAGCTCTTTAGGAGGCAAAAAAAAAAAAAAAAAAAAAGAAAAATTAAAACGTCCTCTTTTAACCGAAGGCTTTATTAGTTTTTTTGGGTTTGTTTTTTTTTTTTGTTTTGTTTTGTTTTTTGTTTTTTGTTTTTTTTTCTCGGTTTTGTCTCACTTTCAGCCTTCTTTTAAAAGTGTCTACGGACGCCCACCAGGGGGCAGCGTAAGATTAACCATCAAATCACGAACGGCCGCAAATATTGTGCATTCACCTGGAACAGGGAAAAGAGACAGGTTAGCGTCCCCCCGCGCACAAACCGCGCTCCAACCACCTCCCGAGGCTGCGCGACACCGGCTCGGGGCTCCCAGCACCCGGTACGGGGCTCCCAGCACCCGGTACGGGCAGCGCTGGAGGAGACGTGGCGACTGCGACTCGCAAATCCCAGCCGCCTCCGAGGATGTCGGGATTTGTAATGATTTTAAATGGAAGTAGCTCCGGCTTTCCCAGCAGGGTAGCTCTTGGTCATGAAATTGCAAGCAGCTCTTAACTATTAGGTGATTTTGAAGGTCAGATTGAATCTACACTAGAATTTATCGTACATGGCACTGCAATCGCAGTTTTTCTGTACGTTACTAATCAAAAGCACTACATTTTATAAAGAAACCCTCCCCCAACTTTTTTGAGTTCTATTTGTATTGATTAAGAGCAGAAACAAAACATTTCGGAAGACTCAAGTCAAACAGCTGGAAGATTTTTTCTGTCCTAAGCCTAGTTTTGGAAACATTTCTAATTCCAAGACTGGGCAGAAGTCAGAAATCTGTTTCTTTCAACCAAATTGCTCTGGCTCTACCCTTGACACCTAAACTGCAAAATAAAACACTGAAACTGAAGTTCGTTTGCTCTAACGGCTGAGATATAGTACAGAGAGAAAAAAACAGCCATAGCTGTCCCAAGTTTAGAATACCAGCATTTTTTGACAAACACACACACACACACACTCTGAAATTTTTTTTAAAAGTTAAAAACAATAGAATCAAAAGGGTTTAATCAGAACAAAGGGTGAAGTATTAGGCAGCTGTGACTTTCATCTACTGTTTCCTGGTAAAAGAATACAATTAATAGCCACTATTGTACCCTGGTTACCGTGGGCTGAATTTTCCCTGCATATTTCAATAAACATCAATTAGAAGGTGTTGAATTTTGTTGCTGAAGGAGCAACAGTATGAGCAAAGAAGAGCAGAGCCTGTTAGGATGCATTAACCCTAACTGCCAAACTAAGGATTCCCAAGATTATTTTGGGCAAGTCATTATAATAACAAAGCTACAAATCTGGGCTAAACCCCATCCGCTGCATCATTGAAATGCTTAGTCGTGAAGTACTTTAAGAAATATCACAAGTCCCTTGAGCTCTTCTCTAAGGGTCAACCTCCAGCATTTGTAGGGACTTCCATTTCCTTACCAGATTGATGTCCACTACATAGTGCAGGTTGTAGATCTACAGCTTGAGTTTAACCCTATTACTCCAGGGCATTGATTCCATTTCAGTTCATAAAATTATTTCCCCAAAATATTTTTTCCCCCCATGGAGGCATAGGTAAAGTGGTCTCAGAAAGACAGTATATTCACAATGAGTCAACATCTTACTGTTAAACACAGCAGAACGTGTTTGCCCACAGATCTGAAAAGAAAACTCTTCCAAAAGAACTTACTTTTCAGGCACTACCATTTTATTAAGAGGAAAATTAAGCTGAATACAAAATACTTTCTCACAAAGAGAGAAAGGTAAAAAAGATACAGCCAAAACGAGGCAACACTGATTACGGGTTACAATGAAAGTGCCAGCAATATCATACGTGCATGATGGGAAGCCCTGGTCCTTTCTGACTGAAACAGTGAAAAACTCACTTAACCAAGCAAATTGCAGTTAGTGCAGCAGAAGAGCTAACAGGTAGGAAAATCCTGGGTACAGCATGATAGCATCAGAAAAGAAAGGATATGCACCTGCGATCTCTCATGTACTGCTGTTGTATAAGTTGTCTCCCAACTACCTACTTCCATCTGTTGGCTCTCCTATCACCCTTCAATGGCAAAGAAGGTAGCTTGTTCTCTTTCTTCAGCTATAATAACTTAAGTTCTGACAGTAAGAACACAGGAAATTGCATTTCAAGTGTCTGCAGGGAAGATCCTATTTGGCTCAGTGAAGGTGGTGGAAATAAACAAACAAATCCATACAGACTAATTTCTTTCTTTTAGAAGTCAGAAGAAAGGCTACTAGAAAATGTCCTCTGCTCAGCTAGGTACATTCTTCTTTGCCTGGATAAAGTCCTGCTTGGGGCCACAAGCTCTTTTTGTAAGTGTTTTTTCCCCTGCCTATACTCTGCTCCCTGTATTGCATCCCCAAACTACTTCAAAACTTCTGTAATAAAAATTGTCTATCCTGATCTATCTATCTAATGATCATGAGAAGACATCTCACCTGGTATACTCAAGAGCAGTTTTGGCTATCACTCCTTACGCTGCAGTATTTTGTGGAGGGTTTACCTTAAAACACAACTTAGTGCAATGACAAAGAGGAAAACAAGTGTCTACCCTTCCCCACACTAGGGGAACTCAGTAGGGAAGCGCCTTCCAAGAGAAACACCTGTGGTTAATATACCTTGAAATAAAAGTCCTGTATACACAACAGTTCTGTACCACATACAGAACTCTTGGGTAATCCCACACGTCCTCAAGGCTATTCTCCTCTCTCCTATCTACCTACACCATTACTATATGTTAAACAGAAAATGCATGTTAATTTATATCTCATCACAATTTTCAGAAATGTATGCATATCCACACCAATTTAAGATAAACATCGCTCATGTTCCAGCCACTGAAATAAACCATCAAGCATAGTTAAAATTACCACATAACAACGAGATGAATAATCATACAGAATAGAAGTAGAATTCAACCTCTGGATTCAAAAGTTCAATCTGTTCACTGGGTTACTGGAAAAAAGGTTTTGTTCTTCAGCATGTAACTATAGCAGAACTGAAAGTTACTGTTCTCAAGAGCCATCTGTGTATTAGGACCCCAAACCACTGCTTACAGACAACATGCTGCCCAAAGAACCTGCTACTGTTCAATTTCAGATAATGAAATAAAAAAATAAAAAAAAAAGGGCATGACAAACAAGAGGGAAAGCAAAGCACAACATCGCTCACAGGGCACTACCTACGGAGCCACTGAACATTCAGAACAGCCTATTTAGCTCAAACACTTCACAGCACATTTGGTGGACATAACTGTATGCACCTCTGTTAGTGTACACACTGACAAAGGAGCATACAATCACTCCAATTACTTTTTAATCATTCACAGCACTTGGACAAGTTCTGATAACTATTTCAACATCCCTTTATATTCTACTGTTGAGCTCAACAACTTCATAATTAACCATGAAAACTGACACTTGACCATAGCATATTTCTTATGACTCACTCTGGGCCAATTTGTTAAAAAGCATGACTCCTACTCACAGCAAGAGCTGGGCCAACAAGAGGTGCATTCTACCACTTGGGCAGAACAGCAAAATCCAGCCTGAATCACCAGTGTAACCTTCTGCTGTGTTGCCAATACTTACTAGTAAGTTACATATTGCCTGTCACATCAGGAGTTTGTAATCACTAAAGTAGTATTATAGAAACCAAGAAGAACTCAGACTTAAGAGAGGTTTAGTTTTACACTGGAGATTTGTCACAGATGTCTGGGTGAAGAGAATATATCTACTGGACATGTACAGTACCTGGTCGCGGTGAATTCAGTTCAGCAAACCTCTTTAGAATATTGCTAACCATCATTGGAGCAGCAACAGAAGAGTTCTGCTGCCTGGGAATGTCAGCCTGTTGCGTTGTACCCGAAGCCATATCATAAATAATTGGGACTATAATACTAACAGCTTCCTGTGGGACTGTTGTTTTCTGTGTTAGCTGGAGCTGCAGGAAAATACAGAAGTATGGTAAACTGAACAGCCACGTACTTCAGCATAAATTCTAATACAGTTAAAACATTCCAGGCCATAGATAGCATCCACTTCCACCCCCTCAGTTTTCAGACATCAATTCTGTAACAGTGAAGTTGTCAATCAGGTGTAGGTGTAGACTATTTTCTTTTCAAAGGCACCCTACAGTGAGCACTGCTTACTGATGCTAACATAGATTTGTTCTAAACATCTCATTCCTGCTGTCCTTTTCCAGCACCACTAATGCATATATCACTTAATCTAGGTGGTTAGGGCCGCAAAGAACAAAACCCTCAGAAGCTAAGCATTCCAAGATACCTGCAGCCCAGAGGGAACTGAACTTTATGTACTTCAATATCTCTCCAAGGACACAAAACATGAAGAATTGCTGTGCTTTCATAGGAGGAAGAATAGAAATACTAACTGAACTCCTTACAAGAGATGCACACAAATCTAGGCTTCCAAATGGTGTAACATTTTTAGCAATTACAGTTGTCAGATATAGCATGCTTGTGTTTTGCTACTAACCTGTGATGATTCCAAAGACATGCAGCCCACAAAATTTTAAAACAGATAGCTCTACTTACAAAAAACAACATTTTGGATTTCAGCACAACAGCAGGTGTTCCTGGAGGTGCAATTGGCGGTGCACTGGGAGGAATTGTTAAACAAAACTGCACATTCCATTTCAGCTGACTTGCCTGATCAGGGAACTGTTTAGAAAGAGCAGCACAGAGAAAGAACAGCAAAAGGTCTCACATCAGCGACGTACATGGCTACGAACTAGGCAAACATTAGGAAATAAGTGCCCCTCTAGCTAAACTTGCAGATGTTGCCAGGTTTAGTGTAAGCCAGAACAGTTCTGAAAGAATTGAGCGTAGGGTGAACAAGAATACAATCAGAAAGATTCCAGCCAGCCTATGCACATGTCTATTGTGCAGTAACATGCCTGCAGTTTCTCAAGATCATCACTCTAAAGGAGAAATTTTAGGAGCTTCCAGGATAGCCAGTAGTAAAATGAAAACTTCTTTATTAGTACTAAAACCCATATATATAAATTTAGAGTAGTTATGTCTAATGAGTAATAAGTCTTTACAGATAAAGATACAGCATCTTTTTCATTTTTTAAATATAACCTCCGAAGTTGGGTGAACCAAATAAAACAGTTAACTTACCAGCTCAAGTTTCATGATGTGTACGCAGTCCCTGAGGATATGTGTTGGAGCCCCTAGTAATTTTGTGAAGGCTATTAGGGTGTTCGCTTTAAAAGGTGGTCCTGCAACCTAAAGACAGACACTATTTAGTACTGCCTATTTAGATAACAGCTATATAATTTAATACAGTAACCACCATGCACAGCTGTTAATTTTGTATTTTGCAGTCCTTACACACACCAATGAAAGTCAGCAGCACCATTAAGTTAAAACATCACTAGAGATTAAAAGCAATGCACAAAAATTTAAACATTATGATTTGAGTACATACCCTTGTTTCAAAAAACTTCTCCAAAACTTGTAACTCCTCTGATTTCCACTGTCCTGTATTTTCAGGTGTTACTTTCAGTTGCAAAGTCTGGTTGGTTTTGGGATTGAGAGCAACCCTACACTTCAGTGCCTCCGTCTTAAACATAATTACACCTGGTTCATTGGAGTTTATTAACTGTAGCTGCATGAAAAGTAGTATCACATTTGATCAGTTGTTCGTTAAGTAGCATGAGCACAGACACAGATTCACTCCCAAAACTCTAGTGAACAACCTGTCCTTCTTCCAGACAGAAACGTGATATTTGTATATACAGGTAAAATTATTTGAGAATGAAGCTTATGCAAGATTTGGCTTCTTTCACTGAATCAATGCCAAAGTGAAGAGGGACACAATGTCTGTCCCAAACTCTAAAGCGATATTCATGACTGAGTAGTTCAGTTATTGCCAACTAGTAACTAATTTCTTGGGCAGTCCTGCCAAGTCATGCCATCCATAGTAACCCTGTGGCTGTTCTGATTAACTCCCAACAGACATGCTGCCCTCACAGAAGCCATGGCATCTGAAAATCTGGTCAGTCTTTGCTATTGTATGTTATCAAATTCCACCTGACCAAACAGGCTTTCCACTTCTAATTTGTGTGGAAAAGAACACTTGACACTTTAGATGGCAAGATTCAGAAGTACAGCACAAGTCCACCAGCAAATACTGTATCTGAAGTGTTTCAGTTTGTGACTGATTTGAAAGACATGGAATACAGAAGCACGAAATAGAAGAGTTGTAAAGTCATACTCACAGGTCAGTACTTAAACAATCTAAACCTTACCGTTTCCTGTTGTATGATCCTCTGAAGATGCCTCCTCATAATAACTGATCCAAGGAATCGCTCAAGAGGGGAGCAAAGATAGCTGCCAGCCAGTCCCGGCACAAGCCCAGGGGTAGGAGAGGGCAACAACAGAATATTCAAGGCACTGTGGGTGAGGATTGTAGGTATGGATGCGGCCCAAGAGCGCTGAGGTAGTTTACGAGGTGGAGGCATGCTAGTCGGCATTGCTTGGGAACCTATTGATATGGAAAAAGTACTTGCATTAAGGAAGGATTTAAGTTGCAAGGCCAGATGTGCGTGCACTTTATTTGTTGTCACTAAACAACCAATAAGTCCTCTAGGCCAAAGCTTAGCCCTCCTTATTTAAGAATTTGGCTGCCTAGTGATAGCCAACGGATAGACAAAGTCACAGAATTAGAGTTTTGACATTTCACCCATGCAAAGAGTCTCAGTAACATTAAAATCGTACTCTTTTCCTCTTCCTGCAGCATGCCAGCAGATAGCAGGTTCATACAACAAACTCCATGAGATGTAAAGATAGCTAAATCAGTCGTGCAAAAGCAGCGTTACAACTCTGATGTGAAAAGTTAGTATTTGCGTAGGCAAATATGCCTATCATTGCTTTCATTCTAAAGAGTTTTCTCTCTGTCATGGAGCTTAATAGTTTAACGCTAATTTCTACAGTGCCACAAGAGGTATCAATCCTGCTGAAGTTTATGTTGTATGATTTAACTAGCTTTCTAATTTGTTATAGAAGATCTGAACTAGGACAGAATAAAGGCTTCATTTCCTTAGATATTTTACTGCACAAGGGTAGTAAGAACTGTTACACTGACACACAAAACTATCAAAAAGAACAGAACTAGAAAGGTTAAACACGAGTGTTTCACAGTCATAACACCGATAAAGAAGCCTACTTGTTCCAGCTCGTGGGGAATGAGAGGCATCTGGGACAGGTGAATGAAGGGAAGGGTTGGCTGGTGACATTCCAGGCATCCGTGCTGCTGGTGATGGACCAGAGACCTGGGGAGATCCTGGCCAGTTCCCTGCACGCTGACTGGGTGACATCATGGTGTATGGTGAGCTTGGGTCTATGGTACCTACAGATGTTACAAGACCGTTATTTTTTTAAAAGGTACAAGGCTTTCTAATCTAGAAATCTAAAAAAGGCTTATCAAAACCTTTAAAGCATAGAAGTGCCTGCAAGCTTTTAGACAACATTTTACATAAAAAATTACACATAAAAAACATAGGGGGTGTGTGTGTGTAAAATCAAGATACAGATTCAGGGGTTTTCTGGTTGTATTTTTTAAAAGTAAAGTAAAATTGAAGATTAAGGCAAATTGGCACATTCAACACATAACTTGTTCTAAACTAAAAGGAACATATGCCTATGGACTTGGACTTCTACTGCTCCTTAGCAAATGGAAGCCTCAGCTAGACTGCTCCTTATCTATTCAGTATCTTGCAGTTACCTCTGCAAAAGTACATTTGCTTTTGTACTCTGCTACAAAGACCAATCAGAACAAGCTTCTTAAAACAGTCTGTTGTATATCTATCTCACTTTGCTCATCCTGATAGCTAAATTGGTGTGCTAAAATTACAATCTGATTTGTTCATTTATTGTGATCAATGGAATGGTTTCCAAAGCACTGTGATTACAACAAAATTGTTTTGGCAGCTTTCCAGAAAAACTTAATAAAGGAAACCACCAAAAGGCACACTGCTTGCATATAGGTATGTCAAACCAGCAAGACTTTGACAATGTTTTCAAATTGCAAGTATTTGAATTTCTAACCTGTTCCAGTTATTTTTCCAGGAAGCATAAGCAGTGAAAATATATTAACTAATCTAACAAGAGACAATGCTCACTAAAAGCTGCAGCCATTGTTCTGCTACAAGACCACAAGGAATTTCCCCACATTAGTAAGCAGAAAAGAGTGATTGGTAGTCAGGTTTTAAAAGGTTAGGAACATCTCAACGTGCCATGCAGCTGCTTTTGACTCCTGTTAAGTTACACCCACATGTATGAAAAACAGTGACTTAAGTTAATTGAGAAAATTTCGTATGTTGTAATTGGCTTAGGTCTGCTCCAGAAGACTTAATTTAAAGAAGCAGATTCAATATGCCCTCCCTGTCACCATATATACACCTGCCAGTAAAGAACTCACCATGTGGGCTGGCAAAGCTAGCTGTTTGTCCCATTGTGATTCCAAGAGAGGAAGGTGAAGGAGTTGGACCAAAGGATGCTGGTGATGGTGCTCTTAAAGCTCCACTAGGTGAGCTTGCAGCATGCAAATTTCCTAATCAAAGACATCATGTCATGTCACTCAACATACACATTTCCCATTTTTCTGTTAAATTTTTTTTCTATCAGCCATCTCCTTTTTAGGGATGCAGCAAGCAAATGAGAATTTGGTTTTGCACTCAAAGGCTTTATTTTGTACACACATGAGCATTGTATTTTCCAGATTGATTCACCACACAAAGGAAAATTTCCAAGATATTTGGCTTGAAGAATGGCATTTCCCCCCTGATCAGCACTTCCCCAAATTTAAATATTTTCAGCTGTTGTACTATAACAGCTGGGAGCTGAAAGCAGGGCTTTGGTGATGAAAAGCTTTTCTGAAGAAGCAGGTATAGAAAATTAACAGGTTTTGACCTGAGCAAGCTGCAAGCCATAAAAGTTCCAAACGTTACACAGCTAAAGATGGCAGTTTCACTGAATGTTGGGTTTTTGTTTGGTTTTCTTTTTTTTTTTTTTTAAGTTTCCAAAATGTACTTTCTAGAACATGCATGGCAGGATTTTGCTTTGCTATTTTTCCACAATATAAGGTGCATTCTTTTGGCTAACTTGGAGCTAAACACAGCTCAAATAGTAGAAAAAGCAGGCATGCACAAAGGCACATTTCCAGCACATGATCAGCATACAAACTCTCAGCCATCTTACCTGGTGACTGCGTGTGCATCATAGATGGAGATGGCGTCACTGTGTTGTGATAGGAGGTGGGCGGTGAAGTGAGAGGATATGCTCCCGATGCTCCTGCCTGTTTTGCAAACGGCTGAAATTGTCAACACAGGACAACGAGAATTTTTGATCATTTTGTACTAAAACTAAAGTATGCGCAGGAGAATACTAGTGACAGTTTGGTCTCCACCTATGAAATCTTATAGGCCCATCAATGTAGTTGTTTGAGTCTCTATATCACCTTGTTCAGTGCTCACTGTTTTTTCCACAGTGACTTCTTGCAGTTTCTCCTCAAGACACAGTATCTCTGCACTTCATTCGGTTTTATCTGTCACCCTGTAACAGCAAAGCCTCTTGACTACCCCTCCCATCTTTTATCTTAAACAGTCATTTTCCCTCCCTCAGCCCTTCGCTTCCAAGGCAGCAAGTCTCATGTGACCTTCCAAAGCTGCTGTTCATACACCATGGGCTGTTTACACTGGAATAAGAAATGGCAAAATAAATTAATACATTTTGCCCCAAGGGGAATTCCACAGCAGAGCAGTTTTATAGTCTGCCCTTCCATTTTTTACTGCTAATCCTTTTAGAACATTAAGTCTTTAGAAATCTACAGCTGTGGAAGACAATAAACATTTCTTATTTTGCCTGGAGGGTACCTGTTGTTGTGGTTGCTGTGGTGGCTGCTGGGGTTGAAGCTGTGACATCAAAGAATCCATCATGTCTCCTCCAATAGGAGAAGGTGGGTTATCGTCTTCATTTACAGATCGTCTTCGTGCATCCTGATTGCTGTCAACAAACATGTTCAGGAATGTCTGTGGAAAAATCAGTTTTGTTAGCAATTTCCCTGTTGAAATTTTATTACATAAATAAGCACAGTATTTGCTGAGCTTTTATGCCATCTTTATCAGCTACAGGATGTAAGAAACAGGCAGGTCTCTAGAACTAACTACTAGCAGGCATTCATTATATACAGTACAAATAGTTTGCAAAATGTATCAGTTCATAAACAGATCTTCTCAGTGGATATGTAAGCTTTATTCCCCTTTCCTTTTAAAAAAGAAAGGGTCTTGTGTTGCCACCAAACATTAACACCTTGCTCATTAACATGAAATATCTTTAATTAATCGAAATAACATTTTTCTTTTTTCCTTAAAAATAAGGAAAAGCCTCACAAAGTTCTTCACATGAGATTCATACTTCAAGTTAGAAGCTATTTACAACATGCCAGAAAACACAAAAATGGTCACCTTTAATCCAGGCGCAGGGTAAAAGCCTTCAACTATTTTGCTGTTGTCAAAGAGACTGTACGCCCCATCACGTATCGCTACAACACCGCGACTCCGGCAGTAGATGTCAATACAGTACATATTCCTAAAAGCCAGCCTGATATGCGTGGGTGACTGTGGCAGAATTGAGAAACACTGATAGGCAGTGTTGGTGCGTTGAGTCAGACCCAGCATGGGCACAGTTGGAAGTTTGTTGATGGCATTTAATGGAGCCTGAGTGTCAAACAAAACCTGAGAGAGA
Organism: Falco cherrug; assembly: GCF_023634085.1. Taxonomy (NCBI): domain Eukaryota; kingdom Metazoa; phylum Chordata; class Aves; order Falconiformes; family Falconidae; genus Falco; species Falco cherrug. The sequence continues at coordinate 82,934,863 of NC_073698.1, read as the reverse complement.
ACAGATGTTGACAGATCAGGTAGCTTACCTCTAAGTAAAGGTCAGAGAAAATGGGGCATAGCAGGGACACAATCTTCCCCAAGTTACCTTCTACCAATGAGATCCATAAACCATAACAACACACACATGCAATTTTGAAGAGAACAGTTTAAGCAGAACTCAGCTCTTAATTATCTTGCATTTTGCTTGACAGAAGCTTTTAAAATGTTACCTGTAACAACTGCACTACGTTTGGCGTTTTATTAAACATCTCCTGGAGCTGGTGCAGAATTGTGTTGTGACAGTTACTGCAACCTGAGTTTGGACCAACAGTTCCCAGTGAAATGTGAAACTTCTGGAGTATGGAATTCCACTGAATGCTGATCTGCAATGTCAAGAACATGAAATGGTCTTGGAAACTAGAACAACTACAAGATTATAACAAGAAAGATGGTCTGCTTTAAGTTTTTTCCCCCTTTTTTCATCAAACCTCACAGATTCCTAACTCACCTCCCTCAAAAGCTGCTGAGGTTGGGGCAGGGGGGGTGCACTCCTTTAACATCCATTTACCTAGCTGGATTGTTGGCAATCACAAAACTGGGGAAATATTTTAGCAAGTCAACCAAAAAGAAAAAAAAAGCCTTTTCTGCCAAAGGTGAGACAGAAAAAACTAAACTTGAGAGATTCATGCTTCAGAGAACTGATTAATGACTTGCTGGAGGTAGACGGGTTTTCTTAGTCATATTACACAAAAATGAGAACTGGACATGCTAACATGTAAGGAAGTGACATGCTAATTCTACACCGCTACTCTTGCTACTTATTAACTGTCCCAATAAAATGCACACAGAAATGTTCCTAAAAGTTCAGCTTAGAATCTGAAACCAAAAGCCTTCCAGGAAGCCAATTTCAAGTGTACCAGCTACTCTGCATCAGTTGCACACAAAAAAATATTCTTAGTCTGTAATAAATGTGTGCGTACTTCCGCCTCTACCTTGCATTTAAGGTACCAGTGTAAGTACTCAAACTGAAGAGTAAGCTAGAATTCTGAACAAGGGAACAGCACTGCTACAAAGTAACTAAGGACCCCCTCATTTGAAAGCACAGCACTACATGTAAAATTTTGTTAGAGCCGCTTCTCCTCAGGCAGAACGACACATTCAGCTTACATATACCCACATATCCCACTACAGCAGCGACCAGTAGCAACACTTACCATAAGCCTGTCAGAAAAAGGCTGTGACACCAGCTTTCATCAGTCAGGAGCACACAACTGTCCCTCCCACAATTTAAAGCATCTTATACAAATTCCGAACATCTGGTAACCTAACAAGTTAGCAATCTAGCACCCTCTATTTCTGTCTTTTCTACATTCACCAATACTAATTCAGTGTAATGTAATACCAAGAAATATTTTGTTGCACAATTCTGAGAACTCTAACCCTCCCATTCTGTTTCCAAACACACATTTAAGTGCACTTAGGAATTACTTACTGAGCTCCCCTTGGTAGTTCCGTAACAAAGGATTAGTTTTCGGTAATTGTAGATACGAACTTCTGAAAAAACGTTTAAGTGGTTGGGTATGTCTTTGAAGAGAGGAGGGAAATAAGTTAGTGAGAAGTCTATCATTATCTGTAAGCACATTATTTTAATGAAAAGGAGGTGATTTCTGTACCTGGTAAGGATCGTGCAAACTCCAGGACACATTCATACAGCCGAGCGATACTGTTCCAGTCATTAAGGAACATCTCAACAACTTTACGACCTCCAACTGGTTCAGATAATTGGTTTTCATACGTCAGGTAAACATGACGGGTTGGTCCTGCAGTGTTAGGAGGTGGTGAATACTGATTAAACTAGTGGTTCCTAAACTGTGGTTTAGAGCCAATGAGTGAACTGTAGCAAGTGACCAGGAAGCATATTTAAATAATAAAAGTGCATCAACTCAGCAGACAAAATTTTGGTTCAGGTACACTGTGGTTTATCAGAAATCTTAAGAGCAGACAGTTACCAGTAATGCCAAAACATCAGAACTCCTGGAACAGACAGTGTAAACCACAAAGAAACAAAATGTACCAGTCTCCCTAAATAAGACGTACCTTGCTCCCTGGATGAAGTGCTATTAAGCGGACAGTTTGCAAACACCAGCTCAGCCACCCACGTGCGATTATTTCTACCTTGTAATCGGAAAGTGCAATCAAGAAGAGATCGGTCCAGAGCCTTCTGTGTTTCCTCATTTACACCTTTACAGGGAGGAATTCTATTCATGAAAGAAAAAAAAAATACTCTCCATTATACACTGTACTGTTCCAAACTAAAAATACTACCTTTAACTTGTCCTGAAGGACTTCCAAGTCCAGACATGAAAGAATGGACAAATCAACAGCAAAGACAGTTGGACTGCACAGCAAGATGTCTTATTCCTCTTCAAGGAATCTAGTGTTTTACAAAAGCACTCTGAGTTAAAATCAATTTTTATATGGATTCAACACCTGCAAATTATAAACTGTTAAGGGATCTGCTGAATTGCCATTATCTCCTGGTAAAGTAAGAGCACACCAATAAAAATCTTTTATGCAGAGAAACAAGCCAAAAAGATGAAAATAAGTTCCATAGCAACCTGAATTCATGAAATCAGTTTGCCTTCTAGAACAAGCTCACTCTAAACGCAACAACCTGGCAGTTATCTTAGTGCCCACTAATTTACTCATATCCCAATGTGAGAATTGAGCTCAAGGGACAGACTAAATAAAGCTTAAGTAAAGACATGCCAAACTTTTCCAAATCCCTTGAGAGTCTATCCAAAACTTTCATGTACCACCCTTAACTTTAGCTCACAGCTTCTCAGTACTTCCCTGCTCATATGCAAAGTTAAAAAGGTAAGGGCTGATGCATTTATGGGCTGATGCCTTTATGTAACTACACATTTCTGCAGCACAGAAGAAGTTACGAAGGTTTTACTTTAGAAGGTGTCTTTGTGGTTTGAGAGTTTTTTTTAATGTTTTAAACTGATACAATCTGTTTTACTTCATAACACAATCCAAAGTTTAACTGGTGAGGCCTGAAGTAGGCTCCAGGAAGTGTGAAAAACTGGCTGGACTGCCAGGTAGAAAGCACTGTGGTCAACAGTTGCAGGTCCAATCAGCAGGACAGCTGATTGTGGCTGGCATTCCTCAGGGTTAACACAGAGGCCAATGCTATTTACCAATTTCAATAACCTGCATGATGCAAAGGAAGAGCAAGTTTGCAGATGACTCCAAGGACTGGGGAAGGGACTGCCTCCTACAGCCTACTGTAGGAGAGGGAGTACAACTGGAAGACAGAGCTGCCATTCAGAGAGACCTCAGATGGCTGGAGGAATGAGTTAACAGGAGCCTCGTGAAGTTCAACAAATGCAAAGTCCTGCACTTGGGCCTAAATAACCTCAAGCAACAGCACAGAGTGGGGACTGACTGGCTGCCCAGCGGCTCTGCGGAAAAAAAACTTGGGGCCTGGGAGACAGAACAGAAGTCAGCAGCATGCCCTTGCAGCAATGACAGACTGCCGCACTGGGGCTGTACGAGCCAGGCAATCAAATGACTGCTCCCCTCTAGTCACCATTTGAGACTGCTGTGCCCAGGGAGGGCATAAAAACTCTTGGAGACTGGAAAATGCAGATGACCAGCCCTGCTTTGAGCAGACGGCTGGACCAGATGACTTCCACAGGTCCCTTCCACTCTTAAATTACTGTATAATTCTCAGATGCTTCCTCTACAAGTTTTTACCATGCAATTGTCTTTTCCAGGATTCCTTGCATTCTCCTCTGCTGTATCACATACTGGTAATTGTAAACAACATATGGAGTATGTAGGCCTCTGATCTGACCTAAAATTGCAATTACATGTTCATGAATCGTCACCATTATCTTCCTTAGCCCCGCCTGAATTTAGGATTGAGGACTGCCAGACTGCTTTCAGAGCTCTCCAGTTTAGGCTAATGGAGGAAACTGATTTTAGTTGGCTCTGTGTCTACTCTTATTTTCCTCCTTCCCCAGCACTGCTTCACATAAGAGTACAAGACACACAATAATTAAAAATATCAACATTGAATTAAAAAAAAATTCAAACAAAAAACCCAAACCAAAAAATCCCTCCCACCCTGATATTTTTAGTGTTACTCTCTGAACAATCCTTTTTTTCTCTCAAACATATGTACAGTAATAAAATGAAACACAGAACATATCCTCTTACTTTAATAAACGTATTGCATGGCTGAAGCCATCTCCTTCTACTTGTACTCCTTGGTGAGGAATGTCCATATTAGATAACTAGGAATAAACAAGAAAAATGTTATCCCAAACAAGAAAGTCAAGTAAAACAACTGTAACTTTTTCAAGGCTTTTTTTTGCTCCCGAAGAGTGACAGATGTTTCACATCCTCAAGCACTGGAAAGCAAAAAACCAGTCTGTGCAATCTAGTATAAAGTTGTTTCCCAGTCCCTCCCACAAGTGCCTCTCTTATCCTCTCATTTTCCCTTTTCCCTCAACTTTTGAAGCTTTTTGCAGTGCTCTGTATTGGAGAACCAGATCTAAAAAGACTAGAGCAACCCAGTGTCACTCTAGTCACCCAGGCTCAGCTGGCAGAGGAACTCCAAAGAGAACACATGACCATAAATCTGCCAAACAGTCACATCGAGACAAGAGAATCAGGAGTAGTAGAGGGGAAGAAGAAAACAAAATATTTTTTAATACATACCTCCATACGAAGCCCTATAAATGGCATATTTGTATCACACATGGCTACAATATGAGCTAGCACTTTATTGAAGGCACACATTTCTCCTGATCGTTTCGGTTTCTTAGGCTCTATGGAACATGGATCACCAGATAACTAGAATTAAAATAAAGATAAATGTACTTATTCATTTGGAGTAAACATTTTGAAAAGATGTCAGAGAATAATTTCATCCAAGTTTTACATGAATCATATTCCGAGCACAAACTTCTGAAAGGATCTGGTCCACTTCAGGACTCAAGCAATTCAGTTAAACTAATTTTATAATCACTACCTTCCTTAAAACAGTATTTACATATCACTAAGCCATGTCAGCCTGACACCAAGAAGTAACTCTTCCCAGCCTCTGCAAGTCTTTCAAAGACTACACCTACATGGCACAAAGCGTATCAAGCAGATACCAGTGCTCTCCACATACAAGCTACTCTAGCTACCTCAGCACAGTGCTCTGCCTTGGCTCTTCAGAACAGCTGAGAAGCCCTGGCATGAGCTGAAAGACAACAGTTACAAAATAGTTTCCCAACGTCTCCCTAAGGAAGCAGTCCAGAGAACCAAGCCGCAATACAAGTAAGATGTCAGCCATACAAACTTTGAAACAACACTACTAAAGCTGGTACTGACGCTCAGAACGTGTGTTCAGCTTTCACACTCTAGCCCAATGGCTTTTGAAGTACATACCTTGCGCTTGACACCACTTTTCATTTGTTTCCCACTTTTTGTGTCTAGTACCAACTCTTCAATGTTTGGTCTGAACTGCTGTAGCAAAAGTGCAGTAGCAGGGCTGTCATCTCCTTCAGCATAGCTCACAGAGAGAAAATGGTACTTGTACTCTAGTTCTGTGGGGTTGCCAGGAACATCAAACATCTCTACAACCTATATTTAAACAGAGCAACAAATTGAGAAAGCCCTCAACTAAGAATATGTCTACATCAGCTCCTATCCTCTCCCCCTCAAAGACAAGACATTAAGCCTTTTTCAAGATATTAATACTGTGGCTAGTAAAGGAATTCAAGAAGAGAAAGACTATTACACTTTCAGGAAACATAAAGAGAACATGAAGGTTACTGAATAATAAACCTTTATGCCCCCTCTTCTCTATAAGCCTGACTGCTTAACAAACCTACTGAATGAGAGAAGGGAGGGAAAAGGGAGAGCCAAGGATTACATCAATCACTTGGTTTGTAATATTAGAGATAAGAGTACAGCAAACAAACTGTCTGGTATATCCATGACTAGGAACAAAAGATAGGAGCATTTTTCAGCTACTTACAATATAGTACTGTGGAAGGCGAGTGAGTTTGATAAACAGTTTGTGTTTAGAAAGGTTTCCCACTGGATGGCTAGCATAATTAGCTAGCTGAAGAGTTTCACTGCTCACTGTTGGCAGATGCTTTATAGACTGTTTGCAACGTTGCTGTCCAAGCCAGAACCTTGCATTGAAATAAAGGTATTAGTACTCTGAGACTGATTTACATTATTCTAGTATACCACTGTTTAAAGCATTAGTGTCAAGTTAAAAGTCAGTCATATTCTAAGTCAATATCTATCATTGCTGCACAAATTATATACAGAAAACCACATAGAAAGTTTAATGAGTTTGTATTTTCTTATTACTATCTTTACATCTTGTCTTCAGTTTGAGTTACAGACAGCTGTTAATTTAAGAAAAAAAGCCCTAAGATTATTCACTGAGAGAATACGTAAGTTTTTATATGCCACAATATGAAATTGCAATATAAAAAAGAAGGATAAATGAAAAAAACATGTAGATCAGTTACTTTACAACTTGGAATCTGCCATTATTTTTTGGTATAGAAAAGAAAATCTTTGCTCATATAAGCTGGTAAGTGATACAGTAAAAAAAGTCACCCAAGCTGGACGTCACTCTGCATTGTGCTATAAGCAAACTCATTCACATGAATAAGTCTGGACATGAAGAACCACATGCAAGACACCAAGTTTATTTTAATTTTTGGAATTAAACTTTGTTCTACTCCAATAGATTTTGGCTATAGTGGCAAGGACAGAAAGTCTAGCTAGGCTTGAAAGGGGCTCAGACACATGTGGCTTGATTTTTCAGTCAAACTTCCACTGAAGACAGCAGTGGAAAATGTGGGAGCTCAACATTATCATCCATCACAACAGCACATTTGGTCTTGTAGGTAGATGTTACATATAGCTGTCCTAAAAGACATTTCATGTGACTGCCTGGCTTCCTCAAAAACTGCAGGACTACCCAAGCCATTATCTCAAGTACATTATTTATAACAAAGGGAGGTTGATTAGTTTCTCCAGGGTGCCAGCGCTTCATGCGTCATCATGCTTCTTTTAGAAGCAAAATTTCTCAAACAGAGGTCTCACCCTGCAATTAGCTCAAAGTACTGGGAATTTCCAAAACAACAGAGCAGGTGGAACTTAGTTTTCACGCAGATGTAAACTGTATTTGTATTATCCACTACAACCTCTTATGCAGCCAAATGTATCTTGTGCTTAAATATCAGGGCTTTATGGAAAGAAAATGATAGGTTTAAACCAGCAAGGGCTTAAGTGTTAGAAGATAAACAGATATTATTTAAATCATCCTAGGCCACTTCCTGGTTTTTCCCTCTGTATTATGAGAAGGCAGATTTCTCTTGCTGAGAAACAAGCAGAGTTCAGCTGTAGAAACAAAAGCAGAATAAAAGGGGATAGAAACGAATGTGAACACAAAACCAGATCCTCAGGAAGCAAATGATCTGCTACTGACTTAAAGTGAAAAGACTTCAACGCAGAGCGTGTGCATAGCAATGCGTGAGGCTACATGTACGGGTGCAGACTAAAGGAGGACTATGGAATCTACTCCAAACAAAACCAGAATTTCCTCCACCTATTTAGAGGAAATGGTAAATACTCAAGGTTGCTTAGAACAGCGAGAAGTATATCCCCTACTGCGGTAAAACAAAGCCATGCAAGTGTGATCATCCAAAATACAAATAGGGTGATTCATTGTATGCAAACTAAGTGAATCATTTAAGTCACTTACTTGAGCTGCTGGAGCCAAGGAATGATACGCTTCATATCATCATTAACAGACTTCTCTATGTCATCAAGTGTCAACTGATCTGCAAGAACATTAGGTGAGTGAATGGTCTTAACATCTACTCTTCAAACAAAATTTTGACCTTCTAATGTAAGTGTCTCATCTAATTTAACAATTGATCAATCAATCACAGAATCATAGAACAGCTGAGGTTGGAAGGGACCTCAAAAGATCATCTGGTCCAACCTTTCATGGGAAGAGAGCCTAGATGAAATTATCTAACACCATGTCCAACTGGATCTTGAAAACCTCCAGTGATGGCGACTCCTCCACGTCCCTGGAGCAGATAGTGATTGATTGTTCTCACTGTAAAAAATTTCTTATATTGAGATGAAAATTCTCCTGATACAATTTGTAATTGGTGCCCCTTGTCTTCTCCATGGGGCTCATTGTGAAGAGAGAGATTAAGATACATGACAAATCGTCCATAATGCTTATAAAACTACAGCAGTATGTTATTAGGCAAATACTCTGAAAGAACTCACTTTCCTTCTTTTCTTAAGTAATCTGAAACCTGAAGTTAAGACGTGAACAGAAACTCAGGATGGATAAGGTCACATAACACAATTCTCAATCAAGCCTATATGAAATGGCTGCATCCATTAAGAGCCCAACCCAGGAATCATGAGTCATAAAGAATATTGCAATGATGCCTAACAATATTTAGTCTGTTGTCCTCTTAAAATATACCTAACTGAACTGTGACTCTTAAGCACAAAGGTCCACTTCTCCATTCCTCAAACTCAAATACCTAGATGATGACTCAAGCGCAGCGTGCATTTGCATTTACCCTTATTTACTTCCAGAAGCTGGCAGATTTAACAGAATCGTTCATACAAAATTTCCTCATAGTGCAGGATTCTTGCAAGATATTAAATACAACCTGGTTTTGCAACTACTTACCAACACCATACAGCATCAGCTGAAACATGCCAGAGTGGAGATCAACAAATACATGCAGGCACTCTGATCGACCACATGGTTCCAAAATTGGAATTACGAGAGTTGGAAGAGCTGTCTCAATGAATGCTAAACAAAAATTGATGTTAATAATTTTACACAAAATTCAAGCTTATCACTTAGCCCATTATAATCTAAAATCTGTTTGTTTTTATAGAAGCAATCTTCACTTGCACATTATTTCATTGTTAACATAAAGAGGGAACTGAATATAAGAATTTTTCTGTGAAGAGTGCTAGTAACAAACCAATAAGAAAAGACAGGCCAAATTTCAAGATGATGATTAATCCCAGAGTATCTTTTAACTCACCGCTTCACAATTATAAGCTCAATTAAATCCCAGTAGTTTCAACAACACTTTAAGCAAAGTCTCATCCAAAGCTAGCAAGACAGTGAAGGATTTACTTTCAATTCTGAACATGTTTTACAGTAGACAACTTTTAACCCTTTAACTCGGACTACAATGCTCTACCAGTTTCATCTATTACACTGCATTCAGAAGTATGAATATTTTACAATTATCAATGCAGAATAATTTAAAGCAGTCTTGTTAATTCTGAGTATCTCCCATTTTTTTCCTATTTTTTATTTAAATTAATAAAAACAAGAAATACCAAGAAAAAAGGAAGTGTTCCTAGGCACAAATAGAAATTAACTTGAAACAAACTTCAGTAGAAAACACATACAATTGTCATTAACATTGTAGCTCTTAAGAATGGCTTTCAGCTCCTGGAGTTTTTGATGAGATCTTGCATGCACACTGTCTATTAGAAGTTTTTCTATTGATAGGTGGTCAATCTGTAAAAGAGGAATGTACTTGAGCAAGTCCAAATTTGATGTGTAGACTTCATACATTAGCATACTGGAACAAAGCTACTTAAGCTAATAAAATAATCACTTCAGAAAGAATTTGCTTAGGACTGTGGTTAACCAGATGAACTATTAACTTGAGTATCTGGATCACTAGAAAGTATGACAAACAAACGTAAGTGTCTGTGCAGCAGGCAGTGGGAGGGTTTTTGAGAGAGGACTAGAAGAAAATGTAAAAGAAATGAAGTTTCACAACCTATGCTGTTGCTTTGTGTTGCAGACCTACTTGTTCTGGAACAAGGCTGAACTATTTTCCAGCTTAGCAGGAATCTGTTTATAACTAGCTTAAACTAAGGAAAAAACCAAACCACCCCACTCCCCACCCCCCTGACCCCAAAGTAACACTCCATTAGAATATGGTTGCCTCTACACAAACACATACGCAAGTGTAGCATGAAATACAACTCGCTAGTTTTAGTCCTGCTAATGGGGTAACAATGCAGTGAAGATGCAGTGGCAGACACTGAATAAGACCAATCCTACTGAACCCAGGAGTATCAGGAGGCTTGCATCTAGAGGCTGTTGCACTGCCAGTGCTGAAGCTTATGCCATCACTTATATTCATTGTGGCTTAATTGTGCAACATGAATTCAAGCATTCACATTGATATCCACTCATATCACAGTCATATTATTTACATATTTTGCATAAATGGAGCTATAGATTACTGCAAAATCTTTTTTTAGTTAACTTCATTGCTTTTAAAACTGTTCGAGGTGAATTACTCTCAAATTTTATGCTAGCATAAGAGATAAACGCAGAAGAGGTTTATACCAGAACAGATTTATACAGAATTTCAGTACATGCCTTCATATATACCAGAATGACCGTCCTCTGAAAGAGGACCTCCCAAGGACCCTCCAAGACAAGGCCTTAAAAAAATTTCCAGTGTTTATCCATCTACAAAAGCATTTCAACTCAGCAGCTGCTATGAGTTATATCTTCCTCACTAACAAGTGACTACATGTTCTACAGCTACATCAAATTTTCAGTAGGTTACTGTATAATAACATGCTTAGACAAACATATTTGTTCCTGCCACTGTTTTATATAGTATCTTAAATAAACAGAAACAGTGTGCACTCTACGTCATTGAAGCTGAGATCATTATTCAAACACTAGAACAGAAGTGTATAGACCATGGCTGATGAATTTAAGCTCAGAGCAAGTAGTTACAAAGGGAGTCAGCATTAACTTTGACAAATCTCAAGTTTACAGTGGCCTCATATCCTAATCTACAGTCTGCAGACCTGATTCAGTAAGCTCACATTATGTCAGCTCCAGTGGAACTTCAGCAGATGTTCTAGATAAAGCTCATTCTCCTGGGTTTAGGCATAAATACAGTATCTTCACTATATTAACTGTGTATTTAGTAGCCTAAATATGCTCATTTAGGCTATTAAATGAGTAAATTCAGTATATATTTATTACACTAATAGTAGAATTTTTACTCTAGAAGTAGAAAGAGACTATACTCCGCTAGGTTTCTCTCACTCCTGTGTAGCCAAACATAAAGTTCTTGACGTTCACCATATAGACTTATCTGTCAGACCTGGTAAAGAAGATGGGCCAAGAGGCTCAAATACAAAGTACGTACAGGAGGTGAAGGCTGTCATCAATAGAAAGTTCTGTAAGACAGGTGAAGAACCTGAGCTGGGGAGTTCTTCCCAGTAGAAAAACTGTACTGGAAGTTTGAAAACTGTACCATTCACTCCAGGTTATTAACTTTCAAACCCAAACAGTGTAGAAATAATGACAAACACACATTCTGATACATCACAACCAGACTGGCCAAGGAACTTAAGAGATTTACTGTAAAACCTAAAATGCAGTTTCTCTTAGATATCATTAACCAGGATCTAGAATTATCACCAGTGAAGCCTGATCCAAGTAGGAAGTTGCCTGCAATTACTTATTTTGGATCATTTCAACAATCCCACCTTTAACATATAGGAATTTGGACTACATAAAGGCACATTCAGATAGGCCATATGCCATAAACTGATTAGTGATAGTGTAAGCTTTACCTAACACTTTTAACAAGCAAACCAGATTAGCTTTTTTTCACAAGATTTCCAAATCATAAGATTTTCTAAAGTGAATAGTACTGCCAACTCAAGCGACATGGGGAAGATGACTTTCACAGCGAGTTTACACAGCATCTCCAAGACTCAAAAGGGAGGAACTGTCTCTCCATAAAGCATTTCAAGCCAAATGCTAACCATAACTGAAATTTTGCTGCTGCTTCCCTCCCAGCCTCAGCATTCTGCCTCCTAAGTGTCATATAATGCACTGTGAAGTAGGTGTAATGTTTAAGATGAAGTCAAGGCCAGTATCTTGTAACGATTTTGGGTCCCAACATAAACATGACCTAGAGTAACCGCTCACTAGAAATCTTAGAAACAGCTCTTTAAATAGAATCAAGATGAAACAAGATGACAATGCAAAATATTTAAGTTTTTGATTTATAAAAATACATGCCTATGGCAAAGCAAACCTTTACCTTCATGGCTCTTTCCATTAGTTTGGAGTCACAGGCTGGCAGTGGAGGCTCATGAGAGATTTGTAAGGGTTTTGAGACATCAGTTTCATCAATCTTAATAGTGACCTTATGAACAGATGCAGTCCCTGTTTTCCTGCCAAGCACCTGTTGACTTAAAATAAACAGAATAATTAAACCACGTAACTACAATAGCAGAAAATACACCTTTCAGTAGCTAATCCTTGATTCTGAGAGATCTGGTTAAAAATAAGATTGTGTCAGCTGAACTGAAAAAAGTATTTGGTTTAGTTTACATTTTAAATGCATAACTGTTGGTAAACTGAAACTACATGAAGTTTTAGATGCCTGTAAATTCAATACAGAACTGCATCTGGATTGCTTTTTTATATTTTACCTAGTGCAATAAATAGTCAAGAAATAAATATAGTAAAAGGCTGACAAAGAACTAATCAATTTATTTAGATATCTGCATAAATACAAGCTGATTTATAACTATATCCATTGTTCTCCTGTACATTGATGTACAACCCTCACTTCTTTGCAAGTTAAGCAACATGTTTAGGTACTTAATTACAAGAATTTAGGAGTCTCACAACAAAAAGGAAGTACAATTCTGAAAATTATGGCTCAAGCTTAGTAAATGAAAACTCTCCTATTACTGCATTTATTGTTTGCTAACAGCCCTTTTAAAATTAACTTACTTCCAAACAGAGAGTGAGAGACATTTCCCTGCATGATATCGCTCCACTTGCACAAGGTCTCCCCAGCGCTCTCGAATCAGCATTAAAGTTTGTGAATGCAAGACTTCCAACTGAAGCGCTAAGCAGAAGGAGTCTAACGAATGGAGTTCAGAAAATGTAAGACCACCAAAAAGTCTCTACACTACATAAATCTCTTTCTGTACGCTACATAAATCCACTTGTCACAGAAGTTGGAAAAGATGCTGTCTGAAAACATACTATGTACCAACCCAAAGCTAAAGACATAAACAGCTTCAAATATTTCTCAAAGGTTTTTTTGCGCCCCCCCCCCCCCTTTTTTTTTTTTTAAACTCTTCTCTAGGTGTTAGACAAGAATGTCTCAACAGCTTTGTTTCATAGATTTTTAGCTCCAATCATCTTTTAGGGAAAAGATTACTAACAAAGAAATTCAATTCACCCTATAGTTACCACTAGCCTCATCTCCCATGGTCACCTTAAAATAACATGATTCTGTTTGTTTCTGTAGAAACTGTTTCACTAAAACCCATTTCACATTGTCAAGCCATTTGCCCCTTGCATGCAGCAAATCACTGCAGTACTTCCTGCCCATGCTGTATCTCATCTTACTATCCACACAGGTGCAATACAGGTAACACACCACCATCAGTTTACTACAGTTCTTGGTAGCAAGAATTGTCAGCTCCCATACCTTCCAAGTCAGCACTATATTCTATCTCTCAAATCAGCACATGCTGTCAGCCACTGCTGCACTGACTTAGCACACAACCTGCTGTCTTGAATACCTCACCTTTACCTTTGCTGTTTGTGTAAAACCAAATCTTACAGGCTGGCACCTGAGAATAACTGGCCATCATTTTTACTACAGATCCAGACATCTTCCCCCAGCTTAACAGGGAACACATTTTTCCTGGAAGCTGCGGGTCAAGAGCAGCAAGGGTACATTAAACAGCTTATTCAGAAGCAACTTTCAGAAGGATACGCAGACAGCTGTACATGTCCTGAAGTGGCTTTTCATCAGCAAACAGCCGTGACTGGACCAACTGATGGATGAAGTTGATCTGTATGCTGTGAACCAAGGCTCGGCCATCTTTCATGAATTAAAAAGAATTCACATTAGACATAAGGAAACTAGGTACTTAATATAACAAATTAATATATTTGAGAAAAAAAAAAAGATACAACTGTACTGAGCAATTCCCATACCAGAATTTCTAACAAAATCCTTGGTTTACTCTGGAAATTTCAGTCAGTCTACTACACTGTCACAGTCTATCATTGTTAAGATATTAAAGGCACACAGAGCAAGGTGAAAACAAGGTAAGTATACACAGCTTCATTATCTTAATTTATGATATGCAAAAGACCCAGTATAAACAAGACTTATCAGAGATTAACATCATGTTAAAAAGGAAGTGTAAAGGTTTGATTTTTTCTTTTTACCACCAGTTTCCTTGTCTTCAACCAAAATTTCCAGTTTCAGAAGGCGCCAGGGGATGTCAGGGTCATCACCCATCACTGTCAAGGTGGCCTCAAACTCACCCTCAACTCGGAACTTCACACGGCCATTGGCTAAGAACGAAAAGAATGTTTTATTTCACTCAGTCTCCTAAGATGCTTCAGTGTGGCAGCTCCTGGCACTCACAATGCTTCCCTACAGTTTCTACTCTGTTGCATATGCTTCTGTGCAGCTCTGAAGACTTCACAGTTGCTTCTGCAACAGAACCGGTGTCAATAAGCAGCATGGACAGATGTACCAAACTGTCCTGAACAGCAGTACTTCAGTTACGGTAACTTGTTAACACTTCTGCTACTATAATACAGACTAACACTGACCTGACTACCAGCATGACAAGTTACACAAAATATCTGGCTTCATTTTTCCAGTTCTTTGCTATACCAACCATGAATACTTCAATCAATATTCAAAAGAGGTTCGGAACATGATCTCAGCACAGGCTGAAATCTAGCCCTGAAAACACAACTCACTGCAAACCATTTATTTAACATTAAAATATTGTAATTCCATTTTCATGCCAGGAAGATAATCTTTTGCATAACTTATATACATGCACACTATTTATCAAATTGACATATATATCTTCACACCTTTGTGAGCTCTGCTATCAGATTCAAGAACTGGGAACAAAGACTGTCAAAACTATGTAAGTAAGGTCATAAAGAGAATGAGTGGCAGAGCAACCAGTTTAGTACAAGTTCTTATTATAACCTGTAGGTCAACCTCCTTCTCAATCACTTAACAAAACATGCCATATATTTTTACAGTTATAGACACACAGAAATATTCCTACGGAAATTTTAACCTTTTAACTCAAGAAGTGTTGTTTTCAAACGCATCTCAGACATGCTCTTAAAACAAACCAAACCCCAAACCAGAAACTAGTAGTCATTGAAATGTTAACTGAAAAATCTGAAGAGCTCAGACATATACCCATTTATATTTACATCAGACAAACACGGCTCTAATAGTGATACTGCAAGTGTTCACTTAAGATCCAGTGAAACTACTACTAAGATTTTTCAGAAACATCTTTGTTCTAGGTCTGTGGGGTATGGTTTACACATGCCTAACCTTGTCTTAGTTAAAAGCTTGGACTAGGTCATTCCAGCCCTATTCTCTGCGATTCTGCAATAACCTAGCGTGGTTTATAGCCATCTTTCCTGTAAAAAAGGTCATTTTAATGTCTATCACTACTTGGGTTAAATGAAAACAGAGATCTGAAAACAGATTAAGAGATCTGGCACTGCAGTGAGCCACAGAACAAAAGGTATACATAAATATGAACAAATTCTATGCATGAAGATTAATATCACAACAGATTCAAAAAGCAACATTACAATGAATTGTTCAAGCTAAAGTTCAAAGAGTTTCTACAGAAGACCTAACAGTTTAATTAAACTGCATTTTAAAATTCACTTAAGGTAAAGCAGTTACATTGTTAGGCCTAAGACTAACACATCTGCTGAAGGAACAAGACAATGCCTACAACCTTTTGCCGTTACCTGCACAGGTTTTCTTCTTAAAATTAAATAGTATTTCAGCAATACTACCAATGCTCCCATGTTTCAAAATGGGAAAACACGTATTTTGATGTCAGACAGAGACAGGATCCCAGTCTTAACAGATGAAGCATGTCTAATGGTCTCACTTGAGCTATTTTTTAGCTTTGCTTTATCACTAAAGCAACAATTTAAAATCAGCCTCCAATAATATATTCTTCAAAAAGTAATTCCAATTCTTACCAACTGTAAGATTTGCCAGCTGTGGAGGGAGATCTGTAGTCACTAGTCGATGTCGAAGAATCTGGTTTAGCTGATGAAGTGTGGTTTGCTTCTCACTCTTTGTTATTGGGTCAGGAGGGATTATTTTATCCTGTTAAAAACAATCACAAATAAGTCTACGTAACTCAAGCACATATAATACATAGACAGTAGCAATGGTGAAAACTAACCAGACTGGAAGTCTGAAAATATAAATAATACAGGTCATTACACATAGGTGAAGTTTTATATCCTACACTCAGATTTGTTTTCTAGTTGATTACATTTTACCTGAAAATGATCACTGAGTCAAATTACTCAATTTGAATCAATTACATAAATTCAGGGCCTTACATCAGGCTAAACTTGTTCTTAAATACTAAGATTTGACAACCAATCTTTATCTGTAGCTACAGATCCAAGTCACAGGTACTACTGTTTATATAGCTTCATAAAATCCTCTTATTCTGCATTTTAACAGTAAGAAAAGGCAGCAGCATTAAAGAGAGCTAGTAAGTGTTTCAGTACATTTCCAAAAAGCAGGCAAAAGCTCTAAGAACAACAGATGTTAGCAACTCCTGTTCACACTTCATTCTTCTAGGATGGTGGCTTAGCATGTGCAAATACTTAAAGAAACAAGGAAGAAGCGCTGCTAACCCTACTCATTCTAAAGCAGAACTAGTTTAAATGGAGGTAATGTTTTACTGGGAAAGCATAATTTGTTCAAATAGGAAGTGCTCTGCAAGAGAAACTTGCAGAGACTTGGTACTAGGCCTGTATTAAACTACAGTTCCATTTGCACATAGACAATTAGTATCATCAACATGCATTTGATACTGTACAGGGGATTTTTGCCGCCCCCCCGCCCCCAGCAACATACGGTAGCATTATTTACCCTAATGCAGGTAGGCAGACGTGGGTATGATCCAGTTGTCAGAACATCAATAGCATAAGGGATTGCAAAACTAGGGAGACGAGCATGGACCAAAGCATCTCTGGCTAGCGATGCTAGACGATCAGCAGTGTCCACAAACAGAATGGCTTGCTGATCTAAAAAACTTGATATCATCTGCAGAGGACAAGAAGGGGGTGGGTGGGGGAGAAAGGTATGTGTCCAAAAAAATGCACAAATCAATGCCCTTTTATATCCAGTTCATCTCCTGCATATACTGCAATGATTTTATCTGTTGCTTCCAATTCAAGTAATCACATTTATAAAACAAAGGCCATGTCTTACATTTGTATGCAAGGACACTTTAAATCCACATGCCATTTCTGATGCTGCGGAGCCTCACAGCTCTTCGTCTGATGATTGCCACTGGAATGCAACCATACTTGTTTGTAATCGACTAGAGGCTCGTTTTTTGCAACATTCTAGACTTTTACTCTTATTTAACCAAGAGCAGGATGAACGTGATAGCAACAACTAACAACACACCAAGATCACCATCTTCCCTGTCCTATCACCTAAACCCAAAGCACTCCTGAAACTACGTGCAGACAAGCCTTCCATTTTTTTGCCACTGAAGAGTTTTTGGGAACATGAACTGTTAAAAGACAAGATTATACAGTTGCTAAATGGAAAAAAATTGTTTAAAATTCAATATTCATTTGCCTATGAAATAGGCTTTTTTTAAAAAAAACTTTTATAATAAGGAGAAGTCAGGGTGTACCAAAATCCCATCTCACTTAGAGATTATCTCATACCCAACTCTGTTGCTAACTTACCGCACATTTTTCCACCTTTCCAGCATTATTAGCCCATTTAACTAAGGCTAACAAACGAACGAACAGTTGACGAGTGCGACTTGCAAACTGCACTATTTCTATTTTTCTGGGGGGGGGAAAAAAAAAAAAAAGAAACGTACATTAAACCAGTAATCAGATATATAATAAAGCTTAAACCAGCAATCAGATATATAATAAAGCTGCAATTTAACTTTGTGCCAATAAAAAACAGTAACGATAACTTTAACTGTGTTAATGGAGGCATCACTAATACAGGGCTTGTTTGATTAGAACATGGGGGGAAAGAAAGTTCACTGTTCTGAATATCTAAATGCTAACAACATACACGGATTCTAACCAAGCGAGACTGTCTGGGGAAACAAAAAAAGCATACTCACATGAATTAATCACTGATTTTGAGAGAAACAATTCCGTAGTAAACACAACCGGGTTATTTTTGCACCTTTTAAAGGATTCCCCCAGGGCTTATGATTAAGTTTAAAGTATACAAGACAATATACCTAAGGGTTACAAGACCTGGCAGTAACACTACACTGACATTCACTAAAACAAATAAATCTGATACTAAACAAAATTTCACTCTAATAATTTTAAGACGTCTTTACACAGTGTGTTACAATATGCTACCATTATGTCAGGAAACAGGGTGGTGGTGGAGACCATAACCCCTCCCCCCCCCCCCCCCGCCCTTTTACTTTCCTCTCCATTCTTGCCTTGCAAAGGAATTGTGATAAGGAGAAATTACCGACAGTCAATATTCTTCCCACCATGCTTTGTATGAGATCATCAAAATGAGGCAGAGTCTGCTTACATGTCTTTTTTGTAAAACAGAATGTAACAGGAGCACATCAAGATTTCATCCTGTTGTTACAGAGCTACATCGTAGATGCATTAAACAAGACACACAGATCTACAATGTAATCTGTAATACCATACACTAATATCATTTCATGTGCTGTTTATAGAGATTTTCCTCCCTTTCTACACGTCCAATACACTAATTTCATCAGTTTTCTAGTTACTTTGAAAGAAACCAACCCAAACAAACAAAAGAACACACCTAAGATGTTTTCCTCATACAGTGTTCTAAAGTAACAAATGCATTTGGACAAAACCAGTATTACGCAGTGCACACAATATTAGCCTCTACCAAACAAAAGTTGCAACTCCTGATCCTAATCTGTAAAACGCTACTTATAGTATAGACAGAGCCTGTTTGTATTGAAAGTGTTGGTGTAACAAGTTTAACTCTTTTTGTGCAGCAAGTATAATCTGCCTGTAGCAGATGAACATTTAGGCCAGAAGCACAACTACTACCATCTGCATCACATACTACAAACCTCATCCAAGGACTTGGGCATTAAGCCA
Source organism: Falco cherrug (assembly GCF_023634085.1). Lineage (NCBI taxonomy): Eukaryota > Metazoa > Chordata > Aves > Falconiformes > Falconidae > Falco > Falco cherrug. The sequence goes on along the minus strand of NC_073698.1, from coordinate 82,915,582 downwards.
GTAACTTCTCTGCTTTCTACAGCGTATGTTTTAGAATGGCGATACTAAGATTTCAAGTGGTGGACAAGCCATTATATGTACATACAGCTCTAATAGTAACCACACTATGAAAACAAGATGTTGACAATTTTTAAAGATTAAAAACCCATAAATTTATGGGATTTGAAAGATGTCTACAGTGAGACTTTAGAAAGCCAGTACTCTCTCAGACACACTCCATATAGAAGGTGCTAAAATCTAGTAATATCAAGCAAACCTCTGTGGTGAAAACAGCATGAAGCATGAAAAATTCAAACATGTTCTGTGATCGGAAATCAAGGGTACACACTCCCCAGGACCTCAGCTGGCTGGAAGAACTGGTTGACAGTGATCTCATGAAGTTCAGCAAAACCCACGCACAGTCCTGCATCTGGAACCAAATAATCTCATGTAACAGCATAGGCTGGGTGCTAAGCAGTAGCTGGGCCACAGCTGGGCAGCAGCTCTGCAGAAGTGGACTTGGGGGTCCTGGTGGACAGGCGAACAGGCACCAGCAACATGCCCTTGCAACAATGACAGGCCGTATTAGCACCAGGCAGCCTAGGCAAAGAAAGGTGATTATTCACCTTGCATCAGCATTTGTGAGACTACAGCTGAAGCACTACATGCAGTTTTATACTCCCTAGCCAAGAAAGATACTGCTGTACAAAGTAGGTTAGGGGCTTGAACACATGACATACAAGAGGTGATGAGAAAGCAGAATTTGCTTCTGCTTGAGAAGGCTACAGTGAGATCCTACTGCCATCTTCGAATATCTGAAGGTGTGTTACAGAGAAGACGGAACCAGACTCTTCTCGAAGGTGCAAAAGGCTGGGGGACAACAGCCACATACTAAACCAGTGAAAAATTAGTCAGACATTAGGAAGACAAAGAAAGACACAGAGAGTAGTCTTTCAGTACAGACTGAAGTAGGTTGCCCAGAAAAGTTTCAGGATTTCCATCCTTGAAGATACTTAAAATTCAACTGGATATGACCCTGAGCAACAGGAACCAACTTTGAAACTGTCTTTTACTTCAAGCAGAGGGTAGGACTTGGTATCTCCAAAGTACTATTCCAATCAAAATTATTATCCATGTCTATGAAAGGAGTGAAATAACAGTTATTTTGTCATTAGAAAAGAACAGAATGCATTCTTACACAGAAATTAGGTATGTAATTGCACTGTTGTTGAAGTCACAAATAACATGTTCTTACAACATTTCTGAATGTTAGGTTTTTTTAATCTTGTGTAGATGAGTCTTTGCTGCAAATTTGATAAGTGACAGTCTTGTTCACTAACTAATGTAAAACCAGTAGGCAAACTGCCTACTTATAGGAAAACAGTATGTTCATATAGTTCTTGGAAGTATTTTAACAATACTTCTCTTTTAAATACTTCTCAGCAGGAACTGTTCATACAGGAATGCAGGTGTAAGGTTTTACCTTCCATTTCTGCACAACAGAAGATAGGGCCTTGCAAAGTCATAATAATCCAAGTTCCAGTTAAATCTTACACAGCCATTACTGTGTTCAGATAAAAGTTTCCCCCGTATTACACTTCACTGGAGGATAAAAAGGAGAATATAAAGAATACTGAGCAAAAAAAGCTCTCTGTTATCAAGAAGCAAGCCCCTGGATTTACCTCAGAACTCAGCACTATTAATATTACACGACAGATCCAACCACTTCTTTCTTGTTCCAAGTTATTTGTTCTTATCACTGATAACTAATAAGTGACCCTTTACAAACAAAAGCCAAATTATACTATGATGTGTAATTTCCTATCATTTTTTCTTATCACAGCATCTTTTAGCTAGGTACTGTAATAATGAATGTAGATTTTATGTGATCCTTATTAGAGCATAATACCATCACATCTTCACCAAAGTTTGCATACCATGTCACCAGGCAGGCTTCAAGAAACAGAACTTGATGTCAAATTACTGCTGCCATTACAGCTCTCAAAGTTAGGAAAAACAGAATAATCTGGATAATTAAACTACATTCCTTATAGATTTCCTCCAAGAGCTGGAAAGCCACATTACCAAGAAGAGTCGTATATCAAAGCTAACAAGGATGTGACAATTTAAATTCAAGACAACTTCAACTGCAGGACATTCTTTGTAACCATTGAAGGCTGTGTTATTTTCTTTTATCTGTAATCCATTAGGACTTAAGTTGTTGCTCCAGACCTGTGTGCCCCACAAAGCAGATTCCAGCTTTACCAAGAAATACTAAACATACAGATGCGAGAAGCCCCTCGCCTTAGCCCCCTCCTGCCCCAGTACAAGGGAGCTCTGGGACGAAGTTGAATGTAATTTCCTCAGCAAATAGAGTAATATTTTAAAAAAACCCAAACAACAAGCACAAAAACAAACAAAAAAACCCCCAATAAAACCCACACTGTTTGTCTTCATAAAATGTTACGCATAAGGAAAAGGATAAGAGAAATTATCCCAGGTTATGATTCCCTGAAAATGGGACTGATTCCACAATATGTTATGAGAGTTTTGGAAGATTTCAGGTAACTGAATTAATGATCAACCCGGTACTGAGAATCCTTTATTAACTTTCTTAGGAATATCATAGCTGTTATATGTCTGCAAAGAAAATTAGTCCAATTAGCATGTAAACACAAATAAAGGAAACAATTTTCTGAACAACCTCCATAAAATTTATTCAAACAAACAAAAAAGTAAGTTAAGTTCTTTCATCTTGGGAAATGGGAAAGAAAAAAGGGCCTGTTCTGTTCTCTTCTATTTGTTCTCTAATAATCCTCACACTTCAAAAACCACACAGGACAGAAGCAGAAAACAGTGCTCATGATAACAAAGATCAGGTAATATGGAAAAAAGCAGAAAAAAGGTTTTTAACTTGTTTTCATTTCTGAACTGCTTCTTCTGAACAAAGTTTCTTTATCACACTAACAAGAATCTATTTAGGTTTTCCAGTTCCCTTTCCCATCAGCTTTACTGCTTAATGAAGAGAAAAATGCCCTTGACAGATTTTACCTACTGTAACAGCAACAGTACGTTACTGAACAGTGCAATAAAAAAAAAAGCCTCAATAACAAAACCAAAACCCAACAAAAACTTATACTGCCACTGATGCTGAGAAAAATCTTGAACTATGTAGTGACAGCAAGACAGACAAGGCTTATTTTCTTGTATAATATCTAAAATTAAGAGAATAATATTGAACTGTTTAAATAAAATATTTATCTTAACATCCTAAACAAATTCTGTATTTTAACATGCATTACAGATTGTCTTATTGTAACTCACCTTTCCATATCAGTCTTCCTTGGTAATCTATGTAAAAAAGCAGAGAGAAAAAAAATAATTGTTAGCAACCTTCAACTAAGTACAAGAGGAACTTCTACAGCATTTCAAAATGTCTATGACTGTAAATGTTTCCTAAATACAATAAAGTTACGTGTTTGATAAAGGAAGTAGCTTGACAGCTTTAGAAAGCAGCCTAGTTAAGTGGTAGATGGAAATAAAATCAGGAGTATAGTAGCACCGCGGGGCACTTGTCACTAACGTGTCCTGGGTAAGCTGTAACTGGTCAAATGAATTTAAAAGCTTGATGAAGGGTGCTGAAATCCCAAGGTTTCTGCTAATGCAGTGAGCCATGTAGTATCACTGCCTGTGCTTTGTAATTGATGACGCTCACTAAGCACCCATAACCAGATTTAATTAATCCATAGTAGCAATCCTAGAACCATCTGCAGCAGGTGTTAAAACTGACTGTTTCCTGACTTGCCTGATTAAAAAGGGAAAAGAAACTTCTTTCAATTTAAAAGTGGAGAAATGCCATACTCCAGAATTCTATTAACAACCTGTGTGAGACACTACTGCAGAGTACTATTTCTGTAATGTTTTACAGGTATCACAGGCATCCCATTTAAAGAGTCTGGGTTTTTTGTTTTGTTTTTAATTTTTATTTTTTTATTCTAGGCCCTGGCTAGTAAAAGAATGAGAAATCATTCTGTTGGAGGGAAGGAGAAGAATACTTCCAACTGGTTTTCTACTAGTCAAATCCATACTTTATGGGGAAATACACTGGAAAACTCTGCTTTTGGAGGGATATCACACAGCTTCTAAAAACTACCTGGAGAATCAAAGTGCCCAAAGCATTCCCTGTGTGCTGTTCACACATTCTATTTTGCACCTTAATTATATATATAATTATAAAAATAGAAAAAAAATTAAAATAGATACAATTACATTAAGTCTAAAGGACCTTAAAACAAGAATAAAAGACAAGACAGACACATGCTCCTACAAGAATGCATGCAGTATCAACTACTGTCCATATATACCATAAATGTACAGAAACACTTCTTGACTAACATTTAGTTTGCTTTGGAAGAACTTCCAAAAATTCCAGAACTCCTCGCCCTTTCCAGAGTTTGAACACTCTTAACCCCAAGTCAAGCAAAACTCTATCTGCATACTTACCAGATATAGCATTTCACAAGATCTATACCTATTTTTTTCTATTTGTTCTATACGTCACTTCTTAAAACACACAAATTCTCCACAAGAACCTCTAATGTAAAACAAAGTAAAAGGGAAACAGGTTTATCCAGAGTCCAAATGCTTTCAGGAAAGGTTTTCTTGGCCCAAAACATTCCTTTGTTTTGCCACTTCAAATGCAACATCATCAGCAAGCAGATCATCAAGTAAATGTGAATAACCTATTTTATTTCCCCAAAATAATCAAATGGTATTTTTGAAAGTACACAGGCAACTCAAAGAGTTGCAGCACATGAAAATATCTACACTTCACACGTTTTGGTTTCATGTCTTTTGATATCAGTACAAACACCACAGTTGGGTTTTTTCATGGTAACTTGGGGGCGAACTTCAGCATTTCACCAGACAATCTGCATCCAGCTGCTCCGCACTCCTCACAATCATAGCCTCTCTTTATAGGAGATCCCAGAGCTCAGCAGCATTCCCCAGGCCCCTGCCTACAGCCCGATGCAGAGACCAGCCTGCACGAACGGGGCCACCTCCCCAGGGTGGCAGAAGGAGCAGCCACCTCCCCCCACACCAGCCCCGGCCGCGGTCCGGGACGGATCTCTGGCGAGGCCTCCTCATCCTCCCAGGATGCTGGGAAGGCGGCACTGCCAGCCCCGGCAGCCGGGCAGGGAGAGGCCCGGGAGCGGGCCGGGGGGGATCTGGGGCACTCACAGGTCGGCCAGCACGGTGAGCTCGGCGTAGGTCCGGTGCAGGAGGAAGTCGATGAGGGTGCTGAGCCGGTAGCCGGGGCTGGCGGCGGCTGTCACGGCCCCGGGGGCCGGCGGGGCCGGGGCTGACGTGGGGCCCCCGCCGGCCGGCACCAGCTGGTTGCTCTCCAGCTGCACCGGCGCCATGGCGGCGGCGGAGGCGGCAGCGCCTCAACCCCGGGCAGCAACCGCTCGGCAGCCCGGGGCGGCCGGCGCTCCCGGCGGCACCGGCACCCGGCCCGACTCGCCCCACACGGAGGGAACGGGGGGGGCTGGCGGCGGGAGTGGGAGCGGGCCCCGGGGCTGGAGCGGGCGGCGGCGGCACTGAGGGGGCTCCGCAGCGCTCAGAGCCCGCTTAGCGCAGGGGCCGCCGCCATGTTGGGGACACGGAACCGGAAGCGAGCAGCTGCGGCGGACCGGAAAGAGAACCTTTCCGGGAAAGCCTGGCGCGGGTGGGGGCGGGGCGGCGCTGGGCGGGCGGGGCCGGCAGGTGGCGGCGGGGGCGGCCCGGCGCGGCGCTCCTGGGGCCGCGGGCGCGGCGGGGCGGGGGCCGTGCCCGGGGGGCTGGCTCTGCGCGTCGTGCGGCGGCCCGGTGGCGGGGAGGCTGCAGGGGCCCCGCCCGGCTACCTCGTCGCGGGGCACGGCAGGGGGGAGGCGCGGCCGGGGCGGGGAGATGGCGCCGTGCTCGGGAGCGATCTCTCGGGGCAAGGGCCGGAGCCGGCTGCCTTCCCCGAGGGGCTTCCCGGCAGCGCCCCGTTGAAACATCTGTAAAAGATAACGGGGCGGGGGCGGGGATGGCTTCCCCAGCGTACCTGGCCGCGTCAATGAAATACGGGGTGGAGGAGAGCCAGGTGACAGGCTTGGCCCCTCTGCCTGTGGGCGGCTCGTCAGGCCGTCAGGGAAACCACGGCCGGCCTGTGTCAGGCGCTGGGCTGGCTCATCCCCCCTAACGGCTTGGGAAATGCGAAGCATTTGCGAAGGGTGCAGGGCGATGCCGGGTAATCGGCTAGAGGTAGCTGGCTGTGCCTCTGCCGTGGAAGTCACAGTTAAAGCTGGGGAAAGGGGCAGAGTGCTCGTGGGATCTGGTGATAAACGCCAAACTATAGGAACTTTTGCGTATTTCTGTCTTCCAGATTAACTGACACTCCTGAAGGGAGAGGGAAGGTCTGTAAACAATTCAAGATGGATTTTTTGTGGACAGGTTACCGAGGTGGACTGCGGAAGGAAAGGAACAGTATAAATCCTGGGTGTTCTGTATCGGGATTCACTCAGGTGTTAAATCATACATTCTTGCCTTATGATTACAAAGAAATCCCTGAAATAGGCACATTGTTGACAGTAAATATGCAAACTCCTCAAAGTTCAAAAAAAAGAAGAAAAAATCCTACTTCCTCTGTATTAAATGCAGACTTTTAAAACCCTCTTCTCTGACTCATCTCTTTCCAAGAGGAAAGTAAAAAATAAAAGGAGACATTTTTCAATCTGATAAGTGTGTAATCAGCAGTTTAATAATAATAATAATAACAACAACAACAATTATTATTATTATTAAGGCATCTATGCCAGCAGCAAGAATAGTCAGTTCTGTTCCTATGGAGAGCATGTTTGTTGCTCCAGGTTATGCGCCCGCCAGTTGCCAACTGACAAGGAGCGCCTTTGCTGGCAGGCACCCTCTCCCATAGCCTCTGTGGAGCATAAAACTGTATTGAGCAAGATAAACTGTTAACTCCCTGCTGGCACATCAGTTCCTGTGTTGCTGTACAGGCTGCTAGGCGATGCCTCAGCTTTAAGGAGAGAAGAAACCACCTGTAGTGGAGTGCAGTGCCTGATCCATGGGGCTAGGAAGGGGAACAATTCCTGCAGCTGTGAGCTGTGCCAGTCTGCAGTTTTGTGGGCTGCTTCAGAGACAGAGAGATGAACCTGTGAGTCTTTGAGCCTCCCTGCTCAAAGGGGGTGGATGCTGATGGTTGGTTGGGAATTTTTTACTCCTAAAATCACTAAAATGTGTTTAGACACAAGTTTTTCTTCTTCTTTGCTTTTTTTTTCAGGTTAATGGAGGAATTTTTTTTTCAATATAGGTGAAAGAAATACCTATTTTGTGCTGTTTATAAAAATTCTAAAGGACAGAATGACAAGTACTGTCTGGATCGTATTGTGATACAAACAAGTTATTTGCTTAATGTATTGGAAGTTTTTGCCTCCCCATTGCAAAGAAGGGTTTTTCCAAATTTTTGAAAATCTTTTTTCTCTCTACATGCATGAATAAATGAAGTGTAGCCATTTTATGGCCAACTAGTTGCACCGTTGAAGAAAATACTGATTTACGTGCACAGGAATATGATTATGCTATCTATGAGAGCTGTAACTGAGAAATGCAGGCTGTATATTGGTTTTTTTCCTTCTTCCAATCTCTTCAAGTTTAGTCCCTAATAAAATTCCCATTGATTTCAGTGGCACAGGCTCAGACTTTGTTGATGAAAAGGCAGGTGGGAAATTGTTGTGATGCAATTTCACTTTTCCCCTATTAGAGCTGTTTTTGTTTGGAGAAGCTCTGGTCTTTGTGAATTTTTCAGCCTTGGCTGGGGAGGGGGGGATATCCTCAGCTTGGCTGCCTTTCTCTGCTTCTTTCAAAGATAAAAGGTTAATCAGAGCTGTGGCAGGGATCAGGCTGAGCTCTCCTCTCACATGGCTGCATAGTAAAGAAGCTCTTGATGCTGTTTTCAAAGAAAGGAGGAGCAGCCACAGAGAAATTTCAGAAGCTCAAGGCTTATGCTTGTGTGCGTACAGCAATCATGCTTTTGGGAGACTAGGTGTTCTAACAGTAAGCTGGAGATGAGTATCAGGAGTTCAAAAAGGTGATTGGCCTACATAATACTTGTGTAAGAAGAGAGAACGTTTGCTGCTTCTTGTTGCCTTTCTGAAGCTGGCAGTGCTTACTACTCTTTGATGGAAGTACTTCTAAGAATGATGAGCCTTGTGTCTAAATTCAGAAACCCAGCTTTTAGGAATTGGAAATAGTTTCAGAAGTCTGTTGGCATGGAAAAGGCAAAACTACAGGAGGGAGAAAGCTGAGACAGTGGGGTTGATGGAAAGAGTAACAGGACTTCCAGGGCAGAGAAGGCTCCCTGCACAGTGCTTTCACGCGGACCTGATGAATTGCACAGCTGTTAGGTAGACTATGGATAACCTCTGTATAATGTACCATTTTCCCTGAAGGTGACCAACAAAGTTGGATTTTTTAAGCTGTATAAAAGGACGATGAAGCTTCAGTTCTGATTGAGGGTGTTGGTTCCTTCAGTCTTCTAGACAATCAATTTCTTAACATTTAAGTGCATGAATGAAAAACACTGTATCTGATTGTGGATTGCAGATCAGGCCTGCGGTTGTTATATAGTCAAATTTGTTGCACGTAGATAACAAAATGTCTTAAGTTAATACTTCAGGCAAATAGCACTCTCTGGGTGCAATTCTCCAAATAACAAAATAGACTCCAGGTAAAATACAGTGGTGCACTTGAGAAGAATAGTCAAGCAGAAGCAATGAATAATGCTGAAACTTAATCCAAATTGTACTCTTTCATACAGTGGTGTGTGTCACTAAATTGTATGCTCTGGAAGATTAGTTTTGAGTTACAGAATTTTGCAGTTTGTGAGAGTGAGAGGATAATTCAGCATAAAATATAATCTGATTTTATTTGATAGCTGTGGTTTATTTGTCTGTTTATTGTTGATCAACTATAGTTGATTTGTTTCCATACTGCCCAGTTACTGGGATTAATGATATCAAACCTTCTGAATCTGCTGTTGAGCACTTTTAAAAAGCAGTGACATTTTAACAACCTTGAGATTACTGTAGCGCTTTCCTGTTGGCTCTTTGCTAAGAGGTAGGCAGTGCCCATTTGCAGTGCAGGGAAGGATGGTTGTGTTCATATAGTTTTTCCAGGCTGCTTAAATACAGATTTCTACTGTATTTTCATTTGTGTTCATTCTCTTAATTCAGCAGGTTTCAGTGTTTTGCTGTTTAAAGCCGATGACAAATTTTCTAGTAGTGATGGGAAGAGCACAGGCCTGGTGAGTCTCATGCACGCAGCTGGCTGTTGCCTCAGGCCCTCTTGCATACAGGCAATACCTCACACACACAGGCAGTGTGGCGTTAGGACCCCTGTCCAGCTGAGTGGCCTGATGTGCAGGGCATGGCTGGCCCATACATTTAGCTTGATTGCCAGGCTCTACCTGGCTCATCTCATCATGGAGCATGGGCAGGGTCTTAGAGCTGCAGGGGAACTGGGGAAGCACCTGGCAGGAGGACCTGCTAGGTGTAGGGGGAAACTGGGCTGACACCCTCACCGGAGGCTGCCCAGCATTTTGACCTGTCTCCAGACATCAGCCTGGCCAGCTCCTGCTATGTGCATCATGCCCTCCACTGCGTGATAGGTGTCTGTCAGGTTGCACGAGTCTGCTACGTTAGGACTGTACTTCTGTTCTAATGCGCGGCTCAGTCTGGCTTAAAGGAGGTTTGTGCTCAAGAAAGGCTTGGGCATTCCCAGCCCAGGAGTACTGCCAAATCTTTCCAGTGTAGATGGCGCTGAGGAATCAGAATATTGGCTTCTCCTTCCAACATTGTTATTAATATACTTTGTGACTCCAGGCAAGCCATTTCTTCTCCACGCCTCAGCTTTCCCACTTGTGAAATAGCTACAGTAGTGATTGCACTCCTCTGAACATGAATATTTATCCAAGCATGCAGCCAAATATTTTAAACTGGGTCCTCTTTGTTACCATAATGGGAAGCCTAGAAGCCTAACTTCAGATAGGGATTTGTTGGTTGATCAAAACCTGTTGATATTTAGCCATGAAGCTACCAGTGTTATAGAGCTAATGGGAAGGACAGCAGATGACTTTCTGTTTCCAGAGAAGTTAAAATTTACTGTTCTTTGGAACCATGGGACAAATTCAGTGGGAGGGAGGTAGACCGTATCGCAGTCTATGAGACAGCCTCCTAGCTACCCCGTGTTTGTGCTTTAGAGCTTGGTCATTCCATTTCTGTCAGGTTTTTTATCATAGAACTGTTTAATCACCTAAGCACCTCCTGGGCTTGACATTTAAGCATTCTTTTAATAATAACAAATAATAGGACACAAATATAATGCAAAGTTTTCTTGTTAATTACTTGATTTATAAAGTGTTGCAACATTTAACAATGTTATATCCAAATGCCTATATAAATTATGAGTAATGAGAGTTTGATGTCTTTCATCCTTTTCAGAAGACATCAGAGGATCAGATAGGGTATGGGAGAGTTTCCACACATAATAGCAGTTATTGCAATGCTTCATATTATCATAGAATCACAGAATGGTTTGGATTGGAAGGGACCTTCCAAACCATCTAGTTCCACCCCCCCTGCCATGGGCAGAGACACCTTCCACCAGACCAGGTTGCTGACAGCCCCATCCAGCCTGGCCTTGAGCGCTGCCAGGGATGGGGCACCCACAGCTGCTCTGGGCAGCCTGTGCCCCTGTCTCACCACCCTCACAGTGAAGGATCTCTTCCTTACAGCTAATATAAATCTACCCTTTTCCAGTTTAAAGACCTTGTCCTGTCACTACATGCCCTTGTAAAAAGTCCCTCTCCCGCTTTCCTGTAGGGTCCCTTCAACCTTGTATTCAATAAAAGTTATTTTTTATATATATAATATATACAAAGTATGTATTTAAATTCTAATGAGATATCATGCATTACTATACATCAAACACATACCAACAGCCAAAAAAATATTTTGACTTTTCCATTGTAGCACTTGCATGAAGGTAAGACTTTATCTATGATGTTCTGATAAAAGTCCAGTTGAAAAATATCAATGACTTTTTAATTGCAAATGATTTTATGGCCTTTATCTTTATTAGTAATTACATTATTTATTGACAATACAGTACTTCAGGGCACAAATCACTGGTTTGTGAATTGTACAGGGCTATTGTACCTACAGTAGAGCATTCTTTGCAAAAGTGTGTGTGTGTGTTAGGGGAAGGGGGTTTGTAGCTAGTTACCATCAAGTGCTCTGCTTTTTTTCCTGTTTATTAAAAGGGGTACAAAGGGAACCGATTAAAAAAAAACAACCCAGCCTCTAAGTTTTAAAGTTATAAGTTACATCTCTTTTTTTATCTGCTTTGTTCATAGGATTAGTTTGGCAACTGATTTTTGGAATGGTAGAAAAACATAGAGTAACGGATTGAGAGTCCCCTATCAGTCACTCATGGTTTGTGAGGCAGTGTGCCACTGTGAGACAGAGAATCTCTTGTGCAGCATGTAGTAAAGTATGCTACAGTTCTAATTATACGTTGTGAACAACTTAAGAAAAGAAACATTCTCCAAGTCATAAAATAGAATCTTTGATTTTATTTGAATTTACAAAAGTCCCCTTTCTTATAATGCAAAACGGATTATTTTAAAAATGCTGAACGTAGCCGTATTAATCTGAGCTTATTTTTGGGCTTCTATACTAACAGTGTTGATATCCACTGTAAATTTTAAATTGGTTTGTCTCTGTCAGACTGGGACTAAAGCAAGCTAAAGGCCTTGCTATCCTCAAAATAGTGTATTTTCATTATTATTGTAATTAAGTTAATTACAACTCAATTTACTATTTCAACCATAGAAGTTGCATTTTGTCTGTGAGTTAAAAATGCTTTGTCCACAAGTAGTTCTGAAATAGGAGCAAACCAGTGACACTTTTTCTGGACCCCGCATCTTTAAAAAGCTAAGAAAGGAGGAAGAACCCCGATCCAGTGCATGGTAGTGAAGTGATGAATTGCACTGTTCAGTCATTGACTTGAACAACTTGACCATCCATAACCTGTGATTTCTTCCTAACAGTCTGTGAATGTTACTCCCAGAATTTGAAAAAATACACGTATGCTGGAAAAATACAAAGTGGGCACTTCAACAGGAAAGTGCTTTTGGCCAAAAGGATTTATCTGAATAGATCCCTGAAGAGATGGGGAGAATATCAGGGAAGTAGATCTGATTAGTCATACCTGCTGGGAGAAGGACTGCAGCTGTGAAGTATTCTGGCCTAAACTTAGAAGTAGACAGCTCGATTGTATGGAACGGCTGCTGGCTCATAGATTGAGACAGTGCAAACTGTCACACTCTTCTAAAGACAAGGGTGGGTACCAGAACATGCGTAATTGCAAATGCTTTGTAGAACCACAGCTGTGGTCAGTTAACGTTTAAACGCTGACCCTCACTCTCAGAAGTAAGCGCACACAGAATTATTCCTGAGCTGCCATTTTCTGCTCACACTTTGGATGTGAAGGAAGTTTCTGGGCTACGTTGCTATCCAAGAAGTTGCCTTCTTGTACAGCTTCTAGAACGGGATGATTTTTTTTCCCCCGAAAGTATAAACCAGCACTTTTTGTAGCACTTAGGAGAAACTTATCTAAACTCTACTTTTGCCACAAAGCTCCAAGATGTCAGCTTTGACAAAAGGGGATGCAGAACAGGTTTGGCTCCAGGGACTGAAGAGCTGATTACATGTTTAGCTGTGTGACTGCAAACTCGTTGACTTAGTAATCTCCAGCAACTACTCACTGTCCATTAAAATTGGAAGATAAGTACAGTGAAAAGGCAGAATGTTACATCCATAGCAATGCAGGAATAGTGGTCCTCTGTGGATTATACGGTATTTTGCTTACAGGCAAGAGGAACAGGTTGCTCTCAGATGTCACAGGGGCACGCACACAGGCAGCAGTTCCGGCCAGTGCCCGTTTTGGAAGATCAGACAATGCAGGTTGAGGGTGGAACCACCTCTGTGCAAGGATCCTACTTCTCCTGGAAGCACAAACTTCTTACACCTAACTAAATACAGCCTGCTGTGCCACAGGGATGTGCAGCACTTTGTGCGGGGTCAGGCAGTGCCTCGCCAAGCAGTTGTTTAGAGACTTCTGTGGGGCAGGGACCACATTCTGAGATCTGGGTATAGCCCGCGATTTGTGTAACTTACATTTTAGCTTAGAGGAAGGAGGTTCCCAGCCCCGCTGATTGGCTTGTTGCAGTGCTGTGCGAGTCTGCAAGATACTAACAATGGTGACCTTCCTGCACAGCTGTAGAATGCAGAAGACATAGTAGTATCTTGGTAACACCTGGTAACGTTTTAAGTTGAGGTTCAGCCGGGAAAGGTGTTGCCCCTTCTGTCTTTAAAGTTTGTTTTTTAGAAAATAATATGATCTTGAAAATGGGCAGTTCTTGGGAAAATGCCTTTTCAATGGAGAGTACTGCACTGTGCAATAGCGCCATAGCACACACTGAATAAATCATATGGGGAAATGACTGAGCTTCACCTCTGTACGTCACTTATTAAAATTGGTTCCTTCAGGCTTGAGAGCATGATCGGAAAGAAGAGCAACAGCAAAGCTATCTCTCTCCCTCTAGTGCCTACAGAGTCAGACTGTTTTAGAGTATGACAGCTCAAAGAAAGACAGAGAGATGCAAAAAAATTACGGTATCTTTCTGCAGTGTATTTAGGACAAGCAAAAGCACGTTCACAGCTAATTTTAAGCAGCCTTCAGAATGCAGTATAACACCTTATTAACTCACTTGTACTTAATCCTTGCATTCTGGTATTTTTGGAAGCCATCATGAAATTCAGCAGTGCTTTCAGCCCATGTCTCCTTTGTAATGGATGACACTGCTCCATTTCTCATTTTAATTTACAATTAGCTTTCTGACAATAAGCCTTGCTCACACACAAAAGTTATACTGATTTAACTAAATTAATTTTGAAATAGAATTAGTTGAACAGGCATATGTCTCCTCCCCCTAATGTAGCCTTCTTAATTTGGCTAAAGGGTGCCCTTTGTTGCAATCTAGGTGGAACTGGTAAAGCCTGCCTTCACCACTTGCTTGTGTGATCCTCTGCAACGGGAGGAGAATTTGGTTTAGTTTAACCTCTTGCAATCTGAAGCTGTAGCAGGGTAAAGTCACCTTCATAGATTTAGGGTGCTTTGCGAGAGGGCTACCTCCCTTGACCAGTGTTGTAGTGCAGGTACCCCTGCAAGTGCTGGATCGCAGCAATTCGAATGGATGGGGTTTGAGGCTTCTGAAGACAGTGCCTCTTCCTTTGCTGGCTTATTATTTTTTGATCACGTGGGAACTCAGGGTACAGCTGTATCAAGTGTAAACAGTTCTATTTTGTCTATGCCTGGATTTATCTTGATCCAGTATCTCCCAGCCAGGAGGCTTAAGTTAGCTTTGGGCTGCCTCTAATGAGCTGCAAATGAAAACAAAGTCCTCTAAACCATGTTTATCTAATCAGGGCTCTCCAGAGCAGGCCTTTGGAAACCTGTTCTCTGCACTAGCATACAAACTAGACTTTTCAGGTAGTTTGTGTTAAGGCTGCTCTGGAGCAGAGAGAAATGTACAGAGGTCTTTTTGATGATTTTTTTTGCTTTTCTTAAGTGTATAATGTGCTTACTTACAGAGACATATGCAAAACCCCCTCTTTCTCTCTTTAGCACCTCGTAGAGGACTCCTAAGAGGTACAGTACATAAAATACCAGTACAACAAGAGGTAAGTATTTAGAACAAGGGACAGTAATACCCCACTAAACATTTTCTGCAGGAAAACAAGGAATTCAAACCAAAACCAATTCCTCTTCCTTCGGCTCGCTAGAATGTAGATAAAAAGGAAACTAACATTTCTAGGAATGCGTTTATGTGCATGGGAAAGCTGCTGGGAAATCAGTGAACAGTTGTACTTAAAACAAGATTATTCTGCACTTTTCCGCACATAGATCCTTTCATTCCATATGAAGAGTGACCTTAGACACTAAACACAGTTTAGCTTAACCTGTTTTTAAAAGGTGAAAAGAGACCTATAGTGCAGAATATCTGCTGCAGAATAGCTGCTCAGACCCATTTCTCTATGCAAAGAAATTCTAGCTTAATTACAGTTAATCCAGTCAGAAAAGAGCAACAAATCTCTGTGCATGAGGTATTTATTGGTCTAAAATGTGACGAGAAAACAATAACAACTTCCCCAGAGAGTGCTGAGTCTGAGCCCTTATCTGGAGTTCTCCTTTCATTTTTACCCCCAAGTTTGTCTGTTAAAGAGATTCATAACTTATGTTTGTATTATATCACTGCTTTGTTTGTAAAAGTACATTACATGAGGAAATTTTTTCTAGGACCTCTTGGAGAAGGGAGCAAAAGGACAAGTGAATGACATGGCAAGTGTTTATCAGTTCGAAGTATTTTACATGGGGCATGAGTATGGGAGAACTTGGACTCTTCACGTGTTCTGAACTGCATCTAATCTTGATGCCCAAATTAGCTGATGTGAATAGGGCTCCTGTGTACATACACAAACATGGGCAGTGGAGGTGTGTGTCTGTGTACACCGTACATAGCAGCAGGGAGGGCTGAACCTGACCAGGGCCATTATTCTCTCCTGTGGTAAGAGTCATAATTCACAATATTCAGAAAGTGGAGGAGAAGTAGCAAAGAGCACTGAAAATGGGGGCTGTCATCCTTCCCTTCCCCTGCCCCTCAAATAGGAAAGCCTGTCTTCTAGCCAGAACACTTTCATTCAGTAGTCTTTAGTCCTTCCCTTCAGAGCACTGTTTCATTTTCAAACACAAAACTCTCAAACTATTGTGAAGTTATTAACTCCCTGAAGCAGAGCAACCTGCAAATGGTATTTCTCCCACCTGACTCCAGTGTCTCAGTATGTCAGAAGACCTTCCCCACTCTCCTAATTAAGGAGTCATCTGAGCCTTTCTCTCAATGACTGATAATCTACAACCTACAAGTAACAACTTAAAATGGTCCATCTCTGAGCAGATGTGGTTTGCCTTAACACGTATGATGCTGCAACATGAAACCAGCTTGCTACAGAACCAGACTCACGATTCACGGTAGTTCTGGACCATGGGTAGAAGCTTGTGACAAATTTTGACTCGGAAAAAATATGTTAGTCATAGGAAAAAGGGAGAAAGTTAGAGAAATGAAGAAACTAACTGTAGGAAGCCAGAAGAAGCCAGACTACTTTTAAATTGAGGCTGGAGAAATTTGATCCATAACTTGTCATGACTGATGGGAACGAGTGCTAACTAGGGTACTGATTAGGCCACTGGAGGACTCTGGTTTAAGGAGCCCTACAAAAAGGTGCTTTTTATCAAACGTATTGCTAGGGCAGGCAAATACCACTTTAATATCTGTCATTCAGACTGTATTTTTCTGCATGTATTCTGAATGTAAAGACTTACAATGAAGATAGGAAATTAATGTATTTCTGCTTAACCCATGAAGAGAGGCTGAGAACCTTGCTGAAATAAAGTATCTTCCACAAATTTTGTCATCAGAATAGAGATTACATTTTGAGGGACTCAAAGGTCTCCAATTAGTGCATAATTTTCCACTCTTTGGAGTGTGCACTCTGCACGTGCTTCTGTCACAGCCTATGCATGAACGGCTGGGGCAGAGCACATAATTTCTTACTGTCATGAGAGAAGCAGAAATGACAAAAGCATTTCCAGTACATTGCTAGCGGGATACTCAGATGCCACATGTACATTCAAAATCTACTCTTCTAAACAGAGAGAGAACCTGCAATTTCTGTAATTGCTGGTTTGGTGCTCATGTCCACAGATCAAAAAAAAAGGGAGCTCTCCTCCTGTTAAGTAAGGAGGGATGGTGGTATCACTAGGAACAAACTACTAATCCAAGATGAAGGGTCTAGGGAGAAGTCCTCTTTGTTTTGGAAGAACAATGGGAATTGGTTGTTCTCATTAACCAAAAAGTCTTGCTTTAGTCTCTTGTTTTTTCTTTGTGTAATCTGTACTTTACAGATATATGGAGTATAAGATTATCTCCTTTGACCACCTATGTATCACAGACTTCAGTTTCACTGAACTAACCCTGTTACTGAGCATAACATGTTCATTGAGGTATACCTTGTCTTTGACATACTGTATCTTGAAGAAAGTGTCCAGCCTTGGTCTGAAGATATTGAAAAACAGAGCAGCCAAGGTTTCATTTCAGAGAGGAATCACTTTCACAGTTTGACAACTGTGCTGCTTTTAGCTCCATTTATGTGCTTTTCCACTGGACTCTGTAACAGGGGAGGTCATAGTTGATGGTTTTCAGCATTTCACATATTTGCTGTAACAACCCAAGAGACAGATTTTCCTAGAGGTGTACAGATGCTGTGCTGGAAGGGGGTCTCTAGAACACTCTCATGCTATGAACTGTGGCAGAATGTGCCAGCTGAGCATAGAAGGGAAAGAAAATGAAATATAAATTCATTACTGCATAGCTAGAACAGTGAGGATAAATTCCCTCTATTTCCAGGCATCTCTATTATATTCTTAACTAGGGATACCATTAGTGGAGACAAACTGAGCTCTTTTGATCACTTTCTGCTGTGAAAAGGGTCAATCCTCCTTGCCCTTCACAGTCTCTCCTACATGATCCTGACTCACCCTTGGGCTGACTTTCATATTCACTGAGTTGATCCAGTTCATTAACCCATCAGAAAACTCTCCTTTTTTTACTTCTCTGGATTTATTTTCTGCCAGCTCAGTGAGCTGAATCAGCAAGGCAAGGGGTCAGCTGAGTGTCAAAAGTACTGTAAGAGCATGGGTGGGCAACACGGAGGCGGAATTACAGGAAGTCAGAGGAAAAAGTCAGGAAAAAGTACGCAAGGTGAAGGAGCAAGACTGCTTCTTTCAACGACAGAAAGCCTTTAGATCAGCTGATTTCACCTTGTCTGATTACATCTTTATGAAGATAATTTCCTTAGAGCTCCTCTGGAGTCAATGTAGAAAAGGGAACTTCTTTAGAGGGTGGCTAAAAAGGAAATAAAAGGAGGTAATCTAATTTAGATTAGGCAATGTAAATATGCCTGTTCTTTACTACAAAGACCCCTGTGGATTAAAGCTTTAAAACACAGTTAATGACTAAATGACTAAATGCCCAGAAAACCAAAATAATGGTCTCTAAAAGCAGAAGTACTCTTTGGAGAGCTCTAAAAGGCTTCAAGCACCATCAGAAAGACCATGTAAGTCCAGAGAGCAGAGCATGAGCACCAGGTGAATTGGCTGTGTGAAATCAGTTGAGCAAAGGTTGGTGAAGCTGATGTCATTGGAATTTGCTCAAGCTCTGCCTGAGCAGAAAATCAGGGACAATCCTGTAGCATACATCTTGTTCTCAGGAGAGCTGAGTTTTTCCTGCCATTCCCTGCGTGCCACCAGCTCTCTCCCTAACTTTGTTTCTCTGTTGCTCTTTTCACTTCTGCCATTATTTGGACAACTACTACTGAAAATGACCTACATAAATAAATAAATTGAATTAATAAATTATGAGGGAGAGAATGAATGTGTGAGTGTGTGTAGGTGGATGACACAGGGAACTGGGCTGGTGGGAGCAGCAGGAGCCATCAGTTCATTTGTTGTCAGCGGCAGAGCCCCAGGGAGGGTAAGGACATTAAGTACCTGATTGTGCAAGGTGCCGAGTGCCTTCATCTTCTGTCATTTTTGGAGATAATTGAGACCATTTCCATACCTTGCCAATAGAGGCTTCAAGGAAGGAAGGAGAGGGCAGCAGCCTAAACCTGTGATGTTCCACCTTCTTTTTCAGTTTGCAGTCCCTAAGGATGTCTTCCCTGTAATGAATCTTTTCATAATTACCTTTCACAGAGCCTTTTAAAGTAATCAATGCACCCTCAGGGGCCTGTGCAACTGAGTTGCTGTCTTTCAGATAATGCAACACAGGAGAAACTTCCCTCTTGCAGGAGCAAGGCTGTAAGTGTAATTTCAGAGTTGATATTGGTTGTAACCTCTCAGGTACAACCTTCTCTCCATGGAAGACACTAGCTACTATGTTAATTAAATAGCTGAGCCATTGGCCTCTTGCCACACCACTGAACCCTGGGACTTTTTCCTTTCTGTCTGAGAGCGTAAGGTGAACTCTGCAGTGCAGGAGGGGTGCGATGCTCCCTTGAGATTTGCTACATCTCGCCCCAGGGAGGAAATGTGGCCGTTGTGCTGTGTTGCAGAGCCATGCATGCTAACAGCTTTGCCCTTCGGGATGTCCATTCCAGCTGGAATTCAACTGGTTGCAGAAGGACATTTGCATTATTTAATTAAAAAAAAAAAAAAAAAAAAAATATATATATATATATATATATATATAAAGTGCTTTAATTATCAGTGGCATTTCCACTCAGTACTTGGTAATCCTGACACTGCAACAGTCCTCTCTTATCTGAAGTAGTTCAAACCTTTGTATGATATTTCCAGAGTAGAAGATTGTATTATCATACCTAGTAAATTGAGCAGCTTTTTAAAGAATGCTTGGAGATGTGTGTCCCTATCTGTGCATTTTGTATGTGTGGAATTTCTTCTCACCCTTTCTAAGTATGTGGCTCTATAGAACTCATCGGGAGTCTAGGTATTCCTCACAAATGGTAAATAGTAGGGCCAGAGCTGAAGAAATTGTCTTGAGTTTCCCTTCAAAACAAATGTAGCTTGTTCCTGTTCACTTCTAAAAGATGCAGTTGTTGCCCTGCCATGAACTTACTCTTTACAGTTGTCCATTGGAGCTGTTGGGGGAGATCCAAATGACACACTGTGCAGCCAGCCCTTCAGTAGATTATCTACTCCCCTGGAAATCATTGGAAAGGAAAATGGTATTTTTCAATTTTTTTGCAGTATTCAGGGTAGCAGCAGCGGAGAGAATAGGATATAAAGGATGAGATATTGATGGTTGCAGGCTGTGCCTTTGAGAAGATGTGATGTTCTGAATGAATTTTCACTTTAAATTTGGCAGTTGTATATGCAGGAATAGGGAATTACAATAATAAAGCCTGGAATTCATAAATACACTTAAAACTCTGGTCAAGTGCAAATCCCTCAGATGGTAAGAAAGGGCAGTCTGCCTATCAGTCACTGGTAGAACAGTTTCTACAGATTGCTCTACACTGATTGCTCTTAATCAGCCATTTATTCAGCTGTAAGATTGTCCTGGCTTCGCTGGAATAGAGTTAATTTTCTTCCTACTAGCTGGTGCAGTGTTGTTTTTGGATTCAGTATGAAAATAATGTTGATAACACATTGATGTTTCAGTTGTCACTAAGCAGTGCTTACCCCAAGTCAAGGACTTTTCAAGTTTCCCAATCTCTGCCAGTGAGCAGGTGCACAAGAAGCTGGAAAGAAGCAGAGCCAGGACAGCTGGCCCGAACTAGCCAAAGGGATATTCCGCACCATGGAACGTCATGCTCAGTATATAAACTGGGGGGAATTGGCCAGGAGGGGCTGATCGCTGCTGGGGGCCTGGCTGGGCATTGGTCAGTGGGTGGTGAGCGAATGTATTGTGCATCACCTGGGTTTTCTTGGGTTTTATTTCTCTCTCTTTTTGTTGTCTCCCTTTTCATTGCTTCTGCTGCTACTACTACTACTACTACTACTACTATTATATTTAAGTTATTAAACTGTTCTTATCTCAACGCATGGATTTTACCTTTTTCCAATTCTCTTCCCCATCCTACCAGGGGAGGGGAATTATGAGTGAGCAGCTGCCAGCTGGAGTTAAACCACGACCAAGATGCTGTTGACATATAAAGTAGGCCAGGCCGTCATCTGACTGTTATTGACTGCCAGTCCAGTGACTGAGTCTAGAGTTTGTTGCAGATGTGTGTATAAATCCAAGGTTATCTAAGTTAATGCAAGAAGAATAATGATAGAATTAAAAGGAAAATTTGGACCGTTGCACCAGAAACCTCATTATCGTGAATCTCCAGGATGACTGGTGAACGTCTCTGTCAGGTCAAAGGACACTGCCCTCCATTCCTGCAGAAAATGCTGCTTTCTGTAGGACCTGATGGGTCAATGTCACTGGCATGCTGCATCAGCTTGCTTTGTGCCAGGGCTGTGCAGCAGCATGGACAGCCCCACCAAATGGTTTTGATCCTGTCACCATGGGCTGTGGCTGGTAGTGATGCAGGAGCTGTGCTCCTTGCTGACCTGGACATGCCACCACCTTTCTGTATCTTTCTTTGCCTTGGACATCTGTTCACCCTCACGACACAATGTCTTGAAGCAATGGAAGAGGAAATGAGTCTTGGCCATAGGCTGATGCATGTTAGAGATCATGTGTATTATCTTCCATTTGATCTCTTTTTCAGGTGGCTGAATACAATAGAAATAATACAAGTATTTACATGACACAGAACCCTCCATCCCATTTTCAAAGAAAACTGAGTCATACATACACTCACTGACAGTCAGTGGGACGGATCTTACAGAATATTTAGGTGGAATACCAAACTCCATGCTTAGTGGGATTTCTAGAAGGATTTCATTACTTAAGGTTCACACTGATTAAAGAGCAGGTGCCTAACTTTTATAAACCTATCAAGAGTGCATTTGTATGTATAGATGTCTAAATATTTATTTTTGTATGGCACTTAGTAACTCTGAAAATAAGGCTTACTGGCCAGCTCCAGTCCAGAAGCCTGTACAGTCAAGCGAACATGGGCCTGCCTTTCAGCAGGGGTTATTAAGTGTGGCACCACATGGAGCTAACTCAGACATATGACTTCTCAACCAGAACAGCACTTGGATGCTTTTAAAAATGCTACCTTATTCATCTAGAACAAAAGAAGCGGAGTTAGCATATTACCCTGTCAGTGCCCTCCACTCCTTCGGGTGAGGGTTGCCTTCAGGTCACTGTGTTGAATACAGCATCCAGGTACGTCATTATCAGCTTCCTTGTATGTTTCTCAATTCTTGAGTCTAAAAAAAATGACTAAAAAAGCTTAAAAGGAACAGAGGTAGCATTTGCTTTTTATTTACACACCTATTTGAAGTTAAATAATCCACACTGCCTCAGCTACCTTGCCTGATAATCAGGACAGCTATATAGAATAGTATGCGCTTCTCCCTTTCACTTCCACTCTCTCCATCAGTGCTGCAATCCAGTACCCAGAGCACCATCCTGAATACAGATTTTCTTTTTCCTGCTACGCTTATTTCGTTTAAGGCATTTTTCCCCCTCTTGTGGATTGACAGACTTACCAACACCAGCTAAGACTGATTTAATATGCCTAACATAAGCAAAGCAGTACCCTGTCCTGTTGTTCCATATTCTCAGAAATAATTGTTTTTACCTGCAATTATTTGCATTATCTGCTTCAATATTTAGCAAATGCAATAGTTTGGTAGTTGGGCATTGCTGTAATCTATTCCAAATTTAACTCTATAAGCCAATTCCTCAGCTACCCACTTGGATTTGTGTTCTGTTTTTCCTTCTGGTTATCATGAGATGATATCCCAGGAAGCAGGAACACAGCAGCACCTGGGGCTGGATGCTGCTCTGCCAGCGCCTGCAGCTTTGGCAGAGGTGTGGAGGGGGATCCGCACACAGCAGGCCTGCAGAATCAATCCCAGATGCCAAATGTGGAGATCAGTATCACACAGCAAGGCTTTGAATTTTCGTTTTTCATTCATTAAAAGGCAGGCAGAAAGAAAGAAGCTCCATTCTCATCCTCCTAAGTGTTGTCACACTCACTCATAGGCACACACACACTGCTGCCTTTATAGTTAATATCAAGGCATATAACAGCACAGTAAGAAGAGAACTGTACCACATTTCCCTGGATTGTTGAGTATATTTTTATGGATCCTGTTGCAAAAGGATTGTTGCTATTTTTATTTTTTTTTTAGGTTTTAGTATCTTGCAGAAATATTTCCTCTTTCCCTGTCCATTTTGAAATCTCCTCTGGCAGTAGGCAAAACGTTTCCCTTATTAATCCCCATAGGCATAGTCCTAGTTTGCTGCAGATTCTCTGCTGGTATCCTGGCTCTTATTCTGAATGTGCTTATTTACCTGTAGGAGTACTCTCCTAGGCTACCACAACCTTCCCACAGGCATGACTCGATGGAGTAGCTGGCCATCAGGCAACAGCATGCACAAGCGCTTTAGAGTCACCCCTTTAATCTGAGGTTACAGACCACTTTCGAGTGCTGGTGGACAGAGTGCAGGCAAGACTGTCAAAGGTGCCAGCTGAATGCAGAGCTGTCACATGGATATCACCTCTTGGTGATAAAGTAGAGGAAAAAATGCCTTTACTCACTGTAAAGGCTGTGGTGAGGCATGCCCAACTCATCCACAGCCCTGAAAGTGAATGAGGAAAAGGAGAATTGCATTTCATTCCCCTTCTTGCTGTTTATAAAACTGGCTCTAACACACTCCAGGGTTCCTTCCATGTTCCGCTCCTGACAGATACGCAAAAGCCTGCGAAGGGTAACTTTGTCCAGCTGCCTGGGTTTTATGGCCTTGATATTGGCACATCAGAGTATGTGACATCAGATGATATCCTCCCTGCAGCTTCCCAAAGTTACTGGGAAGGCTTTGTGGAAGAATGTGTCTTTTTAGAGTGTGCCACCAACAGACAGTGGTGACACTGTCACTCTTAGGGAAGTGACAGTGTTCCTGCCGCAACAGCTTGTTAACCTTGGTGCACATGTTCTGACCTAAAAGTTTAAAAGTGCTTCTTAGAGAAATTCTCTTGGTGTATAACTGATACTGGCACATCAGGGACACAACGTTCTGCTTGTGTGGAAGGGAAATGTTTAAAAAAAAACCTATGTAAAAAATACTAGTATTTTTATTTATCATTCACCAAATGTACACTTTTAAAATTGTAATGCTTGCCTCAGTGTAGTATGGTTTTTAGATTGTTTTTAATTTTTTTTTTCTCTATTAGCATATCCCAATTTGCAAACAAACTTTGCTTCATTTTGGTGGACCATGCCCAAATTTAACAGGCATCACCTGGGATGATGGAGCCATTATCAGTATGTAGACGTATACGTACTTCATTCATGAAAGCAGCAGCCTCAGCTCTTAGGGACAGTCCTTTCTCTGCTGTTCGACAAATTGCTAGGGAAAGTTCCCGCACACAGTGAGTCTCTTAGGAGCACTTCTGGAACATTCAGGGCTATAGAGCAGCATTCACTTTCTTTGGCGAATGTCATGGTCTCTGATCTTCAGGAGAGCATGTGAAAGTGCACACAGGGCAAAAGCAATGAGCAGTTGTAGTCTTTGTAGTTTGCAGGCAGATGCTTGTCCCTTTAGAAAGAATATCCTCATGGTACAGGAAATCAGTCCCAGGAGTATAAGAACAGGCAAACCCTTGAGCTACAGATTGCTAGAGACAGGGAAATGTTTGGAATATGCTTGCCGTCTTTCTCTGAACTTTTCTGGGCATCCAGGCTTGGCTATTACTGGAGAAGGGGGTGCTAGGCTAAATAGACTATAGGTCTGAGTGGGATATTTGTTATTGGAAGTGGTTAATGGCTGAAAGAACCAGGTGGTCAGAAAACCATTTTTTCATGCACTTTTGCATCCGCATTGGCTTCAGCTGAGATGATGGGTCTCAGTTCAGAATCAAGCTAATGGCTGAGAAGTGTTTTGCCAGCACAAGCAAGTATTTTCTACTACTTTCTCAAGTTGTTCAAGGCCACTGAGCAGTCTCCATAATCTATTTCACCATTAAGAAGCAAGTATAAGCCACATACTGTGGATTACATGCTCTATCATGGTCAAAAGGTGGCAGATGAAAATGAAAGTTGGTTAAGCAACCAATTAGGAGAAGGTGCTTGTCATATAACAAACAGAAGTGACTCATGCATGCAATATCCCCTTCCCCCTCCAGTCATGATATGAATCACCTTACCTATGATCAAAGAAAGGTCAATTCAGTTTCTCAATTCTTGGATGAGTTTTCAATTTAAAAGTACTGCAGGATCAGGACATTATTTAGCGTGAAGAGCTGTACAAGCTGTTACTCAGTTTTAGCATGTGACTACAGTACAATTCTATTAGAACTCTGTCTCAAATACACTCAGTGTGCTAAACATACATCTTGACCAGCTCTCACTCGCTGCCATCACAGATTTTCCTCTTCCAAGCTCCTTTGGTGGTCTCTCTTCCTCTGCCTTGTTACTTTTAATTGTTTGCCTTAGAAATGAAGAGTGAGGAGATGGAGGAAACAACCTTTTTGGTGGAGGAAGAAGTTCAGACTAATTTTAAGAGGGCCAAGGATTTGAAATTAATAAAATATTACTCTTCAAGATACCATCAGCAAACCCATCCCAATTAGGCAAAGAGGGGCATTCGCTTTTTTTGCTTCTCCCCTCTCACATTTGGGCTGTACTGACCTCTTCCCTGTATTATTCAGAAGTTAAAGGGAGAGTAAGTGCTGCTTTGGAAAACTTCAACTTGTCAGAACTGATGTGGTGTTGGTACCAGAAAAGCTTCTTTCATCCCATCGCCTGGCTTTTCCATGACTTTCCTCCTGCTCCCAGCCCCATCTGTTTCCATATTATATGCTTGTTACCAGGACTGGAAGAGTATAGGAAGAAATTCATCCTAGTATGGATTTCTTTCAAGGAACATTTCTCTCATTCCCACTTTATCTTGATCTTCTGTTAACTATTGTAAGATAAAATGAGGCAGCTGGACATTTTTATCGTGCTTTCCACACAACAGGTTGGGTCACCCTATGTGGGATTCCTGTACATAACTTACCCAGTTGATTTATGTGGAAAATACCAACTCTCTTGTCATAGCTTGGATTTGAGTTTGAATTAGCTGCCTCAGTGTAAGAGCAAACCTCATTTCAAAATGAGGACACGCTTTTTCCCCATCTGAAGTATTTTGTCATCCTGCATAGATGTAATATAAGGGAACATATGTATATATCTTTCTGCTGTTTCATTTTTCTCTTTTCAGTTGTACACTCAAAAAGCAGTGTCCTGGCAAATCTGGTCACTGCCATTAACATACCTGCCAAATCAATAAGGAACCTTTTAAAATAAGGTGTTTAGATTCTATACATAGGATCATACTTAATATTTTAAAACAAAATCCACCTATTTCTGTCTGCATCTCATGCAAGACTGCACATATCCTGGAAAAATCGATTGAAGGGTTTCTGTGTTATGAAACATAGACACTTTTTTTTAATTATTGCGTTTAGCTTAAGGCTATGCTTCTGTCACTGGCTAACCTGGATCTGTTAAAACTCCTTTACAATTCAGAATTCAACAGCATTAGCAATTTTGATTGCACAAAATTGTTATTGGAAATGCTTGCGCTGAGTTTGACTTCAAATATAACTAAAGCTACCAGAATGTAGCTCTTCCTATTGATTATTTAGCCTGAATACAAATTAGTAAGATGGATGTAATCCTCCATCTTTACATGTAAAAATAATTTATTTGCTTATTTGGAGGGGCCAGAAAGTAAGTTGTGGTGAACAAAGTGGAAAGAGCCCTTTTCCCCACTGGGCTATTGGTTTGTGATTGAACAAAAACATTGACAGCTTTACGAGTGAGGGTTTGAAGAAGCCCTCAGAATGTCTGTACACAGACTGGCCCTGCAGCAGCAGAATGCACCGCCACAAGGGAGATCTGTCTACGTATTTATACCATGCTCATTGCCATGGTAACAGAAAGCCTTATGAAATGTAGACATTACATACAGAAATGTTTGTGCTTTCCTGCCTCTCTCACACTTACTCTTTCCTTCACCTCGACACTGGGGCTTTTATGGATGCTTTTATAGCGAGGAGGCCCAGTGTCAGAGAGTGGCTTGCACTGTTTCCCAAAACCTTGGGATTCCTGGGCCAGACTGGTCCAGTGTCTCCTGGACTATGCCCTTCAGCACTGGATCCTCCAGTCCTGCAGCCATCCACCCATCAAAGGTGCTCCTGAGCCCCTCCAGCGTGCCTGGCAATTTCAGTGTACAGTAAGAAATCCCTCGGCAATATCTGAAGGGCATAGCTGTGGAGAAGGATCACCAAGACTTAACTCATAGTGTGTCTCCTGCCTTCTCAGGGATGCGGGACACAGAGGCCACAGGGCAGGGGGCACCAACCTCAGACTTCGGTGATGGGCTCCCTGCCAGATGTATTGAGCAGTTACAAAGGAATGAGTACAAGAGTCATGTCCTCACTCCTATACTGTGAGGAAACACTGATGTAACACCATGCTGCTCTCTGGGCTTTAAAAAGGTCTAGAGCATGGATGTGCCCAACCTACACAGCTGAGCATGGTTTTCAAACTCTGTACAAGCACACACCATGAATCTCCCACTTCTTTAGAGAAAAAATTTTCTATTTAAGCAGCCACATCCTAGAATCATTCAAGATGGGAACTCTTCTTTCTGTGGTCACATCTGGCACTGACTGATGTGAATTTTAGGTAGGCATTAATCATGCTTTTTTACCTCCATACCTCACTGGTATGTCATGAGATTTTTTTCATTAATATCAATGTAAAGTGCCTGGGGGCTTATTGAAAGAAGTTGATACCAATATAAGTATCCTAACTGACTTTAAAAAGAAATCAGTCTATTTCTGCTTCTGCCTATAAATGACATCCACCCTAAGAGTTGGGTGATTTTTAAGCTTTGGCCCTCTTAACCTTTCTGTATGATTTGCAAAACTTGGTTTAACATAATGCTTCAAGTTAATACGCTGATACAACCTAATTTTCTAAAGAAAAAAAGCTGACTGCAGGCCTTCAGAAGGAAATATTTAGAAATGTTCTGCTTATTTTTATGGCAGTTTGTTGTACTAGCTAAGAAAAACGCAGGACCAGGTTTGGGGCATTTCAGTGCAGTTAGAGTCAGGAGTGCTGTGGAAGGAAAGTGATGTAACCTCTTACTTCCCATGAACCTCTCCATGCTTTAACAAGTTGCTGTGATGAGTTTTAAAGAAATATACCTCACTATCTTTGACCAGATGGAAAGTTTATGAATGGCAGGGAAATTAAGAACCCAGGAGATTCTGGAACGGGGAACTGAGATGTCTAAAACCAATGGAAAGGTGCATTACAATTACAGTATATTGTTGTTTTTCTGAATCTGTTAGTCCATTTGTTTAAAAATAGTTGTATTGTTAACATAGTAATTCTTTTGCTGTAGCTACACACTTAAGTAAGTATGATACAACACCAGAAATTGCTACCTAAATATCACAGCACTCTCCAAACTATCAAGCTGCAACAAGGTCTTTTACCCTCTCATACCAACACACTCTTCATGCCAGTCCCTCTGCTGCCTTCTCCTCATCTCAACTCACCCAGGGCCCACTCTCTCTTCCCTTGCTTCTTCCTCGGCTGCTTCATTGGCTCTCAACCACTTAACAGAACCAGCCACAGCTGCACTTTATCTACATCGGCCAACCCGCCACCCCTGAAGCCAACCCACAGTTGTATATTATCAATGCTAATTAATCCAGCTTCATTCCTCTACACCTAGAGATACAGTATTTTGTACACAGTATGATTTCTAATTGCTTGAATAATACTGTACAATGGAATAATTTCTTATTCACAGCTCTGTGAGAGTTATTTCTCTCTGCCTGAGATATAATAACCTCTTGGGAAGCCAGGGAGCTGCAAACTATAATGAACTATATAGAGCATTTTTGCTCAGTCTGTACTCTTAAAATGCTCAGCATTCAGAAAAAAATGAATCAGGAGAAACTGGTAAAGTAAGTTGCAGCAGCTGAATGAGATGGCTCTTCAGAATTATATATAGAACCCTTTCTAGACGCCCACAGTCCCTATATTAAAAACAGTGATTCAGAAAATCAGCCAGCAGATTCCTGAACCGAAGTATTGTGTGTAATTTTTGCAGTCCACATTTAAAAAGATGCCTTGTTTACAAGAATGAAATGAGCATTACAAGACACTTTTTCAATAAAACTGTTTTGTAGTGTAGTCTCTTTACTTGGATAAGAGCTCTTTTGATGTTGCTATTTTTAATATACAAGTTTATTTTGTTATATGCATCCATGCATTTATAAAAACAAATTTTCTTCTCAGAAATATATATGAAACAATTCACCCACAAATGTACACAGTAATATTAAAAAGAACCCCACAGACTGAGCCTGAAAAGAGTAGCAAAGTCACATATCCAATGCCTACAGCAAAGAACCTGGAGCTGGGAAGCTATTGTGGTTAAGCCTACCCTCAAGTCAAGTATCTGCCATCCAAATCCAGAATCACCTTTTGCTTCTTAAAAGATGCATACCACACTCGCTGAGCAGGACTGAAGGGGCTGACTGCAGCCCAGACTCCATGCATCACTCTTCCAATCCTCCTTACAGGTGATGGGCCACTTGAAACATTTCAGTTTATCAGTCAAACCACAGTAGGCAAAAGTTAGTTAAACTCCCTGGAGGGACAAAGCTGGTTTTTCTCATCAGCTGAGTTTAGCTAAAGGGGAAGCCTCTCTGAAGTGATAGCAGCTACTCCCCTAGCACAGGGCATCCCAAGGCCAGGGAGGTACCTTAAGAGAGTGCCAAAGACCTCACTGGCATCAGAACCTGGTATAGGGGCAGCAGCTGCCCTGGTCCCATCCCCCAGCAAGGTTTAGGATGCAGTCCAGTATAGGAGCTGTAACAGTGTTTAGAAAGCTGCAGCTTTTCTGTATGAAGGCATTCTTGCTCTTTACTAAGCAGTGAGACAGGTCAGAGTAAGAAGTCTCTTGCTGCGATATACAGCAAACCATAATGGACAGGAGCCCCATCAGGGAAGACCCACAGATCCAGTCCTGAATGCCAGGACTCAGGCTGACACTGCTTTTTGCACAAGGAGCCAAGGAGACTGTGTGTCCTTTCCCTTTCCTTCTCCATTCATGGCAGGGTGAGAGGTTGCCAGTCCAGTACAAGCAACAGCAATAGTGGCTCTGCATGTTATGTAAGCACCTCAGTAGACTGGAAGCTAAGGCAGTCCCAGATACAAGCTAATACATTTTAAAAGGTCATGTGCTCTGAAAAAAATTTATATTGGTGGATATTGATGAGCCTAGATCTATTTTTAATAAAGTTCTTGCTGTTATTGACCCACCTGCCTAGGAACATGAGCCCAGACTGCAAAGCTCCGAGCAGACTGATAGCTCAGTACCAATGGCAGCCACTCTGCTTGCCCAGACTGAGAAGCCATTGTGCAAGAGCTGCCAGCCCTGATGGGGATGGCTCCTTGCTCAAACCCTGCTCAAAAGCCACAAAAGAGAGGAACTACCTACCACAGAAGGTTCTTCTCCACCAGAGAAGAACAGTATATGACCTTTTTGAATGCCCTTGCCCAGCTGAGTATTTAATTTTTGTTCTGAATTATAGTCTACACTCAGTACAGAGCAACACTGATGGTGGCTGTGCATATCATATAGTATGTAAGGAGACTGCAAGCTGAGTAACAATTCAAAAAAAGATCACCTTAAGAACTGTTTGGGCAATTAGGGCTACTAGCTGTACTGAAGAATGTAGCTGTTTATTCTCTTCCTGGCTTCTCTGCTCGAACAGCAGCAGAGGAACTTTCTAAAATATCAGTCAGTGTTGCAGCCACTGCTATCTATGATCTTTCTCTGGACAGAATAAGTGGTGGGAAGGGCTTTTTGTAGATGGAAACTCAGAGTAACTCCAGTACTTCAGAGAAACAACAAGCCTTTGTTTCCCTTCTAGTGTTAGCAAGGAAGAGAGGTCTGCCATATAGGATATGACATAACTAAAAATTAGCTGTCATATAGGATAAAACTATGGTCAAGAATAAGGTACATACAATAGCTTTGTTTGCTCTTTCAGACTAGAAATCAGTGCTGTGCCATCTTCTGAGTTAATGTGGAGATCAGGCTTTGCTGGACGCTAATATAAAGGGAGAAACCATAGTGCAAGGGCAATTACTGGCAGAGTTCCCACAGACGTTAAGGAAAGGCAGAACTCATACAGAAGGAATTTAAAGCAGTCAGTTATATTTTGAGTGTGGCCTCTTGTGTACTGTTTCTCCAGTGCTTTTCAAAATGAAGCTGGTGCTCACAAAGAGCTGTCTTGCAGGCCTCCACTCCTCTGCAGAACATCCCCCAGCTATGCATTAGCTTCCTACACAGTCCCCTTCTAGCCTGTCTCAGGACTGTGCTGGAGCAACCTGCTTTTAAATCGAGTGTTAGATCCAGCCAGTGCTTGACCTCTCTGCAGAAATTGTCAGCAAATGGAACAGCAGCTTAGACGATTTGTCCCAGTGGAAGTAACTCAGCGAAGATCTGAGGTGGTTGCCTGTGCATGAACAGTCCAGGGTGGTTTTAGGAGGCACTGGGTTAAGTCCACGCTGGTGATGAAGACAGGAGATGGCGAGGTTTAGTCTATTGCCATCACTTGGGGAATTAGAGCCCTTGGAGGTGGCACCAGGAAGAAATGAAGCGTCAGCCCCCAGGGAAAGCTGTGCACAAGGAGGAGATTCCCCTAATAAATCTTTCACTTGCTGTCTCTGAGATTGTGTCAGCCTGCCACAAGTCTGCGATACTTTTCTCTAAAACTCCACGTAACCCAGAGCTAGACAAATGAACAGCACTTCTACAAAATGCATGAGGTCCTATCAAGTGACAATTGTCTCATTCATCCTATAGATAATATATCAGAGGTATCCGGCCTGTGTGTTGATTTGTGGGAAGGGTTGCATTTAAAACTGAGCTCTGACTGTATTAGCTGACCGGTGTGGGGCATTGTGCAGGGTTGTATAATCTGAATGAAAGACCTTATTGTAATGAGTGCTGCTTATGGCATAGAAAATTGTTGTGAGATTTTCAGGCTGAAGTCTCCTGTTAACACTATCGCAACACTATGCTATTTGTGCAAACATTGTGCTATGTTCCCTTAAGGAGCTTTTGGAAGACAATCCAAATGAAAGATGAGTATTCTGGAAAGGAAAAAAGAAAAGAAAACCAGTGTATGGACTGTGAAAGTAGAGGTATACTGGAAACCCCACCATCTTTTACTCTAGCCTTTCGACAATGCAGGGTTACATCCACTGAGTGTAGCATTTTTCTTTCTTCTAATATACATTCTTATCCAGCAATTTTGTATTTAATAGTAAGTGTGTGAAGAATATTAATGCATACATAAATTAGGACAAAACTCCAAAGTTGATAAAGCCCATTGTAGACAGACTGGAGCATTAAAGAAGAAACCACAGGAATAAACATAAAAGATCAAGACCTGAGTTGAGCTAAATACGGTTTAAACCTATGTCTGGACTACCAAAATATCTACAGTCACGTTAGATCACTTCTCAGATATTTGGAAGCAATACAAAGTTTCCTCTGTTAGTAAATTATTCCTTTAACTGTCCACTACAGACTTTCTTTCATTTCCTCTCCCAAACATCTGGCAGTAGATGCTGCAGAAGCCCACAGTCAGCAAGATACACAAGCAGGGCCTAACTTTAGTTCATGAGTCATCTCCGTGGCTCCAGTGGGACAGTTCAGGTGGTTAAAGTTAAGTATGTACTTAAGTACTTTGCTGAAACAAAATGAATCTGTGCCAGCAAGAGGTTACTGCCTAGGTGGAGAACCGGTTGGCTGCCTAACAGCGTGTCCTTAACCATTTATAAAAGGGAGTAATTTGAAACATAATTAAAAGAGACACCTCTGCTGTGAGAGCAGCGATTCCTAAAGACTTTAAAAAAGCAGACCACTGTCAGCCTTTACAGTCCCTCGCAGGCCCCCTGTTACTATTGAGCTGTTAATTGGAAACACTTTAATCAGGTTCAGCAGAGCAGGGAGCGATTGCTCACCGTCACCTTACAGGGCTCAGTGAGCTTCGGGTCATGGGTGGAAAACCCCTGCTCCAGAAGTGGGATACCTGCTCTGTTACAAAAGTGCTGCTTTTCTGTTAATAACAGTTCAGGTACTGATCAATAACTACGTCTCTGGGCAAAAATTTCAGTCAATGGAGTCATCATTCACAAGCAGCCGTTTCCACACAGAGGTGCAAAACCAGCGCTTCCTCACTGCCACCCAAATGTTCGTGGGGTTTAAAAATCCTTACTTTCAAATGTATCCAGGCCATTGGTGAGTGCATTCTCGGAAGCCCCCATCACCACAAGGCCTGCAATTAATTCTTCTCAGGCTGTGGTCCTGTCTCCACTGCAACCGGAGTGTTTGTTTCCCCCCCAGCTCTAGTGCTACAAGCCCAACCACAGGTAACCAGTTGGTGGGTTAGTTGGGCTTTGGGCTTTGCAGTAGGCACATCTGAGCAGCGCTCGCTCAGATTACAAGACTTGTATTATCATGCCT
This sequence comes from Falco cherrug, assembly GCF_023634085.1. NCBI lineage: Eukaryota > Metazoa > Chordata > Aves > Falconiformes > Falconidae > Falco > Falco cherrug. Next base: position 82,882,182 of record NC_073698.1, on the reverse strand, counting down.
ATATAGGAGCTGTATGATGATTCCAAATAACCCTTTAAATAAAATCAGGTAATTTTTTGTAGCTGAAAGAATGGTTTCAAAACTCTTTAAGAGTATCTGTGTCACCAGAAATTCCTTTTTTTCTGAATATAAAAAAGAAATCCAACTTTTGCCAAACAGAGCAATTTTTCCTAAGCCCTTGTATCTGTATAGTGTTTCTCCTTGCACATTTTTCCCAACCTGCCAAAATCATAAGACTGAAAATTATAAAGCCAGCAGCTTTTCTAGAAAATGTCAGGCAGTCACACATTTTTCAGAACAACAGAGTCTATTTTATGCTGGGCAGCACTGTTTAAAATTGAGTTTCAAAAGTCCCCAATTTTTCATTTCCAAGACAAGGCTAATGGAGAAATTTCACTTCCAAAGGTAAGATGTGGAGCAACTGAAAACAGGGATTTAGAAGAGAACTGCCATCTCAGCAATCATTTTGAACATTAGTATCTTTTGACATTTTAATACTGGTGGCAGTGATTCACCTAGCAGAGAGACTTAACTAGGATTTGTTTATGTCTTTCAAATACTAAGTGTCAATCAGCAGTCTTTCAAGTCTCTGTTTTTACCTCCGTGGGGTCTCTATAAGCTCTCAGGGTTTCTCTCATCCATTGAATCATCATGTGGTATGGACTTTATTATTTACTCCCCATTCAGCATTAAGCAAACTTTTCCTTCCTTCAGTGGTTTTAATCTGTGCCTATCGAGCACTGCCTGAATTGGAGGCATGTTCCTGGGGTGTGGGAATACAGCTAATGCCACGTGGCGGTGTCCCCATTTCTACCTGGCTGTAAACTGCACTGCTCAGAGGCTGAGTTTGTGCACAGCCAAGGCAGATAATTGCAAATGATTTAAGAAAATTAATATGAAGGTAAGTAACAGCACTAAAGGAAACTACAGAAGGAAGTTTTGAGTTGTCATCTTTAAGAGAAATTAACTCAGGGGACTTTTTTCCATACAGTGCATGGAAAGGTTGCTCTGGCCAGATCCTGCAAGACAGCATTGTCACACACTAATGCTCTCCTGCTGTTAAGCAAATATCATGGCCTTTATTTGAATACACATGCATAATAAATCTTTGGCAAGCAACCCACAAAAACTGCCAACAGTTTCCTTGAAATTAAGAACATTCAAGTATTTCTCCCCTGCAAGAAATTTTTACTGCAATGCCTCTGCTCCAGCTGAAGAGCCTTTTCCAGCCCCACCACACAATGAATTGCCCATCTTCCTTTTAAATCACCGCTCGCAAAACCTGAGCAGCAGCTTGTCATCCTGGGCTGGAGAGCTGCCCGACTTCGTTTCAAGCCAGGCAGGGGGAACATGATTCATGCTATGGGAGAGGAGCAGCATTGAAACAGCAAATGGAAATGACCTACTATGGCAGAGGAGTGGATTGGTGGAGCCAAGAAACAAGGACATTCTCTCCATGAGATTATCATTTGCACCATTTAAATACATATATAGTCCTTGCAGGTGTGTTTCCTACTTTGTTTGGCTAAAGGAAATAAAGTAGGAGGGAATACAAAAGGGTCAGGCAAAGGACCTTTGTGAAATTGCAGCTTGTATGGCTGTCCCTACAGCAAGACTAGGCTGCCCAAAGAAGACAACAGAGGAGAGGAAGGTTAGTCTAGTAGAAGAAATTCTTCTCTCTGCTCCCTTTCCCTCAGCATCTCTTTTCTCTTCCCATACTTTTCCTCTGACTCTTCTGTCCTGCTTCTATTCCTTATATTAACTTCAATAAGGTTCCTGTAGTTTGTCACCAATCTTGTCACTCTTTCCTGAGCAACTGATTAGAGAACACACCTGAGCATGAACGCTGAGCGTGTTGCAGCACAGTCTGGAATTAGTCTTGTACATCCCTGATTTCCCCTCCTGTCCCCACCTTGCCCCCACTCAGGTGCTTCAGGCTGAATGTATCTATATCATGGTCTCACAAGCTGCTGCTGAGAGCTGTCAATGAGCTTTTCTTCTAGCAGTCATTTGTCTGTCATCCAACAGGCATATAGACTTAATAAAACTTCTTTAAGAGCAGTTTCCTTTACATTATCCAAAGTGATTGTTGAATAGTATCCTAAATTTACTCTCGTGAAATGCATACCCAAACTTCAGCATCTATCACATCTGCCACAGACAGAGTCACACCAATCTGCTGGATATCTGATCTCTGGAGACACAGTTTATCACTCCAAACACTTGAAAATGCTTCTGCGGGGCAAAGGCTTATATCAAGGCCAATTACTTATCTAATACAAAATTTTCTGAGGATTACTTCCATTTAGGGAAGAGGTCAAACCCATCCCCCCAACCCTTTCAAAAAATTCAATTTTCAATTGCACTGTGCTAAAGGAATGCAAGAGTGTTTGTTTGACACAGTAGTCATATTAATGTGCTTCGTAAGTCTGTCTGGAATAGGAAAGGAATATAAACAAATTATTTCATACAGTGTACTTCTGTCTCTGATGAAGAGGAATTGAAACTGTGCAATGGCACTGTTTAACCCTTGGAGGATCAAATATTAGCAGCCTGGCTTAAATTACAGCATTGTTTCACATGTTTTCTTGTCCCAAGCAGAGGCAAGGGGTTATGCACTCTTCTTAAGGAGAAAGAAGCTGTCAGAGTGTATACCTGCCTCCTTTCAGAAATGTTACAGGAGTGCATGTTTTTTTACAAAACCAGATAAATGTTATTAAGCCATGGCCAGTTGTGCCCCCTCATTTAAATAAAACAGCAGATGAAGGCCAAATTTAAGGGGGACAAGAACTTGTTCTTAAACATATGTTTTATGCTTACATAAGTGTCTCAAACATATTAAGAATAAATGTGATTTGAATAGACTGCATACTATTTCATAAAATAATGCAAGGGAAGTTTAGCAATCTGTGATGAAGTGTGACTGTTTAAAAAGCTCTCTGAAGAGTATTTGTTGACATGAATATGCTAAATAGCCCATCACCAATAGCCCCAGAATAAACAAGTTGAAATCAACAGTCAAAACCTTCACTGAAAGAAAGAAAATGTACAGACATCAAGGTCAAGCACAATAGGTACTACCTCTGGTACTGCAGCTGTACAAAAATCTAACCTGTGCACTCTGTTGATAAAACATCCCTATTGTGGATATTGATAAACTGACAAACCTTGGTTTCTCACTATATATATTTCTCACGCTATAGCAGAACCACCGCCCCTTGGAGGAGACGAGTGCTATCAGTGGAAGGGCTGTGTTGCTAGTGTAACTGTCTGCACAAGGGCTTGCTGCTGGCAGCAAAGAATACTTTGCCTCTTTATACCCCCAGGAGATGTAGGTGTGTTGGCAGTTTCTTGTAGCTGGTAAAACACTGTAACAGAGGCCTGGGCTTCCACGCTGAACAGTACAGTGCTATTTCTGAACAATTATCGCTTTGAGGGTTTACACAGCCCTAAATGTAGATTAATGTTCGGAATAAAAATCGAGTAGCATCTACCTTTGGCTTTAAAGGGAGCCATATAACACTTTTCTAAATAAAAAATACATCTTAAGATGCTAATAGCAAACCAAACCAAACCAAACTTCATTACAGGTGTCAAGGCTCAGCTGCAAAGAAGCAGCTGTGTGGTCAGCATCTCACTGCATAGAAGTATCTGCGTCAGTCCAGAACAAAGCTGAATTTGTGGCAATTTTCTTCTTCTTTCAAAAGCTTTTTTGTTCTTTGTCCTTCGGAGAATGGAATGCAGTCCCTTCTTTCATCACTACCTTTCCCTCCAAGTCTGATGCAATTTTTGGTTATTGCTTTGCGATGAGAATATGTTTATGATTCTGTAAACATGGAGAAATAACGTTGCTTGCATTTCCTCATCCTTCAGGTCCTGGGAGAGAAATGGTGCGATTCCTCTGGCCAAGTGTGTGCTCCAGCAAGCCACTGAAGGCTCTCTGCAGAGTCAGCTGGAAAGAAACAGGCCCTGGTAGGGCACAACTCTTTGATTTAAAAATAATTGCCTGTGGATAATTTAGCCCCTTTTAAAATTTCAGGGGAGTATTTATCACCTTTAGATGTGTGTATCTACACCAGGATAGGATGAACTGCATCCTAAAAGGGCTTGTTTTTCTCCCTTGACTCCAAAGGGAGCCTTGCCAGCTGCATCAGTGTAACTGTCTACACTGTAGAGAGAGGTCTGAAGTTAGAACAGACCAGTCTTGTCCCAAAATGTCCTTCTACCTCACCCTCCACTGTAACAGCACTGCACAGGCATGCATGCTTAGCATGTGCCTTATATTTCTGTAATTCTAGTTTAGCATCCCTGACTGCATTTGACAAGAATCCAGCTGCAGGCTGGCCTGGGCACAGAGGTCTAAGCTCTTCAGGTCTACCCCTGCAGCTAATGGGGCTCACCCGAGTAATGGGAATGCTTCCTTTAAGGCTGCAGGTAATGCTGGCCTTGAATGAGAAGGCAATTGCACAAACAGTACGACAATAAAACAGAGCAATGGCAGAAGGCCATGTTACCGCCTGTCAGGCTGCCGCTGGTAACCCATCCCACACACTCACATCGCCAGGCTCAACGGTGGCACGGTGTAACTAACTCAAGGTGTGGTTTGACATTACAGCGAAGCCTGTCTAACAACTCCGTGCAGCTGAAAAGGCAGCCCCGCTCTTCCTCTGCTGTGCCCAGCTCCCGTTGCCACCCTTCCTCCTCCTCCTCAGTGATGATGGGACTCCTCTAGCGCTGCTGGGAGTCAGCTAAAACTTGCCCTTCAGAAGAAGGGATTTTCTTTCTACCATTTTGGCTCCCTGGTCTGGCTCACATCAGCATCGCTCACATCTGGCTCACATCAAGGAGCACCGATGGGGAGGGCAGGAAGGCACAGATGAGGCCAGGAGGACGGGAAAGGGCAGGCACTGCCCTAGCTGAACCTCCAGGGAGAGTTTTTCTATCAAGGCACAATACCTTTCAGCTGAAGCAGGCTCAGAACAGGCTACCTCACCTCAGGTGATGGGAAGTAACATGTCAACTACAGTAACTTCATTGCTTACCTTGAACCTCTGCTTCCCAGCCTCCTAAAACATTAGAAAATTTCCTCTGAAGGAGGCCAGTGCTGCTCTGTAACGTGCTGGATGTGCTCCCATCAAGCATGGGAAGCCTTCTTCTCTAGGACAGAAATAACAGGTAGAGTTCAAAGCCCTGAGACTGTTACATGCTAGTCTGCTGCCTTTTCTACTTCAGAGCTTGTGCTGACAGGAGATGGATGCCTACAAACCCTGCCTGGGCCTTCATCTCATATTCCAGCTGCCTTCAAAATGGTGATTTAGTAGAGCTACCAGGTGAGCCACGACAGCATTGATGACGAGACCTTTCTTCCACCAAAACGGGTTGTGGGTTTCTGAGTGCCCTTAATGCTACTTTACCATTAATACGTAATCTTTTCAAGTAACTGTTGCTTTATCACCACTTCTGCATTCTTGGCATTATAAAAGGAGATTGTAATTTGAAACAGTCGCCAGCCTGTGGTCCCTTTTCTGTCCTGTTACTTTAGTATCTGGAACCGATAATGGACCAGCAAAGCAGCTGGTGAGAAAACTACATGCAGGAGCAAGAGCTTAATTGAGTCAAGCCTAAACCCTATTCCAGGGACCTCAACTAACATTTCAACAAAAAGGCAGGTATGGGAACAAAGACCATGCTGAGTCAGAGAGGCTTCTGTTGTCACGGTCTTTTTCATGACCATCATGACTTCTCTGCCCTGATCCAAAGAGCACTGACACCAAGCCAGGAGCTGGGGCCTTTTTTTTGTTAAATGAGGTGGCCTGATTTCTCTTGTATCTATGCACGTGATAAAGCCAGGCTGAAAGACTTTTAACCAAATTTGCTGTAGAAGTCATTTGCCAACACTTGGTTCTCTGGCAGCCCTGAGGAAAAGACCACATGGCCCTGCTCTGCTTCTCGAGGGGCTGCCCTGTCCGTGCTCAGAGCAGATGGTGGTGGGGAAGCCTTCTCAAATCTATTCTCCCTTTGGAAGGACATGAGATTAGGTAGGTCATGCCCCTCATACCAGAAGGTTCCCTCAGGTCCCAGGTTGCCTGGTAGCAGGTTCCGATCAGCTCCACTCCTAAGCAACACATTCATATCCTTCTCAGGAGCAGTTATCATCCCCAAATCCTCCAGGCTGCCCTGATTTTCCTATACCACTTATTAATGTTTATAATCACAAACTGAGTGGGCCTACTGAGTTCATAATGAAGGCACACTTTTAAACACTGTAATCAAACAGCTTTCAATTGGATTAAGACTTCAGTGTGCTAGTGTCTTAATTACAGGAACATGTAAGCACAAATAAGCTTTTGGTTTACTCCTGTCTTTCAGATAGGCCATGGCAAAGTCTTTCTGCCCATTTGTTATTGCTGAATATTTGATGCTAACGGTGAGTTGAACCCCAGTGGCCAGAACTCCTGCATGGCATCCCAGGCAATAAAAGTCAGCCCCAGGGTGACTCAGGTGCTCAGGTCCCAGGGTGAGATGGCACTAGATGCACTTAGTCAGCATGGCAAATATTAGTGATTGTGAAGAATTCCTTAGGAGGAGGCATCACGTGAAATAAAACGTTGAACTAAAGGGTGTACTGTTTGACAAACAATCCAAGTCAGCACAGCCACTGAAGGGTGTTGTTGTCCTCTCCTCTTGCCTCCAACCATCGTACTCAACCATGCTACCTCCTCCGCTCTGCTGGCAAAATGAGTTCAATATCCACATGACAAAGTAGCATCAGGAGACCGATATGGTTGAAAGCAACCTTTTTTCTTTTTTTTTCCTCCCAACTATATCAGTTCCTTGAGCAACTGCACAAATATTTACAATAGCATGAAGAAAGAGGGAGCCCAGGGACCAGGACAGGATGCTGGGGGTGAGCAGAACCACTCAGTGCGATGGGAGTGCCCAGCATCTGCCTGCCTAAATGTTGGTCAAGCTGAATCCTTGGAGAAAAGCAAGAATGACTGTCAGCAGTAGAGGTGGTTATTAGGCTCAACTCTTACAAAGACAAATTGTGCTAGAATTTGGTAAATGTTAATTGTTTCTGCACTGCAGCTCTAGAAAGGGCAATGTATTTAAACAGCATTAGAAAATGTGGTCTATCAAACTGGCTTCAACCAGTCCTTGTCAGCAAGCCTCCTAATTTGGGGCACAGTGAGACGTCACACTGCAAAGGAGGTCTGAGCAATAAGCAAAACACATTGGGACTTTAGTTTCAGTTCTGCTTTGTGTTATTTGCAGCCCAGTCCTTTTCTAGTTACAGTCTTTGAACTTCTCCCAAGCCCACAAAAGGACTGGTTGGTAGGCAGGGCGTGCTGCAGCTGTCAGAGAGATTAATTGAAAGAGAAGCGTAGATGAACACCATCAGCTGCACACACACACACACGTATCAATTTAACTACTTCAATTTAGAAAAGATTGAGATAAATTGGTACAATCTTCTTTTTGGACAAGATCAGAATGTATATGCCTTTGGCTTGTCAGATGCAAAACCAGAGAGCTTTTGAACTACACCACCATCAAGAAAAGGAAAATGCGGCTGTGGCTCTATACCAGTTATAAGACATTGTTACAATCAAATAGGTATAAAAATAGCTAGGAGCTGCCTGTATTTTTGCAGAAATTAACTCTACATATGGCATGCTAAGTCTAATTGCTGTTCATAGCATTTTTCTCATAGCAAAGCAATTGTTTTATTTTACTGTGGGGTGTTTTGCTTCATCTGTCTGGGATGTATTTGCGCTGATGCCCTAGCCCCACTGAAACTCCTAAAAAGCTGTCAATTATTTCAGGATGACCAGAAATTCACATTAAATGATTAAACACAGTGCAAAAAGATGCATTTAACAAATGCACTCTGTAGTCATTGAATTTTGTCTGTTATGTAATTCCCGAGATTTCATGGACTCATTATGTATGGACGTATTATGCATGGACGTATTACGTTTACTCAGTGTACAGGTAAGATGTAAAAACAGAAATGTGTTACTATTTCAAACAGAAAAACAAATAGCCTTAACCAAGCTGAAACATCTATGAATGCATCTAAATGCAATTTATCTTCATTATAAAGACTAGGCATTGAAACATGGGTTCTCTGCTGATGAACATACTAGAAATTATTCGAGCTCCATTTTCAGATACTGAGAATAACAATACTAAATTGTATTTTATAATTATATAGATTAATTTATGTAGTATTAGAACATATTATATTAAACATTAAAATTATAATAGAATCTTAATAGCAAACTAACAATAATAATAATGATGATGATGATGATCGTCATCTATCTTTGAAAGGGCAAATGGAATAAAAGCTAAAGGGTGAGAGTCATCCTCCAAATGTAGATGGTAGAATATGTGTTGCCTTCGGAGGGAGGCCCTGTGGAGCGCAGACAGGTGCCATGGGAGCGATTGCCCTCAGTCTAGAACAGCTCAAACAAACCTACTTTGCCACTTTCTACAGTCCTAAATGTCCACAGGGACAACACCCAATGTTTTATTTACTTAGTAAATCTGAGCAGAGGTCAGACGTTGGTCTTTCCAAGAGGAGAGAAAACCACAGTTTTGTCAAGTGTGACTGAAAATAGGAAATTATGATGGAGACAGCTACTTGGCCTGACCTCTGTAAGTGCTGCCACAGGCATCCATGGACACCTTTAGGGGAAAAGGGAAAAGCAGTGTTTGTTAAGTTGATTTATTTGTGTTAGCTATGCCATATAAAATTCCTGGCAGTCAGATCACCTCTCTTAACAGGGCGGTGAGAGTGCACATCCCCTGAGGTCCTGAACCAAAATCATCACCTTCACCAGGAGCCCCTGAGGGGAGGTGGGGAAGTTTCAAACCCATCAACAGCTGCTGGAGGGGAAGTTTAAATAAACTGTGTGCTTCCTCAGCACTAAATCCTCCTGCTCATGAAACGCTTGCAGACAATAGCAAAGCTGATTTTTCATGAGGTTAACGTCACTTGAAGGATTCATGTGAATCCTTCATGGGTTTTGCTTTCATTTTCACTATGACTGAATTTTATGGTATAATCACATCAACTCTTATTTTAAATTCATTTTCAAGTCTTGCACCAAGGGATTGTTTCTGTCACTACATCTATAGTTAGTAAAAGCCAAGTTTACCCTCTGAACTGCACAATAAACTGATCCAGCACTTCATAGATCCCATTTTCCTTTTCACCGTATTTAGTTCCTCAGTCAATAAACAAATACATTACTTGTCTAGAGAGGAGTTTCATTTCCTTTTTATGTACGTTACCTCAAGAATAAGGCTTTTTGGGCTTATTTTGCAAAATGCAATTTCTGCTTTACCCAGCAGCTCTCGGCAGCTTGTTTACAGGGTTGTGTGGTACAGAGTCAGCGCTGGCAGTGCTGCCCACCTGTGAGGATGCCCCTGCCACAGCCCAGGGCACGCAAGGAAGAAACATTCTCCTTTGCCTTTCTCAGAAGGACATGGCAGGAAAGAGGGGGCTCGGAGCTACCCTCTTTGGAAGAGCAAACAAGACACCAGCTGCTCTCTGAGGTCTCCCTGGGAAACGCACAGCTCATAGGAGCTCTGGTTATTGTGGTTCCTCTCCATAAATGCTGCTTAAAAATAGAGCTGAAATGTGACTGTTCAAGATACAGCCTTGCAGTAAACAAGGAAATTGAACAACATGCAAAGCTTTGTTTATTTTTCTATAGTGGTGTGTAAACTGAAAAAAATCTATTGATTCTGGCTTCTTATTTCAGGGCCAATTACTAGTAAGTTTAAGAAACCCTTCTGTTGTTCCGGTGGTCTAGCTTGCTGCAGATCTCATAGGCTACTTGTATGTTTACAAGCTTTTTTCCAATAGGCACTTTGATTCACTTAGCTTACAATGTAAATAAATATATTTTTAGATATATGCCAAGTAGTATAAGCATTTAGATTATGATTGCCTAAAATTGTCCATTATAACTTATTTTTCAGTTGCCTATAACTTGGGTAAACATTTTCCAGTTTTTACAGCAGATTAAAAGTAGAAGTCCATTTTCAAGGCAAAACGAACCCCAGCAAAACCAACCAAAAACCCCACAAACAGCTCAGTCATTTCAAAATACTGAAACTCAAGCAGTCTAATATTAATAATTTCCCTCTCAAAATTTCTGTTGCTTAAACATTTCTAAAGATAATAGGGAATCAGCAACTGTGGACTTAACAAAAATATCTTTTGCTTTCCAGGCAGACTTGACAGACTTAAGTCTTTGATAAGTCTTTTGTCCATGTATGATGGACTCATTCAGAACCACCAGAAACATCACACACTGGACCTGCCACAAAGAACTGAGTCTCTCAGGGAGGACATAGGCAAAATTGATGATACTTTTCCAGGCTTGCATTGACAAGGGGCAACCATGATTCTGACATTTCCAAACCCTTGAGCAGCATCTGAATTTGCAGCATGAAGAATCCTTTAGCTCAGCTTGCAGCATAGGCAAAACCTGGTGTGTTTGCATGCATGCATGCCCATAGCTGTTTGCCATCCATACCTAAAGCTTTCCTACGACATCTTGGAGAAAGGCTGCTCCGGAGGGACTGTCAAGGCAGATTCTTGAGGGCCTGGCAACAAGGGATCTATAAAGCCTAATGATTAACCTCTTTCCTTTCCCAGCCTCCTCCAGATGAGCACAGCTGTGTCTTTCTTAGGACACAGGAGTGGGAGGAGGGGTGAGCAGAGATGTGTGAGACAGTTGACCCCAGCTATCAAAAACACTGCTGCCCTCCCTTGTTTAAAGATGAACACAAGCTGAACTTGCAAGCCTTGCTTTAATGATGACTACATATCCACTGTAACCTGCTTTCCCACTTATCTATTGTATACTGTGAAAGTAGAATAGACTCAAATGCAGCTGAACCTTCTTAGCTCAACTCCGTCTGCTGTACACTCCTCCTTAGCCTCCACTTCTTGGGAGCTGGGATACTTTGTCTTTAACTCTGGTGACTGTTCCCCATGATTCACTTGTGCTCTGTCAAGCACACGCAGGTAGCTGGTCAGGAAACCATGCAGAGATTCTTTAGAGCGCATGGACGAAAGACTCCAGCGACCCGATCTTTTGCCACACCACCACAGTTCACCATTATTGTGCCATTTCTGGCACCTCTGGCTATTGGTGGGACTGTCACACTGGTAGCAGATTAAACATGTTGAGCAGCAATACTGCAAGGTGGAAGTCATAAACTGGGCTGTATTCCTTCTCTAACACCAAGGCATCACAGATAGCCCAGAAAAGATAGAAAGATGGAGACTTGATCAATGAGGATTCAGCAGTGTCTACTGTTGAAGGATTGTAAAAGGTCACGTAAGCCTTTATAGACAAGCAATGTCTTAGGCAACTGTTTTTATGGGGCTTGCATCCTGTGTCTTGCTGTCCTGCCTCGTCTCAGCACATCTGACATGTTTCCCACGTAGTGTAGTAAGTATCCTTGGTATCTTTGGTAAGTATCACCACCACTTCCCTTATGGATATCTATCAGTAGCTCAGACCCTTCCATAAAGGAGGGGTTTATTTCCTAAATCCTTCCATCTTGCTCTTGGTTTCATCTAATTTCTCCCACATTCTTGCTGTTTCTCCTCCCAGCTTGTGAAGATGATGCCCACACATTTGTCATGCAGCAGGAATGTCAGCCAGTCCATAAAGCTAACCAGGAGGGCAAACTTTGTGGGTTTTTTCCCCTGCAACTGACTCACCCTTCACCTCACCAATCTGTCTTGCTTTCATCTGTCTCTGAAAAATCCTGTTTGAGTATTACGGTGGAACTGCACACTAGCCTGAGATGCCTCTTCTTCTCCTTTCAGAAACTTCAGGGGTATTTGTCTTTAGTGTCTCACCTGGAAAAGGATCGAGGAACCCAACGTTAAAATGAAAGCCTTGCTAGGTACCACCCAAAACCTGTGATATGGACAGCCAACTTTGCTTTACGTTTTAAAAGTCATGGTGCTAAGCGCAGTAATGTTTCCAGATGTCTTTTTACTAAATTTACACCTACAGTTTTTGCACAGCCAATTTAACAAATGACAAACACAGGCCTACTAAAAATAAGCTGAAAACTGCAGAGTAACAAGGCTGGGATGGAAAGGATTTTATTGTTGCTGTTAAGGATGGCGTGAACAAGGGGAAGCAATGAAGGCACCATCTTTCATTGCTTCAGCAGGAGAGGAGCCGTGAAGGGACTTACGCTCAGTGCAACAGAAGAGAAAATGAGAGGAATGCAGATACCATGCTCTCTGACATGCAAAAGAGGAACAGAGACCACAAGAAGATGCCACAGGGAAGGAAGAAGTAAACACAGAGACAGCTGGAGAGTCCCTGGAACAGGGGAGGAGTGGGAAGGTGTGAGGCTGGGAACTCACTGGATCCTCTGTGCAGTCACTCTGGTCACAGCTTTGTCTCTCTTCTCCCTGGGGTGGACAGCAGGAAACTGGGTTATGTTCACACAACTTCTAGCTGCATGTGTACATGCCCAGGGAGAGATTGCAGCTAGGCCAGGCAGGGAACATATGGGATGATGCAATGTGGATAAATGGAAGTTCTGCCCAGTTCAAGCTGTCAGGGCAGAGGACAAGGTATGAGTGCGTAATGGGGTTAGATGTGCTCCTGACTATAGACAATATTTTGTATATTTTAAATATAGTATATTTTAAATGCCTCATTCCTAAGAGTATAACATTCTTAAAGCATGCTGTAAGGCAGGAGTCAGAACAGCTATGTCCTTTCAAACAGGCAGACTTTTTCCGTAAAGTTCCTCCCTCAGCAAGGGAGGCCAGAAGGACATGAAAAACTAAAGATCCAGGGCAGTTGAAGTGAAGAAAGGGAAACCAAAGAGAGAAAAGGCATCCCCTAAGTGAACCACATGTAGTGGAGGCAGAAGGGTGCAAGGGATGGGGCAGAGGGGAGAAAGGGAAATAAAGTCATGATGAATGGCACGGGAGATATAACTGTGTCCTTGAAGGTCAGAGGAGAAAAGGGCAAGTGCAAAAACAAGTCCACAGGACTGGAGGAGGGGGAGAAAGTGCAGGGAGATTTGGGCAATGAGCTCTCCTTGGAAAGATGAGTGGCAGTGGTGTACTGGCTTTCACAGCACTCTGGGTAGGGAAGTTTGATTTACAGCTCTATGACTTATATCCAGTGGTTGACACTGCCTTATAAGGGCAAACCTCTGTCTCCCAAGTAGCAATTATTTCTTCTGGGCAATAAAAAAGCTCAGAAGATGTTACTGTTTGTGCTTAAAATTCAGCACTGGCAGTAGTCGTTACCGTGTTCTTTTATAAAGGTCCCCATCACCAACAATACCCGAGCACGCAAGGAAGTTGATAGAGTCAAGGCAGCCAGGTGCAAACCTGCCTAAGGCATGTAATGTTCATCGCTAACAATTCTGTAGCTCATTTGAGACAGCCTCTGCCCAGTCTGCTGTATGTGATGTACTGAAAAGAAAGCTTCTGGCACACACATTTAATTCACATTCGTAATGGGAGATTATAATTTTAAAGTATTTGTCAAGAATTATCAAGAGCTATGCCAGAAATTGTTTGTACATAAAAAGCATTTATAAAGTGCAGGAGGCTGCCTGCAAAAGCTGATTTTTTTGATTGCAAATACCGTGGTATCATGACAGCTTTTCACTGAGAGTTGTAGCACGTGCGTTCGCACTTTTATTATATATCCTCATTCAGCTGCTGAAGGAGCTAAAACCATTCTTAGGTTCTCTAAAAGATCTTTTTAATTCTCAGCTCTCCCTGTGGAAGACTGGAGGCCAGCTATTCTTTCCACTTGAAGAGTAGGTACCTAGAATTCTTGACAAGTATAGCTCTTTGTAAGCAGAAAAAAAGTAGGCTAAAAGCAAAGACACTTGTAGGAGTTATTTCACTACATACAAAACCTGAGAATTGTTGGTTCTTATCCTAACTTGTCACCCTATTTCTAACATATGTTAAGGACTGTTAGTCTTTTTGTATAAGCAAAACCAATCATATTTATATTGTTCATAAGAAAGAATATAAAACATCACTAATAAAATTATTCAACAAAGCCAAATAATGTATTTAAGTGCTCACTTATGAAAATGTAAAATATTCACTCATTTTATGTGTCAGTGGATGAGAAGCAACCCTTTTAGTAACCCCTGTAAAGTTTATAAAAGTCTTTCCCTGTTCTTGTGTACAGGATGTTCTCAGGTGTGTTCTGGACGTGGCTGGTAAATGTGACGGGCAGCGTGGTCCTAATGCGGAACCCAAACCTTTATCCTCAAAACTCTACCCAAGAAGTCACATCTGCAGGCTATGACAGATCAGAGGAGTTGCAAAGAACTCCTGAAGAGCCAGTAACCTACCTCAGTCATCGTTGCAGTGCTAAGCTTCCTACAAAGATTTCCAAAACAACCAGCCTCCGCACAGAATAAAAAATATATCAGTAAAGGGGCAGAAAACAACCATTCTAAATCCTTAACACAAGCACTATTAAGCTTTTAAATACATCTGATTTTGGTTTTTAGCCAGTGTTTCTCAGTGCCTAATTTTATCTCAGGAGACTTTGTTGCCTAAATCAGTATTTACTGCAATGATTCAGTAGAACTGCTAAATAAAATGTGTCTATAGAATCACACATCTTAATTTTTTTGTTTAAAAAGAAGTCAATTCTAAGAATTGGGATGTAAGAAATATAAGGCTGAAATTTTCCACCCTAATTTATCTGTACTGGAGAAAGTTCACTACCATAATGACAGCCTGTAAAGCAACACAATCGCACTATATTTATCATTCCTTTAAATCACATTAGATTAACAACAGTTTAGGAATCATTCACCACTTGTCATCTAATAATAAGGGGTGTAGGTTATATGAAAAAGAGGAGAAATATCACCAACATCATCCACATGACATATTCTTTATGTCATCAGCTCTCCATTATCCAGGACAATCTCAGCCTGAGAGACACCATGGACAGGAAAACCTGGTGGCAGTACTGTTGCAGACCCAAGATTCACTCTGGCATCTCTGTACCACATTCCAGCTTCTGCAAATGCTCATTAGTTGAGCTGGCTTTTCACAGATAAGATATGGAAATATGGCTGTACCAGTGACAGTCTACTCATGGCTGAATAATCTTCCCACAGGCTTTGGGGAGTGAATGATCTTAGAAGTTAGACTCTCAGAAACTTAAAAAAAAGATTTTTTAAGTCTTAGTCAATGCTCTTGATACAGTGTCCTCCTTGTTAACAGAGAAAAAAGAAGCGAACCCTTTATTTTCTAATATTTTTATTTATTTTGCTGCTTTTCCCAATGTTACACTTTAAACTAGCTTTTAAGTTAAGGATGAGAAAGAGCTGCATGTATGTAACAGCCATCCTAGAGGCAATTAATGAATCCAGTGTGTGATTTTTACAATTTTAATTATTGTTTGATTCTTATTTTCATGATCTGTTTTTTGTATATTTGTTGAGGATCATTTAAATTATTGTTTGAGCTGGAAGGCACTCCTAACATGGCATAAAACCCTAAACATTTATATTTTCATACCGTAATACAATTCTCCTTTCCAAGCCAGATCCCATCAGTTAAGACAACTTAGATTTTTCTAATATACATCCACTGTCAAACCAGGATAACTGGAGACTGCTAGCCCTACCCCAGCACGAAGAGGCAATCAGCAGTTGTCTTCATGTTTTAGCATGCAATTTGTACAATAACTGGGGGAATTTATGTATTTTGATTTCCTGGGTGTTTGTGGTCTTCATCTTTAGATCCTCTACTTCACTGAGATAACCTCAGGCAGGTAGTCCTTTGGTCTCCTAAAGGGACCCCCAGGGATGCCTGCCTGGTGCCACCTGCCTGCCCTGAAGGACAGTCCTCTCCAGCATGGCCATCTCCCCACCACATAGCACTCAGATAATAAGAGGGTTGCCATGAACACCCAGAGCAATGCTTTTGTAAAATTACATCAAAAGTACACACTGTGCACCCTGAGTAAGGTCTGCTTGGATAGTGTTGGATGGTTACATGGGACTGCAGGAGCTCAGCCTGGTAGGCTCTCACTCCTCCTGCCAGAGTGCACAGCTGCTGAAACAAACTGCCCCCAAGCCCTACAGAGGTTTTCTGCTGCAGGAAGCTAGTTGTTCACCCCAGAAAGAGAGCTCCAGAGTGGACTAAGATACGTGCCACACAGGGCAGCTGTGGGAGCAGAGCCCAGGAGCATCTGTGGAGCTGCACAGCTGGATAATGCAAATGTAGCCCGTGGTCCTCACCATCACACACTCACCTCTCCCCACCACCACCAGCCCACTGCTTCACCCTAAAAAATCTGCCACTCTCCCTGGCTGCTGGCTGAGCAAGAGGAAGCCTGCAGCAGGCCTGGGTGCTAGCCATCATCAGCAACCATCTGGGCCAGGTGTGACAACCTGCTCCCCTCTCCCAGCAGGATGCTGAGCTGGTCACTTCCTTCTACCTAATCATTCATGATATCTGCAGGAACAAGATATCTTCCTGGCCTCTTTGGGCCATGGGTTTCAAACACATCTGAGGGAGCTGAGGACTAACAAAGCAATTGCGTGTACCTGAGTTCCTTAAAAAAGTCAAATAAAATTAAGCCAAAAAAGGAGGAAATCAACTTTGTGACCCTGATGTCCTAAACAAGAAAAATACAGGGCCCCCCAACTGTCTTGAAGTGCCCCTTCTCACAAAATAAAATAACACCTTAATGAAAATCTTAATAACTCATTCTTTTCTTTCTTCTAGCTTTTCCTGTGTTAGTGAGAGTCAAGGAAGTTTTACAACAAATTACTTCTTTTTTGTTTGCTTGTTTGTTATTCAGGTCCTTCCTAGTACCCTACATTTTTGATCTTTTATATTTTAAGTGAGGTAATTTTGTCATCTGCAAGTTCATCACATTAAGGCTTACATTAATAAAAAGGCAAAAGCTGACACATTTCATTTTATGGTTTTGGGGTGAATTCTCCAGGACAAAGAAACCAGCTTCTTGCTGGTTGCATTAGCAATATTTACCCTTTGCATTTGTCATTTATTATAACTTTTTCTCCTGCATTATCTCATTTCTTATTAGAAATGTGTACTTTTTTCATGTTAGATATTGTTTCTCATCACTGTGTTTTATCATGGCAAAAATACAGTGGAAGTGCAGCTGGTGGAATTTAGGGGTTTTTAAGCAAATCCTATGTTTTTCTTTCATCTTTATGTGGAAATAGCTCTTTAAAGTAATAAGCATTATCTTGAAGAGGCACTGAAGCACTGTGTGGGGAGTTCCCTTTGGTGATACACTTCTGACTGTTGCATGCCATTCTCGCCTTGTAATCTATGCAGAAAATCATTAATCCTTACATTCCATACAGGAGAAGATTTTATGTGGGAAGATGGACAGAGCTGTCCATCCTAGCCTCCATACCATTCTCCGTATGGTCTAAAGTATACCAATCATGTCTAGACTGCATCTAATCAAACAATGTAAATCTCAGCAACTCCTGTCCATCACAACTGCAGAGGAAATACCAGCTACAGCAGAATAATCCTGGATCCTATCCCTGAGTGTCCAGGAATGTAATACAGTTCATCCAGTGCATGATAGCAAGGAAAGGAAAGTAAATAACCATTGTGCCCCAGTAAAAATTCACACAAAACACCTATTGAGGAAGAAACATCTACTTGCTAGTGGGTGACTGTTTCTCGCAAAAGGGCCATTTTATCCAAATCCTTCAGTTCTGACCCTCAGGAGAAACCTCCTGAAGAAGAGCCTGGGAACTGTGAGCTCATTTATAACTGTGCACAATCTCAGAAGCCAGAGACTTGACAAAGATAAATGTCTGACTATATAAACTCTCTTCTCCACTGTTAACCTCTCTGTGCTCTACAGGTTATATAGCATGAGTGTCTCTTTTTTTACCCCAGGAGGTAGCAAACCTGAAATTTCTCCATCTCTCATGCATTTTCTCCTCTCCTACAGTATGCCACATACTTCACAGGTACCAGTCACCTTTATTTTTAAGTGATAATCTAGTTGGTGTACGACCAGCTAAACTCTGAGTTATCATTCATATTTATCTTACATACTCATGGAATCATGGAATGGTTTGGGATGGAAGGGACCTTTGAAGATCATCCAGTCAAACCCCCAGATCTTTGAAATCTGATGCTTTTATTTCAGCTTGAAGAATGGGTTTGTATGTCTGAAAGCTCTGAATTCTTCAACTGTAACAGTTGTCATGTTAAAAAAATATTTCCTCTTCCTGCAAGCCCCATAGCTGCAGCAAAATATTCTACCATCCTTATCTGATATTCCATAATCAATATATCTATGCCCTGTTAAGGTGCTAGAAAAGCCACACTGTATAATTATTTCTTAGTTTATAATTAAGCACACACAGTATGTAATCTGTTAACAATACACTACATACACATGTATGACAGGGAAGGACTTAAGACTATGTATTTTCTCTTCACATTTACTCCTGTGTGAACAGATGTGTAGTTGTACCATTGCATTATACATGTTTATATATTTATTTAATACTTCTAATAAAATTGACACTAATAACACATATTTTGATTGCCATGGGATAGATCTTTAAACTATAATTTGCTTATGTTAAATATGTTAAATACATATATGTATTTAATAAATAATAACATAAATAAAATCATAATAAATACTTATGTTAAATGCATCATGCATTTTTACTGTACAAAATAACAGAATTTATAGATTATTTCATCTTGCAGTGCTAGGGATATCTATGAAGTCAGAGAAAGTTCTCTGTATACCCGGAAGGAATAGCAAGTCAAAGCTAATTAGTATGGTAAGAGTCTGGAAGGAGGATTTGCTTACTGTTTTTTGAAATTTTCCACATCTTGGGTGAGCCGATCAAGCTGCAAGGCTGATCATAGACTTTTCTATTTGTTTTAAATGATATTTCCTTGTTGATATGCAGTAGTTTCCTAAGTGAATATGTAGTGCTTACTTAGGCAGAAATAATACTTCTTTTCCCTAGTTTTCAAGACAGTTGGTTCTAAATCTTTACATTCATAGTAACGTGCTCAAGTCTAAGTAACTTTTTGCCTGTTTGCTCTACAGTAGATTTTAGTGGGAGAAACTCCCTTAAGAGATATGTGCCACTACAAAGGAAAATGTGCTGGTGTACTACAGCTTTGTGGTAAACAGATCGATAGGTAATTGTAATGTTTATTAAACTTAAGCTTTTATAAAAACTAAAACTCTTAGCTTGTGTTTTTCTTTAATCAAATAAAGAAATGAGGGATTTAGCAAGAGTAAGAGAGCTTTCTAGCATGTTCAACATTCAGCATGTTGTGTTCTGGTGTACCAAATTGGAATGTGGGATGAGAGAACCCAAGCAACATTAATTGAAAATAGGCAACTTATTCTTCCTTTATATTTTTTGTATCCAGCCAATATGACAGTTAACATTATCAATAAGAAATTAAGATGGTCTTTCATGAACAGATGAAAGAAAAATTAGAAAGGCAACAATACATTTCCTGTTGTTTCTTTGCTTCTGTTGCTGTTCATCTGTATAATATGAAGACAGCGTGAAGGCTGTAAATGTGCTCTAAGTTAAATTCAGTAGTGTTACAATAGTAATCTTCAATTTCTGAGCTTTTTGGTCTTTAACTAGGAGATTATAGAGTTAGCAAACAATATTCCTTCCAGAAAATGAAGAAACAGAGTTTGAGAAAACCCTTTTCTAGATGGTTTTGAATTAATCAGGTACTTATCCCAGGTAGTCAGAAGTGCTAATATGACTTAAAATACTTGACACTAAATATTGCCATTGAGGGCATCTCTATGTCTTTCAAGGATGACCTTTGCTCATCATTAAAAGTAAGTGAACAAAAAAGAATCAGCCACATGTAGAAATTGAAAAAACCCCAAATATAATCTTGATGAATTCTTCACATGTACGTGACTGAGCTGGTCTGTCACATATTGGTTCTTGCAAGTACCATTGCATCTAAATTCAGCACCCTTAAGGCAACTTCAAGATGTTACACCTGAAAAATGTGCGCAGCATCATGAGCCCCACATTCCCTGAGCCCAGTTTACAACTTTAAAACAATCCTTTGAAGAACAAATTCATTTGTGACTCTCAAGAACAATTTGGACCCAAAATTTTCAATCTACACATGAAACATTGGTCATCTTGTAATTTCAGCTCCCTGATACAATGAATTAAGCCTTTCAAGGAGGGAAACAAGGAATAATGTTTGACTGAAGTTAAATAGTGAGTATCTTCATGTGCAGGACACATACTCACTTAGAAGATCAGCCGTTTCCTGAACATCTGACCAAAACTCAAATCATACAGACGTCCACGAACACTAAGCAAAGGGCATAAACATGGTTGAAACAAACAGCTGTTTGCTATTAGAGCAAGTGTTCTGAAGCACTATGTAGGTAATATTTGGACAGTGTACCCCATTGTTCAGGAGAAGTTAAAGAAACTGTTCTCTGGAAAGAATTGTTTCTGCTCAGACTCCCATTATCACATCTCCTTTCTCACCCTATCTTTCTCTCTCATTAGCTGCTGTGGCACCTCATATATGTCTGGTAAAACAGATAAGTGGTTGTCATCAACCCCACTACATGAATTACACATTATATCTGCTCTCTGAACACTTCAGATGCTTTGAGCAGCACATTTCTCTTCCTCTGGCCCAGGCAGTTTGTAATCTACTTGCTGTCTGAGTGCTGACTAAGGGAAACTGTGGTGGGTTGATGCTGGCTGGAGGCCAGGTGCCCACCGAAGCCACTGTATCACTCCCCTCCTCAGCTGGACAGGGGAGAGAAAATATAGCAAAAGGCTCATGGGTCGAGGTAAGGACAGGGAGATCACTCAGTAATTACCATCACTGGCAAAACTGTCTCAACTTGGAGAAATTAGTTTAATATATTACCAATCAAATCAGAGTAGGGTAATGAGAAACAAAAACAAAACTTAAAGCACCTTCCTCCCACCCCTCCCTTCGTCCCAGGCTCAACTTCACTCCTGATTTCTCTGCCTCCTCCCCACGGGCAGCGCAGGGCCATGGGGAATGGGGGCTGCGGTCAGTCCATCACACGCTGTCCCTGCTGCTCCTTCCTCCGCAGGGGGAGGACTCCTCTCACTCTTCCCCTGCTCCACCGTGGGGTCCCTCCTGCGGGAGCCAGGTCTCCATGAAATTCTCCAATGTGAGTCCTTCCCATGGGCTGCAGTTTTACACTGACTGCTGCAGTGTGGGTCCCTCCTGCAGGGTGCAGTCCTTCAGGACAGACTGCTCCAGCCTGGGTCACCCAGGGGGCCACAAGTCCTGCCAGCAAACCTGCTCCAACACGGGCTCCTCTCTCTATGGGGCCCCAGGGCCATAAGTCCTGCCAGGAGCCTGCTCCAGTGCAGGTTTCCCCCAAGGTCACAGCCTCCTTTGGGCATCCGCCTGCTCCAGCATGGGATCCTCCACGGGCTGCAGGTGGGTATCTGCTCCACCGCTAACCTCCACGGGCTGCAGGGGGACAGCCTGCCTCACCATGGGCTTCACCACGGGCTGCAGGGGAACCTCTGCTCTGGCTCCTGGAGCACCTCCTGCTTCTCCTTCACTGACCTGGGTGTCTGTAGAGCTGTTGCTCTCACATATTCACTCCTCCCTCTGGTTGCAAATGCTGGTTTCTTTTCCCCCTTCTTAAATATGTTATCCCAGAGGTGCTACTGCTGTCGCTGACGGGCTCAGCCTTGGCCAGCGGTGGGTCTGTCTTGGAGCCAGCTGGCACTGGCTCCACTAGGCTTAGGGGAAGCTTCCAGCAGCTGTAGCCCCCCTGCTACCAAAACCTTGCCATGCAAACCCAATACAAGGTTCTTCCTGGCCCTGACCACAGGTGCTTGCTTGTTAGAGAGCTCCTTAGTCAGCTTGCTTGCAGCTGCAAAACTTGCTTCTGGGCAGACACTCCCGTTGTTGAGAACCCAAATTTCATATCACCTAACATTGGCAGGCTGAAAGTAACGTAGCCATGCACGCTTCCTCCACGGCAACGGGAGGAAGGAAAACAGCTCTGAAGGGCAATGGTGGAGTGGGGAGAGCTATGCTCAGGGAGCGCCTGCCCTTCCTCATGGACTGCCCAGGGATGCGAGGCAGCCACATCCAACAAGCTGCCCCATTTGTAGGTGGTTACAACCCGGTGAGATGTACCCAGCTGAAACAACTATTGTTTAACATGCTAGGAGCCTCATTCTGCTTTGAAATAGAGACATACTTATGATGGATTTAGCCCACTAAGCAGGGGCTAGATCTGTGCTAAACTGCAACTGGCCGCAGTCTTTCAGCCATATGTTTTTGATACTTGTAACATTTCTTGAATTAAGGTTAAAGGAAAACTTCAAAGTCTACTATTACTCAGTGAAATGAATACTACTAATGGCATTAATCCATGGTGTTTGGTTGGACTCTCCATCTGAGAAGAGTAAGGAATTAGTCTTTTGTAATGATGTATAGTCACTAATTAAAACCCTTAAGAACTGCTGGCGTTTTGGTTCATCTACTAAAAATCTTATTCAAGGAAAAAACACATGGATGATTTAAGATTTTTTCTGTCATTTCAGAAAATAAATGAGTAACTTCTTTGTCTCTGAGAAGTTAAAATATATAATTTTGTTCATTTTTGTTTCATTTTGCATTTTCTGTTAAAAGATTTTAAGATTTTCTGTTAAAGATTTAAAAATATAGAAGTATGCCTAAACATATATTACTACATGTACATGTAAAAGTACAAACACAAGGAAAGGCAAATAATTAAAGGGACATTATGATCTGAAATTTGACTCTCATTTTAACTTAGGAAATAACTGGTAATAAGTTTAAAAGTAGAACATCTACAGAATTCTAGTAGTCAAAATTTCAAAAAGTAACTTGTTGGTATGAGATTTGTCCATTTGGTCTCAATTCGTAACTGAGAGCAATGAAAATGTGGAAGTAGTAACAGGTCAATTGGACTTTTAAAGTGTGTTTTGCTTAATATTCAAAAAAAGGCAACACACAGAAATAAACTTTTGTTTATGGCATAAACTTCAGCTTTTGTCCCTTGATGTCATTTTCATATATCTAGATCCTAAATTATATTTACCTTTCCAAAATAATGGGATAAAAATAAACAAAAAAGAATGTGTGCTGAGAAAAAGCAGATTGCCTCTGGATGATAAAGGATCTACTTATATATTGTTTCAATAGACCAACTGATATGTCTAGTAAAAACAGAAAAGCTTTGATGCATACAACCATGTTTTCAGATCTAATAAAAGATACTACCTCTCCTTACAAGTTCTGGCTTGCTTATTGCCTTATACTATTCTAGCTACAAAGACCGTGCTATTGCTCAAACATTATTACTACTACTAACCTCCCAGCTAAAATAACAGTACTACTACAGAAGTCCTGGTATGACTGACTTTGTGTTTATCAAACATATTTTTAATGTATGTAATCTCTCAGAAAGGCTATAGTGCTACAATAAAATTCAAATTGGCATGAAGTTATTCTGCATTATGTTCTGAAGTGACCTGTCACAGTGAGATAGTGGAATAGCAATATAATTACAGTCAAAACTCAGTCCTTACAAGTCAGCAATGCAAACTGACATTTGCTTACTATACTGCCTTGTGAAAAGAGGAATAATGATTTTTTAGAGAAGTTTTTGACAATGGAGTTATTTTTGCAGGTAACGGTAACAAAAATACAGATAGCCAAGAAAAACTTCTGGCAAAAAGAAAAGAATGAAGTGACAAACATGTAACTAAACGTTCCAAAATCCTACTACTCTTCATGCTGTACTGTTAAATCCCTCTTTAGACTGAAAAAAATTTCTTCAATCCCAAGAAGGAAAAAGAAAATTGGCTTTACAAAACAACCACCTTCCTTACTGTACTTATTTTTTAATTTAAGCCTTTCTGACAAGCTCATATAAAACTACTGACACAAGATCTGAACTGGATCTATGCTTTTGTTCAAATCATGTTAGCATGCTTGTTTCAAATTTTGTGGTTTACTCCTAAATAATATTTCTCTATTGTTTCTTTCTCTCTGATTCACCTCTTTTTTTTTTGATTCCAGAACTGCAGTGGTCGCCTTTCTCCTATCAGACTACACTGTTTTAAAACTTTTCATGGTTTCTTAATGATACTGGTTTCACATGATCCTGTTGTCGAGCTGTCCCTCTGCCTATCAGTTCCCCCTTGAGCCTTTCAGCCAATTTCAATAAACTTTGAACAAGGGATAAGGGCTTCCCAAAGAGACATTAATTCCTACAAATTTTAGGAAGACTGTTAGCAAGAGAAGGAAGAAAAGCCGAAGAAGTGGCCACTGTTGGAAAGACAAGTACAATTTAGTTATTACTTCCTGCTTGCTATTAGCTAATTAAGCTTCTGACTAGTCCAGCATATTTAACACAAACCAGGCACTTTAGCACATGAGGGATGTAATTCAGGGTTGGAGGGAGATCAGTGTTGGAAGGGAACAAGATGCTCAGCCACAGGAAAACAAGCTTCTTTAGTTCTACTGCACACATAGCAACTCTTGTGTTTAGAAACGCTATATAAGTGAAAATGATCACCACATAGTATGTAATGGATATAATTTTGTGAACAACAGTCTGCTTCAAGTTTATACTGGTGCAATGACAAATGCTCTCTGTGCAGAAATGCATTCAGAACAACTGAGGAAATGGCAGTAGTTCATGAATCTACAGAATTTCTTGCAGTTTTTTGACAACATTCTTGTCTAGCACACTTAGAAATAACATCAACAAGTTTTAAGAACAGTTCCCTTCTTCCCTCACTCTACTCCTAAGGCTGGAAGGAAGTCAGATATTGTAAAGGTTCATGTGGATGAAGAGGACCATATGGTTGTCAAATCAATTTATTGAACTCTGTCCAACTCCTATGAGATGGATGCTTTTCACATGGACACCACATGGTTTATCTGAGGACAGTTTGGCTAGGAACAAACCAGACAGGAAAAATAAAGTATTTAGAATTGCGTTGTCTCCAAAAGATGTACGAGATACACTTTTGGGCCCGTAAACAGACATTTTCACTACCAGCCTCTATGATATCTTCCAAGCATCTGGTCGACATATAGAGAATTTCTGCTTATGCTGTTCATTTAATCCTTACTTGAACAACTAAATAAGTAACAGGAAAATACCACACCATATTTTTCTTATTGTAAGATTTGTTCCTAACCAGACATTGTTCTTTCTTCAACATAAGAGACCACAAAATCCTTTTCTTATCAAATTTCTATGATTTCTGCCCAAGCATGCATTATTTTGTACCTGTAAGTATGGAGCATAAATTTGGTTTAACTGCTTCTGAGTCTTTTGAGAGTGACGTTATGCTCACTCCAACATCACTGTTAACATCTCCTACAACCAGAAATCAAAAGTGGAAAGAGAAGTCTTACACTGATGTGAGGAACGAGTAAAGCAGCTGTCTCATTCTAAACTAAACAAACTAAACTAAAGAAACTAAAGTGAAATGACCATACTCGACCTTCATTTGTAAGCAGCATCACTCCTGAACAGTTTTTGCAACTTCTTGATATTTTATTTCTATGGGAATTTTTTTTCCTGAATTTTGAATGTTATTTCAGTACAGTAAATTCTGTCTGATACCTTAGGGTCACACCTGCCCCTCCTCTCCCTGAGTTTATTAAAATCAGGATAGTATGGAAGGTAAAGATTACACCTGAGTTTTGAAATATATACACACTATCTAAATTTACTGCTTTTGGATTCTGGCTTTATTCCATATAGAAAAGACTAAAGATACAGCGTCTAAATACTACAATTATCTGCTAAACATTTTAAACCTGTAGAGGAATGAAGCTGGGTTAATTAGCATTGATAATACACAACTGTGGGTTGGCTTCAGGTGCCAGGGGTTGGCTTCAGGTGCGGTGGGTTGGTCGATGTAGATAAAGTGCAGCTGTGGCTGGTTCTGTTAAGTGGTTGAGAGCCAATGAAGCAGCCGAGGAAGAAGCAAGGGAAGAGAGAGTGGGCCTTGGGTGAGTTGAGATGAGAAGAAGGCAGCAGAGGGACTGGCCTGAAGAGTGTGTTGGTATGTGATGGTAAAAGACCTTGTTGCAGCTTAATAGTTTGGAGAGTGCTGTGACATAAACCCATCCTAATTATTTGTTATTAGAATAACTTTATTGTGTTTTGCTTATCAACTTCAGGGATACAGAGGGCAAAGTTCTCACTGAGCTGGTTGGCATTTTCCTGTCAGATATGCTTATCACCTGCCATGTAAGCTAGAAAATACAGATGCATTTTCAGTAACATACACTAACAGCCCCCCTTGGCAGCCTTCCCTTGGGGCCTTCCTGCACCCTTGCCCAGGACCCCATTTCAGCCCAGCCAAGCATGGAGGTACCCACTGCCCAGGACTGGGGCTGCCACGGTGGTCCCGGCCACTCCTGGCTGGGGTGGTGGGGCCAGCCTGGGCTGCTAGGGCCTGCTTGGATGCCCTGGGAAGCCCCCAGTGCTCCCAGACCCCAGGGAAAAGTTGGTCCCTGGGGTGCCCTGACAAAACCCATTTCCTTTGGGGAACATCTATGCATATCTCTGGAATCATCTTTCATTTTTGTTATGCCTTACCCAACCAATAAAATATGTCTGAAAATATCAGACACTTGCATGTTGTATTCAGGACTCATTATTCCCAGTATGAAAATATCATTTAATCATCTGTGTAATGTTCTGTGACCACTACGATATAATTACTTTACATTAGGAATGACCATTGTGAAAAATAGGACTTGTTTTCTGAAAGGGATGACATCCTGCAATTCAATAACGTACAAAATGACGTATAGATGCACATCATTACCGCCAAAATACTATCCAAAATATATGCTGCATAAACTAGACTCGGGCAAGTGCAAAGTACTCTTTCCCTTACTGGCACTCACATGCAGACTTTTAAGTCAACAAAAAATTATGTAAACCAAGAGCACTACTCATGTGCTTAAGTGATTCACTGGATTGGGCCCAAAAATAAGGAAAATGTTGCAAGATTGATCCTTGATGTGATCCCTTAGAACAAATCTTAACGTCCAGGCAGTAGGTCCTTCGATTTTCAAGCAGTAATTTATTTTCTTTTTAAAGGAGACTTTCCTTATCTGCTAGGCTGCCTATTTTGTTTTCTGAGAGTTGGTAGATACTTTATAACTCAGTGTCTAAGGGACTGAACTGGGAGGGAAAAAAGGATCTTTCATGGGTCTGTGGTAAAATTCTGCTTGCTTTCTTCTTACTGCTCTTTTATGCAACCCAGTTGCAAAGCTCCATATCCTTACTCTGCATCACCAACATTCTAAGTTTCACTCTTGTCTCTGGAGCAGCATGGCATCAATCGAAGAACTGGGGATAAATGCATCTATTAACACAGAGATTTTTCTAAATTCTGAATTATTCCCTCCCCAGAATGTTTCATTTTTCATTTCTTTTGGTTTAGGCAATGAAAAACATAACCACTTAGTTCAGTTTCCAACCGGTTTCACTTTTTGTTTGATAGGCTGACTGCAATGCGTGAGCTGGGAAGCCTGCAGGGAAAGACTTCCATTCCCCACATTTTCACACTGAATTAAAAATGTTGCAAAAGCATTTCTAATCATACCAACAGTTGTGTACTGAGGGCAATTAACCAGAATGACTACTGAGGAATAAATTGTTCTGCCATAGATCTCTGGGTTAACACTTACTTCAGAACAATTAGTGAGTTTTCTAAGTGCCTACTGACTTCTGTCTTCATACCAGGGATACTCCTTTAATCAGTGATCTATCTCACTCATACCCTTTTGTTTCCATAGTTGCTGCACAAAGATAAACTGGTAACATTTATTTGCAGTATTGGAGGGGGGGGGAGGGAAGCATCAATCTATCCTAAAAGCAAAGCAGCGTTACACAAGATGAGCCAGGGCAATACCCCCAGAGAACTCTGGAAGCCTGAGCAAAGAGGGATGGCCATAGATTTTTGCTTGGGGGGGAACAGGAAGAATTCCCCAGTTAGGAGTCTGGCGTGCAGTTTGCTTGTTCAGTAACCACAAAGTGCCATTGCTGTCCCAATATTGTCTTTTATTTGGTGCCATAAATAGCTGTCTACTTCAGCCCATCGTGACCTTTGATTAGCATGGCTATAAGCAAGTGCTGGTCTGTCAAAGCACTTCACAACATACTTTTAAAACAGGAACAAGGTCAAATATAAAAGTAAGAGAATAAACATGAAGTATCTTTTTCTCCCATACAAGTGCAAAATTCCTCTAATATCTCATTATGCTTCTGCAAACTGTACATAAAGTAGAATCCAAAATCAGAAAAATACCACCAAAGGTCCTGGAAAGCTGAAGAGGAATCAGTTCTTAGTTTGTTCCAAACCTAAGGCTTCAATTGAATTAATCAGAGCTTCTACTCTTTCTCTTGGCTGAAGGAATCCTTCTTCACAAGAGGGAATACTTGCTACAAGTTGTACCAGTATTGTTTCCGTAAGTATTGTTCAGTTTTGGTTGTTGGGTTTTTGGGTTTTTTTGACTTTTATGTGAACTGACAGTCAATTTCTCAGTGGACAATTGCCCACATTATAAAAATCCACTGATGTGTCACTGTTCAGCTCTGCCAAAAAAGCCAAAGCAGTTAGAAGGAACACAGTATTTGTCCTGTCATTAAAACAGTGGTCTACTTAATAATAAAAAGAAATGACCATCATTAAACACACAGTTTATTTTTAAGGATAAGAAGCGTCAGAAAACATACAACTACAACTGAAGTGCTGTTGTGCCTCTCTGAGTCACCATAAACAGTGCAGATCTCAAGGGAGAATACTTAGGCAGGCAAGTAAAGTTCAATGCATTATAGGTGCAGTAATTTTAAATGCTTTGCCAGGAAAACAAACTGGATAAATTGGAAATAGCAGGGAAAGCCCAAAGTAATTCATAAGGGACAAAAGGAAAAAGGAGGCCACAATGACATGCTCAGAGGCATGAAAAATCACTAAAATAAAAGGGCTGCTCTTTCTATGATTGCACATATTTCTAACCTGAGCATGAACAGGCTTACATTTACACAGATTTTCACCATGGGTATGGCTTGTTTTTATTGTTGATGAAGAAAATGCATGTAAACCTATTCTTTCAGTAAATAAACTGTTGCATTTGTACAGTGATGAAGCAGCTGCATCCTTTGTTTTGTTCACTGAGTGGTTAACGCAGACATATACTTCAGATTTCCTTCTCACATGATACAACTAGTGATTAGGAAAAAAAAAAAAAAAAGACTAACCCTTAACTTGGTTAAAATAGGAAATAGCAGCAGACATCAGCACTTGGTTTTGAGCTCTAGCTTTTTACAGAAAAACACCCACCCACAGCTCCTGCAATGAGCAAGCAGTATTTTAGTCTTTGTCACTGCATGGTCCAAAAGATAAACATTTTGCACAGGAGTTAAGGCTGTTAGCCCTAGCCTCTTGAGCAAATTCCAACCCATGCAAGCTAAATTCCTCCTGCGTTTTCACCTGGATACTGTACTTTTCACTTCCTGCTCTGAAGTTCTTGAATGATGATGTTGAAACAAGACTTTGACCCTGGAATACAGACAAACAAAATGAAACATTAAGCTCCATTTCAGGTACTCTCTTGATCAAGTTCCCCATGTCTGCCAAACTTCTGTCCTTCCACAAGATGCGCTTTGCCATTTTTCCAGATTTTAAATCCAGGTTTAATGTCTCCCAGATTGCTACATAGAGTACCTACTCAGACTAGGGC
Organism: Falco cherrug; assembly: GCF_023634085.1. NCBI lineage: Eukaryota > Metazoa > Chordata > Aves > Falconiformes > Falconidae > Falco > Falco cherrug. The sequence goes on along the minus strand of NC_073698.1, from coordinate 82,852,322 downwards.
TCTACTATGATTCATAGTCACATATGTACGTAAGGAACAAGAGCAATAAAAGACCCAAGTGGCTTTTTAAGTGCCGGTGTCCCCTAAGCAGTCTCCGTTCTGCCGGAGGCAGCGCTGCGGCGAGGCACGAAGCCCTGTCCCTGTGCCCGTCGATGCCAGCTCCCAGGCCCTGCCCAAAGCCCGCTGTCCGCCGGCGGGCCCGAGGCCTACGGGGGGCCGGGGCCCGAGGAACGGCCCGGCCGCAGCAGCGCCGCCCGGTGCAACCGCCGCACGCGCGGCGGGCAACCCCGCCCCTCCCCCTGCTTGCCCAGGGCCCTGCAGACCCCGGGCCCGTCCCGGGCCGCGAGGGCGCCTCTGCCCTCCTCCCCCCGGCTTTGTCCGCCGGGCCTCCCGCACGGCAACCCGAGGGCGGCGCGGCGCCGCTCGCCACCGCTTAAAGGCCGCCGCCGGGCCCAAGGGGACGCGCCAGCGGAGCGACCCCAGCACGCCGCCCCCACCCCCACGGGGCCCAGCGCGGCGGCGGCGGAGCGGAGGGGAGGGCCGGGCCAGGCCGGACCGGACCGGGCCCAGAAGGCAGCGGCCGCGCTGACGTCATTATCCGGGCTCTCCGCGCGGTTCGCCCGGCGGGTCACAATGGAACCCGCTCGAGCCTAACCGACGTGAAACGGCCGCGCGCGCGCACACGCGCCACCATCCCCCTTCCCCCCCCCCCCCCCCAACCTTCCTCGCCGCACATATAGGGGTGGGGGCAGGCGGGCCGCGGCCTTGCCGCTGCGGCGTGAGTGACAGCCCGGGGGGACGGGGGCGGGGAGCGCGTCACGCCGTTCGGGTGGCGGAGCCGCCGCCGCTGCGCGAGGTCGGGGCCTGCGGCGCGGGCCGTGCGCGGAAGGCTCTGCCGAGGCCGCCATCTTGCCCAGGGCCCCGCCAGACGGAGGTGCGCCGCCGCCGCCGCGTCTCGCCTCGCTCCCTCCCCCCTCCCCCGCCCTCCCTTCCCCCCACACGCACAGAGCCGTCAGCGCAGAGCGCTCCAGCCTCCCGGGCCGGCCCCGCCGCTGCCACCTTCCTGCCCGCCTGCCCCCGCGCGCAGCGGCCGTTTCTCCCCAGCCGAGCCCCGGGCCCTGGCTAGAGGCGCGGGGTGCCGCTGCGCCCCCTCCCCCGCGTGCGTCCGGTCCCCGGACGGGGCGGAGCGGAGCGCGCAGGCCCCGGCCAAGCCCCAGCCGGAGCTGAAGCCCAGGGCCGCCGGGCAGGAGCTGGTGACGCAGGAAAAACGCCCCGGCGCTGCCGCCGGCGTCGGAGAGAGCGGAGCGGTCGGAGCCGGGATCTGAAGCGCGGGCAGCAGCGGCAGCTTCATCTTCCCTGTTCCCGTCGCGGTACACGGAGCCCGCCCGGGGCGGGGGGGGGAACCGGGGAAGCGGGGCCGCCCCCTCAGTCAGCCGGCTGCACGCCCGGGATCGCGGGGCCTGGCATGAGACTCTGCCCTGCTGGCTGCCTGGGATGAGGCAGTCCCCGGCCGCGCTCCTTCGGCAGCACCCAGGAGGGCACCGGGCCGTCGCAGCAGCCGCCGCGGGACAAGAGGAAGGCGTGTGGGGGTGAGTGCCGGAGCACCGTGCCCGGGCGGGGCCGGGGGCTGGAGCTGAGGCCGGGGCCGGGACGCGGCGAGGTGAAGCGGCTACGCGGGGGCCGCTGTTTGTGCTGCAGGCGGCCGCCGCCGTGCGGAGCGGAGGGCGGCTGTCCCCGGGGATGGGGCTCCCGGGGTCGGGGTGCGGGACGGCGGGGTGCGGCGGGGAGGAGGGGGCGAGCCGGGCCCCGTGAGGCGGGGAGCGGGGGTGGGGGGTTGGGGATAACGAGCGGCGGGTGGCGGCAGCGCCTCCCTCGCAGCCCCCGGCGTGTGGCCCTGCATCGCTGGTGTTTTGGAGGGCAAGGGAAAATGGCTGACGGCTCCTCATCCTCTCCCCGGCTGCCGGCGGGTGGAAGTGCTCCGCGCCCCTCGGGGGGCTCTGCCAGCCGCCGGGCGGCCCCTCCCGCCGTGCCTCTCCGGTGCCGCCGGGCGAGCAGGGCCCGGTGGCTTCCCACAGGGCTGCACCCAGCTTTGCTTCCCCTGGCTCTCGCTTCCCTTCGCACCGAACGCCATTACTGAGGTGGAGTGATTGGAGCCGTGTAGGCCAGGGCGACGCCTGGAAATAAGGCCCTGCCGAGGCGCTTTTCCTACAGTCTCAATGAAAACCACCAGCACCAGCTCGTTCACGCCCGCTGTAAACATTATTAACACGTAGGCCACTCCTCTAGCCTCGGCTTCCAGCAACCCTTTTTCGATGCACAAAAAACGTTTGTGGCTTTTAACATCTTCTCGCTGTAGTTCACCCACTCACTTCTCCTCGAAGTTATGTCTTAGGGCTTGTCTGTTGCGATTTATTTTAGGCAATATGCAGTGTGACAGGGGTAGTTGTGTATGGTTTGGCCACGATTATTCTTTCTTATTGTCCTCAAGAAGACAGAGGATTTCACCAGCTGGATGGGTTGTTGGGTGGTTGGGTTTTTTTGGTCGGTTGGCAACCACTATGTTAACAATTTGTGCACCATTGTTTGTATACAGAGAGACTGGCCTTTGAAAATTACTTGATTTGCTCTCGTAGGAGCATCCAAAAATGTTGAGATGGTTTTTAAGATGCCATATTTCATTTTCAGCTTGCTCCCTCAGAAGTCCGGTTAAGTATCTTGAAGATGTACAATAACACACAACACAACTGTACAGGAAAAAGATTGTTCTAAATAAATGTTCATGTTCAGAGGACTCCTGGTCTCACTGTAGACATACTGCATCTGTCTCGGCTGTCTTCATGTTGCCTGTACAACTTGATTTATATTCATAGTTCTGCAGTTGTATTCATATCACTGGACTTTTGTATCAGCCCAAAGACCCTCTCAAGTCGCAGGCTTAAAGCTAGCACAAGGCCCATTTGCTGACCTAGTTGCAGAACTGGGGCCTGTATTTTTAAAAAGCTGTTGAATCTAGATATATTAATATGCAGTGTTAAGTATACTAGTGGCAACACTTCTTATGATTGAAAGACTAGGTAATCTGTGTTTTTCAGCAGGCTTCTCAAATGCCTAACAAGTGAATATTGCTATGTTTAGGAAGGGACTGTTGATGGGTGTTTGGAGGATTGACCTTTATCAGTTGTGGAATTGAAATGGTGTCTTTAGTAAGAAAGGTTTAGGGATGACTGAAATCTATAGGCAGCTAACTTTATTGTGCATATTTTAAAGTTTAACTTCAAGAAATTGGTAGAACTCCCCACCATAAATGTTCTTGGTCAGGTAACTTGTAATTTCAGCAAAAATGAAGTCATACATGAGGGTTTGGGGGGGTTGTTGGTTGTTTGCTTGTTTTGTTTATTTTTAATAATGCTTCTGATTCTTTGAGTTGAAGTAATATTTCTTTGTATCAAAAAAGTACGGTTGCTAATACCAAGAATTTTGGGGAAGTATATAAAATACATGTATTGATTATTCTGTTGCCATACCCTGGACAATGGTGATGCTTAATAATAGCCTTGAATGAAAAACACAAACATAATCATAAAGCTGCAGTGGAAGAAACTGAAGTGTTAGCATGTTTTGGGTAGGGGGGAATCTAGCAAAAAACAAATTTAAGGTTGTATCATAGTTAACTTTTTCCTCTCTCTCCAATGTCTTTTGTACTTTTGTTTTGTGTAGTTTTTCTTACTGGTACTTCTTTTAGGTAGCCTCTGTCTTTCCATACTGCTACTTCACGTTTTGCAAAATCTGCCCTTGTGGTGATGCTTCTGTCCATTGAATTGACAGAAAGACTACATCTGGAGGTGGTAATCGATAAGGGTAGTGGTAGCAAAACTGTTTACTCTTCCTGTATCTGTGGAACACTGTCACCCTTACATAAACATTTTGGTTCCCACATTGTGGTGCATTTGCACTCAGAAATAGACCAGTGTGACTGCATTCTGTTATAAATCCATACTTTATGCATTTTATTAATATTCTGGAATTCTTAAAAGTGAGACTCAGGATAAACAAATATAGTGGATTGCTGTCTATTCAACAAAATTAAGCAGACTTAAGACAGTAAAGGTACTAGTAATATCTTTGTTCCGAACAGCCTTACATTTAAGATTGAAATTGGTTTATCCAGTATCAATAGAGCTTTGGGTAGAAATGGAATAGAAATTTGGTTACTTACTAGTTGAAGCAGATAACTTTTAAATGGCTTTTAAGTTACGTTTCTGTCAGGTGTTATTGAAAATAGAATTTTTTCCCATGGAATTTAATGTGTTTGTCCTGCTCCAGTTTAGAAATAAGTTCTGAACTCGTTTCAGGTATTTGAATGGCAGGCACTTTTGTGTTAGGCAGTACTCTTGAGTGTGCGTGTGTATATATTCTACTTTTTTTCTCTCCAGAAATACTGTTTTATATATCCTAAGAGGTCTCAAAACTAGGTATATTTTGAAAACATCCCGAGCAGGATGGCCTCATTTGTGAATTAAATGAACAAAGATGTCCTTTACTGTTTTTCACTTAAAGCATTATTTATTTATTTTTTTAAAAAACAAGCCAAACCCACAAAACCCCAAAAACTATTACACTTATTCTTTTCCTCGTACTCACAAACACTGTTTAATCTAACCAGTAGTCTTGCTTATCCAGCACTTGCAGACCGAGACTGGTGTGAAGTGGTTGTCTGAAGATGTAAGAAACTTTGCTGTGTGTTCTATTCACTTGAAAGTGCATGTGAAGGCTTTTGTGTCCTTCAGCAAATGGTTTCCTGGATGTTAGCATTAGTATTAATTTGAACATGTGGACATGGTTTCTCTTGTACAGGTATTGTAAGTTTTTCTTATAACATGAATGTGTCTCCTTTTGAAACTCTGTAGGTTCATCCACTTTTATTATCCATATCACCGCCCTTGTTTAAAGTAGAGTCCAAAATCTAAAGCTCTACTCGAGGGTATGTTTTAGGAACACAGACAGCTTGTTAAGGTGTATCTCTTGTAGTACCTTGCCTTTGGCAAAGCTAGTGTTGCTGTAGACTTGTCTTATCCACGATGTTTGTGCTATATAAATGTACAACTTCTTTTCCCACCCATAACTGAGCTTTGTTATGCATGTTGTCTTCCTGACACAAACCTAATTAAAAAGTGAGCTATAATGCTATACCGGCCTGTTACCATCAATGTAGAACACTTACTACAATCTTCTATTTTGTTGTGTTTTTCTGAAGAGGTTCTTATTGTACAGTATCCAGTAGTGATGAATGTCAGTTGCTTAGCAGTCTTGCCAAGCAGTTAGTTACATTTAGGAAAAGCAGTTTGGTAAACCTTTGTATTGCAGAAATGCAGTTAAAAGGAACAGTCTTTCCAGAGCAGAGGCAAGGGATGGAAAGAAAGTCTTTCATAAGCATATGCTTGCATACAGTGAGACTTGTAGCTTTCTACCTGGGAAGTTTGAGCTACTTTGGATTAATGTGTTAGAAAAATGCAGTGACATTTTTCATATATTAAATGTAGTGGTGTTCTCTGATTAATATAGGAACATCCTGAAGTTCTCACACTGTTACAATGAATTGCAGTTTCGTAATGAATAGAGATCTTTTAAAAACAGTTATGTTGTATTGGCTGTCTCTGTTACACTTCAGGCTGTAGCATGACTTGAGAATATGGTTAACAGAAGTTCCCTTTGCACTTCATGATAGAACCATGTTTTGACTTGGATCTTCTTGTTTAGGATCTTGAATAAATAGACAGTGGCAGAAAGCCATTCTGTCGTGACTTTGCACCCTCAAAATGTCAGCTACTGCATTTCTGAGACATTACAGTGTCCACTTGAGCCCATTGGTGCTTTGAGCACTTTCTGTAGAACTGGTTTGGTAAAATCATTTAAAATACTGAGTGTTGGTAGGGTTAAAGGAGAGCTGTTAATAACTTCCTACAGTAGAGGAGGAAAGAAAGTAAGATCTTAAAGTAGCCAGGTGTGACTTAGCGTAAAATCTTTTTGCCTTTTTTTTCTTTTTTTTTTCTTAAGGGAGCTTACAAGCACAGCCAGTTTCTTTTGCATTTTCTGTTTTGAGTTTTCTGATACTTGCTTCATTTTTTAAAGAAGCTGTTAGTTACTCCTTTAACTTCAGAGTTGAATTAAATCTGCTTGATTCAAAGGTTTTTGGTTGCCAGCTGTTGACGTGTTCTCAACTAAAAATTAAAGTGCTGGGAATAAAAACTATTTGGCTACATGTATGTTCACAGGCTTGCTTTCCAAAGGAAACATTACTGATGTATGGTTTTTGAAAGTTAATATTAACTGTGAGAATGATTACTTGCTTTTGGTTGACTTCTCTGTTTTAGTACACCTACAAAAGAGTTCCATGGGATGTAGGTTTAAAATCTAGTAGTGTTTTGAATGCTAGTATTTCAGCTTTTTTAATTTACTTGAAATGAAGACTGCTTATAGAAGTAACGGATAGTGATCAGGAACCTTACCATGGGAAACTTTTATTTGTAGCATCCTTGATTTGCTTACAAAACCAGTATGTAACCTTTTTTGTGATTTAGTTTTCCTTACACATGTAACTGCCCACAGAAAAATGTGATTTTTTTTTTTTCTGGCATATAGGTCTTTGCATGACATCTTGGCAATTCATAATATTTGGTAGTTAGTGTTTAGCCATGAATTCACTCATTGGAGGGGAATTCCACATTGCATCATTCCTTAAAGATGCACATCTGTGAATGGAGAGTTCTCACAGAAGAAAATTTTTTTCTAAATATGTTTTTTTACCCTGAGATTAAAGAGTATGTTGAAGGCAAGACTAAAGGATATGTTGAAGGCAAGACACAAACATGTTACTCTTTAATGTTTGCTCATACTGTCTCCTCTCTGCTCTAAACTGTAGAAGACTTCCGTAGAATTTTCTTTAATGGAAGTGTTGTTCAAATGAGTGCTGCAAAATAATGAAAAGTACATGGAGGAAATTTTGGCACTAACTTTTCATAAAGCTTTCATGCAAAATACCCAAAATTCAAGTAGTAGAAAACTGTCCTTAGAAGAGCATTTGTTTATGACAGGTAACACTTTTGTGTAACAGCTGAATGGCAACACAGAATGACACAAAAACATATGTGATAAATTCCATAGGTGTCAATCCTTAAAAGTCATGTAATTGCTGCTTAACCTTTTCTCTAGATTCAGCAGGACTAGGTGTGGGAAGAGGCAATGGTATAGCTTTGTGTTAGGGTGATCTTACCTGTAGTGCTCTGAAATAATGAAAGAAGAAAAAGAAGAGACAGAGATCTGTTCAGTAAAGAAGAAACAGCAGTTGTGTGTGCCAGGTAGGATTGACAGGCTTTTTTGGTTGGAGGGGAGTGTTCTTGATAGTACTGTGGTGTGGGATAGTGGTGACAGGCCAGTACTGGCTGTGGGTGGAACTTCAGTTTTCTTGTCCGGAAATGAAAATTGACAGTGAGGGGAAGAAAAGTCTCTTATTGTTGTAATACAAGGTGAGAATGAATGATGTTGTCAAAATATACTGGCATCTCAATAAATGAACCTTGCATCTTCTGCCGTTTAATTCTTCTGCTGTCTTAGCAATGAAGTACTTAAGTGTGATTTTGAATGTATCAACAGAACGAGTCCATGATTTTGTAAGTTAAATAAGAAAGGTGGATCTCCCTAGCTTAATTTTTAGGTGAATTTGTTGGTGAAAGATCAAAACTTTGATAAACTGAAAGCTTACATTATTATTTAACCTGTATTTTACATTAGACTTTGTGTATTTCTAAATTAGAAACAAAATGTGAATTGTTTGGTGATTTCTGATGTTTCTTTTTAATGCATTTTCCTCAATCTTTAGCAGTGAGGACTTCCATTATTTCTTTTAAATTGTGACATAAATTCTCTGGAGCTTGAAGGTGAAAATTCCAGTGACTTGTCCTGCAGTTTCAGGCTCCAGTTTTGCACAGCCCTCCGTAATATGCCTTGACCTGTCTTTCAGACAGTGCTTTATTAATCACAATGGGACCTTAAAATCCCGGGTGCTTTTCCTGACTGCTTTTAAGTGTGTGTGTGTGTACGCACACACGCACGCAATAGGACTTACTCTTTTTTTAAGATGATGTACCAGCTTTTCCTAGGCAAGGCAATAATGTCACATTTCTTAAGTGGTTTATAGCTCTCTCACAGTGTCAGAGTTTCTTCATGATAGTTCTGGTAATCAGACAGGAAGATAACCTCCGGATTGCCTGAAAATTCTTACTGTTCTTATTCTTGCAGCACTTCAGACAGGTTGCTGTGGTTGACAGTTTGTAACGTGTCTAGTGAAGATGCAACTTGAAACATGAATTTCTTTTATGGCATTCAAGAAGTCATTAATTTCTTTTCCTTTCCTTCCATGTGTTAGGAGGGGGAAACCAGATAGTTTTCTTTTCTTTTTCTTTTTTTATATTTTCCATAAAATGAAAAGCTTTTAAGTGAAACGAAAAGCTTCATTTTCATCTGTGGCAACTGTTGTGGTAAGGTTAGCATAGCGGTAGTGGGACCTTGCTGTAAGCTAAAGTGTCTTCAGCCTTGGAATAAAAAAACATCCATGTGATCAGTATCAGCCTCTGGTTAGCAGGTGTGTGTGTCCCTGAAGTTTTTTCACTTACCTGCACTGTCCTAAGATTTTTGATCAGATGAAGGAGAGGATTGGGTAGTGCACCCTGACATGAATTTTCCTTTTTGTTTGTATCACTTTCCTTATAATGGAATGAGTGTGTAGAACAACTCTGGATATGGCGCCTGGAGGCAGCTGGATGAGGATAGTGAATGACCAACATGTTAGTTTAGTTTCATTGCTGGCAGGTAGTAGCCAAAATGAGTTTGATTTGGAGATTTGAATGTACTATGTTGATTGATCCTTCGTTAGTACTTCAGGAGATTCTTTTTCTAAAATTGAAATTGTACTTGATACTTGATGTGCTGTTTGTTTATATGTTTTATATTTCCTTAGGTGTGAGGATCACACAGGAAGATTGGGATGTTGTAAAAGTTGTATACATTATTTAGACCAGCAGCAAGTAACTGACAGTTGAGAGCAGAGTAAAAATCTGTCCTGTGAGAGCTGCTTGATGCTTTTAAGGATGTGCTTATACTATACTACACCTAAAATATGTTTGAGGGGTTTTCAGTGTTGATAAGCCACTGTGGTTCTTCATGGCTCTGAAAAATATGATAAATAATAGTAGTTCACACTTAAAATGAAGACTAACCCATTAATTCTACTTCTGATTATTTGAACAGCAAAATTTTGCTTTAAAAGGAAGTTTATCGTATGTCATATAACTTCTAAACGACAGTTGTCCACTAGAATTCTTTATTCTGTATCTTCAACATAATCAGCTGCTTTAGTGTATTTGACAAACTTAAGTTCTTTTCTCAGAGCTTCTGTGCCAGAAATGATGGGGGGAGGGGGGGAAGCCTTAACAACTGTGTTGATGTTTAAATGTTGAGCTGCAATAGATGTTGCATCTGTAGGAATTAGGAAGACGTTATTTTTGGGGTGTATTTCTGTAGGTGTAAAAAACTTTGCTTCTTTCACCAGCTCTGGAAATCTTTGTTTTCTCTTAAGATACTTATGATTTTTAAGATGCTTTATCTCAATTAAAAAAACGAGGGTTTTTTGTTTAAATTTTTGTGGTTTGTTCCTACTTGCCTGCTTGGTCTGGTGTTCTTGGTCTGCTTTAAAGAAATTCTATGGTGAGACTTTATTGAACTGGTAAAATTAGTGTCTATGCATTAACCCTTTTCTTTTCCTTCCTGCATATATTCTGCTTAATGCATGCTGTGTTTTCTCATGCCATTTTTCCATGAGAATGTTACCTAAGAATTCAGAGTGCCCAATTGTTTCAGTGGATGTCTTCCTTTGGACGACTTTTTCTTCTTTTTTCCTCTCATACTTCCGGGTAGCTAATGCTTCTGGATAACTAATGTTTTCTTTCACCAAAATTGGTGAGGTTAGGTGTATACTTTGGAGAGACTTTCTTGCTGGGAAGGAGACACTTTTTTTCCCAGCAAGAACTTGTCATAGAATACACATCATCAGTTAGAAATTCAGCAAAGAAAAAAACTAAGTGTGAAGTTGATGTTAGAGGTACCTTGGTTTAGCTCAGATGCTTGATAAATGCAAGTGAAAAATTTGTTTTTCCCCAGGTATAGAACATATTTCATCAAGATTTGGGGTTTGTAGTATTTCAGAGCAGATTCCTCATCAGAACTAAAAGCTTGATTTTTAAAGTACTTCCATTCATTTTTCAGTTGTATTATGAGCTGGCTCAGTGAAGTTACTTAAAAATTGTGTGCGGTGAAAAAGTGATGCAAAGAGCCTTGGAAAAAATGCACAAGTCTTGATCTATGTAAGCATTTTGCCATTTAAGGGGGATGTTTTCACTTGAGCCATAGGTAATTTAAGAAGATTCCTCTCAGTTTACATAAAAGTGGAAAATGGGGAAATAGAAGAATGAAACTTGTCATTAAACTAGTGGGTTTTGCCTCCACCTAATTATGAACTCTTTCTCCCATTGGATCCTTGAGTCTGGAAGATGGGTTGAATTGGATTGTCATTCAGCGTTTTATCTATGGAATTTATTCTGCAAATGCATGTGTTACATCACTCTAAATCCCATACTAAGTAGAATTACTACTCTTAATAAACTTGATAAGTGCTTTTCACTTTCAGCCTATATGTTTCCCAAACATTAACGTATTATTTCTCATATCGCTCTGTAAATTAAAAAGCTTGTGTTGTCTTTTGAATTGATGCAGAGAAGGTGTAAACTTCAGAAGTACTTACTCATAACTTTTCAGCAGGTTTTTATTAGATGTTCAGGTGTTACAGACACAGTTTGTGCTGGCATAAGTTGCTGTTGTGCTCCCTTGCTCTTCCTCAGTTTTCCTTTATCTCAGTATCCAGAAAAATGAGAGGAGGGTGAAGAGGTTAATCTGAAAAAATCTGTGATTTCTGCGAGTTTTACATAGCTGCCTCATAACCCGGAGTTTGCCCTTTGACTTCTGCAGTTCTGTTTCTTTTCTTGTAAAACATCATTTAACTGTTCTGCAACGAATAAAGTATGGACAGTTTGACAGTTTTTCTTCCTGCTGCCTCAGTTGCTTACTGTTTACCCAGGGGACTTAATTTGATAGAAATTAACTTTAGTTTGATGGAAATGAAAGTACAGTGGAAACCAGATTATTCGGGAAAATCCCGAATTATGTAGGAGAAAAATGACAAGTTGAGCTTTTGACAAATTTAGAGAGTATGTTCTGTGTCTCTCACAGACACAAAATGTTATTTCTTCTATATTCTTCTATATTCTTCTATATTCAAGAAAATGAAAATTTCTTCTGCAAAATAGTAGTAAGATGTTGACTGTCATAGTGGATACACCTGTTGTACTCAGTTACTTATACTCTGAGTTCCCTTTTTTTGACCTGAATTCCCAGATAATATTTGAATTGTGCAGTCTTATTTACAGTTTCATAGCCCTGACTTTTTTTTGTCAGCAGAACTAAAACTTTTGTCAGCTTCTGTGTTTTACATCATCTGCATTACCTGCTGTAGCTTTGTCACCGATTTATGTACTTGTGGTCAGATTATTCAAAGTGTTACTGCTAAATTAATTTTCCTGACTCATTCTGATCTGTTAAGCATTCCACTGGCTTTATCATAATTTCCAGGGCAAAGACAGTTTTTTGCCTTGACCTTGTTAAACTTCTCGCGCTTAGCCTTATTTGCTCTGACTACTTAATATTTCTTTCATGACTGAACTTGTGCTGTTTGTGAACTGACACTCCTTGCATTTATTATATACTAAACAGCTTTCTCTGTGCATTTTCCTGTGATATCCATATGTTTGAGAAAAAATTTGGTTTTTATTATGATACTTCTGTGTTGTCAAGACTCATCTCTGCTCTAATGTATGTGAACCTCGGTTGTTGTTGTAGCTAAATATGTGCTAACTGATATCCTTATACTGTTTCTTTCCTTTTTCTTCCTCTTCCAGGGTGTATTTCATGATAGATTGCACTGATGCTAAAAGAGTTGGTTCTTTCCATGGTTATGTATTCTTACTATTTCTCCTGCTGTTCTTAGTGTTCGTAGGGCATGTGATGCAGCCAAAAATTGAAAAGTTTTTCATTTCTTTCCCCCAGTTACCTTTCAGCCAGATTGGCAGCTTGATCAGGCTGACTGTGTGGTGATGTGAGGGTTAATACTAGTGGTTAGAAGGTGGTTAGGATGAAAGTGAGCAAGATTGCCCTCCTTGTCTTGTGACAGTGGAGGCTGACCTGGTTTTGAACAGATTGTGAAGCTGTATGTTCAGCCAAGGTTTGTCCACATGTAGAAATACTATTAACTTCGGTTCCAAAATTTATCAGGATATAATACTCCTGCTGGTCAATAAGATTACTGTTTCTCACTGAGATTGCAACAGTGGAAACAGAGAAGATCCCTGTGCACACACTTGTGGTGGCAGAACCATCTTATGAGAGTTCTGGCATTGTCACGTTGTGGTAGCTCAAGCGCTGTCCCTAAAAAGAACAGTTATGACACTCCTGGTCTCTTTTGGCCTGTTGGTGGATTTAGCTGAAAAGTGGTATCTTTATAGTCTGGTTTTGGTGGAAGGAAGGTGTTCTTTAGCAAGGGGATTTATGGGATTTAGCAGTTAACCATTTTCAGTGGAGGGAGATTAGTAGTAATGTGTGCTTTGGCTATTTTCTTTTGTTTTTTGTGGTGGGTGTTTTTTTAATGACTCTTTGGTTTTCAGACAGAGTTGCAACTGAGCTTTTAAACCCATCCTCAATCCTCAGGATGTGGTAGTAGTTGATTATTATATCCTGCATTTCTCAGTAAAGAAGGTTATGACATGCTTTTTGATAGATTTTATAGATATAGGAATATTAAGTTTCTGGGACAGTGGAGTAACTTTTCTGGTTTTGTGGGCGAGTGGATATAGTGGAAATAATTCTCCTCTTACCCAGTCCTGCTTTGTTCTTAATATACTTTCTAAGGGCTTCCTTACTTGTTCCTATCCAACTTCCTCTACTATTTACCTTTTTTGCATTTGTATCAAACTACAGCCTTTGTTGTGTTGGCAAAAGGAGCATTAAAACAGGAGACTGTTGGGACTTCTTATTTCCCTGAAGAGAGGCCAGGATTTGTAAGGGGAGTTGTTATACAAGTTCTCTGGAGCAGGTAGATCGAATGCTCAAGAAATCACAAAAAAGTCTGCTTAGGCAGATGGCTTGTATGAATTTAGTTGGAATGGAGCACATTTAAGGCAGTCTTAAAAAAAATAGCTTTGAGCTTATAACATCTCTAGTGAGCTTGTGCAAGCTTAATTTTTCAGGTTAAGTATCTTCTGACTGAAATGGTTGTAAGGCAACAGGAAATGGCAAAATACTTGCTTGCAGTTAGCTAGCATGGAACTGTAGAAAAATCTCCAGGCAGATTTAGGCAGTTGGTACATTGAAAACTAATTGGAAGTTTGGCCAAGTTTGTTAAGAAGTTATGAAGAAGCTTACAGAAATGTGAATTTTAATGCAAATACAGAATTTCTTCTGTATTTGAGACATTTTAAATTATGTATGATGATGGTTAGTGTTTGAGTTCCTGTGCTTAGTTTGTGCTTTCTGATTGAACATTACATGAAAAGCAGAGGGTTTTTTTTTTATAAAAGGTGAAATTAAAGCTTGTACAGTAGTGGGGGTGCTTAGATTACATGTATTTAAAGCAACCTAGGTATTCCACAAAGTTATTTTTGTCATGATTCAAGAACGTAAAATGCTTCCAACTTAATACTGGGTTAGATGGTGTACCATGCTTTAATTATTTGCAGTTAACCAAGCAATAAGTTGTGTTAATTTTATACTTTGAGGGAAAATGTCTGTAATATATTGGTAATGTCACAGGATATTATGAATATAGACTAATAATTATTAGTTAATCAAACAATTATTTTCTTTAATGTAATATTTAACATAGTTTAGAGAAGCCCTTAAATTCTCCATAGAAAACATGAAGGGAGTCAGAAGGGGTTAGCCTGGTTTTTGCGGGCTAACTTTTAAACTTCATTTGTCTTAACAGAAGCTTTATGGTGTAACTGTGGTAGTGGCATTTGGTACTGCACACTATGGTGATACATCAGGTGCTGTGTATGATTTAACAAAGAATAGCACAGAAGTAAAATGTAGAAATAACATAGTAGTAATACCCATAATTCATTGGCTGGATGGTTCTAGGCAGCATTTCAAGTATTTATAGTGCTGAGTTTTGCAAAGCCTGAAGTGCAGTATACTATAAATAATTTGATGTTTTAAAGCCACGAGTGGAATGAACCTGGAAGATGCCATTATGCTTCCCTTCAAATACTTGACAAAGAATGAATGTAGCGAAAGCCATTCAGCACCGGCCAGTAGACTGGTAGAATGTACGAACCTCATCAGAAATAACAGAAGCCGTGATATATTTATGTATCTCGGGGGAAACCAAGACTAGAGATGCCACTGAATGTAAGCAATGATAATGTGGACATTTGTATGGTTTGGTGGGATCTTCCAGGGATGGGACGTTGAAGTGTTGCTTCCTTGTGAGCTGTGTTCCCCAGGAAGAATTTAAGTTATGGATAGTATTACATTGTTCTAGTATAGCAGATCAAAGGGAGCATTTTGATTTAAACTTTTTTTCATTGTATTTAATTTTTTTCTGCATTTAATATTATCTGTAATCCTTAGGCAGTTGGACTAGGTAATTCTACTCTGTTCATTGGAGGAGGAGGTGGATACTTTATAGTTTCAGCTCCGTCAATCCTGCCTACAAAATTGTGCTAAAAACTCGGATTTCTTTGTAAGCATTGCAGCACAAGAAGAGCACAACTTCCAAGGAAGTTTCAAAGGTCAGCTGAGCTAGGGTGTAAAGGTTCTTAATAGCTGTAAGGTTTTGAGCCCAGTTCCTGTCAAGAAGTGAGGTATTTTGTGAATGCATTTTGGAATTTACAAAACTCATGTTCTCTACTTAAGGGACCTGATTTAGAAGTTACAGAATCTAACGCAACCTAAAACAATGCTAATAACTTCCTGTATAAGTTGCGGAACTAAAGTTCTGTATGTGTATCAATGGTCAGATAAAAAATGCAAAGTTTTTATGAAGTTAAGAGTCCAAGGTTTTGATCATGAAAGAAGAAAGGAATATCCATTCCTAAAGACAGAATTGAAAGAGCTTCTGAAGTGGTCAAGAAACTGGAGTTTGCAGTTTGGAGGTAAAATCTGTGTAGGTACATCAACATTTTGTTTGTTTTTTGTCTATGTGATGTGAATATTGCTGACTTCTTATGGCAAATCTGAATAAAAATGGGGGAAAAACCCCACAGTCTTTGCTGTGAAACAAGGTAATATCGAAACACAAAATCAGGTAGGCTTAAGCTGTTGGGTAGTATTGATGATGCTTGTCTCAAAAAAATGAAACAAAAGAGACTGACAGTTTTTTATGAACAAAATTTTTGGCCTTGTTTTAATTTGCTTTAGTACTTTAAACATGGGTACTGCTCAACACAGAAATATAAATGTAACAGAGCTTATGTTAGCAGAGTTGTGTAAAAAGTTGTGTGTTAACAAAATCAGATTTGATTTGGTTTTAACATTACCTTGTAGAAGCTAGTAGACTTTTTGGACTGTGTGAACTGACTTTCTTGCTGAGTTCTTGGTTTCAAGAAAACTAGACTTTGGTAAAAAGTGTTTACTGCGCTTTCTCTGGTGTGATAGAACAACCTTTAAGAGCCTTTTACCTGATAGGCTTTTTTGGCTTTGTTTTTTAATACTGAAGACTTACTGGTACTTTCCTGTGCATAGCTGGTAGTAATTTTTTTACACCCTAGTATTACTGATTCTGTTTCAAACCTATTAATCCTGGACCTTCCTCTCCATTTAGTTCTGTATTTTTCCTGTATATTGTATCTGCTGTCTGCTTTAATTTCCAGTGCAAAACTATAACAGTGTCATGGTACTTAGTTCTGCATATGTTGGAAGGTAAAATTCCTAATGCCTTTCAGTGGGAGAATTGCAGTGGATGGAAGTACTACATTTTTACCTGGTGTTCTGGGAATGCATTCAGCATCCTCCCTTCTCACTTGGTACGAAGAACAGTGTTACTGAATATATTACTCTTTATCATTTATGCTTTAAAAGTTCTGTTTTAAGATAGTTTTTGTGTATGGACATAATTTGTAATTGAAAGTGTAGCTATATATAGTTAATGGTATCAGCTGGTTGTCTTAGCTCTGTGTGCTATTTCAAACAGCCAATAAATGTTTTCTTGCATGGCTAGCCAAAGATTTGCAGAACACACATTTTAGATATATTGGTTCTATTCCTGAAGTCTACAACTTAAAAGCTCTTAGCATGAAATTATATCTTACTGTATTTATAACTTTGCATTTCAGAACTGAAAAGGAAATGCTGTGTAGTGTAGAAAATTGTGTACCTCTTTTCAAAAGTTGTTGGGAAAAGGCAGGTCCTCAGTGCTCTTTCTGATTTTGTTGATGTCCTTAATGGGCAATTATTCCTTTATTTCTTTTTTGAAAAGAAAATGTCACTTAATGTAGTTCATATAGTACTTGCTGGCTGGCTTCTTGGTTCGTTCTTTCCTTTGATAGGCCCAAAAGCTGAAGGAAGTAGAAATAGCAGTCTTAAAAGGACATCTTTATTCCCTTATTGCAAGGGAGTAAGATAAATAATGGTTGGAAACCCCAGAGCAACTACGCTGCCTTGGAAGTGGATGGTCTCTGGTGTTCTGTCCTGTGGCCAGTCTTGTAATGGGTTCAGGCACTTGAGTCAGCGTGTTGCACTTGCATTGTGCTGGGGCATCTAATGGGTGTGGAGGGTATCTTTGTCGCTACTTTTTTTTTCTCCTAGATGTAAAAGGCTGTGCTTTACAAGTTTCTTATCAGTTCTTTCACCAAAATGACATGCTTCTGTTAAAAAGATAACAGTCCTGAGATTTATTCTTGCTATAAGCATGTAGTTGTGGTGTACACATGTAGTTGCTTTTCTAGAATAACCATGCTTCTAGCAGTGTTTCCCAATATCTACAGTTTTCTGTATGTCATTTTTTTCTAGGTGAATGACCTGACACTTGGCTATGTTAGTGTGCGTTTTATTGTGCCAAGCTTGTCAGATGATCCATATTACTCTTAACACGTTCTCACTGTTCATCACCCCATTAGTTTGTGTGCCGTGCAAAATTTATTAGTAGTTCTATAGTTTTATCTATGTAGTCGGTAATATTGAATAGTACAGGATTGAGAATTGATACGTGAAGGGCTTGGCTAGGAATGTTGTCCCTGTTAAAATTGTGTTAATAATTCTGGTTTCAGTCAGTGGAGATAATATTGTTAAAAACTGTTTTGTTTACTGTTTAATTAGACGAGCATGTAAAAATGCACTACAGAAATTCAGATAATCTAACATCTTTCACATTTATGATAAAGTATTAAATTTATCTTAGTTATTAGACTGTAGGAAGTTGTATTAGTGGCTGTGAGTTTCACTAAACAGGCTTATGTCCAGAGATGATTTCTTCTCTCCATTCTCCCTACTCCTCCCCTGCTTCCTTTCTGTGCTATTTTCAACTATATCCTGTTTTTCAAGATCTAGTAGATGTTATGTTGTAGATTTCTTGTGATTCTTGTTCATGTTGTAAAGTTACAGTGTAACGGTGGGTTTTAAAGTATATAGTATAGTTTTTCCAATGTAAGTATTGGAAACTTGAGTTTTCTGTGTTGACACTGATGCATCTTTTATGTTTAGCTTCAAAGCAGAAATACTACATAATGTCATGGCAGAAGAGTCTGAGATGTTTAACATTTATTTAATGATTCATGTGGTTGTTGCTGGGATATTTTAAATGTATTAATTATGAATGATAATCATGTGTGTACTAGGAAATGCATATTAGCTAAACAATAAGGATAATCAATTAGAATAAATTTGGAGACCATGTATTAAATGAGTTGCATGAAGAAAAAAAAAATATTTTGGGATACATCATTCTGTTTTGTTAATATATTGCAATATGTTTATCCAAAACAAAATTTTAAGTGCAAGAAAAATGAGGTGGTGTTTTCTACTTGCATTAGTATACAAACGCATATGTTCTCCTGAAATAGCTTTAGAGTCATTCTGCTATGAAATTGAACCTGTTGCTATCACTGTCCACTTGTTTTCTGATCCACTGATAGATATTGTTATAACCAAAAAGAAAACTTTCAGTGCCAGAACAGCAATATGGTTCATGTCTGTCTGCTCTTAGAAAAAATATTGACAAGAATTGTAGGCTGTATTGTGTGCATCCTCAAGCAAAGAAAACATGGAGATGAGTACTGCTGAGTACAAGCTTAGGTGTCTGATCTGTTGTCTCTTCAGACTTTGTAATACATCCCATTCTGTACATTCCCGAAGCTTTTCATTCCCCTTTTATAGTGTGCTTCAGCAGATAGTGCAAGCCATTGATACTCACTATTTCTTCCCTAGTTTTTTGCTATAAAATCCGTGTCTTGCTGAGAAGAGCCTTCATTACTTAAGTGAAATTAAGCCTGTATTTTTTGCTACCCTTAATACTGAGAATGTGTTTCAGTTTTTCCCATTGACTTTTGGGCATTCAATAATAATGCTCTTTGTAGCAAAAGGGCAGAGCAGTCAAGTTGAATATGAAGTAACATTAAAAGTTACTTAGTGCTTTTTAAAATGACGTAAGATTAAATCTTTTAAAGAAGATTAACTTAAAAAAATAGTGTAACATCTTGCAATCGCTAGCATTTGGATTAATGCTTTAAGGAACAAACTTTAAGGGTTCTTAAAGTGTTCTGGACAGTGAACCTTGCTATATAGCTTGGAGAGGTATACTTACTAACATCCATTTTTAGAACTGAGTGAACAGCCTGAAGTGTTTGATATGGCTGTGACCAAACTACAGATTTAATAATCAGAAATAAGGAACTAAGAGTGTTTAATCAGTCTGCGGTGCAAACTTTAGACATTCTGTTTTCTTGAAGTAGTGATGAGTAGACATGATCTAATAGTAGAGTATCAACTGCAAATGTATGTATTCCTTTTAATCTAGAACATTATTTACATGTAAACATTAAACCATGATTTATTCTTCTTACAGTGTTCTACAGCTGCATGTAAAGGACTAAGGTTGCAGTTGACCCTGTAATACCGACTCAGTCCTAATTGGCTGTATTGTCAAGAACGCATTCTTTGGGTTGTAGAAGGGCAGCCTCCTGTATAAACAAACTGTAGTGTAATCGGAAAAAGGTATAGCATTGTGTCGCTTAGCAGCATGAGATTGAATCTAACTGTCTGAAACTAATGTGTACATACTAAAGTTCTAAGATCTGATTTAAAAATTTATTTTAATTTTGAGGTTGTTTCCTGTTGTAGCTTGTTCTTTTAATACAAGTGGAAAGGAAGTCTTGCCTGCTTCTTTGCATGTTCATTGGGAATTCAAGAAAAGGGCTGCATAGTAAGTGGAAGTCATACTTCAGAACATTTAAGGAATTTTTAAAACAGATGTTAACATTTTCCAGATTGTCTTAGGTTGTAGTGGATGCATTTACCAGTGCTTTTTTATTTTATTCACTTGTATTCATTCTGTTCTTGGAAACTCTGGTATGTTTTACTGTCAGGACAAAAATTCTCAACTCCTAGCATAAACCCCCACATTATCTAGCTGCTTACCAGTGCCTTGAATGTAGTTTCTTAATCGCTGAGAAATGTTTAAAGCAAGAATTTAAATAGTAGAATTGCAGAGGCTGTAAATCTTTTGTCTCTCCTCCTTCTGTCATTGAGATATATGGAATACCATTGAGGATACAGTTTCATGCCAGTTGGGCCAGTGTTAACTCTCACTCAGAGCTCCTGAAGTGAAGGAATGGTCATACTGGGTGAGAAGCCCCGTCTTGCTGAGTGCTCTGTCCATGGCAGTGGCCTGAAATGTATGCCTACAGAAAAGCATGGCAGCAAGGCCACAGCTTACTGGAGGGGATGTGTTTAATTATTTTAACATTTGCTGTGGTTTTGTGTAAGGCATTGACTGCGTGCTTTCTTGGTGCCATATCTTGGCATTCTTCACTATTTACTGTCACATGAGCAAAACACTTCTCCTTTAGAGCAGGAACTGAAATTGACTTTTCTGGCTACCAAAAAGAACCAAGTGTATGACCTGAAGACCTGATCTCTTGTTACGTTATCTGGGAAAAAGCATCGTGTACAACTGGTTACTTAAGGTACATTACCTAACCGTGCAATGCTCCAAGAATTATTGGCAAGTGAGTGACTTTTAGAGAAAGGCAGTTGTTGCTGCTGTCCAGTTCCCTTTCAGGGCCTGACTTTCGTAGATCATTGCCTTGAAGTAAGATAGGCCTTTGAGTAATATAAAGGTTTTCCTGGTTTTTTTGTGTTGTTTTTTTTTTTTTTTTAAGTGTTTTGGAAAGTTATTCCATGTGGAAGCATCTCTGCTATGAAGACAGGCTGAAAGAGTTGGGGTTGTTCAGCCTGGAGAAGAGAGGGCTCCAGGGACACCTCACAGCAGCCTCCCAGTGCCTGAAGGGGCTACAGGAAAGCTGGGGAGGGACTTTGTACAAGGGCATGTAGTGACAGGACAAGGGGAGGTGGCTTTAAACTGGAAGAGGGTAGATTTAGATCTTTAGCCGGAGAAGCTAGAGGAGAGACTTTACTTGTGATCACCTGAAAACAGAATGTGAGAACCATAAGCTTAGGCTGCCTGTTACACCTGAAACAGTCAAATGCAGTCAGATTCTGCTCTTCATTAGTATGTCTCAAGTCCAGTTACATGAGAAACCAGTACCATTGTCCAGTATTCTGTTTGGAATCTCGTTCATATTAAGGCTTCAATCTTTGATTGTTCTCAGGATTTTAATTTTCAACCAGACCTCTGCATAAGCTCCCCAGCGCTCTAAAATATGAGCGGAAGACAATAGGGTTGGGGTGTCATACCTTGTAAGTCTATAATACAGATAACATTCATGTTTGTTGCTCAAGGAAGAGGAAACATCATTGCTTAAAACTGTCATTTTCTGCAACATTCCTCTACGGTCACTTCAGCATAGAATGCTGTATAGGTGGTACTTGAAGCTCTGAATACATTTAGAGACTCCTTTGAGACTATATTTATGGGGTTAAGAGTTGTGGTCTTTCTGCTTTGCCCTTGACCCGCTAATAAGCGGTGATGCTTTCTTTTGGAAGTTCACTTTCTGTGCTTTCACTGCTTGCTTAAATTCACGTGAATGGTAGGTGTGGGTGTATCTTGTACAAAGTGAAGTTGCATACTGTTAAATGGATGTAGCTTAGCTACACTTAGTCTCAACACTTAAGCTTTGAAGTTCAAATTAGAAAAATAAAACCTGAAAGAATGGAAGTATGTTTTAGGACATACATCTCTATTTTGTCATGTGATACTGAGGGCAAATAGAATTAAATGTTTGCATGGATGTTCCCAATGTTCCAGAAACTTACACTGCCAACTATCTTAATTTCAGATGTATGATGTGGGAGGATGAGAGAAAAAGGTTACTTGAATTAATCTGTTTTTTAGTGAGAATAGTTTTAGTTCATAACCTTTATAGTTACTCAAAATCTGTCTTGCTGTATCACTTAAAAATTTATTGCTTTGAAATAATGTGTTGGAGCCTGATGCAGTTGACTAAGTCCCATGTTACACTCACTTCTTTATGAGGAGAAGGAATCTAAACTAATTGTCTTTGTAATAGAAACTATTTGAAATAACCTTTTCTCTGTTCCTTATCGGGTATTTTTTAAACATTGACAGACACTTCTTGCTCTACTGAATAGTAGCTTAGTGACAAGTATTTCATTAATCATTGAATACATTTCGATTTTAGTGCATATTATTGTTAATGAGAAAATTGCTGGGACCACCAGTTTTCTATTCTGGTTATTTATGTAATTTCCTTCTTCCTGAAAGACATCTTCCTGCAGCATAGCACAGAGAAGAAAGAAAATGAGAGATATGTGTGGGTGTGTATAGATTGTAGCTACTGAATTAGGTTAGTGTTACGGTTTGGGGGAGGTGTTTCTAGATGAGAAGGTGTTGTGATTGAAATAAAGGAATAGGGTAGAAGATTAGATTCCTAAGTCTAGAATTTTTAGACTAGAATCACAACCTTTCTGGTGAGTCAGTATTTGTTAGGACTTTAAGGCGGCAGTTCTCAGAATCCTATATGAAACAAATTTGTGATATCTTTCAACCTACAATTTATATTGCTGTGGTTAAGCTTTTTTGCAGTAGAGCACTTATGATGAAAAACTACATCTTCTGTGAGGTCCCATTAAGATAGGAACATCATTCAATGTAGAAAAAATACTTTATTTTTTCTTAGTATAGTTGTATGGTTTTTAGAATGCTCTGTTGTTACATGTTGAGTAGACTAGTATCCTGACATACATTGTTGCCATACCAGACGGTAGATTTTTGTGGCATATAGCCTCACTTGTAGATAACCAGAAAACTTAAATAAAGGAAAAATAGGTCTGTGTTGCTAGATAGGGTTTAGATAATGCATATGAATAATGAATTGTCTTTTGAGGTCTGCTACTGTCACCTGGCACTTCTAATTTGCTTTTTTCCTGAGACTCTAAGTAGCTAATTTAGGAGAAAAGGCTGTATATATTGGGGTATTTTAGTTACTTTTGAGATGACCGAGAAACTCAGATGAAAGCTGTTCTAGAGTTCAACTCTATTAAAAATTATATATGTTCCTGGATGCAGGCCGTTTAAATTGTTGCTGTTGTGCTGCCTTTTTATACTCAAAACCAAGGTGTCACAGCATCAGTTCACATTTGTTTATAAATGAATTAATTATAAATAGGTGTAAAGGCTGTTCTTGAGCTACGCCAAAACTGTGTCTTGGTGAGTTTTAACTCTAAAAAAATTAGAAATTGAATAGTCTGAATTAAAGAAGTGATGATGAATTTGAAAATTCATGGTTAGTCAGTTATACAGAGATTAAAGCAGTAGTGTGTTCTTTATGGGCATGCAGTTTGTTTTCTCTGAAACAAATGGTTACAGCAGTGGCTGAAAACAGGACTGGTAAACTACTCCCTTCTAGTACCGTGTAAAATGCATCAATTGGATGATGATTTGTGCTTACAAAAACATGCTTGTATACTCTGTAATTAAAAGGAAAACACCTGAACAAGGGTATTCTTGCTATTCAGAATATGCAGATACTACAAGAAGCAATCAGACTGTTTGAGATGGACTGTTTTTAGTTAGCTGCAACGTAACTGTAAATTACTACTTTTTTTTGTATCTCTGAGGATGTCACACAAATTAGTGGAGAAGTGCTGAACTCACTCTAGAAGTTGGCCTTGTCTTGTTCATCCAGCTTGGCCATGTGCATGTCTCTGGAGTCCCTGAAATAGACTTTTCTGGGAATGTAATTTAAGTAATGTAAATTGAGTATCGTGATTAGGTTCTTAAGTGAGCAGCCATAAAATAAGAGGAAGAAAAAGATATGTTAGTCTTTTATGGAAGTGTTCTGAATTTGCTAGTGTCTACTAAGTTCTGTAGATTTTTGTTACACAGATTTTGTTCTACTCTGTGAGTTTACAAGTTTTTGAATGTTGATTATTTCAGTAGCAGTTTTCCTGTATCTCCTAGTTAAATTATGTCACTTGCCTTAAGAAGAAACCGATTTACAAAAATGCTTTGCCCAGACCCTTGAACTAAGCACAGAGGCAAAATTTGAGTGTAAATCTGCACTAGTGTAAGTCAGTCTCACAGGAGAGCTGCAGTTTTGTCTTGGCCTCCCTGGCTGGCGTTAGGACGAGTGTTCTCTGGCCTTGCAGTATACCAGGTAGTTTTAAGAACTGAAAAATAATCAGTCTTGGTAAGTTTGGGTGTGTTTTTGTTGTTGTTTCTTTTAGTACTCTGAACTGGCTCATTTCATGATAGTTCAGCCAAAAGCATTACAATAAGAAAAGTATGAGATTAGAATCATAGAATCATTTAGGTTGGAAAAGTCCTTTGAAATCATCAAGTCCAGCTGTTAACCCAAAACTGCCAAGTCCACCACTAAACCACATCTACGTGGTTTTCTTAAACACTTCCAGGGATTATGATTCCACCACATCCCTGGGCAGCCTGTTCTACTGCTTGACCACCCTTTCAGTGAAGAAATTTTTCCTAATATCCAATCTAAACCTCCCCTGGCGAAACTTGAGGCAGTTTCCTCTTGTCCTATTGCTTGTTATCTGGGAGAAGAGACTGACACCCACCTGTCTAAAACCTCCTTTCAGGTAGTTGTAGAGAGTGAGAAGGTCGTCCCCCCCCAGGTTTTCTCTCCAGGCAAAACCACCCCAGTTCCCACAGCCGCTCTTCATAAGACTTGTGCTTTAGACCTTTCACCAGCTTTGTTGCCCTTCAGTTTGCTTCAGCACCTCAGTGTCTGTCTTGCAGTGGAGGAGTCCAAAACTAAAGGCAGTATTTGAGGTGTAGCCTCATCGGTGCTGAGTGCAGGGGGACCATCACTCCCCTAGTCCTGCTGGCCACACTGTTTCTCATACAAGCCAGGATGCTATTGACCATCTTGGCCACCGGGGCACACTGCCAGCTCATACTGAGGTGGCTGTTGACCAACACCCTAAGTCCTTATCCACCAGGCAGTTTTCCAGCCACTCTTCCCCGGGCTTGTAGCATTGTGTGGGGTTGTTGCGACCCAAGTGCAGACCTGGCACTTCTCCTTGTTGAACCACATAAATTTGCCTCAGCACATTGGTCCATCCTGTCCACATCCCTCTGCAGAGCCTTCCTACCCTAATGCAGATCAGCATGCTCCCCCAGCTTGGTGTCATCTGCAAACTTACTGAGGGTGCACTCAATCCCCTTGTCCGGACCATTGAAAAGACATTAAACAGGATTGGCCTCAGTACTGAGCCCTAGGGAGCACCACTTGTTACTGGCTGCCAGCTGGATGTAACTCCATTTACTATCACTCTTTGGGTTTGGCCATTGAGGCTGCTTTTTATCCAATATAGAGTACACCTGTCCAAGCCATGAGTAGCCAGTTTCTCCAGGAGAATGCTTTGGGAGACTGTCAAAGGCTTTACTAAGGTCCAGGATGACAACAGCTACAGCCTTTCCCATGTCCACTCAGCAGGTCAGCTTGTAGAAGGAGATCAGATTAGTCAGGCCAAGTTATGTGTCATAAACCTGTGTTCTCTGGGCCTGATCCCCTGATTGTCCTGTATGTGCTGTGTGATGGCACTCAGGATGACCTGCTCCATAACCTTCCACAGCATCAAGGTCAGGCTGACAGGCCTGTAGTTTCCTGGGTGGTCCTTCCTGCCCTTCTTGTAGATGGGTGTCACACCGGCTAACCTCCAATCAACTGGGACCTCCCCAGTTAGCCAGGACTGCTGATAAATGATGGAGAGTGGTTTGGCAAGCTTTTCCGCCAGCTCCCTCAGTACCCTTGAGTGGATCCCATCCGGCCCCATAGACTTGTATGTGTCTAAGTGGAGCAACAGGTCACTAAACCATTTCCTCCTGGACTATGGGGATTTCATTCTGCTTCTAGTCCCAGTCTTCCGGTTTAGAGGGCTGATTACCCTGAGGGTATCTGGTCTTGCTATTAAAGACTGAAGCAAAGAAGGCATTAGGTACCTAAGACTTTTTCTCATCCTTTGTGGCAGCATCCCCCCCCGTGCCCTGCCCACGTCCAATACAGGATGGTATTATCCTTGGCTTTGTTTTGTTTCTAATGTGTTTGTTGCAGTTTGTGTTTGATGATTGAAGCAGCTTGTGTTTGATGTAAGCTATTGTAGAACCACAGCTGCCAGTGGTCACTTCTTTCTGCAGGTTAAGCTAACCTAGATGAGGATTGCTGCTGAAAGGAGCTGTTTCACCCTTTTCCTGCTTCTTTGCTCTCTCAGTCCTTCTAGCACAAGTTTTTGTGTGTGGCCATATTGTGAATCAGACCTGTTAAGGAAGAATGAGAGTGGTTAGGGAAGGTTCATTGTGGTGGTAGTTAGTTTAGGGCTGTTGAAAAGTACAGTGTTAGTTGGCAGAATCTTGATTTATTTAGTTTATGCAAGTACCTAGACCTCTCAGTCAGGTAGTGCAGGGGAACTGACTGCATTGAACTGCAGTAGACTGCAGTGTGTGTATGTATGTGTGTAGATACGTGTGTGTGTGTGTGTATATATGTGTATGGCAAGAGACTTAGTCTTGCTAATACTTTCTGCCTGGTGATCTTTCTAAACATCAATAGAAAACAACTAAATACTCAGGAGGGCATTTAAAAAAGAGCACCAATCAAAATGAGTTAATTTAAAAAAACTGATTTAAAAAATCAGTTTTTTCGTAAAGAAAATTTGGGTTGGTAATGACTTTGTTCTAAACTTAGCAGGCTTACTAAACCCTATGAATATGAATTTGAAGGGTGGGCATGGATGACATTTGGCTGTATTCAAAGAACACAGTTTTGTTCAAAAGTGAACGTTATTTTATTGACAATATTAGAGATCTCTACCTGTGGTGGTGGTGTTAATATTGGAGACGGGGCAGGAGAGGAATAGTGTATGCAGTCCAGATTTTTATTGTATGTGTAATGGCTTGCAAATTTGCACAATTTAGGAAAGGATTTTGAAGCGCCTTGCAGAAAGATAGCAGCACTGAAAATTAATTTAAGACGAGATGTCATAATAAAACACAAATATGCATAGTGTTACAGCAGAAATTTCACACTAACTTGAAGCTTTTGCTGATTGCAGTGCTAAGCTCCTGATTCAAATGAATCTTGCTGAAAGCTCATACAATTCTTTTTACCACCCTAATTGGCTTTTGAAATTTGAGTACTGTTGTTGGTTTATGTGACACTTGGAAGTCTGAGTTGCTCTGGAAAATTACCTTTCATCTTCCCATGGTTATATGTTACCCTGTGGTATAGAGTGGAATTGCTGTTAGAACTTAATGCAACTTTTTATTTAACACAGTGAAGCTAAAACACATAGGGATTATTGAATTGTTGGTATATCATGATTACATGATCAACAAATCTGATGTCAAAATGTTCTTCATAGAATCCTCTAAAATACTTGGTGAGGATGTGGTGGGCTTTGTAGTAGGCTCGAAAGGCCAGTGAACCTAGGCTTTCATAGGCACCTGCTGGAAGAGGGGAATATAGGTCAAATGCCCTGGGTAAAACCTGATGTACTTATAGAAGAGGTTTGCCTGCAGGGTTGCTGTTAGTCTTAGCTGAGGTAGAATCGGTCTTTTAACTCCCTCTGAGGCGTCTGTAGTTAGACAGTATCAGGAGAAGAGTATTGGAAAAGATGACAGATTTGGCTGTTTATGCCCATAACCAAGGTCCATGTAGAAATGACCTGATCAGCACCCTGAATTTAGATTGAAAGTCTACTGTAGCAATTCAGGCACCGCAAAGTCGCAGTAAACAGCTGCATTTTGGATGTGTGTCAGTTTCTTAGTGGTATAGAGGTAATTATCAGTGTAATTTTTGCATAGAATATTAAAATCGTGTTAAATATTTCAGACATAACCTGCTTCTGATGTCAGTTGTACTCAAGAAATCTAAGTTTAAAATAAAAGATTCTTTATAGCAGTGTATTTTTTTTGTAGTGTTCTTTTCCAGATATGGGTTCTTTTGATGTGCGTGTGTCAGTGTAGCATATTGTCTTTTGTCTTTTTTCTCCCCCCCCAGGTTATGCAATGGTCTCTGCAAGATGGCATGTTCTTGAGTTGGAGCTTTTTAAGGGAAGCATATGCTGGTACTTCAACTTTACTAAGTGGACTATAATTTCTTCTCTCACAACAACTACATAAGCAGACAAAATTGCAAAGATCTGCCCTGTGTCGAGTATGACAGCCACGACTCGTGGCTCTCCAGTAGGAGGGAATGATAGCCAGGGCCAGGCTCCTGATGGACAGTCCCAGCCTCCCCTCCAGCAGAATCAGGTATGATATTAACACTCAAGTTGCTTAAAAATAAAGGGGTTAGTTCTTTAGAAATAGTGCTTCTGAATTGAGTTTGTATATTCCTAGAGATGTCTACTTAGCTTTTGTGTGTGTGTCTGCAAGTACAAAAAGATTTTGAGGGATGAAGGCAGTGATGTTGACAAAGAAGGTAACATTAGGGAGCATTGCATTGCAAGAGAGGATCCCTTTTTAGGCAGTGTCAAGCATACGTATTTTGGATAAGAAGCCTTCTTGGAGTAATACCTGAAGCTTCCTTACAACCGCATTGTAGAGTTACCTGCCACAGACTGGTGAAACTACTCTCTGTGGGTTTGGTTTATGCTCAGTTCTGCAAAAGCACTTTTTGGATAAAGTTACGTGCCAGTATCAGTTCTTAAAGGCCAGCTTCATCTAGTTCATTGTACTAGACTTCCAGAACAACTTAGCATGTTTCTCTTGAACAGGTTATCCTGCTTTCAAAAGACAAGCAAAAACATCATAATGTGATGATTATTTGTTGGGGGGGGGGGGGGGACGGGGACACCAGAAAAGATGCTTTTAAACAGTGCAGCCAAACCCATTTAAAAGAAAAGCCACAATTTGCCATTGAATTCAGTATGAGGCTGTTGTTTGTTTAATACCGTAAGGTTTAATGGTTTTACTTCCTGAGAATGAATTATTCTTTGGAACATATGTGGTGGGTTAACCCTGGATGCTAGGTAGGTCTCCACCCCATTGCTCGCTAGTATTCAGCCACAAAGCACTGATGTGTTACCAATACCTGTTTGGCCACAAATCCAAAACTCAGCAACATACATGGTGCTGTGAAGAAAATTAACTCCATGCCAACCAGACGTGGTACAACATGTGAGTAATGTTCTTGAAGTTTTGGTCCTCCCTTGTCCTCCTAAACCTTGCTGTTCTGATTTGAGTCTTCATTACTGTCAGTTCATACTATTTCTATATACAAATAAATGTGCATCTACAAAACACATTGTATTTTGCATGATCCACCAAAATGGGCTCAACTAAGAATGTTCTTGGAGATTCGTTAGTAGCCAGCTGTAGTACTGTTACTCATTTTTAGCAAACTTTTTCAGAAAATGTTTTTTGTGATCATTTTTTGTCCGTGCTGTTGCTGAAGTTTTCTCCTTCTAAAATAATCATCTTTTGTGCAGAAGATTTGTAAAAACTGAATATTTTTATGGTCTTTATTTTCATATTCTAGATACGTGGTCTGCTGAAAATAAAAGTATGTTACAAAGAAAACCACTTCCCTCACTGGGAAAGTAGCTTAATTTTTAAACTGTTGAGATAGAAAGTGTATAGCACATTTTTGCTCAATTTTCTTATTAAAAAATCTGAAATCAAATCATTTTGTTATATTTTATGATGACGGGTACTTAAAGTGATTTTTGAAACTTACTATGAGGGAGAATGCCAAAATAAGTGGCATGCAAGTGCAGGCAATATTTAAAGTACTTTCCCTACCAATTTTAGACTTCTTCACCTGATTCTTCCAATGAGAACTCCCCAGCTACCCCGCCTGATGAGCAGGGCCAAGGAGATGCTCCACCCCAGCTTGAAGATGAGGAGCCTGCGTTTCCACATACAGACCTGGCAAAGTTGGATGACATGATCAACAGGTATTTTCAGTTTTTTCAGAGGGTATAGATTTATTTGTGCAAATATCTTGATAGTGGAATCGGGATTCTTGCATCTTTGTTTCACTGTTTTCTGTAATACTTTCTGGGTTAGAGTTGCAAAGAGAAAGAGGTTCAGATTAGAGGGTTGTGGGGTTTTGCGTGGGTTTTTTGTTTTGTTTTTAAATGGAATGCTCATCAGGGCCTTTAAAAATGTATATTCCTACCCTTTATGAAGGGGCAGTTATTCTTGATTCTTTTTAAGAAGCGCAACTGAAATACAGGTGGGGGGGGATGTTTTGTTTTTGCATATAGGCCTCGATGGGTTGTTCCTGTATTGCCGAAGGGGGAATTAGAAGTTCTTCTAGAAGCTGCTATCGACCTAAGTAAAAAAGGTAAGCTGAAAAGGTAATTAATGATTATTGGGCCAGTGTGTAAAATCTTTTCCTGTTTTTTTGAACCCCTTGTGGAGGCTGAAAAGTTCTTAATCATTTTTGTTTAAATGTTGGTCCTGAAGACTGTGTCAGAGCAGTATGCAGAACCTTCATAGATCAGAATTTTAGAAAGCCATCAGTGTAGCTGGAGATTAGGTGCCTTAGCATGAGTAGGGAAGTTCAGTAAGCTCACAGCAATAAAAATCTTGTCACTCCTGTCTTGCATGTTTTCTGTATCACTTTGGTATCAGACCTACTGGGCTTGGTCTTTGTAACAGATACTAAAATTCAGTTCTATGTTTTTAAAAATAAGTTACTAATCTAGCTTTCCAAATGTCTTGCCATAATTTTTTGTTCAAATTTAGCACATGCACACTTGTTGAGAATATTGGAGAAAAGTTAGAATTTTAAAGAGACTTAGACTTACAATTCTGAAATATTGCTTGCTGTGTCTGTCTTGCTTGGAAGTAGCAGGGTTCTGTATCAGGACTGTGTTGTATGCCTTTGCTAAATTGTACTAGTCAGATTGACAAGTTTGTTGTGTTCTGGGAAGTTCTGTTCTCCTGGAAAGTCGCTTTGGTTTCCTGTTCTGGTCAGTATTTGTTGCCCCAGTGTTTGAGTAGTACCAGAAGTTTAGATCAAAATTTTTTTCTGGAATTTCTACGCTTACCAGCTAGTTGTGTTTTAAATACAGTGACCTGTTCCTTGATTTTGCATAGCTGGACCAGGGCAACTTAAATTCCCTGTTAATAAAGGCCATTCTTAGGCAGTTGTAAGAATAAAAAGCTAGTTGTGGTCGTGATATTCTGGGTTATCTTGATAGTTTTCTGTAAGTCTTTTTTGCTTTGGAGCACTCTCTGGAGAAACACAAGTTAAGGTGCACCCTTGTGATCCAGAATAGGGTAATGACGTGTTGTTACCAACACTGACCTATCAGCCATAGTTGCAATTCGAATTGGCTGCTTTGCATGTAGCTAGGTCTGGCAGGAATCCTAAGGTGAGTAGGATTTTCAAGTGATTGCATCTGTTCAGGAGCAAAACACATGCCAACTTACAGAAAGAAAATGCAGCCATCTGTCTGTCTGGGCTATTGGAATAGTGCAGTAAAAAAGAAATTCTCTGCTTGTGATTTGTGAGACAGGACATGTATGTACTGCCAGCTGTTAAGTAATTTTTTGGAAAAAAAAACCCCAAACCCCAAACAACCCAAAAAGCTGTCACCTCAATGAAGTAATAAGAGCAGAACGAGATTTTTTTTGGCTGCTCTTAACATCAGTGTACTTCTCCAAAGCTTCAGACTTAGTTGAAAGTTCCCAGACACAGTCTTCTCTTTTTTTTTTTCCTCTTGAAATTGTGAAAACCAGTGGAAATGTATTTGTATGCTTTATGCACTTCAATTTTTATTAAGTTCTTAAAGGCCATTTTCAGAATTGGACATAGTGTTGCTATTTAATTATTCTTCCCCTTGCCCTCTAGATGAATTCCTAGGTGTACATATGCAAGGATTATTGGCTAAGGAGAAAACAAGGAAAGCTGATAAAGTAGTTGTTTAACTACTTTTAATGTTATCTTTACCATTAATCCTAGATGATTTTCTTCTTGTAGTTAGATGATTACTAAGATGGTTCTTTTTTAAATAACTTTCAGTGCTCGAGGAATATGATAGGGTGCTCACTTGGTGTAACTGACACTGGTTTGGTAGCTCAAGACTTGGCAGACACTGTTGAAGAGTTGTGTATATATAGAGAAGTAATATAAATGGTTCTGTTGTGTATCTTTCTTTAACAGGTTAAAAATGTGTTCCATTATCTCAGTAACGGCTAAGACTGGACGATTTTCAACCTGTCTATGGGCATTTTTCTTAATCTTAGGAGTTGGTTCAAAAGAGAACAACTGAAAGGAGAAATAGAAAAATAACCAGCTGTTGAATTACATAAAATTTATATTGCACTGTATAAATAATTTAGATTGTGAAGCAACCTAAAAAGAACCCACTAAATTTTTTTTTTTACCAAGCACCATTTTCTAGTGGTTGGGATTCTTAAGTAGCTTTTATTCCTTGCATTGACAGTGGTCATTGGCATTCTGGAGTGAATCTGTACTAACTGCTGTTTGTGCTGTTTGTGTCTATAAAATCAGAGTGGTTTACATCCTCTTTAAATCTTTTCAGGAATTGAAATTGAATGGGACATAATTGAACAGAATTGAAAGTACTCATAAGAATTAAATGTCATCATTACCACCTTCAAGTGCAAGGAGCAAATTTGACAGAGTAGTATGAATCCTGTCTAGACTGTGATTTGCATTAGTCCTGGCAGATGCATTTATTTATGGGAGATAATCTTTTTATGTGTAGGCATCAATGTATTAGTCTTCATTAAGCAAGCCGTGAGACTATCATTTGATAGTCTGGAGTTACTTGCTAATGAAAGAAAACCTATTTGGAAAGTAGTGTTTAATAGCAGGACTGATGTTCATCTTCACAATAATTATGGAATATTTATAAAGTGTTTTGAGTAATGAGATTTGCTCCAGAAATAAATGTCATAGTGAGTTGGATGCTATAAATTTAAAAGTTAAAAAATTGTTTATTTTAAGGTTTTGGTTTTTTATAGGCCAGAATATTCTCCACTCATTCTCTCAAAATCCTCTCAACAACTCTGCACTGTTCTGTCTTTATTGTGGATTTTATTGCTTCTAATGTTTATGCTCCATTTTTAACATGCTGCCAAAGCTTCCCAATGTGACACATGTAAGGAAGGCAACTTTTACAATTTTTTGCTTATTTAAAGTGAAATGAGATTTCACTGAACAACTTAAACTTTCAACCTTGATCTCAAATCTTTAGTTTTGATGAATTACAAAGGCTTACACAATGGGAAAGAGAGGCAGGCCCTAGAGCCTCGAAAAAAACCCTACAAAAATTTGTGTGTGCAAGCACATGTGCATCCAAAAGCTAGGCAGCCCAATAATGGAAGTTGTTTCCAACATCTTCTTAAGACCATCTCTCTCTGGATGATCCATCTGCATTTCTGTGGGACCACTCTTGAGTTCCTTTCTGAAGCTGTATCTTATGCAGTTCCTTGAAATGGTTATTTTTGCCATCTGTGTAAAGCGAAAACAGCAGATTCGTGTCCTCATGTTCCAAACTTTCTTAGCCAGATATTTGGACTAGAACCAATTCAGTGAAGTGAACTACAGCAGGATCAGTGTAGTGTCTTGGTATAGAACAGGGGTCCTCAGACTTTTTAAACAGGGGGCCGGCGTGCGGATGCAGTGGCAGGCAGTCATCTGCGGCTGCTTGGTTCCCTGCCCCAACCCCCGGCTGGGGGGGGGGGGGGGGGGGGGGGCGGGGGGTGTCTGTAAATACCGGGGGCCGGATTGAGGACTCTGGGGGGCCGTATCCAGCCCCTGGGCCATAGTTTGAGGACCCCGGGTATAGAAGGACTACTGATGATTAAGAGTTACTGAAAGTCCGCCAGAGTCTGAGTGCCATGTGTAACCATTGTGCCCATGGGCGAGTGTGGGTTTCCCCGCAGCTTATTACCTGCAGATCACTCTCTGTTCTGCAGGGTTTGAGCCAGCCCTTGCCAAGACGCTGAAAGTTTTCTGTGCTGCAGTTCTTGAGCCTCCAGGTCTGGGGTGGCTTCACTGGCACAGACCTACACTATGCCAGTGTGTGGAGGCAGCTCAGCTCTGTGCTCGCAGCTTCCAAGTTGTGCAACCCAAAGTCCTGTAGAAGAGGAGCTAGGCGATTTTTTTTGCTTGGAGCCGTGGTGTTCCAGTCCTATGCTGTTGAATACCCCTTAGACGTATCAGAGTTTGTTCATATACAGTTGCATCTGGACTGACAAGTTCTGTGGACCCAGAGTGTTTCTGCTCTTGTAGCAGGATAAGCCATGCAGAGTGCGTTAATCTGGCATGTTGAGTGCTTTGAAGCACAGGTGCAGAAATCAAATGGCCCTCTGTTCTTTCTCCAGTCCCTGATTTGCAACTGCCATATACTGTATGTTGCACATCACCTTTTCCTCTCATATTCACTTTTTTCTCACTGCATAATCAGTTTCTCCAACTTTTCTCTATAAATACTTAGCTCAGGGCCGCATGCACATCTCTTGTGTTCTTCCTTATTCTTCTCTGCCCTCAGAATTTGGACAACAGGGAGAAAAATGTCTGCTTGGGGTCTCAGCTGACAGTTCATGATACTGAATCTGATGCAGGCAGTAGATGTCAGATGTCTAGTAATTGCTGTTCTTCTTACTGTCTTTGGATTACTCTTGCTTCCTCTCCCAACTTGCTGTCTTCTAGGACTTCTGTACCCTGCTTCTATGATACTCTGGGCCTTGTAGTCATCTAGCCTTGGTTCCTTCCATAGGTACCATCTGTTGTTCTAGCAGTATACAACACTGTGGGAGAAGGTAGAAAGTGATTGTATATCCAGGAGTCACACAGTTATCTTCTAAGGTTCTGTCTTCCCTCTCTGTACTTCACTGAACTTGGAAAGAAAGGACAACAATGTATTTTGAAACATACTCTGTTTTGGTATTCCTGAACTTGGTTTGAAATGTCTTGCTGACTGGAGCTGGCCAACTAACTGTTGTGGGTAAGATGGTTCAATAAGTACTTGGATGTTTGAGAGATATTTCAATGCAATATACTGATACTCCAAGGAATGTTTAAATCACTTGAGCACCTGCTTTGAGTTTGTATTGAAGAAATAAATTTACTGTTAAATTTGGCTTCAGAAAGGAACTTTTGCCCTAGGTAAAGTTTTCCACGTTGGATGCCTTCCCTGTTGCCTGTTTTTTGTAGGGTGAAGTTGTCAGCTTTACCTCCTTGAGGAGTTAATGTCCTTCGTTTATTGCAAATGCCTAAGTTTTAGGCAGTATCCACCATCTCTCATCTCTTGTCATGTTGTCATTGCTGTAGCTTCTGGCCTTTTGTTACCGGTCTTAGCATTTACTGTATAGTGTAGGGATGTCTGTTATCCAGATGGCAAACTACATAGGGAGATAATGTGGACTTATACTTGGTCACATAGTGTATATCATGTGCCTCGTAGTGATAAAAAGAGGGAACACTGGACTAGTTCAGAAGGAGTTGCTTGAGAGCTGTACCCACTATAAGAGTATAGGCTAGCAAGCCCTGTTACAGTAGCTCAGAAAACCTTTGTGGTATGTGCTAACGTAGGGCCGGTGTTCTGTGACCATTTTGAAAGGAACCTCTGTTGCACAGGTGTTTATGACTATGAGGAACTTTAATTTGATAGTCCAAATAAGTCCTTCCCAAACCAGTGGAAGTTCTTGTCAGGATGTCTCATTAAGGAGTTTGCAGGGGGGTGGGGGTAATAATTTTTGTGAATCTGGATGCTGTAGAATTGTTGAATGCTAAGATTCCCTGAATGAAAATTAAAGTTGTTCTGTAAAGAAATGGTGCAAGCGGGTCATGCTTTTCGTTGTATGTGCCCAGTGGCTTACATTGTTTCCAGTGTGTACTGATGCATATTCAATACATTTTTCTGTTGACTTTTAGCCCTGTTTAGATTTTTTTAGCTGAACTT
This sequence comes from Falco cherrug, assembly GCF_023634085.1. NCBI lineage: Eukaryota > Metazoa > Chordata > Aves > Falconiformes > Falconidae > Falco > Falco cherrug. Next base: position 82,816,616 of record NC_073698.1, on the reverse strand, counting down.
TTGAAGGGGAGATACAGATTTCTTGAAATACTGGGTCACTCCAGTGCTTTAAAATAGCTAAAAGAAAAATATGGAGCACTGTTCTTTAAAATTAAACTTGATGTATGGTGGCTGCTAAGTTTTACAGTAGTGTTGGGTCCTGGCAGCAGGATTACAAGAAACTGTACTTCAAATGAAGGTGAGAGACAGAAGGATTTGTGTTTATTTTTGCAGGTTAATTGTGTCTGGGAAGCTGAGCAGCTCTCACAGTTTTTCCTCTTCACTCACTGAGTTTTACTGCTAGAAACTAAATACAAGTTTATATAAATGTGTATATACCAGAAGAATGGAAAATAAAGATTGTACTTGGTGGTTGTTTTTGCTGCTATATCTTCCAAGTGTTACAGGCGTGGGAAAAAAAACCAACCCACCCTATCACATGTTTTTAAAATAAATTATCTAAATATGCATTTTTCGAGGTGGCTTTAGTAGAACATTAATCCGTCAGGTTTTTGTCCATTGAAGGTTATGTAGGTTTGTCTTCATCCAAGGCTTCTTTTTAAAATAATTCTGAGACTTTAAACACCAAATCTTTGTCCACGTCAGGGTTAACCACAGCTGGCAGATAAGCACCAAGCAGCCACTCACTCACTCCTCTCCCCAGTGGAGTGGGGGAGAGAATCAGAATGGTAAAAGTGAGAAACTTGTGGGTGGAGGTGAAGACAGTTTAATAGGTAAAGCAGAAGTCACTCATGCAAGCAAAGCAAACAAGGAATTCATTCACCAGTTCCCTTTGGCAGCCAGGTGTTCAGCCATCCCCGGGAAAGCAGGGCTCCATTGCGCTCCATAACAGTTACTTGGGAAGACAAATGCTGTAACTCTGAATATCCCTGCCTTCCTCCTCCTTCCCACAGCTTTATATACTGAGCATAATGTCACATGGTATGGGATATCCCTTTGGTCAGCTGTCCGGTTGTGTCCCTCCTGGTGCTTTGTGCATGCCGAGTACTTGCCGGTGGGGTGGAAAAGCAGAAAAGGCCTTGACGGTGTGCACATGCTGCTCAGCATTAGCTAAAACATCCTTGTGTTATCAATACTGTTTTCAGCACAAATGCAAAGCATAGCCCCATAGTGGGTACTGTGAAGAAAATTAATTCTACACTGGCCAAAACCAGCCCACCAAATCACTGCTTTCAACATTTAAAAGTCCATGTAACAACTAATGAAATTGCATGTCTAATAGTTTATTTTTTCTTTTCTGTTTTAAAATAGGCCTTGATGTCAAAAGCGAAGCATGCCAGCGATTTTTTCGAGATGGGTTAACAATATCTTTCACAAAAATCCTTACAGATGAGGCAGTGAGTGGCTGGAAGTTTGAGATTCATGTGAGTTTTTAAAGTTGTGTTTCTGAAAAAAAGTAATTCAAATGAGGAAGGAGACTGCCTTTGTGACTGAGGAGACTGCAGAGACTGAATCTCATTTTTGAAATTCATCTCAATAGAGAACTGGGGGAACTCTTGTATGCATGGCTAGGGGGTGGAGAGCGATTGTCCTTCTATGATTGTTGTATCTTACTGCTTCTGGTGTTTTTGGAAGGAGATAAAACATGAAAGATGGTATGGGGGGGGAACGGAACTTTGTATGTTCAGAAGTGTAGCTCTTGTTAGGCAGGCTGTCTTTGGCCAGATGCCTAGAGACCCGCTTATTTTTATGTGCATGCTAGGACATGAAAACTTGCTTTTTTTAGTAAAAGCTTTTAGCAGCTTGCTGATTTCTGAATGTTTGCAGCAACTGCTTGGATTTAAAAACTACCTGTTGGGCAGCTAGTCACAGGCCAAATGAGAAACTGTAAAGATCTTAAGCAAATTACAATCTGTGAGATAAATGGGAGAAAGAAGGAAAAGTTAATGGTTCAGTAGTGATTCATCAGTGTCTCAACCAAAAATATTTGTGTTATTTTCGTAAATTTAATTTTTAGCTGAAAACAGGTAGTTTAAAGTTTGTTTTAAACCCTTTCTTGGAGGAAGTACAACTTAAAATACAATATTGTAAAACTCTTACGCAACTCTGCATGCTAGGTACAATTGGTTCAGAGTTTATAGTTCATATTTATTGTTAAGTCACCTGCCATATTCTTGGCTGTTGTTTTCTTAATAGAGATGTATTATTAACAACACTCATCGACTAGTGGAACTCTGTGTGGCTAAGCTGTCCCAAGATTGGTTTCCCCTTCTTGAACTTCTTGCCATGGCCTTAAATCCTCACTGCAAATTCCATTTATACAATGGTACTCGTCCCTCAGAAACAGTTCCTGCAGGAGTCCAGCTCGCTGAAGATGAACTTCATGCCCGTCCTCCTGACCCACGATCACCAAAGGTACAAGAGTTTTCAGACCTGTATTCCTGATTTCATGCAGTGTTACCTAATAACACAGTAGCCATAAATAAGTGTTTTTAGAAGGGGGAAAAAAACCCCAACCCTTCATTCTCTGTACCACTAAGATGTTCTGCTGCTTTTGACTCTTAACTGGTAATGATATAATGTACATTTCCCCTTCTCACTCTTTCAGTCTTTGGTTCACGGTCAAACTGTGTCATGTTCTATGGTAAGGTGGCACAACTATTGAAATGTCATTCCTACTGTGTTAATTGGCTTGCTTGTATTTGCCAGCTGAGGGATTTACCTTCTCACTCAAAATGATTTTGTAGGCAACATATTCTGAGGCTATGAGTATGTGCTAAAGTAGGAATTTTCTCTCCTTTTTTCTTATAGTTCCCAGTGATGGGAGAAATCTTTTTAATCGGATGTGGGATACTAGTGTCAGTATGGTTTTAGGTTTTGGGTATTTTGTTTGTTTGTTTTTGTTTTATGTGTTCCGGTTCTTGGATCTGAATTTTTCGCGATTGTACTCCAAATGGCATTGGTACAATGTCAGGAGCTAACTAAACTATCTTTTTGTTGCTTTCTTCCTTTTTTTCTTTTTATAGGAACTGTTAGCTATTGATGTGTAAGAACCAAAGATAAAGAACTCTATGTCCTTGGCTTTCCTTGTGTTCATTGCTAACAGTGTTTAGAAGAATATTATTTTGCATTCTTACTGCTTTTATATGCAGCACTATCACATCCAGGACCAGAAAAAAAACACCAAATTGTCATGCTGCTTGTAGTAACTAGGCAGCCAAAGTTGAACCTGAAGCATAGTCCTTTTTATTACTATGTACTTGATCAATTTCTTTGAATAGCTAATGTATAGCATCTGTTCTTTGATGTGATAATTGGAATGATCTTGTTGCCTATTTTAAGCACTTCCTTAAAACTGAGTATTTTAACTATATAGGCAGGTTCACTGTCCATTCTGCTACCTTCTAACAGTTTATTTTGTAAGGACTTTTTGTAAGCAAATTTTGTTACTGACGGGTATGTGGAAGTATTTCTAGATGATAATTTGTAAATGTCAGAAAGTAACTATTTATTATATTGCAGGGTTGGTTAGTAGATCTTATCAACAAGTTTGGCACATTAAATGGATTTCAGATCTTGCATGATCGCTTCATGAGTGGATCAGCATTGAATGTTCAGATAATTGCAGCTCTCATCAAGTGAGTTTTTTTAGAAATAATAATCTACATATTTGGAAAAGTTGGACTAAGAGCGCGAAACTTAGTCTTTTCTTGAAACACTTGCTCTCAATCATGTCTCTTAACTAGTTGTGTTTACCTTCAACATTCCATGTGCTTGTAAATAGACTTGAATTGCCTTGCATGAATTGCTCCTGCTATCCTGATATTGCACAGCTACATATTATGGCATTTTGATCACTTTTTCCTTTATTTTTAGGCCATTTGGACAATGTTACGAATTTCTCACATTACATACAGTGAAGAAATATTTCCTTCCAATTATAGAAATGGTTCCACAATTTTTAGAAAATTTAACAGATGATGAACTGAAAAAAGAAGCAAAGAATGAAGCCAAAAATGATGCTCTGTCAATGATAATCAAATCTCTAAAGAACTTAGCTTCCAGAGTTCCAGGACAAGAAGAAACTGTAAAAAACTTAGAAATATTTAGGTTAAAAATGATACTTAGGTAAGATGCTACTCCTAATATGATATGCTACTGCAGACATTTTTTTTCACACATCTTACATTTATTTTCTCTTACAGGTTGTTACAAATTTCTTCTTTCAATGGTAAAATGAATGCACTAAATGAAGTTAACAAAGTAATATCCAGTGTGTCATATTATACTCATCGGCATGGTAATCCTGAAGAGGAAGAGTGGCTTACAGCTGAAAGGATGGCAGTAAGTTCTTCTCTGCACCGAAATTCTTTGAATAAGTTGCTTCCTCCTTACTACTTTAACGGTAGGAGTAGCTGTATATTGTGGATCCTGCACATGCCACTAATTTTCGTATCTGGTGTTGTAAACATTAGGTATCACATGATGGTAGTAAGTCATTTTAATAGTAGTCTTTATGTGAAAAAATGCTGTATTTGTTTCAAAGCTGCTGTTGAGAATTATTTTCAGTGCTGCCAAAAATGTGCTTTAAAAAGGGATCCTTGAATAGTATGGGTTTTATATAATGTTTAAAAAAACCCAACAAAATGAAATAAAACAACGTAAACCCTAGATAAAATGGGTGTGATTCATTTGAAACTTCAGTGCCACTGTACCTAAAAATTGAATGTTCATTTAAATAAGGATATGGTCTGGGTTCTATGCTTCAGGTAATTTTTTTCTCATCGGAGTTCTAAGTGAATACTCTGCTTTCCACTTTTCAGAAGCTGGATTCTTTGGTACAGAAAGTTCTGCATACCACTTTCTTATTTATATAATATTTACATATTTTTGAATACTGTTTCATGCTTGAGTGCATGTGTAGGGAACTGTTAAAATGAGCATTTATAAAGTTAAAATAAGGACAATTTTCTCTTCACTTTTGTGAAATTTAATTGTGTTAAGTGATTTTTGCACTGTTCTGCCTCATCTTTGTGACTGGCTACCTGTTGTGAGGTTTATAATCTGCAAAAGGACTGCTGACAAAAAAAGAACGGCTGCAGTTTGACTTTTTAAAGCAGTAGGAGGAAATAGGTCTGTCTTTTTACATACTCCCTATAGTTTGGCATCTCAGATCAGACCTCTGTTTTTAAATGAAAACTTCTAGATTTAAGTATTTCACGAGACTAGCTTGAATATTCTAAGTCTAATCAAGGACACTCTTGGAAGGTATGATGCTGTGTTATGTTTGTTTTCTTCTTCTGTGCTCAGAGCACACAGTGCTTTGTTTCAGTTGAAAAAAAAATTACATGATGCTAATCTGACTGTCAGTAACACCACTGTAAAATGCATCTTCCTAAATATGACTTGAATATTTGCCTCTAATTTGATTAGAAGCATGAAAAAAAAAAAAACCCGATAAGTAGCAATACCTCAGTAATCTAGCCTGCTTATTTTTCAGTCCTTGCTTATGCCCTTTTTATGTGATAGTCTGTAGGTCTACCGGTAAAACTTAGAAGTGTCTTAAAACAGTTTGGTTTTGATATTTAATGATTGTGAATTGGAAGAAAAAAATTTTCTTCCTTGAATAGAAGAGTTAACTGTTCTTCCCGTTGGCTTTTTATGTTTGAGTTGTTTGAACATTTTTTATGCTTTGAGTTCATGACTTTAATATGCTTGAAAAAATACTTCCTCTTAAGATATCCCAGTGACTAGTATATTGGATTATTTAAAATGCTGGGTGTTTTTTTTAAAGAATAAATTAAATTTAGAGATAAATGTCTTCCTCTTGTGCGGCATCTTTCTCACTTCACTCAATTAAAACATTATATATAAAGTTATTAGTCTGTAACAGAGTTGAAATTTTTCTTTTTGGCTTTAATATCAGTGACAGCACTTCCAGTAATTTGAGATGGCACTACTTTCTTTTTATATTAAGGAGTGGATCCAGCAGAATAATATTTTATCAATTGTATTGAGAGATAGTCTTCATCAACCTCAGTATGTAGAGAAGTTAGAGAAGATTCTCCGTTTTGTCATCAAAGAGAAAGCCCTCACTTTGCAGGATCTCGACAACATTTGGGCTGCACAGGTAAAGAATTCAACTGCTTGTCTGCTGCTGCACAGGAGGGATCTTGTTGTATGTTACGTATTGAGAAGACAACTTGTGGTTCTTTTGCTTGGTGTTAGACAAAACTAAAGAAAAATTTGAAATCAAATGGCGTTCTTTTTTGGGGTCCTGGATTTCAGAATTGCCTTCTCAGATGTCTTCAGCAGAAGTGGTCTGCTACACATGTATGCAGAGTCTAGAGGGACAACTTGGAACATGGTGTAAAGATAATCCTTTCTAAGTAGTAATGAACCCTCAACATTGAGCAAAGTCTAGATTATGAAGGCATACGATACATGATGACTTAATATTTTAAAATGCACTAAGAATTTGTATTGCTAGTCCCAGTTCACCAGGGTTGTATAAATTTTTCCTGGGCAGAGCACTGTTATTAATAGCAGTTATAATAGTGGTTGTTCTAGAAGTTGTTTAACAGCAGATTCTTCCCTTTGTAATGATTGTTTTTGAAAAATTACAAGTTTTGTGATACTGTCTTGTTTACTTAAACGATCAGTGAAGCTGGGCTTCCTAGCTCTGGGTTGCTGAAGAGACAAAATAATTGTTAATTATTGAATAGACAGAAAAGAAGAGGTTGTTTTAGGATAGAACCAAGCAGGAGTACATATATCCTTGTTCATAAGGAACAGGTAGTGAAACTCTTAATTGTGCAAGTAAGCCCTCAGGGCAGTCTTTCAAGTGTGGGAATGCTAAATGTTATTTCCAAGATAGAGGGCTGTACTGGTTTTGGCAGGGATAGAGTTAAATTTCTTCATAGTAAGTTCTGTGGGGCTATGTAAGTAGCACAGAAGATTTACCTATTAAACTCTTTATCTTAACCTGTGAGTTTTCACACTCCTACCCTTCTGATTCTCTCCTCCATTCCACTGTGGGGTGGAGAGAGAGAGCGAGGGAGCGCAAGCAGCTGTGTGGTGCTAAGTTGCTAGCTGGGGATGTATACTACAACAAGGGCAAATACAGGAATTGGGTAGTATTATATCTCTAGTTTATGTTTATGTTCTTATGAAACTCTAACAGTTTGGCTTAAGTGGACTTATCCAGGTGTCCCTATTTTTGGCCATGGTATTTTCAGGTTACATTTGAAACACTTGAGACTGCAGGTGATGTAGTGGATGGTTGACTTGAGATCTCTGGTGTTTCAACTAACTTCATAATCCCTGCACTTCAATTTCAGAATTATAGTAACTGCAGGCTGAAACTCAAGAAAGTCTTAATTTTCTCATGATCCTTAAGTCCTGTTTAGAAAATTAAACTATGTATCAGAGCAGTACACAGACTACTTGAATTAAGGTCTGTGATCGTACTGTTAGGTCTACAGACCACAAGCTGAAAACTTTCCAGACTGTAAGAAGTCTGTGGGGCAAAAAAGACTGAGAAGTTAGCTTGCTGGTGGTAGGCCTCTATTAGCTATATTAGAGCCTCACTTTTTATAAAAAAATAAAAATAAAAAAAATAATCTGAAATTTGGAGAAAAGTCTTCCAAGCAATTATATGACTTGCCTGGAAATGGGACATACAGATCAGCTAGTTTAAGCCAAACTTTTTTGGTCTTCTAGAAAAGTGTGAGCAAGTGGTGCAACCCTTAAAAGATAGGGACAGTCCACCCCAACAGCTGAAATAAAAAATTGAAAATTTTTTTTGGGAATAAATCTCCCATGCCCTCAAATACCCAGGTTACTCTGCTCGCTTCTTACACTTTCAATTAGGTAGCTGCGGTGTGAACTTGGTGTAGTTTTGCCCTGTTTGGTGAGGGGTGGGGTGGGGTGTGTGTGAGTGAAAGTTGAATTCAGTAAGTCTTATTCAGGTGCATGGTTTCACTGTGGCTTTGGCCATGGAAGTAAAATGGACTAAAAGGTAGGAATACCAAAATCTGCTAATACAGAATAATTTTTACCAACTTCACTGCTTCCTGTGTTCAGTAGTTTTTAGAAGTTCTTATTACATGACTACTTCTAAGAGCAGCTGGAGCATGAAATTCAGTAGCAAGGAGTTGATTTACTGTGTGGCTTTATATAACAGGCAGGCTATTTTAGCTCTGGCTCAGTGCAGCAACAGTGTGGTTTTGCTTTCAGGTTAGTGCCGTTGTTGCCTGGGTTTACAGGGTGAGCATGCACAAATTTACAGTTGACAGTGTAGAAGTCCCCTGAGAATCTCAGTATACAAATAGAATAAAATTAAGATTATGAAAAGTAGTATAGACAGCTGCTTTTGCCTTTAGAAGGCAACATAAGTTTTATTGACGTGTTTTTATGTCTTATAAAGCCAGCACTTACAATATCAAAGTATATTTGATTCAGGGAATAATGTTGCAAGTCTCTAAATGGAAGCATTAAGTTGCAGCTTGTTGAGTTGCAGGGAAAGATGCAGCTGGACAAGAAATCAAGTTGCAGAGGCTAGTGTTGGAGTCTCATTACTTATGTTCTGGAGCATTTAACTAGAATTTTACAGGCTCTTCCCTGTTTCTGCAGAGCGAGCTGACAGGTCACACACCAGGTTTCTTACCTCCTCCTACTGTCTTGTACAGCTTCCTCATGTCTCTTAAAAACCTCCAACAACAGGATAGTTATGTGCCTTATTCTTACTGTTCTTGCCCTGCTCCCCCAACCCCCACGCAGCTGTGCATACTGCTTTTATTTGTTGTATGCTAGATGCTCTTTTTGCCTTTTATGCTGCCAGGTTTTTTTCTGTCCAGAAAATGGTCTGGTAAGAGAAAAAAGTTAGTTGATGAGAATCAAGTGGAATAAGTGGTTTAGTAATTCTGTGTCATAATCTGACCCGTAACATGAAAATGAATGTTACTACTTAAATTCACTTTTTTTAAAAGAAAAATTTATGGCATGCTATAAAGAATTTACAGCACAGCATGTAACAGAGCTGTTAATCTCTTTTTTTTGTTTTTAAGTGAACTACCAATGCAAGCTTTTAGAAGGAAATGAATTTCAAAAACTGCTCATGTATGCATTTTTAATACTGTACAAGATTAATTACATCAGAGTTTGTTTTCTAGGTATTTGTTTAGCATTTTTTATTTTACAATTACAGGAAATTTTTCTACAGTAAATCGGCTATTGATTCACATAGTCCAGAATTGGTTTTGAATGCAGATTTAAAATATAGTATGCATTTTCCAGCCAGGGCATGTAGGAAGGAAACTTTCTTTTCATCCAGAGTTAAAATTGAGAGAGCTGTTTTTTCCTTAGTCGTCTTCCTTAAGTGTCAAAATTGTGATATAGACCAAACTCTCACTTAAAATCATGCCTAGTATATAAATCAACATCTTGCCATTAGTTGTTTGATTGTTAGACTTCATAAATTCATAAGCTGCTGGACTTTAAACTGTTGTCTGTCAACAAGTTGTTTTAATAGAAAGCTTTCATTGTCCATGGATCTACTAGCACGAAGGAAGTACTTCAGCCTGAGAAACTATGTGGAAATACTAAAAACTGTTTTACAGCTTAAAACACCTCAATGAATTTCATCGAAGAAGTGGATTTCAAGCCCTTTCTTTAAAAAAACCAAAAACCTACATTAACTTAAAATACTGATTTGTAAGTTAAAATACCCTTTTAGACTTTATCTGCTGTCCCAGCATGATTTGTTAAAAAAATAAATACTGTGACACTGCAGAGTTTATATGTTCTAAATAAATTCTTGTGTGCACACACACAGAGAGCACGCTTAAATACTTAGATGTAGTAGAAGGGAGATCTAAATACTGTGACTTCCCAGTGAAGTAAGTATTCAGTTTGCCATGTTGCTCCCTCAGCATCAGCTTTTCTTGCTGGCCACCTCAAACTGTCTTATAAAAATGATGTAGGATGTCTTGCTGCTTGACTTAATATGGATTACTACGAATGTTGGTGGATTCTTTCTCTCTCCTTGACAGGCAGGAAAACATGAAGCCATTGTAAAAAATGTACATGATCTCCTTGCAAAATTAGCTTGGGATTTCTCTCCTGAACAGCTGGATCACCTGTTTGATTGTTTTAAGGTAACTATGCATGTTTTGACTATTCAGGAAATAGATTATGAAGTTGGGAAACAGACTTGTGACTCTTTCAGCATCTACTCTCCTTATTTTAGATACAGTTTACCTGTGTTAAGACTTCTTCCTGTGTAGCAGCAGTCTGTAATACTTAATATTAGAAATGCTAGAATGCGCTATTGTTTAAAGCATTCATTGTGAGATATTTTTTTATTTACTTCCTGTCTAAAGCAAAGGCTAGTTACGTTGGTTTAATTGACAGTTCTGTTTTCTGATTTAAATGCTTCTCAGTAATCAGTGTCTGTTGAGGTCTGTAGTACTAAAGGGACATTTGGCAATCCTACAAATTCTGAATTTTTCTAATAAAATAAGTCATTTATCTTAAATACCTCTTTGCATTTGTTGCAATGTACCAACTGTTTGTGATTTAGCAAATAATGTTTTTTTCCTAGCATTAGAAAAGTTTTCATCAAGTTTACTGGCCGTTGCTACTTTTGATCTTTAAGTAGAGGACATCAAGGATCAAGGACTACTGTTCCCTGCTCCCCCAGCCTTCTCTTCATCATGTTGTAATTTCACTCTGTTTAACATAGATACAGAATGAAACAGTCTCAGGAAGATAAAGTTGAATGTTTATAAACATATCATGATATAACTGAAATCACAAACCAGATTTGTTTCTGAAAGTTTGTTATTCACTGGCTTTGAAGTGCGCTAACATTAACATTTGTAGCTTCCAGTAGTGGTGCTGTCTGACTTGTTTTACTGTTTCACTTTTAGGAGATGATCTGCTGTACTAGAAAATGCAAGCCAGCTTCGTAGACTCTGTTTTCTGTTTCTAGATAAATGTGTTATAGTCACATATTGTGTTACATGCAATTTGTGCTCTGATTAATGGTTGTCCTCTGGTTTGAATATGGGTCTAATGTTCTGTAATCCAGATAACTGAACTAAATGCTGAAAAATTCTGTGTGTGAACTGTCTCAAGCTGTGTCTGACTTTGAGAGGTGGATATGAAGTAATGTTATATTAGAAGTGTACTCAGAAAAAGGTTAACTTAATGCAGAGGACATTTGTTTCAGTTAGATTCAGAAGCACAAGTGATATTAAAATTTTATTCATTGAGTGATTATAAGCTATTTAAGAAGCCTTTTAAGTATAAGCACAGGAGTTTTAAGGAAGCATTTGCAAGAAACAGCTGAGTCCACTATTTTGACTGTTGGTGATCTTCCCAATGGTAATGTTAACTTTTGCAAGCACATCTGTGATCTTTATTTAAATAAACATCCTTTTTTTTTCCTTTAAGTCTCAAGTTGAATACACCTTAGTTGTGAACTCTAGAGGAGTTATTCAATTGTCTACCTTCTGTAATGATCAAATGTGCTGTCTATTTTTAATGAAAGAAATTAATGTGAAAGGTCTTTATATAGATGCATTCCTTTATTGTTCCATCATTCATTAATGGCGCAGGTTATGTGTGGAATTAAGAAAAATGGTTTTCATATCAAACAAAATTTTTTTAGGCAAGTTGGACAAATGCAAGCAAGAAACAGCGTGAGAAACTACTTGAGTTGATTCGTCGTCTTGCAGAGGATGACAAGGACGGTGTGATGGCACACAAAGTGCTGAACCTTTTGTGGAATTTGGCTCATAGTGATGATGTACCAGTTGATATCATGGACCAGGCTCTTAGTGCCCATATTAAAATCTTAGATTATAGCTGTTCACAGGTGAGTAATCTGGTATGTTCCATTGTGAAATCAGTCTCTTGAGAGTTTCCTTCCATCCCCCGTGAAAAATTGAAGGGATTTGGTAATTTTAACAAAGGTGTTCCTTACCATAGATTTTTATTACTTTTGTCAACATCCAGGTACTTTAAAAATGTATGGGACATATTTAAAATAACACAGTTCATGCTTTAATTAGAGTGAAATACATCAGTTTGCTTGTCTTGTTGCAGTTGGTGACATACTGTAATGATCACATTGGAGGAATTGGAAAAGAACCCTACCAAAGTGAATAGGGAGAAAGGAGAAGCAGCCCCTCTCCTCACTTCGCTTTTTTGTGAACTTGATTATGCTAATTTGTTTGTGTGGGGTTTTGTTGTTTGGGGTTTTTTTTCCCTAGTAAGTCCTCATAAGTCTTGTATAATATTAGAAAGGACCTAGCAAAGGACAGAGAAAACTATTACATGTTCTCCTTCCCCAACCAAATTTCTTTGGAAGTCTGCCAGAATAATAATTCATTATGGTTAGAAATGAATCCGTTTTCTGTCTTGACAGCCACCAGCAGGTTTTGTTTGTTAGTTGTTAAGAAACAGTTTCTCATTGTTTCTTGATATTTTATGGCAGTTTACTCTTGAGTACAAGTGAGCAGAAATAGATGAAAGAAGGGAAAGAGCAAATTATTTACACTGATTCTGTCTAGCTAGAGGTTTTCTTAAGTACCTACTGAATTGCTTGAGTGCTTGAAGGCAGAGAAATTGTAACATACCGATAGCTTCTGCCAACACATAGTGCTGCTCAGATACTTTTATTATGCTTGTATGCTTCAGAACTCAATTGATCTAGTATTTATGTGGCTTTGTGTGTTCTGTTCTGTCTTGGAAGCAGGTAAAGTTAAGGGAATAATAATAGTTTCAGCAATACACTTGATCTTGATTATAAACACTTGTTCTTTAAGGATCGAGATACACAAAAGATCCAGTGGATAGATCGTTTTATAGAAGAGCTTCGCACAAATGACAAATGGGTAATTCCTGCACTGAAACAAATTAGAGAAATTTGCAGTTTGTTTGGTGAAGCACCACAAAACTTGAGGTAAGAATGGAATAAAAAAAAAAAAAAGCTGGATGGGTTAGAATGAGGCAAATTTAATTTTTTTTTTTACAAGAGACAGGGAAAGCTTAGGTAAAATCATAACCTGTGTTTGAAGATGTTCTTGAGTTTGTTCTAATGTGTATAAATCACCTTTAAAAATTCAGACACCTGGATCAGTAAGAGAGCATTGACTCTTTCCTCAAGTTTTTATTAATTTTTGTAGTAGTACTCTGATCTGTGGAAAGTTTGGGTTTGTTTTTCTATTATCTGTGGACTTAGCTTACAAAGTATAAATATTTTACGTGCATATATATAGATGTATGCACACACATACAGACACATAAACATACCCACCCATCCCTATTCTTTGATGTTAAATTTATACAGGTTGTCTAGTTTATATACTTAAAATCAAAGGTGACTTTTTTGTCTGGGGAAAAATACTGATTCTGTCTTCCGAATGGAAGAGATTAAAAATGTGTTGGGTTTGTTTTGTTTTTTAAAGGAAGAAGAGAAGAAAAGCAATTGTCTGTTTGGCGTTGTTAAAATATACGTACTTGGCTTTATTATTTTAAATGTCTTTTCACTACAGAAATATCTGAGGTTCTGTGCCCCTAACAGTTTTTGTATCCACATCAGAATTTTTACAAACTCCAGAACAGTGTTGTTTCTATATTGGTGTCGCATACATTTTATTTCTGTTTTAATTCTTGTAAGCAGGCGAAGTATGCAAATCAATGTTGTTATTACAGTCTGCTTACAAGAAGGATGAAGGCTGGGAATGCTGAAGAAAACAAGCCTTCAGTTTTACACAATGCTGTCTCCTTATTGTGACACCGTTTTAAGGAGCTGTGATAATATTGCATTCCTGGCTTTTGGAGGTTTCTTTTATTCATTCAATTTGCAACATCTTTCTCAATTTTCATGTCATGTTAATCCTTTACAGTTTCATGTAAATAATTGAGGTTTTTCCAACAGTGTCAAAGTTACCTGTTTATTAGCAGTCAAGTCTGGTTTCTGTGTCTTGGAGTCCTTAACCTTTTTATATGCTGTAAGATCTAGGTGACCGTAGCTACCTGGTTTTCATGGTATTTGTTCAGATTGAATGCTTTTTAGCCCAATGCCTTAACAAAGAGGCTTTGCTTAAAGTAATTTTTGAAGCAGAGCTCATTGAAGGCACTGGTTAGGTTTCTGCTCTGAATTAATCTTGGGAGGAACCTAAATTCTTTTGACTGTGGAAATTGAGGTTCCCTGTATGGTATACATACAGTTAGGTGGCTTGAATATCTCTCCTTTTCTTTTTTTCTTTTTTTGTCAGACAGTCTCTTCCATTCCTCAGATTTCAAGGAAGTCTATATTGCAGTATGTAGTAATATCTTGGTTTCATGCAGAATTTGAAAACACAGGTGGCAGGAAAGTAGAATTTGAATTAACGGTTTTAATCAAGAGGCTTACAAAGACCTCTTCTGGTGGAGATGCCTTTGTTTGCAAAATAGTCTTGAGTGTGCTTTTTTAGTCAGGTAGTATTACTGCCAAGGTGACTGGGAAACGTAGTTAGTGAAAAGATTTAAGTTTGAAGTAATAGGTGACTTCCCAGTCCTCTGGTTTTCTGATAACTCTTGACGTTAATACAGTTTGGAAATCGTAATGCATGTATCTAATACCTGTTCTATCAGTTTACCGTATCTGATGTAAAACTTGAATGTGTAATATCCTTCTAGAATGTGGATCAAAACTGGATCAAAACCAGATCAAAACAGATGTTTGTGACAGTGGCCTCAAAAACATTTCACAGAGCTTTCTATGTGCAACATTAATCCCATAATCTACATACTGCTATTTTTGAGGTGGTCCAGTTGATTTGCAGTGGCAATCAGAAGTTGGGTGCAGAACAACTAAGGCTGCTGATTCTTGGCAAAACAAGTATAAATTCTCTTACGCAACTGGCACTGTGGAGATCTTTCTGAGGAGAAGGTTTTAATTGTTGCTAGTTTTTCCTGCAGTTGAGCAAAGTTGTGAATTGTTTGTACAGTTTCTTTGGCAAAATTCTACTTTCTGACCACAAAGTGATGTTAAAAGTTTTGGGAAGTTTAGCTTAATCAGAATTGTAACAGAATAAGAGAATAATTCTTATTTAGGTGCACGGAATCTTATAGGTACAAGGATACTTACAATATTAAGGAACAGTCAATTTTTATTACTCAACGTTCAGTGTACAGGTAATTAATAATCTTATTTTTCCTCTGTGTTCGCTGATGGAGGTAGAGCCTCCTGTAGACCAGTTTCAAGCACTTAAGTTTGACTTGTATCAAGCAGTAGCAGATTGGTCTCCTAAATTACTTGCCCAGAACTGAGAAGACCTGTAAGTGTTTAGGGTGTTGTTAGTGCTTTAAGGCAGCAACGATGCCAGCTTCAAGTAACTTTTTAGCCTAAATAGTAGAATTTCATAAAATCATAGAATGGTTTGAGTTTGAAGGGACCTTAATGATCATCTAGTTCCAACCCCCTGCCACAAGCAGGGACACCTTCCACCAGACCAGGTTGCTGACAGCCCCATCCAGCCTGGCCTTGAGCACTGCCAGGGATGGGGCACCCACAGCTTCTCCAAGGCACCTGTTTCAATGCCTCACCACCTTCACAGTAAAGAATTTTTTCCTAATATTTAATCTAAACCTACCCTCTTTTAATTTAAAACCCCTTGTCCTGTCACTACATGCCCTTGTACAAAGTCCCTCCCCAGCTTTCCTGTAGCCCCTTCAGGCACTGGGAGGCTGCTGTGAGGTGTC
Source organism: Falco cherrug (assembly GCF_023634085.1). NCBI lineage: Eukaryota > Metazoa > Chordata > Aves > Falconiformes > Falconidae > Falco > Falco cherrug. Next base: position 82,800,920 of record NC_073698.1, on the reverse strand, counting down.
CCTGGAGCCCTCTCTTCTCCAGGCTGAACAACCCCACCTCTCTCAGCCTGCTGAATTTGCTGAATTTTTGTCACTGCTACTTGGACCTTTAATGTCTGTAGTAACGTATGTAGCATTTGTTTCTCTAGTACAACTCTTAACTTCAAAAGCTGTTATATGTGCAGTATTACATTGGGTAAGTTATATGTGCAGATAAATAATCTTTTAAAATGCATTTAAATTAAGCTGTTTAGGCATTTGCCTTTGTCACTTTGCCCTAGCAAATCAGCATACATTCTAACTATGAAATGTCCTTTGTAGTATTTTGAGAGTACTTCAGCATCCATCTCAAAATGCTAATTTTTCTTTTTATACATTGACTTTTGATACCCATTTAGTAGAAACACAATGAAAAGATGAATTTTGCTGTTAGCTTCAAATTTTCACACTTCTCAGTTATTACTGAAGGAATATGTCCCATTGGCATCATCATCATATACCCTAACCTCAGACACTTAAGGAATAATTCTGTAGCTGCATGTGGAGTTTGCTTTAATTCCAGAAAGCATGCTGGAAAGTCTTGTCAGATAAGCTTTTTTGTGTGCTCAAAGACAGTCCTCCTTGCCTTTGACTCCATGGTAGCAGATGATGAAAATAACATCTTAAATGTTGCTCACAAATACTGTGTAACAGCTCACAACTCAGGGCTCCTAACTTGAGTTATTACAATGACTGAACTTGTAGAAGTAGTTGCTAACCAATACGAACCCATGTGTCCAAAAATACTGTTTGTGCATGTGGTTGAGAAAGGAGAAAAATAAAAAAATGTCTAATGCAGAAGATTTCAGTCTTCTGCCAATAAATCTTTTTTTGCTATACTTTGTGAGATTGATGCAAATACATATTACAAATATTTAACTATACACTCCAATAGCTTGATTCTGCAAAATACCCTGTCTTGCTTCAGCTTGTTCCTTTTAGTTGTTCTGTCGTATGTATTTCCCAAATAGTCAGATGTTCTTATTTACTGTTATCCATTGTAAATGCATCTGTCAGTCTAGAGGTAACATCTTGGATAGCCACTGAAATAGAAACATCCAGTCTTTTGCTGGTTTTGCTGCTGGTTTATGTTGAACAAGGAGGGCTGGCGGAGATGGAAGGAAGTGTAATTGGAAAATTTCTCAAAACGTAAACAGAGGATGTTCTTTCAGGGTATATGAAGCCCTATGTTTTCTTCCTTCATGCTTCCATTCATCTTGTTTTCTCTCTGACAAATGTCTGGGTCTTTTTTAAACGTAATTTGTGTTTGAAGTGCCTCTTTCAAGCTGTTTTGGAAAGCTCTGCATATTATGAAACTCATTCTCCTGAAGACTTAGGTACTTAGCAGGCTGAAATCTGTTGGTTGCAGCTAACGATATTATTGGAAGGGTGTTGATGACTTCTGTCTTTCAAACCCAGATTGGCAGTCATCTTTGGCCCAGTAAATCAAGTTACCTGTTGTTGTTACATCTACAGTGAAATGTGGTTATCACCTGCAAGATCCTTATCAGCTGTTGCTGGAACTGGGATTTCTTGCTTTTCCTACTGTTCTTAAAAAAATGTGGCAATGTTTGGAGTGTTTAGGTCATGTAGTATGGAGACCATGATTCCTAGGAAGGATTAGAATGTCTACCTGCAATCTGTTCAGCTAAATCTGTGGTCTACTTTCTGAAGTGTTGAAGGAAAGAACAGTTCTGAAATGGCAGTTAAGTTTCTTCAGGGCAGCAGGCTATAGTGGCAATACAACGAGGAACACCTCTGGACGCATGCGCACCTGCACCCACAGGTGCACCCACATGGAGGAGCAGTGCAAGTTTGCATTGTTTATGCAGCAGAGATCAGTGCTCTGATCTACAGAAGTTGATGAGTTTTGAGACTATTTTGGGGACTAATAATCTCTGCAGATTCTATAATTTGATAGTGCTCATGTGGGTTTTGGACCCAAAATCTGTGGTTTGTTTTGCAGTTTACCTTTGTAATCTAAGTTTGTCTAGTATTGTTTAAGAGTAGCATTTTTGGTCAGATCTTGAGAATAGACTTAAATTATAATTAATTAAGTATTTGAGGTATTTCTTCTGTGAAATTTTCTGGTTTTTCTTAGACCGTCTGCTTGGCGTAACTATGATTTTTCATGTTTGTACCATTTTTTCGGATAGATATTGTTAGAAAAAACAGACAATGCAGACTTACACAGGTTTAAGTATTAAAAAAATTGTCATGATTACTGGCTGGTGTTCTTTCACTTGTTTTAATACCATGGGCTTCTGTTTTGAAAATTGACCTAGTTTTATGTAGTATTTTCATATTAAATTTAGAAAAGAATATCAGATGAATGTGGAATAAACTGTTATGTGTATTATAGTTATACTACAGTTGAGGGTCTCTGCCTTCACTATGCGATTTGTGGGCAGATATTTCTGTTGTTGTCTTGCTGCAGACACTCTCTCTGCAGCATACTGGGCTGCTCAGATTGCTTTGATATTTTTCATACGTACTGTAACCAAATAATACTAATAAATTAACTGGTAAGAACTGTCAATGTGTCAGAAGAAAAAAGAAAAAATACTGTCAGAGACTTAATATGCTTTCTGTTAGAGGTCTTTTAAGAGAATTTGGAATTTGCATCAAAGTAGAGTTTCTTAAATTGATTTCTGAACTTTTCAGTGCAAGATTTCTGTTTTTCTTCTAATACTTGTATTTTAATTCCAGTCAAACTCAACGAAGTCCCCATGTGTTTTACCGACATGACTTAATCAATCAACTTCAGCACAATCATGCCCTAGTTACATTGGTTGCAGAAAATCTCTCTGCCTATATGGAAAGCATGAGGCAGTATGCTAAAGGTAAGTTTTGAAATAAACATTGCCTCCTAAATAGAGTGTATAAAAACTCCAGTTGAAAAGAGAGTTTAAAGCAAATTCTCATTATGAAATGACTGCTGAATCTATTTGTTTAATTGTTGAGCATCTGTGGAGTTGATAGTCTTTGTGACGTCTGTCTGGGCAAGAAAAGCTGTAAACATTTTGTTTCATAATTGAAAATGACTTGTTTTACAGCAGAATATGGGAAGGTGGTGGCTTTTGTTTCTGTGGATTGATAAAAATCATCTTGCCCTACTTAGGCTAGGGTGGTTATTTTTGTGGAAAGTCCTAATAATAATCTTGGATTTTGACCCACTTTCAGTTTTGAGTTTTGTTAGATTCCTTTGAGAAGTTTTAAAATCTTACCTATTTGAAGCCAGTGTTTGGAATTTCTCTGTGAGAAAGACTTTAAACCACAGGGATAGTTTCTTTTTACCATGCAACTCCCATTGCTGTTCAGTTGCTTGCTTTCTGCATTTACCAGCAACATTTTGGCAGCCCATCATGTTAGTATTTATGTATTTCAAGCTAAACTCAACCTTTTGTTGATGAGTTTACACTTATTCTGGATTAGCTTTCTATCTACTGAGGTAGAAGTAGGGCAGTGAAGGAGAATGATCACCAGGAAACTCCTTGTTACACTGGACCACAGCACTTTATGTATTGAATTAAGCCAACAGAAGTGAGAGGAGATTTACACCCCCACCACTCCATCTACTTCACTGACTGGCACTAGGGGTGGTTCTACCCAGCATCATAACATCCTACTAACCTTTCAGTTACCTCTCAAAAATCTTATCTTTTGTAAGAGTTCAGTGTAGATTGTTCAGAGAGGGCAGAATTTGCACATTGTAAAGTGTGTGTGTGTGTCTTCTAATACTTGGGTGAGTTGCCTAGAGAGTTTTAATTTTGGAGTATTTTATAAGATACCCAAAACATGTCCTTGAAGACTTGCTTGAATAGTGATACCATGTGAAGATGATAGCTTCAGCCAGGTACGGCTCAATGAGAATGACATTTAAGCTATATCTGCATACTGCAGGTGTACTTTTCTATTCAGGAATATGTGAGAGGGGGTTACCCTGATTTAAGTTCCCTAATGTTAGCATTGCACTAATTAATGTTAAAACAATACTAAATGTTTTGTTCTGTTCTCAAGCCATACTGTCTTCAGCTTAGTCTTCTTCAGGAAGGTAGAATAGAAAACTATTTTTTCATGTAACTTGGTAAGTTGTTGGAATGGTCTTTAACTTTGCTGAATTGATGCAAAAATACAATTGAATTTATAACAAACTTTGCATCTTAACTATATGGATAGCTTAGAATCTATGGTTCTGTGATTCTCTGTTTCAGTTGGACTTTGGCCAGCTATGAAATCGGGGGTTTGGCCTCAGGGTTAGGAAGGAGATATAATCAACAGCTATATTCTAATGCAGTGTTGTCTTTGTCCAAAAGTAGCCTACAAATACTACTAATATAAATGATCATTCATTAATTTCAATTATTTTTGAACTTTGAAGCCAAAAGGTCAGGTTTTGACAATATTGTTTATGTATTAAATTGTTGATGACTTTGGCAGAAAAATTAGGCTGATGTCTTGCATGATTAATTCTTTTCTTGTGTCAGAAAATAGATCCTGTTGCCCTGCCCCTCTCCAATTATGACAACTCAGTAAAGCTGTAATATAAACATCTTCAGTGCAGTAGGAATTACAAGTGTGCAAAGAGTTTAAATTGAAACTAATTACGAAGCAATTAAATTGTGCTGTCTTGAGAGGAAGCTGCTGTAGAACTTCTTTTCAACAGAGCACAAAACCACATGAACAATAGTGTGGATTTTTTTTTTTGGATGCTCTATTAAATGATTAAGGGCAACCAGAAAATATCTCCTAATATTCCAGATACTGTAATACACAGTTCCTGTGCAGCTTCTCTTTCAGTTTCAGTTTTATATACTCAGTAGATCAAAACATAGAAAAAGCATTGTGAAGTTTGCCTTGCATACCTTCCTGGAGGAGGAGAGGAGATGTCAGGGACAAGGAAGGGAATAAGTGAAAGAAGGAAGATTATGATGATAGGAACAGAAAGAAAAAACTGGACAGCTGTAGAATTAAGCCTCGCTGGAGAAGGTAAATGAGACAGAGGGAGAAAATTCAAGGCAAACATCCAGACAGCTCAGGTCAAGCAAATGCCGTGGCAAAAAAAAAAACGTTACCCACAGATCTTATTGGCAGTTCATGCCGCAATTACTGTGTAATTTGTGATGATTTTTTTGAAATAAAATGTTGAATCTGCCATATCTTTATTTTCCTTGAAGGCCTCCATAGTTGTGTTCTGTGATGGAGAACAGTGTCCGTATTCTCCTGTTATTTACTAATGCATATTCTTTTCTGTCATACTCCCTTCTGTATGTTTGCCTTTTTAAGGTTAAAAAAGCGCCTAATTTGTTTCAGATTTTTTTTCTGTAATCTATGACTTTTTTTTTCTACTGAACTCACCCTTTCCTCCTAACTCTTGGTAGCCAGTTCTCCTTTATCCACTGAAGTAATAAAAAAGAAGTCCGTAGTGTCGATGAAATGTAATTATTTGTAGAAATTGTGCCAAATGATCTGCTATCTTCTATGTGTGTTTATTACTAAGTTTTCAGCCAGCCATTTTTTGATCTATAATTTCTCTGTTCGTTCTTCTCTTGTATGTAGAATTTTTAAGGAGATCACACTTGGACTTACTGTGGGATGCACAGTATAGAAAATAAATCGGGTAAATGTAGAAGGAAGCTGAGGTGGAGAATACTTAGGGAGACTGAATTTTTTTGTATATACATATTTTCTTTAATACTTTAATTGTTCTATCATTGCAACTGTTGACATTTGTGTCGGTGAATTAATCTCTATTCCCAGATAGTCCCCATAGTGAAAATAAAGAACACCCCCAAAACCAAACAAAAAAACCAACCCAACATAATCAGTTTTATCATTTCTTCTGCTAAACCCACAGCATATTTTTCACGTTTTCTACTTATATTACTTAGATAATATTTTTTCTGCTACTTTTTTTCTTCAGAATTTTTTTCACATTCCTTGTTTTGGTAATTGCTCATTTATGCTAATTTCATTAAGCTTAAATTTTTGAAAGATATCTGGTGAATATAATGTAATATAATGAGGTCTCCTGTTCTGTAGACCTCATTAACTACTAGTCTTCTGTTTTCTGTTTTTTATAAGCTAATGTACCATTTGCACTTGTATGCAGAGAGCAGTATTTATGACAATTATTTTTTCTCTTAATTTTGAAACACTGATGGTGCACTTCAGCTGTTAGACTTGTTTGTTTTGGTGTGGGGTTTTTCCCCTCTGATATAATAGGAGATACAGATTTTCAGTTCTGAAGGTAAATTTCACTAAGAGTCTGGATTTTGTCATGATAGTCTCTGACAACTGGGTCATCTTAGTTAAATGCAATCTGTTTACCTTTTCAAATAAGAAATACAGCATTAATTAGTTTATGCTGGAGCTGTCATAATGAACATGTGTCATGATGAAATATTACTAGTACAGTTCAAGGTAGTGTTAGTACAGATCTAGATTGTATCTCTTCAATACAAAAAGCAAAGCAAACACCAAACCAACCCACACCAAGTTCCTGTGACGCAAACAGCTGCTTGTTAAGCAAAATATGCTGAAACTTGATAAAATGCAGGTAAAAGTAAAAAGAAAGACTTCTTGACTGACTTTCACATTACCTTACTACTATTTCCAGCTTGTCAGTATTACGGGCATTTGTTTTTTGTACTTGGAAACTTGCAGTAAATAAAGTTGTCTTATGCTTTCCTCATCTAAGTGATGTCACGTATGCATCTACTTAGAAAAGTGTTACAGAACTAGAGTCGTGATTTCCTCTGGAGAGGAAAAAAGGGAAACTGAAATTCTGGAAAAGATACTCTGTAACAAAACTAAAGCATCCTCAGAAAAAACACTGGATAATCTGATTCATATGCTTGACATACTTTTATCCCAACTAACTTAAAACTGACAACTTTAAGGAAAAACTGATTCAAATAAGTAGGATGTTGGTTCTTAATTGTTCTGTAATGCTTTCATTGTACTGAATGATGAGCACATATATCTGCACGTGATTGTTGATTTGATGATACACCTCCAGTAGTCTTTGCCTATATCTGTTTTAATGTAGGATGAAATATTAACTGGTAGCAGGCTGCTGCTAATTACTTTCATATACCTGACTGAAAATTTATTGGTCTTTGAATAGTTTTAATGATATTCAGGCTACCAAGTCTTCAAACATGTCCTGTCCTTTGGATTCAGAATGTCTTTTCTGACTCTGTTGGCTAACAAAACTTTTTATAATTGCAGAGCATGGTGAATATGATCCTCAAACTGTAAGACCAGGAAGCAGATACAGCCATGTGCAGGAAGTACAGGAGAGACTTAACTTCTTACGGTTAGTTTTAACTTGGTCATTTGTTTGAATTCTGTGAGAATACTTTAAATACTCCAAACAAACAAACAAGTCCCCGGTCTCTTTGTTACCTACATAGCTTTAAGTTGCTGTGTGAACTTTTCAAAGCTCAGATGCAAAATACACTGAGTGTTTTCATCTGTTTCATCATCTGCAACCCCACCCCCACCCCCCAGGGTCTTCTATGCTAGTGTTTGAAAATTCAAATAAATTTTTCAGGATCTTTGCAATCCAAGGCTCTGATTCTACACTGATTTGTATGGGCTTTTTCTGTCTGCGTGCCAAACGCTATTAACTTGAATGCAATACGCATGTGGATAGTTATATACATATTGGGGTAACGTAGCTGAAAACTTAAAATATTCCACGTAGGGACATGTTCATGTGTTCTTATTTGTTGTATCACACCAGATTTAAATCCATGATCATACACTGATACTTCTGTCAGGCACTGATTAGGTTGTCAGCAGCTGAGCCTTAAAAATGAGGTTAGAGTAAAAAAAAGTTTTTGTATTACTTTTTGATCAGCTATTTGAGTAAAATAAAAAAACACTGCAGCTCTGTGATGAGCAGAGATCCTTTATGTTGATGCTTTTTAGACTATGTCTCTCAACTTTTTCTTAAGTGGTTTTAACCTTTTTTAGACAAGTAAAAATACATGAAGTGTCAAGTTCTGAATTATTTTTTTACTCATTTTCTAAGGGAGATTTTTTTACTTTTTAAAATTTTACCACAATTTTTAATGAATTAAATTGGAAGTGTTAAACAACTATTTAATGAAATTATACGGTAGCATATGGACAGCAGACTTAATTTATCACTCCTGCATGTTCAAAATTGTAACTTCCCTAAATTTAAGTTCACTTGTATTCTGAAGGACTTTGATTACCATTTGTTCTTCCTGGAACATTCTTAGTGTTAGCTCTCAGAATTGAGATTCTTGCTAAGTCTTTAATAATAATTTAACACAAATGAAAAACTTATTTCAATAAAAGGAAAAAATCCCAGTTCACGGACTTCTGCTTCTGACTGTTACATAGAATTGGTAGGTATTTTGTGATTTTGCTAATGTGAGTGCTAAAACATAGTGACTTATTGCAGAAGTAATTTAATGTCTTATGTTGTGACCTGACTTTTAAACCAAATAGTTTGTTAGATGTGCATTTGCTTGCTTGTGTAATATGTAAAGAATGCTTGGTGGTGTTGTGTAAAAGATTCTTTTGGCAAGTTTTATTCCTTATTTTATTTGGACTGTGAGGTTTTTATCCACTCAAACTTACTAAGAAATCATGGGGCTAATTGAGTGGACTGATGATGTAAATAAAGTTTTCAAAGTCATCCTTATAATGTATACTTGTATAATACGCATTTTCACCTTTTTGCCTGTACTTTTTACTGAACTGTAACTCTAGGTGTCTATTACCTGTAAAGTGCTGTTAATTGTCTCTTTGTTTTGCTCAAGATTTTTATTGAAGGATGGTCAGCTGTGGCTCTGTGCCCCTCAGGCGAAGCAAATATGGAAGTGTTTAGCTGAAAATGCGGTTTATCTTTGTGATCGTGAAGCCTGTTTTAAATGGTATTCCAAACTAATGGGGGATGAACCAGACTTAGACCCTGACATTAATAAGGACTTCTTTGAAAATAACGTGCTTCAGCTGGATCCTTCCCTATTAACAGAAAATGGAATGAAATGTTTTGAACGTTTCTTCAAAGCTGTGAACTGTCGAGAAGGAAAGCTAGTAGCAAAGAGAAGAGCCTATATGATGGATGATCTGGAATTAATAGGATTAGACTACCTTTGGAGGGTGAGTTTATTGGAGGAAACATCTGAAAGATTAACTGCTAAGTCTTTCTCAGTCTCATATTTTTAGGAATGTGTAATTCATTAGTTACAGACTGAAATTACAAAATACTGCTTTTTCAATTGGAATGTATGGATGTTGGACTCCACTGTCTTCCCCACAAGTATGCAAGTTGGTAACTTTGCAGACTAATGTTTAATGGAAGGTTATTTGAATTATCAAGTATATTTGTGTATGCACATGAGATTAAAAATTTGCCTGTACTGTTGAAGAAAAAATTCAGCTGGAATAATCCTTATCTGTAGGTTTCACACACACATTAGAATTAAACTTTGTTTTGTGCACTTAATAAGTTTGTTCTTACCTTTCATTCTAGTAGGGTGATTCTAGTGGAGTGATTTGAGATTAGACCAAGCGATCGCTTGTCTAATTCTTCATCTTAATTTCACAAATGTTTGTCTATATGGTTATAGTTTTTTCAATAGGTAGACTGTAGCTTTCTGAAGCTTGCCAAACCTGTTTGTGACAAACATCAGTATCTTAGTTGAATCTTAATTTTTTTCAGAGTATTTCTAGTTTTAAAGAGCTGCATTAGAACCCACAGTAGTGCACTGTGGCATGATTGTCATGTATAAAGTGGCAATCTTCAGTAATTTTGGCTGTGGCTTGTTGAAGGGTTAGGTTGTTTCAATTATGGTGATAATAGTTAAAACCAAAGTAGGTCACAGGTTTTATACAAATAAGTTTTCATAGTGTTTCTCTACAAAGTGCCCATGTAATGCTAGCATGTTTTAGTTGTGGGAATCAACTTACTTGGATCTGCCCTGCTGTTTGGCAGCATGACAGAACTCGTGAAGCTTCAGCTCAGTGTCCTGCAGGGACTGTCTGTAAGGGCTGTTTTCAGACCTGGTGGCTAGTAATTAAAATTTAAGTTGTTATATTAGAAACAGAACTCATTTGCCTGTTACCCTTCCACCCACTCACAGCCATTTAAATACTTTAAAATTCTGGGTTTAAGTCTTTGGTGTTCAAGCATCTGAAAAAATAGCCTTATTCTCTGAAACTAGTGTAAATGGAAATGTAATGTGAAGATGAATATATAAACACTACTTTTATTCTGTTTATAAAACATGGGCTTTTTTTGCTAATTCTGAAGTTTAAACTAGTTAATTCTTAATTTTGAGTCATAATGAACTTTAGTGTAAGTTGTGTTGGTTGTGTTTTGTAACTAAGCATTTCAGTCACTTTCACCTCATAAAATAATTAGACATACTATTACATAAAGATACTTATGTAGTTGTTTGGGGTTTTTAATTTTATACCGGAAAGTTTTAAGATGTTCTAATGCTTTTTTTTTTAAATGCCAGGTTGTGATTCAGGGAAATGATGACATCGCAAACAGAGCAATAGATCTTCTTAAAGAAATCTATACCAATCTTGGCCCAAGATTACAAGTTAATCAGGTAAAAAAAAAAAAAAAGGCAACAAGATAACTGGAATACAGTATGATAGAAGAACAGTGACAAAATTCAATTTGGTTATATGTTTATATTAGAAAGCTTTGAAAACATGTTTTCATGTTTTGTGCTTTGGGAGAGTATACTCCTGAGTCCAGCCATCAGGTTCTGATCACATGCAGAATCAAGAATGTTTTCTGGTGTTTGCAGACTGAACTCTGATATATTTTTCCTATTAAATTGATCTGTTGTTTGCTCTTTCTACTTAAAAACCAGGTCATATGTACTTAGGTAGCTTTTTGCAGAACTTCCAATTGTGATACTTAGTTGTATTAGCATGTTCACTGGATGGGTCTGTTGAGTGTTGTCACAAGCTAAGCTAAACTCTGGTGCTTATAACTAATTTAATTAGGACAATCAAGCCTGGAATTTGCTTTGCTTAAGTGAATGAAAATTTTGCTGTTGACTTAAAAGGAGCAAGATAAAATTTTAATTGAGAAACACTGTGTCTTGCTCATTATAAGAAACTGTGATGCTGAAAGTCATCTTTTTTTATGTCATGTCCCTTACAAAGGGTCACAGAGTTTCCATGTAACGGTCAAACTGAGCTCTGGCAAATCAGATATTACCTCCCTACGTTAATATTTGTTGGGAGCAGCATTTTGGTGGACATAGAGAAGAGGGAGTTTCTGAAAGGTCAGAGGAAGTGAACTGTTGGGATTTCACAAATTGGGGGTGGGTTGGGGTGGGAACAAACATTGTCCTCCAGACAATCTCCAATTGGTAGCTTGCCAGTCGTATTTCTTAAAATTCCCGTTTTCTTACTTGTCCTCAAAAACATTTTTCATAGTCTTTAGGACTGCGAGATGCAGCGCAGCAGCTCTGGTGGTGCATTTACCACCATTGAAGCTATATCTTACTGTACTGTTAGATGGGCTGTATGCTTCGTTCTTGCTATAGGTCTGGTCTTACTAAGCATGCATAGATCTGTCCATCTGCATATGGTTAGATCTGACACTTCCAGGAAGCGCTGGATTTACTTAACAGTCACACACAAAGTACTTTGTTTTATTGTGCTGGTAACTCCTCTGATCTTGAGCTACCTCTAAGAAAAGTGGCTGCTGAATTGCAGTTTACTGCCATAGCTATGACTGTTAATGTTTCTATTGCAGACTGCTCCCTGGAGACACTGCAGACTTTTTGCAGTGACACTATAGGTTATGTCTCAGTCTAGGTCAGGAGCAAGGAGATGTTAGATTTTGGGCAGAAGAAAGAAATTTGTTGCAGCTGCCACTATATACTGAATCTAGCTCAAGATCTATCTCTGAGTTTATGCAGGAAAAGGGTGTATCTGGAGTCGGGTTATTGGGGGGTGGGGGTGGGGTGGGGGGGTGGGGGGAAGAACAGTTGTTCTGGTGGTCTGTAAATGTTCTGGTTTCACTCTTAAGTGTAAGTTAAGCTAACCTGTACTAGATTGTTAAAGATCTCTAGCTGACGTAGCCTGAGGAGAGAAGACCAAGTCCAATTTAGTATTCTCGGTGCAGACTTTCACTTTTCCTATTTAAGTGCAAGTTTGCACTGTACAGTTAGAGCTACTGATGACGTGCAAGATTTTTGAAGCGCATACTAAATTAGAGCTATTTATTGATGGCAGTTTATTGTAAAGTGGAATAAAACAGCTTCATAGAGTAGCTTAGCTGGTTTAGTTTTGTTTTTTTACTTCTACCATTGGATTATCCTGCTGAAAAGATGTGTTTTAATATTTCTTCTAATTGCACTGGGTTTTTTAATGTAACTAGGTAGTGATTCATGAAGACTTCATTCAGTCCTGTTTTGATCGTCTAAAAGCCTCGTATGATACATTATGTGTGTTGGATGGAGATAAAGACAGCATCAATTGTGCAAGACAAGAAGCAATACGAATGGTGAGAGTGTTGACTGTTTTAAGAGAGTATATAAATGAATGTGACAGTGATTACCATGAAGAGAGAACTATTCTACCTATGTCAAGGTATGTGTGAAGATGCAATACTGTGATTTTTATTTCTGTTAGCTAAAATACTATCTTTATGATTTTTACATTCTAAAGGTTTTCTATTCAGGGAATGTATTTATAGTTACAAAATTCCATTTTCTGTGCTAATATGTGAAAATCTGATCTGTAGTAAAAAAAAAAAAGAATCATTTGAAACATCAGGCAGATACAGGCATATATGGAAAGAACAACAGACCTGTGAATAAATTAGTTTCTGGTGTTTTGTTCTATAACTAGCACAATTTACCTTGTGGCAAGATTGTTCTGGACATGTTTGGGGTTTTTAAGATAATTATTTACAAGCAATACCATTCTTTAAGTTAGCATGGGCAAAGTTTTTTTGTTTTTATAGTCTTGTCATACAGAAAACATGTTCATGTATAACTTCGTCTTTCAGAGTTGTTTACAGAGACGCTAATCTTACTTTGCAAGTTTAAATTTAGGTTTATCTCCAAGTGAAATATTCTGTGTAAATTCCTTATAAAAAGAGGAAGAAAAGAACAGCATTTTGCAGTATATTTATTTTCTTGTATACCTTTGCTCTTGTCCTTGAGTAAAAACTTAGCTTAAACTAAGTTTAAGCTGCTGCTTCCTTTTTCTGTGTACCAAAGAGAGTTAAAGAAGGGCTTAAATCCAGTGTTGGGTAGATGTTTTCACAAACAAAATACTTTATTTCCTGAGAGAGGAAAGCAGAACAGAAAACTGTTTAAATGTTCCAGTGTTAGTAGCTGGTTTCTGTGGGAAGGAAGTCTCAAAAATGCCCAAGAAATAGACTAAAATAGCTGCATCATAAATCCATAGCAAACATATTTTTAGATATGGTGGGGGTTTGTTGTCCCCTTATTTTAAATGTCCTTTTTGTGAAGAAAATCGAAGAGACTGCTATTTCTTTATGATACATCAGTAATTTGCAGTGCTCCTGTAGCATTTCTATTGCATATATTGATTGATTAGTTACAAGTAAGTTCTCTTGTTGATTGCAAATGCATCTTTTTTGATACAGGCTCCTTATTTGATTAGACTAACTTTTTTCACAGGTCTTGTTAGCAAGGAGCTATTTTTGCCGCCTTTTGTTGCATGGGATTACTTAGGCTTATCTGGGCATGTCTCCTAATGTGTTTCTGTCATTGCGTGAAATATGGTAACTGCTAGTGTGAAAACGTTTCTTCTTTCTTTGGCCTTTTTAAATTTTTGAAAAGCATTATGATTTTCTAATATAAAACTTTTAACAGCTTTTGAGAGAAGGCATTAAGACTTGGTGACCTGATGCTTTCTCTGATCTTGGTGTATTTGAAACAGAGTTGTTTGGCTAAGAGAGCAAAACAGAGTTGCCAGTCTGATCTCTATTTGCACATTTTCATCAGAAAATTTACAAGCCAGAGAAAAGATCTAAAACTTCATAAGATACTTACTAAAATTCTGTCAATGTCCCTAACCTGACTGTAAAATGGACCATATGTTTAATGCACTTGTGCAGAGTGTGGCGGCTTAGAAGTTTATGAAAAAGTGTTCTCTATTGTATTTGCATAATTGCTGGGGCTTTCACAAAATCTGATGTTATCACCATATGTAAAGACTTGATGTTGAAATACCTGCAATATAAAATACAGCAGGAAAAACAATTTATTTCATGAGGACAAAATAACTTTACCTGGTTTATTTACTTTCAGAGCTTTCCGTGGTAAACATATCACACTGGTAGTTCGTTTTCCAAACCAAGGCCGACAGGTGGAAGACTTGGATATTTGGTCTCATACAAATGACACAATTGGCCAAGTACGGCGTTGTATTCTCAATCGTATTAAAGCAAATAGTGCGCACACAAAAGTAGAACTGTTCATTGGTGGTGAGCTGGTGGACCCTGCAGATGATAGAAAATTAATTGGGCAGTTGAATCTCAAAGATAAAACGGTAAGTGTTGCAGGTTGATTATTATTGTCAATTCAGATGTTGCTTCCCTTTTATAAATGCTTGAAAAATACCATGCATGGGATAACTTATTCTTGTGAAATAGTTCCAGTCCTCCTCCTTGTATTATGTCTTTAACATTAAATCAGAAGATTATTTAGTAAAGAATCTTAATTTTTGCGTAATAGTAGAACTGTGGTTTTGTTTTTCAGCTAATTACGGCTAAGCTTACACAGATAAATTCTAATATGCCCTCAAGTCCAGATAGTTCTTCTGACTCCTCAACTGGTTCTCCGGGCAACCATGGCAATCACTACAGTGATGGTCCAAATCCAGAAGTTGAAAGCTGTTTGCCTGGAGTGGTAAGCATATTCTGAAATGAACAGTTTAAAAGCATTTTTTCCCTACACTTGGCTTTTAACTAATGGGATTTTTTTTAATTTGCTTATTTTAAGATAATGTCACTGCATCCTCGATACATCTCTTTTCTTTGGCAAGTTGCAGACTTGGGCAGTAGCCTAAATATGCCACCTCTTAGAGATGGAGCGCGTGTTCTTATGAAGCTCATGCCGCCAGGTAAAACTTATTTTTATCTGGTTTATCTTGTAATATCCTGTATAATAAGTTACCACCTGTTACATAAGAATGAAGATATGGGAATATTTTCTACTTTCTGTTAATTTATTGATAGTAATTGTAATTGTAAATGTATTTCCCAATGTATTTCCCAAGTAGTTAGTTCTTCTCTGTCAACAAAGTTGCGTAGATTGCAGTTGGTGCTGGAGTTTGGTGCCACAGTGCAGTGAAAATGGAGAGGATGGTATTGTGAAGTAGTTTTGTAGCATTGCTTTAATAGGATGACTTCAGTACTGACAGAAGTAGCCATTGCAAAACACTTGATAGTCTGATCTTGTCTGTCAGTTAACACTTTCTGCAACCTTTGTGATACACTTAATTTTTCAGATTTATAATTGTAAATGCTACCGACTTGTTCTGGAGTAGTTTTGTTACAAAATGTTGTGTTTTCATTGCAGATAACACTACGGTTGAGAAACTAAGAGCTATTTGTTTAGATCACGCAAAGCTTGGGGAAAGCAGCCTTAGTCCATCCCTTGATTCTCTGTTCTTTGGTCCTTCTGCCTCACAAGTGCTGTATCTAACAGAGGTTTGTGATGCTTTGCCTCTTCTTTAAAAATCTTCAATTCTTCAGAATCCTTTCTGTAACATTATGGAAGCCTAAGATTAAATTCTTAGGTTAAATTGAAATTAAATTGTTAAGTATTTTTAGTTGTTACTGGTAAACTGGTGTATGGCCAGTGCTGTCAAAGCATTGCTTAAGTAGTATTCCAGCATAGTCTCATGTTAAGTCATCTGTAGTCAAGCTAGTGCATTCCTGTTAGTTAACTCTGTGTTCTGTTCTACAGGTAGTTTATGCCTTGTTAATGCCTGCCAGCGCACCTCTGGGAGAAGATGCCAGTGACTTCCAATACAACTTCTTAAAAAGTGGTGGTTTGCCTCTTGTGTTGAGCATGCTGACTAGAAATAACTTCCTGCCAAATGCAGACATGGAAACTCGAAGGGGTGCCTACCTTAACGCTCTAAAAATAGCCAAATTATTGCTAACAGCAATTGGATATGGCCATGTTCGAGCTGTGGCAGAAGCTTGTCAGCCAGTTGTGGAAGGCACAAGTACAATTTCACCGGTAATACAAATCATCTTTGCTGCAAAATAGCATTATACTGTTTTTTATATTGTCCACAGCAACATCTTGCTACCCTCCATTGACAGTCTCTTTGAGTGACTTGCATGTCAAGAACTCATGGTACTTTCAGATAATGTTGTCTGATTCTGAAAAAATATCAACTCACTAAACAAATCCTGTTTCTTTCTGGCTGTAGAAGAGTTGGTGTGAGATCTACTTGCTCCTATATATGATTTTTAATGGTTTGCATGATTGTCAGTATTTTCCGTTTTCTTTTAACTTTTCCATTTTCAAGTACATCTATCCCAGAAGGATGTGAATTCTGGTTGTTCTGAGCTGTTGAGTCTATGGAAGGATGTGCTTTGAATTTTACATATCTCCTATTTATGATTAGAGCATAAAACAACGGAACTGATGTTGAGTCATGCCAGCCCTTTTTCTACACAAAAATAAGTCCTTGGCTTGCTAGATACCTAATTCTGTCCGTTGCTTGTATGACATTCTTGCAGAGAAATTAAGTGTTGATAGTTGAAAGGTGTCCTACCCTAAGATTTCTCAGAGTTGAGAAGGGAAGGTGTAACACAGGTGTTCTGAACTGTGATCTCACATGACTATAGTTGTAGGTTTCATGTATGTTGTGAGTAAAGATTTTATTCCTGCCCTCTTACAGTAGGCATATAGCATAGAGCCCTGAAACGGAAATTTACTGCTGTCCTTCTTGGACATTTACTTCCAGGTATTCCCATGTTTTTTGTTTTTTCCTTCGTGAGGTTCCATCTCAAATAGGGCTTGAGCTATCAACCTATACTCAAGAATAGAGGGCCCCGTTTCAGAGCACTTTCTTCCAGAATGGTTACTCAGATTCATCTCTGAAGCAGAGACCTACATTCCTCTTATGTCTGAAAAATAAATACCTGTTCTGGTTAGCTACATCTGTTGGCAGATACCAGATTCATTCTTTTTCAAGTAAATCAAAACTCTTGATGAAGAGGTGAAGATTCCTTTTCATGTCTCGTGTTAGAATATAATAGAAACATCTTAAAGCAAGCATGTTTTCCACCCTATCCATCTGTTTAAAATTAGTAAATTTTACTGCCCTGTTTTCTTCTGATGATTATTCAAAAGGCAATTTGGAAACAGATAATGTAACAGTCTTGAAGTACCGTTTGAAACAGATTTGTGCTGACCACTTAGGATGCATTACTATTTGTCCATGCCTGCTGATATACCCTGTTTAATGTTGCAAACATATAACTTTATTTTAACCAATTTGTTGGAAAAAACCAGTTATACTTGCTGTCGTCGTCATCCTATTTGAAGGACTTCGGTCTTGATGATTTTGTTGCTGCAGCACCAATAAGCTTACACCTTGGGATGGATGTGTGACTTGTAAATACCTTTCTATCTAAAGAATAAGTACGACAGCATAATTTTCTGTCTTGGCTTTCTATCAGTACGTAAGAGAATGAGGTAACCAAGGTGATGTGACTGCAGTCTTCCAGTTACCAGTCTGCTGCTGTCACTAGGACCTTTCAAATTTTTATTTTCTTCCTTGCTTTCATAGAAAGTTGAATGAGTAATGTTGTTAAATATAGTGTTCTGGTACATAAATGCTGACTTGCCCCCATACATACTGTGCTTGATCATTTACAGTCTGCTTCCGATAGCTAATTGACTGTGTAAGCTCTATTAGTCTTCAATGGGAGTTCTGTAATTTTGCTCCCCAAATCAAGTCTGTTAGTGAGGCTGACAAAGCAAAGGGATGTGACCAGTGCCAGGTTTTACAGAACAACTTCACAGTGTGTCTTTTGAGTAGTGTTTGAGACAGGTTTTTTGAATGAAATGATACTAGAAAATGAAGAAACTTCACATTTAAGAAGGTTTAATTTGTAACTGCAGCACAAAATCTTTTCAAGCAAGTTGGAGTATGAGAAGGAAACAAGCTTTTTAGATTTCAGCTGTCGAAACTAGGAAGCTCTGTGAGTCCAAGAAGGAACTCGATGCTCAAACCAATACAGTAAAGATAAA
The DNA here is from genome assembly GCF_023634085.1 of Falco cherrug. Classification (NCBI taxonomy): domain Eukaryota; kingdom Metazoa; phylum Chordata; class Aves; order Falconiformes; family Falconidae; genus Falco; species Falco cherrug. Next base: position 82,782,630 of record NC_073698.1, on the reverse strand, counting down.
AACTAGTCTTCCTGCTGTTTCTGTTGTGAAAGCATGAGAAAGAACAGGAGGAATTAATTCAGAACAGAATTCTTCAAGAGTGCTCCAAATCAAATGTTTAAAGTGGACTTTACTATAATGAATACTGCAGCCATGTTCTGTCTGGACACTGTTAGCTATCCAGAGGGAGACCCATTATTTTGGCAAACCCTTTCTTTCCTGCCTCAATAGACAGGGTAATTCTAAACATTCTGTTAACCTGAAATAATTGATCGAAAAACAAACCCCCAAACCTAAGTAGTCTTAAGCAAGTGCCTCTGCTCTTAACTACTTGTGCTCTGTGATTGTACACTGTAGTATACAGTGTCTTCAGATGCAGTGGTGTCTATTTGAAAATGAGGGGTCTTTCTTATTTTTCTTGGTGTTTGCAGTTTCCTTCCAGGATCTTGACTACTTCTACCAAACCTTTCCAAGTAACTTTAGATTTTCGTATCTTCTTGCTTTCCTTTTTCCATGTAAAAATAAGTATAAGAAATACTTTCTTCCAGATAAACCAGGCTACGCATGACCAGGCAGTGGTGCTACAAAATGCCCTACAAAACATTCCTAATCCAACTTCAGAATGCATGCTAAGAAATGTAGCAATACGTCTTGCACAGCAAATATCTGATGAGGTTAGTGAACTCGTCTCTGTATGACCTTTATTCCTGTAGTATCTTTTTTTTTCTTTTTAAATCCTTTGTAAGACATGAATTTTCTTTCTAAAATGTCATGAAACATTTTAGGTAATGTTCATATGGTTCGTAGGCTGTTATCTAATTAGAAGTATTCAATTAATTGTTTCCATATGCAATTATGAAATTCAGTGTCTAATAGCATAAAGGGACTTAAGTGAATTAGGCAGGTTCTGTATACAAGCTCTTTAATGGGTTGTGAATATTGCTACATATACTTAAATCAGAACTTTAGAAATCTGATGTTTCTATAGAATTAATAGATTTAAAGAAATTAATGGGTATTTTGAAAACATTTTTGTGATGCTTCTTTTTTTGCTCTTTTATGTTTTGGTTTCTGAGTAGCATTCTCTTCCTGAAGAGGAACACAGAAAAGGAGAGGGAGTTCTTAAATTTTGGCTGTGATTTTTAAGTGCTGAAAGATAAAACTCGGATCATTGCCAGTGTATCTTTATATATTGAAAATGCATTAATGGTACAAGTGAAAAATTGGATTGTGGAGCTCAGTAGGGTTAAACAGCGTGCATTGCAAATATGATAGTCTTATCTGTATGGTATGAGCAAACCCCATTTGGATTTGTCAGTCATGTTAGTGAATACATCGGTGAATTCAGCAGAAGCTAAAATCTGGACTACTGCAACTTCATCTTCTATAGTGAATTGGGATCCCTTAGTTTCCAGTGCGGAAGCAGTGAATATTATCTTTCTATGCTCTGCAAAGCTATCTCCAAAACGTTTCTGAGCTATTTAAATAAAAGTAGTCTTGTATTATCATCTTAAACGTTGAAAAGTAAACTATTTCTTCTGATGATAGATCAGTGTCCAAAGAAGGCACAATGTATGAGACTGCAAGACTTGACCCATCTGCCTTCCATTAGTGGTGGCATTGCATCCATAGGTGATTGTATGTGTAAAATCAGCAAGTTGAACTCTTGATTCAGTTAAATTCCTTACACAGAAGAAATGTCTTTTGAGGTGAGGTATGAAGAAAGGGTTTTAATTGTGCCTTTGTCCTTTTTGGAGGACTTCTAATAAATAAATTCTTTCACCAGGCACATCAAAGCAAACAAAATCTGAATTTCTTCAAAAGTATTGCTATTGAAACTATTGTCTGTAATCTTCTGAAGTAGTGAAAACTGCTGTGTATCTAAATTTCACATGAATTGTAGTTTGCCTTTGAAAGATATTTTTTTCTTTTGATGGGGAAAGGCTCTTTTCAACTGACCTCACAATTTTAAAGACAATAAATCTCACACAGTTTTCCATAGGCCAGACAGAAGACTACACCACAGAAAGAAATTTCTCACCTTTTTTAAAAAAGCTTAGTACTTCAGGGTTTGAAAAAAAGGTTATTTTTCTGTGTGACTGATCTTCCTTGTGGTGCTGTTACTGTATGTAAAGTTGCTTTGCTTGTGACAAAGGTGAAATACCTATTTTTCTTGTAACTACTGTTAATATACATATCAGTAGCAAGAATGCGTATCATTCAGCTTTCCTGATACAGCTAGCTTGTAAGTTAAGCTTCTTAGAGTCTCTTTTTTTATTGTCTAAGCATTAGCAAAATGAAGTGTGAAATTTTTGGGAACTGTTTACCATCTGTTTTAAGATTGCCTGTTTTCTGGACAGTTCTACTTTGAATATGGATTCCAGATAGGTTTGGGGTTTTTTTGAAATTGATATATTAACTATAAGTAATGACAGTTGTAGTATGTTTTGAAATGTATGTGTATCAGGAGAAACTACTGTGTGTTAATTGAGACCATGCCCAAAACACTGAAATGAGTCTGCATTCATAAGATACGTGATCTGTGCTACTAATTCTAAACCCTATATAACCGGAGTATAGAACAATCCCTTTATGTATTAATTGCCTACTTGATAAGTGTTAGTTTGTCTAACAAGCTGTCAGCTAGCACAATAAATATCAGGGTGGGGACAAACCCTAAAATAAAATAACTTCAACTTTCTGCATTCCTTAAGAGGCTGTCTGCCTTCCAGATGCATGCTTGGTGGTTTATTGTTTTTTCCCTAAAAATCAAGAATGTTTTAGCACTGAAGTTGGTAGTTTCTGCTAAATACTACTCAGAATCAAAGAGTTGCTGGTTATTTATCAAAAATGCTCACTTCAATGTAATTCCTGGTTCTTGTAGCATTAAGATTTAAGGTTCTGTGATATATCTAACATATATGCTACTTTCTATTAAAAAATGAGATGTTATGTAAGTGAAGTACAAATGCTTTTTCAAGATAACAAATTTTTTTTCTGTTTAATGAAAAATTAATTGTAAATTTAATTGTAAATCTTAAACTTTCCATGAAAATAGATTTCTAGGAGTTTAGAATCCATTGTATTGTAATTTGCAACTGCATTTTAATGTTGCTTTGGTTATTTATTTTTTCTTCCTTTTTTTTTCAGGCTTCAAAATACATCCCCGATATCTGTGTTATTAGGGCAGTACAAAAAATTGTTTGGGCATCAGGTTGTGGGTCAGTTCAGTTGGTTTTCAGCTCGAATGAAGAAATCAGTAAAATCTATGAAAAGGTAAGGATTCCTAAGCAACTTCTGTTCTGTATAAACTGTTCCATTGTTTACAAAAGGTACATTGTCAGCCAGGTCAGGCTTAAAGTGCTATGAGCTTTTTCAGTAGGTGTCTTGGTGATGGTGTATTTGGAAGTCTAGTACCTGTAAATTGTCGTACCACAGTTTAATTTTCTATTCCAAATTCCTTTTCTCAGTAACTATTTGTAACTTGAATCTGGTGTCAGTTCAAAAATGCACCAGTTCTTTAAGCTGCTGTAGTATGTTTTCAGCCCATTTAGATTCTGTATCTAAATAAGGAAGAAGCATTTCTTGCAGTGCCAATTTTTCTTACCTTTAAACTTAAAAGGTCTATTATACACAAGTTTATTTAAAGCTTATGTGCAGTCTAGAATGAGAAACAAGAGCTAATTGGTCTGAAATTAGCACTGAAGCACTGGTAAAAGAAAATAATAGCTAATCCTGTATAGTTTATTTCCTTTTATTATGTAGATATGTAAAACATCCTCATGGTTTCACATATAGTTTACGCAAGTAGTTTGAAGTCGGGATTATATATTACTATGTTACTACACACTTTGTGTTTAACAAATGTTGCTTACAGTTACACGAAATAGCATGTATTTTGGCAGTGATTTAGAAAAATATTTTTTTTTGTTCTCTAAGCATCTTCTCTTGTTCATCTTACAAAATCAAGTTTAGTACTCCATCAATACTTGCCTGAGAGTGAAAGGGAAAGGATTATATAGGGAGGCTTTGTTCTTGTGTATTAGCTATTGTGCTTAAATGATCCATGAGAGGAAGAATATTTACTTTGGCAAAATGCAACACCTTTCAATTTAGTTTACATAGTGACATCTGCTTCTGTTGCTGTGAGAGTGACTTCTTAGTGGAATAAGTTGGGGGTTGGTTGGTTGGGGTTTTTTGAGGTGATAAATTGCATATAATAGGTGGTTTAGGTAGCATGCCAGTCCAAGCCCGTGAAGATACGCTCATATATACATTAGATGTTTTAAGAGCAGCGGTGCACTAGAGAAAATACACCTAAAGGAAGATATACCTAAATGATGTTCTCTGACTTCTTTTCTGGGTGAAAATCATATAGTTCTGTAAAAATACTTTCAAACTGCTGAAGTTTTAAAACAGGTGAAATTTAAGCTGTGCATTATCAGTCATGCTTCAAAGGGGTTTTTTGGGTGTTTTTTTAATTCTCACTGACACTTAGACATTTGTAATAAGTGGCAGCTGCATTTTGCTTATGGTATGCAAAAGAGAAATAAATTGAAGTGGAAAAATAGAAATAAGAAAGAGGAAGAAATTGTGGAAGTACTAAGACATGGGAATAAAAGTACACTTACTTTCCTCTCCTTTAACGTTATTTCAAGAATCACAGAAATAGAGGAATATGATGCAAGAAAACACATGCACTGAAACTAGGAGAATTGTGTTTGATTATAGATGAGAGGAAGAAATTCTTACGGCAGTTAGGAGGATGAGTGTACCAGTGTCCGGCAAACACTTGGCTTAGAGGACAAAGGATTTTGAGAAAAATGTTTTCAATTTTCTAAGTTGACCACTAAACCTTAGACTTTTAACTCATAGGTCATAGGAGCGTTCTGGTAAGTCTGTAGGGTAGAGATTTATCATTAAATGTTACCTTAAGAACAAAAGCACACTGATTCTTGTGGAATGAGGAATGACATGTCAGGGCTCCTAAAAACATCAAAGGCAGCTATGGTAAATGATCTTAAGAGGCATTTCAGAGTAGTCCCATCAAGTATGACTTCTGAAAGAATGTTGTGGGCACTTTTAAGAAGCTTCTGGTAAATTCAATCAAACTTTAAAGTCAAGATAAGTTATTTTGAGAGCATAACTTTCATGGAGTCTCTTCTGCCTCCTGCCTCAAAACGTTCTGGTATTGAAGTCCTGTCAGTGGTTGAAAACATGGCAACTTTCAGTGGTGTCAAACAGCCATTTCCTTATTAGCTCAGAGAAGGCCCATACCCACCTAGAAAACTGCAAGTATGCTGCTTGTGCAGACCCCATCAGCTCTTGGTGCCCGAGCATAGGGAAATACTTCACAAAGTATAAAATGCACTTTGCGTTTCTGTTAGATCCCTGCACCCATGCAGGAATAACTTTCTTTTCTAAAAAGGGCTTCAGTGCAGAGCAGGTGCAGTCCTGAACTTCTTGAAATTATTCTGCTTTTACTTTCGTATCTTAGATGTGTCAGAATTGCCACATCCTCCTGTTGCAGTGGTAGTGACTGTCTCTGATTTTTAGCTGTTGTGCAAGACAATACTGCGTCAGTTACAAGATTGAGATACACTTCATCCTTTTCTGCTGCTGTTCACAATTAGTTATCTCTTCTGCATAGTAATCCCTTCTTTCTGCCTACTTAACCTTGATATCTCTTCATATATAAAACAAATACTTGCTTTATGCCTCTAGTTAATGTTATTAGCCTGCAGCCATGATTACCGATGAATTAAAATTGAAACCTGCTCACCTTCAGTTTCTTCAGAACTTCAAGCTAATTAATTTTACTTGGATGGAGGAGGGGGCTTGCTTTTTATTGTCAAAGTATTTATTTTGGAAAAAATGTACCAAAATCAACTCACTTGATTCAAGTGTTTAATTGAAAGAGTAACCTATATACCAATTAAATATTGTTCTTTCCTATTTCAAAAATCACCATGGTAACTATGTTTGAAATCTGGTTTAGCTGTTACATGTTTCTGAAAAAGTGTAGTGCTGAATAAATTCTAGCATTATTAAGAAGCTTTTGGTAACAAAGATTTGTAAAACTGGATTTCTTGATGAATTATACAGCACTGTGGCTTTTCTCTGTTTAAGTAGTAACTGTTTCCAAAGCTTTAAACTCCAGGTTCTGAGTAGTAAAGGAAAATACCTTATTTAAAAAGCAAAAATGAAATCCAACAAAAAAAAAAACCAGCAGTACTAACTGATAAAACTTTTGCCTACAAGCTTCCTATTTAACTTCTGGATCCTTAAGTTCATGCTTGGAATCCTCCTTTGAGAAACAGTACTGGAAGTTCTGGCCATCCCACATAGTGCTTTGAATCACATCTGAGTGGAGTACATAAAATGCTTGGCACTGATAATCATTTGGTATATAAATCTGTGGTTTGTGTTTGTATTTGGTGTGTATACCTTGGAGCCAGTTGGGTTTCTCAGGTTTTTTTTCTATACCCACTTTATGCTCTTTTGTTTATTTTCACAGACAAATGCAGGAAATGAACCAGACATAGAAGATGAACAAGTTTGCTGTGAAGCATTGGAGGTGATGACCTTGTGTTTTGCTTTGATTCCAACGGCACTGGATGCACTCAGTAAAGAAAAGGCATGGCAGATGTTTATCATTGATTTGCTATTGCACTGTCACAGCAAGTAAGTTTTGGTGGTGGATTTTTGGGATTTTTTATCACGTTATTTTACAATTCAAAATAAATATGAAGTCTAAACAGCGCAGTAACTTGGTATTTAAATGATCTTTCTCTGCACTTGTCTTAATTTATTGTTTAGCAATATAAATCTGTAATTTGGGTACCTATCCTGAAGTGATAGCTCTGTTAGTCCCATCTTCTTTGTACTCGTAAGGGGGATATTATCAAGCCAGATGGATGCCTGATAATGTGCTACTTATATAGAATGAAATAATAGGTACTTCATGATTTTTCAGAAATTATGTGAATACTCACTACATTAGAATATTTAAAGTGATGTAGGTGTAGAACAACTTTCTTATACTTTTTCTGATGACTAAAGACAAGATACAGTACGAGAAATTTGAGGAGAGGGGGCAGTCAAGATTTATTCCTTTGGTTTTCTTGAATTGGCATCGTATGCTTGTGAGTCCTCATGTGACTCGTGTTTCACATAGCGCCGTCACCTAGTTCAGTAGTAGCATCTTGGAGGAACCATTAGCAGTGGGGACAGACAGACAGGGAAAGCCAGTGGGAGCTGCCAAGAGCGATGCAGTTCAGGCTGCCCTGCAGTCCTGCCATAGAGTACAGGGATCTCTTTGTTATCTCCAAGCTATTCCTGCAGATCTCCTTAGACAGCATCTGCACAATACAGCATTTGTATGACACTGTCCTGTGACTTTTAGCCCATCTGAAACTGGAATGTGAAGTATTGGGCTGGGGGTGGGTGGGGTGTTTTTAGACCACTGTTTTCTACTGCTATCCAGGTGGAAAGTTTTTGTATGTTATTATTAAACCTAGTTAACAGTACTTTGAACTGTTACTAAAGATTTGTTTTGTAAGATCTGTCTGCGTTAGTTCCATGAATATTTGAAGTTTGCAAAATGGCAGAGATCAGAAATTAGTGACGTTGTCTAAGCCTTTCAGTACATCTTAATGGAGTCAGATTGTGGCACTCTCAGGTGAATGGGGTCAGAATTTCAGCACCATGTTTTGGGTTTTTTACTTTTCTGGGTAAAACAGGTTGAAAAGTCTTATGTTCAGGAATATGCACCATAACAAAAGGATCAATAGCATCATCAGAGTATCACTTCACAATCAACTATCTGCACACATTGGTGAAACTGTGGTGTGGTATTATCGGAATCCCACAAACATTATTAGTTTGCAACTTGTGGTATAGGATGTTAAATTTTCAGCTTCACTGAAGCTTGTTATCACTTAGAGAAGTATAACAAAATATGCTGACAAATGTATGTTGTAGTTTTACAAACAAGCTGTCTTTCACTAGTTTCAGTAACTTTCAAGGCTGATGACTAAGAAATCACTAAATTTTATTTTTAAAACTGTCAGCAGTTGATATAGAGTTCCTTTTTTGACAGTAAGTGTATGTTGGTTATATGTCAAATTTGGAGTACCAGCACGGCTGAATAGCATGGGCAAGTGTCAGTGCTGCCCCATCCTTTGATATTTTTTTTAATGTGTGTCCAAAGACATTAGATTTGTTTTTTACATGTGAGGTTTTTTACTATGATATAAGTAACGGGTGATAATTTTTTAATACTAAATTTCACTCCAGCTATCAGACTTTTGGGCATTGTATTTGGAATTTAATTGACAATTCAAGTGTCAACCAGCATTTCTGTGTATTTCAGTTAGTGTTTGGTATCAACACTTGTTACACTCTTTCAGTCTGAAAACTGCAGATGCTCTTTGTGAGGATTTCTCTGTTCTGGTCATATTTCCTTAAGGAAGTGAACTGTTGGTTCAAATGGGGAACTTCTAAATCTGTAAATCTTAAACAGTTTAGACTCTGAATTTCATTGTGCAAGTTCTGCCAGCGCAGTTTGTGGTGGAGGTAGAATGTCTTTTTAGCAAAACCTACAGTCTTGATTTACAGGTGGGAATATTTGTCATGGTTTTGCCAGTCTCTTCTTTTCTTGCCGGTTTCAGCTTTGTTGTCTGAACATTTGGATCCCAATGATATCATATTATTATGCCTAGTCAATAGTTAACGGTTGTACTTTTCTTCATAAAATATTAGAAGAAAAAAGATATGTCCCCAGGCTGGGGCTTTTCTTTCCAAATTTTGTTGGCATGTCAGTCCAAGTCGGAGCAGCAGTGTATTGATTCCGCATGTATGTTAGGTTTTTGCCCTTTAAAATAAAGAATAGCATTAATGGATAGGGTGTTTATGTGGGTTTTTTGTCAGAGGGGATAAAATTTTTAAGAGCTTCTCTTACCCAAGGGAACTGCTGCTCAGCTCCTTATCTCTGCTTTATTACTCCACCAGAATGGGAAATGAGCTGAATTTATTGTATGGGAAAACAGTTCATACTGTCAGTACAGGAGCTCTCTCTCATGCTTATAAAACTTCTGATATATAGGATAATCTCACTTAGAATGCAACTGTTCATTATTACATGATGAACATGTTCTCATTCTAATATGATGAGCATGTTAGAATAGCATAAATATGAGTAGAAAAGGAAGACCATTTTGAAAATTAAGGCAGTGAAGTTGAAGTAAGCTAAAAAGAAAGTTCTTCTTCTGAATGAGTGTGGAAACAGATTAGTGTTTGCAGTGCAGAGAGTTTAGCAAATACCAGCCAAAATTCTGAATATCCTCAATTTTCAGCTATTGTTTTCTAATCTCCTATCCTCAATCAGAGAACAATGTGAGCAAAAATATGCAAGTGAGAAAATGTTTTTGGTGCACCATAAAAGTCAATGATGATCAAGATCTGATCTTATAAATATGATCTTTCTGGAAGAGATCAGATGTTTTTTGGGGTTTTTTTGTTTCTTTCAGTGGTTGAGATTGTATGGGACTTCTGCTGTTTTCTCATAGCAGAACTATGCTACGTATAAATGGAGAAACAGAATGCAAAATGCTTAATACTAAATACTAGAGCAGTTCTTACTCTCCAAGCTAATTGATTTTATAGTGGTGACTCCTGAATACAGGACTGGTTAGTCAACAGTAGATAGCTGAACAGTTAATCCAAAATGATCCTGGAACCCAGAAGTATTCTGCTGATGGCTGCAAAGTATTTGGTAATCACACGTATGTGGCCCAAATAAATAAAAGTTCTTACTGCCTGCGTAAAGCAGTGGCACTTAGGCCCATTGAAGAGTCTGACTTCTGTTAACTAAACAGAAATCTGTATCCCGGAGCTATCAGTAGGATGGGATTCAGGTTGCCTTGCCTTAGTTGGAGGCCAGATGCCTCCGTTTCACCAGGCGAGTGGGAGTTCATCGTGCCATTTGTATCCTATCTGACCGCTTTATGCTATTGTCATGGTGTCTAACATGGCACCTAAATGCCTGCATTTAGGCAGCTGCATCCCTGCCATGGTTCCTCAAGAGCTCTTAGATTGTTACAGCGTCATGAAAATATAGTACTTGTGTTCAAATACTGCATACTCCTTAGAGACATAACAGTATGAAGTATGTGGTTCTTCGGTCATTTCTCACTTTCGGAAAACACCATCTTTATTTCATTCTGCCTTTAACTGCATGGACCTGAGGAGTGTGTATGTGATGTTGAAGGGTTGCATCTTAAAAGAAATTTCTATGAGAAGTTTTAGGAAACATCAGCTCAGCAATTGGGTCCCATAAAATGTCAAGTGTTACTAAGAACAAAACAGACCCTCTCCACCCTGTGGTCTTCTGTAACTCAAAGCAACTTGCAAAGATCAGAGAAGGGTGATGAGGGAGATCAGAGCTCTGAAATGACTTCCATCTGAGGAACAGCTGAATAGCTTGGGGCACTTCATATTGGAGAAGAGATAGATGGTGGGAGGAGAATACCACAGAGACCTTTAAAATCAGTAGCGAAGGGAGAACAACTAGAGAATAGTGTTCCTTTGTATAAGAATTTCTTGAGCATAACATTTAAGCAGTGTAAACGTTCAGTTTCAAAATAGTTTGAGGGGTTCTTTCATGAATTTGTCCAGTGAGGGCTATGAAATACTGATTTTGGTAGTCTTTCTGAACCACAAATTCATAGAAGCTGAGAGAATATTCTGGAGCAGTGTTACTGCATGCTTCCAGTCTTGTGCAGTTTTCAAGGTGTATCCCAGAGACAGGGTGCTCAGCTAGGTGTGTCTTGGCTCTGACCTCATGGTCATTCTTGCAAGTGTTTGAAGCACAGTTAACTGCACATGAAAGAACTCTGAAGGAAATAGGGTTCTTTCATGAGCTTTCCACAGTGACTTCTTGGGCAGAAAATGATGACAGCTGCACCAAAAATACACTGTAAATCTCAGGGGTTTGTATGTTGAGATGCTTTCATAAAGTTCAATATTGATTTGTACTCTCTCCCCACCCAAGTGGAATTGTTTGTAACAGTTTTTTACAAGATACAAAGCTCAGACTGTTTTACAAATTGAATTAATAAGGTTTGCCTTAAGTATTTTTTTCCTCTTCAGCTTATCCATTCCCACATTATTCCAGTGGTTAGATTAAGTTCTTAGATGAAAAATTTCCTTTAATTCTAGCCACTTGAATTGTCAGAGGGTCATCTTTTCTCATTTCTAGTTACTAGTGATAAATTTTGATCACAGATGCTTACAAAACTGCTGTAGCGATACATAAGAGCAGTTTTACTAGGGTGGCTCTATTTTGTCTTTCAGACACAGCTAGTGCTTGATTAGAAAAAATGTAGGGTTGCACACTGCTTGTGTTATGCAATATTTGCTGGCAGTTGCAAAGGTTTAGTGGCTGTGTGCTGATAAGTTTCTTTTGCCTTTAAATATTTGATGTGTGGAATGGGTTTTGTAATAGTGACTCGTGTCTTAAAATTTCACTGCAAGGAGAAACAATATGATAAGTAGCGAATAATTAAAAGTATTCTCATTCCTTATATTATGTCCAGTTTCAGAAGATGGCATTGAGCAGATAAGCACAAATTTAATTGTTTTTTTAATGCCCTGTTTGGATAAGGAGATTGAATTTAATGTTTCTATTAAATGATTTCCAGAACTGTTCGTCAGATGGCACAGGAGCAATTCTTTTTAATGGCTACCAGGTGTTGCATGGGACAGAGACCTCTCCTTTTCTTCATTACCCTGCTGTTTACTGTTCTAGGGGTAAGTTTTTAGAGGTAAAGGCTTCAGCACAAAATGAATTTCTGTAAAAAGTATTAAGACAAAATACTGCAAGAAAAGACGAATCGCTGTTAACAAGTCATTAAAGTATAGGCTCCTTTTTGAACCTACAGGCAAGCAGCACAGTCAGTTTCCATTTGAGTTAGGTGAGGGGGAAAGGGACTTCTGCATTTTCTGATAAGAACATGAACAATAAGCTTTCGTTTATGCAATTGATCTCCAGTGAATTCTAACCTTCAAGTAAAAATCATTAGCAGATTAGATAGATGCTTAGTGCCACCTATTACTGGGCCTGCCAGGGCTTTTCAATTCTGTGTGCTTGTGTTTCTTGAACATTTGATTACTTCTCTGTTCGTTTCCCATTCATGTATAGAAATTTCTACTAAAATAGTTCAGAAGTCATTCATTAACAGTTAGATATGACTGTAAACTTACAAAAAGTTAAAAATTGCCTTACACTTCTCTTCTTTCGTATTTACATCCAGCTTTAGGGAAAATGTTAGTGTTGCATTATAAGTAGAATCGTGTATGAATTCTATATCATTTGTTTTTGGTTTACGTAGAGTACTGCAAGAGAGAGAGCTAAGCATTCTGGAGACTACTTCACTCTCTTACGACACCTTCTTAATTATGCTTACAACAGCAATATTAACGTACCCAATGCTGAAGTTCTTCTCAATAATGAAATTGACTGGCTTAAGAGAATTAGGGTAAGTTTTAGGATCAATTTATTTCTTACAATCAGCTTTTTGCTGCTTTGTTTTTAAGTCCAGTTCTAAGCTTGGTAAATATATATTATTTCAAGTATCCTAATTTTCTTCTAAATGGCAGGATGAAGTAAAAAGAACAGGGGAAACAGGTGTCGAAGAAACTATTTTAGAGGGTCATCTTGGAGTAACAAAAGAGTTGTTAGCATTCCAGACACCTGAGAAGAAATACCATATTGGTTGTGAAAAAGGAGGTGCTAATCTCATTAAAGTAAGTTCCAGTTTTTGACCTGTGCAGTTTTTTAAACTTTAAAATATTTTACTATACATAGTTAAAAGAAGCTTTGCATCTTGTGGATTGTGGACACTGTAAAAGGTCCCAATTTAACTGTTTGACATGGGCTTCTAATTGAAGTTTAATGTTTCCTTTAAAATAATTTAAAATGAAACCACATACTTCATTTGTAAGAGTGTTGAACTTGTTCTTCGGAACCACTGCATATGGAGTTACTGTGACCTCGTGAGCTGTTATTCCAAGACTCAGCAAACATCACACAAGGATAGTAAGCTAGATACAGGATAGTCCTGTACAGGACTGTTTTCTTACGTTACCTGTGTGTAGTGGTTTTTCCATGTGTTCTTAATTAGTGCTATTAATGTTTATGGCAGGTTTGAACAAATGTGTGAACATCTGAGTGTCTCTTTAATCAGATGTGTTTTCTTTGTACTTCTGATGTTATACAGCAGGAATGTTGGGGTTTTTCAGCACAAGCTGATAAAAGAACTTTGTAGATGGTAGTGGTTTGGTAAAAGAAAACTTTACCTATCAATGATAATACAGAATTATTTTTAACTTGCAGCGAGGGAGGGGGTAGGCTTGCAGGGAACCACTATAAAGTGGAGTTACTCCATTTTAAATTTAAAAGCTCTTTATGGTACTGGTCTCAGTTTTTACTTTTTTCTTTTTTTAAGTAATCCTCTGGTTCTGGGACATTCATTTGTGTAATAACTCTTATTCTGTTATAAAATAGTGTGTGTGTTTCAATGGTAACAGGTGATTTATTTTCTTCTTTCTTGTTTTCCACCCCCCAGGAGTTGATAGATGATTTCATCTTTCCAGCATCCAATGTTTATCTACAATACATGAGAAATGGAGAATTGCCTGCTGAGCAGGCCATACCAGTCTGTAGTTCACCAGCTACTATTAATGCTGGCTTTGAGCTACTGGTTGCACTAGCAGTTGGATGTGTGCGAAATCTCAAACAGATAGTAGACACGTTGACTGAAATGTATTACATAGGTACAGCAATCACTAGTATGTAATATTTTTAATTATCTATTTTCTACTTTTTAATGTATATAATATGTATAGGTTTTGTTTATATTATCAACTGAACTAGATGCTGAGTTTCTTGGTTTGTGGCTGCTTTTAATGCTGCAAAATCAGGCTGTCAAAATCTAGGAAAGTTTGGCAGTGTAGCCTTTATTTGTTCCTCTTTATGCAGTAAATCTTGCGTTATATTGTTACATCCAAGTTCCAGCCCCAGTCACTTACATGGTTTTGACCCTTCCTCTCTGCTTTCTGGCTACTCCCCTTTGTCCATACCAGCTCCCAGGAACCTCATTCTGTCTGTATCTTCTATTTTTGTCTCATTGTTTCAGGCTCTGCCTAACCAATCCCAGAACCTCATCAGGTATCTTCGACTTAGTTCTAGTGCCAGTCTCTTGGTTGCTCACCTAATTTTTCATTGTTGTCCACACACAGACACAGGTCCACTGTCCTGTTTCTCTTTTTAGTTCTGTACTCATTCTGTGCTTGTCATAGTCCTTTCTCAAATGGTTGTTCTCTCCGTTTTGGCCTTGTCTCAGCACAAATCTGCACTTAAATAACTTTTTCCTTCACACTGGAGAAAGATCATAGCAATTGCAGTGTGAAAAAAACAAAAAAACAAAACCAACAAACAAAAAAAACCCAAACCAGCCACCTTGCAAATGTTAATATTTCAAAAGTTGGTGAAACTTGGGCTAACTTTCACAAGAATGGCAAAAGGCTCATATTTAATATAAATGTTGTTATCAATAAAAAACTTGTTAAGACTTTCTTAAAAATGAACAAACAGGACCATATTTTCTGCAGCCCTAAATGGGATAGCTAAACCATTTTGGCTGTAACATTAACAGGGAAAGGAGGGTGGGGGAGAAAAAACAACCACCAAACCGAGTAAACCCAATCTTGTATGGGAAGAAAGGCTGGGAAGTTGTTCTGCCTGGTGGTGTCTGGGGAGGGCCTTATTTGTGGCCTTTCATGCTTAAAGGGGGCTTACAGGAAAGATGGGGAGGGACTTTTTATCAGGGCCTGTAGTGACAGGACAAGGGGCAATAACTTTAAACTGAAAGAGGGTAGATTTACTTTCAACACAAGGAAGAAATTCTTCACTCTGAGGGTGGTGAGACAGGGGCACAGGTTGCCCAGAGCAGCTGTGGGTGCCCCATCCCTGGCAGTGCTCAAGGGCAGGCTGGATGGGGCTGTCAGCAACCTGGTCTGGTGGAAAGTGTCCCTGCCCATGGCAGGGGGGTGGACTAGATGGTCTTTAAAGGTCCTTTTTTAGCCCAAACCATTCTGTGATTTAACAGAACGTTTAAACTTGTAGACTTCCGCAAAACTGTAAGCAACTAGAAATAGTATCCTGTAGTAGGAATTGTCCACTGTCTTGGAATGGCAGTGCTACTTGCCCAGTGGTGGTATCAGTGAGTCATTTGACATTTTTCAATCTCTTCCTGTTTGGTTCCATCTCAGTAGAACAAATGAAAAGGGCAGCTTTATGGTTCCCCCCCCTGCACCATCCTTTTTTCTTCACCCTTTTCTATTGGGAAGTAGTGTGTTTCTTACCACCTCACAATAAGAAGGATTTCATGACATTTCCTTCCACTCGAGTATTTGATAAGCACAATAGAACACTGGATCTCCATGGTGTTTCAGATAGAAGAGAGAACACGTGTATGAACTGTGCATGCTGTGTGTTTCATATACCAAGTAAAACTTGCTTGTAAACATGCATGCTTTCTTACTTCCTTTTACATCAGAATTTTTTGCGTTAAAGCCACAGAACAGCAGGTTAGTGTAGGAAGCCTGTGATTGTAAATGTACTCTGAAGAGATGAAAGATCTGAGGGAGAAGACTTGGGAGAAGAAAAAAATCTGTCACAAGTCATATAGATATCATTATCTAAAACTGTTTCCCATCATGCTAAGGAAAAGTGAGGCACAAGTGAAATCCTGTAGTTTTAAAAGGACTGGAAATGCGTGAAAGGCTTGTAAATTGGCTATATGTTCTAGGTTCATTCAGCTGATTTCTTAAATTAAGAAACTTGCTGGTATTGAGGGAAGACTTTTTGTTTGATACATAGACTGAATTTTCAGGCCACCTCTTTAGCTATGCAGTAGAAGAAAATGGTGCAATGTTAAAATATCATTCATAGAAGTTGTGTTCATTTTAGCAGTTAGGTTTTCTGGTGGAACATTTGTTTTACTAAACTGCAGTGTGATACAGACTAATACTAATTCTATGCAACTGCCCTTCATGCTGCACTGATGGTGTAATTCTTTTATAACAAAATAATTTCCTAATCACATTCTGCTATTTTCTTTTAGCTTGTGAAGCGCTTACAGAATGGGAATATCTGCCACCTGTTGGGCCTCGGCCGCCAAAGGGATTTGTAGGACTAAAAAATGCTGGTGCCACTTGTTACATGAATTCTGTCATTCAGCAGCTGTACATGATTCCAGCCATCAGGAATGGGATTCTTGCAATTGAAGGCACAGGCAGTGATGTAGATGATGACATGTCTGGGGATGAAAAGCAGGACAATGAGGTAAACTTAATTGTGTAGAACTTCTTTAATAGAAAAGGCTTGTACTTTAAAGATAAAAGGCTTATAACAATTTTAGGTTGCCAATCACGTCACTTTCTACTGTGAACAGTGGGGACAATAACGTAATGTTTCTTAATTGACTGTTTTGTTAACTTCCCTCTACGTGGTTTTGTGCTTGAAAGCACTGTATACCACTTCTGCCACCAGAACTGCGTTAATGCACACAAAGACATTTCCTACTTCAGATGAGAATATGAAACGCCTTAGATTGTTAAACATGGGATACAGCTAGCTATGAGGCTGCTCGATATCCAAGTTAATTGCACAAATTTTCTTTTTTTCAGAGCAATGTTGACCCACGAGATGATGTGTTTGGCTATCCACACCAGTATGAAGACAAACCAGCACTGAGTAAAACAGAAGATAGAAAAGAATACAATATTGGTGTTCTGAGGCATCTCCAAGTAATTTTTGGTCATTTAGCAGCTTCCAGGCTACAGTACTATGTACCAAGAGGGTTTTGGAAACAATTTAGGTAAATAGGAAATTTAGTATTGATGTCTGTTCACTGGGCCACTGTGATAGGCAACAAAACTAATCATAGTAGAAGAAATTATACTGAAGTTAAGTGTAAATTAGCAGAAGTTCTGTAGCATTGTATCCATTATCTTACCTTTTCACCATTCTGTAGAAATCTGCTAATAAACCAAAGTTTACAGCATAATGGTTATTTTGAATTCTAGCAGTTCTTGACCTTGATATTGAGACTTTGAATTAAGTATGAATTTATACACAAAATTTGTTTTTACTCACCAGTAAGTGTCAGGGAAAGAGTAACAGGTGGTATATTACATCACAAAGCAACGAATAGTTTTGGTCAGTAAGAAAGGGATTAATAGCTTGAATAATATTTTTTTAGAGAAGAAATCATTAGAGAACAAACCAAAACATTTGACAAGAATGTGCTTTTGTTTTCAGACTTTGGGGTGAACCTGTAAATCTACGTGAGCAACATGATGCTTTAGAATTTTTTAATTCCTTGGTGGACAGTTTAGATGAAGCTTTAAAAGCTTTGGGCCATCCAGCAATGTTAAGTAAAGTTCTAGGAGGGTCCTTTGCTGATCAGAAGATTTGTCAAGGATGCCCACATCGGTGAGTGTTTTAAGGTTCTTCTTTCTTCCAGAAAACCCACCTGTGTTTGTATCTTTATAAAAGTAACTAAAGATTCAGAGTGGGGTTTTGTGTGGTTTTGGTGAGGGGCAGTTTAAAGCTAATGGAATTTGCTACCTTATCTTTTCTACAGTCTACTCTTAATATTAATTCATCTTCAGGTGCCTTGAAATGCTTGAGTATTATTATTTCTGCTTAGCAGATTGTATGTGAAGCATCATGTATTGATCAGGGGAGGAAAAGATACAGCTTTTTCATGTTAAAATAAGAACAACTTGGGGACCAAATGCAATGTATAAAATCTTAATACATGGCCAACATGTGTTGCTGTCTTCTGTCTTTCATGGTGTGTGGACACAGCTGACAGAAGTATGAATCTTTTAATTCCCACGAGCAAAACTCCATTCATACTCACTATGTAAGCTGTAATAAAGGGGAATGGTGTAGAAAGTTTATATTTTTCTTAAGATTTCTGCATATTTAATTAACTTAAAATGTGAATATTGAAGTTCAGCTTCATATAGGGTATGTAAAAAAATCCCCACCCACACCAAGTCAGACTGAAAGTCTGTAACCCACTGGTCTTGATGGTGGTGTTCAATGACAAATGCTTAGTGAAGGAATAGAACTAGACATTGTACAGTTGTACTTCTCTAGACTTTTTCTTTTATATCTCTTTTGAGGTGGATGATTAAAATCGTGTGCAAGATTCAAGATGACCTAATGATGGACTTTGTTCTTCTTCAACAATTGGCATTTTTATTATCATGTTAAATTTTATATGACTAACAGTTGGCCTTCTTACTGTTCACTACATCTTTCAGATCGTGTGCAATTCTTAAACAATATAGATTTTTCTGCACATTAAAATTGCAAATTATCTTTATTGTGAAAGTTGACCATTTACTGTTACCCTTCTGTTAGCAATTAAAATACAGGGAAAAACACTGATACAAACTTGATTGTGGTAATCTTTCAACTTCAGTTGAGCTCATGTGTGAATTAGAAGAACTTGTAAGTGGAACATCATAAGTTTCATGGGTTAAAATGTGTGACCAGAAGTAAGTTGAAATAGTGCAAGATAAAAGGAAAGCACTGGTTTTATTTGATATGCAATGGGTAATTAAATGGAAGATACAGATGTGAAGCAATGTGAGTTAACTTTCATTCCTGATATTATGTACTATCCTGAAGTATCACCTGTCTCTTTGGAACTCTACTGGATTTGCATAATGTACTTAATAAAAATGTTACTCTGATTATAGTTTAGAGAGGAGAAAACTGATGATAAACTATTGGATTGGGGTGTGACAGATTAACAGCCTTTCTAAATTTGTAAGTTACATAATAGATGAATGAATATTACTGTCTTGGTTGAAGTGTTTCTAAATATTAATTTATTCACTTTTATAAAACCCTTTGTATGCTTGATTGCATATCAGAGAAACAAACCCTGCAGGGTTATGTGGGAATAGATGCAACTTTTTAAATTTATTCATTACTTTATCTTTTAAAAAAAAAAAAATAATTGTTTCCAAGATGTCTTAACTGGTTGTTTCTTCAGCATTGCTGGTTCATTGCTAGGAATTTGTTTGAAGGTTATATCAGAACACAGTAAGTCAGTCAGTCATAAATATGCAAAGTGATTTTATGAAGACAGCTATTCAGATTTTTTTAGACAGAAAAATAAAAAGGCTTTTGTGTTTGGTTTTTTTTTTTTAGTTGGAATGTTTTGAACTGTTGTCTTTAGGTATGATAACAATATTTGTGTTTCAGTCTAATACCTGACAATAAAGGAAAAAGTACACTCACTACTCTGCTATCTGTGTTTCTCTACCAGCTTGAGTTAGCCAAGTCTGTTAGCTGCTTTAAAAACAAGATGTGCTAAAAGATTCAACTTCCACGATCTTTTCAGTGAACTTGAGACATACAAGTCGTTTCTATGATCTTCATAAAATAACTATAGTTAGTGCAGATCAAAAAATACAGTATGCTGACACTGTAACGTAATTGTAGGAAGACTGCAATATAAAAGAGTTCAGTTCTTTTTTTTACTGCTTAAGCCCTTTTGCCGGAAGTTGACATGAAATGCTGAGTAAAACTTTTGCCGTAGGGTGCTATGTAGCACCTGTGAAACAAGTTAAATATGTTCCTACCTTTCTTTTACATCTGTCTGTTCATTGGTAGGTACGAATGCGAGGAATCCTTCACAACTCTGAATGTAGATATAAGAAATCACCAAAACCTCCTTGATTCTTTGGAACAGTATGTCAAAGGAGACTTATTGGAAGGTGCAAATGCATATCATTGTGAAAAATGCAACAAAAAGGTAATGATTCCTTATATATAAATTTGTGTACAACTGTGATGTTATAGCCGTATTAAGTTCAGTCTTAGTTCATGTTCAGGGAGGCAAGTTACTCTTTTAATTACTGAATATGCTTTTTGGTAGGAGTGCATGAATGGAAACTGAATAGCTGATGACTGTTCATGTCTTCTTTCAGGTTGATACAGTGAAACGCTTGTTGATAAAGAAGTTGCCTCCAGTTCTTGCAATCCAGTTGAAACGATTTGACTATGACTGGGAAAGGGAATGTGCAATCAAGTTCAATGATTATTTTGAATTTCCACGAGAGCTGGACATGGAACCATACACGGTGGCAGGTGTAGCTAAATTGGAAGGAGATGATGTAAATCCGGAAAATCAGATAATACAAAATGAACAGTCTGAAAACGAACACTCTGGGAGCACAAAATACAGGCTTGTTGGTGTACTTGTACACAGTGGCCAGGCCAGTGGTGGACACTATTACTCTTATATTATCCAGAGGAATGGTGGAGATGGTGAGAAGAATCGATGGTACAAATTTGATGATGGGGATGTGACAGAGTGTAAAATGGATGATGATGAAGAAATGAAAAATCAGTGTTTTGGTGGAGAATACATGGGAGAAGTATTTGATCACATGATGAAGCGTATGTCCTACAGGCGCCAGAAGAGGTGGTGGAATGCCTATATTCTTTTTTATGAACGTATGGACACAATAGACAAAGATAATGAACTAATAAAATATATTTCAGAACTTGCTATCACCACTAAACCCCATCAGATTAAAATGCCATCAGCCATTGAACGAAGCGTACGGAAGCAGAACGTGCAGTTCATGCATAATCGTATGCAGTACAGCCTAGAATATTTCCAGTTCATAAAGAAGTTGCTTACTTGTAATAGTGTCTACTTAAATCCTCCTCCAGGTTAGTATGTTACTAAAATAATTACGGATTAGTTTCTTGCAAGAAGAGCTCTGATTTGTGTTGTCAAGTATTTGTCTAGCCAGTGAAAATTATGTGTACTCTGCTTTGAATACTCTTGTCTTTCTGGAATTCTGTGGTTAAACATCTCTTGTTGAGTTGTTCAGCAGTGATAACATGCCAGAATATTTGGCAAAAAATACTTTGATAATCAAATTATCAACGGTTATTCAACATATGTACTAAGTCATATTAAAATACTGAAGTTTGTGGGTTGTTCTGCTGAAGACAGTTCACAAAGGTAAGATGCTATATTTCTAAAAATCAAACATACGTTAGTCTCAGTGTACCTGTCTTAAAGCTTATATTTTTGAATGACACGTTGTAGAAGCTAGAGGCTGTTTTGATCAAGTTTCTTGTTAAAATTGGAACACAATGTCAAGACAAAACAGTAATCTGGAATAAGTTAAATTTTTGAAAGTAAATTGCTTTTACTTTGTCTACATATGAGTATTTTGATTTTTCTTTAGGACAAGATCATCTGTTGCCTGAAGCAGAAGAAATAACTATGATTAGTATTCAGCTTGCTGCTAGATTTCTCTTCACCACAGGATTTCATACAAAGAAAATAGTCCGTGGCCCTGCTAGTGATTGGTATCTTGTCTTTTATCAACAGTTACAGTTTTGGAAGTTTGTCTGTCAAAAGATCCCAGTTATATACATATGACAGTAAAAGGTGGTAGTGGTCTGTCCTTTTTTTCCTCCTTCCTCCAAATACGTGGTCAAGGCGCACATGAAAGCGGGGGGAAATTTGAACAGAAAATACTGGGAAGAAACTGAGCCTTAAAATAAGCTAGTGAGCTGAACAGCTTCAAAGTTCATTTTCAAACAGACCTTAAATCTACCTTTTGTCTGTCTTTTAAAAAGAACAAAGGAGTAGAATCTATTGCTAGTGCAAAACTAATAGGTTATGTATTACAAGTAATTCAGAATGGTTTGTTCGTGGTTTGAGTAGTTTTAAACAAAGGTTCTTTCAACCTGTTTTTGCAGCTTATATTTGTATTCTGTTTCTGAAATACATATATATAGTCATCTAGACTCTTAGCAGAGCTTTATGTACATTGCTGTGAGGCCTGTAATTCAAATCTGTAGTATAACAACAACACAATCTTACTCATAGCACCACAGCATTTTAGTCTTTAAGCTAGGTTATTCTGTTTTGGGGAGGGGAGTGTGGGTACCTGCTGGTAGAACTAGAGAGAAAATACAGCATTCATGATGACCAGTAGTTTACCAGCTACTTGTGAGTAGTTGTGTAATACATGGCAGGTACGTACAAGTTTTTCTCCAACAGCAGCTTTCAGAGTAGCCAAGTTACTCCTGTTATTTTAAGAGATCAAGAGGAGTTCAAATATTGCTGTGGGAAGGAGGACAGAGTCACATAAGACCCTCTCCGGAACAGATATTTTACTGTTTGGATGGTTGGTTTGTGGATTTTTTTTTTTAGATCTGTAAGTGGGAATGTAAATTCCTGATAGGTTACATACTTAGTTACTTGTCTTAGACACAGCTCGTGAAATCCACCTCACTGCTCCACTCCCCCCAAGTCCCAGTACAAAGGGAATGATAGCTGCCACTTTAGGACCTGCTTTGGGTAGTAAGTTTGAGAATTAGGGGATGTAATCCTGTCTTAGTTCTTACAGGTGATAGAAGTAAAAAGCTACAGTTAAATGTTAAATTTTAAATCAAAGTATCTTTTTTATATGTGATTGCTAGTAACAGAGAGTATTGCTCTAGAAACTGCCCACGGTAGAGGGGTTGGAACTTGATGATCTTTAAGGCCCCTTCAAATGCTAACCACTCTGTGATTCTACTGTGTAACTACACTTTATCTGATTTGTAAGCATTTTAT
The DNA here is from genome assembly GCF_023634085.1 of Falco cherrug. Lineage (NCBI taxonomy): Eukaryota > Metazoa > Chordata > Aves > Falconiformes > Falconidae > Falco > Falco cherrug. Next base: position 82,759,909 of record NC_073698.1, on the reverse strand, counting down.
GAGCAAAAATGTTTGGGGGGATCACCTTTAACATGTATTTTCTTCAAATTCTGTAAAAGAATGTGTCTGCCAGAATTCATTAATGTCTGCGTTTGGTCATAATTTCTCAGTTGTATCATTTTCTGTTTCAGGTATGATGCATTATGCATCCTTCTTCGTCACAGCAAGAATGTACGCTTTTGGTTTGCACACAATGTCCTTTTTAATGTTTCAAACCGTTTCTCTGAATATCTTTTGGAATGCCCTAGTGCAGAAGTGAGGGGTGCATTTGCAAAACTTATAGTATTTATTGCACATTTTTCATTGCAAGATGGACCATGTCCTTCACCTTTTGCCTCTCCTGGACCTTCCAGTCAGGTATTTAATTTTCTAACAAAATCCTTTTGAAACTTATTCTTACTTATTCATTGTAAGTATTTAATGTAAAGTAAATTCTGGAGTAGGTGCATCAGTGTTGACAGGAAAGCTGTACAGTTCATTTTGCGCTACATAACATGATGTAACTCAACCAGTTTTTGTGAGGAGTTAGTGGTTCGGTTTCCCCTCGCTTCTAAGTCTTTGTGAAGACTGAGTTGAGCTGTGAGTGAGATCTGCAAAATAAAAGCAGTGGCTTATTATAAAGTAACTGTGTAGGGGAATGGGACCCTTAGTTTTCCATTTGGAATTTAAAAAATAGACAAAAAGCCATACAAAAAGCATGAAAGCATGCAAGAGTTACCCGTGATTTCTTCCCCTATATCCTGCAACATTGATGTTGTCAAAAATGTAACTTTTGCACAGAAGTACACAATGAATTGCCTAGTTTTATACACCTAGAACTGACAAACAAAAAAGGCAAAATCTTAATGTCATATTTATCATAACAAATGTGGGTTTGGACTGTATTAAAATTTAAAAGATCAACTTTTTTGAACCTTTGCTTTGTCGTGTTTTTTATGTCTGCAGTAAGATACTTTTAGTTTGTATGGTTTCACTTCTCAGAATCTTTTCACTACTGTATCCAGTCAAAGAACTTGTATTTAGTTAGTTACATATGTTTTGACAGTGTATTTTTCATGAGGTGTTTGAGATACACCTGTAGAGGTGATTTGGTTGTCTGTCTTAGTCTATGAAGCTCACAGCAGAACTGCATGTGCTTTTCTGAGCATTTAAGCCTAGCCGCTGTTGGAGAAAAAATAGAGTTAAAAACTTCTAGATTTGCATAATTTCTTGTACTTGCGTGGTATTTAGTGATGGGAGGCTTACTCCCTATATGTCTGTCTGTGTCTTTCTGTGAGATACAGAAGACTAACCAGCTGCTGGTATTTTGAAGCTTGTATGAATCCTATACCTTTTAGCTAGTTCTGTTTTCTGCCATAGTAGAAAGTATAAACTAAATAAAGATTTGATAGTTCAACCACTAATATTAGAACTTTTTTTTATAGGCTTATGATAACTTAAGTTTAAGTGATCACTTGCTGAGAGCGGTACTAAATCTTCTAAGAAGGGAAGTATCTGAACATGGACGCCATTTGCAGCAGTATTTCAATCTGTTTGTGATGTATGCTAATCTAGGTAAGAAAATTACACTTTTACTGGTGACACTAATGAACTGGGTTTTAACAGCTGTCCAGTTACACAGGTAACCGTAGGAGAATCCCGGTTTTTAGCCTTAGACAGATTATTATCATTAAATATATAAATGCTCTATAGAGCATCTGTATTCCTTCAGTTCGGAGTCTGAGGCTTTAGTCTTCCATCCTTGGAAGATCAACACAAGGAGCTTGAAGCAGTAAGACTGTGTCCTTCTGGGAGGCTGTGGGGGTGGAAAAATGGCAAGAGAGATGATGCTTTGTTCAGGGCTCATTTGCAGGGAGGTCATGAGACCAAAGAAGCATGTGGGGTTGTTAACTGGTTTGAGCCTGAAAAAGTTGATGAAGATAAAAGTTCAAAAATGAGAGAGGTGCATGATTTTCCTTTATGGAAATGTTGATATAGTTGTGCTTTGTCTGTATACTCTGACTATGCGCTTTCAGTATTAATTTCTCTTAAGTTCACTTTTGAAGTTCATAGCTATGAATGCAAAACACTGGTTCTGTATCTGTCTTCCCTTGAAAGACTCTGCGAGGCTGAGGAAATAGCTCAGTCTGTATGTATTCTGAGACATCACTGCTTGCCAGAGTGCTTTCACCATAGACATCATATGAGGTAAAAAGAATGCAAGAATTTGGAAATTAGACTATAAATTTAATCAGATGTTGTAGTTCCTCCAAGATAAACAGGCAAAAAAGCCAGTGTTTTTGCAGTATAGGAAGGCTTAAGTAAAGTTATCCCAGGTTTGAGACGGCGATTCTTGTCATAAAGATCGGTCCCCTAAATTTTCTGATGAAAGATTAAATTTGAGATTGTGATCACAAATGAACGTTTATTTTTAGCATCCTACTAGTCTTGCATTCAACATCTACGTGTATTTGCAGGTGTTATGCTTAAGACACATTATACGTATGCTATAATGTAAGATTGAGGTGGTGGTGGACATGAAATACTGGCTGTGGCACTTCCAGCATCACCACTTTCTCTTCAGCATCTTATTTGTATTCAGCATTTTGAAAATAGAAATAAGTATAGATTTATAAAAATCTATATAATCTATATAAAAACTTGTATTAAATTCTGGATTATGTATCTCTCCATAGAAGGTCACTAGCCTGTATACTAAGAATAGAATAAAACAGTGCTAATAGTATCTGAAGCAAGTATTCCAAACAAAAATCATTTTTGCAATTAATGGGAACAGGACTGATCTCAGGTTCAAATGAACAGCTGTAATCATGCTTTCTCTTAATATTACCAGCATGTTGAAAATCAATTGATGTTTGATTGAATAAACTGTTTCTCAGGTAGGTTAATCCATTGCTGCTTTATATATTTGCCCTGGGGAAGAGCAATTAAGAGTAATAAAATGCAAGTCAAGTGAATAAAGGTTTATTTTTACACTCTCAGATTGATGAGGGTAGTCACAGGTCTGTATCTAGTTTGTATCTACATTTTTACAGTTATTAGGGTCATCTTCTTCTGTTGGGGGACCATTTCTATTTCACATGTGGTAGCCTACGTGACAAAGCATCTATCTCTACAGCAAGTTCTAAACCAGATACAATATTCTTCCGTAGTGGTAGTCTATTACACTCTCCCTTTTACTGTAATACAAGATATTTTCATCCTTTTATGTAAAGTAGTGTTAAGTTAGGAGATCCAGTTCCCTTGGAATTTTTACAAAATGCCCATAATACCGAGCAGCTCAGTGATAGCTGGTTATCAGCTCATGCAGGCAAGTTATAAATGTGAGCTTCTGTTAAGGTCTTTGTGGCTAAAATGTTAAGCAAACGTATCAGTCCAAATGGAGTTATTTCACTATTTCCACATAGAACACACACACAGAGTTCTGGAAGCTTTCATGTGGGTAGGCAGTTTTAAAGGAATGTAATGTCCTATCTGTAAAACTAATTTAGGCAGTTGTGTTAATTTAATTTCACCTGTAACGTATGTTGCTTTCATGTACTTTGTCTATGAAATCATTATCTGTCAGGCAGGGTTCTGTCATGACCCCCAGAGTGGACTTAATTTCATTATAGAGAGATGCAATTCTCCTGCTCTAACTTACCTCTTCTTCTTTACTACCTTTTTGTAGTCAGTCAGTGCAGTTGAAGCCTCTGACTAGGAAAGCACTCAGAAGTCAGATGGGAAAGCGTAACTAAAGTTTATTTGTGGGTCTGACCATTACCAGTCTACCCTGCAAAGATAAACATGGAAATATTAAGCAGTTGTGCTTGTCGTTGCTGTTACCTGAAGGCTTCTGCATGCATGTAGTCATTCAGCAAAAGCCACAGTACGTCATTCCTGCAGCACCCCAAGTTCTGTGAGAAAGATTAAACTGTCTGATATTTTGAGAAATCATATTGTTCGCATCAAAGCAAGTGAGAAATCAGTTCTACAAAGGATGTAACTACAAAACTATCTGATATAATGAGAAAGATACTATAAAGAGCTCTAATAAGGTGCTATCTGGATTCCACCTTATCAGGACGATGGTAGGTAAGGTCCAGTTTGTATTTCCAAATCAGAAAAAACTTAGAAATAAATGAAAAATCATGACTTTTAACCAAACTGAGAAGAAGAGTAGAAGATCAAAAGGGGCATACCAAATTTTTACTGGTAAGTACTTGTACAGTATTTGCAAGGTATTCTTGCAGTGAAACTAGCTGTGTGTTTGGATTTTTTGTTTGGGTTTGGAGACTTTCTCATTTTGCTTGTTGGGGTTTTTTTTAATTGATTTTATCACTCTTACTAAGCTTATTTCATAGTATGGCACAGTTGGAAATGTCTTAAATTTGTAATTTGTATATCTAGGATGTAGTGGGAAAAAAATGAAATACACTGTGGGGGTGTTCATCCTGTCCTGGGCATGACAATGAAAAGATTAATTCTTTGTCCAAAAGACTTCTCTGAGGCTTTGCTGTTAACACAGATGTTAGTTACTTAAGTGCTAATGAGCGCTGTTAAGAAATTGTAGTCATTTATAACTCCGCTTCAATGTGATTTTTCAACTGAACATAATTTTCTTCTGCATCGTTACTGATTTGATTATTCTTTTTCCTCAGAAAGTATAAATGATGGTTTTAATAAAACCCAGCAACTGAAAAGTTATCAATCATGTAAACAGTAGTTATTTTTCTTTTTTTTTTTCCTTCCTGCCCTGCCACCCATGAAGGTGTAGCAGAGAAGACACAACTTCTGAAACTAAATGTTCCTGCAACCTTCATGCTTGTGGCTCTGGATGAGGGTCCAGGTCCTCCAATTAAATACCAGTATGCTGAACTGGGGAAGCTATACACTGTTGTGTCGCAACTGATCCGTTGTTGCAATGTGTCATCGCGGATGCAGTCTTCTATCAATGGTATCGTGAATTTTAAGTTTTCCTTTGGTTGGTTGAATATACCAGTAAATGTCTCTTGTGCATATTTAGCTTTATGTGTGAAATGGATTAGCTGGAAAAATGTTTCTTTTATGTTTAGCAGCTCCTTTTGTTTAAAAGACGGAAATCTTGGTCATAAGCAAAGTTGGTTTGCTATACTGAAAAGCACCAGACAGAAATCTGTTCTGTATTTTATGTGTCTTGGCTTATTCCTTAAAACAACTGAGTAGTAAAGTAGTAGTTTGTTGATCACAGAATAGTAATGATTTTGGAAAGTCTAAAGCTCATTGTAAAGAGTTGCATAAAGATCTTTTGATTCAGAGTAGGCAATAAAAGATTACTTTCATGTTACAAGTACAGAAGTAATCTGTACAGGAAACAAAAGCAGGCTTTGAAATAGCTAATACTGCTTATCAGTAAAGAGGTCTTGCATTGTTGTGGATAGCTCTTGAAAACGATTTGGTGCTTGTTCACAGTCAGGATGACAAACAGAAGCCAGCACTTTATAAAAGAACCAGTTAGAAATCGGTGAACCACAGAGTAAATAATTAATATCTCCAGTAGTTCAATACAGTGCAGTTATTTTTGAGAAATAGTGTCAGAATATTGGGCTACATGGACTTCGTAGCCTGTATATGTACACGTTCTGTTAAGCGTATTTTAGCACACCTAATCGGGAATCTGTAGAGAAGCTATTTAATGGCAGACTCACTACAGCTTGATGATATAGCCAGGCTATAAAGTCAATAGGCTAAATGTGCTATAGTAAGATTAATGAACTGAAAATTTTACTGTGCTGTAATAAGCTTCAGAACCATTTGGCCATTTTGATTTTGTTTTGTTTCCAGCTCATTATTACATGCTTAGACTGAAAATTTTTTCTGCCTATGAAAAATAATTGTATATTCACCGCATTCATAATGTACTAAAAAAAAATTACTGTGTACAAACATTACTTTTGACTACTAATTACGATTACTATTTGCAGAGTAAAGTTGTTTCTTGCTTTAGCATATTAAACTAGGAAGGTTGTCCCTTGGACTTCTGGGCATCTTCAGACAACTCAAAACACTGCTAAATTTAGAAACGTCAGGAGAAAATCAACAATCTTTCCATATACAAAATGAAGCTTAATAAATAAGAGACATTAGTTTTTATTCTTTCAAGAGTTACTTCTGTCTGCACTCTAGAGGTTCAGACATGATTGTTCTGACATAGTTATTCCTCTGAACCCTTTCCAGTTGCCTGGTGAAGTAAATAGACCTTGTGTCCCAAAACTTTATATAGATTTGGGCTGTGTTACGCAAGCAGTGAAGCAGACAGATTCAGGAGATGAAGAGGATTTCACTGAATAAACTCTCAGTAATTTCTTTTCTTGCATATGAATGTGTCTCCAGCTGTTCAGCTTTGATTGTCACTGCATCATCTGAGAGGGAGAAGTAGCTCTCTCAGGCAACCAACCGTCAGGCTTCATACAACTTCAGAAAGCTTAGTTATTTCATACCATAGTGTTTTTCAAAGAAAATCAGCTGTTGGGGTTGGGTTTTTCTCCATCTAGTGTTTCTTGATGTTACACCAATTTATGTTTTGTTCTGTCTGCACTGAAAGTACTTCAGTACCTTTTCATCTGTAATAACTGTTTGTTCTAGGTAATCCCCCGCTTGCCAACCCTTATGGTGATCCTAATTTATCTCAGCCTATAATGGCACTTCAGCAGAACGTAGCAGACATTTTGTTTGTGAGAACTAGTTATGTGAAGAAAATTATTGAAGATTGCAGCAACTCTGAAGAGACCATCAAGTTGCTTCGTTTCTGCTGTTGGGAGAATCCTCAGTTTTCTTCCACTGTCCTCAGTGAACTTCTTTGGCAGGTAAAAATAAAAAGTGAGGAGAAAGATGGGAATATAAATGTGTATGATGTAAGATTATATATGTATATATAGGAATGTTGTATTAAATACTGAACAGGTGTCTGATAGACTTTCCTTAAGATGGCATTCTCTGTCAGTATTTATGTTCACAGGTCTATACATCGTGTTGAGTACTATGAGAAGTCCTTTTATGAGTTTAGGAAAGCAGTCAACCTTTTATGAGTTAGAAACAGTATGTTAAGGATGGAAAATAAGACTGAGGTGGTCTTTATGTATTGCAGGAGCATTCCTAAAGCTTTTCTGTCATTATCCATAAAAGAGCTGCTTGTGTTGCATGGAAGGCTAGAATCATTTCCCAGGATCTCCCCTGTATTTCTTTTGAATATGTTCATAAGGTTCTTTTTTACAAGTCTGCAGAACGTACTTGGCTTCAGGCTCAGGAAAGAATCTTTGGGACTGTCTTGTTTTTCCTTTCTAATTTCTGTAAGGTTAGTCTAATTTCTGTAAGGTTTTTCCAGTCCAAATAATTTTTTTTACTTCCATTATCTCATCTTTATATTCACCCTTTTGGGTATTTTTCCATGTAAACATAACATATTTCTGTGTCCTTTTGTTTGGCGCTTGAAAGAGAATCATAATAAAAATCACTTTAGCCGTGTATTTTACACTTAAGGATAACCTTTGAAAATAAACTTTGAACATATTGCCTAAAAGTAGCAATATCAGTGAAAAATATCATTTTGTAGTTTTGCTTTTCTAAACACATTTTTTAAGGTAGCTTCTTTAGCATCTCATGCTTATGGCTTCGGATGAGTTGTGTTAGAAAATCATGAGGAGACACTTTGCCCTTTACAAAATCTACTATATTTAAAAATAAAACAAAAACCCAAAAAACCCACACACACCCCAAAAACCCTGAGACAATCAGCTTGTTTGTTTTAAAGTATGCATTTTATCTTGAAATATCCTAGAAATTACGGTAAACTTCGCTTCAGATGAATTGTGTTCTTGCACTGCACCATCTAATCTGCATGCTTCAAGGAATGCTTTCTTACATTCTCTGCTTTTTTACTTTTTAAGGTTGCTTATTCATACACGTATGAGCTTCGACCTTATTTGGATCTGCTTCTGCAGATCCTGTTAATTGAGGACTCTTGGCAAACTCACAGGTTAGTATTTACCTGTCTTTTTATAATTCAAGATTATTGTGCTTTGTACAGCTTGTTTCTGCAGTGGATCTGTTGCTAATCCTTTCAAGAGGTTTGTTTTAAATATATATTAAATCAAAATACAGAAATAAAGCCCTTCCCCCCCCCCCTTTTATCTCAATTTTTGTGATAAATTAAAATTTCTTCACCTTGAATTTCCTTTTTATGGAGAAATTTGTTACTTAGTCCTAAACCCCAAAGGTATTTCACATAGAAGAGAATGTGCCATTTAGCTAAACTCATTGATACTTGTTGTGAGATGCATTCATTCTTGGAAACATCTCATTCAAGAGGGTCCAGCAATAGTCTGGTCTTACTAAAAAGCATGTCAGTCATAGTGATGCCAAGACATGCATGAAGTGTAAACTTGGGAGAAAAACATACTTCATACATAAATACTCTCTACATCTTCACATTTGAAGATAATTTTAACTTTAATATATTAAAACATTAAGTTTCAAACCTAATTTTGGTATGTCTAAAGAATAAGGCTTTTGAAGCAGAGATTAAAAAAATGTAATTATTGCAATTACTGTTTGCAAGAATAGTCAATCTTTCAGAAGTTTTGTATAGAAGTAGTAGTAGGTGAGGTAACAGAAAGGTTGTCAGCGTGCTACCTGTCAGTATTTCAAAATCTCAGTTTCATAAGTGAATATAGGTAGTATCAGATTTACTAAAAAATTTGTGACCATGTGTCATACAACATTGAAAATACTTTCAGTAAGAGCACAGTTGCCATGTGCAGCAAAGGTATTGGAGTGAACTCGTGTACTTAACCTGTAGAAGTAGACTGCGCTCTTAGGATTTTATCAGTTGGCTAGCCTTACTTTAGAAGATGACTCTTAAAAGAAGATGGTGGTTTGGCTTAACTGTGCTGCAAAACACGAAGACTGAGTTGGAGGGATTTCTTCATTTTCTTTACAGAAATTACAGCTTAGGTAAGGGACGAGAATACCCTTTATACATAGGCTTTTCGGTTTTGCATATATATGTATATGTAACACACATGTAATGCAGTTTGTTTGTATTTTCTTCCTGATAAACAAATACTTCCAGAAGATGTCTTTAAGTCCACAGAACACTGGAGGATGGGCATACATTACTAGATGTAAAGTAATAAGTTTTAGGGTGGAAGCGCAGGTGAGACATAATAGAAGTGGTTGTTTGCGATGGTGCTATGTTGGGAAAAATGGGTGTGAAGGAGGCTGAATGTTGTAGTATGGCTTTCACTGTAACTGGAGACGTACATCACTGCATATTCAAGATTGCAGTCTCAGGAATAGCAGTGTTTGTTGGAGTTGTGTTGGGCTTCAGCAGAGGGGTATTAAGTAGCAGCTGTCATCCGCTGATTTCTTGCTGCCAGTTCCGGCAGTAGCTTGAAGTACTGGTCTCTGTCCTGTTCTTGTTTGCTGTGATAAACATAAGAGGTTTAGTGATCTTTGTTGTCTCGTTCAAAAAAACCCACTGAAAAAACCAAACCAAACAAAAAAAGAAAACAAACAACAAATAACGTAACTGTCCATAGTAAATGATATTATCTTCTAACTCTTAGAAAACAAACACCTGGTCTTAGGCAGCATGCATCCTTCAGTGCTCCTTGTATTCTTGTACTGTGAGATGGCTGCTGCTGTTCCTTGACATCAGACCTGCTCTCAGAAACGTCTCTTGATTTGACAAGTTCCAATGCCAAGTTTGGGATAATAGTGTACAAGTACTATTAAGTTAAATCAGCTGAAGTAAAAGCTCATCATCACTTTACAGATGGAGTCTAGGTTGCTGGTGGCCTGGAGTCTATTCACTGACCGTTGCCAGGGCTACGAGGAAAGAGGGCAGCTGCTTTTCTTACAGCGAGTGTAGCTCTTCAAGTGTAGGTTCTGGGCTGCCCTCTGACTTTTTTTCAAAGCCAAAAGTATGTCAGTTCTCAATCCTTGCACAGTTTCAGGGTGACAGTTAATTCCTCTACTCCTTGTTCAAGAGCAGAAGGCACAGAAAGTAGGCTTAGTTCCAGGGAGTGCCCAAGTCCCTTAGGCCCATGCACAAATACGTACTATTTGTGCCTCTTCAGAGGAACTGCATCTAAAAGACACTATCTTTGAGAAGCATAACTGTAACGTAAGTAACCCTTCTGCTGAGGATTTAACTGTTATGGTTCTGTAAGGACCTGTTGGGCTGACAGGTCTGTTTTGTAAATGCAGCTGATTTTTAAAAATCAGTAACAAAAATTGACCAGTTGAAGTTGATTGCTGTGATTAGAATAATCATACTTGTATGTTATGTATCTTGTTCAGAGTTTAAATATTACCATTGTTTAAATATTTTAATGTTAATACTTAAATACTTACAATATTTAAATATTATGTTATATATGTGATGTGTAAAGTTAGCTTTGTGATTTTAAAAAACCCTCTTTACTAAAACCAGAAGTCAGAATATGAGCTATCCCTTTTATAATTACATTGTAAGTGAAGCCCTAATTCAGATACTAAAACTTGTAACACAGAGTTTTGGGTTGTGTGTTTTTTGGGGTTTGTTTGTTTGTTTGTTTTTTAGGATTCACAATGCACTTAAGGGAATCCCGGATGACAGGGATGGACTTTTTGACACCATTCAGCGCTCTAAGAATCATTATCAGAAGAGAGCTTACCAGTGTATAAAGTGCATGGTAGCTCTCTTCAGCAACTGTCCTGTAGCCTACCAGATCCTTCAGGTGATAATGTTAATTCTGTTTCTTGTTGCTTTTTTACCCAGTTCTGTGTTGCAAAAACAAAACAAAACCACAACACAAAAAACCAAAACACACAAAAAAACCCACAACACAAAAGACCCCACACCTTTATTCAGTTTTCGTCATCTAGATGAAATTACAGCTTCCACATACAACTCATTTGAACCTTCCTTTATCAGAAGGTCAGTGTATGGGACTGAGAGAGCAATTTGGTTAAACTTGTACTCATGATTCTGTGATACAGCTGCAAATCCACAGACTTAATTTCAAATCTGAAGTTTTATTTCTGCAAAAAAGGATATGTTGTAGAGTCTTTTAAGCATCAGCATGTGTTATTGTTTGTTCACTGATAGCTGATGCATAGGAAGGGAAAAGTATTTCTATTTTGAAGAATAAAGAAAATAATTTTGAATTGTTAATTTTCCATCTGCAGAGCAATGGAGATTTGAAAAGAAAATGGACCTGGGCAGTAGAATGGCTTGGAGACGAGCTTGAGCGTAGACCATACACTGGCAATCCCCAGTACACCTATAATAATTGGTCTCCACCAATACAAAGCAATGAAACATCAAATGGCTACTTCCTAGAGAGATCACACAGTGCTAGAATGACTCTTGCAAAAGCTTGTGAACTCTGCCCAGAGGAGGTACAGTATTAATACGTATGGTAAAAAATGGAGTAAAGTGCTTCTGTGATTAACCTTAGCAATAGTCTCTGGTCATTATAGAGGTAACACGTTTTGTAAGTATTTTATAAATACAGATTTCTATTTTTGTTGGCTTCAGTTACATACTCCTGTGCATTTTTCCACTTTATTACTGTTTCTGTAGACATCTCTTCACTGAAAGAATTAGCAGTATAGAATTGAAACTGACCATTTAAAGTAGATTATGAATGGGTCTGCTTTTCCAGTAATACGTTGATAGTGGGAATTTTTATGTAGTACAGTACAAGCTGTGGGTGACATGATGGGGTGGGATTTTTCTCCAAGCATGTCTGAAACAATCACTTGCATGTAGGATTGGTTCTAGATAGAATCATCATAATATGTTTTACCTAAGTAAATTAAATGTTTTTTCAAACTTCAGGAACCAGATGATCCTGATGCCCCAGATGAGCACGAGTCTTCTCCACCTGAAGATGCTCCACTATATCCCCATTCGCCTGGTTCCCAGTACCAACAGGTAAAAGCTTAGAGATGAACCGTTTATTCAGGTTAGCTTTTGGGCTTTTTAGCAGTTATGGTAACTTAAATTATAGGCATTTAGCCAGAAGCATGTTACTATCAAATATCATACTTGGAGGAATAAAGGTAAACCTGCATTTTGCCAGGAACAGTTTCACCATCCGTTTCAGGTGAGAATTTTAATGTTTCCAGATCAGGAATTAATCATCCACAGAAAGAGTAGGGGACAGATGTCATCAGTCTAGTGCATACTGAATTTGATTCTGTCATATTTGTTGACATTGATAATATTTTTTTGGATTTCTAGTTTTTAAATACAGAATCAAGCCTCGAGGCCTGGATTTTAGTCTGAGTAACTGGAAGGTTTTCAGAAAAACGCAGATAGCTTTGTTACATCTGATTTGTGCTATGAACACTTACCTTTAAAGCTGAAGTATATGTAAAATCTAAATCTGTTTTTATGTTATGTGGCCGCTTTTGGAAATATTTTTCAGTGGAAAAGCCATTTCTGAAAGAAATCATAACCAGTTTTTTTATTGAATGGAGTAAATTAGTAGATCCCCCACTTAGTTGCCATTTTTTGTTCCAATTAATTTTATATATTCCAAATCGGCTAATTTAATTTCCTTTCCTGCCCAAACCCATTTTCCCCTCCATTTTGCTTTCCTTACTTGCCGTTCTCAGCAGAGCAGTTGGTAAGTCATGCAGATTTTCCCACTCCTTTCTGAGCTCCTGAGTTCAGACACATACTGTAACCTCACCGTTATCCGTGTGATGTGTTCACTTTCTTGCAAGAGATGGCATTTCTCACTAACACACACAATCGTCATATTCCTAGTTTCTCCACAGTTGGTTAAGCTCTGCAAAACTACAGCTAAATGAGATGTTTTCATTTGCCAGGTGACTTTTTAAATAGGGGCAGAGCACCTGCAGAAAACTACTGGTCTAGATTTCATTCAGTTCTGTAATATTAAAGTTTTCTCTCTTAAAAATTGAAGTATGCTTCATTAATACAGGTATGCTTTTTACATCATCTTGGGGAAAAAAAATTCACGCTAGTTGAATCTTGACAGTAACGTGCACAGTTTAATGTCCGCAGCACACAGGCAGCCTCTTTTGTCTCCTTTTTTTCTTTCTTGCTGCTTTTGCTTTGCATGTAACTGTTTTTCTAAAGCTGAGATTACGATTTCGTCTAATCCTTTTATCCTTACAACTTGAAAGTTTATTTACCTTCTGTTTAAATTAAAAAGGTAAGTGCAAGATTTGATTCGGAGGAATGAAGAAACTGTGATGTGTGTTCATATGGATGTTACTACACGAGAGGTTCACTGTACTTGAGGATGCTTTTTTCGATAGTCTGAATGTAAAGGAGGGGGAAAACAAGTCAGGAAACAGCCCCCAGGTTTAACGTCCCTGTAAAATGTTTATGCTTTATTACAGAATAACCACGTGCATGGACAGCCATATACAGGCCCAGCAGCACATCATATGAACAACCCTCAGCGAACTGGCCAACGAGCACAAGAAAATTATGAAGGCAGTGAAGAAGTTTCCCCGCCTCAGACAAAAGATTAGTGAAATGCACATAATCAATTAACTTGCTCCATCAAGACTGTGCACCCAGGCCTTACAGTCCAACCTTTCTCTGTGTCTGGCTAATATTTAAAACTAGAAAAACTATTCCTAATCAACATGGAGTGGAGAGTCTATTCACTGTCTTATCTGCAGAAAATTGCTGTCAATATATAACCCGCCTGCAGTGGAAAGTGTATAGTGTTTTGTAATAAATGGCCTGATGCTAATGTGTAAATGGCAAAGGTGTATATAGTATATTAATGTTTGACTGTTAATTCTTGAGCAAGAAACATTTTTTTTGTCTTGATGAGACTCACAGATCTACAAAAACAAAAAAATAATTTCTTGATATATCTGCTGCGCTCTGCAACCAGTGTTGCCTGCCTCATGGCAGTCGGATCAACTCCTTTATGAAAAAGCCTGTCCATGTCAACCACAAAAATAGTTTCATGTTAATTCTTTGCCACTGGAGTCGATTTTACTATGAGCAACGTAATGGCTGGTAACCTTTTAATTATTTGGTTGATGTGGAAAATTGGTGATGTAACATTGTTTCTAGATCTTTTTTCATTGCCTTTTTCATTCTGGTATTAGGTTAATCACTTTGAAGCTATAGTTATGCTGTAACATTTAGCATGGCTTCACACCAAGTTAGTGTAGCCAATGAGGGGGAAAAAAAAACCACCAACAACCAAGGTAACAGCAGTTGTCCCAATGTGACAACTGTCTTGCTCAGAACTTTTTCTTCTTACACCTAGACTATAAAATGGGGAGGGAAAATGTGACAAACAAGTGGGTTTCAGTTTCACATATGTTCCTCACTTCTGATGTTTGACAGTTCTGTCTCTGGGTGGGGTAAAGAACACTTAGTTTTCAGTAATAGGAATTAAAAAGATTTAAAACAAATATGCAAAAATTTGCTATGCCAGGATGCCTGGAGCATAATAGACTGTATTTGGTGTGCTTGTTTTGTTTCTTTGGTAGAGCTTATTAGATAAACTTCTAACACTTTCCTTCTACTGCATCCCAGTGAAGTGGAAGTCAACAAAATCACAGAGTACTTGTGAGTGCCACTGCACCAAGTTAACTTGCTGGTTTTCTGCTCGTTCACAGTTCTACTTGAAAGCGAGAATTGTCTTAGCTCTTTATCCATTATACAGGAAATCTTAACATTAGAAGCAGGGTTTAATTATAAAAGAAACTACTGGTTAGTCAAATACAATTCTGAGGTATCTCTATTCCAGAATAAACATTTGTTTAAAGACTTAAAGAAACGCATCAGTAAATACTGTATTTAAATGAAAATTGGTAACTTGAATGTGTGTAATTTTTTTGGAACCTGTTTAAAAACCAAATACCCCTGCAAAACAGATACAGCCCACCCTATACTATTTAAATATTTTGCTGTTTTATTTTATAGAAATTATTTTGCTGAATTCACAAATAGAATTTGATTTAAGAAGAATGTTTTGTCCTGTGGTGTGTGTTGTTTTTTGGTTCTTTTTGTTTTTGTTTTTTGGTGGTTTTTTTTTTTAACGGACTGCACAGAAAGGTGAATTCTGTGCAGTGGCACTATGCTGAATTCTGGAACAACAGTCACATTGAGATTCTGTGCACAAAAAAATTTGGCCCTTAAGAATAAAATAATCAGGACAATTACACTGTAAAAGTTTCTTAATGTGATTTATCTTGTACTTTTTGTATGTTTTTATATATATATATTTAATGAGCACAAGCTTGATGGTGTTTTTTACAAATGAGTTGATAGAAACAAAGCTGCTTATCAAAGGTCTGTAATTTTGAAATTAACAAAGGAAAATTTGGTCATAAATGCATTCTTACTCATTTCGTGTATTAAGGAAGGGACGCAGAAGATTTTTGAATATGCTGTGTAGTAGTGATCAACTTCTATGCTTCCACATTTTCCCTAGTGCTCAAGTTCAATTCAGACTTTTTCATATTTTTTTAGTAATACCATTTTACCTGGACTTAGTAATTTTGGATAAAGTGTTCCCATTTACGTTTGGGAATGCCTGTTGGCGGTTTTAACTCAAAAGGTCTATCCTGAGTAGTGAAGTTGAAATACTTCTTATTTGAGATAGCTTGTTTATCAATTACTGGTCCAGAGGCGATTATTACATATTTTTTACTCTATAGGTAAAATATACGATGTGCTAGTTCAGCCTTGCCAAATGTGTTTGCTTTTCATTGTGCAATGATTGTAGAGACATGTCAAACCTGTGACACTTAGGGCTGTGACCCTTCAGTCATGCACACCCGTATCCCTGAGCTGAGGATGGCTGCAGTGGCGGCGGTTTTTCAGGTGGCAGGTTGAGAATATTGTGCATCTTTGTGACTTTGGAGAAGGGCAGCCTCTATTGTGTGTTGCAGCTGCTGCTTTTAAACGAATAGCTACCATAAAAGGTGCAATGCTTTCTTCACTCTGGGCAAAACATTTTTGAATTGTACTTAAATATGGTACAAGCAAGAAGTTTAATACGCATGTTGCAGTCACAGCATTTTGGCAGTGGTCGTTTTCAGGCGATACACAGTACCTCATTGTTGATGGCACACTTTAAAATAGTAGTTCTCAAAGTGCCTAAAGATTTATTTCCCCCATCGCTAATTTCAGTCCTGTTTTCTGTTCAGAAGTTACTAGGGAATCTCTGGTCTTCCGTAAAGTGAGCTAATAAATAGTAAAGCAATTACTCGTGTTCCTGAGAACATCAGGATCTAATGTCAAATAGAAACTGGAAATTCACAGGTGATGTTACAGGGTGGTTAATGTGCAGTTTGACCTAGGGGGAAATCCATAACCTTGCTACACAATTTCCCCCATTGTACATTTGGATTGTGGTTGTTTAGTGACTAAAATAAGTTTTTTAACACTTGCTACTGTTAGTGTTAAAAAAATCAGTACAGCCATATATAAAAGGAATTCAGTTACTACTTGTACCGGTAAATGTACTAAGTTGCAGTCACAGAGTTGTCAGAGTTGGTCGCCATTGACAACAATGGGATTGCACAGGGTTCAGTCTGAGCTTGCTTGCCATGCAGCACCTGATTTTGTGGGGATGCACAAGCAGAAAAGGACTCTGCTTGTTTGGAATTTTTCACATTATTTTTCTGCTGCTAACTACCAGATGTAAAAACTGAAGTTTCCTATTTTTAAAGCTAGTCTATCTTGCTGAAATTGAGCCAGAAAGAAATGAAATTCCACAATGACATTTCACTTTTTTTTTTCTTTGAGAGTGAAACTTTATTTTAGACATCATGAGAAAATTGTGTTATGGTAATTGCTATTATGCCTTCTCAGCCACTTTGTTGTGCCTAGCTTGTGTGTTGTAGCGTACGTATAATGAAGAACTTACGTATAGGAAGTTTTGGAACTGTTTCCCAAGTTCCAGAAGAGAATGAGATTAGCCATTCTGCCAAAGCTAAAATGGGCAAAAGATGGCTGCAGTAGCAATTTACTTCATTTTTGGTTTCACTGCATTTTGTCTACCTCTGAGTCTTTTGCCAGAAACGAATAGGCTGATAAACTATGTCAAGGAAAAGCGGCTCAGTGTTTTTGTTGGCCCGTGTTCCAGTTACTAGGCATTGGGGTGAGGCTTTCAGTGCAATTAATTGAGCTTCAAATGAAAGTTAAAGACTAACTATATAAATTTGAGGAAGAAGTGGCATGTTAGGAAATCTGTGGAGTAACCAATTAAATGCTTAAATATCTTAGTTAAACCTTGTTAATCCACACTTGCAAATTCAGACTGAAAGCAAATTCACCCCTGTGATGGAAGACACGCATCTTAATTTTTGGGAGGGTTCGATGCTGATGCTGACCTCACATTTCTTAAGACAGGTATGGGAGTTTCCCCGTTTGTGGCCCTGCTCCAGCACAGTGTAATCAAGACAACAGTAATTTTGGCTCCCTGTCATCACGTCCCGTATCGTGTTCGTGACACCACTTTCCTCACAGCCCATGAGGTTGTGGGGGTAAAGTCTAAACCTGCCTTCTCTCTAGAGCAAGACAGAAGAGGCTCTCTGGGGGAGAAGTAGGGACAGTCTGGTAAATCATGCTGCACAGTGGTACTAAATAAACATAAAGCAAGGGGAAAGAAACCCAGCTACATCCTTCTGCATGATTTCTCTTACTCTTGCAAGTGGCCTCATGAGCAAGACGACAGCAAACAGCTCTGTAAAGCTCAGTACGTTTTCTTCTTCGGCGTTGAAGTTGGTGATGTGTTGCAGGGATGAAACCCAATGAGTCAGTGAGTGGCACGAAAGGCAGCGATCATACTTGCTTCATTTACACTTCTTTGCTGACAATGAAATCAAAACAAGCACAGGGGAAACAGTTTCCGAAGGAGAAAAACACTCTCCTAAGTAAGGGCTATTTTTAATCAGATTTTAAATACCCAACTCTGTTTTTTAGCTTTAGAATTCCTTAAAACCACTTTTTGATGATAAAACTGACCTACAAGCTCTTTCCTTGGAAGTATCTTAATTTCGCCTTAATTACATCAGCACAATTCTGAAATGACATCATTCTGCAATGGTCAAAATAATGTGCAAATGTCTTACAGGTTTTTAATGATGAGATAACCTTGAATAATGAAAATAGAAAAAAGGAAAACGGGTTCTATGAATTCATTCAAAATATAACCACAGAAAAGCTTCCAGTGCAGAAAAATAAGATCATTCCCTTCTCTTCTGCCTCTATGCTATTTAAAATGTCTGATAAATTTTTAATTTACGACTGCTATTCTGGTAACTTGGTTTATATTGCCCTAAGCCGTGTCAGCTGCATAGTATGCAGCTTCCTGATGCATTTGCAGTTATGTCCCCTTTAGTCCTTACCAGAGCAAAACCTTTAAATGTTTGTTTTCCCGTATGAGCCAGTTCCCTAATCCACATTTCCACTTTCAGCGTTGTGGTGTGCTGTTCCTGTTTTCATACAATGACCAGGACTGGACGAGTGCTTTTCAAGTGTGGTTTCACCTGAGCCATTAAGTGAGCAGTTACATTCCTTTTCTGTAATGATACTTCTGGGCATGCATCTTTTAAAGGTATTGGCCGATTTTGTAGCTTTATTTATGGAAATGCTGCTCAGTTCCTGCCCATCATTCCTGAATTCCCATCTGTCATTTCCTAGGATTTCTTTCTTACCAAGTTTCTCACTCTAGATTGCCAGTATCATTTTCTATTTAATATTTTTGTGGTTTCTGCACTTGCCATGATGTTTTTTACCTCCTTGTCTGCCTACACCTGCTGTTTTGCTGTTAGCTGCTACACGTAGTAGCAGCAACCACAGCCTTGACCAGGTGGGCTTTGTCATCTCCAAAATCTTGTCAGAATTTATGTGGGATATGAAAGCTTCGTACTACTGATGGTAGTCTTTAATTCAGATGGCTTATTGGGTGGTGTTTGGTTTTGGGGGGGGGGGGGGTGTTCCTTCGGTTCGTATTTTTTTCTTTGTTTCCTATCTCAAACAGTTAGTTTACAGATGAATAAAAATGGTAGGTTCACTGGAATCTACTTTGGAAGAGAATGCTGATGGAAAACTTGGACACTCTTTAATATTCTTAATAGTATTTAAGTATCGGGCAGGTGCTTCAGAGTCCTTAGTCTTCTGGAAGCAAATTCAAAAGCTTAGAACCATGAAGACTAGGTCATCAAGATCTAATGATGCTCACAGATCCTACCTGCCTGTCCCGCTGCATGATTGAGGACAGGTGAATTAGTAGAAATGGAAACCCTTCACTGAAGGGAGAGAGGTCATGCCATGTGAAATCCCTCGGGAACTGGAATCGCTGAGCGCGCTTTGCCTGGGCTCACGCACTCGGCTGGGACCAGCGGGTGTGAACTCCCCTAAACCCCAAGCTTCCCCGAGCACTGAAGAATTGCTTTCTAGCAGAAAGTTAAGTAGCACACAAAGCATTTTCTATTACTTTTCTTAGCTCTAAGATCTGTACAGGGTTGAAACCTCTGAGCAAATAATGAAGGGAGCGAGCTGAGCGAGAGGCTTTGCAAGGTGGTTCTGTTAATACTTTCTACCTCTTGACACGCGTGGCCGAGCCGCTGCGGGCTGCTGTGTGGGTAAGTGGCTTGAGCAGCACGAGTTCCCTCTGGGTCAGGCCAGCGTGGGCGCAGAGATGCCCGGGCAGGGGCAGGCAGAGGGCAGCCCCTGTCCCTTGGGGGTGTACAAAGTCATTCGCAATGTGACTCCCAGCAGTCGTAGGTATGTTTGCATCAAAATGAAGGAACGGGCATTTTTCAAGTGGCACCACTTGGACTCACAAACGCTTCTACTCAGTCTCTCATGCTGCCTCTACCCATGTGAAGTAGCATAAAACCCTTTTGCAACTAACACTGTTCAAATAACGCAATCGCGGGAAGGTGTGTGGGTTGCCAGCTATGTCGGCGAGGTGGGGGTTTAGAAAGGGAGAGATGCCGGAATGTGAAAAGCCAGAATTCTGTAGATCAACCCAGGTGTTCATCTAGAAAGAAATGTTTCCGATTGCTACCGTGGTTGTGTGTGAGACCGAAATGCTGAAAGAGAACTGTGCAACCCTCCCACTGCGAGCCTGAGAGAGACCTGGCGCTGGCTTTCTGAACGCTTCTGCAAACCGAACCAAAAAACTGCTGCGGGAATGCAGACTTACCATGTAGCTGTGGAAGAAAACTTCAATCGTGTCACTTCTCTCTGTCTTCAGAGCAGTCAACGTGATTTTGATGTAGGTTTTAGATCATGTATATATAAGTCTGATTGAAGTACCAACAGCAAACCGTAAATAAAATGTGGACTTAACTGAAGAATGGGCTAGTGGAGGACTTTTGTGTTGGGTTTATTAAAATGCCGTATAATGAAGCTGTTGATGGAAGAGACTTGCTGTGATGAAGACAGGGCAATAAAGCTGGGGTTCCCTCAACTCGGGGGAAGTAGCCAGGTTCGCTCTTGCCTTTGAATCTATTATAGCACGTAAGGACTGACTCGATTGCGCTGTAGTCACTGGAGAAGAACTGGCTGCATAGGAACGTTCCTGGGGGCCACTCCAAAGGCTTCTGTGAACTGCGCTTGCCTCTCCTTGGTGCCGAGTGGTTATTCCAGGGACAGGCGTCCTTTCACACCCCAGGCTGTCAAAAGCCAGCGCAGGCTGCTGGATAGCTGCCCTTACCCGTGTTTCCCTGATGTGCCAATTACCCAGCTGCTTTGCTCGACCAGAGCGAGGGCCGTCATGTAAAAGGAATTTGGAGTGGGTGTAACGGAGAGCTAATGGAAACCACTGGTTTACTGTGTTTGCTCTTGGCACTGGCTTTGAAGACATGTAAATGACAATACGAAACAATGGCAAATTACTGGAAATTTGTAGTGCTAACATTAAATAAAAAAAACCAATTTAAACAAGACATCTGTGAAAGCAGGTAACACCTGACCGAGTTTATCATAGATCTGTTCACTTGATGCAACCTATCTGAGTGGTTGTGCATGTGAGTTCTCTGGACATTGATGTGTTAGCAAAAATAAGAATTCTTAAGATAAATTTTGGATGTATCCCAGTAGATCATTACCAGTTTGGGGGGTTGGGGGGGTGTGTGTGCACGTGCACTGTAAACTGGGGGAAGAAAGCTTTTGATGAAAACAGCAAAAATGTGAAGTGACTCCCACGAATGTGTTCTGTTCTCACGTTTCTCTGAGAATTTGTTAATGCCACAGGACAAAAAAAGTCAATTTTTAATTTAACTTACAGAGACTGTGAAATACACAATGATTTATCAATCGCCTGATTCCACCTGACTCCCTGAAACCTTTTAGAGTTTGGGCTCCTGGGGGTTTTTACATTAGCTGAAAATGTGGCCCAGTCTGTCTCTTGGTTTTG